>NC_136461.1:69782626-71057210 GCF_902686455.1 Sciurus vulgaris
AATAGTTCCTGAACTTTGAAAGACTGAACTTTGTCAGAAATCACAGTAGTGGGAGATTGGGCCTAGCTCCTGTCCCTCCTGCCTTGGACAAGATCGAAGTTCTCTTTCTTGTCACAGAGTTGGGAGGAAAAAAACATCTTGAGAGTGGTGTTTTTGACCAAGTGTCTGAATAAGAATCCTGACATTTCCCAACTGGAATGAAAAACTGACTGTAAGGGAGTGAGATGCCAATTTGAGATGGAAAGTTTAGAAGAGCAGAGAAAGTGAGGATTTCTGAAAAGGAAGGTGTCTGGATAGACAGAATGGCTCTGTGCCTTCATGGGAGCCATCTGCGGTGCCAATCACCAAGGGACTCAAATTAAGTATAAGTTAACACAACTGAATAATCAGGAAAAAGGTGGTAGAGCAATAGTGAAGAAATGCAGCTGTGGAACATGCTGTTTGAAAGGGGATTTTAAAAAAAAGATGCAAAATTAAAAAAAAAAAAAGACAAAGGAAAGAAAAGAAAATGCAAGCTGATTTTTAAATGACCATGGGAAAATATGGTGGACATTTTTAATAGCCTGGGATACAATGTATGGTAGGCATTGAGCACCAGCAGAGCATGATGAAGGTCTGTGGCCTTCCAGCTCCATGCAACCACTCAACCCAAGCTGCCATTTTCTAGGACTAAATTTTGTTCACCAGAGAACACAGAGTTCTGGTACTGAAGAGCAAAGAATTCTGTCTCTTGGAAGACCATGCGAGACTTTACATTGCAAGAGAGAGACAGCTCTTTGGCTTCAGGAGCAACTTCTTCAAGTTCGGAGCATAGTTAACAGAAAGAACTGGCTCCTCTTGTCCTGGAATCTCCAGTGGATTTATATCCTACAATTCTTTTCCAAACAGTAGCTACTAGAGACTTTCTTTTACCATTGAAGAGGCTTGACCTGGAGTGGCAGAGTTAATTTACCAGGAAGTTTTCTTGGAAAATTTGTTGTTCTGGATTTATTTTAGTGTTACTTTTTCAGCCAACATTATTGTCACTTGTAAGTGAATTTGCAAACAGGCATGCATGGAAAATTGATTCTTCATGAAGAAAAAAAAACAGTTTTAAAACACATATCTGAAGTTTGCACTATAAATAGGATTTGTAATGTTTGCCAACATTAAAAACCCTGAATCATCTATTTATATTTGTTTTAATTCTGTATTGATCATAGGTATAAACTATGTATTTGATGCCAGGAAGGAATTATAAAAAATAAATTGGGGAATTTGTCATTTGAAAGAAACTGGAATAACATAGGTATAATGTATTTGGCAGAAAGATAACTTAATGTATGCAAAGTCATCTGGATGTATACACACACATTTCTCTAATTTCTCTCTCAAAAGCCCAGCAAAAGGAGGAGAGTTTTTCAGAAAACAAACACCAGAGAAAGAAATAAGAGAGAAAGCAAGAGCAGAAAGCAAACTTTGGGGATAAAGAAGTGAGGAATGAATTTGACTTAGACAAGTTCAGAGAGGTATGAGCAAGCCATTTGCAGAAGAAAGGGATTAATATGCTCTGTAGAAACTTAAAAAAGAGGCAGGTCCACCTTGTAAGCCATGGAAGAAGCTTGAGAATGAACACAAAGGCTCTGCTTATAGAAAAACTCCTTGTGTCCCCTTTCCTGTAGCTCAGCTGGGTGACTGTTTCTCACCTAGAGTCCCACTGTGTCATATTCTCAGGGTCTTTTCTCTTGGCTGAGATTTCATTCCAGGACTCTTAATCCTGAGCCACATCCCCAGCCATTTTTATATTTTTATTTTTGGACAGGGTCTCACTATTTTGCTCAGGGTTTTCTAAGTTGCTGAAGCTGGCTTTGAACTTGTGATCCTCCTGGCTCAAACTTGTAAGCTGCTGGGATTACAGGTGTGTGCTACCATGCCTGGCAAGGGAGTCCAACTTCTTTAAAAATTGAGTTAGAAAATGTCTTCTTTCAGTTACTCTAGATTGAGTTGAGGATAGGGTCACGTTCAGTACTAAAAAAGAGGGTGGGTGATAAGATTGACACCTACATACTAAAAGGTGAGATGCAGAGAATCAAGAGAATGACCTGTTACACCCTTTAACCCCAGGTAGGAGACTGGAGATCCTTGAAGAAAAAACAAAACAAACAACTTTGCATCTTGAGAGTGGTGGAATCTTTCACAAAAAATTTTACCCACAATAAAGTTCAACATTTGATGAGCTACACCCTCACCATCAAAACTTCCCATGAATATTTTAAAAACCTTACTCTGAAACGTATAAAAATGAACAGCAAGGGTCAACAAATAATTGAGAAAAACCTCTGACATGAAAGAGAAAGATCAAAATAAGCTGGAAAAATGGAACTTCTTAAGAAACGAAAATAGCAAAGGAAATAGAAGAAGACTTTGAAGATGATTCCACTCCACCATAATATTCTCAGGGTAATAACCAAAGAACTGAGACTGAATCACAAAGAAACAGAAAATCTTAACAGACCAGAAAAAAGTAACAAGATTGACTCAGAATAAAAAGTATCCCATCAAAACAAAACAAAACAAACAAACAAACAAAAATCCTGGTATCTGATGGCTTTACTGCTAAATTCTACCAAACATATAAAGAACTAATACCAATCCTTCTCAATCTCTTCCCAAATGTTGAAGAGAAGGGAGTATTTCCAAACCCATTTGACATGACCAGCATTATCCTGATGCCAAAGTCTGACATGAACACTACCAGAAAAGAAAATTACAGGCTAATATCTCTCATGAGCATGGGGGCACAAATCCTCCACATAATGCTAGAAAACTGAATTTGACAGCACAAAGACTTTTTCACCATAATCTAGTGGGATTTATCCCAGGATGGTTTGTCAGACATAAGTTTATCAATATGATGCACCTCATCAATAGCAGGAAGAATAAAAACCATTTCAATTGATGCAGAGAAAACATTTGAAAAACTCAACATCCTTTCATAATAAAAACTCTCAACAGATTAGATATGGAAGGACTATAAGGGTTACATTGAAGTGAAGAGTGCCTTAATACACTAAGAGTCATATATGACAAACCCACAGATTGCATCATGCTCAACAAAAAAAAGTTTAAAGTTTTTCCTCAAAGATCAAGAACAAAACAAGGATTCTCAATCTTGTCACTTCCATTCAGTATGATACCAGAAGTTCTAGCTAGAGCATTTAGGTAAGAGAAAGAAACAAAAGACATCTTAATTGGAAAGAAGGAAGCCAAAGTGTTTGCAGACAACATGATCATGTATTTAGAAACCCCCAAAGATGTCACCAAAAAAAAAAAAAAAAAAAAAAAAAACCTGTTAAACTAGTTCTATAAAATCAAGATATAAAATCAGCATCCAAAAGTCAGTAGTACTTCTGTTAATGGTAAACCATTAAGAAAGAAACAGAAAATCAAATCCACTTACAATAACTACAAAAACCACAGAAACAAATTAAACAAAGTAACTAAAGGACATATACACAGAAAACTACAAAATGTTGATGAAAGAAATAGAAGAAGACACACACACAAAAAGATATCCTGTGTTCATAGATTGGAGGAATTCATATTGTTAAAATATCCATACTGCCCAAAGTGATCTACAGTTTCATTATAATCTCTATCAAAATTCCAATGACATTTTTCATACAAAAAAATAACCTTAAAATTCACATAGAACCAAAGAAACTGCCAACATAGCCAAAGTTACCTTGAGCAAAAAGAACAAATCTGGAGGCATACTACGTGACTTTAAAACAATACTACCACACCATAGTAATCAAAACAGCATGGTCCTAGCACAAAAACATACCCAGAAATCTAGAAATAATGCTTTCAATTTTGGCAAAGTTGTCAAGAGCACACAAAGGGAAAGGACAAAATCTTCATAGATGGTATGGGGACAATTGAATATACACATGGAGAAAAGTGAAATTAGACCCTTAACTAATACCATATAAAAACGAACTCAAAATGGTTTAAAGAATTATATAAAAGACCTGAAATTATAAAACAATATAGAGGAGAAACTTTATGATATTGATTTGGGCAATAATTCTTCTGAATATGAAACCCAGAAGCAGGCAACAAAAACAAAAATATACAAATGGGATTACATAAACTAAACAGCTTCTGTACAGTCAAGCAATAATCAACAAAAGAGACCAACTAGGAAATGGCAGAAAACATTTGAAAACCACAAGTTTTATAGGAAGGTAGTATATGTTGTGGTTTGTATATGTTGTGGAATATTATACAAAGTCATGTGTGTGGGACTTTTGGAAAGTGATTAGCTCATGAAGACTGTAACATTATAACTGGATTAATCCACTTGGTGGATTAATAACTTGAATAGATGATTGAGAGGAAGTGGAAACTGTAGGCAGTGGGGCACGGCTAGAAGAAGTAGGTTTCTTAGGGGGTGTGCTCTTAGGGACTATAACTTGTCCCTGGACCTGCCCCACCTCCAGTTTTCTGGTCCCTGACTGTCTTAAGCTGAGCAACTTACTCTGCCATGCCCTTCCTCCATAAAGTTATGCCTTACCTCAGGTCAAGAGTTATAGAACTGGTTGTCTGTTATGATTTGGATGCGAGGTTCCCCCAAAAGTTCATGTGTGAGACAATGCAAGAGGGTTCAGAGGGGAAATGATTGGGTTGGGAAAACCTTCACCCAACCAGTGAATTAATCACCTGATGGGATTAATTGAGTGGTAATTGAAGGCAGGTAGGGTGTGGCTAGAGGGAGGTAGGCAATGGGAGCATGCTCTGGAGTATGTATTTGCATCTGGAAAGTGGAGTCTTTCTCTCAGCTTTCTGATCACCATGTGAGCTGCTTCTCTCTGCTACACTCTTCTGCCATGATGTTTCTGCCTCACCTATAGCCCTAAGAATGGAGCCACTGTCTATGGATTGAGCCCTTAAATAAAGTTTTTCTCCTCTACAATTGTTCTGGTTGGGTCTTTTAGTTATAGCAGTGAAAAAGCTGATGAAAACACTGTCTATAGACTAAAACCTCTAAAACTGTGAGCCAAAATAAACCTTTCTTCCTTTAAATTGTTTAGGTCAGGTATTGTGATCACAGTGACAAAAAGCTGACTAACACAAAATCACAAACTTATAAGTAACTCAACTCAGTAGTTAAAAAATATGTGTATATGTATATATGTATATAAATATACAAATATAAATAGATGTTCATATAAATAACCCAATTTAAAATGTGCAAAAGAACTGAATAGATATTTCTTCTAAAGGACATATAAATGGTCAACAGGAATATGAAAGAGTGTTGAAAATCACTAATCATCAGAGAAATGCAAATTAAAACTACAATAAGAATATCCCTTCATAAGTATTAGAATGACCACTAACAAAAATATAAAATATAAAAGTATTGGGGAGAATGAGAAGAAAAGGGAATCTGCACACATTATTGGTGGGGATATAAGTTAATACAGCCATTATGGAAAACAGTATGGATGGTTTTCTAAAGATTAAACATAGGATTATCATATGATCCAGAAATTCTATTTCTGGGCATATATCCAAAGGATAGGAAAACATTATGTCAAAGACAGATCTACACTCCCATGGTCATTGCAGCATTGGTCATAATGTTAATAACCAAGATATGAAATCAACCTGTGTCTATCAACAAGGTTGAAGAAAATGTCATGCACACACATACTAGTCAGCCTTAAAAAAAGAAGAAAATTCATTATTTACAACAACATAGAGGAACCCAGAGGATATTGTGTTAAATGAATTGAGCCAGACACTGAGATATAAGCACTGCATGATTTCACTTATATATGCTATCTAAAAAAGTTAACTGAATGCTTGAAAACGAAACAGAAATTAAATAAATAAACGAGTTAAAAAGTTGAACTCCTAATGCAGGGAGTGGAATGGTGGTTACCTTGGGCAGAAGTGGTATTGGGTTGGAAATATCATGGTCAAAAGACATAAAAGTTCAGTTAGAGGAATAAGTTTAAGAGATCTATTCATTGTACAACATGGTTACTATATTCGATAGCAATGTACTATATTTTTAAAAATCTCATTGAATAGATTTTAAGTGTTCTTATCATAAGAAGGAGATAAATATGTAACATAATGTATATTTAATTAGCTCAGTTTATCCATTTGATAATATATACATATTTCCAAGAAACTATGATACAAAATATTTATAATTTTTAATTGTCAACTTAATTAAAAAGTAAACAGATTTCGTATCTATGAAACAAGTTCCAAATGTAGAAACAGTAAAATGAAAGAAGTTTTATATATAGCAAAATTAAAATAAAAATTCAGTAGGTTATATAGAAAAAATTGAAGACATCTTTTCAGGATTATAATGACACAATGGATAATGGAAGAGAAGGGACTTCTTTTTTAGATAAAAAAGAAAACTAAGAGAATTAATTGATCAATTATGGAGGTCCTAAAACTAGTTTCAGAAAAGTGAAAACAGTATAGAGAAGATTATCAAAGAAATTTTACAAAAACAATATTCATAATTTTTAAAGACATGTCTTCATGTCTAAAGGGACTACCAAGTACCCACAACAATGACCATAAATAAAATCATGAAAATAAGAATATTACTTAAAATACAGTTTTGCCTTTTGTTACAAAGGCCAGAGAAGAGTGGCTGAAACAGGATGTAAGTTTATTTCTCTCTTATATATCATCTCTCATTTATTGCATTTTTTGTGTTCAAACACAAGGAATACTACTACTTCATGGTATTGAGAACCCAAAGTCCATGTATTTTGTTGCTCTGTCAGCATATGTGGCTTCCTTTCTTGGCTTTAGGTGACTGCTTTAGTTCCTGCCACTGCACCCATATGGCAGCCAGCTGAAAAAGAAAGGAAAAGTGAGGCCATATATAATTCCAACTCCTATCCAGTTGGCCCCAAATACACTGAAGTGTGAATGTTGAAATAAAGACTTTTTTCCCTGAAAAGTCTCAGAGACAATTTGCCCATACATATATATATATATATAAAATACATAGTACATATAACATGTATTAAGTATTATATGTAACTATATATATTAGTTGTAGATAGACACAATACCTTTATACCTTAATTTTATTTATTTATTTTTATGTGATGCTGAGGCTCAAACCCAGGGCCTCATGTGTGCTGGGCAAGCACTCAACCACTGGGTCTGAGGTGAGGTAAACACATGGTGGAAGGGTGGCAGAGGAAAGCTGCTCAACTCGTGGAATCCTGAAGGAGAAAGAGAGAGGAAAAGACCAGACACACAATACAATCACCAAGGGACACCCCCAGTGCAGTGACCTACTTCCTCAAACTATGCCCCACCTGACTAGTTTTCACTGCCTCCCAAGAGGCCACTCAGCTATTAATGAATTAATCTGCTGAAAGGGTCTGAGCCCTCATGATCCAATCACTTCCCAAAAGATCCACCCCTGAACATAACTGTTTTGGAGACCAAACCTTCAACATAAGAGCCTTTTGGGGGGCAATTCAGATCCAACCCAAAACACCCTGCTTTGAAATCTGATAATTTCCCTTTTTAAATTGACACTTCTGAAACAATGAAACAAAATAAATTTTTCCTTCTCTAAGCTGATTTTCTCAGGTATTTGTCACAGAGATGAAAAACTTAACACACAGGGCAATCCAACATAGGATATTTGCAGGGTGAATTCCTGGTTAACCAGAAGTGCTAGAGAGAAATAAGCATAGATTGGAGTAGGTCTGGGTATGGGATTTTTGCTAAGCCTATGTAGATAAAACTCAACTATGATGTAAAAGAGCTTCCAGGACCTGTGAAATGGACATCTCTTCAGGCTGAGAGTTGGATCCCTGTGCAAGGAGAGGTTTGGCAAGAATGAGATGGTAGTCAGAACATGCCTAGACTTTTTTTCAATCTTTGTTGAAGGGAGATTAAAAAAAGTAAGAAATAAAGAGCTGTGCTTCACAGAGACTTCTCAGGCAGAATGCCACCTCCCCACCAAGAGCTGGAGACCTCAGGCAGGGACTTAAACAGTAACTGCAGCTAAGCCACAAAGTTCTCTCAAGGTTTAATCAACAGGTGAAATGTTGAGTCCCCATAGAGAATGGCTGAAGTCTCTGGGAGCAATAAGGTACTCATATTTGCAGACAGAATAGACCCTAAGTCGAGTCTGAGACAATTGCATGTGCATAGTTTTCGGGTCATAAATATTTGCTAATGAATGAATGGAAAGGAGTACAGAAGAAATGTTAAAGAGAAGGCTCTAGAAAGATACGCTAAGGATAAGATGAAATGGATGACTTTGGTGGAGCAACATGTCCAGTTTATGATATTTTATATTACTATGAGGTACATACTATGATGCTGTATTTTCACCACACGAAGCCTGAAAAACAGTATTATTTAATATTTGATCCAGGAATTGGATGAAATTAAAACCTGAACTGCCTGGATCCAACTCTTTAAAAGATTATTTCCCATTTTTGTTCCATATACACTAATTAGTTTAGAAAATGTTTCTACTTGAATGTGGATTAGTGGTTTGTGAAAAACAGCATACATTTTTCCTCACAGGATTTAAGGAAGACAATATTAAAAGATGGAAGGAAAAATTTGGTTCCACATATGAGACATAGCCCATAAAATGCTGGGATATAAGCCAGAAAAGTATTGGCCTGAGTATTGAAAAAATAGTATTCTTCTGAAAGATTAAAGACCAGAGGCTGTGTTAGGAGTGTTGACTGAAGCACAAATTTTAACTATTAGAGGTTGGAGAGAACTGAATTTAGCTAATAACTCATAGCCTGGGCTATGGTCCTAATCATATATGCCAGAATATAGAAGGAAATAATGTGAGTATGAAATTTTTCTCTCAGTGGAGACTTAAGGAACCCTGAGGATTTTATGAGAAGTCTACTTTAGTGAGGTTTATTTATTTAATTTTTTTGACCATAGAGTTCGTAACTCAAACCCTATTGAGATTTGCTCATCAGTAGTTGTTAAGCCTTCAATATATTTTGACAATTGAGCATAATAATTATTATATTGTATGTATGTACTTGTAACAGCCTCAACTAGGATATGCAGAATGTGGGGAGAGAAGCAATCGTTTTGTGCATTTTATTAACTCATTCATTATATGAGGTGGCATTAGTTATATCAAGATTGCATAATAGTCTATTCTAAAGTATGGATATTTTTTCATAAAACAGCATGAGTGTATCATGCCAGAGCAATATGAGTGTGAAAGAATATCCATCATAGATTAATAAAGGAAAGATAAAATCATTTTTTCAAAATGAGACACAGAATGCATTTTGCTCAAGTAGCTGCCAGTTGGTTGTTTGATAAAAGAGCTAATACATGAGTCAGATTACGGACATTTGTATTAACGATAAGGATGGCATATCAGCCTTGTGGGTGGCGTGCCACAGGCACTGCAATGTGTATGGAGTGCTGGACTTTTGCATACATCAGCTCTGCTGGTAGTGCCGAGATCTAATTCTAAGTTTTTCACTGGGCAATTTTAATCATCTCTAGCACCTTACTTCTCTGGGCTATAATGTAGCCATAGGTTTTTTTTTTTTTTTTCTGTGAAAAGAGGGGTTTGGACAAAATCTTCCCAGTTTTAAAATATCATCATATTAATATTTGAACCAAAGCAGAGGCACAGTTACTAACTGGAGCTCTAAGGATTGACTACTTCTAATCAATTTCAAGAGGTCAGTCTCTACCTAACAAGAAGCACTGTGGAAAGTGCTTACAAATGATTGTGCAAGGGATGTCTGAGAAGGAACAAAGTGACTCACAGCATCTCTGACTGCTGGCTTTGTGGAGATAATGGGGAGAGTGTGAATCAATTCTCTAACCTTGGCAATGTTCTACTGTGAGGAGGTCATTTAGAAAGTGCTCTCGGATTAAAGAAGCAGAAGGGAGTGTATCTAGTGGTCAAGAAAGCAGAGTGAGGTTGAGAGAAGCAGAGTACCGACTGTGTGTATGTGTGTGCGTGTTGTACACATATGTTCATCTACAGGAAGCCCTGTCTCTGTGCACACATGTGCCTTTCTGTTCCCATTGAGTGATTTATCTCATTGATTGACATTTAAGTAATCTATGGTTCCTTTGCTTTCTTAATACTGATTAGTAGATTTCTCTTGAATCCTCAAAATCGAAGTGTTCAGGACTTCTCTCTGGTGAAGCATAGATGCAGAATAAAGTTTCCTCTTGATTTAAAACTTATAACTGCAGGATTTAAAAATCCTGAATTTTAAGAATAATTTGAAATCTGTCAGCCTTTTTAAAGGCTGTGTTTCCGTGTTGCATTTCTTTGTCCTTTCTACTATATCATGAAGATAAAATATGAAATTTAAATGACACAGAAAAAAATCTTTAGGAAACTAAAACTGTACTAATACACCAAAAAAGATGAAGAATTTAACTCTTGGGAAATGAATTCGTAAGAGATACATTGTACTGGAGGGTATGGAAGTTTGAAGGAAGAGATGCAGAATTAATATCATAGATTTTGGAATCATAAATATAGAGTTTGATATTTCTCTCTATCTCTTACCAACTATTTGACCATGGGCTTTTAAAGCGTTTAAGCCAAAATTCCCTGTTTTAGAAATACATTGTATTTTCTCTCTCCTGGTGTTATGAAAATTGAAAAAGGTGATGTACAGAATTTATTTACCATATTGTCTGGAACAAGGTGCCTAATAAACTATCTCAGAACAATCAACTTACTCTTGCACAGTAGGTGCGCAGAAAGCTTTTGTTTTATTAATATTTTCTGTGGTCACAGGTGCAGAAAACCGAAAGTGTCAGATTTGTTACTAGCATGATTAATCAACTTCATAAAAAGGATTTTTCTTAGGAGCCCACCAACGAGCACAGTGTACTACTTCTTCTGTTGTGTCATCTAGGAATAGACACGTTGACAGTAGAATGAATTGAACACAGCTTTCCTATGTTCATATACACGACCAGTGTAACTCTATATCAGGTACAACCACAAAAAATAGGAAATTATATTCCATGTATATATGATGTCAAAATACATTCTACTGTCATGTGTTACTAAAAAGAACAACAACAACAACAACCAAAAAAAAAAAAACCGTGGAATCTCATGAAGCTGCTAAGCATCGAGGAGGGGAATTGCAAGGAGAGGTCACCTCCTTTGACAAGGAGCAGGTCCAGATGGGAGGTAGACAACTTAAGAGCTGGTGGAAGTAGAGATTTAGGATTCTGTAAACAAGAAATCACACTGTAACAGCTAAGAACTCACTCTTTCCCTCTTTCACTTCCGTCCTTCCACCCTTTCTCCTTCCTTCTTCATCTCCTTTCTCTTTTATTTTTTTCCATTCTCACCTCCTTTGTACCCCTCTTTCCTTGCTCCTCTCCTTTAGACCTTTCCTCTTTCCCTCCTTCTCTCTTCTCCTGTCTTTCCTGCTTTCTTCCCTTCTCTTCCTCTTTCTTTTCCATTCTCATCCGTTCCTTCAGGAGGTGATTGCATTTGGGAGCCACAAGTCGAACAGATTGAAGGTGTGCTATACTGGAGTGGACTTTCTCACAATCTATGTGTACTTTCAAGTTGTTTTCTGGAAAACCTCAGGCCTCTGTGGGACTCTTCTAGAACTTCACATTTAATTCAATTTAAAAATAATATAGTTCATTTATTTCAATAGCCACTACCAAAATGAAACAAACACTCCAAAAACCTGTCTGAAACAAACATTATAATGCAGTATTTACCAATTTTTAGCACTTAGCGACTGTTGAGCACTGGATTTAACTTGCTTTCATGCAAATTTCAAGATGTGGCTCCTTTTCTTTATTTATGCACATATATGACCTTCCTTCAAATGTGCAATTGATTAGGAAAGAGGGGGTTTTTGCTCTGGTCTTTCTTTAAATTTAAGCCTGTGCATGTCTGTTCATGAAAATTATACAAGTGAGTTCACTAGTTCAGCACATGTGTACTATGCTTAATTCAATACTAGGCCTGACTCAGGCACATCTGCTCAGCTCATGGTCTTATCACGGCTTATTAGACAATTGTGCAACAACAAGTGAACTCTATGCCCTGTATCATGACATATTATATTAAAGATAGTGTCAGACATAACTGCCTAAAATAAGTATACACATAAGTGTAATTGCTAAAAATTGAGGTGAAATAATTGCTGTTTGAACTGCAAACTGAACATTAATTAAAAACAGGAAGTTTCAAAGAAAATAAAATGTCATGGTAGAAACGATAAGTATCATCAGGATCAAATGACACAAATTACACCAGTCCCAAATATAGTGCTCTACATACAAAGTCCTCATAGTGTCTTTGAAATTAAAATTTGTAAAGTTTATTTCTCTGTGAATTCTGACAAATTCTAAAATCCTGAAACAAAATCTCGACCATAGAAATAAGTCTCCCAGCGTCTGTTAGTGCAATTTGAACTACTTAATGTTCTTGAAAAAGTATTTTTAAAAATGTAAATTCCTTAATAAAAAAGCTTAGCACCACTTGAAGCAATCTTGTTTTAAGTAAGGGAAAACTCAAGATAGAAAAATACTCATTCAACCCTATGCTATTGATTTTGCAACAGTCTTGGTAGATGAGCAAGAAATGAACACAAACTTATTTCCATTGCTTGAAAATATTGTGTGAAAAGGACATTAAGAAGCTGCCCATGAAGAATTGCTTGTTTCAAAAAGTGAAATTATGTGAAACTATTGTAATTCAACTGTTCCCAGGTCTGAATACTTGCATTACATTTA
Organism: Sciurus vulgaris; assembly: GCF_902686455.1. Classification (NCBI taxonomy): domain Eukaryota; kingdom Metazoa; phylum Chordata; class Mammalia; order Rodentia; family Sciuridae; genus Sciurus; species Sciurus vulgaris. The sequence continues at coordinate 69,795,416 of NC_136461.1, forward strand.
TTGGTTTTTGTTAAGATATAGCTAGACAACTAAATACCAAGTGTATATGCGTGTGTTATAATAATATATAATATAATAATATATGTGTATTTTAAGTGGTAAAAACCATTTAGGTACCTACATCAAGAAAATTGTCTAAGTCTTATGTTATTTCTAAAGTATGCCCTCAAGTAAGTTGTCAAAAGTATATGGAGTTGAAATTGGCATTGAGTATGCAATGACTGGAAAAACTATTGACATTTTGATTTAAGTAAGAGCAGTTGCCAAAATTAGTTTAAATGATTGTGGGATGTTATGCAGACAGCACTCACCATTAAGTAGATTAATGAACATTTTTCAAAACATGTTTGGTTTTGAGATAGATAGTGCCCAATTTTTAAGGTATATTCTTTATAATGCAGAATTTTTAGCATTATTTGTGGTTACATAGATGAGTTCCAAAATTCCCTTTTCTGTTGAGGTTAGTTGGTTCTGCCAAGGTCAAGTTCTGCTATGAATCTTTCAAATGAGAAAGGAATATTTTTTTCTTTTTGGTAATAGCACTATTTTAAAAAACCTCACTCAGAGCATGGTTTGTTTGCTTTTGTCTTTTGCTGATATTTTTTTAATAAGTCAAAGGATCTCAATATGGCAATGCTAGCCTGCCATGTTAATCTTATTTGCAACTGCATATGTGATGATAGCAATAAAATTGAAACTTAAAGTTTGGATTCAATATGTGAAATAAAGTAAATTTAATTCTTATGGAACTATGAATATGCGATAGAAACAGGTATTGAGATACATGAGATTCTTTAGCGATACCAGTGAAACCTTATAATATTTCAAGGTATGTGTGTCTTGTGTATGCAGATATATTTATTGATAAAACATATTTATTGGGAAAATTTCATCAAATGTAATCCTGAGATATCACTAGTTATTCAAATTGCAAACAAATTTTATACTTCTCTTTCAAGTTTCTGGAAATGTTTAATTGAAGACTTTTGGGATTGCAAAGTAACAAGTTAAAAATTTAATAGTCATTTGTGTAATTCAGGATTTTCTCTATTTCAAACAACGAAATGAACTCAGAAATAAATTGGATATTTACATTAAAATCTGATTACAACTATCAATCTTAGAACCTGATTTCAGAGTTTCATGTACAGTTTAATAATATTATTTTCATCTTGTTGATAATATTTACAGATTCAGACTTATAAAGTAAAATCACACTGATGCATACATTTGCATATTTTTTATATTGGTGTATCTGTCTATTTCATTTTGTTACATTTTTTCACTGCATTTCACCTTTTTATTTCTTTTCAATTTTATGGTTATGCTGTCTTGCATTTGATATTCCTTGAATGTCTATTATGTGCCACTAATGTTTTAGGTTCTGGGAGTTTAAGGGTGAACAAACTGGACATGTTTGCTGATTATATGAAGTCTACATTCTTTTAGGAAAAAAAATCAAACTGCAGTTCAAATTAAAAAAAATTATGACCCTGTAGTTTTATGCCTACAGCAAGGAGACCCCAACCTGAATCTGAAAATTCTCCTTTTCCTTGAAAAGCATGGCATTGGAGCAGACCTCCTGAAGAAATCTGAAATGATCAGTGAGCAAAATTTAGAATTAGGTGGAGGAAGGACTAGGTATATTTGGTCCACAGTGAGTTACCTAAAACCTAAGCTTCAAAGTGTGGAATTCTCTATGTGTTTTAGGTAGGTTGGTTGGTATGAGACAAAAAGAACCCTCCCCCAAAAAACAAAAACCAAAAACCAAAAAACAATAACACCTATAATATTTGCCAGCTTCCTATTGCCTGTAGAGTCCAAAACACAGAGTATCTGCATGTCATCATACCTTAAGAGTTCAAAACATGACCTCAAAGATCAATCAACACATATTTATTAATTACCAGCATGTTCCTAGGTACTCTATGAGAAATAAGTAAGAAATGTGTGGTATTTTCTTAATCTTTAAGGAGTTTGACAACTAACTCTAAAACTACCCATTCATCATACTGGATACAAACAGAGGCAGTGACACTTAGAATCTAAAATTGGATCACATGTTCCCTATCCTAACCATGGCTGTAGGGGGAGATAGATACAGTACAAACCAGAATATGATAGGACCACAAAATAGAGTAAGATTTTAAAGCAGTAGGCTGGCATTTAGAAAAAGAAAGAATCAATATGGGCTACAGTGATTGCAGGAAAATTCTGTGGAGGTGGAAGGGCATTGCTTGAGGCAGTGATCTGCTGAAGCTAGACCACACCATTCCCCAAGGGCCAGTCCTACACGGTTCTTTTCAATTCTACATCAAGTAACATTGAATTGATGGCTGGGTTTTGGTCATGATGGAAGTGCTCATAACATGGAAAATGGGAAACAAAGTAAGTCAGGGTGTTTGTTTCCCTTTTTTGGAGAGCTTGCTGATAAACATTTACCAGTGTACTAGTAATCTACTTGAATGCACAGTATGAGGACAGTTACTTTTAGGAACAGAGATTGCCATCTGTTGAATGTGACCATGAATCTGTGTTGGTCACTATTGCCTAATAAACTTAGCAATAGTTACACATGAAATAAATGTTAACTTGACAAAGTGGTAGGAAAATAAAATCAAGACCCACCAAGTCTGAGGCAAATTTATGAAGCAGGTGAAAATTTTCTTCCCTTTCCCATGGAAACATTCCCTTGTCCTTGGAAGTCTGGTGCCCTTTTATTTCCTTACAAATATCCAGAACCTTCTCCAATTCATACTCCACTCAATGGTATCCTCCTCCCCCCTCCCTTATCAGACTTCATGGATCCCTTTCCTTATAGCATAAAGATCATGGTATGTTATTACAGTGTCAGTTGGTTGTGAAGGTCAATGTGATAAACATTCCCTCAATTTACACTTTAGACCTTAGCTTAAGGAAGAAGTTTAGCAATTTCAGTGCATAATAAGTCTCTCTGGGTAAGACACTTTGGGGGCAGGGGCCAATTCTATCTCTGAAAATGCCACAAAGAGGCTACTAATTTGACTCAAATGGTTAAAATAGTTTTTAAAAAACAATCCAGAAAACTGAAGACAAATTAATGAAATATTTCTGTGGTACCAGATTTCCTGATATAAGCTGGGAAATGAAATAAAATTCTACTGGTGGATTCTAACTTTGCTCTTTGCCAAACCAAGGCAGATATTAGTGCAACCAGTCAAAAGAGGTATCTACTTGCATTTGCCTGTCCCCATCCCTGCTTCTTCATCATAATATCTTTGAACTCTTCTAAATAACAGAGTTCAATTTTAACTAATGAAGATTAAGGTTAATAATTTTGGAAGTAGGATTTTGGGTTAGTTCTTACTAGTAGTCATTAACAAAAACACTATTCATGATTGTAGTTTGTTCCCACAAAGATTGATCAGGAGACAAGCAGTATAAAATAGAAGGGAAAGCATAAATTAGGGTCAAATGGATTTGGGCTCAAATCTTGACTCTGTTTTCTTATTTGCAATATGACTGTCAACTTATTAAGGTGACTGGGTCTCGTTTCCTTATTTATGAAGCAGAATTAATGATATCTGCTTTACTAGATAATGAGGCATAAATAAAATAATATAGGGATGAAGGGTATCTCATGACAGTCTTGCAGATAATAGGTAGGTGCCATCAATATTTATTATTATTATATGTAAATATACACACATAAATAATTCTAACTATTCTTGTTGCCCAACATTTAAGGAAGAGTTTATTGTTCTTTATAGCTTAAAATTTCTTTTATGTCAAAAATACAAGATGATACTCTAATTTTCTCTGTAGAGATTTAGAGCAGTGAAATCTTTTCCCACCAGTGTTGAGATGCACACAGAAGGAGGCTACTATATTTGTTGACAAAAAATGTAAAGGAGTTTATAGGATAATTTTTGAGAGTTTCTCCAAGGGACCTGAAGTTGGCTGAACTGAGATAATACCCAGAATAAAGTCTGTGCTGGTAAGGACAGTGCTATAGCTTCTATTTTCCTATCTAGTCAGATTTATGTGCTTGCTTCTATTTTGATGCCAGAATTTAAAAGTGGTATGCACACTGCAATCTGGGTTCACACTTAAAGGATCAATGAAGCAGGAAAGCATCATCATGCACATCAGTGTAATAGTGATACTGCTTTTGTGATATTAAACCAATGTATTTGTCAGTCTCAAATCATGTTTCCTTTTAGCATTCCATTTACAAGGCTGAGAAGCTTATTGCTGTAGGGAAAGGGAGAGCGGTTCCTTCCTGGAACCCAGAGGTCATCGATGTGCTTTGAATCTCAAAGCGGGCTGTTTTTTAACACGAGGTAATAATAGCGAAACCCAGACAATTTCAAAAGAGAAAATGCTGTTCCAAATTTCTCTGATCCTTACTTACAAGATCCAGACCTGGATTTCTAGAGAGTAGAATTATTATTTTTAAATTGTGTTGGGGTAGATAAGATTTATACTGTAGGTTCTTGTTCTTCATTTTTTTTTTTTTTTTTTATTAAATAGAAATTCAAGGAACAAGTGTCAAAACCTGCAAATGTTGAAGTTTAGGAACATGAGTGTGCATGTATGTGTGCAAGTGTGTGTGTGTGTGCATGTGCATGTGAGTACTAGCATAACTTTCCAAGGAAAGATTGCAAATCTCTAGGACAAAGATTAGCAAACTTTTCTTGATAAGAGTCTGATAGTTAATATTTTAGCCATGGTGGAACATGTGGTTTTTGTCACCTCTGCCCGTGTAGGGCAAAAGCAGTCATAGATAATACGTATGGGTATGCTGTATTTCAATAAAACTTTATTTATAAAATCAAGTAGCAGACTGGATTTGGCTCAGTGGCCATAGGTTGCCAAACCCTATTGTAGGAGATAGTTCAGATATGGATATTTCCAACATGATGCAAGACATCTGTTTATGGTGTGCAGGGGTGCCGTGAAAGCTGGTAGATATGTTTTTTAGGGAATGGTGACTGAAAATCATCGGCTGAGTCTAGCACAGAATATCAGAATGCTGGAGTATGTCTCAGTCATTGGTAGCTAAAAGTACAGAGCTTTCAGCAAATCATAGCAACATGATCGGGAGAATGCTAGGTGTCTGAGGTCTCCTCTATCTGTAGGTAAACTTGGGAGCCTCTGTCTTAGTCTATTCTTGCTGCTTTAACAAAATGCCAGAACCTGAATAATTAATAAAGAATATATTTATTGCTCACAATTATGAAGTCTGGGAAGTCCAAGATCAAGGAACCAGCAAGTTCGATGTCTACTGAGGGTCCAGTTTCTGCTCAAGATGACATCTTGCACACTGTGTCCTCATATGGCAGAAGGTAGAAGGGCAAAAGGGATGAATGCTGTGTGAAGACTGTTCTAGAAGGCAATAATCCCATGCATGAGAGCAGAGCCTAAAGGTGTCGACAATTAATACTATTACATTGACAATTAAGTTTCAATGTATAAATTTCTATATGGTCATAGGAACATCCATAGTTGCTATAAACTCAGATATCATTCCATACAGAAATGGAGACAGAAGGCAATCTGAAAATCTCAGCATTTACTCAACAGACTAAGCCCAAATGGGATCGGGCTGAGTTTATTGGATTGCATCATATTTCATTCCCGAACCCTCATGCTACCCATCATGGAGGGGGTAATGATGCATGTGTACGTCTAGTAAATTGTTATCATATTGCTAGTGTTTCAGTGTTGAAAATTCCCTTCCCTTTCATGGACATGGCTGTGTGGATTCTAGCCTCACTTTCTCCCGCCAACCCATATTGCAGATGTGTTTTCCATGTCTTTGCAATGTCTTCCCTCGACCTGTGTGTCCAAATTTCCCTTTTTTATGAGTATCTTATTCCTAACAGATAACAATACTTTAATGAGCATTTACTTTTTGTCTTTAATATTATGGGTAGTTTCTTTGCTTTCAACTACAAAATTCAAATGCTTAACATGATTTTCAAAAACACTCATGCCTCCCTTGATTGAGATTTTATACTCACCTTTAGGAGATATTTAACGCTTTCTTTACTGACAACTCTCCTAAACATGTTTACCCTCTGTCCCAACTGTCAGCTAATTAAAGACACCCATCTAACCACATATGACTCGATCAAGGACTGATGATGTTGCATAGTACTATGTGAATAAATCATTGATGTTTCTGAAACATTTAATTCCTGTTTTAGGTGAAATCATGCCCTCACTCCACCCCTGGCACAGATGTTAAAGCCCTAAACTAAAATCTCTAAGTGACCTTGTTTGGAAATAGTATTTGTAAATGATCAACTTAAGATGAGATTATTAGATTGAGTCTGAATTCAGTAAGACGGGTATTCATAGAAAAAGGAGAAACAGTTTGAGAGCACAGAGAACGTAAAAAAATGGGAGACACCCTTGACAAGTCAGGGAATGCCTGAGGTCGTCAGAAGCTATGAAAGTGGCATGGAGCAGAATCAGCCCTTTCACACCTGTCAAACGGAACCAGTTCTGCTGACGACTAGATTTTGAAATTCTAGACTCCACAACTGTGAGACAATACATTTCGTTTCTTAAGGATCCAGTTTGTGGTACATTGTTATGGCAGTACCAGATTGTTGTCAATGATTTTTTGTTGAAGAATATTCAAAAGTTTAAGAACCAAGACTTTCATGTGTGACTAAGTTTTCACCCCAACACACCCCTGTAATTCCTAGATAACACTTGCCAAACACCTTATTGAACACACTGAACACTACATATTCCCACATACTTGAAACTTCATTCCTAATGACACTTACACACAAGTGTATATAGATCACAATGAAAAAGTGGTATTAAATGGTTTCTATCTTTTTTTTGGTGGGGGGGAGTGGTGAAGATTCCAGGTCACATATCTGACTTCTCAATTCTGGGGCCCAGATTCTTGGAAACATGCCTCAAGGTGATGAAGGGAGATCCCAACCCTGATAAATGCTTTCTTTTTCCTATTAAATTCTTAGTAATTTTTTCCTGAAGCCGTAAGACAATAGTTGTATCTTTGGAGCAAAAGAGGAATACAGAGTGGGTAATTATCCTGTTAATTTTAAGGGTATAATTTTAGGCCCTGAGGTGGATACTTTTTATTGGAATTATCCAGTTTGGCTGGGTAGAGAAAGCCAAAGAAAACATGAGTGAAACAGACTTTTGTTTGGTTCCAAATCTGTGGCTTCTGCCCTTTCAGAAAGTGGTTTGATCTTTGAGGATGAATTCCTCACGTTGCCAGGTATTCCATTAGTGTACAAGAGTATTTTTATGCTATTCTTTAACATGCAGGCAATGGTATTGTGTAAGCTGTACCACAGGGAACAAGGCGTGATTAAAAACATTTGTGGCTCATCGTTAAATATAGAAATCATTATAATTGGATTAATTTAGGAAATACACTGTGATGCCTGAGTTTCCCCTTGAGAGCCAAATGTACATTAAGAGCTAAATCTTCAAAAAGTACAGAGTTGACTTTCTCTCATAAAAAACATGTAGATTTAATTCAGACTCCCTTAATCCCAGGCTACACTAAAGAAAGTCTAACATCCACATGCCACGCTGGTGATAATTTTACTGTAGTCAAATCCATCTTCTTGAGAAAATATGAATGTGGATTTCTGCAGGCAAGCTTAGCACTGCTCCACGAAAATTTGGTCCTAAAGGTACAACTGGACCTTTGAAAATACCACTGGAAGCAGTTACATCAATCCTGGTAGGAGAAAGGAGAGTGACTGAGGCAGGAAATATAAATGATGGAATAGTCATATAACAAAATACTTTCAACATGTCTTTTGTTATGTAATGTTACTCACGGCATGTCTATCAGTAATATTGTCAGAGGCTGTAATTGAAAAGATACATTAATTATTATCAGTCACCTCCAGCACTCTTACAGCTGATAGAGTGATGCCTTCATAACATGATGACAGAGATGTTGTCTAGTGTGCAGGAAGCTGCAGAGATGATTTTTTTTTTTTTTTTTTTTTTTTTTGCAGCCAGTTAAGATACATGGAATCAGATTTCCTTTTAACACCATTCTTAAATTTCTGGACAGAAAAACTCCCAGAGATAAAATGTCCAGGTTTCCTCACTCTTTCTCCCTCCTTCAGTTCAGTTGTGCTCTGGGAAAAGAAAAATGAAGAACACATGGTGGTTATCCAGGCCAGTGGCACGGGCGGGAAGACTGCGGGTAGTTTGGGCTCTTCAGGGTGTCAGAGGCACTTGGCTGCCTCCTGCTTGGCCTCCTGCCCATGCTCCCATTCTGCATGTCTGTACAAAACAAGTTGTGATAAATTAAGGCAGCTCTGAGCCTGCCCTCGTTTTCACCATCTCCTCCCTTACAAGTGCAATTTTGTAGAGACAGGTAGTGGGTTGTTAAAGGAAAGTAATAGATTTGCCACACGTTGGGAAAGGGTTTTTACTATTCAGCTGTTGTTTTTAATTGAAATTGGGAAAATATATGCAGAATAAAAACTGGTTATTTTCAACTTTATTTTTTTTTTACAGTGATTTTAGATGGCACCTGGAATTATAATACACTCTCTTGGGTCCTCTTTGGTCAGTCTGTTGGCAAAAGTGGGAGTCAAAATAATTCTGTCAAAATGGAAGCAACACGGTGGCATCATTGATGTTGGTAATGACACCTCAGCTTACCAGAAATGGTTTCAGCAAGATGCTGTGGTTAGTGGAGAAGGGCTGCTGGCAGGAGTGATCGCTGTAGCAAGGATCACGGGGCAAAATGATGGGAAAAGTCTGCAGATCCTTTCTCTCTCTCTCTCTCTCTCTCTCTCTCTCTCTCTGTGTGTGTGTGTGTGTGTGTGTGTGTGTGTGTGTGTGTGTGTGTGTCTGTTTTCTGGAACACATTTGTGTCATTATCTTTTGATTACTCCTGACAATTTGCAATTATTGAAAATGCAGATAAATAGATTGGGAGATAAGTGTTCACTTTAATCGTATGAAATATGACTAGAGGGGAAAAATAAAACAACAACAACAACAATGAAGAGGCTCCTAACAGTTGGCTCTTGACTAGCTCCTGCTGATGAGGACCTGATCTTGGCCAGATATTATCTGATTTCCTACTACTGGTATTTTTTTTATTTGATTGTCAAAATTACTAGTTTAAGTTGTTAATCTAATTTGATCTTTGGTATTTCTGGTACTTTTGAGTGAGTTATCAAAATTAGGCTTAATAATCATATTTATTTTGAAGAGGTTATTTTAATTTTAATATTGAATTCTATGTGCAAATGTTACAAGTTCACAAACATATCAGAAAACGTGTGTGTCCCCAGGTGACTTGCGTGGAGAGGTACCATTCTTGTCACCCATCTTTCCCTTTTGTTTTTGCCCCTACACAAGTACGTACTGCCCACTTAGGATCTAATTTCTAATTTTGGCCAATAGGTTTAAAAATATTTTTTCTCTCTGCTTACCTAGAAACAAAATATTTTGGTGCTAAAAGTCATAACTGCCATCAAAGAAAGGAGAGTTTGAAATTTGCCCAAGTATTTGGTACTGGAAAATTTCTTTTTTAGAGTTGTTAAATTCCTAGTGAGATCTGTTCAGTATCATTAAAAGTATTAATCCACTACAATCTTTCATGTCTTCCAAAGGAATTTAAAAAGTAATTTTGTTCTTCAAAACCTCACAATGTTGAATGTTGTAACTCTTATTTAAATCTTCACTATAAAACTCAAGGAATTGAAAAATTAAGTTGCTTAAGCTATTTTTTTAAAACTCATTTCCCCAGATAAATACCTCTTCTTTTCCATAATACCCTTACCTTTTAGGGACTCGTTTCTGCCAACACACAATTTGCCATTAGTTGTATGAAACATGCTATTTGAAAAGTTTGGTCCAGGAAGAAATAGTTGATGATAGTTATTGCTACACCCTTCGCCTCGGTTTATGGTTTTACAATATCACTGCCTTTTCGTCCTTCCCACCGCCACTCCAGTCCTGGAAATTGAACGCAGGGCACTCTACCACAGAGGTACATCCCCAATCTTTTTTATTTTTTTATTTTTGAAACAAGATCTTACTGAATTGCCCAGGCTCGTCACTGACCCAGGTTACTGCTTATCTGTCTTGAAATTACATTGTAATCATTCAGAGGGCCCAGAAAGGAATACAATGTGTGATGGTTAAGGAAACAGATTTTAAGGTTTGAAAGACCAATTTAGAAATGCTGGTCAGTTCATTTTTGACAAATTACTTAATGTCTCTCTCCTTCATTTTGTCACCTGTAAAAATGAAGATAATGATAAGCTCAATCCCATTGCCATGAGGATTAAGCAAGAGAAGTATTAAAAGGAAAGTGTGTCACATATAATGGGCACAATGGAAGATATTATTAGGATGCTGGTTGATCACCAAAACGATGCCAGAGAGTCTGTCCCACAACAGAAATTTCTTTGTGGGACACATTATTTTGCTTTCTCAGTATAATTTAGTATTTTAGAACACTAAATTTATTTCATAAACGAGTTATTCTTCATTTCTGGTACTGGTGTTCTCCACTCCCACCACAGCCTCTGCACAGAGGGAGTTGTATTAAAAGAGGCGTGAGAACTCTCTGAGGGAATACACAAGGTATGCTGTATGTGTGCGTGTTTTCATTTTTTATTTTCAGATTCTAATTTCAAATTCTGCAATTGGTACTTCATGACCTGAAAAGAGTGAACAAGGACTTATGAGATTTTTGGTTTATGGGAGTGTAATAAGCCATCTTAATGGTAATGGGGAGGAGTACTGGGGATAGATTCAAATTCTGACTAGTTACTTTCTATGAGGGGTTTAGGGACAAGTAATTGAACCTCTTGAAGCTTCTGTTTCTACATATGTAGATTGATTAATAATATTTCACAGTGTAGCTAGAATTAAATGAGATACTACAGGCAAAATTGCTCAGAACCACATTTGTCAACAATAAGTCCTTAAATAGTTAGATCTTCAATAAAAATAAGATTCCACTGGGTCTGCTGGTGAATTGCCTTTCTAGGATTTCACAGAGAGAAGTGAACCTTTTGGTGCTTACTGGTTTGTAAATGCTTTATTTGGTGCTCACTCAGAATTGATGTGTGTCATTTCTTTACATGTGGACTTGCTTTGCATAAAGAATATTCCTATGTGGACCATCTACTCAGAGACTTTTGTGTTAGAATTCTCTGCCGCTTTCTCTTCCATTGTTAGTCTACAGATCCATCTGGAAGAGGTGAAGGAGGCATTTTACCCAGTATTAATTCCTTTGCAGTGCCAGATAGATTAAAATATGTTTAATGTAATTTAGCAAATGGTATCAAATCTCTGGATTCCTTTGATTATAAAAAGACATTCAGATTTTAGAAAATGTGCATTGTGGGGGTTCATGAAATATGGCAAATATCAATCTTCAATTGCTCATTCTCTTTGGGGACTGAATATGCTTTGTGATTCAAGTTGCCTCTTTCCTCCTCATCGCCAGCCTAATGGGCTGATTGGCATTTACAAGGATGAGAAGGCTTAGGAAACAAGCTTTGACAAATATTTTTGGATGTTTTTGTCGGCCAAGCCAAAAAACTCATATCATTTCTAAGGCAGCTATTTTAATGCTACATTAAAATAATTTTATTTTTTAAAAGGGATGTAGTGAAATGATCTCATTAGATGTAACTGAATGTAATCTTCTTAATGTGTTGGCTATGATAATTCATAAGTTATACATTAGATAAAATAGGTATATGGTTTATATCTGAAATCTTTATGATTATAATGAACTATTTGGCTTACAGTTTCTTGGACTATGAACTGGTATATTACTATTAAAATCCATTGTTTATTATAATTTTAATAAAATATCTAATGAATTTAACATAAATGTTATCTCTTAGCCAACCCCAAAATTCATGGGAGTACATGTATTTTTAACAGAAAGTTGAACATGGATAAGAAATGCATAGCTTATATGAATCTGGGCCTTTGGATAAACCATTGTTTATCAGTTCCAGGTCTGCTGCTTTTATTATGTGGAGTTCCTTTTTAATTCATGATGGGAATCTCGGCTGTGATTTGGCTCTCACATTCCCTATTCAATCCTATCAAATCTGCTGCTTTAGTCTATAAATTTAAAGTGTCCAATGAGTCTGACATATTGGCTTCTGTCTGGAAAAAAAAAAAAGTACATAGGAAATTAGGAAAAAAAAATCTTTGTAGTCTCAAATTAGGTGATCAAAATGATTATATGGGATAATATGTAATTATACGTAACATGTGTACATGCATGTGACAACGACAACGTGATATCATACCTGAAAAGTTGATAATTATTTCAGAAGAGTCAAATATTGAAAGCAACCTGGTGTGGATGCATTCTGTAAGATGGGTGTTAAAGGTGTCATTGTGGGCCTAGTCCAGGCTTCAAGTCAGAGCAGCCTGACAGAAAATTCTCGTTTTTCTATGAGTTAGCTAAGATTTTAGACAAGTCACTTGACCTTTCTGGGTTTCAGTTTTATCATGCAAGTAAAATATCCTCTCTACAGATCTTTTGAGCAGTTGTTTGAGGTAAATTGTATGAAAAAAGTATCTATGTCATATAGAATAAGTACTCAAAAACATTTTTTGCTTGTTCTTTGAAAATTAGTATTGTGCATGATCACTGTGTAAAAACCATAAGCCAGCAAACAAAAACACAGATGCACATAGTATGGCTCTCCAGTCCAACACCAAGTATGTCCATAATGTGGGCTTCAGTGCCCCAGATACATGCTCATTCCCTGGCTCTTCCTCATTTTGGCCTCATCGCTGTCATTTGCTGAGACTCACAGATCATACCATGCTTTTTGTTTCTCGTTCTGTTTGTCCTCATAAAGAACCTTAGAATCCCAGGTCACTCCTCATGTTCTGCTCTCTCCTACCCTTATACCATTTCAGGAAATCATGATAAAGAAGTTTCTAGAAACTACAAGGAATTGACCATGATATCCACTGGATATTCAGCAGACAAAAATGCAAGTGCACATGAAAGGGTTCTTCAGTCAAGAACACCAGATCTTTCTTTGAACCCAACCTCACCTTCTTGCTCCAAATGGAGCAGGTCCAATGCACATCACCCCAGTGGGTGTTAATTTCTTCCCATTCATGCTGTGCTAGAGCTGTGTTTAACTTCTCCCATATTTCTGTCTCTACTCCATTTTCTCACCTCTCCAAATCCTCCCAGCTCTGAATTTCATGTCATCTATTTTTCTACCACCACTTTCCTTGTTGCAATAACCTGCCAATCCCTAGGTCACTCCCTTTTATTACTTGAAGATTTTGCTCCCAGCACATAGCTTCTAATCGAGCTCTGTCATAACTCCTGGAGGTTTTTAATATTTTCAGAGGTGATCCTTCTACACAGTGAAGGATCATTTCACCATTTCACTCCTCCTGCAGTGAAATGGCTCCCCTCGACCATAACCAGTCATCCACTCCAGGGTCACATCTTCGACCTTCTCATTACCAAAAGCCTTTCCATAATCCTAGTTTCATGCTTCCCCCTTGATGACCTCCACCTCTTGTTTTTTTTTAAGCTCAATCTGTCTAGTATCTTGACTCCAACAATCTTTTAAGTCCTGTAGGAATCTATATCCTGTCCTTTACATATCTTATATTTTTTCTTCTCTCCTTAGGCAGGTTAAATTTGCTGTTTAATTAATAAAATCATCATCTCCTAAATTCATTCTCAACATTCTCAGTTGTGGAAGGGCTGATATGATAGACTTGGAGATGTATTGCTCAGATACTCCTTTGATGGAGTGTTAGGCAAGGGTTAGCTGATAAGCTGACAAGCCTCCAGTTTTCAACCCCTTTGGGTCTGCTGATAACTTGTTGGAAGAGTCACAGTCAATGACTGAGCAAAATGCTGGTACCACGGTATAGCCATGTCCATCCAATGCAGGATTTGTCTAGTGAGCTTCTCATTCCACTGAAGCATTTGTCACTTTGGCATCATGTCTGCTGGGTCTTCCTTCATTTCAGAAAAATTACAGCCCAATAAATCTTTCATTTTCCAAATTGCATCTCAATAAGTAGCACAACTGTCAAAGTACAACCCTGGTTAAATCTCTCCCTCTGCCATATTTGGGCATTGCTTTCTGGTTTCACTTTAAATGTATAATCAAATAGATGAAGTGTGTCCTTTTTTGCTATCAAACAATAATGCTAAGTTTTCAGAGTTCATTTACTATTTGACTTTCCTAGACAATTATTCACATCTTCTGTTTACTTTTGCCATCTATAGATTGATAACTGTCAAATTTATATCTCTAGGCCAGACCTTATTCCTGAACTTCAGTCTGTATTATCTAAAGGTTCACCTATCACCCCTATTGGAAGTTTAACAGGCATCTCAAGTAGACCCAAAATAGAACTGATTTCCACCACCTTAGTGGTTCAAACCTGCTGCTCATTTTGTCTTGTCCAATTTAGTGACTTTATTATTCCAATTTATTATGCCAAAAACATTGTCATCCTTATCAAAGCTTTACTTTTGCCTATAATTCACATTTGAGCTATTAGAACATGCTGTGGCTTTAACTTTAAAATATATCCTGAATCTGACCATGTCCCACCATGTCTTCTGGTGTGACCCTGCTGTACGCCATCACGTTCTCTTGTCGGGATTGTTAAAGGCGTCCCCGCTTTAGTCCTTGTACTCCAGTGGTTACCTCTAGTACAGAAGCTATTGTGCCACTCTAAGCTCAAAAACAAGTTCAATCATGACATTCTTCTGCTCAAATCCTTCCAATGGCTTCCACTTAGAATAAAATCTCACAGAAGCCAAGGTCCTTGGAAAGGTCTGAGTTTGCCATGATAGGAGCCCTTGTCACCTTCTCTTTGCTTTCTTTACTCTGACACAAAATCTTTCCGCTGTTCCTTGCACACCCTAGGAATTTTTCCACTTCACAGTCTTTACCTTTGCTGGGATTTTCTTTCTCAGGTATTCACAGCACTTACTCTTGAACTTCATTCAAATTGTTGTTAAAATGTGGAACCTTGCTGTCTACCCTATTTCAAGTTAATTGCCCTCTCCCTCAGCATTCCATATTCTTTCATGCTTCATTTTACCTCACAGTACTTATCACCTTCTAGAATATCCTATTTTATTTATTTTAATACCTGCCTTCCTCACTGAAGACAGAAAGGCATGAATTTGTGCGTGTTTTCTTCACTTCTCTAGTTCTAGGGCACATAGCAATGAGGACTTGCAGAAGGTACTTAGAAACATTTACAAAATATTATAAAATAAATGAATTATGTACCTGATAGAGGTTCCCAACACCTTTTTCATAGTTCTTGAAAATAGAAAGGAAATGCATAGCTAGTTAATGCTCTGAATCTTTTTATTATCAGGCTGGACAATTTTACAATGCCTTGCATATATGAGTGAATTAATATTTTATTATAACCCTTAGGAACATAGGCTTGGAAGTCATGAGCACCTTAGAATTACAGACATTTTGTTTGCCTTTAACACCACAAAGCAGCACTTGTTCTTTTGTGTCATGCCTTTTAGAGCTCAGTAATGTTTAATTCAACCTTTAGTTTATATGTTTTGCCGGGATTGTTAATAGCTTCATGTTGGTAAGTTTCATTTTCAACACAATAATATAGCAGTCTAGTCGAAATCAAAACTGTGTTGCTTAATCTAGAGCAAGGGATGTTACAGGCATCCGGATTCTTGAATATTTGAGTTAATTAAAATGATTTTCTGTAGAAGCAACTCTGATTAAAGCAGAAGGTCTAAATAATTAGCTTTCAGCATGAAGTTTAAACAGAAGACAATTCAAATTTCCTTATTACCTATTACCATTTATATAATTATGACTTATCAACTTTTATCTCTAGCTTAGATCTTTACTGAATGCTGACTCAGATTCATATACTTCTCTTCCTCCTAGATCTTTCCATCCAGTTCTCCCTTGACATTTCAAATGCAAAATCTGGCTCTACAAACCTATAGCTTTCCTTATTTATTTATTTATTTATTATCATTTTTTGATTAGTTGCCCAAGACAGAATTTGGTATCATTATGGAGTCATTTCCACATGTATATTAAAGATGATGAGAGTACAAAGTTAATTAAGAAAATTATCCTGTCTTTGAATTATTTACATCTAATAAGAGAAACTGACACAAAGTTATAATTTATTGTTTTCAGTGATGGGGGAAAAGTTCTTTTTAGCTTAGATTGGAAATTTATTGACAAATTCTCCATTCTGAATTTTGAAGTTGTAAAGTAGGAAGAATACATTAAGCAGAGAAAGCAATCAAAGCAAAACACAGATGGAAAACAAAGCTTCAAGACTGAAGGGTGATAGGAAATTTTTCAAATAGAAGCCCATGTGATCAGGTCTGGTTTTGTGTATGTGTATGTGTGTGTGTGTGTTTCTTTTTTCTTTCCTATTGTTGTTGTACTAGAGATTGAACCCAGGGGCTCTTAACCTCTGAGCCACATTCCAAGCCCTTTTTATTTTTATTTTGAGAAAAGTTCTCTCCAAATTGCTTAAGGCCTTGCTAAATTGCTGAGGCTGGCCTTGAACTTGTGATCCTCCTGCCTCAGCCACCTTAGTCACTGGGATTACAGGCGTGAGTCACCCTGCCTGGCCTGCTTGATTTCATGTCCACTACTTGAGTCAGGAAAAAGCCCACATTATACCTTCAGCAGTCAGGAAAGAGGAGAATCTGAATCTAGGAGGAAAAGTGAAGGATGTTGTAATGGGAATCACCAGCATACTGATGATCTTTCTAATTACTGGAGTGGATTGCTCAAAGAGAAGTTGAAAAAAGAGAACTAATTGGGGAAAAATCAGGATTTAAATAAAAGAAGCCCATGAAGAATATAAAGAAGGAATTTTCAAGTTGATAAGGAGAAACAGAAGACAGAATAGTACATTTCTTTACTCATTAAGAAAACATAAAGCTAAATCCCATGAGTAAGATTCTCTAAAATGTGGCTGAAATTTGTCTATTGAATCCAGGATTAAATTAGTGTGTGATGTGGTCAAGAGTAATACTGGATGTGGGGATCAAGAGCAAAGATAGGTCATAAAGATTGTTTGCGTGAAACCATTAGGAAGATAAATAGACTGTCAATGTAAGAGCTTGCTTAACAAGGAATTACAAGAAATAGAGGTTTTTGGCTAAAGAATTTTAACTTATGAGCATTCTACAGAGAAGGAAGCTAATGCTTAGAAAGATCAAGTAATTTGTCCAAGGATCCCCGATTGTGTTTCATTCAAAGTCGTAATAGGTTTCATTCAGAAACCTATTTTTGTTTTAAACCAAATAGACAATGTAATATTAATGACAAGTGACAAAGTGATCAATAATATCATCACCCTAATATTCTTTCTTCCTCACTATACCACCTTTCCTTGCAGCCATAGTTGGAGCTTGTTTTAGCAAGATAACCATGGCGACCATGGAGAGGAAGAGTTAAAGGGAGAATACACAGGAGACAATGTTAAAGGAGACAATGGAGGAAATTGCCAGGGATGACTTTCAGTTGGTGACTTTGTTGCCTGAATTAATGGTGATGCCACAAAAGTGAACTATAGAAAAGGAAAGAGAAAAGAGTGGGACATAGATTGTGGTAATGAAACCTTACAATTCCTTGTTGCCTAAAAATCTTGATATTCTTGACTTATCTCAAAATCACCTGAGAATTCTGTAACATTTGACCAATTTTATTAGCGAAAAGAATTTTCTGTATTTAGTAGCTGTTTCCTTTGTACTGCTGTGACTAAATGACCTGACAAAAACAATTTTGGAGGACAAAGGGTTTATATGGGGCTCACAGTTTCAGAGGTGTCAGTCCAAAGACAGTTGGCTCCATTCTTCAGGGCTCCAGGTGAGGCTGAACATCATGGCAGAAAAGTGTGGCAGAGGAAAGTGGCTCACATGATGAGCAGAAAGCTGGGAGAGAAACTACTTAACAGATTCAAAACATAAACTCCAAAGAAATGGCCCAATGACCCACCTCCTCCAGCCATACCCTACCAGACTTCACTTACCACTCAGTTAATTCCTGTCAGGGGATTAATTCACTGATTGGGTTAAGGCTCTTAAAATGCACTCATTTCACCTTTAAACCTTTTTGCATCCTCACACGTGAGCTTTTGGGCAGACACATCACATCCAAACCCTAACATTGGTGCATCAACTAAAATATCAACAAAAAACTAAATTTAATAGAACAATGGTCCACTTGGAGGTCACTTGGTTGTTTATTGAAATAACTTGTTAGCTAAGATTTTAAGTCCTAGAGAGATTGTAAATGAAGTGTTTTCTGTGTAAATTTGCTGAAGAGAAATTCGTGCAAAGTAGTGATGACTTGATTGAAACCACTAGGGTAAGCTGTGTGTTGCCTAGTTTTTCTGGTGACAGAAACCTTCATATTTTAATCTTTATGTTTGTCAGAGTCCAGCTATGATGGGAAACCCTTTACCTGGAGGTACGCAAGATGGCAACTGGAAATTTGTAGAAAATAATTAAAGAGAAATGAAATATAAATTAAACTGTACATTTTGAATCACTATTCCATTGGTACTATTGGGAGTTAGCATTTGTACCTATTTTTTGAACCCTGACCTTGAAAAATAGTTATTCATTCAACCCCGTTATCCTAAAAGTCTAAGTAGAAGGCAACAAAAGGATATACACATCCATTAAAATTTCAAAATATTTAAAAATTAATAACTCTGATTTTATGTCAACTCATCCATTGATAGATGCTTCAGAAATCACAAAACAACAAATAACCCCAAATGTAACATTAAAATTAAAATATTTGATACATCTATTTTTTATGATTAACTTTAGCCAGGGAAATGACCTTTGAGTACAGGGTTTAAACATTTTAGAAATGAGTTGGAATAAATCCTAATGTTTTCCTTATGCTTCTACAGTGTTTATACATCCTGATGGCAACATCTGTATTCATGGCCTTTATTTCCACTACCCTGAAGGATTAAGGTCAGAACAGTGGCAGAAATCATTTGTAAGGCAAAAACCCGGGTTTTAAAAAATTCAACTACACATTTGTTCTCCTGATATTATTCCTAAAAATTGCCATGAGAGCTACCAGTAAAGAAAGGGTCAGTATTAATTACAGTAGGTTTAGCTTTCCTACATATTGCATGAGACATGAGGATAATAATAGTCTCCTACCTTCTTACTTCTGCGTTATGTTAATGATTGTCAGGAAGGCAATGAGCCAGGAGGACTACACAGCCTTCTACTTTTCCTGGAGATATTCGCGTTTTAATCCAAAATATCTGTTCAGATTTCATTTCCCAGAAGAGACCCCAATGAGTCCACTCTGTCTTGTGAAACCTTTCTTTGTGCCACTGAGTGGATTTCCATGCTGTGGTACAGTCAGATGCACTCCAGTTCTACAGCAAGTTTCCCCTAAAAAAGACACCTCTGTGCTTTGCTTCCTCTGTGGCTAGAGCTTTGGCAATGGTCCAGTGAGACTGAGAAAATACTCTCAAATTAGGCATGGACTGGTGATAATTGCTAATCACTGAATGTCAATGAGTGAGAAAAGAAAATCCACGGACTGGCAGATAGATGGAATGTGAGAGTGCCAAACAACCACACCATCACAGTATTCCATGCATCTGTCTTTATAAATAAAGGGCAAATTCAATTAGGCTAAGTAGATGGTTATTTAACAATAGTCAATAAAATATTTCTCTACTGTATAGTAAATAAGGCCTATATTTAACCACAGCTTAGTATATTCCAATGTTAATATCAGGGCAGTTTGTTTTCATAGCTTGATCTAAACAACACTTTATGTTGACACTTCTATTGCGTATTTAATGAACTCATATCAAATATGCATGGCAAATAAATACTATGTTCCTGGTAAACCTTTATTCCTTTCCCGCTCTCTGATCTTCTCAAGTAAAGTAATACACTTTTCACAATATATTTCTTCTCTCATAAAAATGCATATCACAACATTGAAACTAAATCTTATTTCAATATTTTTGCAAGACAGAAAAGAGAAATCTAGATTATTGTGAGTGCAGACGTGCTGCTATTTAAAATGCAGCTATGAACTTTACCTCAGTTACTTCTGAGCATCCAGTCTATTGAGAAGTACCCTTTGACAGGAAGGACCAAGCCTTCTGAAAGTCTTTAATCTGCTGCCCATTCGGAAAAGCGTTATGACAGTGCACATAATGCCACTGAGAAGCATCGGGGCTGATGGCAATGACTGCTCTTAACTTTCTATATATTCTACATATAGAAGCACATAGAACACAGAGTTGCAGAGTGGCTGTGCATCCGAGCATAGGTAAGGTGCTGCTAAGTACCTTAAAAGTAAGGAGGATTAGGGACCATAAATTGGAGTGGTTGGATGTGGCTTCATTGTCCATGAGGTTGGTACAAAACGGTATTACAAGCGACTTGGTTTTCAGAGACTGGCAAAGGTCATACAATTGGCAGGTCCCAGAGTCTCTTACTTAACCCATTACTTCAGGTACAAGTAGAAGCTGAACAGAGGACAGTAAGATGAACATGCGCAATGCACTGCCTCCTGATTTCTGCAAAAGCCACATCTAGGTTGTGACACTGCCACACGTGTCACTTCCCTGGAGGGAGTGGAAGACAGCAATTTGCTCTCAGATTCTTAGAACTGGCATGTGGTTCAGCTAAACAGAGCAAAATAGTGATTTCTTCCTTTTTCTGCAGATAAATACGAAGATAGAAACTGCTATGCAATGTTTGTCTTTCCCAGAGACAGGCTGTGTGATCTGTAAGAGTTTTCCTGGTAATTAAATTTTGTAAAGGATATGAATCCCTTTATTTATACTGGGTAACTTTGAGACCAGAAATAACAAATGTTTGATTCTTGAGCTCAACAGACTTTGAAATAAATGCTTATTTTTGTTCATCTCCAGCTTTGGGTATTTTCTGAAATGCAGCTTTAAAGCTAGCCTTCCTTGTAACTCACTATGGGATGTCTTTATACACCGCTGACAGTAATACAACTCATTTTGGGTGATTAACTTAACCCCCAGTATTGCAAGTGTCGTGCTGCATTAGCATATCTTTCAAGGAATAGTTGCAGTGTGAGAAAATTGCCTGTAGGATTATTTGCAGCTAGGAACCTGTGAAATGTAAAATAAAATTGAAGACTATAAAGTAAAACATCAAAGCTACCTAAAATATTAATAGCCAGCACTCTAAAAAGTAATTTAGAAGATTGCATGAGGTAGTGAAAAATACTAATTTAAAAACAGAGTTAAAAAAAAAAAAAAAAAAAAAACAGGCAGGAGTTTAGAACAAACAACAGACAATAGAAATTCATTTTGTTCATACCATAAAAGGAGTTCAAGGGATATTGAAGCCCTATCAGTTAGTGAGAGGGTCCAAAGTTTAATATGTGACCATCCTGAACTTAAAAAAAAAAAATACAAGAGCAAAGCTGACATTTTCCCCATTTCAAGATTGAAGGGAAAATATAAGGTACCCTTAGTAAAACTACTGTGGTGGATACAAAGGGCATTTTCAATTCCCACTGGAAATTTTGTCTCAACGAAACATTTATTTTTTAATTTGCTCTGTAGGAGCTGTCTGTGATCATTTGATTGGCTATTTCTTGGCACTTCCCATGTTCAAAGTCAATCCATGAGTATTCTGTCTGTTCTCACTAGGTTTTTGTTTTGAGAGTAAGGGTGCCAAGTGATATTGTTAATGTATTTCCTTTCCTTAGAGTGTAGCTTTGGTTTTATAGGTGTAATACCTGGATTTTGGAGTCATGAACATCTGGTTCAGCTCTTATGTCTGCCACTTACCGGCTGTGTGACCCCATGTCAATTTGCTTAACATCCCTAAGTCTTGGTTTCCTCGTGTGTAAATTGGTCAGACTGCCTCAATGTGTTGTCCATGAGAGGCTGTTTATAAAACTCTCAGCATGTTGTGTGGTGAGTAGCAAACATTTAACAAAATGCATCTTTTTTAAAAATGACTTGTCTTTCAAGACAATAGCTTCAGAGGTGGTAGACAAGACCCTGCAGGATGGCTTGGAGCACCTTGTGAATGCTGTGATGTGGTAGCTGTGAGCACCTTTCAGAGGACTTTTCCCCTGGGAAAAAGCTTCCCTGCATAGAGGAGTCTGAAATCTCAAGACAGAAGGGGACTGTAGAAGAGAAGAATGGATGGTGGGGAAGGGACAGGAAGGTTACTCTCATGACTTGGGAGTGAGGACTCAGTGGGTATGCTAGGTAGTCTAAATTTAGGTGATGCCTACCTATTAGAGAACAAGATGCTAAAACTGGATATTTAACTATAACACATTATTTTTCCAAATTGTTAATTTCTATTTTAAAAAGTTCTTTTTTTTGGTACCAGTGATTGAACCCAGGGGTGCTTAACCACTAAGCCACATTCCCAGACCTTTTTATTTTTTTATTTTCAGACAGGGTGTTGCTAAGTTGCTGAGGCTGGCTTTGAATTTGTAACCGTCCTGTCTCAGCCTCCCATGTAGTTGGGATTACAGGTGTGGGCCACCACACTTGGCCCAAGTATTTTAAGTGTTTGTGTAGGGCACACTTACTCAGGGTAGAAGGCGGGAGTGGCTGACATGCATAGTAAACAGACAAACAAACAAAAAAACCAATAAAACGACTTAAAAAGGAAGAAATGAAGGAAGGAGAGAGAAAGAGACAGAGGGGGGGAAGAAAGAAGAATGAAGAGAGGATAACAGGGAAGAAAAAAAACAAAAACATTAAACAAGTTCCCTATATATAAAAAGGGTTAAAGAATGAAAAACAAAATAGAACAACTCAACACAAGGATGATGGGGAAAATGATGAGATCATTTACTACCACTGACCATATTTCATGTTTTTTACCAGGCATTTTAGTAGTCCTGCGTGTATGTGTGCACGTGTGCGTGTGTGTGTGTGTGTGTGTGTGAGAGAGAGAGAGAGATGTTTATTTATTTATTTATGGAACTAAGGATTGAATCCAGGGGCATTCTGCCAGTGACTTGACATCCCCAACCCTTTTTTATTTTATTTGAAGATGGGGTCTTGCCAAGTTGTCCATGTTGGCTTCACACTTGAGCTCCTCCTTCCTCAGCTTACTAAGTAGCTGGGATTATAGATGTTCTATTTTGCACTTGACTTTCTCTCTATTTTTATGTCTGAATTTTGAACAAATAAATCTTATTTTCATTTTACAAGTGAGGAGATAGCTTTAGGAACGTTATGTTACTTGTTCAAGAGGCACTGTATTTAGAAAACCAGGAATTTAGGAAATATGAAGAAAAGGTGTTTTAAACCATTGGCATCTAATCAGATCATGTTATATGACATGGAAACACTACACTAAAACATTAGAGAAATTACTATAAAAGTCATTGTGAAGGTTGAATTTAAGCCATGTAAAGTCTATCAAAGTATGTATGCAGTGATACTGTTATTATAAAATATCATGTAGTTACCATGTATCATGTATATATGGTTAGATTTTTCTATTTATTTTTATGCACAAAGAATATGTACCTTTAATTATGGTACAGATAGTCATTATTTTTTAGCACTAACTAAACAATCATTAGAAGCTTACCGCTTTACAACACATGCTGAGGAATTAATGAGACAGAACACAATACATTCTGTTGTACTTTAGCATCAACATCTAGTGCTTAGCATGTTATATTTTGTGTTTGGCATTGTACCAGGACTTCGTGGTAATAAAGGAAGAAAACATGATCTGTGTTGTCACTGAGTTCATAGTTTAGCTAGAGATTATGAGATATATGAAACAATATACTATGAAATGCTGAGAAAGCAAATAATTATAATAAATGATGTGGCTCAATCAGTGCTATGAGAATTCAGAAACAAGTCATTATGGCTAGAATATTTTGGAAAAATAATGAACAAATGTAAGGAATTAATTTTTAAGAGGTCACATGAATAATACAATGAAAGTATTAAGACAGACCATTGCAAACACTCTTCATATTCTTAGCATTAGGAAAGTCTAACCATGATTGAAAATACAGACGTCTAAAAAGAAAAGATTTTGCTACATAAAAACAAAAATCATATGTTGAGTAAAGAATGCTTTACTAAACTCAATGGGCTCTAATCAACCAATCAATTCAACTCATTATGAGAAAAATGATTAACTCTCTTAAGTACATTGAGAGCTCAAAAAAATTCAGAGAGGGACAAACTGCCCTAAAGAATGATAGACCTAGGATATGAACTGACAGTTTACTGGAAAACACGCATGAGCACATGAAAACACACACACACACACACACACACACACACACACACACACACTGGAAAACACGCATGAGCACATGAACACACACACACACACACACACACACGTTTCTTAAGCATGTGAAGATTTTCCTAATCTCACTCATGATAAGAAAAATGCAAATTCAAACTCTTTGAAATGCCATCATTCAATGATCTAAGCCAGGAGTGGAGCCCAAAATAAACTACATTGACTAACTAGGAAGGCAAATTCCTCAAAGGAATTCTGGGTTAATGTCATAGAAAAGGAGGAATGATATTGGGTTGCAGGCAATAAAAATAATTTAAAAATCAGCTATCCAGTATAAGTGCTAAAACTATACTGCGTGATTACTTCATTTTGACACAAATATTTATTTCTGGTGAAGAGGTGAAATGTTCAGGAAATGTTCAAAATATTTTGTGTACTTGAATATGATTGAAGATTCTTGCTTTCAGTCAAAATGGAGTTACCCAGCATGAAATTTGTTCTTTTACTTGAAACAACCAAAAGAAATGGGCAAAATTTATTTAGCCAGAGTTTTTAAGACATTAAACATACATAATGCAGGACAATGGTCCTTATGTCAGAAACAAATGAGGGAAACCCTAAAATTGCCTGAGTTTACTGCCTTAAGAGGATTTCAAGACTATAGCACTTGAAGGAAGCTGAGCAATGCCTGGAAGACATCTGGAGTTGGGAAGGAGCTGAGAATTCAGAGAGACCAACCCTGGCAGAGTACTGGAAAAAAGGTGCATGAACAAAAACAAAGCAAAACTTCCAGGTATCTGCAGGGGTGTCCCCCTTGAGTCATCGGCAACTATGCTACTCAGATACTATGACTAAGGAAACTACTGGAAGCCAGGAAAACAAAAGAATTTATCTGATAGCATTAAAAGCAACAGCACTATTCAGAGCTCTCATGTGGTCAAAGAATATTCCTTAGTCCCCAGCCAAATTCGAAAATCATGTAATTTGTAGAGATTTAGAAATACTCTGAAGAGTCTTTTCTCAGTAGAGGAGAAATTAGACTACTGTTTTGCTTCAGTCTAACAAATCTTAAAAGTAAGACCAAAAAGGATCGAACTGTTTCCAAATTACTTAACAGAGTCCCAGAACAAAACTAGGAATTTCAGAGGTACATAAAAATATTCAACATTCAACAAGATATGACTCATGATTTCTGGCATATAATTAACAAGTTACTAGGCATGAGAAGAAGCAGAAAAATGAAATCCATAATAAGGAGAAAAATTAATCAAAACCAATACATTTCAGAAACAGATGCTAAAATAATAGACAAAGACATTAAAACAGTTATTGTAAGTGTATATTTCCATATATTTGAAAAGCTAGAGAAATGATTGAAAATGTTACAATGAGAAATGGAAGATACAAAATAATAAAAAATCAAATTCAAACTTCTTCCAAAGATGACAATTATAATGTCTGAGATGAAAAATGCACTAGATGGGATTAATGACAGATTGGACATTTCAGAAGAAAGGATTAGTGAACATTAAGATGTGTCAGTAGCAACTATTCACAATGAAAAACAGAAAGAAAAAGACTTTAAAGACAATACCAAAAAAGAAAAAAAGTAGGAAGGAAAACAGATTATCAAGGATCTGTGGAATTATTTTAAGAATCTTAATATGCATAATTAGAATCCCCAAATAAAAGGAGTAAGGAAAACATTTTAGGAGATCTTTGAGGAAATAATGGGAAACATTTCCAAATTTGATGAAAACTGCAAACTTACAGATCCAACTGGGAAAACCATGCAGAGGCACAAAATTATCCACTCAAAAGACATGATAAAATGAAAAATACCTTAAAAATTGAAAGATAAGAATGGAGCATAATTCTTTTTTAAAAAAATTATTTATTTTGACTCATTGTACACAAATGGGGTACAACTGTTATTTCTCTGGTTGTACATGAAGTAGAGTTGCACCATTTGTGTAATCATACATGTATATAGGATAATGATGTTTGTCTCATTCTGTTATTTTTCCTTCCCCCCACCCCTCCCACCCCTCTTTTTCCTCTGTACAATCCAACCTTCCTCCATTCTTGCCTCCCTCCCATTCCCTGTTATGTATCATTATTCATTTTTCAGAGAGATCATTTGACCTTTGGTTTTGGGGGATTGGCTTATCTCACTTAGCATGATATTCTCCAACTGAATCCATTTACCTGCAAATGCCATAATTTTATTCTTCTTTATGACTGAATAATAGTCCATTGTGTATACATGCCACAATTTCTTTATTCATTCATCAGTTGAAGGGCATCTAGGTTAATTCCATAATCTAGCTATTGTGAATTGAGTGGCTATGAACATTGATATGGCTGCTTTACTGTAGTATGCTAATTTTAAGTCCTTTGGGTATAGGCCAAGGAGTGGGATAGCTGGGTCAAATGGTGGTTCCATTCCAAGTTTTCTAAGGAATCTCCACACTGCTTTCCAGAGTGGCTGCACTAATTTGCAATCCCACCAGAACCTTTTCCCTCACATCCTCGCCAACACCTATTGTTGCTTGTATTCTTGATAATAGTCATTCTAATTGGGGTGAGATGGAATCTCAGTGTAGTTTTGATTTGCATTTCTCTTATTACTAGAGATGTTGAACATTTTTCATATATCTGTTGATTGTGTGTAGATCTTCTGTGAAGTGTCTGCTCATTTCCTTAGCCCGCTTATTGATTGGGTTATTTGTATTCTTGGTGTAAAGTTTTTTTGAGTTCTTTATAGATTCTGGAGATTAGTACTTTATCTGAAGTATGTGTGGCAGAGATTTTCTCCAACTCTTTAGGTTGTCTCTTCACATTGTTGATAGTTTCCTTTGTTGAGAAAAAGCTTTTTAGTTTGAGTCTATCCCAATTATTTCTTGTTGGAAACAATGCAAGTCAGAACAATCCAGCAACAGTTTTTAAAGAATTGAAAAAAAGATTTGTCAATGTGTAATTCTATAACTAGATCACTTTTTGTTTCAACTCAGGAAAGGAGAGAGCTGAAAGAATATCATGGAAAGGAAAATAGAGAACAAAGTGCAAATAAATGACTTTCTTGAACTTACCAGATAATTGCAATGGGAAATCTTGGGATAATAAGTCAGCTGAGAGAGAAATAGGATCCAAGCATTTGGTTTGCTTACTTGGGCAGATACCACTGGCTGCTGTAAAAGTCGGTAAAAAGATACAGCTAAAAATTGTTAACAAATTGTTAGAGGTGGAATGTGAGCTGGTATAAGAGTGCAAAGTTTCTGGGGACTTTACATATTTTAACATTCTCACATTCTTGTGGGAAGAACCTGGACCCCACCAGGTTTAGCAGGTATGATGGGGAGGGAAAGATTCTTGTATAAATTTCCAATGGTGCTCAGTGGGGGAAGGGAAGAGCAGCCACAGCTCAAACTCTAGCGGAAACCATTTTTCTTATCTTGCTTTCAGATCAAATGCCTCATTCTTTGAGTGTGGGTGGTGGTATGATGAAGAGTAACAAAAAGAAGAAAGCTTTGCTTAAGAGCACAGGAAGAAGCTCATTGCATCATGGGAAATAGAATTTTTCTAAAGGTACAACCCTGGGGAGCAGCCAGTGTAAGTTCCAGGCTCCATATTACAGCAGGAAGAGAGGCAAAAACCTTTGTGAAGCATATGCACCATTTGGACTCACAGACACTGCACCCAAGATTGAGGTTAAATAAAATCTTAGCAAACATCCCTTCTTTCTCCTCCTACTACCATGCTACTGTCTGTGGAATAAAAATAATGGTGGAGTACAGTTGGAAGGGCAGTGAGAAAGAGAGTCTCCCTGGGGAGCAGATTGCTGAAAAACTACACCAGGTGGGAAACAAGCACTAACAAATCTCCTCAGGCAAAAACCCGATGCTCCTAACCCTAGATAGCACTTGAGGAATTGAAGCTGTTGGGGAACTGAGGCCAGTTAAATTTCAAACATGCTCAATTTCTTACTAGATTAATTAATACAAAACCCTCACTAATGGGTTTCCAAAAAATGTTGTACTTACCTCCAAGCATAAAAATATTTATCTTAGTATCTACTATTTCACATAAGAGATCTGATTTTCAACAAAAAAACAGTGAGGCAAAAAAGAAAGAAAGAAAGAAAATTAGACCGTAAAGAGACAAAGCAATCAGCAAAACTGGATACAGTTATGACATGAAATAATTATAATTAAGATATTAAAACTAATGAAAAAGACTGCTTGCAAGATCAGATAGAACATTTCAAAAGAGAGAAAGAGACTGAATTAAATGAAAATAGAAGAAATAAAAACATGGTAACATCAATGAAGAATATCTTTTATGGACTTATGGGTAGACTTGATGCAACTAAGTAAAGCATCAGTGAACTTAAAGAGAGGTCAATGGATCACACAATCTGAAATTCAAAGAGAGAGGCTGAATAGGGGTGAAAACAGAAAGTCCAAGAATATCAACTGCGTTAGTAAATCAGTATCGACTGTTAGTAAAGTTGTACTGGATTTGCAGAAAGAGAAGAGACTGAAAGAACAGAATTATTCAAAGAAGTAACAATTGAAAGTTTTCCAAAATTATTGACAAACGCTAAGTAAACTTGTCCGAGAAAATCAGAGAACACCAAACAGGGTAAATGCCATCAAACCAACTGCTGAATGTCAAATACGAAGACATAATTTTGAAGGCAGCCTGAGAGAAAAAAGATATATTACCCACAAAGAAATAGGACAGTAATTATAGCAGACTTCTCATCAGAAACCCTGTGAGTTCAAGAAGACAAGGGAGGGTCAGATTTAGAATGTTGAAAGGAAAAAGAAAAAAGAAGATCGAGGAGAAGAAAGAAAAGAAAAGGGAAAAAGAAAAATCTGTCAACCCAGCATTCTGTATTCAGATAAAATACCCTCTAAAAGTGGAGAAGAAATAAGTACTTTTTCAGACACAGAAAAATGGAGGTAATTCATCCATAGCAGTTCCACTCTTTAGAGAATTTTTCAGGCAGAAGTAATATGATATTAATGAGAAGAAATGAGGAATATTAAGAGATGAATAAACTATGATAAAATGAAATTTATTTTCTTTTAGAATTTAATAGCTCTAGAAGATATTATTAAATAAAAACAGTAATAATGTAATATGTGTGTAGTGTACAGGTTTAAAATTATGATAATGGTGCAAGGCTGTGAGGGAGAAATTGGTAGTGCACACATCAGATCCCAACACTGTGACTGAAGTGGTACGTTGTTAGAAGGAAGGCTCGCATAGTTTACAATGGCTGCAATTTTTAAAAGATAAAACAATAATTAATAAAAGAGGTAAGACAAAATCACAAAAGTAGATCAATGTACTCAAAAGAAGGCAGAAAAACTGAAAAAAAGAGACAGAAAAGTATAATCTAGACATTCTCTTCCTAGGTTTTTAATCTAAGCCACATGAAAATGTATTTCCAATGTAAAAGTTGCACATAAATGTTCACAGAAGGTTTATTTGTAAATACAAAACTCTGGGAACTATTTGAATCTGTTTACCAACACATGAATGTAAAGCAAATTGTGTAGATTCAGACAATGTAATATTTCTTAGAGAGCAAAAGGAATACAGTATTCATATATATAATACAGATGAAATCCCAAATAATGACAATGAGTGAAGAAACCAGTCAAAAGATACATGTTTTTATTTGTATAAAATTCTAGAAAGGCAAACTAATCTGTAGTGAAAAAAGTAGATTGGCGGTTTCCTAAAAATGGGAGTCTGTGTGGGTAGTATATGAGAGGTCACTATGTGTCAGGGGAAAATATTAGATGTTGAACATCTTTATCTGGATGTGATGCTTTCATAAGTATTCATTCATGAGTGTGTATAAAACACACATTTATGTTTATATATTACACACATAAAACTTATAAATTTTAGCATTAACGACATACTGCTTGTTATATGTGAATTATACCTCATCAAAGCTTTTGTTGTATGTTCAAGACTGACATATTACAGCACTTTCTGATCTGAAGCAACTATATTTTTCATTTCCTTACACCTTTATTGTACTTCTATAAACTTGTCCTTCTAATTTTCTGATGCAGGATAAGAATATCATGCCTAATTTCACTTATACAAGAACTGTGGCCCCAAAATATTAAAATATTTGCATCATATGTTACTTAGTATTATCAAAAAGTTCAAAATACCTACTTTTAATGTACATTTAGTGTTCTTTGCACCAAATCACTGTATGCTAGCTTCCCATCAAATCCTTTTCTTCTTTTTCTTGGACTTATAGCTAAACTACATTTCCTATTATCTCTTGTAGTTACCTGTGGCCTTGTGAATGAATTCTGCTCAGTGGCGTATTAGCTTACTGATAGGTACAACATTCCATTTTAGTCCTTAA
Source organism: Sciurus vulgaris (assembly GCF_902686455.1). Taxonomy (NCBI): domain Eukaryota; kingdom Metazoa; phylum Chordata; class Mammalia; order Rodentia; family Sciuridae; genus Sciurus; species Sciurus vulgaris. The sequence continues at coordinate 69,826,120 of NC_136461.1, forward strand.
ATACCTTTTGTATATGACATTCTCCATTCTCTGACTGAATGAGGACCCCTCAAACACCTGTAGAAAGGCAGAGAGCCACAATATAGAAAATACTTTTGTCTGTAAATTAAAAAGCAGAAACATGCCTGCTTAGAGATAGTAGAATTAGATTGGTATGTGGTCATGAATTTAAATTTTATTGGGATAAGCCATAAAATTTGGCGGTTGGTTTTCTACATCATCCATATTACCACACGTTGTTAATTTTTATAACATTAACGGAAGTAATAAAAGTGACCCTCATGTCAGAGTCTCCCACTGAGCAATTCCATTTTTGAGATGTTTTTGTACACATCACTCTGCTGCCTGACTCACAATAGATGTTTAATAAATTCTTTTTAACTTTCTTGATTTACTTTTTCCCTTTTCTTTTTTGGAATACAGCAACAAAAAGAATATATAATTTTATTTGCTTCAATTAGCAAATAATTTATGATAAACTTATTTATGACAAGATAAAAAATAAGTTTTAGAAGTTTTGTCAATATAGTTGTCTTACAGTAACTTTCTCTATTATCTGCAAGAATAAGAATCAAATAGCATGGTAGTTTAGGAAAGTAATTACTATTGAAATAGAGTGTGTATAAGGATTTGTAGTTACTTGCAGAAAACTTATTCACACTTTTGATCAAATTTCCATTATACTATTCCAAATTATGTTTTCAAAAACAAATTACAAAACAAAGTATTCTTTAGTGCAAAATCATCTTGTAAAAGGATTATTTTCATGGAATTGATATTTCATTTCAATTTGTGGGTGTTATTTCTATAGAAACTATTAAGTGGTTCTATTTCTCTATAGGATTTACTAAAACAAGCTTGACTCCAAGAATGCAGAAGGAGTATAGCCATTTGGTTCTGTTGTCCAACTAGCTGGTAATTGTTAAAAAGGCAATCCCATGGTGTTCCTTCCCTTGTAGCTGTGACAGTGCCACCAGTAAGCACTCACTCCACTCCTCATGTGGACCAGCCATAGGCCCTACATGCAACACACACACACACACAGAGGAGGCAAACACTCTCAAATCCAAGAAATAGCCTCTCTAGAGAAATTACTACAATCATAGAAGAATTGCTATTTCTTTAAGGAATAAAAAAGGAATATCTGTGGGTATATGGGAATGTTTGGAGTGGGAGGCAAGAAATGGCCACTCCTAGATGTAGAAAAGCCTTCCTTTGCAGCACATTGTTGAATGGACCCCTTTCTTGACAAGCGCAGATAGGTTCTGAAAAAAAGTGAATGAACTCAGTTCAGAGGGTAGTGTTACCTGGGGCTATGTGTGTTACACGCTGAGATCACAGATGTTCAATGAACATGAGATCGTCCCATGAAGCTTTGTTCTTTACTTCTTTGCTTATTTATTAGAAATAACTGTTTGCTAGAGAGGTAGAACCATGTTTGGCAACATGTAGACTTATTCCATACCTAGTAAAAGTGAAATCATCATCCAAATAGCAAAGGACCTAAAAGCTTGGAAAGGTTGGGAATACCCCAAAGAGAGGTTGATGAGAAAGCCTCGAGGCAGTTCATAGATCACTGACCTTCAGGTGAGCAAGGAGTCACTGAAACCCTCCTCTACGCCTTATTCAAAGTATAACAAGGACTTAATGTGAATAAGTCAACTCCATTCCTCTTCCCTGGAAGATCATAAATAGAAAATAAAAGAGCTAAAATCAGAGAACTGAAAAAGAATTTAGAGAAGTCAGAGTTCACCAGTTTGCCTCCCAGCATAGGATGGAATCTAAGTCTAACAAGACAGGCGATGAATATTCTTAAAGGTGGCGGGTGGTTCACCCTGTCCAAATGGATGTCCAACTATGCTTATGAAAAGAAAAGAGCCTTTTCTTTGTATGGAAACCAGTGGCAGAACCCTTCTAACGCGAATGTGTTAAAGATCAGAAGCCACCTATGTTCTTATTGAGGTTTCTATTGAACTGCCCACCAATACTAGGCAATGTGATTTAGAATTGTTGCTTTTAACTAACTTATCCAAGGACAAAAGGACAAATTTAAAAGAAAACAAACTTTTTCCCCCACTCTGGTGTTTTTTTTTTTTTCCCCTTTACTTTTCTTCCTGTCCACAGTAGTTGTGGCTGGAATTTAAAAACAATTTTTCCCTGTTTTCTCTTCTCCCTTTATGTTACTCCTAGGGTCCTGATTTGATTTGATTTTAGAAAACTTTAGTATAATGAAGAGGGTTCTGAATAGGACTGAAGAGACTCAAATTCCAGGGTCTGTTGTGTGATGTGTTTTGAGATCTTTGGGCTATCATTTGCCCTCTGTGAGGTGATAATGAGTATGAAGAGACTTAATTTTATTGAAGGCTTTTTGTTGAATTCCCAATATGTACCAATCACTTTACAAGTATACTGTCATTAATCCCCCAGCAAACCCTTGAGATAGTAGATTGGTAAGTTGTCCAATGTCAAAAAGTTAGATGTATAAATCAGTACTTCCTTCACTTTTCAGGGTACCTCCCACCTCTGTGGTTACTCTGGGAATTGAAGGGGCTATGTTAGGAGCATCCAAAAAGACAAGAACTTTTGTTCTTGATTCATACCATTTCTATTATGAATGAAATAATCATAAAACAAGTAAACTACTTGTCCTTGACACTAAGGAAGTGTCTTGCCCCTCGAATGTGGAAGACTGTGATCTACTAAAATCAGATTTCACAGGCTTTGAAAACACTAACCTATGGTTAGTGACATACAGGGAGTTGCAGAATAATATTAAATGCTTCCTAGTTTTCCCATGATTAAATTTGGACTCTTGCAGTCTTACTGAGAACAGATATTCTCCAGAAGTTTTGTCAGCATTAAACAATAGCTTAGGTTAGTAGTTCTCAATTGGGGGAATTTTACACCCCTTCCCCCACTTGGACATTTATCAATGTCTGCGGACCATGTGTTTAAACTTTTTGGGGGGGACATATTAATTATACTGAAAGGAGGTTGTCATGGTGGCCCATTTGTGCATACACAAAAACATAATTTTATCATTTTCACTCCCCCATTCCTCTTCCACCTGTCCTTTATCCCTCTCTTGACCATCTTCCTCTATCCTACTGGTCTTATAATAATTTAAGACATTTTTGATTGTGGCTTCTGTAGGGTAGGTATACTACTAATATCTAGTGCATAGAAACCAGGGAGGCTGCAAAATATCTCACAGTGCACAAAAAGTTCCCACAACAAAATGTCAGTGGTGCTGAGGGTGAGAAATTTTGGATTAGTTCAGAAACATCTCTTTGGTGCCATCTTTGTGCAAGATACTCTGCTAGTTTCAGGGAATGTGAAATAAACAGGATATAATCACTGTCTGAAAGAGGGCAAGTAAGCAGCTTCAGGTGATATGGTAGAGGCTCTGATGAACCTGGTAGAGTGTAACCAATCACCTGGGCCAGTTTTCCATTATTGGAGAGAGGAGGAAATATCTTGGAAGTGATCTGACCAAGCGAAAAGAGACAGAGATGTGTGAATTGATGATGGTGTTCTAGAAAGAGGAAACAGTGTAAGCAAAGTTGCAAAACAGTTAAGTAGAATAGTCAATTCAGTTTTAGTCATTATTGAAGTTTAAAGTGGGAAGTATGAAGAATCAGGGTATAAGCCTGGAGGTGTAGATTCAAGCCCAGTCATAGAGGGACTTAACCATTGAAGAGAGACTTTTAATACTATCATTGACATGTTGTCAGAACGTCGTCTTTCTGGAGACTCTTTTTTTTTTTTTTTTTTTCCTTCTCCTTTTTTTTCTTATGAGAATAAGCCAGGAACTAGCTAGCAAGAGGTGCTATGAAAAAAGCCGGACAAGAGTAGGAGATCTACTGGGAATAGAACCCAAGAGGGAAATGAGAACACGTTGACAACCCAGGTCTCCTCGTCTTCTTGCAGCAATGTTTTCTGATAAGCCATCCTGCTGCCCAGTACACCTGCCATCTCTAAGATTTAAACTTTAGGGCAATGGCCCTAGACTGCATTGCTAAGCATTTGTTGTCAATTAGGCCTATTTCCTAGTTCCACTCTCCCTTAGGTAGGGAGCTATAGAGTCTTTCTCCACCTGTATAATCACTTTTTGTGAGAAATTTCCAGTTCTTTCTGGGTCCTCAGAAGTATTGAGCACATATAATGATGGGTCTAAGAAGGGGAAAGGACTGGCTTATAAGGAAAGATTCTTGTAATGAAGTTTTTATTTCACTTTTTACCACATCTACACTGGGTCAATTGAATTTAATCTTGAAATTAAAATTTATTGTCTGCAATTTATTCCATACAAAGTAATTTCACTCAAGATCACACTTTGTAGTTCCGATTAGCAATTTAAACAAATTATTTTGAGACAGTTTTCCTTAGCAGTACAGTTGAAGAAACAAATATTCTTAGCCATCTTTTGTGGATAGTCCATGTTCTATATTTGATTTATAAAGAGTAAACTGCTTCCCAGAATATTGTATTGTTTTTCTTCAGACATGGGATCAAAGAAAAATCCCTTGCCCTTTAATATCATACCATCAGTTAGTATTAAGATTTATTCAGTTAGCTTCCAGGATGCTGTATTTGTTTGTATGAACTTTTGCACACTTTGTGGTATAAACCTAAGTGAAATAAAGGAGGCTTCTCCATTTCTCACCAGAAAACTTTATGCTAAAACCACAATTTTTATTTTATTTTTCACAGTTTAAAAATTAAAGGCAGATTTTAGGACAAATAATTGTCTAACTTTCTGTAGCTTTCTTTTCTGTTCTGGGTTCTCATTGCATTTAATAGGTGATAAGGGTTCAATAGAGTGCTGTTGTTTGATATCCTCATATTCTAAAATTTTCATCATGATGTCTTGGCATACCAAATCTCTTTAAGCTTTTTTTTTTTTTTTTTTTTTTTTTTTTAATTGGAGTAACAGAGATGAGAACAGTCTCTTTAAACTGTCTCTCTGCTTAACTCCTCTCTACAATCAAATTGACATGCATAATACATCATAACAAATTAGATGTTGCAAAGGCAGGGGACTGGAATTGTGTGAGCTTGTGGCAAGAGATGTAGCTGATGTAATAGGAAAGGAAGAGATTGTAGGGTAAAGGAAAAGAAGAAACTACTGAATGAAGACTACCATAGAACATGGCAACTGAAATCCATCTTCTCTTCTTTTTAAAGCCAGGAGAGTTGCAGAAAAAGAAATGAAAAGGGAAAATGCAAAACCAATTTTATTGCTACGCCAATGCCCTAAAAAATTAAAAATTAAGCAATGTATTTGGTTGTGGAGGGAGAAATATTTCTTGGTTTTTAGATAGTAAAAAGTAACTATGAGTGAAAAACCCCGTTACTTCACGTGTTAACCTGAAAATAAATAAAAGAAAGATATTGGGGTTGTAATTCAAGCTTATTGGAAGCATTTTCTAGTAGACTGGAAACAATCTTCTTGACTGAATGAACCTCCGCTGAAATTACAGCTCTACCCATAAACACCACGGCTACTCTGTTCAGTCCCTACCTTATAATGACTGGATTAAAGTGTTTTTCTTATGTGATTGTATATCTTCTGCCCTCCTGACACATGAAATTGGCCAATTTAGAGGCACTGGTACCTGGTGGTCATTGAAAGACCATTGTCCCTGAAGTGCTATTAGTACATGTCATATCTTGGCAATAACTGGCACAAGGACCAGTTCTGTCTCTAAAAGGTTTGAATAGCCACTTTCGAAATGGCACAGCCAGCCGATATCTGCGGATAATTTTAAATGTTTTACTTGGTCTGATAAAAGCAGGAGAAACCAGAATTAGATTCAGAGTCCTCTTGGTTTTTTGTCTCTTTTCCCTCCCCCCATTTTTTTTTCCTCTTTTTTTCTGTCTCTTTCCATTTTTCTTACTCATTTGCTGTCTGTTTTCTACAAATCCATAAAAGGGAAATAATAAATTCTCAGCAACAGAGAAGTTGGATTAAGTTCAAGAGAAGCCCCAAATATTGGAGTGGTTACGATACAGGCTATAAATCTTTTTTCCCCTTGTCCTGCTCTCCTCAGGTTCTATTTCCTTCACTTTCTCAGTCCTATCACCCCTCTTCTCATCTCGGCCAGCCATCTCTCTCTGCAAGGAGGAATGTAACAGATTGCTTCGTGAAGCATTTGCCATTCTCCAGGTTTTTTCTCATCATTCTCGTGCAGCCTTTTTTCAATGCTCCTGACAATGTGGAAGAGCTCCCTAGCCAATCATTTCCTGGCATTCTATTGGTTCCATGGCGGGATCAGAGGAAGCCCATCAGCCTCTGCTAGGCTGATAACCATCATTGCTTCTAATGTGTGCTTCGGTGTTTCTCATCACAGCATGCATCTGTTGGGGAGATAAAAGGAGAGATTTACAAATATCTAATCAGCAGATGTATGAAGACTGTCGAGGCAAAGTAGACTAAGAGGAAAGCACACCCATTTTTTCTTGGGGTAAGAGTAGATAAATATGCTGGCTGTTGTATGATTAGGTCATTACTAACACCTGGAGGCTGTCTCAGTCCTTGGAGAAAAACCATAGAGAATATTTGGTAAGGAACACATTTGGTTCACAGAGGGGGTTATTCTGAGCCAGATTGGAAAACATTTTAAAATGGAATATTGCCTGCATAAAAGAGGCAGATATTTCAGCTCTGCTACATAACAGGAGTTCTCTAGTGGATCCTTCTACATAATGGAGCCGTATGGTAGGTCTATGGAATACCACACTCTAATGTCAGAAAAGCATACATATTCTTAGCCAAATGTTTGCATGCACATTAGAGCATACACAGTATCACTCCATCACTTTCTCCTGGGCTCTGGTGTATTAGTGCCACAGTCTCAATTGCATAAGGAGCTTCGCTTAAACCAGTGGGGTTTCTGAATACTAATGGAGAGTTTTCATAACTGCAATCTTTTAAATATTGTTGAAATCTGTCTGCTTGCTATTGCTGTTGAGCATTCTCTTTTTTCTCTTCTAAATTTCCTACATGAAAAACATGGGACATTTTGGAGACTTTTAGAACAAATATCAAAATGATTTCATATTTGAAGCTTTCTGTTTCCTTAATATACAACTGATAGATATTGTCTCTCCTGATAAAACATATTTTATTGATGCAGTTGTCCATCATGTGTGTTGGAAGTCATGCTTTTTAAGGAAGGGAAAGAGGACAGATCAAAAATTCAAAGGAAAGGACATAAATTTGCTGAAATTAATTACCTAACCTTTTCCTGATATCAGAAAAACACAGTGCACTGAAATAAAATTTCTAGAAAAGTATACATAGCCAAGAGAAACTCTATGGGTCACACTAAGTCATAAGGATATTGGGAAGTTGCATTAGGATGACACTGTCCAACAGAGAGGAATTGCTTTCCCTGGTAAGAAATTAAAAATTTAATACTGTAGGATATTATATCATTCTAGGTCTCTCATTATTCCTTCCCACTTTCTCACATTTCTCCTTTCTGTTCTATCTAAGGTGAAAATCTAGTGCTTTTTAATTTTTTAAGGATTTTTTTAACCTTTTCCTTTTGTAAATTGATTACCTCTGTGGGCTACATTTCTTAAATTGGAAACTTTCCTTTCTATATGCTGGAATTAGAAGAAAGAATTAACCTGAGCACTGAATCTGTCTCCAAAAAAAGCAAAATGGTATTGATTTTGGGTAGTATTAAATGAATAAAGATGCTAAAATAAGAGTGGGACAAAATAATGTAAATACCAGCATCAGACCTGTGGCTTCCTTGGTATAACATTACCTAAACTATTTTAGGACACAGCTACCTGTCTTTCATGATTACAAATCTTTCGTCTCTGGAGTGAGATGAAAAAGAAATTGTATCTGTTTTTCTTCATTGTCTAAAAGGTATAAGCATAATCTATATGATAAACATGTGGCAAGCAACTGGCACATAAATAATTCAGGAATGTTGAACAAGGGATACATTTCAGAATGTCATTCCCAACATCCCGCCTCACCCTTCCTCCCTCCCATCTGCAGGACTCCACACCAGCCCGAAAGACATGTTCAGTTTGAAATTGAAGGAACTTCTCAAATTCCAGGTTTGGAGCAAAACAAAATGAAACAAAACTTGCTATTTGATTTTTGAAGTACTGTATGTCCTTTTTAGGAGACAAGTTTATCCCTTCTTCCTATTGAACTATTTTGAAATTCAGATAAAACTGAATTTTGAGAGGATTTCTCTCTCTCAGCTTATATCCTACTTCATAGAATTTCTGAGTTATGATGTTTTAGGGTTTCATAAAAAATACACTGGGTATTTAATTTAATGTTCTCTAAGGAAACATTTGCCCTTGAGATTCTTCTAGTAATGCTGTATTTAAATTCAATGAAAGAGTTTATGTTCATAACATTTGCTATCTTGTGGAATTTTCTTTGTGGTTTATCTTATGAAAATTTGGGGATGAAAAATCAAATAAGAATCAATATTGTATTATGAGTTTCTGTTAATCACCACCAGTCTCTCTTCCTTCTCTCAATGTATTCTCATCTATGCAATCTCCTTTTATGGCATTAGTATATGATAATACTTTGCTTCATAGCCCAAAAATAACATTGTGGAGGAATAGAAATATGTACCATTTCAGAACAACTCTTAGTTTTGTACTTAAAATTTTCTTCCGGTGTTGATGCAAAAAATATAATTGCAACAATTCTATTCCCCTATATACAATAGTTAATCAGGCTATTATTTTATGTGGTAGATATAATGTTTTATCTGATAGAAATGGATTTTCAATTTTTTAGTTTGAATATGTATTTTGAACACTGAAAAAATTTATTAAAAAATTTATAATCTTGTAATATGTTATATGCAAGCAGCTTTCCCTCTGTGTTTTTGGTAAGCAGATACTAACAATAACACTTGGAGAACTTTATTATCCAATTTTGTGTGCATTCAATAGGATTATGTGTTTTTGATCATACAAATGCAAAAGAGATTTGGCAGTAACAGGAAGTAACATAGTTCTAGAAGCACAATTTCCATTTTATTAATCTGAGATAGAACTAGTTTTTCCAAATTGCTACACAGCTTGAATTATCTATTCAGCTTTCTCTGTTTATTCCTTGCACCACTAACCTCAGAATGTTGATGGTTTACATAAATTCACCATCCTATGAAATCAGGGGGTGGGCATGATGCAGGGGCTGGAAATCTTTGGATGCTATCCACATGACCAAGTTCCTGCCAATAAAATTTTTAGCTTTCTTTGTGGGTGTTCTCTGTTAGTTTTGCTTAGTGACCTGTGCAAGTTAAAAGTGATGAAGAAGACTGGAGTTATATTTAAGGTAAATATTTTAATAACTTGCAAATTTACTACTACTATTCTTAATGTGTCTTTGAAATCTGTGCTAACATCTTTCTGTATGAGAAAGTGAGGTGGCTATATAACATTAGTAACTTAGTCCCTCTAAAGGACCATCTATTTTTTTTATTGTATGACACCTGAGTGCAATGGATGGTCAGATTCCAGAGTCATAGTCTGCATACAAGGTGAAACCCAAAATTTTCAAACAGAGGATATTCTTCCAAAGCTCTCATTACTTCTTTCATACTATAGTGTCTTTATACAAAGTACCTAAGGTCATCCCATCTGAACAAGTATCTGTGTTCCAGTCACTGCATCTCCTCACTGAAAAAGTTGCCAATGTCTCGGGTCCTCACCACCAGTATTCCAGGTTCATCTTCTACCTCCATGTGAATAATGCACCTGACAGCCAGAATTCCAGTTTTTGAAAAATTTTCCATCGTAACCACTCTCTCTTTTGGCCACAACAAACATGTCAGTCCTAGAACTCTTCTACTTTATTATCCTGCTCATCAACAACCATCTATTCACTATAAGTATTGCAAGTTCAAAACCAGCCTCAGCAAAAAAGGGGCTAAGAGCGTCAGTGAGACTCTGTCTCTAAATAAAATACAAAATAGGGCTGGGGATGTGGCTCAGTGGTGGAGTACTCCTGAGTTCAATCCCTGGTACCAGCTCCCACAAAAAAAAAAAAAAAAAAGTGTTGTTACCATATAATAATAGTAAGGGAATGAGTCTACCCCACATGCATATTTTGGGCTCTATCATAGGTTCTTTTCCTGAATGTTATCACATTCATCTTCATCCAGACTGAAAGGGTAGATATTCCCATTTTACAGGTTAGGAAACTGGTTCTTAAGAACTCTATGGATACAAGACACCAAAATGGAAAAATACAAAGGAAACAAAGTCCAAGGGACATAAGGCAGTTTAAGTGTAACTAGTCACTTAACAAACACTTGTTGGCTAATTAATTTACTATTATCACCAAGATGCAAGGAAAAGAGAATTTAAGGAAAAATGAAGTGTTTTTGATGTTGAATATCAAATGTTCCAGGAAACAAAATAAGAAACAGAAAGGAATAGTTTAGTGTTCCCTACTCAGTTACTGGTGATCCTTAAGAATGCAGGCTCAGAGTGAAGAGGGCTGAAGTTAATCACACAGTACAGGGAAAAAAAAGTGACAGCTTAGAGAAATGTGGCAGTGACAGAATGGAGAGCTTTAGAGTTCAGGAGATTTTGGTGAAGATTTTCCTTCAATTATTTTTGTGGCTTGTATTAGTCAATACAGGCTAAGAAGTCCATGGTACCCAGGAAAATGACCTTTCAAGTAGTCACTTCAGGAGGTTTCAAAGGGCAGCCTTCATCTATGTAGCCTCTTGGCATGCCAGCTTGCTTTCTGGTGGCCCAGGCAGCAAAGGGGAGTTTAGGGAATTCACACCCATTCCTAACCATGTCCCATGAGCGATCTCTTCAGCTCACAGCCCATTGGCCAGAATAGTAGGCCCAACCTACTTTCAAAGGAGGCTGGAAAATGTAGGGCCCCCTTGTGTGGCACTTGGTGAGTGCAACTTTCCACATCAATGAAGTAGGTCATATTGCTTATCAAAATCTTACAACTATGTTATACATCTTGGACTTTCCCAAAGGTCTTGCACTGCTTCCATTTGAACCAGGTGACCTTGGAATGGCTGGCAGATTCCATGCTGAAATTTCTCCAACCCTACTTGGCTGTGATGTCTTTCCCCTCTTAACAAATTAAGATTAGGAATTGTAATTTTGGAAAATGTGTACACACAGAATGTACGGTGACATTTGGTATCTTTGTGGATTTTGCAGTCTTGCGTGGAATTGCCAGCTTATGGGTCTGGGCAGAGAGAGGCTGAAAAATAGCATTCCAACAGTGATGAGAAAAATAGAAAACAATAAATGGATTGGCAACACCAGCTCTTTCTAGAAACTTTGGGATTGAAGACTTATATTTTACTTTACTTACTACCTTTTACAGGTTTGACAAGCTGAAATTCATTGTGTATCAATGTTAGCCTTCATGCTCTGAAGAACAGAGCATGATGTGGGGAGGGCAAAGCTGTGTCCCTTTAACTTCTTCTTTGCCAGCTGGCAGTCACCTGCACTCTCATTTCAGCCTGAAGATTCAGTACCCATATTTTTTTAGTGCACCATATACAGAATGGTTGCTATTCTTCTCTCCCCAGGTCTCAGAACACCATCAACCGTCCTGAACAAAACCCCGAAAGCTGTAATAAAATGGTTTTAAAACCTCAGAAAGAAGAGCCTAAGGAAGCAGTTCTACAGTTAAGGCAAATTTGCATCACCCAATGGAAAAGGAAGGCTCTTTCTTCCATAAAGGGGACACTCAGGCATCCTCTGGAAGCACTACAGATTCCCTGAGGCCCTGTGGACTAGCAAGTTAGACCCTGCATTAAGACAAATGATCTGAGATAGTATGCTGGTCTCTGAGCGAGCTTTCAGCAGAGAAAACAATGATAAGCTCCCAGAAAAGAAAACATAAACTCCTCTAGGCAAAAAAGAAGAAAATGTGAACCCTCTTCTTGCCCTTCGTTCTTTTTCTACCAACTTCCTTCGGGACCTTTCCTTTAGCAAAATGCATCCGAATGCACCCTTTCCCCATACAGTATATCGTTCAGAGGATGATTCAGTGATTGATGAAACCCAGAATGAGTTCCATCTTGATGTGCCACAGAGTCTTTCTGGAGCATCATGAGAGCTCAGCAGTGTTTTCTTAGAAAGCTGTCGTCAAAGTTCTAAGATTTTGGGACCTTCTGAGATACGACAGCGGTAGAACAAGACGTAATTGTTATCTCAGTAATTAAATTATTTTGGGTGGGATCCCAAAAGGATTTTCTTTAATTGTGAAAATATTTTCAGAGGCAAATAATCCTGAAGTGAAGTTTCAACTTATTGCAAACAGATAATCTTTAATATGAAACAATGTAAGAAGAGAAAGTTATAAGAAATACCTGTTTAGCAGTAAGTAACAGGAGTCAGAAAAGGAAACACATGCAGATGAAAAATGTTGATTTTACAAACAAAAATGTCAGTGACAAAGGTCCATTAAACAGAGGCATTTCAGCCTAAATTATTTCACCAGAGCTTCTGAAATTCCCAAGTGCAATAGATTTTGGTTACCAATAATTGAGTCTGGATTCATGCCCACAAATTAAAGATAACATGCTCCCATATCCCATTACTAATTCCTTTAACAAGGCTTCCTCTGAGCATTTTTCACTTTTTAACCTTTTGCTCACTGAAGTTACACTTGCCATAGTAGTTTCATAGAAGGCATTTCAATCTTATTTCTGTCCAAGTACTTGGGATGCAGCTGTTTAATGGGATGTCCCGGTTGTGACTGCCACTTGTTTAACCAAATGTCAGCTTTGAGTGGTCACATTTGGATTCATGATTAGAGGACAATATATGTCTGTATGCATCAAGATACATAGAAAATGACCGCTGGAATATATCTCTAGAACCCTCTTGATGAATTTCTATTCATACAGTCAATTAAGTCAGAGTCTAATTTTTGGTTTCACTTATTTGAAAAACCACAACCTAAAATGAAGATGAATACCTATGATAAAGTTTAACTTACAAATTAGGCTAAATAGGAGATTAAAAATAATAACAAATAGAATATAACGTTTATAACAATATTCTATAATGAAAGTTGAGTTTGGTATTTCTGTCTTAGAAAATCTTACTGTACCACACCCATCCTTCTTGTGATAATGTGAGATGACATTACTTCATAGAAGCACTTTACAGATTCTTTTTGGCATATCTGAATTGCCATTATCACTACTCTATTATTAAGTAAAATAAGGGTTACTTGAACACAAGCACTACAGTACCATGAAAATTGGTCTGATAACTGAGATGACTGTCAAGTAATGGAGGGCATCCTACACCCCAGGAGAGCAGTGTGGCCCAAGATTTCATCTCACACTCAGAATGGTGCAAAACTTTTATTGATGAATTGCTTAGTTCTGTAATTTTCTATTTAATACATTCAGACCAAGGATGACCATGGCTAAATGAAACCATGGAAAGCATAACCACAGGGAACAGGGGACAACCATGTTGACTTTAATGGAGATTGTTTTCATCAGCTTGTTTACCACTGTGACCAAAAGACCTGACAAGAATGGCATAGAGAAGGTTTCAGAGGTCTCAGTCCATAGATGGCCATCTCCATCTCTGGGTGAAGGTAAAGCAGAAAAATCAAGGCAGAAAGGCATGGCAGAGGAAAGTAGCTCAGGACGAGGCAAAAAGGAAGCAGAGGGAAAGTTCCCCTCGCCAGAAACAAAATCTGTACCCCAAAGGCTGCCATGGGTCTTGCCCACACAGGTCTTGCCCACACTATCCTCATGTACAAAAATTTCTGTTTTAGTTGGAGGGCATTAAGGAGTCCCTATGATATTAATGGCTCTGGGCCAAGTAAAGAAGGAAATGAGTCAAAATTACACAAGGTAATACATTAGAGAAAAATGTATTTATTCCTAGGCTCAGCTGATTCTGAAAAATTACCATTGAAATTGGTGGTTTTACAGATAATGTCAAAAAACAGCCTAAGAGAGATGGGCCACAGAGGCTCAACTTTATCCCTAGAAATGGGGCACTGAGATTAAGCTTAAGGCAAAGTGGTGGAATTTGGGGAAGTTTTATAATGCATTAAATGCCACTCCCTCTGCTGCACCTGTTCCTTGGTGAAATAGAGGACTTTGCTTAGAAAAACAAGCACCTTCCAGGAGCACTCAATTTACTTGTTTAAAAAAAGTAATTGGAGAAAAACAAAGAGATTCTTGTTCAGTCTGAAATTCAGAAGAAACTCCTGCCAACTTTATGAATGATGAGAGTTCTACTTTCCATGTTGAAATTGCTGGCCCTGTTGCTGATATCCATAAATTAAGCAGCTGGGTTGTTGGTTTTTTTTTTTTTTTTTTTTTTTTTCTTTTCTTCTTTTGGCAATTAAGCACACAGTACTCACAATACACAATAGGTCCCTTAGAAGTATGTCTAATCTGCCTACTCCTATTTAAAAAAAAAAACAAAACTGGATACAGGATCATAAACAAAGAGTCAGTTACAGTACATCTGTACAAAGCTGGAAAGTTGAGTTCCAAGAGGATTTACATTGGGAAAATCCCCAAAGCAATAGAAGAGGCAAGCATAAACGTGTCCACACTCCATGTAGCGAGGTGAAGTCAGCTCCCAAGCCAACAAGCTGTTTCAAAGATTGGAAAGCTGTGTTTAACAATACATATTTCAAATAGCTATGCTCACACTATCACAGGTTGCTTGTAATGATCATTTCAAAGAAGGAGGATAACACAGAATCATTTTCTAATGTAACAAGTGAATTTAAAATATCCACATTCTGGTTATAGTAGTGTCAAGATTTGAAGACCATATCAACCAACGGAATGGTGATTTACTCCACTCCAGGGATGCCTCAAATGTGACCTTCGATAAAAGCTGTGAGACTCATACCTCTTTTTCACAATGATAGATCTTAATTACCTTAGTATGTATATATATATATATATTTTTTTTTTTTTTTTTTTTTTTTTTTTTTTAATTTTAGGGTAGGCGGATGATCAAAGATACTTAGAAAAGAAGTGTGGCAGCCATATTCCTCCGGCCAGGGAGTTATGACACTCTCTGGTTCACCTTCACCTCAACATGACAGAACAGGCAGTGACTTGGAGCCTTCATGGGGGATGGAGCTTGGCTCTGTTTATAAGTAACACCTGTGTTTGTCTGTGCTTAAAGGCGCCAGATACCCCTTTGTCAAAAATAGCAAAGCTTCCCCAAAGTGCTCGTCATTTCTGAGGAGGGCTTATGGTATTATTTTCTTTTTCATAGAATTCTCTTCAGCTTTCTACATTTAGCTAGATATGAATAGTATTAGGAATGCTCAGAATCAGTAATTCTGGAGCTGAATTTCTAAACCTGAGTGATAGAAATAACAATTTAGAAATGATAATCCTCTTACTCTATTACAGAAAGTAATTCCTCTCTTTCTGCTCATCTTCTTTCTTTTTTTTTTTTTCTAAGCAACCCTGCACACGTGTTTGGGGGCGTAACAGCTTCAATTCTTCTCCAGCAGCAGACACATCAAAATGCCTCACTATTGTGACTTCAGTTCAGGGTTTACTTTGGACCTTGAGCTCATTAGGGAAATATTTGACATCTCAACTCCAATTATTTAGTAGTCACCAAGCTGCAAAGGCCACACTGAACTGCTGGCAACTGGTTATAATTGGAGGGGATCAGAAGAGTGATAGCAGGGAACTGTATTTCTCTTAATCCCCAAAGACAACAATACCTCAGGTCATGGTTCTTTTCCAGAGTATACTGAAAGCCTGGAAAACAATAGATGTTCTTTCAGATCAGAAGCAACCAAAATTTTTCTGCAGATTGGAAATATTATAAAGTCATCTCAGGAAAATCTTATAGAACAACATGTGTTTACTCTTTTTTTTTTTCTTTAGCTTTTTGTATAAAGTATTTTTACTTCTTTATCCTGAAAGATTAATTTATTGCATGGCTATCTCTTTCTCCCTTTTGTTCTTTTCTCTCTCTTTCTTGCCCACAATCAGATTTTGATTCCAAATTAACCTACAAAGACATTTCATCACCAAGGGCAAATATTCGTTTCTGAAGGGAAATGAAATCATTTCCTCACTTACAGAATTTCTTTAATAATTATTTTTTCCCCTTCCAACATCCCATAGTTGAACTATTGTTATTCATGCATCAGTTTGCTTTCCTGATACGGGTCTAACTTTCATGGAAGAATCTTCAGTTCTGTGAGAACATTCATTTGTCGATGACTAGCTTTCCATTTTTTTTTTTTTTTTTTTTGGTGCTGGGAATCAAACCCAGGGCCTTGTGCTTACAAGGCGAGCACTCTACCAACTGAGCTATCTCCCCAGGCCCTAGCTTTCCATTTTAAGTATAGACTCTTAAGAAAAAAAAAAAAAAAAAGCATGAAAAGCACGTTCACTGCTGACATTTTCTTGTCCGTTTTCTGTGTTTTTCTCCCGACATGGATGTTTTTCCTTTAACATTTAGGAACTAATCCTTGTGCCAATGTATACTCTCAACACAATTTTATTTTACATACTTACTAAGTTATAGGTTAAAGACCGTTTTTCTTTCTTTACTTGGTATTTCTTTTATTAAAGGAAACTTTCCTTAACAATCTCCCTCAGTTTTTCTTCAACTTGTACTTCCTCATTTGTGATCAGCTTTCATCCTTTGCTCATTTTCTTATTGGGTTCTCAGTATTATCCGAGTTCTTTACATGAGCTCCCTTAGTTAATAAGAACTGTAACCATTTGAGAGTAGTAGCTTTTAAGGGAAAAACTATACAAGATGCTCAGTTTTAAAATGAAAAGCTAATATCAAGGCATTTCAAAGACGTGATTTGTCCTGGTGTGATCAGACCTCCGTGAACACATGAGATGATTCCATGGCCTTCACAGTGTTCTTAAAGTGAATATTTCCTAGGATCCTTACAAATCCTTTACTTTTTGATACTGGAATTCAGGTATATGAGAAGATGTGGAAAGACCTAGAGGTAACTACATTGAGAAATGCAATGCCCACAACCTGAAATTGTTACTAAAATGCATTTTAAATAATGCATTTCTCAAATCACTATCCTCCATTTTTTTGTTAAATAGGTGCTTATGTAGCTATTTTATTTTATTTTATTTTTTTATTGTAAACAAATGGGATACATGTTGTTTCTCTGTTTGTACATGGAGTAAAGGCATACCATTTGTGTAATCATAAATTTACATAGGGTAATGTTCGATTCATTCTGCCATTTTCCCCCCACCCCTCCCACCCCTCTTTTTCCTCTATACAGTCTTTCCTTCCTCCATTCTTGCGCCATTCCCTAATCCTAACCCTAACCCTAACCCTAACCCTAACACTAACACTAACACTAACTCCTACCCCCCATTATGTGTCATCATCTGCTTATCAGAGAGATCATTCGTCCTTTGGTTTTTTGAGATTGGCTTATCTCTCTTAGCATGATATTCTCCAATTTCATCTATTTGCCTGCAAATGCAATAATTTTATCATTCTTTATGGCTGAATAATATTCCATTGTATATATATATACCACAGTTTCTTTATCCATTCATCAATTGAAGGACATCTAGGTTGGTTCCACAGTCTGGCTATTGTGAATTGAGCAGCTATGAACATTGAAGTGGCTGTATCTCTGTAGTATGCTGATTTTAAGTCCTTTGGGTATAGGCCAAGGAGTGGGATAGCTGGGTCAAATGGTGGTTCCATTCCAAGTTTTCTAAGGAATCTCCACGCTGCTTTTCAGAGTGGCTGCACTAATTTGCAGCCCCACCAGCAATGTATGAGTGTACCTTTCTCCCCACATCCTCGCCAACACCTGTTGTTGCTTGTATTCTAGATAATCGTCATTCTAATTGGGGTGAGATGGAATCTTAGGGTGGTTTTGATTTGCATTTCTCTTATTACTAGAGATGTTGAACATTTTTTCATATGTTTGTTGATTGCTTGTAGTTCTTCTGTGAAGTGTCTGTTCATTTCCTTAGCCCATTTGTCGTTTGGGTTATTTGTATTCTTGGTGTAGAGTTTTTTGAGTTCTTTATAGATTCTGGAGATTAGTGCTCTATCTGAAGTATGATTAGCAAAGATATTCTCCCACTCTGTAGGCTCTTTCTTTGCATTGCTGATAGTTTCCTTTGCTGAGAGAAAGCTTTTTAGTTTGAATCTATCCCAGTTATTGATTCTTGCTTTTATTTCTTGTGCTATGGGAGTCCTGTTGAGGAAGTCTGGTCCTAAGCCGACATGTTGAAGATTTGGACCTACTTTTTCCTCTATAAGGTGCAGGGTCTCTGGTCTGATTCTGAGGTCCTTAATCCATTTTGAGTTGAGTTTTGTGCACGGTGAGAGATATGGGTTTAGTTTCATTCTGTTGCATATGGATTTCCAATTTTCCCAGCACCATTTGTTGAAGAGGCTATCTTTTCTCCGTTGCATATTTTTGGCCCCTTTGTCTAGTATGAGAAAATTGTATTTATTTGGGTTTGTGTCTGTGTCCTCTATTCTGTACCATTGATCTACCTGTCTATTTTGGTACCAATACCATGCCATTTTTGTTACTATTGCTTTGTAGTATAGTTGAAGTTCTGGTATTGTGATACCCCCAGGTTCATTTTTCTTGTGAAGGATTGCTTTAGCTATTCTGGGTTTCTTATTCTTCCAGATGAGTTTCATGATTGCTTGCTCTATTTCTGTATGGTACGTCATTGGGATTTTAATTGGAATTGCATTGAATCTGTATAGCTCTTTTGGTAGTATGGCCATTTTGGCAATATTAATTCTGCCTATCCAAGAACATGGGAGATCTTTCCATCTTCTACGATTTTCTTTGATTTCTTTCTTTAGTGTTCTGTAGTTCTCATTGTAGAGGTCTTTCACCTCTTTTGTGAGATTGATTCCCAAGTATTTTATTTTTTTCAAAGCTTTTGTGAATGGGGTAGTTTCCTAATTTTTCTTTCCAAAGATTCATCACTTATGTATAAAAATGCATTAGATTTATGAGCATTGATCTTATATCCTGGTACATTACTGAATTCACTTATGAGTTCTAAAAGTATTCCGCTTGGACTCCATTTTTTTAATACTCTATTTAAGTATAGGGTGGACCAGGAGGACTTTTTAGAGAGGGGTCTATGATGGGTGGTTTGCAATTCCAGCAGCTGCCCCATTATGAGCTATGTTATTATGCCTGGCACTAGTCCTGGATCTCTCTTTAATATTTAGGTGACTGTTTACCTACAAATATGTAATTATTGTTTATAAATGAAAAATGTATTGCTCACTGCCACTTCTACTTCATTTCACTCCTGACTGTTAGGAAAAAAAGTTAACAGAGAATAGATCTTGAAGGAAATAACGGTGACAGAAATATGCTCTGAAGAACCTTGTATGGTTAGCACTATGAGAAATAGCCTGTATATCTGAAAAGTCTGATGTCATTGTGGGGGGGCAGGGATTGGTCAAAGACAAGCTGTTGCCTAAGCCATGGAACACGAAGATAGGTACTTGACTGCAACACCTTGCACATCCATGCCTTCAGTGGCTATTTTTATCAGCCTTGAGAAAACCTGGCAGAATAAATTCAGATGTAGTTTCTAAGGGTCCCAAGCCTATAGAACCTCTTAACCTTTCCCTTCCTCATCCAGCAATGTCAGACTTGTCTGTTCTTGTTCTGGGTGATCTGGCTTTTCAAGGACCTGCTAGATTATTTTAGTTAATTGGTTAAACAGGATTGCAGAATGATAGTAATGTCTTATAATGATTTAATAGGATACCTTACCTTCTTCACCTAATAACATCGCCATTTTACCAAGAGTTTTTGGTGCCCCCAACTCAAGAATATGGCTTCTTGTGGAAATGTAAGGAACTGTAGATACTGGTGATGGGTATAGTGATGGTGATGGTTCGAGGGCAGATTGTTGGCAGAATTTATTCCAGACTTTCAAATTTTCTACAGAAGGGCTCATCTACTTCATCAGTGGAGCAATGATTTGCTTTCATACTTGTGTATGCACACACACACATACACATATAGACATATGGGTGGCGCTTTATGTAGCACTTAAGTTAGAACGCATGTAAGAACATTTAATTTTAACTGGTTTTCTAGTACATATAATTTGAAAAAGGATACTGCTATCAATTCACATTCAAATGGAAAAATGTATCATTATCTCTTGAATATTAAGTCTAATTCTTTATCTGTGTGGAAAAGTATTCTTTTTTTGTGGGTTTTTTTTTTTTTTCTTCTCATTTGAGCAGCCGGGGATCTGAACCGCGGTCCTTGCGCATGCTAGGCGAGCACTCTCCAAAAGGAGCTATTTCTTCAGCTCCAGTATTTTTTTTTTTTTTTGAAGGGGAAGAAATTTCATTCTTCTGTCAATACCTAGCAATTTGAGTTTGTCATGGCCCTTCACGTGTCAGAGCCTCAGTTTATCTATCTGCAAAAAGGATTAATTGTACCATCATTGAGGATTATTTGGAACATTAAGCAAGGTAGTTTATGTTGTATGTTATTCTTCTTATGTACACTTTAATAGGCTGCTAATGATATATTGATAAAGATGGAATGTGAGAATTGCAACTTTAAAAAGAGTAAGAATTTAAATTCTGTCATGTCATATTGTCTTCACTATATGTTTTTTTAGAAAGAGTTGTATTAAAGATGATAGAAACCATAAGACTAGATTTGTTAAATCTACTTCTAGAAGGTACTTAGTTAAAAAATTGGAAGAACATATTTGTAGGGGATTACATTTCTTGTATTGTGTTCATTGAAATAGTTCAAGTGACTTCTAGTATATGCCTGTGAGGAGAACTGACTTGTTAACAAATTCCAGGGGCAGCTGTGAAGAGGAAAGCTGTCAGTAACTTCTCATTAAGTTCCAAGCTTTAGTCTAGCATGGAAAATGTGCTAGTGCCTATAATGGATGTTCCTTCCCAAATGCTGCATTGAAATGGATTTCTATTGTGAATGGTTAATCTTATCAAGTTCAAATCAAGGCTTTCAGAATTCACATATCATATCATTTTTGAGATCTGGCTATTTAGGACACAATTTTTAAAAATAATACCTGTAATTATGTTTTGGCATAAAGCCTTTTTACAAGATATTTTCTCATTTTGCAAAAGAGTAAAGAAATTATTAATGTCTTTTAAGATGAGGGTTTTTGGCCAGATCATTGAATCCACTTTGAAGACAGAATTATTTTGTTAGCATTTGGAATAATGTACCCAATGAGGGAACATTAAACATTTCTTTTGATCATTGTAGATGCAGGTCTCTTTAGTTGTTTTGGTTAACTTGTTTTGTATCAAACAATTGGCAAAAAACTTGACCTTCCAGGATAGTGGTCCTTATTTGAAATTGCACAGGTGAGATATTTCTCACGTAGGAGTGTGGAGGAAGTTCTGCAATGGCTTATGGTGGCATGGGTGTGAAACCTTTCAAACACTGGACAAGTTACTCTGGGTTGAGTCTTTTCACCAGGTAGATGGAGTTAGGATCTTTGCCATCTGAATGAAATACATTTCATCTTCAAGGTTCTTAGAAAACCTAATTTGGTAGAAGCACTGGGTACAGTCATGAAAGTGAGTACCTTCATGGATGGAGTCTTACTAAAAACCTAAAGGGCAGCTATTTCCCTGCAGGGTGCAGTGGAACTCCAGGTATCCTGAATAATATCTGCCTAAAGTTGATAGATGAAATGATAGGACTTATTACAGATGATCCCTCAAGTCTTGACATTTTATGGTGGGTAGAAAAGCCTTGGGGTTAAAGCCTGGAGACTTTGGTCTCAACGGATTTCAGGCCATATCTTACCTTTATCACTCAGTCATTGAATGTCCATGAGCAAACAGCTTTCAGCTCTCTATTTTCATAGCTACAAAATAGAAGTGCATCCCATCTCTCAGTGTTTTTAGGACTAAATGAGTTAACACAGATAAAATAGAATCCTAGACTATATTGACATGAAATACACTGAAGTTTCTTTATACATATTTCCCTAGATAAACTTTTTTCCTTATTTAACAATCCTCTTCCCTTTACCCACTATTATAAACTGACAGAAAGAACGCTATTTGGGGTATAATAGAAAATCTTTCTCAGATTTTCCTCCCACAGAGAACAAAGAATGTAGCAAAAGGACCTCTATTCTTGGGCCATCATTATTCTCAGTGTCTGACTGACGTGGAGCAAATGCATGGCCATATTTGAATGCCCCGCTATTTCCTACAGCTGCAGTCAAGGTCAGAATGATACTATTGGCCATCAAAAAGTGTAATCTGTTGGATCTTGAAAGGCTTTAACTAGAAATCCTTCTCCTTCTCATATTCACCCTCCTAAAGGCCAGTCTCAAAGCTTTTTCGTTTCTCTTTAGACTTTTATTTTTGGTCCTACATACTGTTAGTGTGCATTGCCTTGAACTATTTGAGGCTCATTGTTTACTTTCTTCTTCTTTGGAGTGTATTTCAAGCATGTTATTCCTAGTGGTCTTTTGTTAAACCTCTTAGCACTCTCAGGCTCTAAGACAACAATGAATTAAAAGTTAATGTGTTATTATTTTTTTCCTTGCTTTAATTTCATCTTAGTATTTGAGATAGCTTCACCCAGGAGTACCACAGCTTTCAAACACCTGACTCTAAGCCTGATGGAACACTTCACATTTTTCTCAGCATTTACAAAGACCCCTAAATTTCTCTCAGAATTTACAAAGACCAGATAAATGATTTCCCCAATGTTATTGAACCTAAAACACAAAGCTTTTAACCCCTGAATGGTTGTGCAGTGGAATCATAGACAGAACGATAAATACTGAATTTTCTCTGTATAACATGCCATTTGACACGTAATGCCTTCTCCTAGATTACTTGTACACCCCTTTCAGTCTTTTTGTTTTCTATAAACTTTTTAACTTCCTCATCTTTCCTTCTTAAGCAATAGTGACTATTCTTTTAAATATTATCTCCAGCTCCATGTGACACTAACAAGTTACCAATTAAAGTAAAAAAGAAAGATTATTTTTTCTCCAGGTTGTATATAACTAGGAGCCAAACCACCTGTGTTGAAAAGACTCCTGAATTCAGCACAGCTGACTGCACGAGGGGCAGTGAGAACAGACAATGCACAATTTAGACAATTTAGTTTGACCCTAAATTATTCACTTTTTAAAAATTTTATTTACAGTTTAAGTTTATGTTCTTAATATGCTACTTCTTGACTGTTTACTGAATGGTCCATCCTAATTACTGATCAATTACATCTTTGATTCAATTTTTAAGACTGGTGCCTGAAATTTTATTGATGAATTTATCCTGTGATGTTACACATTGATGAAAGGGACAATAAGACCCAGAAAGTCCAACTCCCACAACAGTTCTTGCAAGGCAGGAAGTGCCCAGGGGAGCTGACAGCACACTTTTCATATCAGTTGCTCTGATGGATATTTTGATATTTTATACTCAGATGATCAGACTGGAAATTTAAATTCTGAGTACCAGAAGGAATTTCAAAAGTACATTGGTAAAATCCTTAAGAACTATTAGATGAAGTAAGTCATTGGGTTTAATGAAATACTTTCTACTAAAGAATCTATACAGCACAGACTATGTCATAAAAATCAGTGCCGATTAGGAATGCAAGTTCAAAGACAGCCTCAGCAACTTAGAGAGGTCCTAAGAAACTTAGCAAGTCCCTGTCTCAAAATAAAAAATAAAGAGTTGGGGATGTGGTTCAGAGGTTAATGGCCCTGGGTTCAATCTCTGATACTAAAATGGAAAAGAAAAAAAAAAAAAGGGAGGAAGAGAATTTGCAACTGTGGTAGAATTTGGAAGATTGGAATTTAAACAAAATGGCCCTCATTTTAAATGCTTTATTTGTGATGGGTCCAAGGCAACAGTGATTATCTGTTCTCAGAGATTTCCTGCTTCCCCACTTGATTTCCAGGTACAGACCAACTTGTACTAATGGTACGTCTTCTCTATGATATATAACTTTTGGATTATAATCTATCTTTCAGAGGAATTTCTAAAAGCCTAAGAGTCACAATACATGTTTATGACTGTCAGGGTTAGAATATTAATTATTCATTTATCTAATGGATAGCCTTAAATTCCTCTTTGCTGGTTTGCTTTAACTTTAGGATTAGGTCTTTTTTGATGAGAAAATGCAAGCAGTGTTTTTGCTTAAATCTTATATAATCGAAAATTGTTTTAAGCAGTCAGTGGCCCTGCAACTCAGATTTTTAACATAGAAATATGCAAATATTGCTTAATTTCTTTTAATTTATTTTAAAGAGGACAGAAAGGGAACAGTGACACTTGAAAACTGATCACTAAATAAGAGTCTTGTGTTAGCTCATGAAAAGTTTGAGAAACAATGGTGTACTCTAAATATTTACAAAAGATTATTAGTTGACCTTTCATTTTTTCTCAGTGATTACATATCATACTCTACCTTATAAATAAGATAAAACACTTAGACACACATAGGATAAAAAGCATTCCTCTCAGCTTTTACACCACTCTCTATTTGAGACTTGTCTCCTACCTTCACATCTGGTTATTTGAGATCTGCCCAGTAAGTAAATGAATTGACTGAGTATTAATGTGTAAAGCTTTTGCACAATCTTCTGAAAACAATGAGACTGTAGAAGATAAAAGAACTTGCAGCAGCAACAGTGAAATGGCTTACTAAAGTGAATTAGTGGGTTGCAACAGATTTCTTCTAACTCTTTAACATATGTTTATCTATCCAGCTATCTATTTATCTATCTAATGTGTGTGTTTATACACAATACATAAATGTTATGCAAAAAGTATATAGAAGCAGATGCCTTACAAAGATTAAATGTTATTTTTTATATGTCTCTAAAGTCTGTGTCTCATATTAATACAATGGATTGTCAGATTTTTCCATTGTTCCACTTCAAAGCATGCAATTATATTGCCTTAATTGGAAGCACTGATGTGTTTTCACCAAGGATGTTTATTTGTATTCTGACTACTGAGATATAAATATGGGACCATTTGCTATTTTTAGTTTTCTACTAACATTTTTTTAAACTTTTTATCTTTGTAAACAGACACACAGAGTTTATTGTCAGTTCAAAACTCTGAATTTGTAGTAGAATGATATTAAAAAAAAGGTCTTAACTAGTTCTTAGTTTTGAAATAGATCTTTATACAAGGGTCCTGATAATGTATAACAGAAACCATAATGGGGATCTCGGACTGCTTAGCATGCACGGGCCCTGGTTTTAACCTCCAGGATAAATACATATATAAAAAGAAAAATGAAAATAAAGAATGAAAGGGTAAAGGACAAATCCAGGGACTTGCTGACTTATTTACTGCTAAAAATCCAAATGGCATGCTTTTATCCAATAAACTTTGGTGTTCTTTTGGCCAGAAGATCCTTAAATATTTTGTTTTCTCTGATCAGTTTGATCAGCATGGTTTAAAGTAACTTTTTTGAAAGCCACATGTTGTTAGTGAAAATAGTTTGCTTTCAAAACTTTTTGTGTATATAAGTACATAATTTCTCCATGGGTTTTAATGGAATGAGATTTTTTTTTTTTTTTTTTTTTTACCTTGTCTGGTGACAGCAGCATCAAAATGTAATAATTCTTACCGTTTGAGAATTATAAACTTTTCTTTAACCTTATGTATGACAGCAAGGCTCTGTTGACCAAGGCTGCATGGAATTGGCCTTTTCACATCATCTGTAACCTGCAGTTGATTTAGATTGTCTTTGCCATAGACTGTAATATGTGTCAATTCCGGAAATGCCCTTTTTAGTATTGACTGCATTTTAGTTACCATGTGTTTGTCAGCTTTCCATAGATGTGAAAAAAATACCTCGGAGAGTCAACTTTAAAGAGGAAAGATTTTGACTCATGGTTTCAGAGATTTCAGTGCAAGGTCACTTAGTTCCATTGTTTCTGGTCCTGAAGTGAGTCAGCATGTCATGGTGGGGAGGGTGCGACAGAGGTGATCTGCATACCTCAGGGTGGCCAGAAAGATAGTAGGGATCTGAAGACAAAATATCCTTTCAAAGACTTACCTCTAGTGACCCATCATTCCCAGCTAGGCCCCATTTTCTAAAGTCTCCATCTTGTCCCAATAGCATCAATAGCTGGAGACCAAGCCTTCAACACCCAACTCTTTGGTGGCATTCCAGATTCAATCTATAATTTCAAGAATACATTTCAAGCATTTTATGTACATAAACTCATTTAATCTTCACAATCAGGTCATGTACATATGAAGTGGTCCTTCATTTTACAATAGGAAAAAAGCAAGACACATGGAGGTAAATGTACT
Organism: Sciurus vulgaris; assembly: GCF_902686455.1. Classification (NCBI taxonomy): domain Eukaryota; kingdom Metazoa; phylum Chordata; class Mammalia; order Rodentia; family Sciuridae; genus Sciurus; species Sciurus vulgaris. Next base: position 69,852,442 of record NC_136461.1, read on the forward strand.
ATGGGCTCTTCTATAATTGAAGCTACTCCTTTTAAATTAACAAAAATGTCACTATAAATAATACTTATTGAGCATTCATTAAGAGACCATCAGAGTACCAACATTTCATTTATTTTTCCACAATGTCTTACTTCAAGAACCCAGTGCTTTCTACAAATGGGAATGCGACCCCAAGAGCTTTAAAATTGATGCAGTACTGAATAAAAATAAATTGATTATTTATTCAGTCATACATGCAACACATATTTTATTTATTGCACACTTGCCATGAGCCAGGTTCTTTCCTAGGCACAAGCAATACAAAATGATGCTAAGATCCTCAGAGTGTGCATTGTATTACACAACTAGATATACTTCTGTGTGTTCAAAAAATAGTGAATGCTAGAATGAGAAACAAAAGAAGGGAATTCTTTTAGAGAGGGATAGTCATAAAAAGCCTCTCCAAAGAGATGAGATTTAGATGAATCTAAGGACAAAGAATCTTGTAAAGAAGCAGGAGAATGATATCAGGAAGAACCTGATAAAACTAGAGCTTAGAATGTTCCAACTTAGGGAAGGATGATATGGTGGAGTGTGGTAGTGAACAGGGGTGAAGAAGCAAGATCTTGCTATGGTAGCAAAAGCAGCTTGACTCAGTGCTCTGTACATGGTCTTGATGGACCACCAGCACAACACAACCTCCATGGCATTGACTTTGTTCTTGGTGAATTGCACATCAGGCTAGTGTTAAGGACTAAGAGTTACTAAAATATGGTAGTCCCAGTAGTGATTACTTTACATATATTTTTTTCTCAGCCAAAGCTCACAATCTTGTAAATAAAATGCATCTGTAATTACCTAACAAACTATAGCAACAAAAACAGATCCAGAGTAATTAAGCAACTTACTAAGGTCACCAGGCTGAGAGTGAGTAATAGAATCCAGGCTTCACCTGAAAGTTTGAGTTCCTTCTCAAACTTTCATGCTGCTTCCTCTTAAGAGTGAGAGGGACAGGTTGGGGAGGGTGAAATTGAGCAATTCCACTCAAAAGTATTCAACACAAAGGAGCCAGTTGTTCTAGGAGTATTATGGTTCCCCAAAAGACGTTCGTTGGACACTGGGAAAGTTGGACCTATATTAGGCAGTCTTGGGAAGTAGATGCTGAGATGTTAAACACCAGGGTTAGAGATCCTTTGAACCAGAATGGAAGGTGGGAGAAGACAGTCATTTTTCTTATTCATCAGGGATAGGTGTCCCTGGGCAAGTGTTTAAAAGTAACCATGGGGAAAAGTGGCAGGTAGAAATGAGGATTATCAGTGGAGTTTCAATCATTCAAATATGGTCTCATCCTTAATTTAGTATGTTCACTTCTGACCATGCAAAGCTGTGACAGACATAAAAAACATCAGAGACTCAGAGACTATTCTAAGAATATGACATTGGTCTGTGTGCAATGACGTCCCTAACAGACCTAAAGTGCTAAGTGAGGATTTCTGCTTGGTCAAAACTAAAAGGATGTGAGCTTTGTACTTCCTTTGTGGTATTAACATAATTCTCCCTTTTGTATTCAAGTTACATATGCATAATTCTTTTTTAAAAAATATAGGGCCACTGCTTTCTCTCTTCAGAAATTTGAGCTCTGATATCATATTGTACTTAGTTGTTCCATGGGACAAGATGGATTACAAGTCTGCAAATTCAAATGGTGGCCCATTGCTGCTTTTTAAATCAGCAGAATCCCGAATATTAATTTCACATGTGCACTTCTTAAACTATAATTAAGTTGAACAGCAATCTGATGGAAGGTTCCATCTAACAGTACTTAGACCTTACTCTCAGACTCCTTGGGGACGTTATAGTTTTCTTTTTCTGTTCAACATCTTTCATTTGATACACCTGTTTTACATTATATTTTTCCATGAAGTTATTTTAATTTAGGGGCATTTTTATGGAAATAGGTTCCCCACTTTGGGTCAGTCTAGTAGGATAAAAAAGTTATATAGAAGAGTGGAATAGGATGTACAGTGAATCTGTTTTTATGTTATTTTTGTTTTTTAACCAGATTCTTGACTGGTGAAATCCTTTATAAATTAATTGATAACTTGTTAACTGTCAGACTGACTATTGTGGAAGAAAGGAAGGAGGTAAAAGGAAGAAAACTGTGTATAAGAGGGATATATTCCCATTTTTTCTTTTTAAACAAGTTTTTTATGGAGTCATGAGTTGAAACACTCCTTCAGGTGACTATAGATTCTTGGGACCTCAGCAAATAAACTTTTTCCTCTTCTGTTCCATCAGGGAAAAGGGTTAATACTTGGGTCAAGCATGTCACTAGGGAATCTTTTCTTTCTCTCACTCAGCTCCTACAGGCAGGGCCATCCTATAGATAAGAGTTTCTCCAGGTACTGGCAAAGGTTTTCCTACACTATTTCTTTGTTGATTTCTCTTCTCCTTATTCATTTCCTCCTTTTTCTTTTCCTGAATCCATCCTATTTTTGAAGATGGTAAAGGAATTGAGTTCCATAAGAGACTATATAAAACCAGTAAAATATAGGTCAAAACTATAATATGTGGACCAGAATAATACTTGTTTTAAAAAATCAAAATGTATTAGGTGAGATCTGTCTTTTATTTCTTTTATTTATTCCACAGATCTGGTCTGTTCATATTCTTTTGGGGGTGGAGTTCACTGTGTCTATTCTTTGTTTCTGGGTGACAGATTCTATACCATGACAGTTCCTGTTATTCTGTTTTGCTTCATTTGAAGCCCAGCATCTCTGGAACTTCTGAACCCTAAATGTTAAAGTCTACTTCTTTCTGGTCCAGATCTCTTTATGTTTCATTACTTTAGCATCTGCCTCATGTATTTCCCCTCTATACCTTATCCTCCTCTGAATCTCAGCAATTTTACCTCATGGTCCACCAGACATTACCCTCACGACTCAGCTATTTTAGATAGTCCTCTCTCCTCTGGTTAGTCCCCACCATTAGGACCACTTTGTGGACTTCATTATCACATTGATTTCGAGTCATCTGGTATCTCTGTATTTAGTCTATTTACTGTGCATTGACTATCTCCCCAACCCCTTCCTGATATTTCTTGGGTTTTGTTGATCTTCCAATAAATAACTTCAGGTTAGAAGTCTTCATCTGATATATTTGTGTATCTATCTAATTTGGATAATATAGCTGAATTTATTTAGTTTAGCAAACATTTATGGAAGGCTATTTATGCAATGTACTATGTTAGTGCCATAAATCAAAAAGAAATAGCACTCTGTCCTTGTATTTGAAATATTTAAATTCCAATTAGGGAAACATTTAGGTGGCGTTAATATAATGTGGACTACACAATGACATAATTATGTATAGAGTGCTACAGAGAAAGAAAAAGGTGCCAGGAAGGGATTCTTGGAGAAGAATCATACCTGACATAAGTCTTTGAGATACAAAAAAGTTAGACGAAAAAGGAGGTGGAGAGTGTTCTCTGGGAAAAAAAATCTCATCCATCCTGGCATGGATGTGTGAAGAGGTAGGTTGTGGATGGGCATCTATTACAGGACTGTGGTAGGTGAGATGGAGAGGCAGGTGGGCATGTCATGAAGAATGCCATGAGAACCATGCCTTCTTTGGGGCCTGTTGAGGAGTGAACATAGAAAAGTTGTTTGGTTAGATTTGTGTTGTAGATCAGTCTGGTTTGAGTGAGTGGATATCAGAATAGCACTGTGGGAAAAAGGGATACCAATGAGAACACAATAGTCTGAGTCTTTGATTAGGAGTAATGGTAAAAAAAAAAGAAAAGATTTAGGAAATATTTAAAACATAAAGTTTTGTGTTAGAATGCTTAGATCTTAGGGTTTTAAGGTCTTATTAGAGCTTATGAGGAAGAGTTCATTTCTAAGAGAAGAGGGCTATTTTGAATAAGTGTTGTGGTGTGAATGTGAGGTGTCCCCCAAAATCTCATGTGTGAGATAATGGAAGAAGGTTTGGAGGAGAAATGATCGGATCATAACATTAACCTAATCAGCAAATTGATCACTGATGGGATTAATTGAGTGGTAACTGGAGGTAGGTGGGGTGTGGCTAGAGAAAGTGGTTTATTGGGGGCATGGCTTTGGGATATATATTTTGTATTTGGAGAGTGGAGTCTCTCTCTCTCTGCTTTCTGATCATCCTGTGAGCTCCTTCCCTCCACTACATTCTTCCGCCCTGATGTCCTGACTTGCCATGATCCCCAAGAAATGGAGTCTGCTGTCTGTGGATTAAGACCTTTGAAACTGTGAGCCCCTAAATAAACTTTTCCTCCTCTACAGTTGTGCTGGTTGGGTCTTTTAGTCACAGCAGCAAAAAAGCTGACTAAAACAATAAGCATAGGTGAGAATCTGATTGCCCATGTATAATTTTATGTAGACTAGCTTTAGGCTGTCTATCTTCCAAACCCTTCTCCTCCATGTTCTTCGTGCTCAGTATGCTAGCACCTTTTTATATTGCAATAATTTTTGCCCTATACTTCAGATCATACCATTGGGTGAGTAGTAGCAATAGCTTAACTCAAATAGGTGGCTAACAACAGTGTAAGAGTACGTGAAAGTGCAAACTACATAAAGTTCTCTTCCAAGTTTTGTTTAACCCCAAACTAAACTTAACATTAATATCAACTTCCCCTACAAATATCATTATGGCTAACCATTTGTTTTAGGTAATTTTTGTTGCTCTAATCAATTTTTGTTGCTCTAACAAAATACCCAAGACTAGATAATTTATAAAGAAAAGAAATTTACTTCTCACAGTTCAGTTCTCAAGTTCAGTTTCTGGTAAGGGCTGCTCTGTTTCCCAGATAACTTTGCTATTCCATCTTCCTGGGAGGTTGAATGATATGAACTCACATGGAGGAAGATATACACAGGGGTGAACCTGACCTTTAAGACCTCTTATAAGGCACTAATCCATTCAAGAGGGCATAGCATTCATAGGCTGATCACTCCTAAATGCCCCCATCTTTTAATATTCTTGCATTAGGATTGTTTCAACATGAATTTTGGAGGAGACACATTCACACCATAGCACCAATCATGAGGAGTAATATGACAAACGATAAATGTGAAGTTTGAATGCAAAGAGGTGGTAAATATAATGGGTTGTTACTAAAATATCTTTTGCAATTTTTAAAATTGTTATGTGAGCATATCACTATGTCTCCTCTAGAGGTCTTTGAAGATGCTCCTGTCAGTGAGGTACCCTGAAACCTCAGTAACTTCATAATAAGTCTGTCTCTGTAATTATTACCATTACCTAATAAGAAAACGTGGGATATCAGTCTAACCAAAATAGTATTTTAAATTTTATTAATTCTAATAGGTGTATTTTAGCATACTGAAAAAAAGTATCATATTACCATAAATTGTGTCTTATACATGTTGTTGGTCAGACACAATTCATAATAAGGTCATCATTACCTGTGCAAGAAAGCATGAACATCCAGAACTACCAGTTTTATGGTGTACTGAGGAGTTCTATAGTAAATGTGTTGGTGGTTACATGAGTATTTACATAAGTCATAAATCAAGGATGTAGGTAATAAGTCAATTAGCAAAGTAGAGGTCTCTAATAATATTCCTGAAGAAGGAAGGAAAAAAATCTAGCTAGCTGTACACAAAGTAAAACTGGATCATGAGACTGATATAAAAATTTTTTAGTGTGTTATAAATTCTTTTATGGAAACTGTACCATCAACATTTTAATGGTACAAAGCATGGAAGTGTAGAAAAGCCTAGATAGTCTATTCTGAATCAAATAAGTGATTTGCAACAGTCAGAGTCTGAATTTAAAAAAAAATAGATATGCCTTAAATGATTTATTTTGCTTATATTTTCATATATTGAGTAAGAATGATACATGAAAAAATCTATATCTGGTTAATTCTAAAAGACCTCTTTCAGCAAAAAGTCTATGTGATAAGAAAGTTTTGTGTCATTGTTTAATTGGCAGAATTTTTCTTTCTTAGTGGTACATAAAATGATAGTGTCTCTTAAAATGTACTTTTTAGATCGATGAATACAGTAAAGTGCGTTGGGAGGCTGGGTGGGTTGGCCGTCCATGCATGTGAGAGTGGGTGGAGGAGTCATGGAAATGTGTAAATTCTCATCTTCTGGAGGAGGAAATCAATATATACTGTCTGAATCTGAAAAAAAAAAAAAAAAGAAAGAGACAACAATGTAAGCGTGCTATTTGGAGATAAACAAGAATATTGCCTTAGTTTGCTAGGGTGCCCACATCCGTGCAGATACTTCTCAACTTATAATGGGGGTCGCATCCCAGTAAACCCATCATAAAATAGCAAAACTGTTTAAGTCAAGCCATCCATACTACAGAGTGGATGACTTAAAGAAGAGAATTTCATTTCCTCACAATTTTGGAGCCTGGAAGTCCAAGATCAAGGTGCCACCAGGCTGTTTTCTTTGGAGGACTCTGTTTGGCATGTAAATGGCCATTTCTCATTTCTCCTCCTGTCTCTGTGTCTTCCCTCTGTGCCTGTTTGGGTCTAGATTTTCTGTTCTTGTAAAGACACATATTGGATTAGGACCCCCCTAATCACCTCATTTTATATTAATTATCTTTTAAAAGCATTCCCATCTGCGAATTCAATTACTTTCAGAGTTACTGAGGGTTAGAATTTCAACATATGAATGTGAGAGGGGACCCGATACAGATTATAACAAATATTAAACAATGCAGCTGAATGATTTTAAAAAAATTGCCACTGAGGAGGTAAAATAAAATAATATTTTCTTAAGAAATTTTTATTTGAGCTAGTGCATGAAAACTTTCACTTTAAAAATGAAGACAAAAAAGGGAGAGAGAGCATTGGGGGAGAAAAATTGGAGATGGTAAGACTATCATTTTGAGGAATATTTTTATTAAGGATACAGAAAAACAGTAGTAACTGAAGAGGCATGCAGGGAGAAGTCATTATTATTTTTATAGTAAGTTTGTTTATTATGGGAATAATCCAGGAGAGGGAAAATAATGAGGAGGAGATTGAACTCCTATCCTGAGGGCAAATAGAAACTGGGCGGAGTGAAGAGTGTCTCACTCCAGGAGGCTCAAGGTAAGAGGGTCCTGGTACCCAGGAGGCAGATGTGGAGGCTGGAGCTCCCAGAAGGTTGTTCAGATTGTTTCTTTTTCTCAGTAAAAGATATGTAAAGCCACCAACTGAGAATGACCAGAGAAGGATATTGGTAGTTTGAGGAAAAGAAGAAATTGTGAAGTAGTCATTTAGGAAAGTGAATTGCCTGGAGAGACTGGAGTAATCCTAAAAGCATGCTGGAGTTTAGTGGGCATGAATCTAAAGTGAAGTCAGCCAGTATGTGGTGATAAGAAATGAGAAATGGGGAAAGAAAAACATCTAGAACAACTTCTCAATTGTTGCCTTGAGCAATGCATAGATATCGGTGCCATTGAATCAGGAGATGCGGGTAGACACAGGTGTAGATTTGGAGATAGAGATGATGTGAATGCAAGTTTTAACATGTTAACTAAAAATTGCCCATAAAACATCCATGTGGACTGGTAATTAGAATTTAAATACGTAGATTCTGAAATGCAATATAATTTAACATCAAGACAATTAAATCTAAATTGTATGCAGTTGGTGAGGTAGGATGTTTAGAATGAGCCTCATTGTAATGTTTGTTGTTTGTGAGATTGCTATGGGGTTGCTGGATTATTAAGAGGAACATGAGAGAGACTCAGGAATGTCGAAGGAAAGGGGCTTGTACCTTGTGGGAGGCAAACAGAGAGGCTTATACCTTCCCTGAGCTGCACCAGGATGCTCGACCAGTGTGATTTGTTGATGAGTGAGCCCACCAATCCAATGGTTGCTCTATTCTTGTTCTGCTTTCATTTACTTACTGCTCATTTTTTGTTAAAATAAAGACCTGTGTTATGTATTTAGAAACTTTTTTTGAGTCAGATGCCAATTGAAAAAATATATAACCAAATACTATATTCTTCCAGCTTTCATTGTACATAGAAATATACCTGTTACATAGAAGGTAGTTAATAAATATGTGTGCTAATGGATTGAATTATAGAAGTACAAATTATATGTCTTTGTCAAATCTGTTACACTAAAAATCTATGATATTATGTTTTTTGAAAGAATATGGGTTTTGAATGTTCCTTATAGATATTTAAAATCCGATTCATAAGTATATAATATCCATTCACTTTCTCAGATTTTAAAATCTTTCAACTCATTTTCTAAACAGATTGAAATAGAATAAATGACAACTAGACAGGATTTAATTCACATGTGCTTCTCTGGTTTAATTACCAGAACAGTCTGAGATATTTAACAGTCATTCAATGCAATTTATTTTTGCACCACATACTTTATAAAACTGAAATCTTGAAATGTTTTATAGTTAAATAACCCCAAAACAATGACAAAAACCAATAGTGTCAAGATAATATTTAGAGAATAAATTAAAGCATTTGGTCATATGCCCAATAGCAGAGGAAAAATATTCTTTAAAGGGAACTGTATTAACACATTTTTAATAGTAATACTACATCATAAGTATGTGGTATTATGAAATTGATCAGATTGACTTCATATGGTAATGAATACTATTATTAAATTATAGTCAAATTCCATGCTTTGTAATCATTTAAAACAGAACTGTCATATTTAATTTTATAATGTGCTAAATAGTTAAATAATTTAATGTGAACAATTTAATGTACCATTTTGATAATGTACCAGGATTTATAGGAAATTAGTTTCTTTTATCTTTAATTCCCAAATCTCTAAAATAGTGTCAGCATGTGAAACTCAATTTGTACTTTTTCCTGAAAAGATTTCTCTTCAGTGAATTTAGAATACAAGACTTTTGGGGTTGTAATAAAAATTTCAGCTTTGAAAATTAAAATGAGTGCATTTAATCATGACTTTCCAATCAATATATGATCTATCCATTTGTGTTGCTTGGAACTTTATTCAACCTCCAGCCTGGTTCATGCTTTATATACACAGTAGAGAAGGCCTCGAATTCCCTGCTCTTCTGTCTCAGTATGTTTGTGTGTACATGGCTGGTTAATGCAGCATCACATGGTCCTGTTTATTTGCATTTACCCCTTCACTATCCCCAGACACAGATAACCCCTTGTATTTTGTATATGTCTTCCTTTTCCTCCTTCCCCAATCTGCTATCCTGTGTTATAGGTGCTGCCCATAATTACTGGGTGGATTCACTGATAGAACAATCACTGATACAACTGATCATTTAGTAAATTTTGGGTTAGTCTATTATATAAATAACTTTGCTATTAAGAAGCTGGATTTGTAGCACTGTTGAGCAGAAACTTCAGCTAGACAATTCAGGGTTTGCTTGTCCATTTTCTAGCTGTGTGACTGAAAAATTCATGTAAACTTAAAACCTCAATTTCTCATCTGAAATAGGGATAACAATTCATATAAGGATACACACCTCACAGGATTATCATAAATATGAATAAAAACAACAAAGGTCAAGTATTTAGCAATAGGCTTTACTTTTAGTAATTGGTTATTATGTTGTCATTATTTTAATTAAGTTCAGTTGGACTCATTTTCAGACCTGAGTTACATATCTCCACTTGGTCTTTATGATAGACACTAATTGGGGTGTGTTTTTGGCATGGTATAATATCCTCCTTTTTGAACCAGGCCCTGGTATTCACATGTTCATCATGACATGGCCTCTTTGGCAAATCAATTACTCTAGAGGAAGGACCTTACCAGTCAAGGTCCTTCCCTAGAGGTTCTCAAACTAAAGCTGGAGAAAGAACATTATTAAATGTCCTTCTGAGGGTAGAGGTAAAAGATATGGTCCTCAAAGACCGCTGGTACCATGTTTAATATGTGAAGAGATGGGTGTTAATTTACAATATGGTCAAGAGCAGAGGGAAGCATGGCTGTTCATTCATCCCATGTTCCTTCAGCACCTACCTGCTAGGTGTAGTGCTAAGCACTGAGGGTACAGCGGTTTTGCTCACCACCAAGGTTCCTGTTTCCTGGACTACATCAGCTAATGATACACGAGTGCTGGAGGTGGGCACTGGAGGAATAAACACAGTCAAGAGTGACTGATAGCACACTAAGTTCAGTGAAAGAATGGGGAGAGGTCCCATGATGACCTCTAAACAATGAAAGTCGACGTGGCCTAGGGAGTCAGAGAAGTGAGTCAGTCACACTGGAATTGATGCATAGCATCAGAAATAGCCATCCAGGTAAAGATGGAAAGAAGAATGCTTCCGGTAGGGAAAGGAAAAAAAGACACAGGGATGTGGGGCGGGCAGCTGTAACTCAGCCTAGCATGTCAAGGTCCTAGGTTGAATCCCCAGAAACAAACACCTTCTCTCTCTCTCTCTCTCTCTCTCAAACACACACACACACACACAATGTGGGAGGAATGTGTGGCATTTAAGAAACTGAAATGTAGGTGTAGTATGACATGGTGGTTCAGAATACAGACTCTGGACTCTAAACTCCTGATTTCAAAAAGACCTACCAATAATTAGCTGCAGCTCTTTGGACAAAATCTCTGCATCAGATTCTTCCAGTGCTTACAAGAATGACACAACTTGCATGGCAGCTTCACAGAGGTCTGTGAGGCCTAAGTGGTCTAAATGGAAGAATATATGAAAAGCACTTAGCACAATATGTTCAGTGCACACCAAGTGTTCAAACATATTTGACATCATGGAGTGTAAAAGTGGTGCGAGAGGCGTGGTTGGGGCTTCGCCGCCACACTTGGACTGACTCTGCAGGTTCATAGAATCATATTTTGGATTTTTACATGAGGGTTTCCCTTTCCCCTTCACAGAGAAATATATATACACAGATGGACAAATAGATGGACGGACAAGATGGGGAGAGATCTATAAACAAAAAAAAAAAAAAAAAAGAAGAGACTGAGAAGTGACCAAAAGCACAAGGCTTCATCTGATTTCGTTTTAGAAAAATCACCGGGTTTTCCAGGATAGAAAAGATATGAAAGTGTTTGGGAAGTGAAATCTCCAAGACTTGGAGAGGTGAACTGGAAATGAAATGTAAAGGAAAGGGTGTCAGGAGAGGCACAGAGCTCTAAGGGAATACCACAACGGTAGTGGCTTAAAACTACATCAGTTTCTCCTCTCTCACATTTCTGTAGCTGAGAAGGCTGACATGGGCGTCACTGAACTGAAGTTGAGATGTCAGCAGAGCAGTGTTCCATCAGCAGGCTCTGGGGGAGACTGTGTCCCTACTCTCACAGTTTCTTGGCAGAATTTAGCTCCATGCAACTGTAGGACCTTGTTGCTATTGACTTGCTGGCATTTAGGCAGGCGTACTCAGCCTTTAGAGGCTGCCTGAATCCCTGTCCCTACAAAGCCAGCAGAGCTGTTAAGTCCTCTTCATGCTTCCCTCTGACCTCCTCTTCTGCCTCACCTCTCTTGCTTCCTAGTCCACGTTTCTTTTGACTTCCTCTGGAGAAAGTTCTCTGCTTTTACAGGCACATGTTATTCCATTTTGCACATCTGGGTAATCCAAGATAATGATAATCTCCCTATTTTAGGGTCCCCAACCTTAATTACACGTTTGTTTCTTGTTTCCCCTCATCTAACAAGTTTATATAGTTACAGGTTCCAGGAATTGGGGTTTGGAAATCTTTGGGGATCACTTTTCTGCCCACCACAGTATGTATTCCAGTTACTTATTTGACTCCTTGGAGTATTGGCAGTATTAAAAAGTTTTGCCCCCCACCCCCCTTATGCTAGCAGTTTTTAAAAACATATATAACATGTACTGCATTGTCATAAGGAAATTTGTAAATTATACTTATATTAGCTAACATTGTTTTATTTCTTAAATTACTATCAAATTATGCATGTTTGGTAACTCCCTTTGAAGTAAATGAGCAACATTTATTCTCAATAAACCTTCCATTTTAACTAGGCACATTAGATATCATTAGTACAAATTCATTATAAATTACATTCCAGATTTCATACAGAGTTTATTTATCCAGCACTTGTTATATATGAAAAGTTAACTAAGATAATATTAATATTAGTTTTAATAAATGCCCTGCAGTTAACGAGAATCTGCTTAATATGAGAAGCAATTCTTGCTTTCTTTTGTAATATTCACAATGGACAAATATCTAATCCACGTTTGGTTTATACTTATTAATCTTACCATTCTACATTTATTTTCATTCTAATGATATATGTAAATTTAAAAGCATAATTTAAAGTAGATGGATTTTAAATTTCAAACTTTGGTGTTTTATGTCATTAATTATGCTAAAAGGTACATAAAATTCTCTATAATTATCCAGCTTATCACTTCTTTAATGCAACATCCTCTTTTAAAAATGTAATTTAGGTTTTTTGGCATTAGTCCTTGATTCATATTTTATCCGAGCACTGCAGTCTTGGATATCCCCTGCAGAGACAGATCCATTCCTAACAAGGGCCTTTTTTTTTGGAACTTGGTAATGATTATAATACTGATGACAATCCCTGTCACTCTTTTTAGGCTGTAGCTTTTCAAGGCAGAGTGGTGCTCCCTGATCCTTCTTAAGCCCCTGTTTAAATGTAAATTAGAGGAGACTAATTTACATTACTTATTCCAGGCATCCATATGCAATACCAGATTGCAAAACGAAATATTTGTAAGCTATCCCTATATTTATCTTATGACACTCATCACTGTGACACTTTAGTGCTTGAGCAGCCAAACTAGAATCATTTCAATTATGTACCTAAGGGAAAAATCACCCCAAACAGACAAATCTTTGTGTCTTTCAGAGCTGGCTTGAGTAGGAGAGAGTGACTTTAGTGCTCTTGGGCTAATTAGATAGCGATTTGGTCAAAGGGGTTATTTGCATCTTTTCCTGAATTAGAGAGATTAAATGCCCTTAACTGGATTTTGAAAGGCAGAAAGGGACCTTAGACAGTGTAATCTCACCTTTTCCATCGTGGATTTTAATTTTTACGAAGAAAATGATTGTGCAGTGTCCGTGGGCAGAAGGTAACTATTAGCAGCATTCAAGGGCAAAGAAGGAAGAAGAGCAGTAAGACCCTCACCCTAACCTAGAGAAATCAGAAGCCTGCAAAAATTTGGCCTTCACTTATAGAAGAAGAAAGTTCTTTCTTCTATGTTTTTAAGGTTTCTATTTAACCTTAACTTTGGAGATTTTGTATACTGTTAATTTACAATTTGACTTTGGAAATTTTTCTTGTCAGCAGAAATGCAATTATTATCACCAAATATCATTATCATTTGAAAATAAAAAGGCCAGGAGAACAAAATACTCTCCTCGTTGGTATTTAATGAATAGATAAATCTCATTGATAGCCCTTTTACAAGATGCACCTAAGAACCTTGGGAATGAATCTCTTTGCTTCCCATTTATCATCTCCGGAGTTTCAATTCTCTAAGCCTTACTAGTTTTAACTGGAAAAAAATGTTAATATTATCCATTTGATAAGTTTGTTTTAATAGCTAATTGAGATAATGTCTGTGAAGTCTTTTGTTTCTGTTTGCTGCCCAGGTGCTCAATAAATGGAAGATACTATAAGTACTCTCGTTATTTATTTATTTTTAATGCTCACAGCAAACGTGAAATAGGCAAGGAAAGCTAGTTTTACCAATAATAAAAATAAATTTATTATCCTTTTACACTTGAAGAAACTGAGTCTCCCAATTAGTTGGAAGCTTTCTTGTGCCTGATGGAATGTCCATGGTTGAGTCTACCATTCTGCTCGGCTTCTCAATCACCCAGTTGCCTCTCTAGTCATAGAGGAAACATAATGTAAATTACTTCTTTGATCCAAAGATGTACAGGCATCTATCATGTATATGATGTACAGCTAATCAGGCTGGAGGAAACAGCATACCTGCTCCACGTGCTTCCTTTCCAGCCATCAGGAGGCCTGTGGTGCTGGGTCTGTGGTCCTTCCTGGCTCATAGCATTGACACTGCATACCCATGTTGTTGAGGTCAGCATTAGCATATTGCTGCTAGTAACATACTAAGGTCTTGGTGCAAAAGGTGGCTTTATCTTTCATTCTTCTGTTCAAAGCAATCATTTCTTATTAAAAATTACTATCCTTTTAGCCCCTCATTGAGTAGACTGTTATTAGAACAGAATCAGTTAAGCCTGACCTCTCTGGTAAGAAGGTGCATTATTTTCTTTAAGCATTTATTTTTAGAAGTATAATTTTTTTTTCTTTCTATCTCACTATTGAAATTAACTATCACTGGGTCTTTAGTAACAACATTAATAAAACATTTGAATTTATCTTCCACATAATGGAAATCAACCAGCATTCGTTTTGTCTGGTTACTTTAAAAAAGTTAAAACTTCACTTCTTTAAAAAATGTTGGATTATTAAGAGAAATGCAGATGACTTCCTTATAAACTTTTGAAAAACTTTAAAAAGAGCCAGTATTATCCTTTGAGTGACACAACAAGATGGCTGAAGTTTCCTGCAATCTGAAGAGGTTGTCTTTGATCACATAACATGCTGACAGATGACGATTTTTCTAGCAACATAAGGCTATAGGGAAATAAGCAGGTGGATTAAGTTAAATGTTTGTGTTGTATGTGTGTGGGTGTGGGTGTGTGTTAATTAAGTTAATTAGAATAGGAGGATTTAAGAGTGGGAGTGAGAATAAAAGCAAGATACAATGGTATACACAAAGAATCCCAATGCTTCAAAATCCTAAGCCCTGATTTTGGTCAGAATCCAATGGTGCATACACTTTATATGTCTCCCACTGCTTATCATTCCCCCTCTGTGCCATTAGATCTGGTTTAAATCTGTTGGGTAATAAGACAACTCTGGTGAGCTATATGCTGCTTTTTTTTTCTTTTTTTCCCTTCTAGTTTCATTTCAATATAAGGTCTAAGTAACTGGAAAAATCTGTTGTGAGGCAAACAGCATGACCCAGAGCATGAGGATATTTCTGAATGATAATGAACAAGATTTGTTATAGTAAATTCCAGCAGCCATTCTTTTGGAGGTTGTACTTTTAGCTCAGTCTTCAAACATCTATCTTTTCATGATGACAAAGACTAGTTGTCTTCATTTTTTGTTTGGTTAAATTGCATTTATAGGGTCAAAACACAAGAAATGGCCAAAATACCTATTCACTATGTAAATTGGAACAAATAAAATCTCTTGGAGTGTAACTACATGAATTGCTGTAAAAATAGCATGAGAATGTCTTTATTCTGAATTCTAGATGTCTTCTATATTTTAGAGTTCAGAAAATATTCCACAGCGAAATGAACTACTTTTTCAATGTATGGGATAGGGTACATTCTCTTTTCATGATGAACTTTGACCATCTTTCTGAATTTCAGGTAAGCAAGAATGTATTTTATAAATTATTCAGCTTAACCACCATTTAATAGATACAGTAAGTAAATTTTACGGAGATAAAAGAATTTCCCTAATTTTGTATAGCAAATTAGTGAAAAGTTCCAAATAAGGACAAGATTAAGTTTCCACTAAATTTCAAATATTAGAAAAACTTAGGCATTTTATGATAGAAAAGCATGACAAAAAGGCCTAAAATTATTGCCAAATGAACAATAATGCAGATGCTTTGACTTATCTGACAATAGGAAGAATTCACTACTCTTTTCAGATATAAGGGGTATGACTTTCTGATAATCCAGTTCTTGTAACTGTGGCTACCCAATATCTCTTTTCCTGGTGAATGTCACCTTACAGCTGAGGAAAATTTGTGGGGTACTGCCAGTCCTCGGGTGCTCTTTATGCATTGGAGAACTGCAGAACTTCAGTCTCCGGGACTGTGAATCCACCACCTTCTATCAGTCTGAAATGCATTTTAAATCAATGTCAGGCTGACTGCAAAATTGATGTCACCAGCTTCATAGTAACTCCAGCTGTCCCTCTGTCCCATGGGTACCTATCCCAATTACATATGATAAGTCACAAGAAATGAGCAAAAACAATTACTTTATGCTGAATTCGAGATAAGAGCTGAAAAATGATAAAATTATTAAAGTGAAGAATCAAAAATAATAATCCTAGCCAATGCCATAAAGGAAAAAATTCACCTTCTGGGTATATTATTGTAGATGGAAAGAAAATATATAAATATATAGATGCTTTATGTTGTAATACATATCAAAGTGAAACTATTAAATTTTGGTGTCTTCTCTGGAGAATGTTGTAGATCTTTCATTTTCTTTTGTCTGGCATTTTTGGAGCCATTTTTCCCACATCTGAGTTTGGTTAGTCACTATTTCAAACATTATTATAGTGAAAACGTTATTATACTGAAAACTCAAATAATATGATTTTGCCTGGAGGTCTCAGATTCCACACAGAATTCTTTAATTATTACTGAAGAAGGTTTGATTTTTTCCATATTGAAAACAGTCTTCTTAGTATTCCAGGACTCTGATATTCTTGGTTTTAATTTCATGTCACTAATGTTGTCATCAGGGTTTGTACATTTAATTATTCATTATTTCTCTGATTGGCGATTGCCAGACCAGAAGTGGTAAAGCACTTCACACAGTAGTGCTCACCAGCTCTTTACCAGTGTGTGCAATTTAGCCGAATATTGTTTTGCTGCACTGACAAATTTGAGTACAGCTTTGATAAAGTCCATTGTCTACTAATTGACATTGTTGGGAAAATTGTAGAGAATTTGCCTATCCTGGAAAAGAATATTATTTAAAATAGAAAGCAAAATAAAGTATCATTGGTGTCAGGGCAGGAAGTTGTGATACCTTTCCTCCCCACCATCAGGGTCACAGCTGACACTTCTAAAACAAAAAACTGGTTAACAAAAAAAATTCATAACAAATTTACTTAAAGTTTTACATGATATCGGACCCTTTAGAAATGAAGACACAACGCAGGAGAAACTGTTTTTATGCTTAAGTCTGATGAGGAATGAGCAACTGTGTTGAAATGTGATTGGATAAAAGATATGATCTAATAGTAGTAGACTGATGTGGGAAGCCCAGCAAGGCCCTTCTAGATAGTTCTTGGCCTCCCTGTGTAGCATTCCTTCCTCCTAGGACGAAAGGCTTCCTCTGGAGGGAGGGTCTTATGATACACTCTTAGACAAGGTAGGTCAGAGAATTTTTTATGGTCAACTATTACAGGCAGGGAAGTTAGAGTAATATTTCTAGTTTCGGTGACCTGCCTTAGGGAAGAGTAATCTTGTTCCTATGAATGGCTTCAGGAGAAAGGCAGGTGGGAGTGTGGAGGGCAGAAGTTCAGAGTGTGCTTCTGAGGTCCACACAATGTCCTTCAGCTTAAAGTCCTCGGCATGCCAGTGCACATACTTTGGAGTATTATTTTCTGAGACCCAACATTTGTTACCAGACAAGTGGATAAAGGGAGGATAATATAGAAGGGAGAAAAAGAAAATGTGTCTGTCTGAAAAAGGGAGTGAACTTCAACTTTCATATCGCTATCAATTGCTTGGGAGAAATAGGGTGGGAGAGTGGGGAAGAGTTTTATTTAAAACGCTGAGAAGCAACTGAGGGCAATGGTTAAACAGATTGTGGAGCCAGAATTCCTGGGCTTGAAGCTGAGCTTTGATACTTCCTGCTGTGTCAGTAATGGAAAACTGCTTAATCTAAGTCTCTGATACTCAGATCTGAAATGGGGCTGATAATAGTACCTACCTCGTAGATCCACTGGGAAGATCCCATGATACAAACCATGACTCCATCCTTGGTCCAGCTCATGACCCTCTCTAAGTGTTAGCTTCTAGTATTATTAAATCTCAAGAGTGTGGTGCGGTTACAAATGGAGGGAACTCTAAGGAAAACCGTAAAGTCAGAGCAGCAGAGTATAAAATTAGTTTTGTAGATAAAGGGGATTTGATAAGACAAATATATGCCACAATGACTACAATGTAAACTTGCTGGAAACAGCTTTGGGAAAAAGCGTGGGATCGCAATAGCCAATTTTAAGTTGGAAGAAAAGTAGGGTTATTATTTTTTTAGGTTCATATAGAATTGCCTAATGGATTCCATACGTAATGTAAGACTATATGCCTGGCTTACTTTCCCCTGATCCATTTGTAAGGGGAGAATGAGAGATCTAGTAGAGAAGGTGACTTGGCATACTAAGCAGCACAATCTGTATATTCATTGTCTCCAGAGATCCTGGTAAGACAAGGAGCTACAGAAGTTGCTGGAAAAGGGTTAGAAGTTTCCAGCCAGGCCTCTTAGTCTAGAAAAGTCTTATCACCAGACTAGGTTTAACCTGGAGAATGTTGCGCATAGGTGGTTAAACTGTTTGGTAGAGACCAAGGGTGACATACAGGTGCATAGATAATGGCTGGGAGATAGGTTCTCCTATGGGTTGCTATTTCCATTACATTTAAGATGGTTATAATCATAACTTTTTCATTGGTGGATTATAAGAATAAAAGATATTATTTATTAAAACAATTATTAAACCAGTGTTTGGTATATAATAGTTGATAACAATTATTTCCCTTTCTTTCACCTGTTTATTAAGTATTTCCCCTACTTTTCTTTTAGCTACTTTCTTGCTTTTATTCCATTATGACTATTATGGCTTGGATATGAGGTATTCCTCCCAAAAGCTCATTTTTAGACAAAGTAGCAGTGTTGAGAAATGATCAGATTATGAGCATATAACCTGTAACCAGGATAATGATAAGAAATATGTTATACAAGTTGATATAAAGCGGTTTCCCTTCAGAATTTCTTGTTTAGAAAATAGTGGCTGATTATCAATGAACTTTATAAGTTAAGATGCTCCAAGCCATGAAGCTCTGGGAGAGAATGATAGTGAGGCTTCATGCTTTTTCTATGTTTAAATACATATTTATATCACTAATCTAAATATTAGATAAAATGATATGTTATTTTTGTACATTCTAAATGGAATTGCTACTGTTTAAAACTTTAAAGATTTGAAATCAACACCTGAGTAGAAATATACTCAAGAATATCAAGCATACAAATTAAATGGCCTCTTTAATTAGATCTGTTTTTTTACATCTGAGGAAAATCAAATGGCCTTCAGCAAATGCTTTACAAGCATGGGTTTTGTGTAAGGAAAGGCAGGGACATAATGATCAATTATGAGACTTACCTACTATTCTTTTATCTCTGGCTCTCTGTTAAAATTCAAAGTGCTGTGTTATACTTCAGAATATCCTTTAGGAGCCCTATTAGATGTGTGTTTTTATTTGCTAATTAATATTGGTAGTTCTTCAATTTGTAGCCAGCAGGGTACTAGGCATTGGGTCAGAAAGATATCTGACATGTACTAACAGAAAGCAAAGACTAATTTCATCACATTTCCTACTTTTCTGCAGAATGTAAAAAATATTACTTTGATTAATATGTTTTCTCTGGGCAACATGTGAAAAAAGAATTAATACATGGTACATAAAGAACTGACTATACCAAATGACTTCAATATAATAAGTACTGTAAGATGCCACATATTTTTCTGCCCAAATGCTGCTTTTTTCCCCTAGTACTATGTAAATATTATATGTGATTATTATGGATTAAATCTACATAATATATGATTATTAATTTATCTACCTATCTCCTACTTATTGATTTGTTGAAAAATATTTGCTGAGACCCTCTGATTTTCTGGACTCTAGGGCTACAATAGTTAGCTTGGAAGGATCTCTGTCATTATGAACAGTACATGTGAGTGAGCTTTTACTATAGATATGAGTAATTTTCTCCATAAAAAGCATAATCATTTAGGACAATTTTGACACAAAAATGCACAAGTAGAAAACTGTTGTTCATTCAGACCTAATTTTAAAACAGTGATTTTCCACTTCACTTTAGAGAGAAACTAATCTCAAATAAATTCAAACACTAGGTTTCAAGATATCTTTCTTTCCCTATTTTGAATCAATATGGTTTTCCCTTATTAAAAAAAAAAAGTTAAACTTCCTTCCTCTGATCTTTAGTTTATAATAGAAAATATATTTTTCAGCTATACTGTTAATGTTATTACTACCTAAAATATTGTATGGTTTGACCTATTTAGATGTCTTTGAACAATATCTTGGAGGTTTTAAGCTTTCATACATACCTTTACTTTCCTAGAAATGATGGTCTTTTTATGTTGCCAGGAAAATTTGTTTTATTTTCTAAACACCATTATCTGATCCCTAAGTTTCTGTAGTGTAGAGACGTTGCAGATTAAAAAAGAAAAAAAAAATTGACTAAGGAACACAGATCCAATGTTACATTGCAGAAGATGCCCAAATAGACCAGAGAAAAGGTATGCATAATGACAAGTTAGCAGAAGGCAATTCTGGGTCCCTGCTGGTCTATCAAGACAGGGTCAAAGATTTTATTAATTTTACAACCTTTATAAAAAGAAATAAGAAAACAATAATGGAAATAAAACAATTAATATAATCTGATAATAAAAGTAAGAATAATAAATTATTAATGGTACCATAAAATGAAAATATGGTGGAAAGTGTTATAGAACTGGATACAATATAGCCCATAACCATATATTTTAAATGGCATTAAATTGCAACTGTTCCCAGCATGGTCACCCAAGTTGAATATCATGAAATGGCTAATGGTTCACTTGATACTTCCTAAAGTTTAGAAAGCAGCAGGGGTAGAAAAATTCACTGGTCATTTGAGCTCTTATGAATGACTAAGAGAAGTATGTTCCCAACCCCATTCTCTAGGCAACTGCAGGAAGAGTGGGAGGCACATGGTACAGGCCTGTGACATCCGATGCAAGAACTGAAAGATGCACAGCTGTTAATGGAGGAAGGGAATGTTGTCGTTTAGTGTGGGTGGAGAAACAGTACCTTCTGGAAAGGAACACAGGATCCTGGTAGGGAGAAATTTCAGATCACATATTATTGAAATTACTGACCCTGGAAAACAGTGTTGAAATATCCTTGAGTCTTCATAGAGCCTGTCCTGTGCAATCATCTACCCAGCAATGGCTGTCCCCATTCCTCACAGATATGTTGGCAGAAATCACAGTGCTATGTGTAGAAGTCTTTGGTTATTAAATGTAGCTGTGCGTAACCGTGCACAAGTAAGGGAGCATGGACCTGCCCTACATAATTTTGTTTTATTAGCCTGAAGGATTATTCAAAGATTTTTTTTAAACAGGGTAGAATTGATGAAATCTTTAGCAGAATTCTTATAAACCCTTTAAAAGATTGAATCATAAAAGAAGGTCAGAGTATGAAAGTAGTACTATGGAATAAAAACTGTTTATAGAAGAAAAACAAAGAATAAGAATCTATTTTTCTGCAGAATGGAAGGATTATATTATTCCTGAGGATTATATTATTAGTGGGGAGGTGCAGTGTGTTTTTGGCCTGCAGAGGTGAATAGGGAACTGCAGACTTTGCTAGTAATAAGAGATTATTTAGGTTGAGGATTGATGAGAACCCAGAACTCAGTTTTAGATTTATAGAATATTTTTGAAATCCTTAAAAATATGTAAAGAATTTAAAAATCTTTGAAATGAGACTACATGCACATAAGAATAATTTTATTGCTTACCTCATTCAGTGGTTATTATATTCAATCTTGAGTAGACCAGCATTTTAGTCACTGGCCAAGAAATTTCTATAAAGTTTGTGAGGTGCAGAAATCCTTGGGATGTATTTTGCTGAGTGCTTTAAAAGTAATATATAAAGTGTTAGGAGAAATTATAAAATTATAACACTATAACTCTTTCAATTTTAAAATGAGTTATCTATACATTAAGTGCTGATGGTGTAAGTTAAAAGGACAAAGGGAAGGCTTAGATATATGAGTGGGGCACAAGATGAGTACCCTTATTTTCCATTTTCTTTGGCCACTTTCAAGCATAATGCAGACCAATTAGCTTTCTAATCCATTAATAAGGATGGTTTCTCATCTGACTGTACTCAAATAAAAATCTAGAAATTTACTGATCTATACTGCAATGCGTTGATATTTTTCCTCCTTGTTTCGACTCTATTTCTTACCTGAAATCAAGCCATGTTGTAAGTGGGAGTGACCCTTTTGCACTTAAGGGTGCGAACTTTGTATGTCTTGCAGAAAAAAAAAGACCAACTAGTTTTTGTGATTATGGACCTTGTGACATAGGTGAATTTGTCCCTAATAAGAAAACTCCCAAGTTCTTCAGCATCTGAGGATCACTTTGTGAGGCCACCCAGAATATGCACTGTGGTGGACTCTGAAAGAACCCTGGCCAAGAGAAAACCCTGCAGCACCCACCATGTGCCAGACCTTACTTCTGGGAATGAAGTGCTTGTATCTATTAGAGAAACAAAATACATGGAAATGGAGCAAGATCATGGAATCTGCAAATTAAATAGAATTTCTACAAGCAAATGATGAAAGAATTCTCTAATATGCAACTACTTGGACATTTCTGCCAGCAATTATAGGAGGGAAACTGGAAAAAATAAATCTGAAACTCTTTGAACATACAAATAAATTCTAGAAAAGGGCGAAAAAAGAAAGTAAGCTAGAAGGAAGAAAGCTGGGGACTGGTACTTTTTAAGATTTAAGTTTAGGAGCTAAGCCTTGTCAGTTTTTATTGGTTAATAAGATTGAGGAAATAGGTGGCAAGTACAGATGGTAAAGAGACTATATTCTGGGTACAACCCGAATGGCCTTCAAAGTGTATATCTTTTTCATGACTTTTTCCTAGAATGCTCTTTTTTTTCCTTACTTGACAGTCTCCAGAGGATTTAGTCCACTGTTCCAACTTTAACTTCTATCCACATCCCGATGACATCTACATAAATACCTCCCAGCTCCAATATCACTCAGAAGCTCCGGATCTGAATTTCCATGCCTCTGGGACCCATGCACCCAGATGTTTTACAGGTGTTGTGCACTCGACCTGTTTGTTTGTTTCCCATCCCTTATGTTTCAGACCTTCCTGTGTTCATTAATGTAATTGATGTGCCACCAAACACCCAATTACCCCAGTTAAATGTACCAAAGCCAAGCTTGACTAGTCTCCCTCTATAGCCTTCTAAATCCAGTCCATCCACAGATATTTTAATAAAATTCATTTTCAAAGCTCTCCTCTTTTCTTTTTTTTTTCTGATAGCATTGTTCTAGTTGAGATGGTTATCTTTTCTTTTCTAGACACCTGCCACAGGTTTCCTCCTGACTTCATCATGTCTCCCCTTTTCCAATCTGTGTTCTACATATCTTTCAGTAATTTTTTTCCATGATAAATTTGTTTTAACTGATACCTAAAATGTAAAATGTTTTGAAACACATATACATTGGGTACTATTTAAATTAAGGTAAGCATATCTATCTCCTCAAACATTTTTTTCTATCTTGGTGCTGAAGGCATTCCCAATCATTTTTTCTACCTTTTTGAAATATACAGCTCACTTTTATTATGTATAATCACCTTCCTGTGCCATAGCACAGCAGAACTTCTTGCTGTGGTCTAACCAACTTATTAGCCATGGATCAACCTCTCCCATTTCTCTCTCCTCTCTTCTCTCCCCAGTCTCAGATAGCCATCATTCTATTCTCACTGCTATGAGATCAACTTTCATATTCCACATATGAATGAGTTCATATGGTACTTATTGGTTTCTGTGCCTGCACTTAATGCAGTGATCTCCAGTTCCACTCACATTGCTGCTGCAAAGAACAAGATTGCATTCTTATGGCCAAGTAGTATTTCATTGAGTATAGGACAACATTTTGTTTATCCATTCATCACTTGGTGGGCACTTAGGTTATTTCCACTGCTTGGCTACTGTGGAGAGTCAGAGATGGAGTGGGATACTGAAGCTCTACTGTTAAGTTTTTGAGGAAACTTCATACTGTTTTCCATAATGGCCATACTAATTTACGCTCTTGTCAGGAGGAGTTCCCCTTTCTGGGTCGCCCTGCCAGCACTTGTTTTCTTTTGTCTTCTTGTTCATAGTCATTCTTACTGTGGTAGGCTGATATCTGCTTGTGGTTTTGATTTGCATTTCTTTGATGATTAGTGATGTTGAGTATTTTTACAGGTACCTGTTGATTACTTGTATGTCATCCTTTGAAAAATGTCTATTTAGGTCTATGGCCCATATTATAATTGTTTTTTTTTTTTCTGTTGAGATTTTGAAGTTCCTTATGTATTATAGATATTAACCACTTGTCAGATATATAGTTTGCAAATAGTTTCTCCCATTCTGTAGGCTGTTTCTTTTTCCTGATAATGGTTTGCTTTGCTGTGAGGAGCTTTCTAATTCGATATCATTCTCTTTTAGTTTTTATTTCCTGTGTTTTAGAGTATTGTCTCAAAAAATTCCAGTCTACTCTAGTGTCCTGGAACATTCCCCTTGCTTTCTTCTAGTATTTTAATAGTCTCAGGTATCTCATTTAAATCTTGAAAAAATTTAGTGTTGATTTATGAAGTTGGTAAGAGATAGGGTATAGCTCCATTCTTCTGCATGTGGATATCTAATTTCCCTAATACCATTTATTGAAACAACTATTCTTTATCCAATGAGTATTCTTAGCACCTTTGTCAAAAATCAGCTAACTGAAGATGTGTGGCTTTGCTTCTAATATCTCTCAACTGGTTCAATAATATTTCTTAAAGAGAAACATACATGTGTCTATACCTTCTCCTCAAAAACTTTCCATGGTTGTTAAATTTCTAAAGAAATTTAGAAATTCCAAATTCCTTAGTTTATGCCATATACTTTAGGAGCACTGGATTTAGTAACTACTCCATGAGAAAGTTACGATTTTAGGCTTCATTTCCTCGCTCTACAAATTCCATCTGCTTAGAATTACCGTCTGTTCAATCTCTCTCTTTTCAACCCTTCCTTCCTTCCTTCCTTCTTTTCTTTCTTTCTTCCTTCTTTTCTTTCCTTCTCTTTTTTTCTTTCTTTCTTTTTTCTTCTTTCTCCCTCCCTCCCTCCCTCCCTCCTTCCCTTTCTTTCTTTCTTTCTTTCTTTCTTTCTTTCTTTCTTTCTTTCTTTCTTTCTTTCTTTCTTTCTTTCTTTCTGTCTTCCTTTCTTTCTTTCTTTTCTTTTGTTCTTTCTCCCTTTCTTTTCCTCTCTTTCTCCCTCCCTCCCTTCCTTCTTTTCACTATATCCCCAGCCTTGCCCAATCTCTTCTTGTAGAACCTATAAAACTTTTGATTATTCTTTATCTTCCCAATCAAATAGCACATAATCTTTCACATTTTTCTGTTTGTGGAATTATTTATTCTTCTGTTTTTATGTAATTGTTTAGAACATCTGTTTAGATATAAACTAAATCATATTAGAATTTATTTGTTTGATTAGGTCTATAACTTTCTCCACTCCACTATTTCCTTTTGACTTATTCTTTTAAGTCTACTTTTTTCCTTTTATAAGACTATGCCACTCTTAAAGATGATGACCTTTGAATAACTAGTGCCAAATAGAAGACTGAACACAGTACACTCTCACTAAATGTTTCATGCGTAATCCAGTTAATTTTAAAGTCAGAGGGAAATGTAAAATAGGGACCTGAGAGATTTGAGTAGCCACTGTGAGTTATGGGAAAAATTGTTGCATAGGATAAGTAAAATGATTTCTCAGAGATACTGAGGGTTCAGCAAAAATATGGTTCTTATCTTCCTATGGGTCTAATCTATAGGTACTTCTCCAGAGGTAAGTGTGGAAGAACAAAGTAGGAAAGATAATTTAAGCTTGTGACAATAACTATGTAGTCAAAGTGATTGTCCAGGGGTCTCAGTAATAATAAATGAAGAGCTAACAATTACTCAAGGTGAGCTGAGACCGTGAGCACTTTCCACAGGCACCAGTTTCTGTAGAAATGGCACCATCAGAGGAGTAGAGTCTTCATACAAGGTGAAGAGTAGTGGTGATGCTCTAGCATAGGATTCCCAGGATTTCTAAATTTCTTTTCAAACAAATGGAAGTGATAATAAAACTGACAGCAGAAAAGTCAAAGAAAACCTTACTTTGTATTTTTGCTGATTAGACTGAGTTACTTAATAGATGCAGCATGAAAAGTATAATTTGAAGGGAAAGAATGAGCTTCAGGCTTCAACTGCAAGAAAACGCTGCTGCTCTCTTGCCTCACATCCTTTCCTCCCTTCTGGATCTTCCTCACTTACTCTAAAACATTTTCCACAAAATTTTTAAACTTCTCTTTACTTTCTTAACTGTCCAGGTACCACCTCATTTTCTTTTCTTATGTTTATAACAAACTCCTTGAAACATTTATGCTTTTTCTCTCTGATTCCTGTTTTCTACTGTCTCTTCATCCTAAGTTGTTTCTCCCATGATTCCACTGAAACTCACTTTTTCAACTTCACCAGTGATTTATGATACTAAATCTAACTTATAAATTGTAGTTCTTTTCTTAACCCACCTATAGTCATAATTTGCTGAAGTCAATTACTGTATCTTCCCTGACCTGATTTTTTCACTTGGATTTCAGCACACCACATTTCTATGGTTTTCCTTTGCTTCGCTGGCTGCTCCTTCACAGTCTCCTGCATGGATTGTTGTTTTTGTCAACCTTTGAACGCTCCAAAAAACAACCCAAGGATATTTCCTCTCTCTCCCTTTTTCTTCCTCTCTCATTGAACTATACTTATTTCTTAGATTATTTCATCCACTCTAGTGGTTCTAATTGCTATCTATCACTGATAATGCTCAGGTGAATATTTGCAGATTGAATTTCCTTTGGAAAGATAGACTCAACAGTATATCTCAACTTGAATAGGCAATTGGCATCTCACACTTCATATATCCCAAACCACATTCCTAATTTCCTTCCTCAACCTATTCTTCCTGTAATAATTCTCATCTCAGCTAATTGTAATTCTGTTTTTTCAGTCACTTAGATTAGAGTTGTTGAATAACCCTTGACCCATCTCTTTTTCTCACACCCCACATCTCATCTCACATCAAAACTATTGGGTTTACTTTCAAAGCATATCACAAATATGACTTTTTTTTTTTTTATCATTCTTTCACTCTTTTTAAATCAAAATCCCTAACGTTTTTTATCTTATCCACTGCAGTAACTCATAAATGGTTTCCTGCCTCATTTCGAACCCTCTACTATACTTAGTAGCCAGAGTGAATCTGTGTAAATGACAATTTAAAAAAATCTCAAAATTCCTGGGCCCCAGACCTTGCATTAGTACTGTGACCTATCCCTCTTACCCCACTCTGGTGTTGTCTCATTAGCTGTCCCTCACTGTGTCCTAACTTATCTACCACATCTTCTGTAGAGTTCCTCAGGTGCACCAGGCAAATTCTTGCCTTATTGCTTTTGCAATTACTTCTGTCTAGAATGTTTTTCCCTAAAACATCAAAATGCTAATTTACTGTCTGACTTTCTTAACTCCGCCTACATGTCACTTTTCCAGGCTCCCTGATTTAGAGTTCTGAAATCTCCTACTTCTCCTTCTGTTTCCTTTATTTTTGTTGTTTAGCCTAACCTAGTTAGCAAGAACTTAAACTAGACTTTCTATGAGCAATGAACTGTTCTAAGTACTGAAGAAATACTAACTTACTTAATTATCTTAACAATACTTAGAGTTCTGCACTATCATTAATCCCATTCTGTGGTTGAGAAAAACAGAGAGGTTAAGGAATTTGCCCAGGATCAAGATGGATCCTAACGATCCACCTAACTCTGTGAGTTGCGCTCTTAACCTCCACATTAGGCGGCTTCCCACCAGGCAAACGTTATACACACATTGTTTGTCCTTTGGACTCTTCACCTGTCTGACTGGAAAGTAAGCATCCATGAAGGTAGAATTTGTGCCAGTTTTATCCAGTTCTGTAGATCAGCATTCACAATGATGTCTGGCACATACTAAATCATAAATATCAGTTGCATGATTGAATGAATATGTGAATGCATGGCTTTGGATTGAAGAGACTGATCTCATTGAACCAGGGAAACATAAATCCCTTGAAATATTTAGATCACAGTGAAGTTCTAAATTTTAGAAAACAGTGTACACAGGGGCTGGTCTTTAACCTGTGGGCACTTTGTTACTACCACATGGAAAACTGGTACAGGGAAGAAGTAGCAGAATTTTGAATGTGAGATGGAAGGCAAGATTTTTAATGGGCAGGAGAAGGTGGAGAAGGATTCATTCATCTGACAGATGGTTCTGAATCTCTTTTCTTCCCCTTCAAGCAAACTCCCCAAAAGGACAATCAATGCTGTCACTACATTTTCACCTCTTACTCTCCTCAGTGCTTTTCGGTAGGGCTTCTGAACTCATCGTTCAAGGGAATTCCAATCACAGAGGCTTATGTCGTTTCTGTCAAATGAAGTCTACACTCTAAAGTTTTCATATTAATGAATCTTCCTGTGGTATTTGAATTTTGAGAATCATTTGATTTTCTTGTGACTCAATGACCATTTATAAATAAGCGATGACCATTTATTTGAGTCTTTTGTGAGCTTTTTATATTCATTTCATTTGTTCACATTAGATAATTTTTTCTCCTAGTAATCACCATGTGTATGATTTTGACATACCCAATTAGTGTGTTTAAAGTCTACCTCATTATCTTTGCTTCAAAATTGTCTCTCCTCATTTATTCCAAGTTTGCACATTAGACCATCCTCTGAGCAAGATATATGAGGTCCCTCAAATAGATGTATATGGTCAGTATCAGGTCCTATTGATTTTTTTCTCATGTTTGGGAACACATATCTTTATTTATTATTAGAGCACTATAGTTATGTGTAGTAGTTGAGTTCATTTTGACAAAATCAAACATGCATGGAATTTGATTTCAATCCCCATTCATCCCCTTCCCTTCCCTGTTCCCTCTGCCTGTTCTTATTCCTCTATTCTACTGATCTTATTTTTGCTTGTTTATTTATTTTTGATTGGTACTTTCCACATGTACATAGAAGTGAAATTTCTTGTGGTACATTTATATATGCACATGATGTGATTTTATTAAATTCATTCCATATTTTCTTTCCTGGTCATCCTCCCTCCTTCATAATCTCTTTCTACTTCACTGATCTTCCCTTTATCGTTATAATATTTGATTCCCCTCAAATTTTTTCCCCTTATTTCATTCTAGCTTTCACATGTGGAAGAAAACATTCAACCCTTGGTTTTCTGAGTCTGAGTCATTCACTTACAATGGCGTTCTCCATTTCCATTAATTTATCAGCAAATGCCATTATTTCATTCTTCTTTATGGCTGTGTAAAACTCCATTGTGTATATAGACCACATTTTCTTGATTCATTCACCTATTTATGGGTACCTGAACTGATAGCAGAATTTGGCTACTGTGAATTGTGTTGCAAGAAACATTGAAATAACTTTATCACTATAGAATACTGATTTTAATTCTTTTGGGTAATAAATACCAAGGAGTGGGAGAGCTGAGTCATATGGTGATATAGTGATTTGGTTCCATTTCTAGTTTTTTGAGGATTCTCCATACTGCTTTCCACAGTGGTTGTACTAATTTGCAGCTCCACCAACATGTGAGTGTACCTTTTCCCCCACATCCTCACCAGAATTTATTATTATTTGCGCTCTTGATAATTGCCATTCTGACTGGAGTGAGATGAAATCTTCGTGTAGTTTTGATTTACATTTACCTGATTGCTAGAAGTGTTGAACATTTTTTTTTCATTTATTTGGTGGCCTTTTATGTTTTTTTTTTTTTTTTTTTTTTTTTTTTTTTTGAGCAATGTCTGATTAGTCCTTTTGCCCATTTATTGACTGGGTTATATGTTTTGTGGTAAGTTTTTTGAGTTCTTTGTACATCTGGATATGAATTTCCTGTCAAAGGAGCAGCAGGTAAAGATTTTTTCCCATTCTGTAGATTCTTACTTCACACTCTTGTTTCCTTTACTGTGCAGAAACTTTTTTAATTTGGTGGCATCCCACTTATTGATTCTTGGTTTTACTTCTTGAGTTTTATGGTTCTTGTCGAAGAAATTGGTCCCTGAACCTCTATGATGGAGAGTTTACCCTAATTTTATCTTACAGCAGTTGCAAGACTTCTGGTCCAATTCCTGAGTTTTTGATACAATTTTATTTGACTTTTGTGAACGGTGTGGGAGATCTAATTTCATTCTTCTACATATGGATATCTGGTTTCCCATCACCATTTGCTAAAAATGCTAGCTTTATTCCAACATATATTTTTGACACTTTTGTCAAATATCAGATAGCTGTAAGTATATAGGTTTGTCTCTATGTCTTACATTCTATTCCGCTTGTTTTCATATATATTTTTATGCCAATATCAGCTTGTTTTAGTTACTATAGCTCTGTAGATAATTTCAGATCAGGTATTATGATGACTCCTGCATTGCTTATCTTGGTCAGGATTGCTTTGGCTATGTGGGGTCTCTTTTCTCCCAAAGATTTTAAGGCATTTTTCCTAATTCTGTGAAGAATGTCATTGGTATTTTGATGGGATTGTATTGAATCTGTATATTGTTTTTGGTAGTATGACCATTTTGATAATATTAATTCTGCTTGCCTAAGAACATGCGAGTCCTTCATTCATCTAAGTATTGTTTTTCTTCAGTTTCTTTCTTAAGTATTCTACAATGACCTTTTACTTCCTTGGTTAGATTAATTTCCAAATATTATATTTTGTTTTGATATTATTGTGAAAGGGCTGGTTTTCCTGATTTTTTTCTCAGAAGAATCACTCTTGGAGTATAGGAAAGCTATTGCTATGAAAGTATCTTGATACTTTGCTGAATTCATGTATCAGCTCTAGACATTTTCTGGTGGAGTTTTTTGGGTCTTCTAGTGTTATGCTTTAGATATAAGGTGTTTGCAAAAAAACTCATATGTAAGACAACACAAGAACATTTAGAGGTGAAATGAGTGGGTTATGAAAGCCTTAACCAGTGTGTTATTCCACTTAAATGGATTAACTCAGTGGTAACTAAAGGCAGTGTGTGTGACTGGAGGAGGTGGGTTACTGTGGGTATGCTTTGGGGACTAATATTTTGTCCTTGTTAAGTGGAGCTTTCTCTGCTCCCTGGTGCCAGGTCTTGAAATAATTTGCTCTGCCACATCCTTCTACCATATTTATTCTGCCTCCCTTCAAGGTTAAAGTAATGCATTCACCCCTCTATGAACTGAGACCTCTGAAACCATGAGCACCAAATGAACTTTTCTTCTAAAATTGTTCTTGTCAGGTCTTTTGGTCACAGTGCTGAAAATGGTGACTAATACATCTAGAAATAGGATCATGTCATTAGCAAAAAAGAGATAGTTTTATCTTTTATTTTTATTCCTTCTCTTTCCTGATTGCTTTGGCTGAAGTTCTGAGAATAATACTGAATAGAAATGGTGAGAGTGGACAACCTTGTCTTTTTTCTGATTATAGAGGAAATGCTTTCAATTTGTCTCCATTTGGAATGATGTTGACTTTGGATTTGCCATAGATAGTCTTTATCACATAGAGGTAATTTCCTTCTATCCCTAGTTTCTCTAGATTTTTAACATGAGTGGGAGCTGGATTTTATCAAAGGTCTTCTCTACATCTATTGAGATGATTATATGATTTTTGTCTTTATTTCTGTTTAAGTGGTGAATTGCATTTATTGATTTGTGTAGGTTGAACCCATCTTGTGTCTCTGTGAAACCAACTTGATCATGGTATATTATCTTCTTGATGTATTCTGAATATTGTTTTCTAATATTGAGGACTTTTTCATCTATGTTCATTAGGGATATTGGTCTGTACTTTTTGTTTGTTTGTTTTCATTTTTTTTCCTTTAATGTGTCTTTGTCTGGTTTTGGTATCAGAGTTATACTGGTTTCATAGAATGTATTTAAGAGTATTCCCTCCCTTTGAAGTTTATGGAATAATGTGAGTAAGACTGGTGTTAGTTCTTCTTTAAAGATCTGGTAGAATTCAGCTGAGAATCCATCTGGTCCTGGATTTTGCTTTGTTGGAAGGCTTTTAATTTCTGTTTTGATTTCATTTCTTTATTTTCATCTGTTTAGGTGTTTCTATCTTTTCTGTTCCATTTGAACAAGGGATATAGAAATTTGTCAATGTCTTCTATATTTTTCATTTTATTGGAATATAAATTTTCAAAGTAGTTTCTAATGATCTTCTGGATTTCAGAAGGGACTGTGGAGATAGCTTCTTTTTCATCTCTGATTCTCTTTTCTGTTGTGATCTTATTAAATGCATTGGATTATATCAATTTTTTCCATATTTTATAAGGCTCACATTGTGACCCAGAATATGGTTGATTTTGGAAAAGGTTCCATGAGCTCCTGAAAAGAAGGTAAATTTAGCTATTTGGGGGTGAAATATTCTGTAGATGTCTATTAAGTTCAATTGATTTATATATTTATTTAAATCAGTAACTTTATTTATTGATTGATTTTATGTTTGAATGACCTGTCTATTGGTGAAAAGGGTATATTGAAATCACTCAGCATTATTATATTTGGGTCTATATGAGACTAAATATCAAGAGTATTTTTTAATGTAATTAGGGATATGACATTCAGGGCATATATATTTAACATCTTTATATATCCCTGTTGAATTTTTACCAAGATGTAGTGGCCTTTTAGGCCTCTTCTGATTAATTCTTGTTTAAAATCTGCTTTGTCTGATATGAGGATAGCTAGTCCTGCTGTTTTTTCCAAACTCCCTTTGTGTGTAATATTTTTTCCACCCTTTTACCTTCAAACTATGAGTATCTTTGTCTATGAGATGAATTTCTTGCAAAAAAGCATATAATTGGTCTTGGGCTTTGATCCATTCTTCTAATCTATGTCTGTTAATTAAGGAGTTGAGACCATTTACATTTAGTGCTATTATGGATATATGTTGGTAATGTCCTATCATTTTGATTTGTTTGCTATATTTAATTCTATCTTTATTTTCATTTAGTTGGTTGGTTACTTTTCTAGTGATCTTCCTCTATTTGGGAGTTTTGAGAGTTTTTTTTTTTTGTTGTTGTTGTTACTCTGTGCACAGTTAATCTTTTTTGTTTTTGCTTTTGAGTGTTTTTTGTAGTGCTGGCTTGGTAGTCCTGAATTCTTTTATTTATCTTTATCATGGAAAGTTTTAAATTTTTATTTCTTCATTGCTTTTGAAAGAGAAATTTGCTGGATCTAGCAATCTTGGCCTGAAATTGTTTTCTTTTAGAGCTTGGGAATATCTCATTTCAGGCCTTCCTTTATAGTATGGTCTGAGTTGAGAAGTCAGAGGTGAGCTTTATTGGTTTGCATCTAAATGTGATCTGATGATTTTCTCTCATAACTTATAATATTCTTTTCTTATTTTCTATGTCAGTCATTATGATTATGATGTGTCTTGGAGAGCTTCTCTTCTGATCATGGTTATTTTGGTCCTGGATGTCTCCTGTATGTTAACTTCTATCTCATTTCTAATATGGGACAAATTTTCTGTTACTATCTCATTGAAGTTATTTTCAATGTATTTACCCTGTTTCTCCATGTTTTGTTCTATTCCCAATGACTCTCAGGTTTTCTTAACTCTGCTATCCCAGAATTCTTATATATTCTGACATAGTCTTTTGTTTTTTTCCCTTTATTGCATGTTGAATACTCAAGATTACATAACCCCTCTTCAAGTTCTGAAGTTCTGTCTTTAAGGCCCAAAGTTCTGTTTTCTATGCAATTTAGTCTTTTGGTGATATTTTTCAAGTGAATTTTTAATTTCATTCATCTTGTCTTTCATTGCAGGAGTTTTTAGTGGTTTCTTTTCAATATCTCCATTTCTTTATTGAAATGGCGTTTCAGCTCCTATATTTGCTTTTTTAATTAATTTCTTAGATTATCTTCAGGTTCATTAAACATTTTAATAATCAGGTTTGTATAATTTTTCTCTGGAACTTCATTTACTTCCACATCTTGGAATTCTTTGTTGGGGGGAACTTTATTTTATGTTTCATCAAATTTTCAGAGGTCCTGTACTTATATATCAATTGGATGGATTCCCCTTCCTCTTTTATATGTGTTCTTTTACGTGCAATTATTATTATTATTATTTTTTTTTTTGTTTTGGGACTTCTCTGTTTTTGATAAATGAGCAGATATTCATGAGTGTAAACTGAGGACCTCCTCTGATAACTCCTCTTATGGGGCTTGTTGTTTTGGGGGTTTGATCTCCCCAGTTCTATGTGATAAAGTAATGTTGAGGCTCAGGTGAAGCTTGATTGTGTTTGGTGTGATATTTGCTGTTACTTGGCTGACTTTTGAGTATTGCTCAGCAGCAAGATCTCTACTCTGTGAACTTGAAGTGTCCCAATCACTCTTCAACCCCTCTTAGAGAAAGAGGTGAGCTAATAATAGGACTAAAGTTAGCAACAGAAGTGTGGCCTTCTGATAAAGCTTCTACTTTGACATCTGTAACACTAATAGCCATCTATATAGGATTAAGGGGGTCAGCATTTAACATCAGCACCAATAATATAATACCATGAAATAGATCAGTCACTAAACTGTGGGTGTCTACTATGTCATCCACTGTATTAATAATCACAATAACATGAATGGAGAAGAAATTACATAAACTATATAATTACACTCAATAGTTACATATGTACTTACACTTTTTTATATGAAGAGAAAGTAGGGTAGGAAGGCAAGAGAAAATGTTAAATCATTGAAGTGAACATAGGAGAAACAGGAGCTAGGTAGCAGATATTGACTATAAAGGAGGAGGAATAAAAGACTTACTAAAAGAATTTTAAAAAGAGAGGAAGAGGGAAATGAGGTAAGAGAGTGAAGAAGGGGCAATAAGAGGGACAAATAACAAAGTGTAAACAGAAAAGCAAAAGTAAGATCAAAACAACTCAAACTCACATATAATTATACCCCACTTAAATCAAACAAAGGTTAATAATAAACAGGTGCAGAAGAAAACAGTGAAAGTGAAAGTAACATTATATGAATGTATGCATACACACATACACACACATATAGAGACACACACATGCGCGCGCACACACACACACACACACACACACACACACACACACATGCCCACACCACATACACACAAAGTCTTGCACAATGGAAAAAAAGTAGAAAATAAATAAATAACATAAAATGAAAGATTCAAAAAAATTTAAAAGTTAAAATTTTTAAAAGTAGAGTATAAAAAATATATATTAAAATGGGGGGATATAGAGAGAAAAGAAAAAAGAGACGAAATATGAAAGCAAAAGAGAAAAAGTCTGAATAAGAAATAAAGGGCTTACTCCTGTTGATGTTGTCAAAACCATTGGCAGGGATGGATTTTCATTATTTTTATTTATTTTAGATCAAGGGCTGGGAGTTGTGAAGTCCAATTTATTTGTGTTTCTCACCTACCTGGCAGCCACGGTGCCTATGGGATAAACTGGTTTTAGTAACTCTCAACATCCAGACTCCCAGTATAGGAAGGGGTAGACTGGGGCTTCAGGCAAATTGTATATTCCTATAGTAGGGGTTGTGAAGAATTCTCAATGGAAAGTTCCAGTAGTTGGAAGTTTAGTTTTGGCTGAACTTTGGATCTCTGTCAGTGGGGAGATACCGGTCTCTGCTGGATGTCTGGATCTCTAGAGCCTCCATTAAAATCCACTTTTAGGGCACAAGGACTAAACCTCCACAGTTTTCACTTTCACTGCTATGAATATGAATTACTAGGCATCCACTCTGGATTCTGAAGCTTCTGTGTGGCCACTACAGGCATCTTTCCAATAGTGCTTGTAGTGCCAGCAATAATGGGAGCTTCTCCCCTTGGTATCCAGAGCCTCTTGGTATTCAGAGCCTGTATGGTCCAGGCATGATTTTCTTTGTGCCTATTTTAGTCACTCTACTTCAGGGACACTCAGGGAATCAAAGGCAACTGCTAGCAACTTACTTTATGAGTAGTTCCTAATCTCCTGTCTGCTTGCTGATATTCAGCGACCAGTTTCCACTTCCTCCGGAGTGTTTTCAGTGCCTGCAACATACTTTTCATGCCGTTGATCTGAGGTCTTACCAAACTATCCACCCCTTGGGTGGATGATTTTTGGTTGGCTTTCACTGAATCACCTTCCCTACCGAGTCTATGTCCATTAAAATCAACCTTCCTCTCTAATTCCCAAGTCAATTTTTCTTAAAATTTTTAAAAATCTGCCCACACTTGCAATCTTCTCACTCTTCCTGTCTTCCCCCTTCATCAGCTGCCACACTGCCACCACTGGTGGTGAAGCTGGCACATCTTTCATGTATTATTCTTATATTGTGTTTGAAGTTTCTGACTTTCTGTGTCTCTCTGATTTCCTTTACAGTTCAGCATTACATTTCAGTGAGTTCCCTAGCTGTCTACTCGCTGAAGAGCCATCTTCCCACTTTGTAAATCTGGTGTTGAAGAAAGGCTAGGAAGCATGTTCCCCCTCTGATCCACCATCTTCTCTCCACTGGGGTACACATCTCTTTGTTCCACTGTACATGCTTGTAGGATCTTTTCTTTGGACACTTACACATTAGTTTCCTATTTTGTTTCCTTTCTTCCACTATAACTTTCCCAATTCAACCTCCTTGTCCCTGTCAGCTTTGATTTTCTAGTCTGTGTGAGATCATATTACTCCATTCCTTAAAGAACTCATTGATTTCTCATCATCCTCTGATTCAAGAGTAAAATTTCAATTCATGGCATAAAGAGTAGTTCCTGATCTGACCTCACACAATATTCAGCTTCTTTTAACATCACTTTTCTCCTTGAACCTGATATTTAATTGTGTGAAACCATTAACGATTCCTTGAATAGAGCATATATTTTTCATATGCATCTTTAATCTGTACTTATAAAACTGTTTGCATTTTCTTGAGTCCCAAATGAGTCATATCAAACATGAGTTTCTTGATTTCTCTAGGCAATTGTTCTGAGTCTTTCCTTTATGCCACATTTCCTTTGTACCTGTGTTTTTTTTTTTCGTAAGAGTTGACATTTTTTTTAATGCTTGTCAGTTTTAATATAGTTAAGTAGAAGATAAAGACAATATTACCACATGGTGCTTTGGGTACTACATCGAATGAATGAATACCTCGGATTACACATATATCTTAAAAATGGAAGTTCCTTCCATTTTTATTAGAAAGTACTAAGAAGTAGGCTTTTAGAAGTAGAACCTGCTTTTGGAAATCCTTGAAATCACATAATTTTTAAATAATAAATATACTTGTTTGGGTGACACCATGATATTCTGAAGATGAACATGGCAGTGGAGTGAACAATGATAATGAGAGAGGTAACTTAGGGGTCTAGGTAGAAAATGTTAAGTTGAAGATCCATGAGGAATGATGAAAGATATGAAGAATAACAGTGAAATGAAATTGAAAATGAAAGGTGGGAATTGTCCTCAAGGTGAAAGAGAATAAAGATTTAAATATTAGTATACATCTTTAGCTTGAGATAGAGAGAATTAATGAAATCAATTGATAAAGCAAGTCTTTTGAGGGTAAGAAATAATTAGGATAAGAGAAATAAAGATGAGAGGAAGAGATTATGGTAACTGGAAAGAATGAGGAGGAGGCAGACACTGGGAAAGCATGTGTGAGAGAAGAGTGAGAGAACCGTGGGGTGGTGTGCTCATGTGTTGTGCCGGACATGGAATGGGAGTGGAATTATGAGCTTCACATCTGGCTTACTACCTGGTCCTAGCTATCTGGATGGCCTTTGGCCTTTCATTTAATCCCTCTGAGGCTGTTTTTCCTAATTTTTATAATGAAACTTGGATTTTATAAAGTATATTAATCTGTGATAGATTTGAACATGGGTTGGACGAGGAAAGCCATGTCAGACCAGCTTCTAGCAAGAATGAAAGAAGGGTTCGATCAAGTGTTAGTCAGGGCTGCTGGTAGAGGCTGACTCTCAGGCAGAGAAGGCCAGACACTTCCTTGAGTTAATTTCCCATTCCTCCTTGGTATCTCTTGATCCCACACTTTGGTTTCCCTTCCAGTTAAGTATAATCATATTACTGAATTATGTCCAATGTAGCGAAGTTCCAGAGTGACAGGAGAAACTTCCAGGTTGAATATTAAAAATAAAAAAAATAATAATAAAAAGAAGGAAGACAGAACTCATGTATAATCCTTTATGCTTCTTCCCTTTCTCATCAATTTAGTCAGAAAACAATTCTAGTGAAGGATCCTGAGGTCATCATGAATAGAAAGAGCATTGTAGGACAGCTGCCACAGAAAGGGAACCAACAAGAAACATTTGGGTAGAGTCACTGCATGAGCCACCCCAAAACTTAGCGCTTGGTGTGTTATGAATAACATGGGAATCATACAGAGAGATAGTGTAATTGAAGATAGTGAGTTAAATTAAAGAAAGACTCAAAAGAAAGATTGGTGAATAAAGGACTGAGAGCTGATTCCTGAGAAACACAGCTGAGAATGTGAGAAATAGAAAAGTCAATCAAAGAGAGAAAAGTGGGAAAATAATTTAAGATCACTCATCATTACAGAAATCAAGGGAAAAAAAGAACCTCGGTAAAGAAATAGGTCAAGATCAGTTAGAAAATGCCGTTTAGAATTACTAGAAAGAGGTTATTGCTAAATTAACTGAGCACAATTGGTAGAAGTTTATTTAAAATAGGAGGAACCTGAGCATTTTTGAAGATGGAAGTGTAAGAGCCAATATGGAGAGGTTAATTGAAGAAGCTAAGGAGAGGCCTGTGGGATTAAATTATCATAGAAAGTGGGAAGGAATGTTTTATGGTACAGGTAAATGGAGTAAATCAAGAGAGGAAGAGAGAAACTTTCTTTGAAGGGAAAGATGAGAGAAGAGAGAACCATCCTGACACAAAGCATGTT
This sequence comes from Sciurus vulgaris, assembly GCF_902686455.1. Lineage (NCBI taxonomy): Eukaryota > Metazoa > Chordata > Mammalia > Rodentia > Sciuridae > Sciurus > Sciurus vulgaris. The sequence goes on from NC_136461.1 coordinate 69,891,279, forward strand.
GTGTCATTTCTTCAAGATAATATGTAAGCAATGTTCTGACTCTACTTGGGATTGGAAAACAGCATTCACATTGGTTATTATGGACTGGAGCTATGCTATGAATGGATCATGAGAGAATTGTAAAATCTTCTTGATGTGACCTCTGGCAGTTTCCAATTATAGACAGAAATGTGGATATGGGAAGAAGAAAAACTGATACGTGCCATAATATATTTTTGGACTATTTAAAACACATCCTTCTTTTCCAATTCCAATTAGCCAACTAATTTGACCTGGGTGGCTGCACTGATGTGAGGAATTGCAGACACATAACACAAAAGGCATTTTCTTTTTTATAAAGTGAAATTTTCAACAAATGTCAGTGAAAAAAAAGCAGTTCTTATTCCCATGTCCTCTTATTCACATACAGTAAATTGGTAAACAATCATTGGCCGTGCTCATGAGTTATTTTTCTGCTTTCCTTCTTGAAATCTATCTTCAACAGGCTGGTAGTAGGGTTAGGAAATAAAGTATTTGGTAAAGGGATAGTAGAAACAATCATATTCAGTCTTTTGGGGCCTTAGTTCATCAAGTGTACATTCAGTAATCACCTTGATCAACTGATAGAAAACTTCTAGTTATGAAACTTGTACATTGAAGTTATAAAGACTTCTATAATTCTAGAAACATAGGTCTCTCATTAAACTTTTTGAAAGATTGCTCTATCAGAAAATCAGCAAAGCAAGTGATCAATGCTCTGATGTTAGAGAAAAGAAGTAAAATACTTTCTAAAGTATTTTCTAGACTAAGATAAGCACAGTCTTTGTTAAAGTCCCCCTTTCCTCCTTTCACCCAGATGACGACAAGTCTATTTTCTTCACATTTTAAAATGTTTAGCAACAACCTAAATGTTACTTCTGATTCTAAAACTCTTATTAGTCAATTTCTTGAGTTAGTATCAAATGGCATTTAAGAAAGTACTGTAGAGAGGAAAGATACAAATTCTCTCTTTATAGACAAGGAGAAATAGGATAAATGCTGAAACATTTGTTTTGTAGGTAACCCCTGCACTGGCTTGAGTGATTATTCTATTTGTGGGAAAGCTGGAAATGTAATGGTATTGGTATTCATAAGGCAGTGCAATGTCTACTTAGATCCTAATAGGATTTCCAGTAATATTTTTCATGGTGTAAAGACTGTCTCAGAAATTGACTCCTCTTTTGCTGTAAACTAGTTTTGTCGATTCCAAGACTCTGTGTGTGTGAATACAGAGAATGTAATATCTCAGCACAAACTAGAATTCTAATTATAATCAGTTAACATAACTGTTGTAATACATTTCAAAAAACATTGCTTAACTTAAATAATGGAGCATTTTGCCAAGAAATTCTGTAACAATTAGCAGTAGTAACCCTGTGATACATTAAATAGAAATCTTACATGATTTGTCCTAGTGATAAAAAAGCATGTCAAGATAGGGAATACTGCAAAGGGGATGACTTCAGCCTTGATCACCTTGTTTTATTCTTTTTGTGGTTTTGAGAAAATGAAATAAACCTAGTAAGGAATAAGATCAAAAGGTTAGAGGAAGAGACAGAATCATTCTCTTTCCTGATTAGTCTATGAAGGCAATTAAGTAAGAGCTATACAGCAGAATCCCCCCACCTTTTTGCAGGGTGGGGGATATATGGCATGTTATATAATCACAATCTTTTTGAATGCTGTTTTACATGTTGAGATGCCTAAGGTCTTTTACTAATTGGAATACCTTTGCATGGGACTCATGTTGGGATGACACATCTTGCTGAGGTGACCAGGTGGGGTATAAGAAAAGCAGTGAGGTACTTTTTACACTTTTATAATTTCTCTGTACATTTAAAGTTTTCCTAGGTCAATTAACTCTTTAATCTATTATTAAGCCTTGGATATACCTTCCTCTATCTTTGGATTGTGCTTCATTTCTGACATGTAGCCACTGTGTCAAATGGTGGCTGCCTGCCTATTTCACGGGTCTGTCTTTGCTCTGATGCCGTGGGGGGTGAGTGAGAGACTCACATGGGCAAGACACAGGGATTTTTTTTGTCATTGTTGTTCAACTGAAACTTACTAAATCTGGCCATGGAAAAGAAACATTTGTGTTCCAAAAGTTGTGTATGTCTGGTCTGACTGGTTCCTTTTCAGTGTTATACTAGAAAGACATTGGCTTGAACTTAGGAGTCCTGGATTCAAATCTTGCCTCAATTCTGTAAAAAGCTAGACCAATCAGTGTTTTAGCCTGCTCTTGCTGCTATAAAAACAAGACAAAACAAGCAAACAAAAAAAAAACATTAGTCTGGCAATTTTTAAATAAGAGAGACTTATTGCTTACAATTATTGGGGCTAAGAAGTTCAAGATCAAGATCAGAAGTTAGCAGATTAGGTGTCTAGTGAGGAATCTCTACGTCCAAGGTGGCTCCCTATTGCTGTGTCCTCATAAGACAGAAGGGCAAAGGGGATGAACTTCCTCCCTCAAGACCTTTTAGAAAGGCACCAAACCTATCCACTGGAGCAGAGTCCTCATGACCTGTTACCTCCAGAGAGCCTGCCTCTAGATAGTTACAATGGGCACTGTATTTCAAGATGAATTTTGGTGGGTCATAACCATTCCAACCACGAAGTCACAAAATCTGCCTGTGAAAAACAGGAAATTAATAGGAGTTATTTCTTAGAATTGGTATGAAGTTAAAAGGAAGCAATGGAAGGAATTTTATCTAATACAATACTGTCATCCAGAAGATGCTCAATTTGAATCCCCAGGAGGTGCAGGGTAAAGAAACCATTTTCTAAAGAACATAGGAAGATATATCTCTTCTGGGACAAAGGCAGTCATTGTGCCTGCAGGGGACCTGTTTTTACAGCTGGGAGATGTACTCTCCAGAAAATGAACCAGAAAAGCTGAGGCCAAGGTGGAAGCCGTAGGTGCACTTTGGAGTCTAACCAGGTGGGGTTGATTTAATGTGCAGAGGTTCAAGCAAGGCATGGAGGCACAGATGGGAGGAAGCAAGATGATTCGGACTAAGACCCTGGATGCAGACCAGAACTGGTACCCATGGTGTGAATCTATAGAGATATGGAGGTGTCACTTGTGATGGAGGATAGGGGCTATCTAATCTTTGTTCTGATTATGAACAGTTTTCTTGGTCTGAGAAGGTTAAAGGCTAGTGGATTTAGGTTGTGGAGGGGGAGGCACAGGAGAGGGTGTCTTGCCAGCACCAACAATAGTAATAAAAAGTGTATATTTGGGGTGATTTTACTAGCTAAAGGAGGATTATCTTAGTTCTCCTCATTTCTGTGGGATTTTATATAACAGAGATAACAGAAAATTCTGAATGGTGAAAAATTCTGAATTAGAGGCAAGTGACCTCAGGGCTTGTCTCGCTGGACCTTACTCTTATTCCTAGGGTAAAGAAGTGATTGACACTACTTAAGAAACAGTTTGACACAAAAGATAAACTTATACATGAGATCTAGTGTCAATAAAGCTGATTTCAAGTCCAGAATCTGCCATATATTAGCTATGACCTTAGTCTATGTATTAGGATCTCAACAATAAAATGGGGAGATTAATTCTAATATTATTAGAATAAAGTAAATAAATGTTTGTAATATTTTTGACATGCAGTGTACATCGATAAGTGTTAACTATTACAATTTGGACAATGGAACAAACAGGAGAGGGAAAAATGGCTTCTCATTCAAGCATCATCTCTTCTTTGAAATTCTAGAGATTGTGCCTGGATAAGATGTCGACATTCTAAGGGATGGATTACATTTTCAATTGCTTAGTGTCTGTTACTTAAGGCTGCATAATGTGTTATCTTGGCTTTATTTCCATTTACGTTTAGTCACTCTGTGTACTGGGTACAAATGTTATCTGTAGAACTGAATTTGATATGTCAGTACCAACATTGTATAAGTACAGTTTTTGATGCAATTAACATTGCTTATTAATGAAAAGATGGTTTGGTAATAATGATAAGGGGAAGTTTTTCTAATGCATTTGCCTTCCTCTTTCCCTTTCCCTTCAGCAATCTCTTTAGCATTCATATCAGCATTAAACAGGTAAGGATCCCACTAGGCACAGGTAATCCTGTGGATAAATGGTACCTATCAAAAAATCGGTCAAATTATCATCTAGTAACAGCTTCCCAACTACCTCTCTACCTACTGCAGAGAGTTATTGGCTTAATCATCAGAAGTCAATTAATAAGTCAAAAAGCCATAAATTACCATAAAATTGGTTGAATTTTTTTCTGTAGAGGTGTTTGGTACACATAGTAACAACATTAAAATATGGTTACTCTTTGAGCTAGCTATTATACATTTGTGAAATGATTGCAAAGCAATAATCAGATAAATAATCAGATATAAACAAACAAGGATGTTCACTGCAGCATTGTTTATAATAGTGAAAAATTGGAAACTGCCTAAATGGGTCTGTTTATGGTACTCATTTCACAGAATAATATATATGCACTTTAAAATGTTGTATAAACTACACAATGATATAGGAAAATATTTGTCATAGCCATAATGCCAATCATATAAAAATAAGAGAGAAAATGGTAAGTTTAGGTAACATTCTGTTTTGTAATACTATGTTTATGCTTATATACTTAGGAAAAACTGCAGGAACATGTATCAAAGAGCACATGAGTTATGTTAGTGCTGTCCTAGGTGATTTTATTTTCTTCTTACACTTTTTTCCCTACCATAAACATGTTTTTATTTCGTAATCACTTATGCATATTTGTAAAATAGAAACAAGCATTTGTGCCATCAGAGAAATGATTTTTATCTCTGATTCAGTGATGGTTGCCCGACACTTGGGAGAATGCCTAGCCATGGTAAAGGCTCAAAAAATACCTGCTTAATGAATGCTCATTCTAGTCTATATTCTCAAGCAGTACCAGAGATCCAGCACCTCCTTAGGACAGTTATGTTGAAATGAATGTGAGTACAAATAACTCAGCCCCCAGAGGAGTCTTCATATACAGAACAATCCTGAGGTTTAAAGCAGACTTTTAATGCTCTTAAGAAATGCTCAGTTGAGTTCACATTATTTGTAAGTTGTAAGATGGAGACCAGTGTCAAAATAAAGAGAAAATAAGTAGCTGTGCCTAAAAAAAAATCTTTCCTTATTTGTTATCAATTTACTCAGCATATATTTATTGCGTGCTAATTTTTAATTATGCATTATGAAAAGTGCTACACATATCATGACCCGCATTTTATATATGTTGTGGTACTGGCTGCACAGCATCTCCTGAATATTGTTTTTTATGTTTGGGAAATTTCTCCCTGGATGAAACCTATATTTCCAAAGTGGATCCCAGAAGCTTAATTTTCAGACTTCCTTTCCAACTAGGGCCCAAAAATATGAGTTAGGTTTCTTCTGTCTGACATGCCTAAACTGGATTTTGATTAGGAAATACGTGACAAGAGGAAGGCACAATGCAGAATTGATTTCTTGGGACGGAGTGGTGGAGCTCTGGCCAGTATTGCTTGGGTTCCAATAGTGGCATATTGGGACACTAAAAGGCGGGAAAACTCGGCATGTCTGTCCCCAGCAGCAGTGGAAAATCATGCCATGTTAGCAATCTTTCTTGTGATTTGGGTGTTGCTCATGTTCAACAGATTTCAATGATTCTTTGACCTTTCTTAAGACCTGAATTGCCCCGTATGGTTTCATGGTGTGTCTCCCCTTTCACCAGGGTACAGAACACCCAACGCTTTTGGATTACCACCCTTTTGCTCCCTATCTCACCACAGTGTCCTCCCCCACAGCCATGCGAACACAGCGCCACCATCAGACCTGTTTTAGGTGTCCCCTTCTTTGATCAACACGTTTTCCTCTAGTCTCTCCTTCAAGTTCTCCTATCTCCGTAATTCTCTGAACTGATGCCAACACCCTTTTCATTATCACTACCACTCAGGTTTTTTCTTCCCTCCTTAATGGATTTATTCTATGATCCATTATTACAAATCATTATTTGCATTCATTCTCAACTATCCCGAAATGGTTTCTCCATCAAGTTCCTCTGAGAAGGCCTTGTCCTAGTTAAATCCAACTTCTGCTTCAACCTGAGATTTTAAAAGTTAAATGAGATTGGTCTAAAGCACTCTCACATGCTGACTGATCCTACTTTATGATCACTGTGAAGAATGTCAGAGAGTTCCTCAGTGCCACCCAACTGGCCTGATACACTACTGTTCAGTAACTGCCTCATGCACATCTGAGACTATTTCTTACCACATCTCTCTCCTCACCTCTCCTAATGTATGGGATTTGTGACAGATATCCTGCTCTGTTTGTACTTGCTCTTAAGAATTCTGCATCCCTGTCCACTACAGTGGTTGAATTGTTTGTGATCCACAAAGGCCAGCACATCTTTTTCCATCCTGGATCCCACATTCTATCACCTACATGGCTATTGGTCCTTCTGGATCCTACATCACCAATAATTTCCTTTTATCTGGATCATTTCCACCAGTGTAAAATATGCTGTCATATATCCTAGTAGTAATTATCCTTCGACCTCACTGCCCTCTCGAGTGAATTAACCATTTCCCTGCTCTCTTATCCAGCACACTTACTTTCTCAAAAAACTTAGTGTTCATTGTTTTCGCTTCCCTGGATCTGCAGTCACCTTAGGACAAGCAGTGATCATCAACTTTCACCTGGACTACTGTAGGGGCCTCTTCAATGGCTTCCCTGCCTCCTCATTGGCAACCTATACTACTCAAAGCAGCTAGAGTTAGCTTTTAGAAATAGAAACAAGGTCAGGTTACTTTTTGCTCAAAGTTTCCCAGTGCTTTCATTATACTAAAATAAAAGCCAAAAACCCTTGCCAGAGCTTGAAAGAGTGAGCTGGCACCAGGTTGCTTTTCTGACCTCATCTCCCACTTCTCTCACCCTTCCCCCATTGCTCTCTGCTCCTTGGCTTTTCTCAGACATTCCAAGTATGCTCTGCCCTGTGCATTTGCTGTTCCTTTTTCCTGGAGAACACTTTCCCTAGGTAGCCGTGTGTCTCCCTTACTCAATTCTGGTTTGTGCTCAAAGGCTATGCTTTTTTTTTTGGAGAATTTTCCTCCTCCTCTACCCTGTCTGCTTACCCTGATTTCTTTTTTCTTCAGAGCCTTTATTACCTTTGCCATATGTTATGTGCTTATTTGTTTATTATCTATCTACTTCCACTAGATTATTATCTCCATGAAAGTGGGAGTGTTATTTTGATCACTGTCATAGGCCCAGTGCTTAGAGGCATTGAATAAATATTTGCAATCATTAAATAAATATCTATGGAAAGAATGCCTAGGGTTGTATGAGAGCAAAGGAGAGAATACACTCTCTTCTTAGGAGATTCTTCTTCTGGGACAAGGATGGAAACTTGGGGAAGTATGCCAGGCAACAAGTGAAAGAGAGAGGGGAACACACTGCAGAAGAGGAAATGATATGCTCACAGACACAGAATAAGGCTTAATCCCAGAGAGAAAAGCACCTCCTTTATAATTTGTACCTGGAGTAGATGGAGCCAAACATGTAGTAGGGTTTTCAGAGATGAACCCAGAATTGAGACACTGTAAGTGTATCAGACTTAAGTCTCCCAAAGTTTAGCAGGACAACTTTATGAATACTAAATCATTCCAAGGATTTTTTTTCTATATTTTTCATATACTTTATTGAGTATTGGAAAGAATATTAAGCTGTTGCATGTTGCTGTAGATGAAATGGTGCAAACTAAAATATCTAATTGCTAAAGTTATATCTTCCTCTCTGAAAAAAAATGTCAATGCTTCTAGAATTTTCCAGACTCTACTAGATTTCCAGTATTTTCCAGACTCTACTAGAAGTATAACTTTGTATATAAACTATGTCCATGAATGATGTCTATATGAAGTGACAAATTAGAGATCAAATTATTCTTTATTTGAATGAAGAATGTTGGCTTATGTGGATCTGATTCAAGAATGATAAAGGAAGAGAATTATTTTCATCATGCACAGTGATTCTTTGAGGCTCCGATAAAGCTACTGATGGTCTACCCAGAAAAATATGCATAAACACTCATAAGCAATTTTTAATAGAGTGTCAGAGTCACCTCAAGGTCATTCGCATTTCCCTTATGTCCTTTGGCTAGGTTAGTGTCCCCTTCTCTGACATATGCACTGTGTTTCACATATGGTTCCTCACAAGTGAAAATACTCTGAAATGAGATTTCTAAATATTTTCAAAATTAAATACTTGTCAAAGATCATCAGCCTGTGAATTTTAAATATATATGGTGTTCTTTATCCAATGTTTCTGAAAGGCTTATAAAATCATTGGATTCTCTAAATATATTTAAAAACCTTTCAGAAAATTGTCAATGAGAAAACACAATAGGCGTAAAACAATATTTTTGAGTAACCAAATTAAAAAAACATAGGCTGAATTAGAATATTTCTAAATTATTGAGGAAATTGTAAAACAAAAATCAGTTACATGGAGATAAACTATTTAGTATAAAACTTATTAAGATATGAGGAGCTGTAAGTTCCAAGACACTGTTTAAAATGAGTACTGGAGAGAAAATTTATGGTTTCACATATAAGTGATTTTGATATAGGATGGCTCCAATGTCATCAGAGATTTAAAGTTCTTTCCATCTTTCAATGGCACAATTTCAAGGAATTTTCTTGGTCCTCAGGCCAGCCCGCTTCATGGTTGCTGACTGACTGCTGTTGTTCCATAGTCGGACGTAGAAGAATCAACTGGCAGTATCTTTTTTGTGCTTCTTTCTCTAAGTCCTGCCCTTTGGACTCAGTAGACCCCCTTTTTAGATCTCATTGACTAGAAAGGATCACAGACCCATCTGTAACCCAATCATATCTGATGAAGAAGAATGGGATTGCCTGATGGAGTTGAGTTATTCAGGTTATATTCCTGAGCTGAAAATAGAATAATATTCCTTAAGGTATAGATGCGTAGATAAAATAAGGTTCTTTTGGCAAGGAAGAAAGGGAATATTATGGGTAGGTAACTGCCATTCTCTCCCTCAAGAGGTAGACAAAAACATGACAAACACATTTTTCACTTATATCAAAATAGGATTATTTAGCATATGTATCTATATTAACTTCTGTGGGTGATGGTTGGAGGAAAAATGTCATGATATCATTAACTTCATAGAAATTGATTATTATTATTATTATTTTAATTAAAAATCATAAATTTACATAGGGCAATGTTGTTTGATTCTTTCTGTTATTTTTTTTCATTCCCCCCACCCCACCCACCCCTCTTTTCCCTCTATACAGTCCTTCCTTCCTCCATTCTTACCACCCTCCTTATACCTAATCCTAAACCTAACCCTAACCCTAATGCTAACACTTCCTACCCCCCTTATATGTCCTCATCGGCTTATCAGCAAGATCATTCGTCCTTTAGTTTCTTGAGATTGGCTTATCTCACTTAGCATGATATCCTCCAATTTCATCCATTTGCCTGCAAATGCAATAATTTTATCATTCTTCATGGTGGAGTAATATTCCATTGTATATATATATGCCACAGTTTCTTTATCCATTCATCAACTGAAGGGCATCTAGGTTGGTTCCACAATCTGGCTATAGTGAATTGAGCAGCTATGAACATTGATGTGGCTGTATCTCTGTAGTATGCTGATTTTAAGTCCTTTGGGTATAGGCCAAGGAGTGGGATAGCTGGGTCAAATGGTGGTTCCATTCCAAGCTTTCTGAGGAATCTCCATACTGCTTTCCAGAGTGGCTGCACTAATTTGCAACCCAACCAGCAATGTATGAGTGTACCTTTTTCCCCACATCCACGCCAACACCAATTGTTGCTTGTGTTCTTGATAATCGCCATTCTAATTGGGGTGAGATGAAATCTTAGGGTAGTTTTGATTTGCATTTCTCTTATTACTAGAGATGTTGAACATTTTTTCATATATCTGTTGATTGCTTGTACATCTTTTTCTGTGAAATGTCTGTTCATTTCCTTAGCCCATTTGTTGATTGGATTATTTGTATTCTTGGTGTAGAGTTTTTTGAGTTATTTATAGATTCTGGAAATTAGCGCTCTATCTGAAGTATGAGTGGCAAAGATATTCTCCCACTCTGTAGGCTCTCTCTTCACATTACTGATAGTTTCCTTTGCTGAGAGAAAGCTTTTTAGTTTGAATCTATCCCAGTGATTGATTCTAGCTTTTCTTTCTTGTGCTATGGGAGTCCTGTTAAGGAAGTCTGATCCTAAGCCAACAAGTTGAAGGTTTGGACCTACTTTTTCTTCTATAAGATGCAGGGTCTCTGGTCTGATTCCGAGGTCCTTGATCCATTTTGAGTTGAGTTTTGTGCAGGGTGAGAGATAGGGATTTAGTTTCATTCTGTTGCATATGGTTTTCCAGTTTTCCCAGCACCATTTGTTGAAGAGGCTATCTTTTCTCCATTGCATATTTTTGGCCCCTTTGTCTAGTATGAGAAAATTGTATTTATTTGGGTTTGTGTCCATGTCCTCTATTCTGTACCATTGATCTACCTATTTTGGTACCAATACCATGCCGTTTTTGTTACTATTGCTTTGTAATAGAGTTGAAGATCTGGTATTGGGATACCCCCTGCTTCGCTCTTTCTACTGAGGATTGCTTTAGCTATTCTGGGTTTCTTATTCTTCCAGATGAATTTCATAATTGCTTGCTCTATTTCTGTAAGGCACACCATTGGGATTTTAATTGGAATTGCATTGAATCTGTATAGCACTTTTGGTAGTATGGCCATTTTGACAATATTAATTCTGCCTATCCAAGAACATGGGAGATCTTTCCATCTTCTAAGGTGTTCTTTAGTTTCTTTCTTTAGTGTTCTGTAGTTCTCATTGTAGAGGTCTTTCACCTCTTTTGTGAGATTGATTCCCAAGTATTTTATTTTTTTCCACGCTATTGTGAATGGGGTAGTTTTCCTAATTTCTCTTTCTGAAGATTCATCACTTATGTATAAAAATGCATTGGATTTATGAGCATTGATCTTGTAACCTGCTACTTTACTGAATTCACCTATGAATTCTAAGAGTTTTCTGGTGGAATTTCCAGGTTCCTCTAAATATATAATCATGTCATCAGCGAACAGGGATAGTTTGAGTTCCTCTTTTCCAATTCATATCCCTTTAATTTCTTTGGTTTGTCTAATTGCTCTGGCTAGAGTCTCAAGAATGATATTGAATAGAAGTGGTGAAAGAGGGCATCACTCTCTTGTTCCAGTTTTTAGAGGGAATGCTTTCAGTTTTTCACCATTTAGAATGATATTGGCCATTGGCTTAGCATAGATGGCCTTTACAATGTTAAGGAATGTTCCCACTACCCCAATTTTCTCTAGTGTTTTGAGCATGAAGGGATGCTGTATTTTATCAAATGCTTTTTCTGCATCTATTGAAATAATCATGTGATTCTTAACTTTTAGTCTGTTGATATGGTGAATGACTTTTATTGATTTCTGGATGTTGAACCAACCTTGCATCCCTGGGATAAAATCCACTTGATCGTGATGCACTATCTTTTTAATATATTTTTGTATGTGATTTGCTAAAATTTTGTTGAGAATTTTTGCATTGATGTTCATTAAGGATATTGGTCTGAAATTTTCTTTCCTTGATGTGTCTCTGTCTGGTTTAGGTATCAGGTTGATATTGGCTTCATAGAATGAGTTTTGGAGGGTTCCCTCCTCTTCTATTTTATGGAATACTTTGAGAAGTATTGGAATGAGCTCTTCTTAAAGGTTTTGTAGAACTCGGCTGAGAACCCATCTGGTCCCAGACTTTTCTTTGTTGGTAGGCTTTTGATGATCTCTTCTATTTCATTGCTTGAAATTGATTTATTTAAGTTGTGTATGTCCTCCTGGTTCAGTTTAGGTAATTCATATGTCTCTAGAAACTTGTTGATGTCTTGGAGGTTTTCTGTTTTGTTGGAGTATAGATTTTCAAAATAGCTTCTAATTATGTTTTGTATTTCACTCATGTCTGTTGTGATATTTCCTTGTTCATTCCAAATTTTAGTACTTTGAGTTTTCTCCATCTTTCTCTTTGTAGTGTGGCTAAGGGTTTATCAATTTTGTTTATTTTTTCAAAGAACCAACTATTTATTTTGTTAATTTTTCCAATTGTTTCTTTTGTTTCAATTTCATTGATTTTGGCTCTGATTTTAACTATTTCCTGTCTTCTACTACTTTTGGTGTTGGTCTGTTCTTCTTTTTCTAGGGCGCTGAGCTGTAGTGTTAAGTCGTTTATTTGTTGATTTCTACTTCTTTTATTGAATGTGCCCCATGAAATAAATCTTCCTCTAAGCACTGCTTTCATAGTGTCCCAGAGATTTTGATATGATGTGTCTTTGTTCTCATTTACTTCTATAAATTTTTTTATTTCCCTCCTGATATCTTCTATTATCCATTCATCATATAATAGTGTATTATTTAATCTCCAATAATGGAGAAGTTTCTGTTTTTTATTCTGTCATTTATTTCTAATTTCAATCCATTATGATCTGATAGAGTACAAGGTAGTATCTCTATCTTCTTGTATTTGCTAACAGTAGCTTTGTGGCATAAGACATGGTCTATTTTAGAGAAGGATCCATGTGCTGCTGAGAAGAAAGTGTATTCGTTCTTTGTTGGATGGTATATTCTATATAAGTCAGTTAAGTCTAAATTGTTGATTGTGTTATTGAGATCTATGGTTTCTTTATTCAATTTTTGTCTGGACGATCTATCCAGGGGTGAGAGAGGTGTGTTAAAATCGCCTAGTATTATTGTGTTGTGGTCTATTTGATTTCTGGAATTGAGAAGGATTTGTTTGACATACGTGGATGAGCCAATGTTCGGGGCATAGATATTTATGATTGTTATGTCTTGCTGATTTATGCTTTCCTTAAGTAGTATGTAATGTCCTTCTTTATCCCTTCTGACTAGTTTTGGCATGAAGTCCACATTATCTGAAATGAGGATGGATACTCCAGCTTTTTTGCTGTGTCCGTGTGCATGGTATGTTTTTTCCCATCCTTACACCTTTAGTCTATGGGTATCTCTTTCTATGAGATGAGTCTCTTGCAGGCAGCAAATTGTTGGATTTTTCTTTTTAATCCATTCTGCCAGTGTATGTCTTTTGATTGATGAGTTCAGGCCATTAACATGCACGGTTATTATTGTGATATGATTTGTATTCCCAGTCATTTGACTCATTTTTGTTTTTTGACATGATTTGGTTTCCCCTTTATTTGGCTATTCCTTTAGGCTAGTTCCTCCCGTTGCTGATTTACATCGTTGTTTTTCTTCTCTTCCTCATGGAATATTTTGCTGAGAATGTTCTGTAATGCTGGCTTTCTTTTTGTAAATTCCTTTAGCTTTTGTTTATCATGGAAGGATCTTATTTCATCGTCAAATCTGAAAATAAGTTTTGCTGGGTATAAGATTCGTGGTTGGCATCCATTTTCTTTCAGGGCTTGGTAAATGTTGTTCCAGGCCCTTCTAGCTTTTAGCGTCTGGATTGAAAAATCTGCTGATATTCTTATTGGTTTCCCCCTGAATGTAATTTGATTCTTTTCTCTCGCGGCCTTTAAAATTCTGTCTTTATTTTGTATGTTAGGTATTTTCATAATAATGTGCCTTGGTGTAGGTCTGTTGTAATTTTGTATATTTGGAGTCCTATAAGCCTCTTGTACTTGGTTTTCCATTTCATTCTTCAGATTTGGGAAATTTTCTGATATTATTTCATTGAATAGATTGTTCATTCCTTTGGTTTGTTTCTCTAAGCCTTCCTCAATCCCAATAATTCTTAAATTTGGCCTTTTCATGATATCCCATAATTCTTGTAGATTCTGTTCATGATTTCTTACCATCTTTTTTGTTTGGTCAACTTTGTTTTCAAGATTAAATATTTTCACTTCAATATCTGAGGTTCTGTCTTCTAGGTGTTCTATCCTATTGGTTATGCTTTCTATGGAGTTTTTAACTTGGTTTATTGTTTCCTTCATTTCAAGGATTTCTGTTTGTTTTTTTTCCAATATCTCTAACTCTTTATTGAAATGATCTCTTGCTTCCTGTATTTGCTCCTTTAACTGTTGTTTGGTGTGATCATTTAATGCCTGCATTTGCTCTTTCATCTCCTCCTTCAATGCCTGCATTTGCTCTTTCATCTCCTCGTTTGCTTCCCTGCTTGTTTTAATTATGTACATTCTGACCTCCCTTTCTGACATTTCTTTTGCTGTGCTGTCATTGGGTTTTATTGATATAGTATCTAGGTTTGTTTAGGACATCTTCTTCCCTTGTTTTCTCATATTGGTCAGATGTCAGTGGGACTTTGTGATATTGCAGAATTCTTCTGTTGGCTTATAGTGTCCCTGTAGATTTCTAGTGTATCACCTTCCTGCCTTCAGTAGCCTGAAGTCTTGGAGTAACTTGATAATGCAGTGCTTCCAAGGAAAGCTGCCCCTAGCCAGCTACTGGTTCCAGGACTTGGAGCTGGCTCTGTGTGGAAAGGCTCTCACTGGGGGGCCTGCTCCGAGAAGCTAGCCTGGAAAGGCACTTCCCACCGGTGGGGGCCGGGCTGTGGGCTGCTTGGGGAAGTCCCTGCCTGCCCTGTCCTGGTCCCTGAAGCAACCTGCGAGCAGGAACTCGCCGCCCTGGTTCAGGGACTTGAAGCTTGGTTCTGTGCATTAAGGCTCTCACTGGGGGGGCCTGCTCCAAGATGCTGGAGAATCTGGCCCTGTGGGAGGAGTCCACCACCGGAGTGGGCAGGGCTGCCTGGGGAGGACCCTAGCTGCTCTTCCCTATTCTAATGAGCCACCCGAATCCAGGCCTGCCGCCCGGGCAGCGCTTCACCGGGTGGGGGAGACTCACCCTGAGGCTCTATTTTTGTTTGAGTCTCTCAATGCCTCCCCTTCTTGAATCCTGGGTTCTGGAGTGACTGGAGATGCAGTCACCCTCTAGTCCACCATCTTGGATCACCCTAATATTATTATTGAATACAAACTGAAATAATCATAATTTTTAAAGAAGTATCTGTTAATATTTGAAGGGAATTGCATTGTGGTTGCCATGAATAAATGATTTAACCTCTTTGAGACTGACTTCCTCATTTGTAAAATACAGATACTATAAAGCAAGTTGCCCTGCCTATTCCTGAAATGTGCCCCAAGAGCCAAAATTTTTATATATGTGAAACTTCATTATAAAGTATAAAATACAATTCAAAAGTTGATACTTTTACAGGAAGAGAAAGTTCTGCAGTGAAATTTGTGAGTCAAACAAGAGGTTTTTCCAAATAATTCTTACACAGTTTCCCCAGAGCTAAATAAATCCATGTGATATTTTTGTTTTTTATGTTTTTCTCTCAAATTTTAAGCTACTTGTCATAAGTGGTACTATTAAACTGCAGTAGATGAGGTCATTTAAAAGTTCTTTTTATTCCTTTTGTAGAAATGCAGCCAGTTAGAGCTCCTGATTTGCATAGGAACCAACTACATATAGGTAATGAAGCTAGAAATAGAATCATGTATTTTAACATCTGGCTTTTTTTTCTTTTCACAAGATTTGACCAATTTGACATTAAAAATAAATTCTAACACTTTTGTCTTAATTTCTTTTGTCACTACAAAAATGACTTTAAAACTTTTACTGTGGGAAAAAAATTAAATTTTATATTATAAACTAATACACACACATACACACAGACACACACACACACTCACTCATATACCATACACGTATCTAGGCAAATACATATATAAAACAAATATAAAACTATCAAGAAAACAATCTACACTCTGTGCAATTAGCTGTGATTTTTTTATTTTTTATTTTGTATAATTTTTTTAGTAGATGAATGTAGTACCTTTATTTTATTTACTTATTTTTATGTGGTGCTGAGGAGTGAACCCAGTGCCTCACACGTGCTAGGCAACCAGCCCTTAGCTGTGATATTTTATGTTATTTAATATCTCCAAAAACAAGACCATGATTTACTAAATTGATTTTATGACCAAACAATAGATTATGACCCATAGTTTATAAAACACTAGTCTATAGGGAAATAGTAATAACCTAGAGACTTTGGAGTTCTATCCATGCAGCATTGTTTCTACAGCTATGTATTGTTAGGCCTAAGCAGTGTTTTTATGTATTTACTGGTTTTTTTTTTTTTTTTTTTTTTTTTTTTTTTGCGGTGCTAGGGATTGAACCCAGGGTCTTGTGCTTGCCAAGCACTCTACCAATTGAGCTATATCCCCAGCCCTACTGTTTGTTTTAATGAGCTTCCTATGAGAACTACTGAATCATAACATCTAAGGTAAGACTTGAGTATATGTATTGTAGAAAATACTCTCTCAAGAACACAATGCTTTGTGCTTTTCCTGAATAAGCTCGTTCCATGGTCTCACCATCATCAATGTATTCTGGTACACTGGATTCATTCATCAAACTCAACATGTACCAAATTGAACTTAATATCTCCAAATAATCTCTCCTGACACACTGTCCTCTTCACCTTCAACATTCTCCCCCTACGCACATGAGCTTCTATAACAGCTTCTAGGCTCCGAGTTTGGACCTCTGTGGAGGCCACCACCATGATCTCACTTGGCTGTGAGTCAGTCTCCCTTTTCCTCAGCTCTCCTCCACTCACAAATATGTCAGTTTACTTGCTATATGTGTTCTCACAGATCCTGCCTTAGTTCAGGGCATAATCATTCTCCACTTGGACTCCTATAAATTTCTACCCCTGGAAGTTTCTCTAACTCTAATTTTCTTCAAATGAGTTCTTGATAACATAAGACAGTTTCCCAGCATCTCTCTTCTAGCTTAAAAAGCTCCTCAATGAGTGTCTCCTAACAGAATAAACTCTAGACTCTCTTCACAGCAAACAAACAACCAGGTCCTTATGAACAAGCTTCCTCTTTCTTGTTCTAATTGCTGCAGCCTTCTTGTACGCCTGTGTTGAGTTTAGCATGCTCTCATGCTCTCTGTCATCATACATAACTGCACTAACCAATATAACCCAGTACACACACACACCACACACACCTGACTCCTGGCTGTGTTTTTCCTTCCTTAAATCCATATTCTGTGCAACCTACCAGATGCTCTGAGATACACCTGTGTTCTTGTTCTGTCTCAATTACTGTGATGGCTAATTTTACCTTTCAGACTGGGCTGTGGTTTGTTCAGAAAGCTGGTAAAACATTCCTTCTAGGTGTGTTGCTCAAGGTGTTTTGGAAAGAGGTTAGCATTTGAATTAGTAGACTGAGAAAAGAAGGCTGACTTTCACCATTGTGGGCTGGCTCCATCTTATTCACTGAGGACCCAGATAGAATAAAAATGCAGAGGAAGAGCAAATTCACTCTCTCTTCATGAGCTGAGGCATCCCCTTCTCCTGCCCTCAGACATTGGAACTCTTGGTTCTCAGGCTTTCAGAGTCAAACCAAATCACAACGTTGGCTTTCCTGGTTCTGTAGCTTGTAGATGGCAGAAAGTGGGACTTCTTGACCTTGATAATTACATGAGCCAATTCTCATAATAAATGTCATTTTGATATATGACATTTGTAATTTACTGAGGTAATTATTATAATTATTTTTATAATTATTGCCACAATCATTACTATATTATCATGCAATACTAAGATTGTGTGTGTGTGTGTGCATGTGTATCCTATTTGTACAGTTTCTCTGGAAAACCATAATTTTAGGTATTTGCCTCTCTGTACTTTGCTTTGACTTGCAGGAATCTTGTGAGGTTTAGACTTAATACATGTAAGCTGTATAGCACAACTCTGGACATTGACAAAGATATTTTCTAACCATTGTTCTCATGTTTGTAATGTTAAACCTTAGTGTTTTGTCTACAAAATTAACACTCTTAAAAATATTCATCTCTGACCAATGATGTATTATCTAATAATACATATTTAATTCTGTGTATATTTATTGAACATCTACATTATGCCAAATATGGAGGTAAAAAGTGAATAAACTATCCATTGTTTTTTTTATCAATGTCTCAAACTCTAACACATTTTAGACATTTATATAGTTCTGATAACAGTAATGACTTCTGTAAAATATTTGACTTGAAAAATCACTTAGTTTTTGTAGGCAAAACATCACTATGCTTTAAAATGTCAATGAATTGATCAATTTGGAGAGGTAATTAGTAAACTGTATCATTAATATCACTCACAATGAAAAAAACCTCTAATGATCTATATACGGTGATAAACAGCACTTCAATGAAATTTGAAAATAATGCCAGCATTTGCAAGAGAAGAAGAATCATAAAAATGAATCACACTATCTTGGAGTATGTACAGGGCTTATAGCTTACTGAGATTTAAGTGTAAAGTGGGACAGATTAATCAGAAACATAGATGTACAATAGGCAGAAATGGCTGCCGGGTGAGGAGAAAGAGTTGCAGGGGCTCATGGGCAAATCTCTCCCGAGTTTAGGGAGTACTGGAAGGAGGGTGGCTGAAGAGAGACATTTTCTTTTGCAAAGATTTTCAGACCATTGTGCTAATCTCATGCTCTTGGGGGAAACAGTATGAACAAAATAGTTTGTATGCGGGGTGGGGGTCCGTCTATCTCCTAGATCAGCCTCTGCAAAGAAATGGAACCAGGCACTGGAGTTATTCTGGATGAGTAATAGGAGCCAGGGAATAATCCAATTTACATTAAAACAGTATAAATGTCCACAGCAGAGGACATTTTTACAGGCGGTCCAAAGAATTAGAATGAGAAGGAGGGTGGACAAATTAGTAAAGCCAAATTTTAGTTCTGCCTTTAAGGGAAAACAACTAGAACTCTGCTATTCAGAAATAAACTGCTCAGAAAGTGGTTGAAAGCTATGACACCACGAAAGTACTAATTTCCAGGTGACAAAACCTAAGATGTATTACTCTAGACTGCTCCTTTGTCAGAGCAAGATTGAATGGATAACCTATTTGGTCTTTCCCAGCACCCGCTCTTTTTCATTTCCACTTCCATTATTCTATGATTATACAAGAAAGGGAAATATGATATTGTTAAAGCTCAGGTGTGATTTATTGACTCACTGTATCTTTGAGATAACACATGTACTTTGTGTTGTTGTACTTGATAGCATATTTTTTCATGAATAGTCGTGAATAGAGTAAACAGACTCATAAAGCCTGTTTAAAGTGTCAGCACATAAGTTACTGCCAGTGGCGTCTTGGGGCCACATTAACTTATACACATAATTTTTCTTCTTTCCTCTTCCGTCTCTCCTCCCCTCTTTAATTAATAGATTTTCTCACTCAAGAGCATTTAGCATCGCCTTGTTTGCTGGTTGCAGGTCCCTTTAGGGTTTTCCCTGTGGATGTGGTAGAAAGACATGGGGGAAACTGTTTGATGAATCACAATTCATCGAAGGCAGTTATGGTAGCAGCGATAGAGAGATGGAATATTTGCAAAATGCCAGAGGTGAAGGAATAGGACACACATGATTAAAGTTGCCATAAAATCAAAGCTGTCAAAGCAACAAAAGCTGTAAAAAAGAAATATTCTGGCAACGTCAGTCTCCCACATAACCAGGGGTGCCATGAAGCATATTACTGAAGAAAGTCCATTAGGAGTAGAGGAAAAATTTTTTCCCATTGACTATGAAAACATGTGCTAAACTATAAATGTTCTCTGCCCCAGGAATTTTAGCTGAGACACCTGGGGACCGCAGTGTGAAACTCCATTCAGAAGCAAACACTCGCAGCACTGTTTGAAAAGGGCTGAAGGAAGGGGCAGGGCACGTGGTAGGAAGGGTGACTTAGGAAGGTAAGTCAAAGACGGGGCTGGACTCTGGGGAGCCCTTGTAGAAGATCAGGAATCTTATGTGTGACAACACAGTGACAGCATCTGTGTTGTCCTTTGATGATGGCAGAGTGGTCATGGAGCCGCAAGTATGGGAAATGCCCCCATTTCTTTCCCAGATTCTACGACTATGTGACAAAAGGAGTCTGCGGAGTGATAAGTCAAGTGTGTGTTTACAGAACAAAATGATTCCTGATCGGGTGAGATGCAAGACACTTTGGCAGAAAGTGGTTGGTTAGAAAGGGAAACAATTTGTAAACTGCATGAAGGAAACTAAATTCTAGGGAGGCACCAGAAAGGGCTACCATGGTTGCTTTTGTTGCTGCCCTGGAAGGAAAACTCCAACTGACCCGGGGCGGGGGTGGGGGTACTCCTAGGATTCAGTGAAGGTTCTGAAGTCATGGTCAGGGCTTGGGTGAGAGATCAGAGAAAACGAAGGGTCTGCAAAAGAAGAGATTTGTAATTCAGTTTAAACAGAAATAAGTTTTGTTATGGCTCCCTGTTTGGAAAACAATACAATTTACAAAATTACATTGTTTCTGTTGGGCTGCTGCTGTTGTAGTTTAAAATATCTTTATGAATACATAAAAGTATTTGGTGGATGCTTGCTGAATTTAATTCCATTCAAGTGCCTTCTGATACCATGAATCCAGGGCCACTTTGGGAACTCAGTGTCTTTTCCTACAAGCCTTTGTTTGGAATCTGTAGTAGGAGTGGTAATGAAGTAGTAAGGGTAAAGAGGTAAATTGGGGAAACTGAAAACCCCACTTGTAGATGAGCTAGCTGCCCTACTGGGGGGACATCCCAGCAGACTGCAGGGCAGGAAACACTGTCAGATAACTACAGAGTGGACACCAAATATTCTTCCATCACAGATCTCTGTCTCCCACAAGTTTTGGTTAATTATTATCCAAACTTCCCAGAAAGGCTCCTTTTACTGATAAGAGGGCACCTTGATTTGGTTATTTTCAACTCTTACAAAAAGCTAAAATAATAAGCATACCTTTCTTAAGGGATGGCTTTATTACTGGAATGGAATTAATGCATCAGAAGAATCCGACTTCTGTGTCTTCTGTGTCTACACAGCATATCTGGAGAGACTTGGTCCTTATTGTTAATTTCATTTTGGGAAAGTCACCTATGTATCAAATTCCTTATTTGCAAAACAAAGGAACTGGCACCAGAGGCCTCTTCACTACAATTACTACACTTCACTACACTATTCTTTACTACAATTTTAAATTACAGAAAGTTCTGAGAGTCTGTTTTCTCATCTGTAAAATGGGAATATTTCAACTAATCCTTATTTCTTCCCAGCTTTGTTGTAAACCACTAGTCTGTTACAAACTTTACAAGAAAGTGTAATTATAAGTAATCTTTTTCACCATCGCCATTACCTCTTTGTTTTTAACATTTTTCTGTGAACAGAAGCATTCCTTTTGGAAACCAAATCAATTTCTTTCAGTGGCTAGAAAGAAAGAGACAAAATAAATACATTTCATAAGAATTTGCTTTAATTTTTTCTTTATAAATATCTAGATTCATCTTGCAATAAAATATGTACTGTACTTGTGTGATTGTAATCATTTCCATGGCAGCAGATTGGGGGTCACACAAAAAGGTCTGAGACTTGACTGCAGGTTCAAGCAGCAGGAGAAACTGGTTTGGGACCAAATAAGCTCTTATTCAAGTAAAACTGTTGAAAAACACTGCCAAGGGAATACAGAAAATAACTGGGGAAGGAAATTGCTTTTGGAATAAATGTTCTGTTCTTTCAAGTTTGCTCTGGTAGAAAAGTGCCCCTTTGAAGAGACTTAATAGAACCATTAGAGGGACAAAACATGAAATATCTCATGAAATCTTAAAAGGTTTATTTTATTTCCATTTTTCCTAAAGGTATATATGGAGGAAAGAGAAACCAAGAAGATGAAATTTTTCCTCTTATACACAAATGCACAAGGCTATGTGATGTAGAAAATTTGTTTATATCTAAATCTATTCTAAATATACTCTCTGATCTGTGCTTTGCAATTCTTTTTTTGTTACTGCCTATGTATCCTGTGCTACCATTATTTTTGGACATCAGATTGAGTGCTTTATTTTCCCCTTACTTGCTCTTTTACTAAATGTTTATAGTTACTCTTTAATTATAGTCCATTGAAGCTTTTTATATAACTTGCCTATCCTTCAATTATCAGTTATTGAACATCTACTATGTACCAGATGTTGTTCATTCATTTGTTCAACAAATATAACTTGGCTGCCTGTCCTAGGCTATGGGAATAAAGAATGTATAAGACACATTTCCTGTCCCTGATAATTTTTAGTTAGGTGGAATTTTAAATCTAGACCACTGAAATACAGTAATTAGGGGCTATAGTGTCTGTCATGTATGAGGAGCAACTAAGGCAGTGCTGCCTGGAGTCAAGATTGTTAGGTGTATTAATAGTTCAGTTGAAGCATCAGAGATGACTGATGCTCATCCATTGGGGGAGTGGGAAGAGAGTGCAGAAAGAGGAGAGGAGGGTATTTCTAGTCTCAGAACGGAAGGAGGGTGAAGCAGTTTTCTAGGGGTGCCATGGCAGATTTTGACAGACTGGGTGGCTCAAACATCAGAAATTTCTTTTCTCATAATTCCAAAGACTGGAAATCTGAGATAAACCTGCTGTTAGGGATGGTTTCTGGTGAGCATCCATTCCTGGCTTGCTGATGGTGTCCTTACAAGGTCCTTTCTCTGTGTGCATGCACTCCTGGTGTCTCATACTCTCCTTATAAGGACATCAAACCTATTGGATCAAAGTCTCACATTTATGACCTCATTTAACCCTAGTTACATCCTTAAAAGGCCCAATCCCCAAATATAGTAATATTGAGGGTCCAAGTTTCAATATATATATATTTTGAGAGAACACAATTCAGGGGACAATGGACTTAATTCAGCAGTACAGTACCATATAAGTTTAGTTACCGAGTAAAACAATGGAAAAGGTCATGAAATGCTTGATTGTTAGACTATGTATCTGATGCTAAATCTGAGTGCATGGCTGAACCATTGAAAGGTTCTGTTCAATGGGCCATAGTGACTGATTTGCTCTGTTGTAGGGATCATTCTGGCGGTAGGTTGAAGGAGTTGATGGAGGTGTGGTTAGTGGTAGAGGCAAGATCAGACACAGTGACTGACAAAGAAGGTGGGAGTCAGTCAGGCCAGGGACAGTGATGGTCTGATTCAGAAGTGAATAGACTAGAGAGAACATGAAGAGGCAGAATTGATAAGAATTGATTGTGTATAAAGAGTGAGGAAGAGAAAGTTGTGGTTGATTTTGTACTATTTGGACTAAGGAAGTAATGAGATAAGAAATAAGGGAAAATACTAGGATTTAGGGATTAATCAGAAGAGAATATGATCAGCTTTGACATGGTGAGTTTTTGGTCTGTAGAACATCCATTCAAATGGAGATGTCTGGATAGATAAGCCTGAATCCCAGAAAAGGGATCCTAGATCAGTTCGAAGTTATATACAACATGGACAGTTTCACTGCTGGAGGTGTGAAAGTAAAATTGCCTAAATTAATGCAAAATGAGAAGAAAGAAAAAACTACAAATAGGACATGATGCCACTTTAAATAAGAGTAAAGGAAGGCAATTCCTTCTTATTGATAGACACGAAATAATTCAAATATTATTATAACTGTGATTTGAGCCATTGTCCCAAATAAATAAAAAAAATTATTTGTACTGTGATTTACCAAATAAATTATACTCCGATAATTTGTCTGTTGTTCTTAAATAACTTTTATTCTAATTTAAATTTCAATCTATGATTTCATTTTCAGCTTAAGGTCTTTTAAAATCTAATTATTATTTTGACTGAATTAATTTTCCAGGCATTTCAATTAGTCTAAGATTAAAACCCTAAGTCCCTAATAACTAGTAATGGAGTTTTAAAATTTCAAATAACTCCATTAATGCACTCAAATCCAGGAAAATTTGGCTTTCTAAATATTACATTATTCTGTGCTTATAATTCCAAGTTGCATAACTTTAATAGCTATATCCGTTTTTAATAGTCACAAGTGCACATATATACACGCATGCACACACAGGTATGTCCCCCTGAGGTTATTTTCTGTGGTTGGCTTCAGGAAATTGGTGAGACTATCAGAGGAAGGGAAAGATCCAAATAGCTGGTAGCAGTATTCTAGAGCTGTGGGCACATTCTTTCTTTCATTATCTATTTACTGATTTAGGCATTGTGCTCGGTGCTGTGAATACAGAAAACAGAAGGGAACAGATCTTTACACAGGCCCATTCCTTCTAGAACTTACAGCATATCTACTTTGACCTCTGCCCCAGCTTCATTGAGATATGACTGACAAATGAAAACTGTGTATATTAAAGGCCTACAGTGTAATGACTTGATATAAATACACATTGTGAAATGATTACAATCAGGTTAATTAACATTTCCATCAGGGCCTCTTACATAGTTACTTTTTTTACTTTCCTTTTTTTTTTTTTTTTTTTTTTTTGCTGTGAGAACACATAGGATCTACTATCCTAGGAAAGTTCTAGTATGCAGAGTTATTATTAACTATAGGTACCTTGCTTACATCGAATTTCCAGAGGCTAGAGGATATTTGTCTTTTGGTGTTTGGCTTATTTCACTTAGTATAATGCCCTCCAGATTTGTTCATGTAACAAATGGCAGAATTTCCTTATTCTTAATGACTGAAGAAGATTCATTTTCTCTATGCATTCATCCATTGACTGGTACTTAGGTTGATTCCATATCTCGGCTATTGTGAATAATACTTCAATGAATGTGAGAGTGAGGATGTCCCTTTGAGATAATGATTTCCTTCCTTCTGGGTATTTCTTGCCACTGTATCTACTTTGTGAATGGGTCTGAAAATTCTTTACAAGTATCTTCCCTGCGGTATAATAATGAGGTGGCCTAGCCCTTTGCTAGCAGCTACTTATGGGGCAAACCACTGTAACTTGACTTTTTAATTCTATCATCTGCATGAAGGCTTATTGAGGGCTGTTTTCTATGGTCCACATCTTACCTCAAAATGGTGAAAGTGTTGGCCTTCTGAGTTCAGCAATTATGGAATTATTTGTCACTGGACCCAACTGGTTAGAAGCAAAGACGGTCCTAGGGGTCTCTTTGAATTGCTTATGCATTTCTATTCATGGCTCTGCCTCTCCAGGGTTGAGTATTCAAAAAATAGGCTGAACCAGGAGGAAAGCAGATGTGAGGTGGTTATAGTTAACTTACTGTAAAGTAACCGCACTTTGAAACCTGTAAACTATGGTAAGAATTCCAAGGCATTCACTACCCACTGAATGTTGATTTCAGCAGAATTTGGCACCTCTGTTTTAAAAAATTTGACTGACTTAAGGTAAGCAACACTGTTGTATGTTGTCTATATTAAATACTTATATTTAGGGAAATATAATGGTGTCATGGATAAAATGGAAAGGAACTTTAAATTTTGTATGTAATCCTTTAGTTGGTCTGTTAAATATTTATTATGTCTCCACTTACAACATTTAGAACAGGAAACACCTATAAAAGTTTTCATATTAGTTTTTCTTTGTCAAAATGCAAAAAAGAGAATTGCTGGATAAACATACGATCACTTGAATCAGAAACCTTCCCAAGCATCAAATAAATGAATGTTTTTATTTTCCATTATTTTTCATATTTGCCAGGTAGTAGATCTAAAAAACACAATTAGAAAATTTAAAAATGCTTGAAATTAGAAGTGCATATTGTTATTAAACTGACCTGAGACCATTCTGATTTTTCCTCAGGGGCTCACTATTATGCTTTAGTTCCTTGAGAGAGCATAGATGTTAGGTTATTATTAAATGCTGACAGAAAAAGACTGTTGGTTTGAAAGCTTCCTTAAGAAATCTATCTATAATTTCTGTTAACATTTGACAGAGTTTCATGACATTAGAACCATGAAGTTCATTAAAATTCAACATTGGTAGAGTTTCTTGCGAGCACTTCTCATTTAGAGGTAACACGTGTGTTTCCTGACACACCGATTCAAAATGAATATCTCAGGAAGGTGAAAAAACAAAACAGAAACTACAAAACAAAAAAATTAAGTCCAATTCATTTCAAAATAAAATCAAGGGCACCAGAACAACTACCTCATTTTAAGTGTGTGTGTTGGGGGTACGGGTTCAACTGATAGAAAACAGGCTTTTTGTATTCAAGTTCAGATTCATCATCTTTTTTGTCCTGTTCAAACAGTACCAAATGAATTTTAAAAGTAAGTAGTAATAACTCAGATTGCCCTAGTGTTGTTTTGTTAGCCTTACTAATTCTAGGAAGCATGATTAAAACTACAACTGTCTCACAAAATACTCACTTTTCAAAAGCTTTTACAACTTTTAAGATATGCATGTTGAAAAATTTCCCAATCTATTGAGTTCTTCCCCTTTGTATCCCTACATGGACCCATTGATTTAATTCATATAAAGAGCCACTTTAAGGTAAACTGGGGAAATTGATTCAGTAAGACAACTCCCAAGTATGAGCTTGTGTACATTTGAAATAAGACTGAAAAATAATCAGAAAAAGTTCTTCCCTGCCTCCACAGTTTTCAGGGGGAAAATAACATAGAAAAAATGTACATCTTTTAAGTAGATACAGTGTTGATAAAATAGCACACAGCCTCAGTGCACCAAGATGTGAAGTAGACAATGTGTTTATTGCGTTTCAGAACTTACACTTTGCCAAGATGGACAATATTTTCCCAAAACCTATGAAAAAGTTGTTGATGGAACTAAGGAAAAATGAAGTATCAGTGGTTGAATAAAATCATTTTTATGAGATTCTACTCGTTTGAATTTTTCAGAATATAAGCAGCATTTAAATCAGTACTTTTATTTTTACTTTCCTAAAAGCAGTGTTTTGTCTGTTGGGAGATACTAAAATGTGTACAGTAAGTACAGATTACATGCCTATTATGTGCTGGGTGTTGTGCTGCCTTTCTAAATAAAAATAAAAGCTGGATACGTGGACTGACATTGAATCTTTGTTCAGCTGCCTAAGTTTTGCATTTTCTTGTATGTCACCTATAATCTCTAACTTCCAAATATGCAATAATGATAAATTAATTAACTTAGGTAACAGGTATGGCTGATAGTTGCATTCTGAATGCCAAACTTGGAATTTTGAGAATGAAATAATAGTTGATGGTATGGGCTAAAGGATAAAACATTTGCTGTCGTGACTGTCCTATGCAAACTGAAATTTAAAGATTCTATTCTAATGAGCTTCCAAGAGTAAAGCCCTTTAAGTTTGTGTGTGTGTGTGTGTGTATGTGTAACTATGAATATTAGAATTAAGACAAAAAGGCCGCTTGCACCTTTGAAATGTCTCATTTCAAAGAGTCCAGCTTTGGTTTCTATTTTGCACTTCTAAGTGCTTTCTAGATCCTTTGCAAACGCCTTGCCTGCCATGGCTGTGCCATTCTTGTAGCTTATCTGTGCCTTTCTTGCAATTTTATTTCTAATTAGTTGTTGCCTTCTTGCAGCTGAAAGCCCTTTTTGCACCTTGAAGGGTGATGTGAACTTAATGAAAATATGCTGATTCAAGTTAAAGAGGTTTGCTAGTATGAGTAAGGGCACTGAAGGTTAACCCTGACCTTCTCAGAGGAAAATTGCTGTACTGTGTTTCATTTAAGATCATGTATTACCATATTTCTTTCAGCTAAATCAGGCACATAATTTGAGGGTGAAAAGAGCTGTTTTCTGTAGAATCACCTGAACATGAATTGGTTTAAAAAATTGCAAAAATAAATCCTCTGCAGCAATAACAATACGAAGACAGAATGTGATGTGTTATCAGGAGCCACACTGGTTCACACGACTTGCCCTCCTGTTTGTTTCTTTCTGGCTGACAAAATAATGTCCCCTCTGGTAATAACTTATGAAATTTATGTATCTTAAAGTACTCTGTAGTGGACACTGATGTGCTGCCAATCTCCCCGTGGGGAGCATTTGTGTTCCCGATGCTGGAAGTGCCACGGATGAGTGTTCAGCTGGCAGCCCCTTCCAGGATTGCCCCAGCTGTACTGTGGTCCTGCCCAGGGACATGCTTTCCCAGCAGAAGTCCACAGCTTCAGGGTTACCTGTGAAAACGTGCAGGAAAAGTGCTACAATTGCGCATATCATTTTCACTTAAATCACTGTCACATTTGCTTTTTCTCTGTATACACACATGAGAATGGCTAAAGGTTCAGAAGTTTCAGGAATTTTGATGCAGTACCCAGAAATGATATGCATTTTTTTTTTTTAAGAATAAGGGCATCCTCCTGTTAATCACAATCATATTGTCATTCTCAAGGCATATGACACTGATACAATCACCTAATACATAACCCATATTCTGATTTTTCTGTTGTCCCAATAATGTCTTTTAGTCAACGTTTTCACTGCTGTGACTAAAAGATCTGACCAGAACAGTTTTATTTTGGGGGGGGGGGGCGGATACTTGGGGGAGATGGTTACACAGTTTCAGAGGTCTCCATCCATGAACAGCTGGCTCCATTCCTCAGGGTTCAAGGTGAGGTAGGACATCATGGCGGAAGAGTGTGGTGGAGGGAAGCAGCTCACATGGTGACCAGGAAGCAGAGAGAGAAACTCCACTCAGTAGATACAAATAAATTTCCCAAAGCCATGCCCCCAGTACTCCACCTCCTCCAGCCATACCCCACCTGCCTTTAGTTACCACTCAGTTAATCCTGTTAGGTGATTAATATATTGATTGTGTTAAGACTTTCACAACTCAGTCATTTCTCCTCTAAACCCTTTTGCATTATTTTACGTGAGCTTTTGGGGGACACCTCACATTCCAAACCATAACAGTCTTCAATAGCTGTTTTCTCCCACTGGAAATCTATCAAGGATCAAACATTGCATTTATTTGTCTCTTTAGTCTTCTTTAGTCAGTAAGACTCCTCACTTCCTTCTGAAAAACAAAAATAAAAACAAAAAATCCCAAAATAGAACAGAACAAAACAACCTATTGTGATATTGACATTTCAAAAAATAGTTCATCCCAATTGTTTTGTATAATATTGTACAATTTCGGTATGTTTGTTTCCTCATGATTAAGTTCATATTCTCCATTTTTGGAAATAATATGAGATATGTAATGCCTGTCCTTCTCAGAGCATGGAATGTCATGCATTTTTCTTTTGATTTTTCTTCTCTTTAATTTTTAGGAAATTTTATACAGCAAATAGATTATCACTTTTCTATATGTGTTGTAAATGTTCTTTATTCATTTGTCTTTCTGATTTGCATATAACATATTTTTTACTATGCAAAATATTTTAGTCAAAATTATTAATATTTTACTTTCACTGCATCTAGATTTGAGTATGATGGAGTGTAATTATGCATTCTTCAAATATTTATGTGGTTTCAAGTTTTTGCTGTATTTATATGATAGTCAACTTCATGTGTAAATTTGGCAGGGTCATGGTTGCCCAGATAGTAGGTCAAACTTTATTCTGGTTGTTTCTATGATATGTTTTTTGAATGAGATTTAACATTTAAATCAATGGACTGAGTAAAGTAAATTGCCCTCAATTATCAAAGTAGGCCTCACCTAATTACTAGGGCCGTGATTGTAAAGGGCAGAATTTCCCCTAAAAAAAAATGAATTCTGCCATCAGGTTGCCTTTGACTCAACTGCAGGTCTTCCCTAAATCTCCAGTCTGAAGGCCTGCATCTTCAGTTTGTATTTGTCAATCCTCCACAACTGCTTAAGCCAATTCCTTAAAATAAGACTCACTATACATATGGCATCAATCATTTCTCAGTGATTGAGAGGTCACTTTTATTGAATATAAGATTTTCATCTGTAATTGAGTTCATTTCTAGACATTCTGTTCTGTTCCATTGGCCTATGCATTCTTGCAATCACAACACATTTTTCCTTAATTTTACAAGTTTAATAACATTTTAATTTTTGCTTTCACTCTTATTTCCCACCCCCAACATTTTATCATGAAATCTTCCAAATGTTCAAAAAAGTTGAGAGAATTTTACAGTGAACATCAATATACCCCATAGTTTATCATTAATTTCCTTCTTAATTGGTGATAATTATCCACTTAGTCATCTATTGGGCCATCTTATTTTTTAACATATTTTGAAATAAACTGCAGCTGTCGGTGTCATCCTCCCTAATTCTTTAGCACCTATATCCTCAAAAAGAGGTAGATAATTGTTGGTGTTCTACTTTATCCTCTTAAGTAAATTTGCACATAATGAAATTCACACAGTTTAAATGTTACCTCCAGTGTGTTCTGACAAATCCCATACATCTCACAATCCAGGAAAGTTCTTTCATTCTGTTTTTAATAAATTCCCATTCATACTATTGACCCAGAGATATTTTTCCACCCTAAATTAATTTTGCTTGTTGCAGGACTTCACAGATATGTAATCATGCACTAAGTATAATTTTATGTAATAATTCTTTCACTCATCAATATGTCCTGAGAGTCATTCTTATGTGTTTGAGTAATTGATTTCTTTAACTGCTCAGTAATATTCTATTATATAAATATACTGTAATTGTTTCTTACTTGGACTATTTTGGGTTTTGCTAATTATACATTAAGCATAATATAAACACACTTAAATAATTATTTTGAGGACATATCTTTTTAATTCTCTTGGGGAAATACCTAGGAGCAAAATTATTAAAACAGGGATGAAATGTGGCCACATCAATGTTTATAGCAGCTCAATGCACAATAGCTAAGCTATGGAACCAACCCAGGTGCCCTTCGACAAATGTATAAAGAAAATGTGGTACATATTCACAATGGAATATTACCCAGACATAAAGAAGGATTAAATTATGGCATTTGCCAGTAAGTGGATGGAAATGGAGACTTTCCTGCTAAGTTAAATAAATCAATTCCAAAAATCCAAAGGATGAATGTTCTCTCTGATATGCTGATGCTGACTCACAAAAAGTGGGGCAGGGGAGATGAAGGGAAGGGAGGGCATATAGGACTAGGAAAGACAATTGTTGGGATGTCACCCATTTTTCTTTTAATATTTGAATGAATCAGACATAATTTACCTATGTTTATATATGAATATACAACCAGTGTAACTCCACATCATGTACAACCACAAGAATGAGAATTTATAGTCTACACATGTATGATATGTTGAAATATATTCTACTGTCATGTATAACAAAAAATTAAAAACAAATTAAATTTTTTTAAATAAAAGAAACAGGGATGTGAACTATTAGTCTTATACCAAATTCCTTTATCTAATGTATGGAAATTTCAAAAGCTTAACCTTTGGTGTTGGTCATTTTAGTTTTAGCTAGTCTACTAAAAATGCAGAAAGAGTTGCATTCTTCTTTGTTAGGTTTTATCTTTACTAGCTTTTATTGCTTTTTTCCCTATATGAACTTTACAGTAGAATTGTCTAGTTTTATAAAAATATCAGTAGATACTTTTTTGGTATCATATATTTATGTTGCTTTAGGAAAATAAATATGTGAACAATCTTTTTAATGACAAAGAATGTTCATTTGTTCAAGTCTACTTCTGTGTCTTTCAGGAATGTTTTAAAAGTTTTCTCTTTTTTCCACATTTATTATTGGGTTTACTCCTAAATATTTCACTTTTGTGTTACTATGGTAAACAGGTTTTCTCTTTCATTGTAAGTCCAATTGATTATTTCTGTTTGTGTATAATTTAGAATGTTAATATATACTAGTATATAATAGTTTCATACTAATTTTAATCCTTGATGGATTTTTTTTTCTTGAATAAGCTACTTTTATCATTTTTCTCTGGAAGTTGCTTGATATACTATTATCATTTGCGAATGGAAGAAAATTAGGTGTTTTTTTCTACCAATTCCAAGAATTCTGAATAGTTTTCAGTTTTCCAATTGCATTGGGCCTTGCCTATAATAAAATGTTAGATAATGATGATGATTATGGAATCCTTATTTTGTTCTTAATTTTACAATTATTATTTACCCATTTAGCAAGATGTGGGCCTTAGAACTGAGATATATTAGTTTACATATTAATAAATAGATAATAGACTTATGCACATCTCTCTCATATCTCACACACATGCATCTCTCATATATATATGTTTATATATGTATATCTCTCATATATATATGATATATACATATATATCAACCTATTTATATAATCATGTTAAGGAAGTATAAATATAATTTTCTATTTTTCCTGCATATTTATCAGAATTGACATTTTGTCAAAACATTTCAGTATCAAAGGAAAATCATAAAGTTTTGAGAAATACAGTAATGTTTAGTGATTTTCTATCATCAAATTATTCTTTCATTACCAAATTAATTTCTTCTTGATAGGTGGTATGTTCGTGATCTTTCTGTCCCTGTGACAAAATACTTGAGAACAATGATCTTAAAGGAGAAAAGGATTTTATTAGCTCACAGTTTCAGAAATTTAAGTCCATGATTGCTTGGACTCATTGCTTTGGGGCTGAGATGAAGCCAAACATCAAAGTTTGGAGCACTTGATGGAGCACAATTGCTCATATCAGGGTGGCCCTGGAAGTAAAAAGAGAGGGCAGAAGGGTCTGGGCTTTCATTATCTTCTTCAAGGGCACACCTCCAATGATCTCATGTCTTTGCCCTGGGTCCCATCTCCTGCAGGTTTCACCAGTAGTGCCTTCTGAGCACCAATACTTCAATACATGAGGTTTTGGGGGACACTGAAGACCTATACCATGACACCTGGTTATGATGTATTATTTTCTTAATTTGATATTGGATTCTGTATGTTAATATTTTAAAGGATTTTTGCTTTGATAGTGAGATTTAAATTTTAGTTTTCTTTCTTGTGATATCTTTGTCATACTTGTTATTAAACCTAATAAAATTGTTTGCAAATATTTTTTTCTTTTCTTTATTCTATACCATGAAACAGTTCACAAAATATTGGCATTATCTGGTTTTAAGGTTTAGTTAAATTCTCATGTGAAGACATTTTAGCTTATTATTTCTTTTCTTTACAAGTATTTCTATTTATAAAAGAATGCAACTGTGATTATCATTTTAAACATATTTCACAAATTATGAAATTCAGTGTTCCCACTTTATTTATTTATTTATTGTAAACAAATGGGATACATGTTGTTTCTCTGTTTGTACATGGCATAAAGGCATACCATTTGTGTAATCATAAATTTACATAGAGTAATGTTGTTTCATTCATTCTGTTATTTTTTCCCTTCCCCCCACCCCTCCCATCCCTCTTTTCCTTCTATACAGTCCTTCCTTCCTCCATACTTGCCCCCCTCCCTAACCCTAACTCTAACCCTAACACTAACCCTTCCCTCCCCCAATTATGAGTCATCATCCACTTATTAGCGATATCATTCGTCCTTTGGCTTTTTGAGATTGGCTTATCTCACTTAGCATGATATTCTCCAATTTCATCCATTTGCCTGCAAATGCCATAATTTTATCATTCTTTATGGCTGAGTAAAATTCCATTGTATATATATATACCACAGTTTCTTTATCCATTCATCAATTGAAGGACATCTAGGTTGGTTCCACAGTCTGGCTATTGTGAATTGAGCAGCTATGAACATTGATGTGGCTGTATCTCTGTAGTATGCTGATTTTAAGTCCTTTGGGTATAGGCCAAGGAGTGGGATAGCTGGGTCAAATGGTGGTTCCATTCCAAGTTTTCTAAAGAATCTCCACACTGCTTTCCAGAGTGGCTGCACTAATTTGCAGCCCCACCAGCAATGTATGAGGGTACCTTTCTCCCCACATCCTCGCCAACACCTGTTGTTGCTTGTATTCTTGATAATCGCCATTCTAATTGGGGTGAGATGGAATCTTAGGGTGGTTTTGATTTGCATTTCTCTTATTACTAGAGATGTTGAACATTTTTTCATATATCTGTTGATTGCTTGTATATCTTCTTCTGTGAAGTGTCTGTTCATTTCCTTAGCCCATTTGTCGACTGGATTATTTGTATTCTTGGAGTAGAGTTTTTTGAGTTCTTTATAGATTCTGGAAATTAGTGCTCTATCTGAAGTATGATTGGCAAAGATATTCTCCCACTCTGTAGGCTCTTTCTTCGCATTGCTGATAGTTTCCTTTGCTGAGAGAAAGCTTTTTAGTTTGAATCTATCCCAGTTATTGATTCTTGCTTTTATTTCTTGTGCTGTGGGAGTCCTGTTAAGGAAGTCTGGTCCTAAGCCGACATGTTGAAGATCTGGACCTACTTTTTCTTCTGTAAGATGCAGGGTCTCTGGTCTGATTCCGAGGTCCTTAATCCATTTTGAGTTTAGTTTCGTGCATGGTGAGAGATATGGGTTTAGTTTCATTCTGTTGCATATGGATTTCCAATTTTCCCAGCACCATTTGTTGAAGAGGCTATCTTTTCTCTATTGCATATTTTTGGCACCTTTGTCTAGAATGAGAAAATTGTATTTATTTAGGTTTGTGTCCATGTCCTCTATTCTGTACCATTGATCTACCTGTCTATTTTGGTACCAATACCATGCCGTTTTTGTTACTATTGCTTTGTAATAGAGTTGAAGATCTGGTATTGCAATACCCCCTGTTTCACTCTTCCTGCTAAGGATTGCTTTAGCTATTCTGGGTTTCTTATTCTTCCAGATGAATTTCATAATTGCTTGCTCTATTTCTGTAAGGTACGTCATTGGGATTTTAATTGGAATTGCATTGAATTTATACTCCAACAAAATAGAAAATTTCGAAGACATCAACAGGTTTCTAGAGACATATGAATTGCCTAAACTGAATGAGGAGGACATACACAATTTAAATAGACCAATTTCAAGTACTGTAATAGAAGAAGTCATCAAAAGCCTACCAACAAAGAAAAGTCCGGGACCAGATGGGTTCTCAGCCGAGTTCTACAAAACCTTTAAAGAAGAGCTCATTCCAATACTTCTCAAAGTATTCCATAAAATAGAAGAGGAGGGAACTCTCCCAAACTCATTCTATGAAGCCAATATCACACTGATACCTAAACCAGACAGAGACACATCAAGGAAAGAAAATTTCAGACCAATATCCTTAATGAACATCAACGCAAAAATTCTCAACAAAATTTTAGCAAATTGCATACAAAAACATATTAAAAAGATAGTGTACCATGATCAAGTGGGTTTCATCCCAGAGATGCAAGGTTGGTTCAACATCAGGAAATCAATAAATGTCATTCACCATATCAATAGACTTAAAGTCAAGAATCACATGATTATTTCAATAGATGCAGAAAAAGCATTTGATAAAATACAACACCCCTTCATGCTCAAAACACTAGAAAAAATAGGGAGAGTGGGAACATTCCTTAACATTGTAAAGGCCATTTATGCTAAGCCCATGGCTAATATCATTCTAAACGGTGAAAAACTGAAAGCATTCCCCCTAAAAACTGGAACAAGGCAGGGATGCCCTCTTTCACCACTTCTATTCAACATCGTTCTTGAGACTCTAGCCAGAGCAATTAGACAAACCAAAGAAATTAAAGGGATACGAATTGGAAAAGAGGAACTCAAACTATCCCTGTTCGCTGATGACATGATTATATATTTAGAGGAACCTGGAAATTCCACCAGAAAACTCTTAGAACTCATAAGTGAATTCAGTAAAGTAGCAGGTTACAAGATCAATGCTCATAAATCCAATGCATTTTTATACATAAGTGATGAATCTTCAGAAAGAGAAATTAGGAAAACTACCCCATTCACAATAGCCTCGAATAAAATAAAATACTTGGGAATCAATCTCACAAAAGAGGTGAAAGACCTCTACAATGAGAACTATACAACACTAAAGAAAGAAATTAAAGAACACCTTAGAAGATGGAAAGATCTTCCATGTTCTTGGATAGGCAGAATTAATATTGTCAAAATGGCCATACTACCTAAAGTGTTCCCACTTTTTAAGAAATTTTTCAAATTTTAGTTGCTCTTTCTCTTTTACCCAGGATTTGATTCATGGAAACTTCAAATTACGAGGCATGAGGGTCTTTTCCTTTTTTTTTTTTTTTTTTTTTTTTATTCTGTCACTTTCAACTGTTATTGCCTAGTTATTAGAAAATACATTTTGTATTAAATATAATTAAAATGATTGAGGTTTTCCTTGTGTCCTTATGATCAGCAGAATATTTTTGTGTATGTTTTATGTTTAACTTGCAATTAGGCATATTTTCTAAAAGTTCAGTGCTATATAAGGTATTCATAGATGTATGTCATTGTTTGTGTTTATAGGTCATTTATATCCTTACATATACTTTGTCCATATAATCAGCTTTGCACAGACAATTGTAGGTTGAGGTCTGTCATTTTGTGAATTTTTTTTTTTCCTTGTGTCAAGGCTCAGAAAATGATACCCCAAGGGGAAGACCTCAGAAATAACCTCAGGAGTAAAGTTTCTTCTGACCTTCCCTACTCCACCCCATCTTTCACCCTTCATTCTTCCCAAGGCACAAGCCACAGAAACTAGAATTCCTTTTTTCCAAAGCCTGTCATTGAAACCAGAATCTCCTTTTTCCAAAGCTAGTCATAAAAGCTAATATTACTCTATCATTCCCTTGACTTTCTGTGTAAAAGCAGATCATATAGATATTCTGAGACATATCTCGTTTGATAAGTAGGATGTAAGATCCTCTGTGCTTTGAAAAAAAAAATGTGTTGCACAGAAACGCCAATAAGAATCTGAATGGACAGATCTTGCTGAGTTCCTTCCCACCAGTCCATTACCCTTTATGTCCAGTCATATATCTATACAGCTGTCCATGCTTCATCAAATTCAAAGATAAAAATGGACAATTCACCCTAAGTCTTTAGGCCTTCAATCTGAGGGATCCCATGTCACATAAAAGTACGATCAATTAAATTTGTTATGCTTTTCTCTTGTTAACCTGTCTTTTGTCATAGGGATGTTGTTTAGGACCCCTGATGGTGGACAGGAAAGGAGTGGGATAACAGCTCCCACATCTTTCCATTTCTACACTTGAATATCCTCTTAGTTTTTGCTTTATACAGACAGGTGCTATGCTTTTACGTTTGTTTAACTGTTAAGTTTGCTTTGAAATTTGTGATTGCAGCACTAGAACTCTTCTTCATAGCATTTAACTACCATGTAACATCACAAAAAATAAGTTTGCTTAGTAATTCCCAAACTACTTATGCATTTTTTAAAAAGACATCATTTATTTTAACTACATTTTCTAATTGACCTGCTATGAATTGGACAAATTTATATCTTGGTACTCTTTTCATTTCCTTGGCATTTATGCTTATTTTTTTATTTAGGATTTTTTAAAATGTTATTTTTGTCCTCAATTCAACCTTGTCTTATATTTATTGCTAATCTAACCTTCTCTTTATCCATAATTGTCTTTTGTACATTTCCTGTCATGTTATTTTCTTTTCTCTGTCTAAATATTTATTTTATTAGTACATGTTAATTACATAGAATTATGGATTTCATTGTGATGTATTTGTACAGATATAACATACTTTATCATTCCTACCTCCATAACCTACCTGTTGCCCTCCATGTCCCCTCCCCTGATTCCCTTTGTCTTCTCTAATATTCTCTTCTACTTTTATTTTGTCTCTTACCCCTAGGTTCTGCAGATGAGAAAATAATTTGACACTTGTCTTGGTGAGTCTCACTTATTTTCTTAAAATGATGATCTCCATTTTCATCATTTTGCTGCAAATGATGGAATTTCATTCTTCTTTATGGCTGAACAATACCCCTTGGTATATACACAACATTTTCCTTATTGACTTATCTGTTGATGGGCGCCTAGCCTGTTTCCATAACTAGGCTGTTGTGAACTTTGCCATGACAAACATGGGTATGCTTGTAGTGCTATAGTATGCAGACTTTAATTCCTTCAGGTATATACCCACGAGTGGCACAGGTGGGTCATATGATACTTCTCTAGTATTTTGAGAAACTCCATACTGACTGTACTAATTTACATCCCACCATCAGTGTATGAGGACTCCGTTCCCCTACATGCTCACCAGCACCTAATTGTTTTCTGTATTCTAGATGATGGCCATTATGACAATGAAAAGATTCTTAATATAGTTTTGTTAGAACTTTTCTGGTGGCTAGAGTTGCTGAATATTTTTTCATATAATTATTGGCAATTTGTACTTTTATTGAGAACCTTCAGTTCAACTTATTTGCCCATTTATTGATTGGACTATTTGATTCTTTGTTAAGTTTTTTAACTTATTTATATATTCTGGCTATTAATCTTATTTTGGAAGAGTAGATGACAAAGATTTTTTTGCATTCTGTAGGCTGTCTCTTCACTCTGTTGTTTTCTTTGTAATGCAGCACCTTTTTAAATTGAGGCCATTGCAGTTGCCAATTTTTAGTATTATTTCCTGAGTTATTGGAACCTCATTAGGAAGTTGCTCCCTGTGCCCATATCTTGAAGTATTTACCGTATGTGTTCTTTTAGCAGTTTCAAAATTTGAGGTCATGTACTTGGATCTTTGATCCATTTTGAATTAATTATTGTACAGTGTGAGAAGGATTAGCATTAATCTTCTACACATGGATATCCAGTTTTCCCAGCACTATTTGTTGAAGTGACTGTCCTTTCATCAACATATATTTTTGGCATCTTTGTGAAGAATCAGATTGTTGCAGCTGCCTGCTTTTACTTCTATGTACTGTATTCTTTTCCTCTCCTCTATGTGTCCATTGCTATGTCAGTATTATGCCATTTTTGTTATTATGGCTTTGTAGTGTGTTTTAAATCAGGTATTGTTACACCTTCAGCATTGTTCTTTTTGTTCAGGATTACTTTGGCTATTCTGGGTCTTCTGTGATTCCATGTGTATTTTTGAATTTTTTTTTTTTTTTCTAGTTCTGTTAAAGAATGTCCTTGGTAATTTGATGGGTTTTGCATTAAATGAGATCACTTTGGATAATATGGCCATTTTAACAATATTAATTGTGCTAATCAGCTTTTCATTGCCCAGACTTAAATACTTGACAAGATAGCATAGAAGAGGAGAAGTATTTGGGGTTCATGGTTTCAGAGATTTAGTTCATGCTGGTGGACTCCAATTTCTCTGGGCCAGAGGTGAGGCAAAGCTTTATGGTAGAAGGGCATGGTGGAGGAAATCTGCTCAGTTCATGACAGCCGAGACGCAGCAAGAGAGAATGCAAGGAACCAGGTAGAAAATATAAACCCAAAGGCACACCCCAGTAGGCATACCCCCTACTTCTTCCAGCTGCACCCCACCTGGCAACAGTACTCAGTACAGTAGTCCTTTCAAATAAATTATCAATCCATTAAATGTATTAATCCATCAAATACATTAAGTTACAGCTCTAATCATTTCACCTCTGCTCATTAACATAGGAGCTTTTGGCCAACGCTTCACATCCAAACTATAACATTAATTCTGCTGATCCATGAACATGGAAGGTCCTTCCACTGTCTAGTGTCTTCTATTATCGTCTTCATTTTTCTGTTCTTTAATGTTATTTTCTGTGTTTCTTGAGATACATTGTTCTAGGTTTGTGTCCATTCTAAGCACATAGTTGGCTTTTGCTTTTCCAAAAGAGACTCTTTTATTTTATTTTTAAATAAGAATAAGCATAACCCAGCTGAATTTATTGAAGGGACGTATGTGTTTGTTCTTAGTTCTTTCATCATACTTTATGTTGCACAATTACCTTGGGGGTCTTGCTTTTTTTATTTTTATTTTTCCCTCTTGGCATTCTTTGTCTTATGTGTGGATTCTTTCTGATGGTTCAGAAGTTTCCATAGTATCATTTTCAGTTATTTGCAGTTCCTATACTAATTACATTTATAATTTTATGTAATGCACTTTCTACTACTTTGCATCTTCAGACAGTAACTATTGAATCTTCATTTTGTACAATGACAAAATTGTTTTAATTTTCTGATTTTTCTTTATTCCCGCTCTGAAGTTACAGATGAAAAAACTTTTTCTGTTTTTCTATTATATACCATTACACATTTAAATAAAATTATGCTTTTAGTACATTCTTATCAGTTTTGAAAAATATATCTTAAGCATCACCTCTTATCGATGAGAGAACAGAGTCCTTATACTACTCCCTAATTTTTTTCCTCCTTTTGTCTCCAATTTTCAGTTGAGATACTTGTTTTGTTTATTTATTTATTTTGGCTTGTGAAATTTTCTTTTGATTTCATTACTACAATTTGTTAGCTGTTTGATCTTAGTATTGCAGTTAAATGGATTCAGTATTTTCCCTGGTGTTGTTCCCACAGTTTCTTTGTCTTTTGGTTGTCTTTATTAGTTTTCTGAGGGCTCTTGGGAATTAGAATTCCCACCCATGAACAAATGTCTGTCTTTTCTCTTTGTTTGCATCTACAGTTTCCCATTTATAAATATTTTGAGTTATACTTTCTTTCACTGAAAACATAAGCAATGTCTTCTGTAAGGAAGTCTGTAAGTCACCCTATTGGTGACTTTATGGATTTGACTCAATTCTTAACAGAGGTGTTTTATTTTGTTTCATTTTAGGCTACGATTAACTCTACCAGTGTTTTAGTGCTGATCATTCTGTATCATTTTTTTATGGGCAATTTTCCTGGGTATATTTTCCTTCTACAGTGTAGTTTAGTCTTAGGTTTCTAGAAAATATTTTAAAATTATGTATTTAAATATTTTCCATCCCAAATTATGGCCACTGCTGTTTTAATCATTTTGGATGGTTACTGTTGAACATCCCACCCTCCAAACTTGACTTCTATTAACTTCGTCTTTTTAACAGCAAGTTTTCCTTTGTATTGTGATCAAGAAAGCTCCACAAACATGTGTTATTTTTTTTTAAATTCAATTTCTCCCCTAAACTTTATCAGATCCTATTTCTTTGCACTCATCATATCTTTTCCATAAGGTCTGTGTGTTTGCTTTGACCTCTGAGTGTTTTAATAATTTTTAATATTGTAATAACATGTTTGGCATTGTGATTATCTTGTTGTTGTTGTATATAGCTTTCATGTTTTACTTTGTAGTATTTGGAGGAAGGGGCAGTGCTGGTTAAGTTTGATTGTTTGATAAAGTGATTTCTTCCTGGACTGGGTTTGTACAGGAGGTTTGTATGAGAGAAGGATGGTGGCAGTCCTGGAGGCTACTAGGAATTCACCTTGGTGTATAAAGAAACTCAGGATGCCACACTGGGTGTATGCAACAGAGTAACCTGAATCATACCTTCTTATGGTTAGTAGGAATCAATAGGTGCTAGACTACAAGATTCTGGGTTTC
This sequence comes from Sciurus vulgaris, assembly GCF_902686455.1. Taxonomy (NCBI): domain Eukaryota; kingdom Metazoa; phylum Chordata; class Mammalia; order Rodentia; family Sciuridae; genus Sciurus; species Sciurus vulgaris. Next base: position 69,932,518 of record NC_136461.1, read on the forward strand.
TTTCCTCCAAAGTGTCCAAGGCTCTCTATTCAAGTCTATTGTTTGTTTTTCCTATGGAGTGCCAGATTACCAGTGAAGCTTTTCCCACTCCTTAGTGAGTCCTGTTTTCTTTGTTTCTGCTGCTGGCATGCAATCCCTACTTATAGGAGACTATGCTTTGTTGCCTATTATCTCATCTGTTTCCTACCCAGTTGCTCTTCACCACATATAGCAGATCTTCTTCAAATATTGAGGTTGAAGGTTAGAGTGCTATGCAATTTTGGAAAGGTAAAAGAATTTTTTTCCTATTTCTTCAGTTATCCTTGTATTTTGAGGAATTTCTAAGAGAACAAAGGAATGAAGCTAGTACTCTATTCTTTGACTTCTTCTTACTGCGAAACTACAATAAATAATGAATCCTAACTAAAACAGAATCAACAAAAATGATGTTAGCACCCTGAGGTATTTGTAGCTTAATAAACTGCTGTCAAAAAGCAGCATAGATCAGAAAGATGCTTCAAGTATGCAACATAGACTTTGGAATTAAATTCGGTCTTTGTCTTTTGTATGTGGATTGTGTTTTTCTTTCTCAAAGTATCATTTGCATACAAGAACATTTACCAGATGCTAGTTTTATATTAGTCTTGTTTTTCACAATTTTTTGTATGTCTCATTTCCCACAATCATTATTTATTTATTTATTTAATTTTAAATTTTGTTCTAATTAGTTATACATGACAGTAGAATACATTTTGACACATTGTACACAAATGAAGCACAACTTCTCATCTCTCTGGCTGTACATGGTGCAGTCACACTATTGTAATAATTATCGTGTATACAGGGTAATAATATCCATGTCATTCCACCCATCCTTCCCACCCCCATGCCCCCTCCCTTCCCCTCACTCCCCTCTGCCCAATCCAAAGTTCCTTCATTCTTCCCTCCCCTCCCCCCATTATGGATCAACATCCACTTATCAGAGAAAACATTTGACCTTTGGTTTTTTGGGTTTGAATTATTTTGCTTAGCATGATATTTTCCAGCTCCATCCATTTTCCTAGAAATGCCATAATTTCATTCTTCTTTAAGGTTGAGTAATATTCCATTGTGTATACATACCACAGTTTCCTTATCAGTTCATCTGTTCAAGGGCATCTAGTTTGGTTCCATAGTTCAGCTATAGTGAATCAAGTTGCTATAAACATTGATATGGTTGTGTCACTGTAGTATGCTGATTTTAAGTCCTTTGTGTATAAACCAAGGAGTGGAATAGCTGGGTCAAATGGTGGTTCCATTCCAAGTTTTCTGAGGAATCTCTATACTGTTTTCCATAGTGGTTGCACTGACTTGCAGTCCCACCAGTGATATATGAGTATACCTTTTCCCCCACATCCTCGCCAACACTTATTATTGCTTGCATTCTTGATAATTGCCATTCTGACTTAAATGAGATGAAATCTTAGTTTTGATTTGCATTTCTCTAATTGCTAGAGGTGAGGAACATTTTTTCATGTTTATTGATGGATTGTATTTCTTCTTCTGTGAAGTGTCTGGCAAGTTCCTTAGCTCATTTATTGATTGGGTTATTTGTTTTTTGGTATTAACTTTTTTCAGTTCTTTATATATCCTGGAGATTAGTGCTTTCTCTGAGGTACATGTGGTAAAGATTTTCTCCCATTCTGTAGGCTCTCTCTTCACATTCTTGATTGTTTTCTTTGCTGAGAAGAAGCTTTTTAGTTTGAATCCATCTCATTTATTGATTCTTAATTTTACTTCTTGCATTGTAGGAGTCTTGTAAGAAAGCCAGGTCCTAAGCCAACATTATGAAGATTTGGGCCTACTTTTTCTTCTATTAGGTGCAGGGTTTCTGTTCTAGTGCCTAAGCTTTTGATTTAGTTTGAGTTGATTTTTGTGCAGGGTGAAAGATCAAGGTTTAATTTCATTTTGCTGCATATGGATTTCCAGTTTTCTCAGCACCATTTGTTGAAGAGGCTATCTTGTCTCCAATGTATGTTTTTGGCACCTTTGTCTCCTATGAGAAAACTGTACTTATGTGGCTTTGTTGCTCTGTCTTCTATTCTGTACCATTGGTCTTCATGTCTATTTTGGTGTCCATACCATGTCATTTTTGTTACTATTGCTTTGTAGTATAGTTTAAGGTCTGGCATTGTGATGTCTCCTGCTTCATTTTCTCTTCTTGCTAAGAATTACTTTGGCTATTCTGAGTCTCTTATTTTTCCATATGAATTTCATGATTGGTTTTTCTAGTTCTATGAAAAATGTCAATGGATTTTAATTGGAATTACATTAAATCTGTCTAACACTTTTGGTAGTATGGCCATTTTGACAATATGAATTCTGCTTATCCAAGAGCATGAGAGATCTTTCCATCTTCTAAAATCTTCAGTTTCTTTTTTTCAGTGTCCTGTAGTTTCATTGTAGAGGTCTCTCACCTCTTTTGTTAGATTGATTCCCAATGATTTTAATTTTTTGAGGCTATTGTAAATGGGGTAGTTTTTTCTAATTTCTTTCAGTGAATTCCTCAATGATGTGTAGAAATGCATTTGATTCATGGCTATTGATTTTCTATCCTGCTACTTTGCTGAATTCATTTATTAGATTTAGAAGTTTTCTGGTGGAATTTTTTTTGTATCTTCTAAATATAGAATCACATCATGGGAAAATAGTGAAAGTTTGAGTTCTACTTTTCCTATTTGTATCCCTTTAATTTCTTTCATTTGGCTAATTGCTCTGGCTAGAGTTTCAAAGACTATGATGAATAGAAGTGGTGAAAAAGGGCATCCTATCTTGTTCCAGTTCTTAGAGGGAATGCTTTCATTTTTCTCCATTTAGAATAATCTTGGCCTTGGGCTTAGTATAGATAGATTTTACAATGTTGAGATATGTTCCTTTATTTATTTAAGTTTTTTGTATCCAAAATGTTTTGTCCACAAGTAACAGAACACTCAATTCAAATTGATTCAAAGCACTCATTCTGAAATTTTGCAGGGCCATCAAGATCACTACTCCATGAACATGGGAGATCTTTCCATCTTCTAAGGTTTTCTTTAATTTCTTTCTTTAGTGTTCTGTAGTTCTCATTGTATAGGTCTTTCACCTCTTTTGTGAGATTGATTCCCAAGTATTTTATTTTTTTTTTTATGCTATTGTGAATGGGGTAGTTTTCCTAATTTCTCTTTCTGAAGATTCATCACTTACATATAAAAATGCATTGGATTTATGAGCATTGATCTTATAACCTGCTACTTTACTGAATTCACTTATGAGTTCTAAGAGTTTTCTGGTGGAATTTCCAGGTTCCTCTAAATATATAATCATGTCATCAGCAAACAGGGATAGTTTGAGCTCCTCTTTTCCAATTCGTATACCTTTAATTTCTTTGGTTTGTCTAATTGCTCTGGCTAGAGTCTCCCATGTTCATGGATAGGAAGAATTAATATTGTCAAAATGGCCATACTACCAAAAGTGCTATATAGATTCAATGCAATTCCAATTAAAATCCCAATGATGTACCTTACAGAAATAGAGCAAGCAATTATGAAATTCATCTGGAAGAATAAGAAACCCAGAATAGCTAAAGCAATCCTCAGTAGAAAGAGCAAAGCAGGGGGTATCCCAATACCAGATCTTCAACTCTATTACAAAGCAATAGTAACAAAAACGGCATGGTATTTGTACCAAAATAGACAGGTAGATCAATGGTACAGAATAGAGGACATGGACACAAATCCAAATAAATACAATTTTCTCATACTAGACAAAGGGGCCAAAAATATGCAATGGAGAAAAGATAGTCTCTTCAACAAATGGTGCTGGGAAAACTGGAAAACCATATGCAACAGAATGAAACTAAATCCCTATCTCTCACCCTGCACAAAACTCAACTCAAAATGGATCAAGGACCTCGGAATCAGACCAGAGACCCAGCATCTTATAGAAGAAAAAGTAGGCCCAAACCTTCAACTTGTTGGCTTAGGATCAGACTTCCTTAACAGGACTCCCATAGCACAAGAAATAAAAGCTAGAATCAACAACTGGGATAGATTCAAACTAAAAAGCTTTCTCTCAGCAAAGGAAACTATCAGTAATGTGAAGAGAGAGCCTACAGAGTGGGAGAATATCTTTGCCACTCATACTTCAGATAGAGCACTAATTTCCAGAATCTACAAAGAACTCAAAAAACTCTACACCAAGAATACAAATAATCCAATCAACGAATGGGCTAAGGAAATGAACAGACACTTCACAGAAGAAGATCTACAAGCAATCAACAGATATATGAAAAAATGTTCAACATCTCTAGTAATAAGAGAAATGCAAATCAAAACTACCCTAAGATTTCATCTCACCCCAATTAGAATGGCGATTATCAAGAACATAAGCAACAACAGGTGTTGGGGAGGATGTGGGGAAAAAGGTACACTCATACATTGCTGGTGGGGTTGCAAATTAGTGCAGCCACTCTGGAAAGCAGTATGGGGATTCCTCAGAAAGCTTGGAATGGAACCACCATTTGACCCAGCTATCCCACTCCTTGGCCTATACCCAAAGGACTTAAAATCAGCATACTACAGAGATACAGCCACATCAATGTTCATAGCTGCTTAATTCACCATAGGCAGAGTGTGGAACCAACATAGATGCCCTTCAGTTGATGAATGGATAAAGAAACTGTGGCATATATATATATATATATATATATATATACAATAGAATATTACTCCACCATGAAGAATGATAAAATTATGGCATTTGCAGGCAAATGGATGAAATTGGAGGATATCATGCTAAGTGAGATAAGCCAATCTCAAGAAACTAAAGGACGAATGATCTCGCTGATAAGCGGATGAGGACATATAATGGGGGTAGGAGGGGTTAGCGATAGGGCTAGGGTTAGGTTTAGCGTTAGGGATAAGGAGAGTGGTAAGAATGGAGGAAGGAAGGACTGTATAGAGGGAAAAGAGGGGTGGGAGGGGTGGGGGGAAGGGAAAAAATAACAGAATGAATCAAACAACATTGCCCTATGTGACTTTATGATTTTTAATAAAAAAATGGAAAAAAAAAAAAGATCACTAGTCCAAAACTTCTGATTCGGTCATTTTGGAGTGGTATCTAAGAATTTCTGACAAGTTCCCAGGTGATGTTGATAATCTGGGACCTACACTTTTAGAACCACTGGTTAAAGAATTAGGAAATTTATTATCTTGTGGAGAAGGACAATGGCTGGTTAATTTATATTTTAATTATAACATCATTCTTTATTCTCAAAAACAGATCATTTTCCCTTATGAAACAAGCAGTTGTAGCACCTCAGGGAACAGCAGTTTTCAAAGTCAGGGGGCAAAATGAAAGTCTAATTCTGTTTCTTTAAGAACTACTATTTTAGTCAGTTTTCCATCATCATAATAAAATACCAGAGAGACCAATTTAAAAGGAAGAAAGTTTTATTTTAGTTCGCAGCTTCAGAGATTTCAGCTATGTTGCTTTGGGACTATAGAGGCACAGTACATGAGGGTGGGGAATGTCTGACAGGGGGAACCTGTGCACCTTATGGTTTTGGGAACCGAAGAGAAACAGGAAGAAATCAGGGTCCCCATATCCTTTCCAAGGGCGTACCCCCAATAACCTACCTTCTTCTCACTGGGCTCTACTTCTAAAAGTTCCACTACCTCTCCACAGTGGAACAGATTGGTGAGCATCCTTCAACCCACAGACCTTTTAGGGGGACACTTGTCCACATAATAGCAACTACTATTCCACAAAGCACTTTTGTTAGTGAAAATTAGGCTACACAACCTTTTCTAGCTCATTTATGAAAAGGGAAGGTAGAAATACAATGGATTTTTAGTTTGGACTAACAAAGATTTTCCTCCTGGACCTAGTCTCAGTCTAGCTAGCTAAGTAAGACCACAGTTTGGGTCTGAAAGTGGTAGGGACAAGTTGATTAGATGGGGAAAGTAGCAGACCTATAAATTATTTATGTGCACATTTCCCAAGGCTTTTTTACAGTTTGAGCCCAGTCTTTCCCAGTTTATTTTTATCTGTTCAGTAGTTAAAATCTAAGTGTTAAATGCCACATTAACACTTCCTTTTTAATTAGTAAAAGCAGCAATACTTCAACTGATTCTTTTGAATTCACAAATTCTATTCTTTCCGTCTTCTAGAGGAATTAAACTCTGCATTTTATATTACAGTTGTGCAAAATGTCTTTTTCAATATTTGCCTTCTTAGATTTCTTCCTTGGTTCTAGTACGTGTGTGTGTGTGTGTGTGTGTGTGTGTATTTTCTGGAATGAACTTAGAATAAGTTTTCTTCAGCTGAAATTCTGAGATGCCTTTGTTCTGAATATTTCACTTCTTCACTTGTTCATGATTAATTTACAACAGCCTTGTTTTTTTCAGGTAGTATCAACTTGTTTGTTTTATAATAAAGAGACCAGAGAATTTTGTAATGAATTCCAATATATGAACAATATGTTAGCCATAGAAATCTTATTGACGTACACAAAGACTAAATAATTAGCTTGATAAAAGTGAACATACCCCTTTAACCATCAGTCAGATCAGTGAATTAAATAGTATATGTGAACTAAAATTCCCTTTCACATCCCCTCTTGACTAGCACCTTCTCTCTTCACCAAAATGGGAAAATGGATGAGTTTTGCTAAGTTTTCAGTGATAGAACCACTAGTAGGAATTTTGTGTTATGTTTCTTTCATTCAATTCTATGCATGAGAGTCATCCTTTTTTTTCATATGGCAAGTGATTCCACCAGTTTCCTCTCCAAGAAACATACCGAGGTTCGAGTAGCTTTGCGTCTGGGAAATGCTTACCATTACATGTCTTCAATATAAGCAGATATAGTGGACGTTCATAGTGTTGATTTTGGTTTTAAATTGCTTTTCCCTCATGACTAATAAGTCAGTTTTACATCCCAAGTTTAATGTTTTAATACATATAAGATTATTCATCTTTCTTCTTAATCTCTTCAGTTTTACCAAGTTGTATACTTATAGTTAGCAATCTCTTCATCCAAACTTTCATATATGTCATCATATAGCTGTTTATAATAGCTTCTTCTTATCTTTTTAACTTCTGTAAATTCTTTAAGGTTGCCTCTTTTTCATCCCTAATATTTATTATTTGTGTCTTATTTATCCCTTTTTTATATTTTATTTTTTGGTCTTACTAACCTCATTTCTTCTTTCAAACAACATTCTTTTGGTTTCTTTTTTTTTTTTTTTGTATTGAGGTATTTCAAAATTTTGATTATTTTCCCCTTTCCTCTTATTTATTTCCTTCTATTATCTTTGGAAATACTTAACTGTTTTTCCTCTAACTACTTAAGAAGTATGTATCTATAGGTTATTAAGAAGTATAGTGTTTAATTTCCAAATATTTGAACTTTTTTGTCATCCTTTCATTATTAATTTATTGCTTACTACAGTTTTGTTTCAAAACCAATATGTGCATGATCTCAAGTCATTTGAAATGGGTTGCATTTTCTTTGTGATCCTGAATATTGCCATTTCTGGAAATGTTCTGCAGCTGTGAGATGCAATGTTCTGTATGTGCAAGGAGATCTAATCTGTGTGTTTTGTAATGTGGGCCTATATCTTCACTGAGTTTTTTCTGCTTGTCTTATTGAGAAAGATATACTAACATTTCCCTTTATGATTATATGTTTTTTCATTTTTTCTTTCATTTATGTCCAATTTTGCTTCATATATCTTGAGAATATGTTTTGAGATAAATATAAATAAAAAATTTATCTCTGGTAAATGTAAAATTTCGTTATTAAAAACCACCCATTACTTTCTTTGTTAGAATTTGCATTTTGTGTACTAAATAATTAGACTATAAAAAACTTTCAAAATACATAATTTAGGAAATATGTCACAATTTTCCAGGATTATTTACAAAAATTGCTATGTCTTTGGATAATATTCAATTGTTTACTGACTTTTCTTACTGTAGAAGTACTTTTAAGTCTTTTAATAAAAACTTTAAGGTGACTATTTGCCTCTGAGACCTTAACTTTCAAGTCATTCCTGTCATCTCATACATGCCTTGGTCTAACTAGGCTGCCCTCACAAAACCACACACCAGTTGGCTGAAATGCATTTTCTCAGTGGAGGCTGAAGTTCAAGATCAAGGTGTTGGAAGGTTTTGTTTCTCCCAAGGCCTGGGTTTGTATATGGCCACCTTCTTACTGGATCTTCACATGGTTTTTCCTCTGTGTTTGTGCATTCTAACTCTATTCATGTGTCCAAATTTCCTCTTCTTATACAGAGACTACGTTGAAGTTTTACACTAACCACCTCACTTTTGTTTAGTCAAATCTTTAAAAGTGCTAATTCCAAGTATAGTTGCACTCTGAGGTACTGGCAATCAGGCTTCAACATACAAATTAGGGACATAGAAGCATCATTGGATACCATAGTTATGTTGAAATTAGTGAAAAAAAAAATAGAATGAATTTTTTTTGGCTATTATGTTCCTTATAAATGAATGTATCCTTTCTTATATAATGACTTTTATAGTTGATTTCTTCTTTATTTTGTGTGCACTTAAAATTTTCCAATTTTTTATTTATGGATACATCATGATACTTTTAAATATTAGATACAAATATTTAGACAGTAATTAGCATGTGAAATTCACAAAGAAACATGGACATTTGGAAAGTTTGCATATAAAACAACCAAATATTGAAGTAGTTGTATCAAGACATTCAGACAGACTTGGATAATTCAAATAATTTTTTAAAAATTCTTGGTAGTTTATAATCTAACTAGTCACTCATATACTTAGGTCTGCTTGGTTAAAAAATAAAAACCTTAGTGATTTCTTTTGAACTTTATAAATCAACTATAAGTAGGAAAGATACCATGATAAAATAACAGAGACATCAGTTTTCACCTCTTATTCATAAACACCTTAACTTGTTGACCAAAAATCAAATGCTTTGAATTCTAGCCTAAACAAGTATCTTACATGACATGACAGATTCTCATGTATTTTTAAGAAATAAAACATTTTCTTTTCTTTCCAGCCTCCATTTCAAGTGAAAGAGGCTCATGTAATCATGAGTTCTGGCTAATGGTGTTCAGACAAAAATGATAGAAACCACTTCCAGGCCTAAACAATCAAAACCTTCTGCAATCCTCCCCTCTCTTTCTTTACCTATTCTTCGGCAGAATAGAGAGTGCTGTATGGTGTTAGAGGAAGGGCAAAGCTACAAAGTAGAAGGAACCTATATTAATGTTGACAATATAAAAGCAGTTCATGTGCCAGGAACATCTAATTTATGTGAATGAAAAATAAACTTTTATTATAATATTCTATTGAGACTTGGGGTCATACTTCTTACAGCAGCAAACATTGGCTTAACATGTACAGATGGTGAAAATACAACTTCATAAATTTCTTGTAACATTCATTTCTGAAAAGCTTCCTTCCTGATTACATTATAAAGCACTTCAGAGCTTTGTCCTCTAAATTTTTTTTCAGTTGATTCAAATGTCATTCATGTTCTATATGACATTTATGAAAATGTAGAAGTTTCTCCAGCTGCTTTTAACCTCTCAATTTTTGCCTTTTTCTATTTCATGCGATTTAGATAGTTTGTTTGATTTTTCACTTATTCCTTAAACATTCCATATTCCCTCTTTTAAACATTTGGTTTCTTGGTATGTTTTCTCCCTACATTAACTACTGAAGGCTTCATTGTTTCTCAGTGAATTCCTATGATTCTTATTATCATAATCATTATTTTGGCACTTATTAGATTGGTGTGTGGTGTTAGAAAGGAATTTGGTCTTTATCAAGTTCCTATGATATATCATTAACATGTGTTAGGGCTACTATCAAGTGCTTACCATGTGCCAGATGCCTCCTATACAAACTCTCATTTAATCACCACGATGATTATGAGGTAGATTTTTTTTCCTCCCAATTTATGGAAGAAGAAACTGAGAGATTAATGGAGTGAAGGGATTTACAGCTAGTGGGAATTTAACTTTAAAAATCAAGCTTTCCACACTGCACCACATGCTACTTACTTTTTCTGAACAATTTGTTCCTTTCATTGAACTTGAAGTACATCTTTGTTTTCTGGAGTCAGAAATTGTGTTTTGCACCAAAGTTGAGCAATAACTATCTGGTAATTAATGTCTACATTTGAGATTCCTTTGGGAACAGGTCTTTTATTACAGATAATATATTTGGCCCTAAACCCTGTGAGCTCTTGACCTCTGAGTTTAGAAAAGTCAACATTCGTATCCACATTCACAGCATTGACTTTTTGGTCAGGATCTCTGGGAATCCAAACAGGAATTTCCTGGGACCGTAACCCAAAATTCAGGTCAGGCACGTAAAAGTCCAAATTTCTTAGGGTCATTCCATTTTTAAGTAAAGGGGCTGGTGTGCACACAAAGCTGGTCTAGACCAGAGCTATTGTCAAAGTTCAAAGTTCATATGCTCACCTTCAAGAATCCATCTTAATATTTCCATGAAATAATGAGTATGCAGAATTTAACTGCTTCAATATCTTATCCTAATTTCTATTCTGTATTTCTCTGTAAAAAGAGAATTAGGAGATGTTTAAATGAAAATCAAAATGAGAAGAATGTAATTAGAGCTTCATTCGATTACAATCCTACTTTACTTATTCAATATTATTTGAAAGTTCATCTTGTATATTTAAAAACACCATGAAAAAACAGTGAATTATTTTAATTCTTAACATTTTGTTCATAATGTACTCTCATGTTTTCATAAATTTTACATACATTTATTATTTTATGTTAACTTATATGTTTTATACATTCCTGTTTTTAGCAGGAAAAAATGGGCTGTAAATAAAGTAGGATAATTGCTAATATATATTTTCTGACTTTAATGGCCTTTTCTTCCCTGTGGACCATTATTAGTTTTCTCCTAAAATCCCTTTTAATTAATCAAAAGAAAATGGGAGATTTTCATTAATATCTGAGCATCTTTTTACCTTTTATCTGAAGTGCATATGTGCCATGAATTCTGAATCCCCAGGTAATAGAGGAAAAGGGCCTTCATGGTTTCATATATAGGTAAAACAATGTCACCTCATGATCTGATCGATTATAATGGTGTTGTGATCTTTCTTGGAGTATTTGTCTTTCCCAAAATATGTTTACCTGGGTTATTTTCTGTTTGTATTTGGCAGGTCCTTGGACCAGGGTTTCATTGAATGTGATATCAAATTGATTCACAGATTTTTTTCAGATAATCTAAACCAAAGTCATATCATTTAGATCTAAGGGATAAACTAAGCATGTATTGTGCATGGAGTGTGTAAGTATGTATATAAGTGCATGAATGCTGAATTTCTCGGTTTGTATGCAGATGACTTGACTGCAAATAAGAAAGAAATGTTGCTAACCTGTGGATTTCAGAAGGAAAAAAAAAAAAAAAACAACAAGGAGTCTTTGGGGATTTTACTCACAAGAAGTATGCTATATTTAAAATCAAATCCTCCCTTGATGCTAGGAATTACATAAAGATATAAGGAGCATTTTGAGATAGTTGAGAATATTGAAAACCTAAATGAAACAAAGAACTATGCTTAAAATTTTTTTTATTTTGATTTTAATTTGTGCAGTTCTCAAAACCTGAGAGGGAGATTGCCATTTAGAAACATAACTGTATATGTGGAGCACAATCCCAAGTGAGGGGAGGTTATGGAAACAGCAGGAGAGCAGAGTCCATTGTCATTGGGCATTGTGCAATCCACAAATGAGATTACCACAAACATATTGTATATCCCTAACTGAATTCGCTGGAATGGCAGAAGACAAGTGATCATCTTTCTGATTTTCTGACTGCAAAGATGAGTGTGAGTCTGTACCTGGAATCTAATTACAGGCAGGCCACTAATAAAACCTCGAGATACTTGACAATATGAGAGGGAAAATTGTACAAACAGAAAATTTATGACAGTGATCCACAGCACCACTGCAATAAAAGAATCTTGTTTGAGTGACACCTCCTGAATAGTAATAAAAAATTAGAAGCCCATTCACCCACCCTGGATATTATCAATATTTACTCCTTTTCGGTTGTCAGTTTCATGTCATGCCCCCAAAGTTCCTTTAAGGGAAAGAAAAGAAATGTAGGTCCCCTACCCCTACATAAATTTAAAGGATAAGTCTTTAGCCTTAAGGACTTTTTCATTTTTCTGCAGGCGGAAGCAAGGAATTCACTTTTTAACTCTTGAGAAAAGCTGCTCTGTGGATGAAGAGCACAAATTTAGAGTCAGACAGGCTAAGATTTTGATTTAACTTTCTCATATGCTAGAAGAATGTGATTCTACTTGTTTAAGCATTGATTTCCTTGTTTTTAATGTGAGGATGATAATTACTTGAGAAGCTAGTAGGAGGATTAATTACATATTATATTAACTGTAAAATGCAATGTCTTACAAATTATAAACACTTGATATATGGCAGAAGAGAGAGTGAACAAAAGAGATTATTTCCCCACGGTTCTGCAGGAACTTTTTAGACAACATGGTCTGAGCCTTATTCAAATGATCTGTTTTTTTTAAAAGCAGAAGTAAAAGTAATGGATTATATGTTTTTGAAAAGTTATATTAAAATAATTATACTTCTACATAGAATTCTGATTACCACTGAATTATTCAAAGTTTTAACAATTTCATAATTGAAAAATGTCTTTGAGAGTTAAGAAATGTTCTCAGGAATTTTATCAATTAATAATCAATAACAGACAAAGTGAACATATAGAAGCAACAGTTAAATACACTAGGAGGAATGCTATGTAAATAATCTTCTAATGCAATTAATGATGATTTCCATAAGTAGAGTTAGTCACTGGGTAATATTTTTGTTCTTCAGTTTCTAGGAATTATTTTCCCCCAAGGGGATTTGTGGTTTTGTGCCTTTTCCCTTCTTGGTCAAGCATGGAGATGAACATCAAAGTACTACAAGCAAACAACACTTTTCTGGAACATTCCCACTCTTGTAGGTTTTGCTAGAATTTCAGAAAATTTACTGACTTAGTTTTAATTCTTGGGGATGGTATCACTTAATAATTTCATATTTTAGGAGTCTTTTCTGAGTACTAATTTTTGGGGAATGTATAAGAAGTGCTTATTTTATCTCTGGTTAGCAATAAAAACCTAGAAAATTCAAAAGCATTCTACTTCTGCAGAATGATGCAAACACACTTCCTGGCATACGTGGCATTGAGCATCAAAAATAAAAATGAAAAAACAAAACAAAACAAAAAAGTTACATAAATTAGATACCAATTCCTAAGAAGTTTCATATGACAAGGTGGGTAGATATATATACAGACAATCAATAAATAAAGAGTAACTACATTTCCCGCCTCTATAGTCATCATGTTTGAGTAGGGCAGGAGTGGGGAAGGTAAGACTTTAGCAAAAATTCATAATTCCACTTTCTTATTTCACCTTCCTTTTTACCCATGAAGGGAGTATGGGACCTGAAAGTTCTAACACTCAAGTAGTTAAACCAAGGCCAAATTTAGTTCTCAAGGGTCAGTTATGGAACTGCATCTCTGGAGCGGAGTTTTTTTCAGTATTGATCCTTCATTCCTTGATAGTCCGTAGGAACTTCCAACTGCATGGAAAAATAAAAATATCATCATGTGTTTAGTTTCCATGCCAAATAACTTACAATTACCTACACTTTTAACTCCAAAGGAAACTGGGCTATTTATTAATAAAACAAGGATTATCAAAATTCCATATCATTAAGCAAAAATAGCATGTTACTAGAACATGGAAGACCCTGGTGCAGAGTTCCTGTAGAAGGTATGACTGCCACAGAATTCTTATAACACATTTGACAAGCTCCTATTTTATTCCTACACATAGTACTCCTTCAAATTGGGGTAGGATGAAGGATGCTTCATTTTCTGAGCATCTTGATATTGTGATGATTTTTTTTCCCAGTGCTGGGAATTAAAATCAGGGGCATTCTATCACTGAGCTGCATTCCAAGCCTTTTTCATTTTGTTTATGTAGATAGGGTCTTGCTGAGGACAGTCTTGAGACTGACTTCAAACTTGAGATCCTCCTGTCTCAGCCTCCTGAATTACTGAAATTATAGGCAAGTGCAACTGGACTAATTGTTACTTTTTTAAAAAGTAGTAATAGATTGTCTGAATTACTAGGAATGTCTTCTCAATCTTCTAATATTTCTGTTTTGTTATCAATTTGATTTTCATTCTGTTTTTTTGCAAGTCTTTGTTAAAACAGAGAACCCTTTATATTCTCCAAATTTGGAATGTGAGAATGAAAGGAATAGGTTGAAAACTACTGCTCTAGAATTTATTATTCCCCTTTTTACCATTATAGGGAACAAAGTTTGCCAATGCAGACTGACAAAAATCAATTCCAAACTGTAGGAATCCCTAGAGATCTACTTTTTAACTAGACCTGCTTAGATCAGATTACCTTTATTTGAAGGTGGAGTGGAACCTGGCTATTAGTGAATTATTCGGTCAGATATAAACTTAGGTAGAAAGAATTTGTTTCTTGTTACTTATATTAACATTGTTACTTCTATATATTTATAGATTAGTTCAGTGTAGATTTAGGAGAATACTTAAAATATTAGAATTGCTTGTCTTCCTCACTGGCCCCAGCTTATCAAGCTCAACAGAAATATGGGCAAGCTGACCAATCAAATTTGTTTAATAAGACATTTGAAATTGAGATTTAGAGACACTGGTTAGATTCTGATAGTGCTTGTTAAAAACATGGTCTTTGAATGATATCACTGCTGAATTATCCCAAACTTTTAAAGAACAACTAGTACCAAAACTTCTCAAACTGTTCTATAGAATTAAAATGGAGGCAACACTTCCAAACTCATTCTATGAAACCAACACTAACCTGTTACTAAAACATGATAACAACAACAAAAACAAAACTATATATCTAGATCCCTGATGAACATAGATGCAAAAATCCTTAACAAAATAGTAGCAAATTAAATTCAATAGCACATCAAAAGTATCACACATAGGTGATCAAGTTGGTTTTATTTCAAGGACGCAACAATGGTTCAACCTACATAAGTCAAAAAATGTGATATATCATATAAATAGAATGAGGGATAAAAATAATGATATTCTCAATAGATGCAGTAAAAACCTTTGACAAAATTTGCCATTCCTTCACAATAAAAGTTTTGAACAAATTATGTACAGAAGGATTATACCTCAAAATAATAATGACCTTATAACAAACCCATCACCAACTTCATGCTGAATGAGGAAAAACTGAACACTTTTCCTTTAAGATCAGAAACAAGATTAAGGTTTCCAGTCTTGCTGTTGTTATTCGACATAAGTACTAGAAATTTAAACCAGAGCAATTAGGCAAGGGAAAGAAATAAAAGACATACATATAGGAAAGAAGGAAGTCAATTATCTCGTTTTGCAGATTGTATTAGTCAGGGTTCTCAAGAGGAACAGAATCAACAGGAAGTATGATTATAAAAAGGGAATTTATTAGATTGGCTTACATGGCCAGAAGCTGGATAGTCCACAATGGCTGTCTGCAGCCTAGAGAACTGGAAGAACCAGTAGCCATGCAGGCTTCTACCAAGTGGTAGAAGCCCCTGGACAAGAAGATCCACAGTGCTTACCCTAGTCCAAGACCAAGACTTCTGGAAACTCTGGAGAATCACTGTCAGAGTCCACTCTGAAAGAGTGAAGAGAGAGTTCAATATCCTCAGATGATCAAAGCAACAATCAAGAACCCATTCAAGAAGAGTTGAGATTGCATCTGCCTCTGCTTCCTTTTCTTGCAAACTTTTATTCTGTCCAAGCCACCATCCTATTGGACGGTGCTGCCCATGCTTAGGGAGGATCTCCACTTCAGTTCACTATCCCACATTTCAGTCATTCCTAGACTCACCCTCACTGACACACCCAGCAGCCTCTTAATCATCAGCATCTTAATCCACTCAAGTTGACAATTCAAATTAACCATTACACAGATGAAATGATTTTCTACATTGAAAAATCTAAGTCTCCATCAAAGACTATTAGAACTTATAAATAAATTTGGTAAAATAATAGGATATAAAAATCAGCATATGAGAATCAGTAGCTTTTGTATGCACAAATAGTGAATTTGCAGAGAAAGAAATCATAAAAGCAATCCTGATTTTTAGCTACACACACACACACACACGTACACACAGCCTAAGAATAAACTTAACTAAGAGACTGAAAATTACAAAACACTGAATAAATAAATTGAAGAAGACACTAAAAGGTAGAAAGAACTTCCTCATTTATAAATTGGAAAAATTAATATTGTTAAAATCTTGAGCAAAATGAAGAAAGCTTGAGGCATCGCAATAACTGATTTCAGATGCACTACAGGGCCATGATAACCAAAAGAGCACAGGTTTTGAAATAAAAACACACACAAACCAGTGGAACAGAAGAGAGAGCCCAGAATAAACCCACACATCCAGAACCAACTGATTCTTAACAAAGGTACCAAAAACTTACACTGTAGAAAGGACAGTTTCATCAATAAATTGTGCTGGGAAAACTGGATAACTGCATGTGGAAGATTGAAATTTGACCCCCTATCTCTTACCTTGTACAAAAATAAACTCATAATGGATCGAAGACCTAAATGTAAGACTGAAACCATGAAATTACGAGAAGAGATAGAAGAAGTACTTCAAGATATTGGTTTAGGAAATGATTTTTCTGGATAGGACCCCAAAAGTACAGAAATAAAAGCAAAAAGTGTCAAACAGGACTACATCAAACTAAAAACCTTCAGCACAGCAAAAGCAAAAATCAAGAGTGAAGATACCAACTACAAATTTGGAAGAAAATATTTCCCTGCTATTCATGTGATGAGCTGATTTCCGGAATAAATAAATAACTCAAAAACCATAACGACAACAGAAATAATTAATCCAATATAAAAATGGGCAAATGATCTGAATAGATACTTCTCAGAAGAAGAAACACAAATGGTTATCTCAGTGAAATGCAAATCAGAACTACAATGATACCATTGCACTTCAGTTAGAATAATGTTTGTAAAAAATGTGTATTTGTAAAACAAATTCTGGCCAGGATGTGGAGAAAAAGGAACTCTTACACATTGTTGGTGGGAATATAAAATTAGCACAGTCACTATAAAAAACAGTTTGGAGAATCTATCCTGCTGTCCTACTCCTGGGTATGTATCCAAAGGAAATGACATCAGTTTGCAAAAAATACTTGCATGTCCATGTTATTTTAGCACTATTCACAGTAGCTAAGATGGCATCAGCCTAGGAGCCATATTCACAACAGCTAAGATGGCATGAGCCTAGTTTCCTATCTACAGGTGAATAGATAAAGAAAATATGGTATATATATGTCCGTAATGCTGTATTATTCACCCTTAAAGGAGAATGAAATCTTTGTCACTGCAACAAAACAGAAAGAATTAAGAGGACATAATATTAAATTAAATAAGCCAGAGCAAAAAAAAAATCACATATTCACTCTTGTATATAGAAACTAAAAAAGTTGACCAGGGGTACAACAGTAATTATTAGAGACTGGAAAGGATGTGGGGGTGGGGTGGAAGATTAGAAGTGTGGATGGATATGATCAATGCACCCTGAATGGACATATGTAAGGAAATATCACAGTGACTCCCACTAATGTGTACATTTAATATGTTAATAAAAGTCAAATTAAATAAAAAACATGGTCTTAATAATTCAACAAAGCAGGGAAGGGCAGTGAATTGATTTTCATTAAAGCATCCATTTTTTTTTTTTTTTTTTAACTTACCTAAAGTTATAGAAATCAGTCCTTGAAGTTTCAGAAGTAAGGTATCTACATTTTGGTAAAAGCTTCCAAATTCTTGCATGGATAAAATATACTAATCAAGTAATAGTTTCATTCTACATAATAGTTACAATGCATGGCATTAAAAATGGTTAATGGTTATCCATTGGAGGGAGGTTGATCATGGGAATGACAAATAAATTCTATTTGTATTGCCAAATGGCACTAGTCCTGCCTGGAAGAAAGAGCCTAGAATGCAATCCTTGCTGTTCCAGAAACAAAGTCAAATTGGTATGAAAATAGATTTTATTCAAAGTCAGTTTTGAAGGAAGATGGAAGAAACTTGCCGTTTCAGAAATTTCATCTTCAAAATCTCTGAAGGTGTGTATAGCTTTTCAATGAGAAAGGTTAGAGACCAGGCAGCGAAGTGAAACAAAGGGCCCGAGATGTGCACATGCAGACTTAGGCAGGCTGTATTACACAATGCTGCTGAGGAGGGCACGGTAAGCACCCCGCTGGGACCTGTCAGGGTGGTGTGTTGCCACCCTTCAGTCTCCACTCCTAGCAAGAGGAAATTGTTGGTGATTCAGAGGGGGCCCCCCAGAGTCAGTCTGTTTCATTTCTACTTGTATTCCTAAGGGCATTATGCTTAAGAAGGGTCTTTGACCTTCAGTTGATATTCACAACTAGAATTCCCATTCAAAAACAAGCCTATTTTATTTTCAAATGATTCACCAAGTTACACAAAAGGTACATAGGGCCTTCCAACTTAGTGGGAGAAGCCCATCAAACTTATAAGTTTTGTTTGGTTATGTCTGATTCTCTGGGACATGGCGATTTAGTTATATAAGGTCCATGAATTTGATAGCAATTCAGATTATTTGCCTTTGTCTCTGCTTCATATCTCTGATATGCTGTGTGCATATCAGATATATACATATATATACATTATATATCTATACATATAAAACATATGTCTATGTCTATATCTTTATCTATACAGCATAAAGTAGCATTGCATACATTCAAGACTGATAACATAAACTGAGTAATAGAGTATATGTAATACATACATAAATGCAAATAGGTAATACTTTAGGTATGTTTTTAAATATTTCTCATTAAAGATATAAAGAAAGAAGCTTTGGTATTATCTTTATTTATAAAGCAGTATTTGTGAATTCTCTAGGGTAAAGCAACAGAAGATGGAAACAGCTATCCTTTTATTTTAAAGAGTAACGAAGTGCTTATAAAAGAAAGCTCTCTGTCCCAGCCTGAATCTGATTCCAACCATTCAGATGCACAGTGATAATAACAGAGGGGACCAGCATTGCTTTTACTTCAAAAATAATAAAGAATACCATCTTCTCCTCAAAACTTTCAAAGACATCGTGTCTGAAGAGACACTGGATGGCTGTTAATACACCTAAGAAGGGCAACTCAACGGGGTGAGTGAAAAGAATTAAAGAAGAAATGGCAGCCTCACTGGGGATTTCTGCTGGGAAAACTGCTTTGTTGGGGATCCTGACAGAACATGGAGGTCCTCCTCAGAGTGTAGGGCAGACAATCCATTCAATCACACCTTAATCCGCCACTGCTGGGATGGACCCAGAGCAACATAGATTTTTCTGTACCCCCTGCCAAGAGTCTAATAATCCACATCCTTTCTTTTGAAGGGTAGAAATCTCAATAGGATTGGAAATAAGTCACGGAAAAGGTGCCAGCAGGGGGTTTGTTTCATTATAATAACAAACCAGTTCCTGCTCAAAGAGAAATCACATTGAACTCCTTGCTGTCTTGTCCTCCTTGATTCTGTTTTTATCCTAAATATTTACCTTAATCCCTTTAAACCAAGGCCTTCCCAAAGGACTAGTTGTACTTCTTCCTGTATCTGGAGACGCCTCTCTTTTGTGGAATTTCTTTAGTTGTTGCTTTGGGTTTACTGTCCTCTCTGGAGAGGGTTTCATTGCTTCTTCACTTTCTTTCTCTATGTTTTTTCATTCGAAATGTTTAATTTGAATTTACCTTTTCTCTTTCAAGACCAGGTTGCCCTTTCTGCAGATGGAGTGGAGCCTGGCTGGAATTGACCTCTCAGTCCCAGAATGTTGAGCTGGGTAGATGTTTGACTTAGCCTGGACCAGTCAGATTTGATTGAGAGATTTGGAATTAGGATTCAGAGATGCCAATTAGTCTCTGGTAGTGTTTGAATAGAGGGGGAAGGCTGCCCCTGTGGACAAGCATGTTCTGTGCCTGCCTGGTAAAGCAGAGAGAACTGATCTGAAGGGAAAGATACACAAGATTAATATTTAGAGACTAGCAGGTATAAGAGTTCAGGAGCCCCTGAGACATGAAAAAAGAATAAATCATAACTTTATTGTAAGTGCCATTTTATAGTCCCAGTTCTGGATAAGGCCTCCTTATACTTTACCTTGTGATCTGTGATATAGCCTGTATTCCTTTTTAATTGTACTGCTTGATTGGGATTCTACTATGTGAGATAAAAAGACCAATGAATAAGACAGTTGGTTTCGCAATGGTCAGAGAATCATGTTATTGCTTAGCTTGACTGGACAATTGATGTCTGATTTGACTCACTCATTTTACACATGACAAAACTAAGGCCCATAAGGAAAGCAATGTACTCATGACTGAAAAGGTACTTAATGGCAAAACTGAGACTAGACACTCAGATGAGCAGTAAGAAGGGCTAGCAATCTCCAAGGCTAACAGAAATGTGCATTTCAGGGCAAATCTCTGGATCTGCAGGCAGAACACAGGAACACTACTCCTTTCTTGGAGACTCACTGACTGCGTAACCCGGAATATTTTTCTGGAGCACTAGGTTTTTATCCCTTCATGGAAGGGTTAGGGCATATATTTCTATGTAGTCCTCTTTAACTCTGAAACCAGACAGTTGAAAGCATTGTCTACAAACACAAAATGAACTGGCATCAAAATAATTATTTAGAAAATGTGCATATGGATATCGTTGCTTGGGAAGGAAATAAACCAATTCATGTAGGGCCAATGTCCAACCAAGTGTTAAAGTGGAAGTGTTACTTCACAGATCAAAGTTTTCTCCTGAAGCCAGTTGGGGGGCGGTCTCCAAGTGGTAGTTTATTTGTGGTTTGTTCATATCAAATCATATCAAATCAATATGTAAGCTGATTGTGTAGACAGTGGTTTTGTACTAGGAATGTGTATGGAAAGCATGCCGTAGCTGCATTCCTAATTTCAGTTTAGGAAGAGAATTGAAAGGTTATCAGTAAATTGATTTAAGATTCTGAATACTTTAAGAGCTAGAATGAACTAAAAAATCTCTCTCCACCTCACTCTACCTTTCTTCCTATTTCCCACCCCCTTATGCTGCCCCTAGCTGATGATCTGATGTTTGTGGAATGAGTGAAGGTGACTGTGAAACTTTTTCATTTTTATTCATCAATGATAGAGAACAAAGAGCTTGACAATGGAGTGAGAGTTTCCATATCCAAAACTGCAAGTGCCTTGATAACACACACCGTCTATGCTCATCAGCACTTATCTTGGATCTTCAACGCATAAAATTCCCCCATAACACACATGTATACCATCCAGTTCCCTCTACTGGCATAGACAGAATTTCCCAGGGGCCCACATCCCTGTCTGTCAGCCTTTCCCAGCCTCTCCACCTCTTCCTCCTGCTTTGACGCCTCTCCTGAATTGTCTCTTTTGCTAGTCAGCAGTGAGACTCTAATTACCACATTCAGGGCCAATTCTTCAGTTCTCATGCTCCTCACCCCTTTGCAGACCTGATATGTTTGCCACTTTCCCTCATTAGAACTCCTTTTACTTCAACTTGTACTTCATTGAGATTTTATGTTTCTGTTAATCCTGGCTGTCCCTCCTACCTGTCCTCATCAATTCTTTCTATTCTCACCTTCTATATGCAGCCAGTTCTAAAAGTTTTCCCTTGTTGCTCCCCTACCACATACCTATTAAGCTTTTTTGTATTTCATCAACTCCTGTGATTTATCTTAACTTTCATTCAGAGGATCAAGGAGATTGAAGTCACATAATAATGAAAGAAATTTTGGAGACAGAATATTTAATCTCTTTGTAAGGTGTTTGGTATGGAGCAGTTGATATAAATCCAAGATTAATATTCTCAACCCTATTTTGAATGAAGATGAAACTTGCTAAATATATTTTGTGTATGTATGTATGTGTATATACTTATTTAATTGTTTTCAAAAATCGAGTTTCACATTTCAGCATCTGGGTAAATACTACATAGTTCTGAAAGTCCATGTGGAAACCAATGACTAGAGAACAGTGGATAGTAACTCACACATCTTTGGGAGGCTTTAGATTTCCCGAAAGACATGAGTTGTTTGGGTAAAGTCCACCTAGGTATAAATGGCCAAGAAATTCAACTGAGGTCTAAATTACAGTGAAGCTAGTCACAGGTAGTAGCTGGATTCATTATCCTCTCTCCACCTCCAAGTGTTTCTCCTTCAAGATTATAAATGTCTCTCAATGGTTTCACTAATTCGCCAGACATCTTGTGTGGACCTCAGATTGACTAAAGTTCTGTGGAGAATTAAATTCAGAATCAAAAGTAGATGAAAGTTGAAGCAGTTCAAATTTGGTTTTGATGGATGACTCAAAGAAGTATATCTAGAGATAGATATAAGAAGGCCAAAGATAAATAAGAAAGAAATGGAATGCAGAACAAACAGGAGGAAATCTAGAAGTACTAATCAAGAAATAAAAAAGTAAAAAAAAAAAAAAAAAACCAGTCGGAATGGAAAACCAAATAAAACTCTGTGTCCCCAGAACTAAACTAAATTCTACCAACTTAGATCCTGTTCCAGCTGATTTTTACTTCAATTAATTTTGTGCATGTTCTACTCCTTGCAGTTCCTTTAAACTTACATGTGGTGTTGATCAATATAGCATTTATATTTCACTCTTTGTCCCCTACTCTTTCCCTTTCTATCCAGTTAGGTCACTAGCTCTCTTGGTTCTTCTCATTTCTTCTGCCAGGGCCCTCGTTCAGGTGCTGACCATTCTATCTTCAAATTTTTGAAATCACATCTGTGTTCTCTGTACTAGTTCTCCACTCTGGATAGTCCATTGTGACCACTTCATAAGGCACATTGCTGAAACAACAGCTTGATTATGACTGTCATCTGCTTAGAAATTTCTCATTAACTATGGCCAAAACAAATCCAATTTTATTCTCATGTTTAAGGTCTCTCTTTATTTTTATTTGCCTTTAATACTTCTCTCCCATTACCCGGGATATACTCTCCATTAAAAAATCTCCTTTTATCATTCTTTGAATAAGTCTTATGTTTTTAAACATATTCAACTTTCTTGGAGTCTCCTCCCTGTCATTGTTAGTTGTAGGAGATCTAGTTAAAACAGGGTTTGTGTTTATTCCAAAAACATTTTAAAAATGTTTACAATATTCCAGAATCTGTGTAGTACACTGAAAAAAGAGACAAATAGCATTATCCTTAGATAGAAATATACTATACTATATAATATGCAAAACATGTATATCTTATATTTTAATATATATCAATTAAAATATAGCATTCCAGTAATAAAAACTTGTTGAAACATTACCACATTTTTGAGAATACTGAATGTGTCATTCTCTTTCAGGATACCAGTCACTATAATACAGATTGCATTGTGAGAAGGAACTGTGGAAACACACATTTTGATCCAGGCTGAGGCAGGCCCTCTGCAAGGAGTTATGTTAAGTAGAATATTAAAGCAAAAGTAGTTTACTAGGAAAAGAAAAGTAACTGGAGTTTGGGGATTTCTCCAAGCAAAGGGACAATAAGTCTATTAAAAAAAAAAAAAAAACAAAAAAAACACAACACAGAAGATATATGACAAAGTACAGTATTCTAAGAGTATATGAAGCAGTTTTTGCTACTCAGATCTGATCTTTTTCCCTCTCCGAAGTATTATTCCTACTACACATAAGGCATTTTAATGTGCTTTGTGCTACTTGGTTTTGTGCTTCTTTCTCATTCTCATGAAAAGCAGGGATTATTTCACATGTCTTTATGCATGTTTCTCTTCCACACATAGTGGTGCTTAGGAGATGTTCAATATTCAATAAATTCAACTTGAATGAATAAAAGGGAGCAAAGGCTGAGTATGTTAGTGCACATCTGCATCCGCGGGTCTTGATTTTCCCATTTGTCCCCTGCACTGAGGAAAATAAAAAAAACTGACCTTTCCAGGGGCACAATGTCACTCAAACAAAAGTGTGAAACCACAAGCAAACTTCATACAAAGAAAGGTGGTGGTTTTGATGGGTTTTTTACTTCAGTGAAAGGGCAGATCAGTATTCTGTTCTGTGGACTTATGTACATGGAACTTTTTGGTTTTTCAATGTTAGAAGTTTGAAAGTTATTCAGAATGTTTTTTTCTTACTGGCATCTTGAAAGAGAATGACACATTCAAGATTCTCTAAAATGTGGGAATATTTCAACAGAATTTGTTACTGGAATGCTATAATTTTAAAATTAGGAGGCTTCAAAGGTTAGGAAATTCATAGAGATGGCTGACTGTGCTGTTTAATTCTGCTTCTTTGTCACTTTTCCGATTACTTATAACCCATATTTGGAGGAGTCAGTGCCTATTGAGCTCACTTCTATGTGATATGAAAGTGAAATAAAGTGCTCCTGATATATTGCTTTGTTAGGTGCCTGACATTTTCTCACCAGAGCAGAAGAATAGAATATGGTGAAATCAGAAAAAATAAAGAAGTAAAAATAAATAAATAAATAAATAAAATGGGCATTTGACTGTGTTCACATTTTCTTTAGTTCTGTCACCAACCCATCTCACCATCACACCATGGAAGCTGGGACCCTATCTTCAGCTCAGGCCAGCTAGCCGCATGCTGTCACTGTTTTTTGGAGCCAAGGCAATGTCACATTACCGCCATCTTTCTAGTTTACCTCTGCCTTACTGAAATTCACATCTCTCAATGTGCTCGTTCTCTTTGCTAACATCTCTCTAAATCATTTCCTAACTTCTTACTCAGTCTATCTCAAGATCTTTTCCCCAAAATTTTGTTTCTCAATAAAATGTCCCAATATCTCTTAATGATAGCATTGTTTTCCCTGCAAATCTAGTCCGTTATTTTCATTTCTGTTTTCCACATATTGATTGAATGACTTAGCTTTTACTCATGGGATCACTTTGATACTCTCCTTACTGCTTTTTTCTGCTGCTTCTTTTCTACATATTTCCATTTGACATACCCTTTTCATACTGTTTATTCAGATGCAAATTGAGTCATAACATGTTCTGCTTCTCAACATTCTTCTGTAGCTTCTGGTTTCTCTACAAGTTAGAGTTCCTTCTCCCAGGCATTCAAGGTCAGCTACACTAAAGCCCTAATCCTATGTTCCTGGGTGTATAGATACTAAGAGCATGAATTTGGTAGAGAGATAAGAGAGGAGAGTTCAAACTGTGTCTTTGTCTCTTAATTGCTGAGGGACTTGAATGGGTCACTTATCTTGCCAGTCCTTCAGTATCCTTATCTTTAAAATAAGGCCAATGCTAAATACCATAGAGTTGATGAAATGACTGATATGCAGGGTTGAGTGAGGACTAGAGGTAGAGTATCTTTAAGTAGTTAAATGACTTCCTCAGGGTCACAAAGCAACTTAATGTCATGTCTCCATCTTCTGACCAGAATTTTTAACTTTCAGGGTTCTAAGAGCTCCAGTCATTGTTAATTGGTGAAAACTAATGGTGAAACCAATGTTTCATTTCATAGGAGAAATACAAGTTAAAAATCCATGAGCCCATGAATTGGTAAAATACACAAAAGTCAAGAAGTCAAAGAAGAATAAAAATGGAAATCAAATTCTGTATATGATAATCTTTAACTATTTTCCTCACATACACATAGAGTCTGAGCAACTAATAATATGACTGCTTCAGGTTTCAAGTCTTAGAGCTGAGTATGTGTGCATCTGAGAACGTGTATGCCATCTTACAGGGTGCCTGCTTTTCAACTTCATATAGCAAGTTTTAATGTTGTTTATTTTTAAAAAATATTATCCACATATTTCCTGTTCTACATTTACAGTTAATCAAGAGTTCACTCAATTGGATTTTTGATTGTTCATTAAAAATCTCTCTTCTGAGGCATAAATTAAGAGCAGTATGTGTGAGATGTCAGTTTTACTTGTACCTTATTTGCATTCCAAGTCTTGGTACACACTGATTTGCTGCCATCGCTGTTCACCTCAACTAGGATAAGTTGTCAGGTTATCACCATCTGTTATTCCTTGATTCATATTCCCCCAATCTCTCTGCTTATCCAGGACTTAAGTTAAAGGCACAGTGAACAGTTGGAGGGCCCTATACTTCCCATCCCAGGTTGCTAGACCCTGCAGATTGTAACTGTTCAACTCAGGTTCCCCAAATGCTTGACATATGATAAAATTTTCCTTTTACGTTTCATTAAGAAATCAAATACTTCTGATCACATTGGAGTTTTTGTGTCAATAATATTATTCATAACTGTGGCTAGATTACAATTTCATTTCTTCTCTTTTAAAAGGAATAATAATCTGAGAAAAAGGCAGAAAAAAGGAGAAAGGTCCCAAATGACCAAATGAGTAAAATTATATAAGGTTAAAGAGAATAATCTCTATCTCTTAAAAGATAGCAGCAAAAATAATAATGGTTTCATAAGTATGTATTTTTATCTCCACACCTGAGGGCAATCCTGCAAAGTGAAGAATTATTACCAGATTCTAGAAACAATTTCAACTGAAGTATTAGTGATTTGCAAGGGCATATTCTCAAGTTTGCCTAATTCCAATTTTTTTCTTTCTCCATCATAGCATATGTCTACCATGGCTTCCATATAACTCATATTCTGTCAAAAACAAAACCAAACGAACCTCAGAAATAAGGCTTAGCCTCACCAAGGTGAGTGTTGGGTCAGTTATGTTGACTATGACTGTCCTTTCTGCCATTTGCATCATTACCATTAGCAAAGGCACAAACATTAAAAAAAAAAAAAAAAAAAAAAACAACCTTATTCCTGTTCTTTCATTTTAGAATATTTAACTGTTCTAAATAAACAGAACAAACAAACAAACAAGAAAAGAAAAGTAAGACTTTGCAGAAAAGAAATGTTGAAACTGAAATGATTTGGTGAGTATATGGCAAGATAAACATTCCCCAGGCTATGAAAAACTATCACAAAAAGAAATAAATAATTTTTAAAAATCAGGATCATAAAAGCATACCCCTGGAGGTAGTACAAAATATTGTACTAAGTAGGTTTTGCTGTATGAAGAAAGCTGAAAAAGAATAGATATTGGAGTAATCCACAGGAAATGAAAATATCCATGTACTAAAACCAGGATCACCAGGCTTAAAACTTTACAATCCCGATTCCAGGTGTTCAAAACCTAAATCCACATAACCATTATGAAAAAGGTTCTGCAGCCTACTAAATAAATAAATAAATGTTTTAAGAATTTTTTGAAATTAATTTTGTATTAATAAAATTATATGGTCCCAGGAAGGAAGAAATAAGAAAATTGAAACTTGGCCTGTGGCTTACATTGGGTTTAGCACAATGTATTCCAAAACCCCGTGTAATGGAACCAGGCCACCTTTGCTTTTAGGGATCAGGGTCAAGATTTTGACAAGGCAACAGTTCAACTTGTCTAACTCAGATTTCTTTGTCATAGCAGAAGTTTTCATTCATGTCTTTGGGGGTACAGAAGACCTTTATGGTATGCTCAGGAAATGACATCAACTGTTCTCAGTGACAAGGCATTCTGAGTAAATGAACAACAGTCAAAGCCCAAACAACATTAATGTCTAATGGAGAATGAATGGCTCCAAAAGTTGAAAAATAAAGCTGATGATCATATTTTTGTTCTTCAGAGTGATGTAGGAAAAAAAGAAAAATAATGTCTAGCCTAGTATAAGAAATTTCTGCTTGGCTAAACCATTTCCACACTGAAATCAAAGATGTGTCAATAATTTATACCAGAAAAAAATAACAATCTTAAACTGTCTAGTTCTGAAAATTCCTTGTTCTTGTAAATGTCTATGTGGGAATATTTAAAATGAAAGTATCGCTCTTCAGTTTTTTCTTTTTTAACATATGATGATATCAAGAAAGAACTTATTTCTATATTTGCTCCTTTCCCCAATTAGAATGGAATTGAGCTAGGTTAGAAGAAATAAAAAGTACATAGAAAGGAAACATAAATAAAGAAAAATAAAATTCAAAGTTCTACATTATTTTCAGTCATCTAATGTTAATTCTCTACCCAGGTCTGTCATTCCTAAATTTCTGGAAAATTTGTAAATCTTAGTGTTACCATGAAATCACTTATAATAATTACCTTGTATACTATTAATTAGTTTATTACTAAATAGATTAAGTAAAGAGCTAGATGACTTTTTAAGAAATATATTTTAGGGGACTTCCCAAGTTATTTGCCAGTCAAATAGCAACCTAAGAATCCTGAGAACATGAGACCAATGTCAGTCTCACATGCTTTCCTATGCCCAACCCTCACCAAGTACTTTTAAAAGAAGATCTTAAAACCCCAAAGTGTCCCTTACTCTAAAGATGGTCTGCATTCTCCATTGAATGTATGCATATTCCTTGTTTTCCAAAATAAAACTCTGTGCTTCTACTGACACTCCTTGACATTCTTTTCTGTCATGTAAATCAGGGAACCCACTTGCCTCAAGTAGTGTTGCCCCCTTCTCTAGGAATTCCTTGGTACTTTTCTCTGGTAAAGAGAAGTCTTCCCTGAATTTGTACCTTGAATACCACACCCATGTTAAATCTCTGGGACCTCTCTCTTCCCTGGGCCCACCACAATATCCAGAGACCGACTTTGCACTCGATAAATGTGAATTAAATGATTTAATGATTAACAGATATCTATTAAGTCTCATTATCCTAGGAATTGAGATGAATAAGAAAAGCATTCACTGGCCTTAAAAAGCTAATAGTTTGCTCTAGGAGAAGGAAACAGAAAACATAAAATATAATGTGATAATCAATAAGTATGATATTCACAGGATACTATTAAAGGAAGAAATTCCAAATAATACCACTTAATGGATTTAATGTGATTTGTCTATGTTTGAGGGATGTCTTAAAAGATGTAAAAGTTAACAAAAGGGAAGAAATAGGTGGAGGTTTCCTCTAGGTGGAGGTAAGAATAATCCGAATTTTTTTTCAGGTCCAGAACTGAGTGAAGTTGGTGAATAAGCAAACTTGAGTTAGAAAGGTAGTGAAAGCATTTATGTGCTATGATTAAAAACAATGAAAGGATTTATGTTCTGTTATCCTCAGAATAATAGAGAATAATGAAAAGATGTAAATGCAGGAATGTAATCAAATTTGTATCATATACAGGTAATTCCCACATCAATAAGAGTTATATGAGTTCAAGACTGAAGAAAGGGAGATTTTTGGAAATGATCCCTTCCCCCCAAAGAAATCATGTCCATTTTTTAAACTAAAATTTTAGCAGAAGAGAAAAGAGGAGTTCAATGTCGTTCCCCTATAAGGGACATGATTTTTTTCTAATCACTGAGATTTTGGGGATCATTATTACTCAGTTTAAGCCAACACCTCAGAAAGCTGCAGAAGTTGATATGAGGAATTCATTTGTTATGGGAATAATTTTCACATGTCAAGGAAACTGATATTGGAGACCAGAAGAAAGGCAATCAATACATGTTATATGGCTACGAAAGTTGCTAAGACTGTTGCTTGGGAGAACAAGAGAGAACTATGGTATAACTAATGAGACTATAGCTTTAAAGGAAGGAATTGGATATCAGAGTGTTAGTTTGAGGTGTTGACACCTTCTTGTGACATTATGGAAACATAAGAAAGAAATACACCTAGAAAAGAACTGGTCAATTTCAAAGCAGAAATGAAAAAGGAAGAGTCCAGAAATTATAAGAAGCCACTCTTTCTAAACTCCAAATAAACAAAAAAATCTGAAATTGAGAAATATTTTAAGCTACAAAGATTAAAACTCAAAAACAAAGATAAAATCAAAGTTGTGACTGTCATATCTATTTTGTTTTATTTTTACAGACTGCATTTTGATTCATTGTACACAAATGGGGTACAACTTTTCATTTCTATGGTTGTACACATTTTAGATTCACACCATTTGTGTAATCATAAATGTACATAGAGTAATGATGTCTGTCTCATTCCACCATTTTTCATACCCCCGCCTCCTCCTCCCTCTCATTTCCCTCTATGTAATCTAAAGTTCCTAATTTCTTAACAACTCTAAACTGACTAAGGAGTGCCCCACATATAAATCTTCTCAGTTTGAAGAAAAGAGACTCAGAAAAAGTGGAATAAGGTCAGGTCCCATCACTAAAGCCACTCAGCCCCCAGTCACAGCAACTAAGACTAGGAAAAGAGAGGCAAAGGTCTTGGAGAGAATTTTTGATGCAGTTATTGGCACATGATGCTATGGCACAACAACAAACTAAAAGAGAACAGAATAAGACAAAATACAGCAATCAAGAAGAAACCAGGACCTGAATGAACAGATTTTGTGACTGCTTGATACTTAGGGTAACCCAAGGACCTCCAATCTTCTGTGAGCAGGAAGCTGACTGAAGAAATTACTCAGCTCACAAGGGTGGCCAAGTAAGTCACTAATGCTCACTTTCAAATAGAACATGAAAATCAGATTTAAGGACCATGGAGAACACTCGGGAACAAGTGAATTCAGAGAACCCTATAGAATTGCTATAGGGAATGGAATTTAGGCCTACTTTAATTAAAAACATTCCCTACCCAGGCTAGGGGACTGTGTCTTTCATGATTTCCATTTATAAGTGGAACTGTCTGTTGCAGTTATTTTCTTCCTGTTCTGTTGTTTCATATTATTTGAGGAAGAAACAACTAATTTGTCTTTTTTTTCTATTTATAGTTCTTCACCACAACATGATCTACATACTACTGTACATAACCACAGTGTAGAGATTATCATTGATAGCCCAGAGCTTGATGCCATGACTGTGTGGAATTTTGAAGATATTCCCCTCCGTGTAAACATGAGCACAGAAGTTCATGCAAGAAAGGAAGACAAACCAAATATTTGGTGATCCAAAAGAGCAGATTATGCTGGAAATTGTGATGTCTATTAAGTATTTCAGGTTTTCTTTCCCTCTGAGTGCATCCTGGCACTCCCTGTGGTTGTGTTGGGCTGTAGAACTACTCCTGGCCAATCAGTTGTGAAAAAGTGATTCATCATTTTTAGGCTAGTGACCCTCTGAGCATATCCTTGTTCTGCACCTCAGCAACGAGGAATGTACAAGATGACGTTTACTTTACATCCTGGGTGCTACAGTGAAGCACTTGGTGGAAAGGTAGCATGAACGTGAAGAAAATTCTAAGTTACTAAGTTTTGGAGATTATTTGATACCATGGAATAATTTTTTTCCATCACTTTAGGTAGACAGTGGGTCACCAGAATATATAGTGAATATAGTTGTTACACTGAATATATTGAAGGAAACCCACAAATATCTACTTGAGTTAATGAATGATCACACAGTTATTCTAATTTTTACTTTAATTAAAGGATTTGATATTTTCATGTAATTAGGTTTAAAATTACAGTTTTTTTTTAAAGCTAACCTTAATTTTGGTAATTCCTCTTTATAAATAGAAATTGATCAGGGAATTTTTAAAGTAATATTTAACATGATGCTGTTTGTGTGAATAGATTTGTTTTCTTTACTTTTCTTCTTCTCTTCGTTTTCTAGTGCATCTGATTAGTGGAACCTACAATTCGTCTAGAAACCTGACTGAAATAGAGAGTGAGAAATGCAATCTTAGCTTTCCGGGTCTCCTTAGTACAGGAAAGTACACCACAGAGAGACTTCACGTGAGTTGAGCAAGCCAGGCAGCTGCATACATGATGCCCTGGTTCCATTGTGTGCTACAGAGTTCCCTGTTTATCTAGGAGGCAGTGGGGGCTGCATTCAAGGACTATGGGGGTGAACAGATATAGCATGTTTCATATATTTTACAAAGAATATGTTTTAACATATTTTGCATATCCAGTACCTCCTCTCTTTCAATTCTTGACTGTCTTTAACACTGTTATCTAAGAAGAAATCTTCTGTAGAAGAAATAAAAAGGACTTGCCCTGGATCTTCTTCTTCAGATAGAATACCCATTAACACTGCTACAGACAATCTCAATCTGGATATTAATGGCAGCTGTACCCTGATTCAAAGTCATAGTTCAACAACTTGAGATTTTATTATTTCCTCTAATTTGTCAGAGAGTGAAACATCTCAGCTATCTGCAGCTAACCTTTGCAAACAAAATTACTGTTTTATTTTGTGGAGATGTGACACTGATTCTGACATTGTAAAGATTAGCTTACAGGAAAAATGGGTCCCAAGAGGCAGAGTCAAGGATTTCCCAATAATGTGCAACTTCTTTATCATGTTGTAAAGTGTATACAGGATAGAATAAACTCTTTGCAAATCCTACATTTTTGGACTGGCTTATTATGTATCATCCAGATATTTAAAATTCAAGGTTGTGGTTTGCTTTCTATAAAAATATAAAACTTGCCAGAAACCTCTTTTACATGCCGAATCAATTTGACAATGCATTTAAAAAGCAATTGGTAGAAGCTAGACTAAGCCATATGAAGATTTGTTCAGAGAAATGAAATTTAAATAGAATGCCATCAATTAATTTGGTTTCTTGGCATATGGAAACTTTGGCTTGGTGCCTTTTGAATCCAAACCCAAACAAAATAAAGTATTTACTTAGTTTTTTGCTCATAATGTATCAAGAAACAAATAAAATATCTACATTGTATGGTGTTAGAATATACAAAGATATGTTCCTGTGTCTTGATGAACATGAAGGACAGTGAGTTTGGAGCAAGTTAGAAGGTTTGGGGGTATTTGGGAGCTGAACTATGAGGGAGAAGAAAATTGTGCACATGCTGGTGACAAGTGAGCCTTCTCAGTCTCTACCAACTGGTGTCTAGAGAATTCTTACTGTGAATTAACCTCATATGGAACTTCTGAATGAATTCAGGAAGGATGCATTTTCCAGTGTCAGATTTAGAGCTATACTTTGGGCTCTAGCCATAATCAAATGACCCTGAATTTAAAAAATAAAAAGATGTGTGTTCAATTATTGGCTATGCCCAGATCATTAGTATAAACTTAAACCAACCAGTAGAAGATATCAGTCCAGACAATTTTTTTTTTTCTTTACCTCTCCTAGCCTTTTCCTTATTCTTTCCCATTCACATTTTGAGTAGGAGCTAGGAAAATCTCTTGGCAGAGTCTGGCATGTTGAGGATGAACAAATCACCTTTTCTTTTCACAATTAATACCCTGACTGTAGGCAAATCTCCTGGACATATTTACCTTTTCTCCCTCAGAGTGACATAAACAGTGCTCAGCCAAAGTAGTTTAAGATACTGCATATACCTTCTTTCCTCCACTTAATGCTTAGTGTGGACCTTTCTGTCTCTGGAGCAGTTGCTGGCCCCATTGAGCTCAGCACAGTGTAAAGATTACAAGTCCCTGTTCTGCTGCAAGAGTCAGTGATTTAATCAACCTCTTCAAGTAAAATGCAAAACCACAAATTCAGTGACAGAAGGTGGTGGTGGTGAGAATATACCCATTGATTTCCTCTTAAAAAAATAGTTTTCTTTGGAGAGTGACTCCTTAATTACCCTTTGCCAGTGTCTAGTAAGCCAGTTCCCCATGACAGATTAAATCTACCACATTCTGTTTCAATACCAAGTGAAAATTTCTGAGTCACTCTGATTATCTTTCTCCTTCTTTCTGCTGTGACCCTTCATTACCCCCTGTGGCCTTTCCTTCTGCTCTGTTCACAGGTGCTTCAACTTTCTCTTGCTATAATTTCCAATTATTCTCCCCTTCTCTTGTTGTTTTTGATTTTTTTCCTGATGGAAAGATACAGATGTTGTGCACTAATTTCTTTGAAAGCTTGAAAAGACATATATAGGCCAACTTACTGAAATAATTTCTTTAAATGCAATACTCTACTCTTTTTAGAAAATTGTGTTGTGAATACTAAAAATCCGCCAATTGGGAGAAGAGCCCCTCCTTGTTCCCTCTCCCCACCTCATTTTGTCCCTCTTATCCATTTGCACTGACAGGGCACAAAGCAACCTCATCCTACTTCTGGCTTCATCCTGAGGTCACTAAACCTTTCTGGGCCTCAGTTTCCTAATTTATAAAGTGAGAAATCTGGCACTAATCTTTTCTGGCCTGTCTCTTGGCAGAAGCACTCCATGATTCTACGCAGTCTCTGGAGGTAAAAGAATGTTCCAACTACAGACATGGTTTATCTCACAAAGCCCTCAGTGGGCCATGGTGTGGAGGTTTTGATATCTATTGACCTTGATGTGAATGTAAATATTTATTTTATAGTAGATCCACAGTGGTAAAAACAACGGTATATGAGGTTTAAAGTTATGTGTGGTGTGAATTCTTTAATTCAGTGAACTAAATGCCAAATACCTCTTGAATTGTTTCTTGTTTTACTCCCCTTTCAAGCAACAGCAGACTCATAGTAAATTTCACATTATTTGACTTGCTCTCACAGTAATTTATCACATTGGGGAAAACTCCATCTCGCCTCAACAAATTAAAGCCAAATTTGATTTGATCATTTTCCTTTTAACAAAAGCCATTAGCATGGAAGGATTAAGAATAAATTCTTGGTTTTGATTATTTGTGTTGAAAAATTTATTGGATTCCTTACCAAATTACTCTTTACATTCTCTTGCCACTCTGGCCCTGATTTGTTTATTAATGATTGGGGTCACTGCCTGATTTATGAACAAAAGCATCTGTCCTACTTAGAATATACTCATGAAAATTCCTGGTATTTACTGCCTACAATAAAAGCATTGATGGTGATTAGTGTCAAGCAAAACTCTAAATATTTATAGATTTGATTCATAAAAGTACCCAAAGTGTGGATTTTGTGAAATTGAGCTATGTAAGGGCACCAGTTATATTTTTCATAATAGCTTTTGTCTGATGCCTAGAATGCAGTTTGAGTGTATTGACTGCTGTAATGGATCTAGTGTGGATATGAGCACTGAACATTCACTGAACATTTGTGTACCATGCATTGTTGTAAATCCTATAGGTATATTACTGAATGGAATCTTCACAATAATTCTATAATGTATGTGTGTTTATCTTGACCTTTCCATTCTGTTGTCTCTGACTGGGATAATAATCCCCAGCTACATCATCCTCACTTGCCAAGGACTAACATGTCAGGGACTCTTAAGTGTTTTACAGAGGTCACCACACTTCAACAGTCCTGCGAGGGAGGTGCTATTTCTAGTCTTTGGATAAGGAAACTGAGGTACAGAAATATTCATTAACTTGAACATAGTTACTTGGCAGTACAGTCAGAAATGGCTGTAGTCAGTTTATCTTCTGGGCCTGTGTTCTTAAGGAATAATTTTTTTGAATTCTTAAGTGTTTTATAATTTCCTACTTGAGTGTAATCTTTAAAAGTATTTCCCCACATCTAAATAGTTATAAAATACTCTTTTCAGAAGTCTGCTAAGAAGTTTGTTAAATTAGCACTGACAGATGAAAGGATTTGGGAAAGCATGGAATAAGAGCATGAGCTTTGTGCACCTTTGGATGCAGGAATACTTGGTCTCCTCCCTGGTTAGCCACCCCTCATGCTTATTACTGTACAAGGGGCAGTCAGTAAAAGTTTGACATACAAATAAATGCATGTGTAGGAATGATGAGTTCATAACAAGGGCCATCATCCAGGAGGTTTTGATCTTGAATATTATTTTGTTTTACCATTATTTAGTTTTTATGATATGAATGCTTGATGTGACTTGATGTTTTCTTCTTCCGATATGGCATAATAACTGATTTGTACATCACAATTATTTTTTGAACTATAACCCAGACTTCTCTTTTCCTTTTATATGCGTATCCTTCTGTTCCCACCAACTAAATTTGGTATAGCCAAGATACTCAGGCCTCAAGTTTCCTTACTAAATATTACTCTAAGTCTTCTGTAGTCCTATGGTGTTATATACCATGAATACATTGGTTACTCTTAATGTCTTAATGCATAATTATTGCCTGACCTTTCTTCTGAATTCCAGAGCATATATACAGCTGCAACTCAGCATCAGTACTTGGGTGCCTAACAGTCCCTTCCTGATACACTTCCAGTGCTAAGTTCTGGATCAAACATGCCTTATTCACTACCTACCACCCCTTCCTACCACTGTTGGACACCTGCCCCTTTTACAGTCTTCCTCACTTCGTAAGTAGCATCTCTGTGTATTCAGTTGTTCATTCCAAAATGCATAGAAAATTATTCTTTACTCCTCTTTTATCCCTCATTTCCAGGTACTGATGAAAAAAATTCTCCTAACCATACCTTCATATGTTTCTTTGTTCATCTAGTCCTTACTCAAAATCCCTACTTCAGAGAAATTCTCCTGGATCACTCTCTCCAAGGCCCTACTTCTCCCATTCTTTCCTTTTCAAGTTTTCTTCATTGCACTACACCATTGAACAGTACTTTATGTACAGTCAGACCTCCATACACACAGTTTGTGCATCCACAGATTAAGCAACGTGGATGGAAAATACTTGAAAAAAAAGTTACATCATTACTGACAAGTATTTCATACTTTAGGCCTATGTTAGTTTCATTCCTAGTAAACATACAGATTATTTCTTCTTGTCATTATTCCCTAAACAATACAGAATAAAACTATTTACTTAACATTTACATTTTATTAGGTATTATAAATAATCTGGAGCTTATTTAAAGCATACAAGGGAAAATACACATATACTGTGTTAATTTAAATAAAGGATATACTATGCATATACTATGTTAATTTATATAAAGGACTTTAGCATTTAGGATTTTGCTATCTGCAGGGTGTCCTGGAATGAATCTCTTACAGGTATCAGGGGACAAATATGTATTTTTTTCCTATTATTAATTTTCTATAGCAGAATGTAAGCTTTCTGAGGTCAGGACTTTTGTTCATTGCTGTATGTGTAGTAGGTAGAACAGGCAATCAGTATGCATTTGCTTATTTACATGAATTATTCAAAAGTATTAGTAAAATAATTCAATATCATATTCCCATTTGAGTGCATAAGCCATCAATAAACTGGCTAGTAAAAAGTGCCCCCAGAGCTCTCTCACTTGCCATCTTTCACATATTCTCTGGCCTCAATTCTGATCAGTAATTATGGTTTCCATCATGGATTCATTATCTTCCTAATATCCAAATTCTGGCTGATTTTTGGTTTCCACTCCCATCAGTCCACTTACCCCTGGTGTCTCCATGTCTGATAGAAGGCTTATCGAATATGACCCAGACCTCCTACCTGGAGTATAGATTGTACACAGGCAGCTCTTGCTAAGAATTGCCAGTTCTTCTGTCTGATTGAATGCTGGTATCGAGTGTTCAGTAAACCTTATTTTTTCTCCAGTATTATTTAAAATGTCTTTCTGGGGTTGGATATACCTGCCATCCTTTATTTGCTTCATGCCAATTGCTTTTTACCTACAGTTTCTTCTCTAATCAAGCTTAGCATCACTGAGAATCAAGTATGGTTTTTTTTGTTTTGTTTTTTTTTTGTTTTGTTTGTTTGTTTGTTTGTTTTTTTGGTTAGGTTCTTCAATCCTAACAGCATGTTGTTGACTTAGCCTGCTCCCTTCACTAGTATCCAGGATGATTGCTTTTATCATTATTTACTATTTACATGACCTCAGAAGATCACATGATTTCCATTTTTCATCTACAAAATAATTTCAAAAAAATCTTGCATTTCAAAATTATCATAAAGATTAAATTGAGATTGACACATTAATATTTATAAAGGTCATGATCTGGGAAGTCAAAAAGGCTGAGGTTTAATGCAGGTTTTATCTCTTATTACCTGGATGACCAGCTACTATTCATTCTAGTGGCTAAACTACAGATCATCCTGTGGATATTGTGTAAACTGAGTAAGAAAACATACACTTAGTGCCAACTTCCTCCCCAAACTTTAACTTTCACCCACAATACCTGCACTACTTCCATTTCTGACTTTCATTTTAGTCCACTGGGAGTCTCCCAGGCCATACCACCAGCTAGATCCTTGCCTTGTCTCTTGCCAGGTAGCTAGACCTTGCTCACATACCTTCGTCCAACATGTTGTATCTTTTAAAAATTCGATTGCCCTGGGCTGCCTCATAACTTAGCAAGAATTTTCTTTGTCCTTAGATCCTTACTTTTGACTGCTTTCACAACACTGAACTTGTATGTCATTGTTCACTCAGTTCATTCTGAAGTTAGCTATGTTTTTTGAACTTCATGATTTTGAATATTCTCCCCACCTCTTTTCCCTAGCCACGGGAAAAGGTCAAGTATCAAGTTCTTTCATGATGCCAGTGAAGTCCAGCACACCATTGTGGAAATACCTCTGTAAAGAAGAGGAATAGCCAGGCATTCAGAAAGTATCCAGGAAGAGTATAAAACATCTATTTTAGATTTTAATTTTGCTTAACTCATAGTTCCTTTTTGCATTGCCTCATAACATTTTAAAATTGTGCTCACATTCTTTTAGGAATAGTTTTCTCTGACAATATAAAGGGAACCTGTTGGTAAACTTGCCACTTTAAAAAAGACAGTTAAGACAATTATCTGAGTAACTCATGAGCTAATCCTTTAAAGTAAAAGATTGCATTAATTGAATACTTTCTTTCATTAGAGCAGGAAGCCAAAAAGAGCAACCCCAGGAAACCAACCCAGGATGCCTACTTTTCACACTTACATTTTTTAAGTTAATGCTACTTTGTGGCTTTAAGATTGGAACTGTTTAAAAAATATGTCACTTGTCAGTTACATACTAACCTTACTATGCTTTGTCTGTAGAAAAGGAACTGATAATTATAAAATGTAGTGCTATACATGACCATTTTGCTTAAAAGCTGGAACTCCTAGAATGTGTTCAGAGTTCTTGGAGATGAGGCTGGTGAATCATCTGCTTTGCAGTTATAGAAATTAAGGTTAAAAAAATTCCTGAAGACATTTTCATTTTTATTCTTGTTTTCTTTTTTCCCCTCTTTTCGTTCCTTCCTTCCTTCCTTCCTTCCTTCCTTCCTTCCTTCCTTCCTTCCTTCCTTCCTTCCTTCCTTCCTTCCTTCCTTCTTTCCTTCCTTTTTCTTTCTTTCCTTCCTTTCTTCATTTTGATTTTGGCAAACCAGCGAACAATAAGACATGGCCTGAAAAGTACTTGACAAAGTTTAAATACTATTCTCAGAAAAAATGCTGAGAAAACACTTGTTTTACTGTATTTATGCATTTAAATCACCCATTATTAAACTATAAATTGTTCCAATTAATCCTAGACTCAGTACCCACTTTTGGGGTACAACTTGAAAAATATAAACCTTGAAGAATTCCTTAAAGTACTATCTTAAAGTTGGATGAAATTTGCTCAGGATCTGTGATTTTGAGATTATAATCTTATTAGTACTACTTACCAAAGATAAGACAAGCGTGTAAATCTCATGTGGAATATCGCAGTCATTCTCAGAAAGTTCAGAAACTAATTTTATTACAACCTAAAAAAAATGTGTTTTTCATTTTAATCTTCAAACAACAAATACTGGAACAAAACAACCTAACTGATTTTTGTTTGTGGAGAACATTATGAACATTTAAAAAATACCATTGAACAATGCTTTTACAATTCGGTGCACACCTGTAATCTGAGCAACTTCGTAGGATTGTAAGGAGGATTTTAAGTCTGAGGCAGTCTGGGATGCTTCAAGAGATCCTATCTCAAAAGAAAAAGAAAAATGGGTTGAATGCAGCTCAGTGGTAGAGCACCCCTGAGTGAAATCCCCAGTTACACCAGAAAGCTAGGAAACAAAAAATTCTCATGGGAAATGTAAATTGTATAGTGAAGAGCTCTTTTGAGAAACTACTGTCATTAAAGATTGCCAGATAATATCTCCTATTTTGCAAAGGAGATAACGCATGGAAGAAAATACATACCAGTCAAACAAATGAATAAGTTGGTCAAATTAACTTCCTGTAATTATAAGAATCTCCCAAAACGTCTTTGTCCTCCGACTGTAGCTTTTCTAGTGCCACTCCCTTTCATGAATAGATTAGGACTTGTCTTCCTAATGAGGAGTGGATTATTTTGCACTTACATCATTCCTTTCATCTGAACATCTTTAAAGTTTGTTTAATTGCTCTATTTTAGATATGGAGTATCACAACTCTGAAAGTTTCAATGACTTGCCTCAGTTCACAGGGACACTCAGTGATGTCAGCGGCAGAATCAAGACTGGAAATTTATTTGTGTTGTCCAAACACATGTTGATGTTCTTCTCCAGAGGCTGAATTCCATGTACTGTATTTAACAGGGCAAGATGTCCCACTGAGTTTGATAAACTGCAGGGCATATATGATCTATACTCATTTACAATAGTTATTTGGTTGTCAGTAAAATGTGACTGTTTATATATAGCAAAACCAAAAATGTAACATTTGAGGGTTAATTAAATTTGAATCAAGTTCTATCCTATAGTGCTACAGATCCACTATTATTTAGGATGGACAGAAAATAGAAAAATGGAACATATTTTTCAGGGCTGAAAGAACCCACCATGTGTCCTGAAATTTTCTGTAATCTTTAATCAGTTAAAGAGGAGTCACAAGCAAAGAACTGAGTTTCCCTTTCTGTTTTTAGACAGAATTTTCATATGCTCATATTATCTCAGAACAATTGCCCTTTGGTGGCAATCTATCACGACCTTTAAGCTGAATTTTGTTGAGAAGACAAAATTATTGTTCAAAATTATTATGGAGTCTTTGGATATTAATTTTAAAGGACTAAAAGGAGCTTGATCAACTGGGTAAAAAATAATGATAATGAAAATAAAGGTCACATAATTATAAAATCTTAGAAGAGTCCCAGTTTCAGTTGATGTCTCTTAAATCCTATGCCACACCTGACTTTGTGTTTCTCATTTCTGTGGAAGGTTTCACAGTAGTACACACAAGTTGGTGTGCCAACTACTTCCCTCTTGTCATTTACCGCTTGCCCTCCCTTTGATAACTTCAATGTGATGCTGGGGTGGAGAATTTGCAACCCATATTTCACAGATTTATTTGGTTCTGTTGTTAAGGAACAACTGTGGGGGATCAGAATGCAGCAAGAGAGAACAAAAAAACATTGTTCTTTCTTCCTGTTTCTCCCTTTCTTTCCTCTTCTGTCCTTCTCATTCTCTCTCTAACTCTCTCTCTCTCTCTCTCTCTCTCTCTCATTCTGATTACTTTTTTTTTTTTTTTTTTTTGAACCCAGGGCCTTGTGCTTGACAGGCAAGCTCTACCAACTGATCTGTCTCCCCAGCCATAAGTTACTTTTATGACACTAATTTTCAAGGCAGTGGGTCATTCCTCACCACCCCTGGTTTCTTCTTAAGGGACTCTTGCATTGAGTGAGTGTGATGACAGAAATTCAGGTGATATGTAAAGCTGGAAACATGGATTTTCTTTGACCAATTGTTGATATGGTTACTACTTCTTTTGAGGGACCAACCTATCCAATATCAAAGGTCAATGACTCTAGACAGTCCCTATTGCAGGGGCATAGGTTTTTCTGATTAAAGTTGTTTAAGTTAGTTCTCATCAGTCATGGAAATGGTAGCACTCGGACAGGACATGTGTCAAACCTTACTTGGATGTGAATTTACCTTTGCTGCCCATGGTTCTATTGCCATTATCACTGTCCACTCACTGTTGGCCTTGCCCACCATCATGATAGCCCATGCAATGTGCTTCAGACCAAAGTGTTTACTTTATATCAAAGGGAAATATAACTGTAAGTTATAGAGAAAAGAGAATAATAGCATAGGAAGTAAAGAATGCAAATAATATCATTCTATAGTCAACAAAACTCATGTCAAAGTGAGGAAGAAATATCCACAAATATAGTCCTCACTTGTGGTATTTACAACCCTGATTCCCAAACCTGTGAAATCTAGGTATGAGAGCAAGAGCACCATTTTGGTCACTGACTCAGAATATATACTACATCCTGGAGGGCATTGATTCAGCTTTGTAAGGTAGTGTCATCCATTTGGTGCTGTGACTAATACTGCAAGTGGCCAATCTGTCATTCTGTCAGGCTGGCTGCTTCAGGGTGATGGGAAACATGGCAAGACCAGTGAATTCCATGAACACGAGCCTATTTCCACACTTCATTTGCTATAAAATGAGTTTCCTGTTGAGAAGCAATGCTGGGTGGAATACCCAGATGGTGAATAAAGCATTCAGTAAGTCCACAGTGGTGGTTTTGGCAAAAGCATCATAGGCAAAGAAGTCAAATCTACATCCAGAGTAAGAATTTATTCCAATGGGAACAAAACTCTGTCCCTTCTGTGATGGAGAAGGTCAACTGCAATCAGCCTGCCATGAGGTTAACAGCTTGGGAATCTCTACTTGATGAGGAATGCTTTCATAAGGGATCTCTGTGCTGGTTTCTGCTGTTGGCTGGGTAGACCTGCAGAGATTATAGCCTGGTTGGCCTTGACAAGTGGAAGTTATTGTTTGTTGAGATATATGTAGACTCCATTTTTGCCACTGTAATGCTTTGTTCATGATCCTAAAGGGCAAGTACAAGGGTGAATTGGGAAGAAGTGTAGGTAGTACTCAAATAGATTATTTTGTTTAGTTGAACATCCAGACTCAGCCTTCATATGAGACAAACAAATGTACGCTTTTTACTCATTTGGAGAAATCTATAATCACATCTTTCCCACAGATTTTCTTGCCACCAATTTTCCAATAGGGTCTCTTCCAAGATTCTAATCATATAACCATTACTTACGAATCAGTGCAGACCCATACCTCTTGCCATGTCTCCTTTCAAGCAAAATTAACAAGCAGATATAGTGCTGGAAGTTCTGATGACTAGTGGATTTTCTTTCTCGACTCTCCTTCAAGGGTGTCCTTGAGTGGGGCTGCAGTGCTATACCTATTCACTTTCAAGTAACACCAGTATATCATACAAAACCATTTGTAAACCAGAACTGGATTTTCTTCTTTTGTCTGTTGGTTACAAGAAACTCTCTATGTAGTTATAGGTGTAAAATGAGAGAGAGGAATCAATGGAATAGGTAGGAACCATGAAAAATTAGGCCATTTACTCCTAGAAGTTTCCTGTGCACTTGAGACTTGCTCAAGAATTAAGTGTATTACACTTCCACTTGATGATGGGGTGCTTATCCAAATTGCTGACTGGGAAAGACAACACTGAGTTAGTGACGGGAAATTTGGACTATACTGTTAACTTGATGTCCCACGATCAAACGTTGAGTTTTTACTAGGTCTCAGTAGGAAACCAGAAAGAGATCCTCAATGGAAAAAGTGTCTTGCAGAGCATAACTTTGCTTCCAAATCCTAACTTTGTGAATTGTACTCCACCTATAGAGGCATATAGCAAGGATTAAATATTGTTTTGTTATCTGCCATAAACACTTCCCACACCATCAGATCTGTAGGATCATATATGAGAACAAGAAGCAATAAACCCCTAAGCAAGTTATATAGAGATAGACACATTGGGGGGAGAGAGAGAGAGAGAGAGAGATGACTAAGATCTGTCTTTCATCCATTCTCAGCAAGGCACCAGACTTATAGTGAGGGCATCTTGGATATTTTATCCCCTGTCTGAATGTCATCTCACAATGAACCCCAGCTAACTCTGTGGAAAGCTCAAGAACTATCCAGAAGAACTCTGCCTGAATATCTGAATCCCCCAGAATTGTGAGAAAATAAGGTTTTTTTTTTTTTAAGTTACAAAGGGAAAGCATGAAAACAAAGACTTTTTATTCAAATTGCATTTTGACATGTGATATTGATATGGATCCCATATAACTAGCTTTTCCTTAAAAATTATACATATGGTATTCACCAACCTGGATTTTTCTATTTAGATCTACTTTCAAATAGTTTTACTCATTGTGAGAATAAATCAGATCACCAGTCTGCTTTAGAATTTCTTTCAGAATATGCTCTTCATACCTAGTTTGAATAACTTAATAAGATAGCAAGTGTAATGTATCAGATAATCACATTAAAATGAATTGATAGAAAAAAGGTGTCTAAGATATTATCATTTAAATAAAGTAAGAATAATAATCAGATTTTTCAAAATTTGAATCATAATAACTTCTTAAGTACATAGGAAAAGATACTCAAATTCCTCTTCTTTTAATACATTTTTTTCAGGAAAAATTTCAAAAGGTTCTATATGTCCTCATCTTGACACAGGTGTAAACTGTTCTCCCAGTTTTCCTGAGTGTTCTAAGTGTGCATTACCTATTTGTATGAAGGTAACTAAAGGACACTTCTCCTTAGCAAGGCTGCAGTCAACAAAATTAATTTCATCAAAAGCATTATTATGAGGATGGCCTGTTCACATTAAAAATGACATATATGCTAAGTGAGAAAAGCCAATCTCAAAAAACCAAAGGATGAATGATCTCGCTGATAAGTGGATGATGACACATAATAGGGGGTGGGAG
Source organism: Sciurus vulgaris (assembly GCF_902686455.1). Taxonomy (NCBI): domain Eukaryota; kingdom Metazoa; phylum Chordata; class Mammalia; order Rodentia; family Sciuridae; genus Sciurus; species Sciurus vulgaris. The sequence continues at coordinate 69,977,050 of NC_136461.1, forward strand.
GGGTTAGCATTAGGGTTAGGGTTAGGTTTAGGGTTAGGGTTAGGGAGGGTGGCAAGAATGGAGGAAGGAAGGACTGTTTAGAGGGAAAGGAGGGATGGGGGTGGGGGGAAGAGAAAAAATAACAGAATGAATCAAACAGTATTACCCTATGTAAATTTATGATTACCCAAATGGTTTGCCTTGACTCCATGTACAGAGAAAAACAACATGTATCCCATTTGTTTAAAATAAAAAAAATGACATATATGGAATTTCTTCATTTTCAAGGCACATAGATAGGCTCCATCTGTTTTGCTGTGCAGCATTCTAACAGATTTAGTATTTATTTAAAATTAGAATAACAAGTGTGTTTCTTCTGCAAAGTTTTACCTATTTATGATAACCAATAAGTGAAAATTGAACAAGAAAATAAAACGTACCCAAGTCCTTTCTACAGAGAGGTAATTACTGTTTGTGTTTTTATCAACTTCCTCTTTCACATCTGTCTTTGTGCACAGGGAGTGCTCATGTGTGTACTGGCGCCCATACTTTTACATGCTCTATATGGTATTCAAAAACTGCTACTCTCACATGCAAATTTGCTGAGAACTGGTTTGTCAGTGAGCAAATGTATGCATGTTAATTTTAATTATTAGATAGTATTCTGTTGATTGGATACATTAGTTGATTCCTTATCGAACAATGCTTAAGATGTTACCAAATTTTTACTGTTATAAAATCTACTTTGGTGAGCATTGATACAAACACAGACAAATAAACATGTATATTCATATATATCTACATTTGCTTTATTATTATGCTAGGATATATTTTAAGAAAAATTGTTGGTGGTTATTTACATTTAAACATTAATGCATGTTAAAAGTATATCACAAATGTCAAATTCCTTATCAAAAGTTTATGATAATTCATATTCTGTGAAAATGTTGTTCTTTTTTAATTGGGACTTTATTTAAACTAAAAGAACATTAGAATGGGAAGCTATTTAACTTTTAAAAAACTGAATTGTTAGTTCAGCTTCCTTTCTTTTTTTAACCATTTGTTTATTTACTTATTTATTTATTTTTATGTGGTGCTGAGGATCGAACCCAGTGCCTCACACATGCTAAGCAAATGCTTTACCACTGAGCCACAACGCCAGCCCTCAGCTTCCTTTCTTTAATTTAAAATTTTGTTTGAAGAGTGCAAGGAGATAATTTTATATCCTAAATAGCTTTGATCAATAACTGAGATGGATTCAGTATGTTTGAGACATTTCCTATTTTTTTATTTTTTGGCACTCTATAGGGATTAGCAAAATTTATATATATATATATATAATTGCCAAGTTTCTTTTCTTGGAGAAAGAATTATACTCTGATTTTCTGGTAAATATCTGAAGCTTATCCATCTATTCCACATCATTTAGGAATACTCAGAGGCACTCTTATCCACAGAGGTGATGGAATTGGATTACTAAGTCAGCAAGAGGCAACTTTTGAGATAAACTTCTTTTTCTAGAGATGAAACCCTAAAACCTAAAAAAATTGCCTACGATTGTGCAGGTGTATACATACTGTGGAGGGAAGCAAATATATATGTATATATGTATACATATATATTTATACATAAATATATTAATAGAGAAGAAGAAAGAAGAGAAGGAGAGGAGGAAGAGGAGGAGAGGAAGCAGCACCTCTAAACTGTCAAGGGTAAGTAACAGGAAAGGATAAAGGAAAAGTCACCTTTCAAGCCAACACACAATGTTCACATAAAATGGTGAATTTACCTAGTTGTAATAAAGGAATTGAACAAATTTTTGAACAAAGGTAAAGATAATATGCTTTCTAAAGTTCCAACCATCATATTAATTAATGATTAGTTTGCTAAAAATATTTGACCAAAACCTGTTATTACAATTTCTGTGGGTTTTTCCCCTCACTCTTACAATTTTGCAGAAGCAAAATTATATTCTCAACCATATGTCACTTAACCAAGAGAATATTTATTACATTTAGCTTAAAAGACTTTGTATACATTTCATATTAGCAAAACTGGTCCCATGTTCAGTGGTCTTGACCTTATTTCTCCTGCCTTCTTCTTGCCATTTCGTCCCTTGAGAAGGCAAATATCAAATGTCTTTCTGCATCCCCCAAAGAGAACTCTGGGACCAGAACATAGGTGATAAGAAATATGTGCTCTACAATCGCTATCTCAGAAAATCATATTTACTTCTTTAATTTTTCTCTTCTTTGGAAGATTGTCACACCAAGTGCACACATTTTAAAATACTTAAACCCAAGGATGGAAAATTGAAGTGTTTAAATGAGGAAACAGAAAGAAATAATCAAGAAGGAAGCAAATTTGTCTGGGACTGTAAGACTTTTTGTGTCTGCTTCTCTGTATTTATCATTCTCTTTTTGGTAATTTGGCCTCCTCTCCTTTTTTGCTGCTTCATTTCTCCCTCCCTGAACTTTATTTGCATCTCCCCATTTGATTCCATTTGACCTTTCAGCTCTGGAGCTCATAACAGCCTGAATACAGTCAATATCTGTAACTCTACATTCATTTTTCTCTAGAGGAATCTCACTGGGCTGACTTCCAAAGTAGAAACTTCCTTGTCACTAAAAGAATTCAAGCAGCGATAGGTTGGTCATCAGTCAGTGTAGTAGAGAGAATTCTAGTTTGGGCATGGAAGATGAACCAGATGACCCCCTAATTCCTTTAAGTTCTAGGATTCAAGTAATATATCTTTGCTTAAAACCCTCTCCCTAGAATGTATCTTCCAAAATAAACATCCACAACATTACTCTTTCTTCAATTTTTGTCAGAAGATTTGCTACTGTCATTACTGAAAAATGATGTAGAACATTCCAGCAATTTTAGTTCTTCAAAATGCCAAAATGTAATGTTATTAATTACGTACAAAAATATACATAAATATACATGTATTTATATATGTAGTATAATATATACTATACACTTGCACTCTTGTACTAGATAAATTCAAAGCATAAGTTTTTAGTGTGAAGCATTTCTGTTACAAATTAGTGAGATTCTATATACAGTCCATGAGTAATAATCTATACAATTTAGCTCTCAGTCTTTGTGTGGCTACTCTCATACATTTGAGCTAGCACTTAACACATATGTACTTGAAACAAGTGAACAGGATGGCTGGGAAAACCATTCCCTTGGCAACCAAGTACATTAAATAATCTTTATCTTACTTTTGCTTTTGACTTTAAGCAACTATATACTTAAAATAGGATTAGCATACAATATTATTTTAAAAACTCAAAAGAAAAAGCCCCAAACTACCTGCATTTCAAGTTAAGTCCCCTTTAGATTGTAGATTGATGTAAAAGTTTAAACAAAAATTAAAGGAGACTGCTTCTGCATGTCAAGCTTCTGTTCTTTCATTCATAATCAGCACAAATTAATTAGACGAGATCTGTTTTGTTTCAGAGATAAGCAACTTGACTATTTGTACTCCACTTTCTGTCTCTAGGGGTAAAGGGAAGATGTCAAGCAGCATGCCATTATCTTTGGGGAAAAAGCCAGCATCCCATTCAGTCTCCATTTTTTTTCTCTCTCTAATCCATGACTTTGAGAACTGCTTCAATAAAGCAAACTCATCTCTTTAAGAAGTGGTTTAGTCTACTCCCTACATTTTTTTTTTTTTTTCATTGAGGAACAATTCAGAAACAAACAAACAAAAACACAGAGACTTTAGAAAGGGTCAGGTCCAGGTCGACACATTTTGGTAATTGTGTGTATTCCTTTGTAACCGGCATCCCAGACAAGATTAGAGAATTTTGCAGATTGGTGCCTTATCACTGAAGATTAGTTTTACCTAACCTGGATGTCATAAAAAAGTTCAATCATTCAGAACATATTCTTTTGTGCCTATTTTGGATCAACATTCTTTGGAGATTCATTCATACTGCTGCATGCATCAGTAGCACATCATTGTCTTATACTTTTGCAGTAATATCTCATATTGTAGCATACACTCTCAAGTTTTTAACCATGTTCCTTAAGATAGATGTTTAGGTCTTCCTAATTATTGGTTATGCTAAACAAAGTTGTCAAGGACATTCTCATACAAGGCTTTCTTTTGCTGTATTATTGTTAAATTTGCTGTAACAGACCTAAACGTAGAAGTAGAATTGATTTTTTATAGGCTAGCTACACACTTATAAGAAACGGCCTCAAAATTCTTCCAAGTGAATTTACCATTCTTCACTCCCACCAGCAATGTAAGTGTTCCAATTGTTCTACACCTTTGCCAAATTTCGGTGTTGTCAGTCTTTTTGATGTTATGTTTTCTAATGAATATAAAATTCTATCTCACTGTGATTTTAATTTGTACTTCCCTGGCATCAAATAGTTCTGACCACTGTTATATTTTTACTTAAATTTTTTATTGATCAAAATTGTACATCTTTTGGGGGTACAGTATGATGCTTTTACATTGTGTATGTTCAACTCAGGAAACTTAGGTTTTCCATCATCTCACACATTTAAATTATCTTTCCACACCTTCTTTTCCAGCTATGTCAGAATGTTTGATATAATATTGTTAACTACAATCCCCCTTTGTATAACAGAACTCCAGAACTCAATTCTCCTATGTGGAGTGACTTTGTACTCTTTATGTCTAAATCTCTCCCCATCCACTTTTCTCCTCTACTCTTTGAACGCCATTTTATTTTCTCATTGGTTATTCACATATCTTTTAAAATGAAGTGTCTGTAAGTCTCTTGCCCATTTTTAGTTGTTACTATTTTTTTATTTAAAGATTTCTTTATATATTCTTGATGAGCACTTTGTCATGAAAAGGTTTTATGAACTTTTCCTTCCCAAACTGGTCTAATTATTCATTTCCTTAATGATGTCCATGGTGGTTAATTTTATGTTTCAATTTTCTATGGTATGGTACTTATTTAATCAAATATTAACCTACTTATTTGCATTTGCAAATGCAAATGCACACTGTTCTATGTCTGTGTGGTATTTTGTAATTGTGGCTAACATCTACAATCATTTGACTTTAAGTAGAGATTACTCTTGATTATGTGGGTAGGTCTCATCCAATCAGTGAAAAAAAGCAGAAGATGAGGTTTCACAAGGAAGAAGAAATTCTGCCTCAAGACTGCAACATTGAAATCTTTTCTAAGTTTCTACCTTACTAGTCTCTCCTATAAAATTTAAAAAAAAATTCTAAAATGTTATAGTTTGTTTGACTTGCCTAATAAATTTTGCCTGTTATTGCAAAATTATTCTTATATTTTTCTAATGCTTATGTTTCTAGCTTAGCAGTGTTTTGTTGTTTTTAATTATGTACATAATCTGCTATGTTTATTTATAAATATTTATATTTTCATATTCCCTTTTCAATAGTTTTTTAAAAAATATTTCCTAATTGTTCATTACTAGCATTAGGAAATAGAATTCACTTATTGTATAATGGCTTTGCATTTTGGAACTTTACTAAATTAGTTACCTATTATTGTTAAAAAATCACCCCACATTTAGTGACTTAAAACAATACGGATTTATTCCATTAGTTCTGGGGCTCACAGTCCCTGACTATTTCCACAGCTATTTATAGTATTATATTTGGTGCTCTATGTGTGTGTGTATGTACATACACACTTGTATATAGTCCATTTCTGATATTATACTTCCACTTTTTATTCCCTTCTCTCATCTCAAATTCTCAGACTGTTCTTGCATGTTTTCACCTTGTCCCAAAGGTTCTTTAAACACAATAATAGGATTTTAATACTTTATTTCATAATTCCAACATCTCTGATATTTCTAGTCTATTTCTATTATATCCTCTTTAAATAGTAGGTAACATTTTCTTGAGTCTTTGAAAGTCTTCTAATTTTTAATTATGTGCAACATTAGATACTAAATTAATTACTTACTTCCCAGAAATAAGGCAATTTCCTTCTTCTGGGGTATTGGAATGTCCACTGATTATTATTACTAATCAGGTAATGGAGAGGAGTTTGGGATGCAGTTTTACTTTAGTGTAAATCATTGCACTGGCTTCAAACATTTTAAGGACTCTAGAGATTTCTTTATTTTTCAGTTTTACTCCTAGCTTTCGAATTGTGGGTGATCTTTCACTCCTTTATTGCCCAGCTGCTTGTTTCATCAGTCTCTGGTGACTTTCCTTCTCACCTCAGTTCCACCCTTTGTTTTTGTATCTTAGAAATATTCTGTTCCACTGTCTTGCACTAGTATTTAGAAGACCTCTGCCTCATGCTGAGGCTTAGATCTTGTGAAGGAAATTTTTAGGTCTCCTACCCTTTCTTGGTTCTTTTACAGTCAGTGATTACACTATATGAAGGTTCTGGTTGTATCTCACTGGGATTAACTCAGTTTTCCTACACAACCTTGCCACTGCCTTTCTCTAGGTCCTATAAACCACAGTGAGAAATTTCTCAGAATCCCTGCCTTGCTCCAGCCTTTGGCATTTACATGTGTATGCTTGCTGAAACATCATGCACAAGAGTTGGCAAGAGATGCAGACTTCTCTATGCCTTCTGGTGTTTCCAATCCATCACACCAGCCCACTAGTGTTCATTGCAAGTTTGTTAAAAGTTTGGCTGGTTTATCTGTTCTCTGCCATTCCAACTGCACCAAAAGAAGCTATGGTTCTCTTCAAGAAACTCATCACTTTCTGGAATTTAGTTTATTTTTGTTCCTTGATTTTTTACTGGTTTAAGATCTCTGAGTTTGTAGTTTAACTAGCTCATAGTTAGGATGGGAAAAATTAAACCTTGCAACTTTTTCTATCCTAGCCAAAATTGGAAGACTCTCTTGGTCTTTGTTATAGTCATTTTAAAAACCAGGGTAGTGGGCTAGGGTTGTGGCTCTGAGTGGAGCACTTGCCTAGCATGTGTGAGGGACACTGGGTTCAATTCTCAGCACCACATACAAACAAATAAAGATTCACTGACAACTAAAAAAAAAAAAAAAAAAAAAAAAAATTAAAAAAATACAGGGTAGTTATTTGAGACCATGAGTGACCAAGGTATTTATAGTGTAATTTTATTTCTTCTTTTCATTTCCTAGTTGTAGATGTTGAAAGATCTAAAGCAAAATAACAAACATATAGTTAGGTAATTGGAAGCAATCGGTGATTTTTTCACATCTAGTGGGGAATGTTCAGCATGTGAAAGTATTTCTATTTGATGACCCAAAGCAAACACAACTCTCAAAAATAATAAATCCTCCTAACAAACATAGAACAATTCCTAAGGAAACAAAGTAAGATGTGGGTATGAGGCTCTTGACCCTAGAGATTCTTGTACATTGTCATACTTTGTCATCCATGCTGTGATCCACAGCACAAGAAGTAAGTTATTCTTACTTGAACGACAGCAACTGCTTTCCCATGAACAGTCTTGCTAGTAAAATAAGATGTCATGACAATTTCAGGATAGCCCTCTCAGAGGAACATCTTCTCTTTATGTGAAATAAGAGGAATCAGAAAACAGGCTGAAGGGAGAAGGTAATTACACCAGGGATTTGTGATTTTAATGCACAAAAGAGACACCCAAGCACTAATGTTATAGCTTTAGAACTTAGAAAACAGAAAGAAGGGTTGGTTCACAAACAAGCACTGTGCTGGCATGCAGAGAACAAGGGGGGTTAATGTTTATCCGGCTAAGCAGGAGACAGAAGGGATTTGCACCTGCCCAACAGTTTGTAGAACATGGCAAGTGCTCAGAGGCATGGTTTCAAGGAGATTGAAGATGATGTACTTGTGAAGAAAAGGAGTTAAAATTTCCAGTACCAAATGGCTTGCTCAAATCAGTGAGGAAAAGCTGTGTATGTAGCCTTTGCTAATAGAATGTCTCTCAAGCCAGAGAATATGCTAGAATCAAATGAGATGCTTGCAGACCTTTAACTATAGCAGTGCTAGCAAGGCCTCTATAATACTTAACACGTAAAACAAATTATAACAATATCCTTAAGATTACCACACAAGTAATAGTGCTATATAAAACCCCATAAAAATGAAATGTATGGCTACAATAACCATATTAAAACAACTATAGTTTTCTCTTAAACAATCATATAACCCATGCTTGGAGGATATTATACTATTTAGTGATTAAGCTCAAGAAGCAATGACTTCTACTCATCTGAAGCTGAAGAAGTAAACAAAAAGCCAATTTTTTCCTTTACCATACGCATGGATGGTAATGACATCAACTGTGGAATATCAGGAATTGTCATCAGGTGTGTGGAGTTAGTGGGCAAAATGAAGGAAACAAACTTCTCTTCAATTATGCTTTCTCTAAAGATAAGAAAGAGCAATTCCTTTGATTAAAACATTAAACACACAGGCACACACACAACCAGTAGAGTTGTTTGAAAGCATGAGGTGAACTACTTCATTTTTAAGGAAGTGTGTGTACAATGAAGACTGCATATTTACAAAGTGTAACAAACTGTGTCATTTACTGGTATTTAATATCTTTCTTTTTCTATGCTTTTCTGAATTGCTATTAATGTAGATAAATTTGGACTCTAAGATAAAGATACTTCTGTGCTTCTGGCATAAAATATAAGACAAAAATAAATACATATGGTAGCCATTTGTAAGCACAGTTTAAAGATATTGCAGAACAAGTGCATAAATTTGCTTTCATAGAAAATGTTGGAATTTTTCGGGAAGCCATTAATAATGTACTTTTTTTCCTACCCAAATTTAGAATCATTATGAAATAAATACACAAATCAGTGAGGTGGAAGGCAAATAAAGAGTTTTGTTATTGATGAAAGCTGATTGAGGACAGGGAATATACATGACAAAATAGGTTTGTTAATACCTTAACTTTTTTTTAGACAGACTTACTTGCCAGTTATGCAAGTAAGGATGGTTGCAGGTCTCTCTCCCCTTTAGTGTAGAATAGCAGAAAATCACATGGCTGCTTTAGAGGAGGGAGACAAGAAGGAATTGTATCAAACACTTTCTTTATCAAACACCACTATTAAGTAAGTCATCCCTTCTCCCTAATTGTCCATGAGTGTGGGGGAGAAGCTACGAGTATATTTCTTGCTGAAGTCCCTTCTCATGAAGTTCCCATGCACACAGATCATTTAATATTCACAACCACCTTATGAATAAGAAAATTTCACGCATGAATAATACCCTAAGAAAAACAGAAGAAAAACTCAGATGAGTTGCCAAGATTAAAAGAGCTAGTGTGATAAAGAAATTAGACCAAGGTAGTCTTATTCTATGCTTTCAAAAAAATAGTAGTTTTCAACTTGTCTTTGGAGAGACTGGCATGTCTCTGTGGCACTAACTTCAGTTTCCAAAAAATTCTTGATTCTCAATTTTAAAAGAGTCACTTTATTTCTACCTTCAGAACATATGTTTTAGTTTTTGAGTTTATTCATTTCATGCTTTATAACAAATTGAAATGTTATATGAAAATCAAAGATATAGGGAAATTCACCTATTGTCTAAAGTCAATGAACAAAGAATCTTGGTCTGTTAGGATGAATTCATCCAAGGTTATGGCACATATGATGGATTAGGAAACATGCCTTCTATGCAGGTGCTGTTGCTGTTTTAGGGGCCTCAAAGCAAGCTACACCTTCAAAAAAGCCACATTGAATTCTTAAGGCCCCTCCATTAGGGCCCTGTCCGTTTATAAAATTATCGGTACAAGAGAATGGAGAATGTGGATTTTGTGAGCATCTTTCAAAAGAAAGAAATGGAGTAGCTGGGTTTGTCTACTTCACTCTTTATTCCATTCTCACCAAAAAAGTAAGTTCCAACTCCTCCCCTGGGAAAATGAATGAAGGAGCCATGAGATGCAAGAAGGTTGACATTAGAGGATGTTTTCAACAGGAAAGGAATCATCAAGTTCTGACCACAGAAATTCTCTACACAAAGGAGGGTTTTGTTTGTTCCCAAGTTAAGTTTGAATTTATTGGCTTCTGTAACCACCTTTCTTCCAATTTTCCATATTTATGTTCTAAGGATCCATTTGTAAACTTAAGATTGTGGATCTTGTTTTTCCTTAAACATTCCCTGTGATTTCTCATGTTTGTGACTGACTCTCACTAACAAATTGATGTGTACCTAGCAAGTGCCAGCCACTGGTTAAGGCGGTAGGGATGCAGTAACAAAGCATACAAAATTCTTGTCACTGTGAGCTTGCATACTAGTGGGAGATGGATAAGAAGCTATACATTAATATATTCTGAAAAAAGTATTTTAGAAAGTGATGTATGCTATAAAAGTAGAGTAGGATAATAAAACCAAAACCACTAAAGACAGTGGAGATGGGAGAAGACATTGTTACAAGGATGGTCAAGGTAAGGTTCATGGAAAACTTGACATCTATGTTAGTTTCCTAGGACTTCTGATAAAGAAAAAAATACCACAAACCAGGTGGCTAAAAGCTACATAAAATTATTCTTTCACAGTCTGGAGGCTAGAAGTCTGCAGTTTAGGTGCTGGCAGGACCACATGCCTTCTGGAGTCTCTGGGGGAGAATCTTCCTTGCCTCTTATAGCTGCTGCTGGCTCCCAGTATTCCTTGGCATGAAACTGCATAACTCCATCCTATGTCTCCTTTTCATATGGTCTTCTTCTGAGGGTATCTCTCCAATATGTATCTGGTATAAATATATTTTCACTAGATTTAGGGCATACTCAGATAATCCATGAAGTTCTTATCTCAAGATCATTAACTTAATTAAATCTGCAAAGATCCCTTTTCCTAACTGATACACATTCACAGGTTCTGGGAGTTATGATGTAGACATGTATTTTGGGGGATATAACCATTCAACCCACAACAACATCTGAGAAAAGATTTGGAACAGGTGAGAGGGTTGGCCATCTGGTTATTTGGAAGAAGAATGATCCAGAAGACAGGGGGATAGCCAGAGTCAAGTCTTTAAGATGGGGGTCTGCCTGGTATGTCCAAAAAGCAACAAGTGTAGTTATTATTAAAGTATAGGAAGAACCAGAGAAGATGCCCAGGAGTGGGCAGACAGCGAGACAGGAAAAAACGAATTCTACAAAGGCCTGAAACTCAAGGGAAGAAAACATCAGAAGGAATTGTCAGGAGTAGTCTGGAATGTCAAGGTTGCCCGAAAGTATAAAATTACAATAGTTTTGTTCCTAACTATAACAAGAAACATTTGCTCCTAACACCATTATTTGTGGTTTGTCACTGTGTGACAGTGGAGTGGCATGTGAATGATGTAGTTGGAAGGGTGGTCCACATGGGAAGGTTCTCAGTCTATAACAATGCAATCACTGTCTGCCAAGCCAAAAAGGGCAAGCTTATCTCTGTGTCTACTAGTGCTGAGGAATCAAGAAAGATGAAGTGTGACCAAATTGAAGGTCATGTGATAGTTGTCAAAATGGAAATGGAGTTGCTTGTTTCAACCCCTAACAAAAAATAAATAAATAGAATAAAATGCATAAAGCTGGGAAACTATAAAAGAGAGCTAATGCTCAATAATAAGAGCTATTCATAGAAGAATCTGCCAGAACCACAAGCTTGCATAAAGTCCACCTCTGCAAGGCATCTGTCTTGCAACTGTCAGTTCAACCTTGGACTGCTGCCATTCTTCTTGCTCCTCAAAATCTCTTGGTATGAGTCCTTGTGGACAAGGATTATTGTATGAAAATATATAATCCTCCTCATTTTGCCTTTTAAAACTTCCTATGGCTTCAATCTCTAAATATCCTCAAAGACCACTGTCACACACATATTCCCATTATAATGCTATGCCACTCCCAGATAAATTTATTCATCTTTGAGAATCTTCAACTGTATGTTATTTAGGTAAGCATGTGTGATTTTGATAAAATTAGTTTTCCTAATTGGAGAGAATTAAAATCACACCCATTCTATAAAGCAAAATCCAGTGACATGTCTACAAAAGCATCTCTGATTTTACAACTTCCACAGAAATGAATTTAAATATTTTAGCATTTATCTTCACCTTTTATTGCAGTTATCTGTGAGCTCAGTTTACTTCCCTTACCAGATTGCAAACTTATTATGGATTGAGCTTATTTTAGATTCATCTTTGTACCTCCATAGAGTTTAATATACTGCCAAGTACATACTAAGTGTGCCTTGGTAAATACTCACTGGGTAAATGAATGAACCTAATTATAATTGTGTCACCAGCATTTCTATTGAAAAGGGAGCCGTCTTCTTTAGGAACAAACCATTGTTAAACTAAACTAGTCTTCATTTTCTAATTTTCCCACTATGGGACTTTGTTGAGAACTCTATGGCAACATTATATTCAATGGAAGTCTGTAGGAAAAATTGAAAAAGAAGTTATTCAGACATTGAATATAGAAAAGAGAGCAGTTCCTTCCTTTTCATCCTACCTCTTGAGTTTTTGTCTTACTCAAATCATAGTACCAAGTCCGTTGTTACCATTTTTAGTTTCTGAGACAAAAGATGGCACTTTGCCTGGAGTGTCAAGGTTGCCCTGAAATATAAAATTACAATCATTTTTTTCCCTAACTATAGCAAGAAACATTTATGTTCTGTCATTGTGTGAAAGTGGAATGGGATGCAAGTGGAGTGATGGGAAGCATGGTCTACATGGGACAGCTCTGAACCCAGGACAATGCAGTCACCGTCTGTTAGGCCCCGAAGGGCAGGGTTATCTCTGGTAGATCCAAAGACATCAATGCCCGGGATGCCCTAAAGACAGAGAGCTGGCATTTCCATAATACTTGTGATTCATAAAATATAAATTATTTTTGAACTTGTATTCTCAAAAGACTTTAATAAAATAACTAAATCCTAAGAATTGTGGTAATTTTTCTTTTCTATTACAATGGAAGTATTTGTTGATAGAGGCAGCCAGTTTTAATCCCTTGCCCATGTTTGCCCTACTATCTCCAAGCTAAGCTTTAAAGATAATACGTACAATCTGGCACCCAGCTTTTCTCCTGTGTTGATAGTAACTGCTATCCAAACAGTGTCATGAGTCAAAGCCACTTTCTACCTTGGGCATGGTAGGTGAATAATGTCCCTTTGTATTCAGATGCTAGCACTTTATTTACACATCCCACTGGATTGTGGGTTGTCTGCTTGGCATCAGTGTGCACACACCTAAGATCTCTGCCTAGAAGAGGTAAAGCTGGGCTCACACTTTTCAGAATCCCCTTCCTTTAATGTGCCGAAGTTCATGTTTGACAAAAATAAGGCAGAGAAGAGGAGAAACTGTGTTTTCTTAAGATTGCATCTATCAGAGGTGGTAGCTGCTCAGTCTCTTTCAGCCACATCACAGATTCTCAGACTCCTTTATAAGCTCTTGTTCTTCCAAGGCTACTGCAGTTGATCTGTCCTCACTGTGAGCTTCAGTGTCTCCACCCACTTAAGCGCTATAGTTGCAAGTCTTGAAGGATTATGTCTCCCCTTCTCCATGGGCAGCTTGCCCTGCCCTCTCACCTCCAGTAGTCCCCACATTTATGCCATTCCCGCTCTTTTTGTTAAACTCCTTCCTCCCTTCCAAAACACCTTTTTCCCTCTCTCTTTACTAAAACGTCTATTGCTACTGATACACTTACACTTATTCCATAAACTTTTTTTTTTTTTAGTAGCTAAGAGATAGCCTATGCTAAGTTCCGGGACTGTCAAGTAAAAACCAAAGTCCTGTCCTCAAAATGCTGAATATCTGGTGAGAAGACTGAAAAGTGAATACAAGGTACCATGTGAATATATGGCAAGCTTACCTGATGCAGACTGGGGAGGTCAGGAAGCAACCTTATGAAGAGGCTAAATCTAGGCCTAAAATCAAGCAAGCTCCCTTAGTACTCAGTATTTCCATGGCAGAAACTTGTCAAAATATTCAGAATCAAAACATTCTGAGTTATCTGTCTGAATACAATTTGCTTTGTGTGAATTAAATGTAAACATATTTTCCAATACAGTAACAGCATTTTCCCTAAAATTATTCTAACCGTAGAAATGCCTGAGCATTTAATTCTTATCTTTGCATGCATGGTATTGGAGAATTCCTCCACAAAAGAGCTAAATGTTTCTCTTTGCCTTATTTCAATCATTTCAATTTCCATCTTTGAAGCTGAACAAGGCAGCTTCAAAGTTCACTCAATGACTAAGTTCCACCCAGGAGTGTGACCGTCAGCATAAAGATACACACTACACTCAGCACACTGCCATGTCAGCTCATTTATAAAGATCATAAATAACAATGGTCCAAGGATTGATCCCTGAGGAACCCCCATAATGACATCCATTAAATCTGACATGACACTGTTTAATAACACAAGTGGTGTGTGCCCTCTTAAGTAGCGAGCACACCAATTAATTAAGGATGATGCCATACCTAGTCCATTCCATTTATCCCGCAAAGAAGTATGTGCTACCAATTAGGCAATAAAATGATGTTTGAAGCAACACCGTGCTATTTATCTAAGAGAACATCTCTCGACTTGAGCTGCAACCCTGATAAGACTGTGCTGCACACACCCTTTGCATCCATAACCTGCGACTATGAGAAAATTACATTTTATTATGAAAGGAGAGGCAGGATTTTAACTTGAACGTGACCCCTAGACATCATAACCAAGATCTTTTCAGTGAAGGCATGCTTAGACATAATTGCAGTAGATGGGGCTTTGAAGTAATAATCTTGCATGCTCACTTAAATAGTTAATAGGACAATCTAGTGCATGGGTACTTCACAAGAAGTCATTTTCACGTCTTTCCACCATCAAGGGAAATTTAAAACATTGTCCAATGACAGCTTTGCTAGCCAATTTATTTTCACTGAGGAGCTGTAAATAATTGCTGGTAAATGAACAAAGAGAAAATAAACAACAGAAATAACATTGGCAGTATATAGTATTGGGGACAAGGGAGGCAGAAAGAGGAAACAACTTTTCTTATGTAGTTATAAATGGGAAGGTGACATTAGACTAAAGATTGTACTATCTTAGAAGCTGTGGGAAGGAAAGATAGGAGGGGAGGAACATGTTTGACATCTTTGGTCCTGAAGTGGATGGTGATGAAAACGCTGCACGATTGTACTTAATGGCGTTGAATCAGTTTATCATGATGAGGAGAGCTTTAACTGGAATCATGTCATGTCCCTTTAATGGGAGGAAAGTAGACAAGTAAAGGGGCAGGAAAGGAAAAATGGAAAAGGAAAACAAATATGAAGGAGAAACAAGGCAAGTAAAGAAGGAAGGAGAGATGAATGAGCTTGGTATTTTCATTGGCAAAACTAGTTAACTGTAGGGCTTGGTGGTGCCTGCCTGTAATCCCAGCAGCTCTGGGGCTGAGGCAGGAGGACTACAAGTTCAAAGCCAGCCTCAGCACCTTAGCGAGACCCCAAAGCAACTTAGAGAGATCCTGTCTTTAAATAAAATATAAAAAAAGGGCTGGGGATGTGATTCAGTGGTTAAATGCCCCTGGGTTCAATTCCTGGTACAAAATAAACAAAATAACACTAGTTAACTTACTATTTATATTATCATAGTAAAATGGTATTTTAAAGAACTTATATGATGTGATGTGTCTGGTAAAGAAGATTTTGTTTTTCAAGAAAAGATGCGATTTCATTGTATAATTTAGGAAAAAATTACCAAAACATATAAGGAAAGTCTTTATTCACTTGCTTTTCTTAGCTAAGTAAGTGTCCAGAAATAGGGTCAGACTAGAGAATAAAAGGTCCGTGGCTGAAACATGGTCAAAATGTTCTCCTTCTTACAGAAAAGGCGGACTGAACCAATGACTCTTAGCCCCACAGGTCAATTCCAGCCTGGTCAGAGTAAATCCCTTTTCTAATATCAGAAACACTCCCATCCTTAGATGCAGCTGCAGCATCCTCTTCAGTGGAGTAGGAGGCTCTGGTGAGTGCTTGACATTTGGAAGCTGCTTATTTCCTCCCAAACTTCAGCCTTTACAAATAGAAAAGTCATAAGTTTTCTATAATTACTATCTAGGGCACGAGTGAGTGGCTATGGTAGAACAGCTTCTGCTGGCCTGGGTGGATATTACAGGGGTTTTAATAAGGACACTTGAGTGAGAGCACTTTCCATATTAGGATTTCAAAAAGTTTAAAACTTTAATTGTATAATTATGGACCTCACCCACAATTAAGAGAGCACCCAATTATCAAACCACGCTAGAAAATTAAGGGTAGCTATCTTAATGCCACTTAAAGGGAAATCGAGGTGCATGGAGATTAAGAGATTGCCCTGAGATGTCTCAGTGAACTGTTCTGAAATTCAGGCCCCAGGTGATGGACTACTTGTGAAAAATCTCAACTTACAGAAAAACTAAATGTCCAAGATATGCTTACATATTTTAAGTCAGTGCTACTCAAAGCTGGGTCCATAGACTGTAGCATCTGCAAAATATTTGGCTCCACCCCAGAGGAACTAAATCAGATTCCCTGGGAATGGAGCCCAGAAATCTGTGTTTTGACAAGTCAACTTCTAGGAGATTCTGATGCTCACACAATGTTGAGAGGCTGTGAATCTCTTTGAACATATTATTTATTTACTTCCCTTTTTGTAACTCCAGTTTTTTTGTGTGGATTACAAGTTTAAATAGTTCTTTAATTAATCACATTTGAAGTTTCACAAAGACTGAATTTGGGAATTTTATGGAAACATCTTCAGCACAGTCTCTTTCTGCAAGGCATTATTATCTGTTTCTGGTATGTCTTTCAGCTTGTAATTTGTTTGTGTATTGTGATATTTTATATAGCTACTTGACTGGCTGAAAGCGTGTCCAGAAAATTGGAAACCCTGAATAATACGTTTATTTTCATTTATTTATTGCTTTTTTCTGTCACACCCTCCACTTTATATTCATTAGTGATGCTGTACCCTTCTGTAACTTCAGAAATAAGTTGATTCATGCCTTCCCCCCATTTTCTTAATAAGCCACTTTTACATAGTTGGCAAACTTCCTCCTTCCAGTGTCTTCATTATCTACTGCCAACCCACTCCTCCTCTCTTTGATTTGGAAGAATTGGATGAGATCTTCCCAGTGATAACCTCATTTTCTTTGTAGTCTGCTCAAGCACAACATTCATAGGCATGAGCTGGCATCCCATCGGGTCCTCCCCAGCAAGGAACTTATAACCCGCCATCTTGCCACTGTGACAGCATTAAATACACCTCTCTTGCAAAACCTCAGTAGCATTTCCTTCACCCCTCCTGATATGTTAGTGTTGTTCTAATTTTTTAAAATTGCTCTTTCCCCTAGTTTTCCTGAACCAATCGGATGCCCTCAGTGGTTGTAGAAGAAATAAAAAGATCGCCCTGAGGCTTTGGTGGTGGGTGACCATCCTGTGGGAGGCCTTTGACCTTCCTTTGCTATTGTTAGGATTGCTGTGCTGCAGTAAGTCCCTCTGTAGAGGTTTCCTTTAGTAGGTTTTCAAAGATTCATTCAGTAGACTGAAATTGTCCCTGCTCAATAGAGATTGATTGTGAACACTGATTCCCAGAGGCTCATACAGGACAGAGTTGCCCCTGCTGGGGAAAGTGCTGTCCTGCTGGGGGGAGGCGTGTTTGCTGCTATGATATCTGATGGGTTCCCTTTTCCTTTTTTGATTTCACAGAGGCAAATCTCTAGACCTGTAAGACTGCTTTTCAATTTCTCTGTCTATGGGACCTTTATCGGTTGTTTCACCTTTGCCAGTTTTACAGGTATCAGAGTTAATATTTCACTCTCCTGTTTCCCATTCATTTTTCATAGGCCTCTAGTCTTTTTCTTTTATCCCTCAATTTATAAGGAAAAGATTGAATGGTAAATATTTACATTTTCTTTCTCTTGTACTATTTAAGGAAATTGGTTCTTGAGGAAGTTCCAAAGTTTTGCTGAGCAGATGGTTAAGACTCTGTGTGAGCAAAGTCAACAGAAGATTGGGTTGTTTTATAGTGGAAAAGGAAAGGGGAAGCAGATGAATCTGGATTCAGCCTAAAGGACCAGAGAGGGTGTGAAGTGGCCTAAGAAAGAACAGTGGGGAAAAGAAGAATGTCAAAAGGAAGGTTTTGGTGAGAGAGTGAGAAGGAGCATTTGAAAACAGAGATAGAGATGAACTTTGAGGAAAATGAACAATGACTAAGGAAAATAGGAAATCTTACAAATCTTTCAATCTTACAAGGATAAGATGAATATTCCCTACTCGGTTCTAAGAAAATTTCATTAAACAATTGAAGTTGCCCTTTAATGCTTTGAACATAGATAAGACCATCTCTGTACAGGAATAGTGAGACCATCATTAACTATATTTGAGTTTAAAATTTCTCTTTTCATGGGAGAAGAAAAACACATGAAATTAAAAATATAATACACATTATACAAATTGAATGAAGAATATAAAAGACAGATTTACTGTTATTTATAGTGATTTTTTCTTGCTTTATGTTCCTAAGGTCTTTCCCAGGAAATTGTTTGTTTCTAGGACATGCATGAGTTTTAGATTGAGAAACCTATTGTACATATATAAAAATTCTAATATTGCAAGCACACCTACACTAGCCAAAGAATTGCAAGTTTTATGACTCTTGGGTAATATAATGTCTATGGTGTCTACATAAATGTTGAGACACTGGTGTTGTGCAACATCAGTTTCATGGAAGCTGATACACAAGTGGGCAGCTTATGAATGTCTATTAATGTTGATGAGGGGTTATGATTTTACAATCTGAATGACAATTGCTAGTGTGGAAAAATACTACTGAAATGATTCCAGTAATGCAGTGAACACATTAGATCGTGGAAATAGGGGATGAGAAGAACATAAACTTTGGATTTTTTTGTTATTGTTAATGGATTCACTATTTTGGTAAAATCATTTCTTTCAAAATATATGAACTATAGATATCAAATTTTAAATTTCTACTTAAACTTAGTTCTTAATCAATGATGCTGAAATACAGAGAATCTACCACTTCTTTGGTCATTTTTGGCAAATAATGATGCACAATATTTCCAGAATATAGCTGATAATTTATTTCCATTGTAGATGGACAGGGTTAAAATCACATGATTTAAAATGAGTCTTGACTTGTTCCTAATAGTTTGATACTTGCTTCGCTTGAACTACTACCTCTTGAGTGTTCTTTATCCTTATGGAAGACTATTAAAATTAATTCTCTTTCAATTGAACCCAGAGTCAAAGGGACACTCTATGATACTTCTTTTGTAATCCGCTTACATATTCTCCTCCAGCATTTGTAGCCAGTTTAGCCCTGGTGGCAGCCAACAGCAGCACATATTAGTCACAACCCATCACTAATTGATGATTCCAAGGACTCAGTTTAAGGCCCTAAGTCATCTAGATAAAAAGGAAAACAATTACATCATATGGATTGCTTAAGCATTATTAGAATTATATTTGCTGTGTGCTGAAGAAAAGAGCATTTTATTTTTCCAGGTCTGAAAGTTGTCTGCATATTGGCTCTGCCTCCTCAGCTCACTAAATAACCTTGTCAAAGTCATTTAACCTCTTAGTGTTTGTTTTCTCATCTGTAAAATGAGGATAATTATCCTTACCTATCTCACAGGGATGGTGTTCTGATTAACTAATTAAAGATTAGAAACTGCTACGAAAATGCTCAGTATTATTAAGGAAAACGGAAGCATTTTCAGTGCCTTTGGGTAAGAGTGCTACTGAGCGACTGCGACTCCCAACAAGTGCTTGATAGCCTGATAAGCTGCCAGCTCTTTCCCTGAGGACAGATGACTGGCCCTGGGACCTTGCCCTTCATTGCTGTTTTGTTAGCTGAGTAGCACTAAGTCGGCCCTCATCACAGAGAATGCTGGAATCAATGACACATTTCCTAACTCTGACACATTTGAAGAGCTGACAAGTGATAGCAAGATGTGCCACTTCAAGCTGAGGAAACCATTTTTAACTACCTATTAAGAATGCAAAAATCCCTGTAGGATGTAGTTATTCTAATTGTGGCTTGTAATATATCCTTATACAGAATGAAAATCAAAAAGATTTTCTTTAAAGTTAAGAGATATTTGTTTACATCTTGGGATTTTACCTTTTTGCCTGCCAGACTCATGGTTTCTGGCAGACTCATCAACGGCAGTTATAGGGGTTCTCTTATTAAACTGGTCACACAGGTATTTCTAGCAAAATGGGTCTAATTGTCTTTTTTACACCTTTCTGAGTGCTGAATCCCTTGGCAGTAAGTGGAGCCTGAGAAACATTCCTCAGGCTTCACCAACTACTTTTGATGTAAACAAAACTTTGATGTAAAAAAATGTTTCTGGATTCTGCACACTCCTTCTTCCCCCATTCCCATGGCTCTAGTTGGTGTGCCCCACTAAGCCCTGTCTCCAGTTGGTTCTCTGTGTGCACACCTAAGTTGTCTTAATAGGCAAAATCTATCGTTTTACTCTTTTGCTTAAACACTTAAGGTCTTCCAGAACTAAATAAATTCTTCAAGAATAAAAAGGTTTTGAGAAAATGTATTTCTCAAATGTTCCCTTTAATTTGGGGGAAAAAGGAGAAGCTGCTCAGGATAACAACTTACATCTACCTTCCTGCCCCCCTGCCCACGATTTCAGAATCACTGATCCTAGCACCTCCCATTTGTGCATTTGTGAAAACTCCACCACACAACTACCAAGTCACTTTGCTGGAATGTTCCTTCCTTCTGAGTTAAATGCTATTAGTCTGCCAGGAATTTGTTCTAACATCAACTTCTGTAAAACATCATCATCATCATCACCACTCTAAAAAAAATTCCCTTTTATTGCAAACTCCACTGTACATTTTTAGGAGAAAATTGATGGAATCCCAGTCTATATCTTCTGTTTTCCTTTGAGGGTAGGGAGTAGAATCTTCTCCTGTGTCTCAGCTTCCCATTATATTAATTGATGAGTCAGGTTAGTAAGTTATCTAATAAATGCATTTGTTATCAGGATCAAATGAAATGAATTAATGTATATGAAAATGCTTTGCAACATATCAAATGTAAGACAGAGTATTTATCATTTTGCATTGTAGTTGATTGTATACATATTTTCTTCCTGTAATGTGTTCTGTATAATCATGTTGGGAGAGGAAACAGTTTTATATTAAACTTTGCATTACCCAGTATCTATCAGCATGCCTTAGTTAAAGTAGTTGCTTAATAAATATTGGTTGAATGCATGAGAGGAAGCAAGCAATCAAGATATAGATTTCATGTTTATTTTCATTTGAGTGGAGATTCATTATCCCCTACCCAACTCTCCTTTCTTCACCAACACAATGTGCAAGGCCATATTTTTTACAAAAAAAGTCATGTGAAGTGTTTTTGAAACATGCTCACTATGTATGTGCCAATATATAAAAACAAATCCCGTTATTATGTACAACTATAATGCACCAGTAAAAAAAAGTAGGAAAAAAATTAAGCACGCACACTACCTTGCTAAGTACCTAGAATAAAGAATGATTTTATTTTTTTTTAAATTTTAAATCGCTCTTGGAATTGTAATGGCAATCACCTGTGTGATTTCCTTACTTTCAGGATATAATTAACCTATAAAAATTACTTGATCAAAAAGAAAACCTGTTCATATTGATGGAAAAATAAATATTCACTCATTCATCATCCAATATAATCGACTGAACATGTCTTAACAATGCGGTGAATAAGATTGTTTAATGTCTTATGAGATCTGTTGAACTTGTTCCAATTACTAGTGGGCATTAAAAAAAAATTTATCCTGACAACTGTACATCTCAAATTACCAGAGAGTTTAAGGGAGAAAAATGACATCAAAATAAAAACTTTCTTCATTTCTATAGGTTCTGTTTACAAGATTAGACTTAATCATAGCATGCGATGCTTTAAAATTTAGTGATAGCAAATGGAAAAGTAATTAAGAAATTCCTTGCATGTAAATGATTGCTTTTTTTTTTTTTTTTTTTTTTTTTTACTGTTTTGCTTTCTTTTATTTGCAGGACTAAATTTTTTCCATTGTCAACCAAGTGAATGGTATCTTTAACATCAATTTTTACAGAAGACTTAAACAACAGTGGTTTATATAACATAATATGAAATTGACATAAAAATTTAGAAAATAGGTTTGGCACAAGGGAAAAAGTTACTTGAAATGTATATCTAAAAACTTAAAGAATTATATATTCTATAATCCAAAATGCTACTGAGTTCACCATTTGTAGGGCTACTGACAAAGCATTTTTTTCAAGATGGGAGAGTAATTTAAACTTTTCATTAAAAGCCTTTTCAATCTCAACTGAATAAAGCCAGCTGTTCTTTTCACTTCCTCTTCTATAGCAGCACATCATAAACACTTAGACCAGAGCTCTGGATGACACCAAAACTGCTTACCCACCACAGCCTCCTTCCCAGAAGTCTGACAGAGGATAGGAGCTGGCAAGAGTTTTAAAAAGAGATATCTTAATTGGAGCTCTGCCAGTCATTGGATCTGGAGGTCACCACCTGTTGGCAATATGGTTTCCAGGTGAAGGGAAAAATCATTCAGTAGAGTTGTTGCTCTGGAATGCTTCTCAGCCCATCTAGAGCCTCCTAGAAAAGGAAACTTCAATCTAGAATCCAGGATTACATCCCCCAGAGTGGGTAGCAAAAGTAAATTTGCTGCCCAAATTTGTTTATTCTCCAAAGTTTGGCAATTCCTTCCCTCTCCTTTTTCTGGTCTTTTCCCTGCTGGACTTTCTAAGTGAAAAATTCTTCAAGAATCCACCCCTGTTCCCTTTAAATGTACTCTTCCTTTGCAAGCCTGCAACTATGATCCCCTAAGGACATGACTAAAATTTTTCATTTCTCTTGGGCTCAAGCCTTGTGGATCTTTCTTGGTGTGTTCTTGATGTAACCCATCCAACTCCCTGCTGTTAGATATAATCACCCTGAAGCACATCTCTGATAATGTCACTTCCCAGCTCACTTCCCAGGTCTCCTCATTGCTTAGAGAAAAAAAATCTAAACTCTCTCAAAAGGGATTCAAGATGCTTCACAATTTGTCTTCTACTTTTTTCCCTCTGATTTTATTATTTTTTTTTCTTTTACGTTTTCTCATATCCTAGGTTAGTGATGTTAAATAAAAATATAATATGAGCCAGATGTGAGTTTAAATTATTCAGTAGCTACATTTTTAAAAAGTAAAGATTAACAGGGGAAATATTTAATGATATATTATATTGTATATTAATTATATATATGTGTAAAAATTATGGTATTCCTATTTTACATATTTGGATTTGTTTATATTTAAACTTATATATAAACTTGCATTTGTTTATGATTTTGCTTACATATAAATATCTTAGCAAGTAAATAAATGATATAAATCACAATCAATATGAAACTATTAATTAGATACTAATATGCTTCCAGGAGGACCCTTAATGATGTCTGCCACCATGTGTATCCTTGTGTATTTTCCTCCCATACTGTATTAGGATTGGTTGGCATGACCAACAGAATATGGTAGGTGACCTATCACTTCTTGGGCTACCTTATAGAAGACTTGTGGCTTCTGATTTTTTCCTTTTGCACTGTTCTGGGGAAGTCAGCTGCCAAGTGTTGAGGACATACCAATTGACCTTTGGAGAGAACCACGTGGAGAGGAACTGAGGTCTTCTGCTATTGGTTACATAATTGATGCTGCAATGGAGCAAACTGTCTAGTCACAGCCAATCATTAGAAGGCAACAGCTCTGGCTCACATCTTTACTGCAAATCCATAAGAAAATCTGAGTAAGAACAACCCAGTTAACCTGCTTCCATATACCTGGCCTTCAGAAATTATGCAGGTGTTTGTTGTTCTAAGATACAAAATTTTTGAAGTGATTTTTTTAGTGACAATTTTAAATTAATACATATTTGGGTATTTGGCAGAAGGGTGCTATTTATAACAAACACCCAAAATGTGGGGGTAGCTTTGGAAACAGGCATTGAGTATAAGTTATAAGATCTTTAAAAAATCTTGTAAATACTGTTTTCAGAAACAGGATACCCTTTGAAAAGCTGTGAATGAAGAATTAGGGGACATTGGGGAAAGCCTTAGTATCTAATGACAGCATTTTAGCAAGTTATTATCTACAGTAACATGGAAAGTAGAAAATGTTCCTAATAAACTAGGTGATCTAGCTGAACTTTTTTTTTGCTAAGTAGTAAAGAGATCAACTCACTTCTTCTTGTTGTTTAAAATAATATGAGAGAGGAGAGAAAATGTAGGAGTGACTATTTAACAGAAGGGAACCAGAACTTCATGGCTTTGAAAATTCTCAGCCTTCCTACATGGAGAATGGTATTAAAATAAGAAATGTTTTATGAGCAAAAATCAAATCCAGAACACTGCCTAGAAAACATGGTTGAAAATGGAATCATGAATATGACTGCAATGTTCCTTAATAGGATCTTAGAATGATTTTTGGTATTTTTTGTCTTGGAGTGCTGCACAGTTCAGTCCAACAAAAACCTCCTTGAAAAGTCTACAGGTAAGCCTCAAAGAACTTCTCAACTATTCAGTAGTTGAAACTTTTTAACACTGAAGAACATTTTCCCTTAGTCATCTCAGGAAAAGCCCAAGATAAAGAAGGACTTCTTTTAAAGGAAATTGTTGGTATGTCTTTGCCTAATAGAGTGAAACTTAATAATAGTCATAGGAGATCTACCAAGTTTTAAAGAGAATTGTATTCACAGAAACACTGTCAGGTCTGTTGGAATGGTACAGACACAATAAACAAAGAAGAGACCATTTAGCTTCCAGAATTCAAGAAAATTATACAGCTAAAAACAAAAGCAACCTTCTCGAAAAAGGGAAGATGAGTCAGAGGGTAGAGCCAAGCACCCAGAAAGTAGAGCTTCAAGCCATGAAGAATCATTCCTATGAAGGAATGGAACTGTATCAAGAGATTTTCATCATTTTCCTGGCTCAATTTCAGAAATGTTATGGATTAGTGTCTCCTTTGTGTTTCTTATCCTCCTTTTAAATCAGGAGTGCCAGTAGCAATTTTCTTATGCCTGCCCTAACATTCATTGCATTATATATATGAGGAATATATAACTTGTGTCTTTAGTTCAAGTCTTTGGATAAAACTAATCAAGGAGCCTCATCTGCACTAACACCTAACTAGTTGACAAGGTTCTGATCTCATCACAGTCAAGCTGATACTGTGATGGAATGAGACTTTTAGAAACAGTGGGAGACAATAAGCACAATTTGCATATGGGAAGACATAGACCAATATAAGACCAAAGTGTAGAATTTATTTAACCTATGTCCATAGTGTTGATACTGCTTTCAAGAAGTGGAATAAAATTATTCTTCTCTTTGGTGTTCATTGTACTTAGTAAAGAACTTCTAATAAATAGTATAAAACAAAGATGATGGATTGGACGAAGGAGGCTACATCCTAAAAGGTTATGTGGCTTCCTGTTTGCCTTCTCTCTCTTAGATCACTCACTCTGTGACAAAACCAGAAACATATCATGAGGACTGTTATCTCTGAGAGATGATGATAAGGCAATGAACTCAGTCCCTGACCAACAGCCATTGAGAATCTGAGGTGTCCTTCCAACATCAAGATGTGTCAGCTAGGGACCGAATCTTCCAGCCTCACTCAAACCTTGAAATGTCTGCAGCCCTGACTGATATCTCTATGAACCTCAGTAGGGATTTTGAGTTAATCTCCAATTTCTGAACTATAGAAATTATGAGATAATAAGTTTTAGTTGTTTTAAACTACTAAACTTCCAAGGTAATTTTTAATGGAGCAATGATTATAAACATACTTTATAATCTTTTAAAAAAATACTAGTGGCTGGGGATGTAGCTCAGTTGGTAGAGTGCCTGCCTTGCAAGCACAAGGCCCTGGGTTCAATCCCCAGCACCGCAGAAAAAAATTAAAAAATTTAAAAAATTAAAAAATACTAAGTCTTTTAAATCTAGTGTATATTAAATGTGCTTATGGCACATTTAAATTTTCATTAACCTTCATTTCAAGTGCTCAATGACCATATTTGACTGGTGACTACCATATTAGAGAGCATAGCCCAAGGGAAAATTTTTTCATGTCTCTACAAGAATTTAATAATCCCAGAATGTTCGCACTTTCAGATGTTTTACTGCTTTGTTTTCTTTGCCTAGAATGTCCTTTTGTCCCCTCTCTATCTGGTTACAATCTCTTCATCCTTCAAAATGCTACCCTATTATTGACTTTTCTATGACACTTTCTACTCCCAACAATCAGAACAAATTATCACTTTTTCACCTGTGTTTTAGCACTCTTCTTATAATGGGTACATGTTTGTCTTTCTTCTAGAATATGAGAATACAAAGGGCAAGACTTATGTATATGGTTTTTAAAATGTTTGTATGTGCTTAGCAAACTGCTAAAAACTTAGTGTTCAATAAATGTTCATCGAGTACATAAATGCTTGACACTGGGCAGCTACTTGGCAGTGATACGGGGGAAAAAGTTCTTGCATTGCAAGAAAAATTGATCTGCAAGATTCCTAACAATTGTCTGTACCCTTTAAAATGTGTCACAGATATAGTCCCTAACCGAGGGCCTCCAAAATCATCTGACACACTTCCGTCCCCCAAATAATTATATGCTGATTTTGTGGGCAGAACATAAATGACCAAGTGAAGGAGTCGTCATTACACCTGAATGGTGTTTTGTGAAGGAAGTCTTGCTGTACGATTTCATTTCTCTATGCTGAGGAAATGGCCCTAGTGCTAAACAAAGACTGTACTCTAGGTGTTCCTGAGATCTGAAACTCCAGATACTTGAGGCAGAAATCAAGCAGCACCAGTCCTAGACCTATAAAGAGTTCTTTCTTTCTTTTTTTCTTTCATTTTTTTGTCAATAGGAAAAAATAATTTTTGTTTTCTGTTAGCGAACATTCTTCAAATGCAAGGATAAATTTACAAGAACAAGATAAAGAGGAAGAATGAAATACTTCAGATTGAGGACTATTAAGCAGGAAGGGACCATTATAAGAATATTGTCAGGGAACTGTCTATCAGTGAATAGACACCCTTTCCTTTTTCAGTTTTGCAGGCACAGAAAAGCGAACAGAGGCAGAGAGATGAGTCTCACCCTGCTGGATTATTATCCTACTGGTAGCACGAGTATATTTCCACTTCAGCCCTGAGCTTCCTATTAACATTGTGTGATGACCTAGATACTGAACTATGTCTCTTGGCTTTTACCCCTTTTCTGAAACAGTCCATGCACTTTCAACTCTGGGATGATAGTGCATCCTTGGGGATCATCAAATAGATTGCTTTTCTTGGCAATTTTTACTAATAAAGTCTAGCTTTCAAATTTTCTTTTCTGTTGCCTCAAAAGAAGAATGCCAGGAGCAGTATATCATGTTCTTGTCATGTTAGTGAATTGTGGAAATATTAGCATATTGGATGAGAAAGACATGGAAGCCGGGGGCCAAAAGCTCAGTGATCCATTTGGTTTACAATATATACCCCTAGGCAGGGCTTTTGGGTTGTGATTGTTGAAAAGAAAAAGGAAGCACTGGCAAAACAGAGAAAAGTGAAAAGTGATTTCATGTGTGTAAAATCCGGGTGGGTAGTCTGTACTTCAGAGTTAGTTTCTTTTGTCTGTAGTTGCCCCTAAACTTGTTACCCAATTACTCATGGAGGAAGCCAGCACAGATTCACATGGGTACCCCCACAGGAAGGTGAACTCAGAGCTATTTCCGTATCCACCTCCTATTAATTTGTACAAGGGAAATTACTGTGGACTAATGGAGCACCCTCTTTCCATTTGTGGCTTCTCTGTTTTCAACAGGGAAAGTGTTAAGACAGGAAATTTGCCTTATGAAAACCACCTAAAACTTTTCAAAGTACTCATGACTTCCAGCACTTAAAAAAGGTAAGGTCTCTTTTGCTTAAATGCCCACATTAGCTTATTTCAAAGGATATTTTGGGTTCTGTTATTTTCTCTCAAAAACTTTACCACTGAGGTAATACAAAATCCAGTCATTTCCTGTGGATGCTACAATGTGCTATAGATAAGAATAATCTCGCTTTGTTGATTATAATTTCAACAATGAAACCTCTCAAGTTTCATTGAAATCTAAATTCATGTGAGGCAAGGAAAATAACATTCTTACATGTTGTATAGTGTTAAAGACCATAGACTAAGAATACCTAAGTTCAATTATTTAATCATGTGATTATGAACAATTTATCTAAATCTATTTATAAAACTCATCTACATATTAAATATCTTAATAATCTGCTTCTTTTAGGGATAAATTTTATGTGATTATTCTTTGCTAATTGTGGAAAATGAAAAAAGTCAAGATTATTTATGTTAATTGTTTATCCAGACTTTTGAAATAATCAACATTATATAAACTTTCCCTTCAGTTTCACAGATATCTTAAAAGTACCCTTTGATTTTCCTTTCTCAGTATTTTTTCTTTCACTTACCACATTATTTTGACTGGAAGAAATAATGGAAAAAATAATGTCTGGAAGATGAAATGAAACCACTGGAAGTCAACCAATTAGCATGTTAAGAAATAAGGATCATCTATCTGGCAGTTAGTGGCATATTGGCTAATCCTAACTAAAATGTGATTAAACCAGACTGGAAGTTTTATCAGGTTTCTCCATGTTCTCTGCTAGATTCAATTTGGGGTAATTTTAAGCTACCAGATGGCTGTGACTTTACATGTCTCCTAGACCCTCATAGACATCACTTGTTATGAAGTATGATGTTGATAATTATGGCACTGGTGAAAATGATAGGAAATTCAACAAGCCAAAGAGCAGTCCAGGCTAAAGCATGGTATTTAGCATTGAATATCTTAAAGCTATTGCTATAAGGACTGGAAGGGTTTGGTGGTTTCCTGTAAAAATCCAGAAATAAGGGCAGAACATCCTGGCTAGTTACTTCCTCTTCAGAGAGCATGGCTGGATGTATTATCACATGTTTTGAAAATGCATGAAACCATGCTTACAGCTGCATGCATACTGTGTCCATTTCCATATGAGAATCAAAGGGGAGATGCACTGTCAAATGATGACAAAGCTAAATCTGGATCTAGGAAATTGATATTTATATGCATTAGGTGTATCTAAATGTACAAAAATAGTTTTTATCTCTGCCTTGTTTCCTAACCAAAAATGAGGGATAAGCCTGTTCTATTTTAAATATCTTGATTTCACCATGTTGTATAAATCTGAATTCTTCCCTCCTCCCTCCCTTTAAAACATTGATGCCATCCCCGTCCCCCTAACATCATCCCATATCTGAAAGAGTGGGGAAAAAAGACATTTATGGAGCTAAAGATCCATTCCAGACTTGCACTGGACTCTGCCCTGAGTGGAGAAAGAGATGCTGGATGTAGCACAGATGGACTGAGAAGCAGGATTGTTTGACCTTCGTGATTTTAGGGCACTAAAAACTGAAGATGGGCATGCTTAACTATAGTACCATTCCAGTTCAGAATTGGGAAAAGTCACACACTGCATTATATCTAAAGGATTTTAAAAATCTTTGTACAAATATATATAAAGAACCACTTTAAAACATAGCAGCTATTAAGAGTTTGTAGTGAAGTTTCATAAATGATTAAAAAGAAATAAATTTATATGTGTGTATACACACATATTTTTGCATATCTATATATCTTTATGTATGTCATGTATATATATATGTGTGTATATATATAAATTCAATCTTACATGCTTTTAAGAAGTGACAGGGGAACCTCCTGCTTCTCCTCCCAGTTGAACTCTTCTTTCTGACTACTGTGTTTTTCAAATAATTTCCTGCAGTATTTACTGCATCCAGATGAACTGTGATTTGAGCTTTTACCTGGCTTCCAGGTTTTATAAATATTTCTCACTCATTTTCATCTCATATCTTTAGAATCATTTTAAAGCTCTTGTTGGTGGGTAAGTAATGATGAAAGGTGGCAGGCAAGTGACCTCTTGTATATTTCTAGAGAAGTAATTAGTGAGTTAGATCCCCCAGAGACATGGGTGATATATTACAGCCTGTAGGTGGTTTGGCATGGCAGATATTACTCCACCCACACAACCCTAATCAACTTATGTATTTTAAAGCAGAGGTAAGACAAGAGCAGCAGAAGGGAGAAAAATGTGTTTATAAACAATACGTGTGTATTTTCTGAGTTGACACAGAGAATCTTTAGGCATTCATTGCACACTTTATGTCACACTGACAACTGATGGTGGAAATAGATAAATATTAGTAAGCCCTTTAATGTATATTTCAACAAATACTGATAAAGAAATCTGAGCTTCAATTTCATGATAAGAAAAAAATAAATAATGCAAACTGGGCGTATTCACTTTTCTCCTTTCCCTAAGGGTAGCCAGGCTCGACATTGTCTCCAGAGATATTTACTGTGGCATAAGTGAGACCAGAAAATTGAACTACAGAGAAGCATATTAGAATGGCAAAAGTAGTAGGGTTCGTATCTATGCAAACGTTTCATTTCCTGTTGACAATGTCAAGCTAAATATTTAATTGATCTTATTAAACACGTTCAGGTATTTTTACATCACAGGTTGTGAATTTAAAATGAGAATATATTGATTAAAAGAAGGCTCTAGAATAAAAATTCTCCTAACCCTGTCATGAGATCTCATAAATATCTTGGTTGAAACCACTTAGAATTTCTATATCTACAGTTCTCAGGCCAATTTCCAAATTGTTAATCAGGAGTGATGGACAGCATGCCTAGCCCAGGTTAGGAACAGATTTTGTAAGCACTTATTTCAAAGAAATATATTTCTTAATCCTAAAATGTGAATGAATAGAAGACTAATCCCATCTTCCACTGCTTCTCACTAATAGATGACAGCACACTTGGCTCTTTGGCCCAGATGTGGTGTCAAAATCGTCAATACAGATTTCTAAGAAGCCAC
Source organism: Sciurus vulgaris (assembly GCF_902686455.1). Lineage (NCBI taxonomy): Eukaryota > Metazoa > Chordata > Mammalia > Rodentia > Sciuridae > Sciurus > Sciurus vulgaris. The sequence continues at coordinate 70,007,971 of NC_136461.1, forward strand.
TCTTAATAGTTCAGAATTGACTCCTGAGATGAAACCAACTTCTTCATTCCCATTTCCACTCTAAATGACCAGGCTGGCTTTCCAGTTCTTCGGAGACTGATCCCTGACCCTGTTCATACAAGAAAAGCTCATCTCTATATTCCTTTTTGGACCCTTCCTTGACCTTTTGATAATAGGAAGCAGCTCCTGTTTCTCTCCCTGGTTGAGGATAGATGAGCCTCCCGGCTATCCATCTATACTTTGTGCACTATCCTTCTCCACAGACCATATTATTGGTACCCAAAAAATGGCAAATGCAAAATGGAAAAACAGAGAAAAGCTAGCTGTAAAAACCAAAGCAGATTCTCTTGCTTTAATTTTTGTTTACCCTAGTAGCTATAATTATTAAAATTGCATACAGATCTCATTTCAACAAAAACATTTCCATCAAAACTCCAAGATTCTGCTCTCATTTCTATTTTTTGAAAAACAAAAATTAACACAAAAATCACCATATCAGGGTGAGAAATGATGGAAGAAGAAAAATGAAGTCCTCAGCTTAGTTTGCACTCTTCCGTTGTTAATTTCTTTAGTAGCCATTTGGCATCTGTGATATGTCAGTGTGGAGACCCTAACAAGAATGAAGGAGTGAGTTGAAGAGTCTGAAAGAGTTTCTGGTCTAAATGAAAGAGAGGACTTAATCAAATAATGCACAGATATGTAAATAGAAATTAGGATGTGTCCTACAACAGAAAAGTAGAGGGACTTGAGAAAACAAGCCAGAGGATGATTTAATTTGGCAGAATCTCAGGTTTTTCTGAAGATATAAAGTTTTTGCTTAACTCTGAAGCCTGAGTATGATTTAGTAAGATGGAAAGGAGAGTGTTGGAAGTGAGAGAGCCTACCAGGCTGATGGAGGCAATTCCTGTGGCAACAAAGGTGTGGTACTTTTGAATAATTAGTTGTGAACAGAGGCGAGTAAGAGGATATGTGGGTAAGTGATGGAAGATATTGCTACAGAGTTATATGGGGCCCTAGCAGATAACATAGGGGCTGGTGAACCATGCCAATGGATACAGCTCTAACATTTTAAACAAGTGCATCACACAGCATTTTCTATTTGTTTGTGATCATCACAGTTTTGGAGACTAAGTTGGAAAAGGAGCAGAGTGGGTAATGATAGACAAGTTGAGAGGCTACTGCACTTGTTCATTTGTGCCTTGATAAAAGCTTGCACAAAGGTGGTGGTGATGGAGATGAGGAGAAGCAGATGAATGTGAAAGATATTTGAAAGAAAAAAAATCAGCCATGTCTAGATGGTTCGGATAGAACATTCATCTGGAAAGGTAGAAGTTGATGATTTTAAAAAACGTTGGTTTTCCCACTTGGATTTTTTTCCTGCTATTCATAGAAACAGGAAAAACAAGGGAAATGAAAAAAAAAAAAAAAAAAACAAGTTTTGAGAATTTAGGGCGTGGATTTGTGTAAATCATGTGTCACTTTCCAAAACAGAGTTGACAAATAATTGGATGTGCTGATCTGGGGATCACTTTGGGGTAGCAATGGAAATATGAGAGTCATTGGCATAAATCAACTCATTTTCTGGTTATGCCATGAAGATTTATTCAGTTCAATTTTCCTGTTTAACTTATTGTTAGATTTATTGTTTAATTTATTGTTTAATTTATTGATAGATCTGGTTTTTCTGTTATAGGTAGCTCCTGCTGACCAGCCCCATGCTGAATATTGAACTTGGGGGTGCTCTACCACTGAGCTATGTCCCTAGTCCTTTTTTAATTTTTCATTTTGAGTGAGGTTCTCACTTAATTGCCCAGACTGACCTCTAACATGGGTTCTCCTGATTCAGCCTCCCCAGTAGCTGGGATCGTAGGCATGTGCTATCAGACTCAGTTTACAGAGAATTTTTATGTTTTGTAGAGATGAATTGGTTTCTAAATTATTAGATCAGCATGGAAGTAGTGGCGGTGGGTTTGTTGATATGTATTCAGCAAATACTACATGCCAAGTACTGGACTAGATGCTTTACATACCTAATCTCATTTACCCAATGTCACATCTGGAGAAATATACACCATTACACAAGGGGAAAAAAACCGAAGCCCGGAATTGAAGAACATAGCCAAGATGCTTCAGCAGTTAAGAGTATGATTCTAAGGACATTTGTTCTTTCTACTTTAAGAAATTCTTCTTACAGATTTCAAAAAACTAAATAATTGAATGACAATGTATAAGAAGTCCAAATGCAATTATATTCCATTTTAGAATTTAATGTTTAATTACATTTTAATAAATTTATTTCTTTAAAACATTTGTTAGAGAGTCAATTTAAAAGCATTTATTCACCAAACTTTTCCTGAATACTGACCATATACTAATAAATATTTGTTAGGATTGTGAGAATATAATTATTTGTTCTTATCCTAGACTTATTACTTATCTAACAGAAAGTAGATAGTGATAATTTTTATCTGCAGTTACCTATGCAACATACACTGCCAATTCTTTTACACAATTTTCCCAATTAATTCTTCTTAGGTGATAGTAAGTTTGATAGGTATCCTGTCTCCATGTTATAAATAAGAAAAATAAGGTCCTAAGTTATACAACCAGTAAATGGCACAGCTGGGTCTTTATTAAGTTTTTTTTTTTTTTTTTCTTTTGAGATTTCTATCTCAAATTTGTGGTTGTAGATTATTTTGTCTGTTTTCTAGACTGAGTCGAACAGACCATTCAATGGGTTATACTAGTTTCCTATATCATGTCTAATAAGAACACAAAGCACAGATCAGTCATACTACTAGAAATACTTAGAAAATAATAATTTTTGTTTAAAATGATTTTAAACTTAATTAAAAATGAAAGTTAAATGCATATATTTATGAAATGTTAAAAATATTATACCATTTTTTATGGGATGGGAGTTGAAAACAACTATAGGGAAATGTCCTTATTAATGTAAAATCTCTTAAAATGTCCTTATTAATGTAGAATCTAAGGAGAACCTAATATATTGCCTTCCATATGAGGACAGCAGTTTGCTTTATAGGCTTTGTGCCATGTTCTATTTTAATTCAACTTTGCAGATTTTAAACTATTCCATATTTGTTTTCCCTTGAAACTAGATATTGCCAAAACATACTCCGAACTTTTAAATTATATTTCCTTCTGTTTATTGGGGTAAATTTGACACAAAATTGTTTGCATTCAGTAGCCTATATTCAGAAGTTTAACCATCAGTTTCTTTTGCTGGGTGATATAGAGGCTGCTTTTTACACAGGCTGATCACCTGCCTACAGTGAATTTCTATGTCTGAAGCAGAAAAGAAAATGTTAGCAAAGGAGGCCAAAGTTGTTACAATAGTTTACAACATAGCTTTCATATTTTAAGAGTTTGACATTAACACTTTGTGAAGTCAAGAGTGTTCACACTGTTTTATCACAGTCTGAAGTTAAGGGAGCTTCTACTGGTTCTTTACTGTTTTTAGGACTAAAGCAATTTGTATTCTAAAATAAGACCTTTCACAAATAAAGCTTGTAAATATTTTCTGATAGTGGTGATCACGTGGATAAATGGACAGGTGAATGGCATAATTTCACATAACAAAAGGGAACTGTGTGCCTTTGTCATTCAGTCCAGACACTATGCTCAGGTCATGTATATAAAACCATGGATGTGGAGCAGTCTGTGCTCTCCACCTTACCATCTATTCAGGGGAGGGCAAATGCACAAACCCTCTAATCCTGAAAATTAAACGATCACACAGAATAGCATGCATGTTTTGGAAAGAAGGTTGTGTTACTGGGATTTGAACTCAGGGGCACTCAGTCATTGAGCCACACGCCCAGTCCTATTTTGTATTTTGTTTAGAGACAGGGTCTCACTGAGTTGCTTTGTGTCTCGCTTTTGCTGAGCCTGGCTTTGAAATCCTAATTCTCCTGCCTTGGCATCCGAGCCACTGGGAATACAGGTGTGTGCCAGCATGCCTGGCTAGAATGGCCTGGTTTGATAGGATGAACAGAAAGGAAAATAAAATTTTGAGTAAAGGGATAAAGAGGAGAGGGAAGGAAGAAAGAAGTGAAATAAGAAGGGAGGGAGGGAGGAAAAGAGATTGGAAGATAAAAAGGAGAGAGGACGAGAGAAATCTATAGAAGCACAAGGTATGACCCTTATCACTACCTCAAATAAAAGCTGAAAGTCTTTAGTCTGCTAGTATACTTATGTGTGAGTGCCAAGAAAGTACATATGCAGAAGTTAAATTATGGGTTTTAATATATCTATGCATTAATTTAATTGCTACCAAGTTGTTTCCAAAATGACTGAATCAGTTTACAGCCCCGATAGTAGCAAACACAGTTTGTATTTCCTCATTCTCACCAACATTTGCTATTATTATCATTATTAGATTATTTTAATTTCACAATCTTATTTCTTACATGGTTGAGTAGCTTTTCAAATAGATACAGTCATTTTTAAAAAATTTTGTTGTAGTCAGTTTCCTATTCATGACTTTTGCTGAAAGTTTTTGTTTATGCAGTCTTACCTTTTTATTACAATTATTAAGGCATATTAATTTTATAAAATAATGTTTTATTGTAACAATTTCATACAAGACTATAATGTACTTTGATATATAAACTCTTGATTATTTATTGTCTTGATTAGTTACTAGTTATTTTATTAGTTAATTTTATTTTACTAATTTGTCCTCAGTCTTTTTACTCTACCTATGGTAGATTTTATTTTACGATGTTGATTATATATTTCATAATACTATTATTTGAATGCTCATGTTCTTCCAAAATTCATATGTTGAAATCCAGTACCCAATATGGTAGGGTTAAGAGGTCTGGAATTTGGGAAGTGATTAGGTCATTTGGGATCACACTTCTCATTAATTAAATTAGTACCTTTATTAAAGAATCCTAAGAAGCCTTGTTTATCCTTTCCACAATGTGCAGAAATAGCAGGAAACTGTTGTCTTTGAAGCAGAACTTTCTTTCTCCAGAAGCTGCTGGTTCCTTAATCTTAGACTTCCCAGCCTCTAGATCTGTGAACTATAAATATCTTTCTTTTATAAATTATCTAGAGTATTTTTTTATAGCAGCTCAGGAGGACTGTGACAATTCCTAAATATTTAATTTTTTTAGCCTTATAGATTCTTTTCTTTGGTCTTTAAAATTACATCCTGTAATTCTCTGTATGCATCTAACTATTCTAGTATCAGACACCATTGGAGGAATCTAAACCTGCTGCTTGATGTTCAAGGTGGTTTGCTGCCTTGTGTTCTTGATAGTCTTTAGTGCTGAGTTCACCGTGATATCTTAATCTACAGGAATCCTACAGGCCTAAACTAGAAGTACTTTGCTCTATGGAAGATTTTCCATCTGCTCCTTTTTCATGATTATCACATAGTTACCGCAGAATACAAAAATGTTGAGCACACATTTAAATTCTTTCACAATTTGGATATTTTCATAAAAGCTGAATTTATTCTCACTCTTTTAAGTAGAAGTCAAGTCTTTGGAAATAGTCCAAAATTTTCTGAATTGTGAAAAGGTATTAGTTGCTACCAATATATAGAATAGTTGATATAGAATATCAACTAAGGCACACTATCATCCAAGTATTTCAGTGACTATTAAGAATTGGCTCTTGTAGAAACTAGGCAGAACTAGTCAGTGTTGTGGAACATAAATGCTACTTATTAAAAATACTTGCTTGATCTTAGGCGTAGTGTTTTTAAATTCTGTGCTGATATTTTTATCCTAATGTGGTGATGTTTTCTGTAATTTTGGGAGTGTGTTTGAAAAGGCAAAGTTTATATAAAACCAAGATATTGAATTCCTCCTTTTGTTTAGTAGTGTTTAAGAAATTGGAACTCAGAATTAAAATTTCATATTCAAAAAATTAAGAATTATTCAAAGGCCCATGGCAAACAAAAGCCAAAGGAAGATTGTAAGTGAATGCTTTTTTTCTTGCGATATTTGTCATGCCTGTGATGTCAGGTGTCATGCATGTATTTTGGGGGATTGACTTTGAGGTTGAAAGATAGTTTTATTTTTAAGGTGTTGATGTCCAAGTGACACTAACAGGGAAGTCATAAGGAAATGCGTAATACTTGAGCATAAATTAAAAAGAAGAAATCATACTTTGATAACACTCTTTAGTTTGACAATATAGAGTGTAATGCTTGATTATCTGTAGAAAGAAAGGTAAAACAAAATTTAAAAGCCTATGTTATCAGGTAGAGGAAACATGTTGAAAGAGAAATCTTAGCCTGAGCTCATGACCTTTGGGGAGAACATTTATTTATTTTGCTCAGTAACTCTAGTGATTTGAATGTTCTTTTCTCTTGTGATATTTTGTTTGTCTCCAATAGATTGTAGCAGGCTACATTGTTTATTCTAACCCAGATCTTAATCTTTAATATTGACTTCACTTAAAGCAATTTATTAGAATCAGGTATCATGGTACAAGAGATCATTGTCAATTAGGGGCAGGAATTTTCAGGATGAACATTTAAATGATCACATTTAAGTGATAAAAATAGTCATGCTTATTAATCTATCAATATGATCATTTACTTGATACCCATTGTTGTTGGCACAAATATGCAAGCACTCAAGCACACACAGGTCTGGGAAGGAGTGTCAAATCATTCAATAACAAAAATGAAGCACTTTCACTTGTTTAAAGCACAAAATATCTTCCTAAGTTTGGGTTGACATCCACCTGAGATGTCAAAGTTATTTCCCTTGTTAAATCGATACTCTTAAAAATGTAAAATTGAGGGCAGGTAGGAGAAGAGGAACTCTAGTCTAAAGTCGGAAGTTTGGGCCTCAGCATTGCTCCCCCAGGCATTGACCCTTGCCTCACCCAGTTGAGTGAAAGCATCCAGTGATGTTTTTGGAGTTGTTTGGTACAGTGCCTCATGCTTGAAGATCAGTCAGGCTGTTGTTAGAGTGCCTTTCTTCTCAACAGAGAACTTTGGAGAATGAGGGAAGCTGTACTCCTATCTGGGCCCATCCTGGACTATTTCTGACCTCATAGATTTGTTTCTGTACTCTGCTGCTGCTTTTATTGAAAGAGGTCCTCTACGTCCTCTGTACACGCTGGCATCTTTGTCTCATTGTGGCAGCCAGCACACTGGATTCCCAAGTGGATTGGATTTAAAAAATCAAGTTCAGAGGCAAAAACATCATAATAACATATTTTGCACGTTATAGTCAGGTACTGAGTTCACTAAGCTGAAGTTGTGTAAAGATAAGAGAAACCAAATAAAAATTAGCTCAAATAGGAAACAATTCATCTTAAGGAAAAGGTTATCTAATCATAAGGGCTAATTGTATTCTGTGAAGTGATACAAATACTTAGAAACTGAATAAGGAGAATATTAATTTTGGGGAAAATGAAACCTATTTCTGGGCATGTAATATTGAATAAGGTAAAAATGAAAAAGACCTTCGGAAAGGAATGTCATAAAACTAATCAACAAAGTCAAAGAACCACAAAGGAAAAGCAGTATTTCATGAATGGGAATGCCAAGTTAAACACATTTTGTATAACTGAGACCTATGGAAAGACATAAAGGCAGCAAATACAAAACAAAACAAAAGACAAGAAGCTCAACTTCTCAGGAAAGGAGTGATGTTTATTTAGCTGAGAGCAAAATGAATTATTTGCATGAGTATTCTCCAAAAAAGAAGAAGGTAGGATTATAGAAAGTGCAATGCATTTTCCTTAGGGAATAGTGAGATGTGAAAAGTCTTTACCATCACACTAGAGCAGATAATTAGGCAATTAGAACTATTAAATTTGACAGAGCATTAGTTTAAATGTATTACTCACTAGGATTCTGAAGAAACCACAAATAATGCAATTTTTAGTGAATACTTTTGATAACTCGTTGAGAACAACATCTCACCAGAGAGTTGAAGGATGCTAGTACACTCCAATGTTTGAGAAACACACACACACACACACACACACACACACACACACACACACAGGTCCTGGGTAAGGAACTATTCAGGAAAAGCTAAAACCTCTGAAGTCTTTATCCTGTTTTATAAGCAATTATTATAATGTACATATAGGCATTAACCCACCAATCATCAAAAGACCTTTCCAAAGTAGACAGCAAGTATCATTTCAGTGCCTCCTACTTTGATTTATAGGTATTAAAACAGAAACAAAAAGAAGTCACCTTGAAAGCTGGTGAAAAGACCAAGTCTAGGATTTAAGTAATTGACAATTACCAAACATTTAGTAATGCATAATTTAGTAGTACCAGAGTCAACTTAGAATACTGTCCTTATCACCTTGCTATAAAACCTCTAAATGGATTACTGCTGCATTTTTAAAAAGTATGAAATATTGTGACACTGAATAATAATTTTATACAATAATCACATAATGCTTATCACATTTTCCAAAGCCCATATTTTTCAGGTCTCACTTTATTTTGCTAGTGTACATATGAATTATAACTGCTTGGAATAAAGAACTTTTAACATAGTAGCCATGCCCATGTGCATTGCACCAGAATTTCCAAACTCTTTGTTCCTGAAGATTAGCTGCTACTCAGGGTCATCCCTGGCAGCCTTGTCACCATCAACCGCTCTACAATGTGATCGTGGGGATGGTCTAGGTCAGTGACAGACAGATAATATCAAAGTAGATCTTAGCACAAGGGTTAGACCTATTAAGGACCTTCACTCTTTCTGACATGAGGATTCAATGGAGCAGGATTCTGGCTTGGTCATCTCTGTGTTCTCCTACAGTACTTGTGCGCATACTCTGATTTAATTCATGGTTGGTTAAATAAATGGATGAGGACAGAGTCTTCTTAATACTTTTTCTGACATTATTCATGGATGAGTTTGAGGTTCCTGTTATGATTCCACATTGGTTTCCATTACAGCTTTTATAATCTTGCTTTGCAATTTCTTAGGTATAAGTGTGCTGATCCCATGACCTGATAACTTCTAGTTCTGGCCTAGATATACGCTTTGCTAATAATTGTATTTTCAATGCTTTGCACACGTACAAGCATAGTAACACAGTACATGCTTTCCTAATGAATACAAGGATTTGTTTCCATTCACCTCTGTTAATAAGTACTTCTCAGTAAAAAAGTAAAGATAAAGCCCATGTCCATATATTTAAAAATTTTAAATACTATTTTAGATATGCAACTATTATATAGTTAGGGATTGATGGTTGCATTTTAGTGATATTTGTGATTTTATTTTAATTGTATTTCTCAAATCTGCAACCAAACTTTTTCTTGTGAGTGCCTCTGTGATTTAGTGCATTTTTCCTTCATGTCTGTCTGATCTTGAACTTTTGGTCCTCCAGATCAGCCCCTGGATTCACTGGGCTTATAGGTATGCCCCATCCCACCTGATTGCCTTTGCGATCTTTTTTTTAAACTGATGGATTTAATCCATTTATATTTATTATGATTGTTGATATGGGTAAATTTGTTCCTATCATTGTATTTTCTCTTTATCTTTTGATGTGAGTATGAGGTTTTGAATTCATAAGGAATCCAACATGACTTACTAAAAGGAGTACTGTGGCTTTGTAGTTAGGAAAACAGTGTTCTTGTCTCCAATTTGCTTCAAAGAAATAAATCAATCTCTCTGAGCTGAACTTGGCATCAATAAAGTGGTAAGATTAGAATAGGTTATGTCTAAAATAACTCAATCCTACTAATTATAGTATCAATTATTCTAGAACAAATGAACTGAATAAACGTTTATCAATTGCAGGGTGATGGCAGTGTACTGAGAGACAGAACATTCAAAGAGAGAGAGTCCTTGCTGGAGTCAAAATATTCTCTATGGTGATGCTGTCCAATAGAAGACGTTCCTATGATGGTGAAATTGCTCTATCATCTGCACTGTTCAAAACCATAGGCAGTAAGCACATGTGACTATATAGCCCTTTAAAGTCCCTATGGAGCCAGTACAGGTGAGGGATTTATTTTTAATCATTTTAAACTTAATATAAACATGTGGCTAATAGACACTATACTGGACAGTGCAGGTTCAGAGTTATAGGTACATGCATGAATGAGACTTATGAATTTGAATCAGAAGTATGATAGGGAACAGATTAAAGAAACTTCCCAGTATCTTAACACTTATATCAAATTTATGAATAAAATAGATTTTTAGAAATGGTACACTATGTTTAATCGAAATTAGTTGAGTGCTCATGCGTGTGTAAGAATCTGAGTTCTTTATAGATTCTGGAGATTAGTGCTGTATCTGAAGTATGATTGGCAAAGATATTCTCCCACTCTGTAGGCTCTTTCTTCACATTACTGATAGTTTCCTTTGCTGAGAGAAAGCTTTTTAGTTTGAATCTATCCCAGTTATTGATTCTTGCTTTTATTTCTTGTGCTATGGGAGTCCTGTTGAGGAAGTCTGGTCCTAGGCCGACATGTTGAAGATCGGGACCTACTTTTTCTTCTATAATCTGCAGAGTCTCTGGTCTGATTCCAAGGTCCTTAATCCATTTTGAGTTGAGTTTTGTGCATGGTGAGAGATATGGATTTAGTTTCATTCTGTTGCATATGGATTTCCAATTCTCCCAGCACCATTTGTTGAAGAGGCTATCTTTTCTCCATTGCATATTTTTGGCGCCTTTGTCTAGTATTAGAAAGTTGTATTTATTTGGGTTTGTGTCCGTGTCCTCTATTCTGTACCATTGATCTACCTGTCTATTTTGGTACCAGTACCATGCCGTCTTTGTTACTATTGCTTTGTAATAAAGTTGAAGTTCGGGTATTGCGATACACCCTGCTTCATTTTTCCTGCGAAGGATTGCTTTAGCTATTCTGGGTTTCTTATTCTTCCAGATGAATTTCATGATTGCTTGCTCTATTTCTGTAAGGTACGTACGTCATTGGGATTTTAATTGGGATTGCATTGAATCTGTATAGCACTTTTGGTAGTATGGCCATTTTGACAATATTAATTCGGCCTATCCAAGAACATGGGAGATCTTTCCATCTTCTAAGGTTTTCTTTAATATCTTTCTTTAGTGTTCTGTAGTTCTCAATCTCCAGAATCTATAAAGAACTCAAAAAACTCTACTCCAAGAATTCAACTAATCCAGTGGACAAATGGGCTAAGGAAATGAATAGACACTTCACAGAAGAAGATGTACAAGCAATCAATAAACATATGAAAAAATGTTCAACATCTTTAGTAATAAGAGAAATGCAAATCAAAACCACCCTAAGATTCCATCTCACCCCAATTAGAATGGCGATTATCAAAAATACAAGCAACAGGTGTAGGCGAGGATGTGGGGAGAAAGGTACACTCATACATTGCTGGTGGGGCTGCAAATTAGTGCAGCCACTCTGGAAAGCAGTGTGGAGATTCCTTAGAAAACTTGGAATGGACCCTCCATTTGACCCAGCTATCCCACTCCTTGGCCTATACCCAAAGGACTTAAAATCAGCATACTACAGAGATACAGCCACATCAATGTTCATAGCTGCTCAATTCACAATAGCCAGACTATGGAACCAACCTAGATGCCCTTCAATTGATGAGTGGATAAAGAAACTGTGGTATATATACACAATGGAATATTACTCAGCCATAAAGAATGACAAAATTATGGCATTTGCAGGCAAATGGATGAAATTGGAGAATATCATGCTATGTGAGATAAGCCAATCTCAAAAAGCCAAAGGACGAATGATATCGCTAATAAGTGGAGGATGACACATAAAGGGGGGGAGGGAAGGGTTAATGTTAGGGTTAGAGTTAGGGTTAGGGAGGGGGAGCAAGTATGGAGGAAGAAAGTACTATATAGAGGGTAAAGAGGGGTGGGAGGGGTGGGGGGAAGGGAAAAAATAACAGAATGAATCAAACAACATTACTCTATGTAAATTTATGAATACACAAATGGTATGCCTTTACGCCATGTACAAACAGAGAAACAACATGTATCCCATTTGTTTACAATAAAAAAAAAAAAAGAATCTGATCTCTTAAGTGGTGTAAAAGGGACATGAGGTAACAAATTATACCAGAATACCCAAATCTTCCAATAACACAGATTTTAAATAAAAATTTAAAAATATTGAGGAAAAAACACAATCATAATGCTTTGTGTAACTAATTAGTGGAATCTGAAGTGAATGATATGTGATATATGATCCCATATAATGGTAATGAGGAAAGGGAAAAAAAGCAATCATAAAGTCCATAATCAAAATCAGGATACAATACAAACTCTGGTTTGAGAAATTGGCTTTGGAATTGATGGAGCGAGTTTATTAATATATTAAAATTCTCACTATAAAATATTTTGGCAAAATGTGAAGGGGAAAAAAGTCATGTTTAGAAATATTTTTAGAAAGAAAAAGGAGATGGATAATCACAGCAAGGACTCAAATCAATCAAAGCTATTTTGGCAGACCTTCCTGAAAGTGAGTCATGTTTGGAATAATATGCTACGTGTTAGTCAGCTGCTTCATCACTGGGACCAAAAGACCTGACAAGAACAATTAGAGGAGGAAAAGCTTATTTGGGGTCTCATGGTTTCTGAGGTTTAAGTCTGGGACTGAACATCATGGCAGAAGGGTGCAGTAGAAGAAAGTTGCTCAGTGCATGGCACAAGGAACCAGAGACTTCTCTCAGCAAGGACAAAATATAAACCCTGAAGGCATGACCCAATGACCCACCTCCTCCTGTCACACACAACCTGCCTACAGTTATCAAGTTAATCCTTACGGGGGATTAATGCATTGATTAAGTTAAGGCTTTTGGAAGCCAACCATTTTGCCTCTAATGTGTCTTGCATTGTCTAACATATGAGCTTTTGTGTAACATCTTGTATCTTAACGATAACATCCTATACATATTTCAAATCACCTTATTAGTCTGTTGAAAGTGTACCACTAAAATTGAAGAGGTTGGATGAAGGGCAATAAGACTTAAAATTTGAGAGGTTAGAGAATTATTAATGAAGAATGATTATCCAGATTTAGAAACTGTGGCTTCCAAAAAGTTGGTATAGTGGCCACACCTATAATTCCAGCTACCCAGGATGCTAAGGAAGGAGGATCACAAGTTTGAGGCCAGTCTGGGAAATTTAGTGAGACTCTGTCATAAAGTAAAATAAAAGTTGTTGGGTGTATAACACATTGGTAAAGCACTGAGCATGTATGAGGTACCTAAAAATAAATTAATAAATAAAAATAAAAATAAAAGGATTATTAGGTACTGGAAGAAGGCTAAATTGAATTGATAACAACCTGAAACTGAAGAGCAGAAAAATGTAATCAACAAACACTTCTAGTTGAAAGAGTCAACCAGGCAAATTTAAAAACTCACCAAAGGAGGTTTTTTCTATGGATTTTCAAAATAGATCAACTTAAATATTTAATCCTTCCATTGATGAAACTTTATCAAAGAATCTAATACCATGGTGGTGATAACAACAAGCCAAGTAACTAGATTATATGTTCTATGTTTGAAAGAACTAAAGGTTTACTTCCATTCTGTTCTACACATTTGAAAGCCAAATTCAGAGTAAACATACCAGAAAGAACATTGACATTGAATTTGGAGAGACTTATATTTGAATTCTCTTTCTGCCACTAATACAACTGGGAGGTAAATACAAAAGATTTACCTCCCTGAATCTTGGCCTCCAGAACTTAAACAAGTTTAAGGAGAGCTGCTTCAGTGGGGGAATGTTTTGATGTTCAATGAAATAATTCATGGAAACTGCCTAGAATGGTATCTGAGAAAACTTTTCTTCCTTATAAGTATGGGCATCATTTCAGTCAACTGTAATATACACATCCACATTGGTCAGAACAATTCCTTCTGATATTTATTGAGTACTACCCTGTGAGAGGTGTTCTCCTAGGTCCCAGCTGTGTAAATACAGGAAGGAAGCTGCATTCTCTGCCTGCAAGGAGTTATAGTCTAATCAAACCATGAGAGGAGTTCTAAACAGCCAGAAGAGAGTGCTTTGGGAAAAGACAAAGGCAAGATTGGAAGAGAATGATCAGGATAACATCTATGTAAAATAGGATAAAATATTCATTCTCACATTAGTATGTCCCTTTCCCTTCATTGTTTTAAGAGTCTTTCTGTTCACTTCTTTGATATATTTAGTTACCATATTCTGCATTACAGTTTCTAGAACCAAGACAAGTAGACACAGCAGGGTTTGCCCTCACTGAGTTTAGAATCAGGTCTACAAATGAGCTGGAGAGCAGTGCCAACCCTCATAAAGTGGTCACATGGGGTGTGTGGAATCAGGATTAAATGGCAGGGTATGGGTACAGGACCTGTATCTTAAATATTTAGACAATCAGAGTCTCCAGAACAAATCAGAAGAGTGAAAACTTTCATCAAAAACAATGTACAGAGTAAAGAGTGTTTATGTGCAAAAGAGGTGGGGGCACTGAGGGTCTTTTCTATTTAGGCTTCGTGGTCAAGTAGAAGGAATCTGGGGTACTTGGTTCCAGAATGAAGACTGACCTCAGTCTTCTTTTATGATTAGCAGACACCAGCCTACCTTTTCTTGTCATCAGTTGACCTCCAGGTTGAGAATTCGTCCTTTAAATTGCAATACCAAATGAAATTTTGTTTCATAAATTAATAGGTGAAAACATTTAAACAAAAATGCTTGTATTTTTTCCACATTTTAAATTTTTGAATAATTCTGGTTTAACAATTGATCTGGCATTGATAAGGAAATTCAAAGTCATGTTATTGCAAAAATTAGCTAAACAGTCTTCCCCCATTGTCTAAGCACATTCTAGACCTCTTCTGCAACTTGACTGACACGCTGATGACTAAACATAGTATTTTACGTGTATGAGAAAAATGTTTTTCTTTTCTTTGTTTTGGAGATACTTTGCCATTTGAGAATCAAATGCCCTTCTTTGCCTTTGCCCAGATAGACATAAAAAGCCGATAGTGCCAACAGCCACTAGAATTACCTAAAGCTGTTAAAGCCACATAAGCACCTAGCTGAATTTATTTGAAAATGACTGTATTTAACAACCCCCTCCCCCAAATATAAGCTAAATGACCTAAAGACCAAAACTATGAAGTAAAATAACAACTGATGCTTTAAAATGTATTGGAACAGATAAGAAGAGTTCTGTCACACTTAAAAAATGATCAAGAAGATTGAAATTATATTTAAAAAATGATCAAGGGAACTGAAATATCTGAAGAGAACACAGACCAAACACAGAAATACGAACCATCAGATTCTGTGTTAATTAAAAATTATATGCTACATATTTTTTAATTGCTAATTGACTTTATTGAGTGTTCCATGAATTGATAAGTAGATGAAAAATATTTAAAATGCTTATATATTTAATTCTAAAGTGCACATTTCAAGTGATTCATTTTCAATAATCAATCTGGTATTGATGAGGAAATTCAGAGTTATGAATTTAGATTAATTTCCCCCTTGTTTTTAGGAGATATCTGTAGCAATGTGAATGAGGTAACCTGTGATCATAGATATTTTTCCTGTGCCTAGCTGTGACACTCACACCTTATTCTATTCCTTTCTCTTCAGCACTTTGTATTTAACTAGGGTATGAAGGGGTTAATGCGCCCGCCCCCCACCCCCTTTCTTTGGTTTTCCTAGAAAAAGGAAATAGAATTGGAACTCAACTTTGGCTTACTTAGCTTGGATTGTCTGGCAAGAAAGCAATGCAAAATTTTAAACACTTTGTGATTTGTTTAGTATCATTAGTTCAATATTTTTGAAAAGCCAATCACAGATAATACCATGGGAGACAATGAAGAATGAGATGTATTATAATTCTAGGTTTAAGTAATGTCTTTCTCTTTTAGTCATGATTACTTGTCAGGTCTTCAGAAACTCTCTCAAGTAAAGAGACTGAAGGGATAATTTAATAACCTAAATTCAAAAGGTCCTTAAATAATGAATGGTTTAAAATGAATTTGAGGCACAATAAAAAAATTTGGGTTTGAGAGACCCAGGTCCCAGCCTCATGTTTTTGCTAATAGACTGTCTCTCTGGGTCAGTCATTTAACTCCCAATTCTTTTGTTGTCCATCTGTCACAGGATGAATGACCTGCTTTATTTCTTGGTAAAGGGAATAAATAAACATTTCCTAGGTTTTTCAAAGGGTGGTTTGAACCAAATGTTGAATGCCACTGAAAACAAGTGCAATAAGACAAAAGAGGGAAGCTTTGTCTTCATGACAGCTGGAAAATACAAAACATTGAAATATTGTTTGTCCTGCAGGCGGTGTTAAATATTGTAACTGATTTTCATTCACTGAATGAATGCTTTTACTAGCTTTGTGTAGACAAAACCAGTTTAATTTATGTTCTACTGTGTTGCTTTTTTGTGCACTAAAATTGCTAACAGATCATCAGAGGAATGTTGGATTCTGAGACCTTTTACCTGTCGTGGTGATGTGTTTGTACAGACCAATGGACAGGCTCAAGTCTCAACCAATCCCTATTGTGATTGAGAAGTTTCTGAGACAGCTGGTCAGGATTACTGGAGAAATAATATGCGACTGAAGAACAGATGTCTTCTTCGTTTGAAGTTAACTGGTCTGTTTAGGTCTCAACCTTTGACCCTATTCTTATGAGTACTCAGAATGACTCAAATTAACTGGCCCCATTTTTCTCCTCTTATAGCCACCAGGGAATACTCTTAGAGAAAGAATAAAATGTAACAGGTGTTATGATCTCTACGTAGGGGCCATTAATTATCTCCAATCCACTTTTCCTTAGTTGCAAGAACATAAAATATACAGAGATTTCTGAGTATTGGGTTGTCAGTTGTCTTTCATGATGGTTTGGCTGGATAGGATCATTGTCTTTCAAACTTTCTATAGCTGGATGATAAATCACTGTAATTTGATTTGTCTTCTGTAATTTTAGACATCATTCTATTAGACAGCTAAATTAAAATGGCAAAAGCTTTTAAGATACTTATAGGAGATTAGGGTACTTTACCTATGAGGAAATTAAGTCCCCTTTTTGCCCCAAGGGCATATTGAAATGCTGTTGGAAAGTGTTTTTGTCCTAATTTTAAGTTGGAATAAGAGAAAATAAGGAAACTCACTTGATACTGCATAATACATAGCAATTATTTTCTGATATTAGATTTCTTAGAATTGTGAAAGAATAAATTAGGTACCAATCTATATATTCATGGCTGCTAAAGTGGTTTGCAGTTGTCCAGGCCTTTATCTCTAAAATGATCTTTCAAGTCCTATAGCACTCCTGCCTCATATATTATTTGATCTATAAAGATAAGGCTGACA
Source organism: Sciurus vulgaris (assembly GCF_902686455.1). Taxonomy (NCBI): domain Eukaryota; kingdom Metazoa; phylum Chordata; class Mammalia; order Rodentia; family Sciuridae; genus Sciurus; species Sciurus vulgaris. The sequence goes on from NC_136461.1 coordinate 70,025,294, forward strand.
GAGATGTTTAAAAAAATGTCTTTGTCATGATAGCCTTTCTCAGGTGTAAGCAGTAAAGCTCACATGAGGATCAAAGATGAAGACTTTTGACTATGCTAGTGTTTTACACTCCAGTGTCTTCTCCTTTGGTCTACAGTGGGAAAGAAAATACAGTTAGCCTACTATGTACAGTGTTTGGTAAATGATGCTGAAGTCCATTCCATGATGGAGACATTCATCTGCTCTATTTCTGAATATTGTCCCATAAAAGGTATGCAAATATATTACTTACAGCCTCAATGCAAATTCAGTGAGAAAACAACCATAATCAGTAGTGAGCTTTATTCCTAGTTGACATTGATTCAAACCATGTGTATCATTTTGTTTAAAAGCTGTTTACTATGAAAATCATTGAATGCTTTCCTATTTACATGTTCACACAGTTTCTTTATGAAAACATGTATTATTCAGACTTTTAGTGCATCGAACTTTCTTAGACTCCTACCACCTACTTTATGATAGTCACTTCTGTTCTCTTGAGCTAACTTAGGGGTTTATGCTCCTAATGTCTTGATACCTTTTCTTAGTTAGATCTATTTCAACTCTAATTAATGGCTTTAATCATCTCATATTTCAAAGCTTGAGAAAATAATCTTTGTGGTTGACTTGCATGAAAAACAGCATTATAATACATATTTTCATCAAAATTAAGTTTGTAACTGTAATAATGAATAGATATTATTTAATAAAAAATAAAAGAAAAAGTACAACTACTGTTTAAAAAAATCATTATCCATTCAATTGTGTTATATGGGTCTATATACTTTGAATGCTTATATTCTGTCACTCTTTTGAATAAAGATACTGTAGATATTTTGAAAAATAAGAAAAATAAAGAATCTAAGGTGATTGAACATATCATTTGTACGAGATTTATTGAGGGAGGTTAATATCCAAAAGTTGCTCAAAACAGAATTCCAGCCCTGACTCTTACACTTTCTAGGTGTGTGAACTTGAATAAGTTACTTAACGTTTACAAATTTGGGGTGATATTACCTTTCAGGTAGATTATTGTAAAGATTAAGTAAAATCATACATGTGAAGAGCTTGATGGAATCACCATCACCATTCCAGCTAACTTTCATGTAGCTATTGTTCCACTAAAGTGTGTTTTTGATACAAGTTACCTGTCCCCCTGTGTATGGTTGGTTCAAAAAACTGTGATCGGATTATTGCAAGCGCAAAGTTATAAATGTAGACCGAACTTAAGCAGATCTCACAGGTAGGGAAAATGCCAAGAAAACTTGAAAGCCTTTATAAAAATGTGGTTCCATTCAAAATTTGTCAAATTTAGACTCTGCTAAGCCTTATATCTCTGGTAGAGCTGCAGATCTCTTTTTTTTCTTGTCCCCATCTCTGTATCTCCCTCCCTCCCCCGTGTGTGTGTGTGTGTGTGTGTGTGTGTGTGTGTGTGTGTGTGTGTGTGTGTGTAAGCAGAAGGAAGGAGACTACAAATAGAGAAAAATAAGCTTAGATAAAAGCCAAAAGGCCAATATATTACTAATTGGGTAAATAAACACTATGCTGTAAAACCTTGTTAATTTGATATCAGGATCATTCAGAATAGCATGAAATTTGAAGTAACTGCGATTCCTGAGCCTTATTAGATAAGATTTCTCCCATTAAAATCAGTCATTTAATCCAAAGTACAAAAATATGTATAATTTGAGGTGGAAATTGGGTCCCAAGGGTACCTTGGTTGCTAAATTGGTTCGATAACTTGAAGTGAATGTCACTTAACAGAGTTAGCCACAGTGAAAGAATGATCTGTGAACCACCCTGATTACTTGTCAACAGCGGAAGAGGGAGCAGCTAAACTATAAAGGAAGTAACCTCTGTGGATGACTTCCTCATATTGACAAGTAATCTAGGCAATTTGCTGTTTTCCTTTGAAGGTTCATACATGCTTAGCTCTCGTGCAGGTTTAATGAGATACAGGCAACTGATGCTCACACTCCTTTACCTCAGAATTGCCCTTCTATTCTAATTAACTGGGTTTTATGGTATTTTTATTTATTTTTTTTTTAGTCTCCTTTTTGGCTTAATTAAAAGAGACAGTATGATAAAATGGTTATTTTCCTTGTGTATGCACATTCTTTGATGCTTGCAAGTTTAACTTGGGCTTCTGGATAAGAGCATAGCACATTGGGTTGGAACATGCATTAGGTTCCAGGTATCAAAGTTAGCTTCAGTTTGACTTTGTGAGATTCTAAAAGCAGCTGTGCTTTGTTGCACTTGCTTAGATCTCAACAGTGATTTAGTTCTGAGGATTATATATTTGTCTCTTATGTGTCAAAAGTCCTATCCCTTGTGACTTTACAACTCTGTTTTTGTATTTAATGTAAAAGCATGATAGCTTCGCATTGATGATTGTCAGCAGTTGCTATTTATCATCTGTCAAAAGTTTTTCTCATAGGAAGGCAGAAAATCAAATGGATTATGACTGTTTTTTTAGTTGCTTCAAGGAATCTTACATGACACAAGGCAAAAAAAAAAAAAAGGTAAAATGACTCTTTGACAAGTAACTAAGCATTCAGATAAATCTGTGATTTTACGCATATAACAGAACTGCCATTCACCCTGACAAAGCAACATATTTAAAATTGTTATGTCAATTTGCTTGCTTGACCTCTAGGTCACTTTACCACCTGGCCTGGTGGTTACATTGTTTTATGATGACACCTCTGAAGAATATGAAATGATGAAATGATCATTGGATTTTTATCCATTCAGATTGCCATTTTGTTGTTCAGATTATCATCAGATTCGGGTAACCTATCAAAACTGCGGAGGTCAATCTCATTGAAAATAGATCACAGTAATTTTAGTAATTGATATTTTTTTAACTTGATGTACAGGCATACATAGTCCCATATATTTGGAGATAGAAATAATGATAAAATTGGACATGAGTGGAATCAACCACATAGACATTTTGGAATAAGAAACATGCTGCACTTTTACAGCCTTATAAAATTCTAATTGTATTTTAGGAATATACATGGTTAACAAAAGACATGGAATTTATAGAACTTCAGTTTGCTTTTTGTTTTCAGATTTTATTTTGGGGAGGAACATAGAAATGTATTCCAGTGGAGAGTTTCTCAACATTGGCAACAATGACATTTGTTGATGGGGAGATGTCCTGGGGATTATAGGATTCTCTATAAAAGACCTGGCCTCTACCTATTAGAGGCCAGCCGTTCCCCAAGTTGTGACAATCAAAAATGTATACTGGAGGCAAAATTGCTTTTGGTTGAGAAACACTGTTTTAGAGGTAGGGAGACAGGATTTCATTCATTTTTTCTTGTCACAGAATTGCAACCAGCACACTAGACAGAGCAAATGGCTCCGAGTATTTCATGTTCTAAGTTTAAGGGGTCACCATAAGTTGGGCCAAATCATTGCCCTAGAGTAAAACTGATCCTCCCTCAAACCCATTTGCATACTCAAGAAATCAATGTAAAACTAGGACTGAGAGGAGAGGAAAATTTTGCTCTTTTTTTTTTCCCTTTTATTTTCTCTTCCCTTCCTTTTTTTTCTTTTTTATCTTTTTTTTTCCAGGAAATCAGTGTTTATGGCAAAATTCTAGAACTTCTTTTCTCCTGGAAAAAGATCACTTTATTCTCCTTAAAGGAAAATTTCTAAAACAAAATAAAAGGCATTCCCAGACTGGGTGACTGCAGTTAGGAGTCTAATGTTCCTTCCTGGACTCTGTATGTTGAGTTGTAAACACCAGCTCCCATCCTATATCCCCCAAGACATTGGAGAACATTGTGCTATTCTGGCAGGGCATTCTGGAAATCTAGACACAATGGTACAGCAGACTTCTTTATCCTGGAGAAGAAAAAAAAAAAAAAAAGATATGCTGATTAGGTATTATATGAAATTTGGAGGCTATTTTGTATATCAAAATTGTTTAATTCAGGTCTGATCATATCAATGGCTGGAAGATCAATAGAACTCAAAGGTAAAACGATATTGTATATTTTGCAAAAGATGGTATACTCCTCACCCTTCCTGTTATTCCACAGCCTTCTGTGGTTCCACAAGGAGTAGGAGATAAGCTGTAGCCTGGATAGCTGCTTGGCAATTGACTCAGCTTCTGCATTAGTAAAGGATAAGATACCTGGAACTTAATGATAGAGGAAGACAGAGTGAACCCACCACATGGAGCTTCACATGGGTCCAGAATAAACCAGAGTGAATCCAGGAACATCCCTCCACCACCATATGTGGTCAGGGAAGCAACGAGATCTGTCTTCTATCACCACTTCCTTTCTCCAACATGGAATTTCTAAAAGAACCAAATAATCACACTCGAGCCCCAAGCTCAGATTATTTTCTCTACAAATGGAATTCTTTCAGAAAAATAGCTTCTATTGTTTACAATTGTACTATTAGGAAAACGTTATATTTACAAATCTGAGGTTTATGGTGCCTTCTCTTTTTAGAAGTTAATATTTGATGCATACCTCCTACTTTCATGACCATTGACATCAGATTCAGTAATTGTCTCTTAGTCTTCTGAATTCAAGCATCATTTCAGTATATTCTCTTTTTCTATCTTCTTTAATATTAATTTTTCTAAGGAAAAAAAATCTCTTTCCAAGCTATATCTTTTTAAGACACACATATCATCTGGATATTGTTCTTCTAATCTCCTTTCCTCCTTAACCTGCCATTTTCCAAATTCTGTCTCCCTCTCTTTATACTGATATTTGCATTTCAAATAACCAGAGAGCCATCTGGCCAGAGCAGAAACCTCTTTGGAAAAGTACAACAAACTAAGAGTGTAAAAGCCAGAGCCCTCTTAGAGAACATATAATTTGGAACTGTAGTACACTGATAATTTTTATACAATCACAGTTTCCTTCTGCATAGGATTCGTGTCCCCTGAAAAGGGATGAATAATATTCATATGTGATACCCAGACACACTCCCTATTTCTGGGCCACTACTATTGGGAATGTGCATACTTCATTTCATGTCTTTTTGCAGCCATATCTGTCTCAAGTCATCAGAGTTGATTTCTGCAACCTTGGAGGAGGGAATTAGTGTCTCAAATATTTTCTTGAATACTTATTATATACAGATTGCTCAAAATATGTGTGTCTGTGAACTTTTAGGTATAACTTCCATGTACTCAGAGGTGAAACACAATTTACAGTTTGATGAATTATTACAATATGAGCCTAATCATATTCACTGCCACCCTTGTCATGGCCTGCTTTAGCCCTAGCACACAGTTAATTTCCTGGTCTCCAAATGTAACATTCTTCTGAACTTCAAATGCATTCATTTATTGTACCTCCTTTAGCACTTTATGTAAACAGAGTCACATTGTATCTACTCTTCTTTATTTGTTTCTGTAACTCTCCATTCAAGGTTGTGCATCCCTAATCTAAAAATTCAAAATCTGAAATGCTTCAAAATCAAAATATTTTGGATTCTGCCATTTTAACTATGGACATGAATGAGAAAGTTCTTTATAAGTAATTTGGATTATCTATAAAAAATGAAAAATGTAAAAACATGTATATAGTACTTTGCTATTTGTGTAAAAAGTTGGGGAAATATGTGTATATGTATTTTTGTGTGTGTGTGAAACTTTTTTTTCTTATGAAGACTATTTGATAGTATGAGAGAATCTGATGATACTTATTGTCATTGATGAGTGAATGGATATCAGAAAAAAATAGAAGAGAAACTTATCACTGAATATTCACCCTCCTTCCTGTTCTTTTAGATTTAAAGTAGCATGCAAGTGCTTTGTTTATCAAAAAATATAATGAAATATATTTTAAAATTTTGCTTGGTGTATAGTACTTGTTTGGTCTTTGTTGTTTTCCAGGGCTATGACACACAACTCTATGATTTATGCTGAAAAATTAATTTTTACCATTATGATCTATTTTAGTATTCAGGTGTGGTATTAGGCCAATCACTGAATAATTGATTCACTACTAGATGTCACTAGCTTGTGACTCTAAAACTGGTCAATCTTCCTTTAACAGTCAGGCTATAACAAGGGGCCTTCATCCTTCAGATAGAAGAAGTCCCTTATTGCTCTAGCTCATGTTCTTTTCCAATGTAGAAATGGTCACATGTTCTGCACATCTGTCTTAGGGTTACTTGTTATCTCTATCAGTCATTTTTTGAAACGTACACATGTACATTTCAGATTACATCTCATCTTTTGGTTATTGTCTTTACTTAGCTTCCTGGCAATCTCTGTAAAAAATTTTCTCAAAGTGTGAATTTAGGCTTCATCTAGAAGTTTCTAAAGTTTGAAGCATAGTTCAGGTTAGTGTGTCATGTTTAACAAAAAATGGCCCAAATGCTTAGAATCACCCAAAGGGTAAAGCAGAGATAGTTGGACTGAAACTGGAAGTCGTTATCCTCAGGACTCAGAAGCCTTGACTAGCACTGGGTAGCCTAGCTCTGGGTGGCTCTTTAACAATTGTGGCCCAAACTAACCCTCACCAGTGAGAATGTCCAAGTGTCTCCATGTGTCTAAATCCAGGCTCCCAACAATGCCAGCCACAAGTGAAGAAGCCTCTTTTCCCTCAATGTTTACTCTCTCAGTTCCAGTGTCTGCGACAATGGAATCATAGATTCAGAATAGACAGTTGTGTGTTTTACCTTCAGTTATTTCCTTACATCAAATCAGTAATTGGGAATAATGCCAAGAGGCACTGACCAGACAGTTCCACTCTTCAAGTCATGCCAAAGAGACATTCCTGAACTTGACTAGACGATTGGTTGTATTCCTAAAACGAATGTATATTCTCTCAATTAATAATGGGACAGATCTATTAAAAAAAAAAAAAAAAACAACAAAACAAAACAAAAACAAACAAACAAAAAAAAACACTACTAAGCAGGACACTTACCCCTTAAGTCTACAGTTTATTCTGATTTCAGTGCCATCATTGTTTTCTTCAAGAATCATGGGGAGCCATTTGTCTTTCTTCATGGGACTTATAAGGTTCATTACTGATTTCTCAAATAAAAACATTGCTATAAAGGTGCATTGATGTCTTTGCTACCAGAAACTAAATACTACTAAATTTTAAATAGCTCCTCTCCCACAAAAACAAAAATCAAGTTAACAAAACAAGTCCAAAATCAATCAATCATTCAATACAAGCCTTTTGTTTTCTCCATTGTACTTGTTAACCTTAGGATAAAACAGCATTGCTTTGCTCCAATCTGAGCTCAGTGACTGCATTTTATCTTGAGAGCTCTTCTATCAGATCATGTTCTTTCCTTAGGATCAGGGTCGCATAAATCTATAGGGGAGGAGGCATATCAAAACCATTTCCAAAGGGACTCCCACTTGGGTAGGATTCAATTTTTTTTTTTTTAAAAAAGCAGAAACATAGACCTAACATTCCCTGTGTGATCCCATTACAGGTGCCCTTTATCTTCCTATCTGACCATGAGACAGTGCTGTGCTCCCTAGGTAGAGATGGGTGATTTGCCCACTTACTAAGCCAACCTGATTATTCATTATTTGTAGCCACTTGTAATTGGGTATGTTTTTTGTTTGTTTTTATCCATGGTTCTTGGCTTATTGCTTTCATAGTCTCTGTTATTTTAAGTGACTAGAATAATGTTGGAGTGCTTTAAGCCTCAGAATCAGGACTCCTCCACATGCCGGGTCAGTGACAGCAACCCCAGCTCCTGTGCTTGGGCCATTACCCTAGCATTCCAGATACTACCAGCAATATAACATTCTCCAAGTTTTGTGATGTACCCTAGAAAATTAATTGAATCTGAGAAAGAGGTCTTGGGAACCGAAATAAGTAGCCAGTCAGTCAGAAGTTCTGGAAGTCTGAATTTATAACTGGGAGCAGTGTCAGAATTGAATTTAGTGAAGTGGGATTTGCTGGAATGGCTCTGCCCCCAAGAAACATGCAGTTCAAGCAAAAGGAAGAAAAAGCAGGGATGAGAACATTTAATTCCTAGGTGGGCACATGGTCACCCATGGTATGGAGCTACAGCTGTGCTTACTAGTGCAGAGAAATGCCCACATGTTATGGGATCACAAAAGTGATCTCTATGTGAGTATGTAGTGAGGGAAACTGAGCCTGAGAGTGTATTTTCTACCCACTTTAGTTGGACTATGCTTACAGAAAGCACTTCTTTTTTTTTTTTTTTTTTTTTTTTTTTTTTGCGGTACTGGGGATTGAACCCAGCGCCTTGTGCTTACGCAGAAAGCACTTCTTAAATAATTTTTAGATTAAATAAATATTCATGGCATATCAAATACCTTTTGTGTTATTAAGCACTAAATAGGGGATTCTACTCCTAAAATATGAGTTAAAAGAAAATATTACAGGTATTTGCCACAGACCAAAGAAGACAATATAAAACAAAGCATAAGATGCATGACATGGGCTTCTATTCCTACGATCCAGAATTGTTTTGAAGCACATTTGTCTATGGACGTAAACATGGTGCATGTACGTTTTCCAAATACCAAATAATTTCAGATGGTCTACAATTTCACATGAAAAACATATCACATTATTTTAAAACATAAAGAGAGAAATATGAAAGTACAGGGATGCATAAGAGTGCCTCAAAGCCCTAGGATCTGTGAGTTGATTCATGGAGGAAACAAGAGTTGCTTTTTAGTCTTTAAGAAGCAATTTAAATGTTCAGAATGAAATGCAAAAGGCATATAGGGACTAAAACAGCTCAAGTACCCTTTTAAGGCAAGAGAATGGAATAAAAGTGTTTGACATATGAACAGGGGAAGTTCACAATTTTTTAAAAGTCTCTTTAAAGAAAGGAATACAAAATTATGAAAGCAAAATTAGGAAAAGTCTCTTTTGGGACCTTTGCAAATGAGAGGTCCTTAGGTTTAAACTTGATTGGCTTCTAGACACAACTGCCTGTGCATGTGGTAAAGAGGCCAGTCCTAGTGAGATCTAGGACATTTTGGTGGAGGAAAAATGAGACTGGAGAGTAGAGGTGAGATGCAAAAGATGTTGATATCCCAGAATATGAAATTTAAGTTTGACTTCTATTAGAACTGACAAGCTCTTCAACACTTTTCCCTTGATGGCATGAAAAGTGGAAACTGGTGTCCTTAAAAGATTAATTTAAACAGAGATTGGGTTTAAAAAAGAACTGATAAAATGATAACCATTAGAAAGATGTACATGTAAGTGTAATTCAAGAAGTAACAAACATTTTAACAGACTTCATGTGATATGCCATATTGGTAATTGTGGTCTTTGTGAAAATTGTACTTTTCAGTAGTGCAAAAGGTGACAAAATAGAGCATTGCATCTGAAGAAATTAATTACACGTAGGAAGGAATATTTCTCTATTAAATTCACTTTTTTAAAAAAGTGAGAAAAATAATGAATTGTAACTTTTCATGTAGTCCAATAATTACTAGAAAAGTTAGACATAACAGTCTCCATCTGAGTTTTTTTTTGACCAAATGTTAAGGTTATTAAGAACTTCTGTTTTGATTTTGATTAATAAGCATGTGTCGAAGGATGGTGGACCCAAATCTCTTATCACATTTCCCCCTGTGTTTAGAACTGCAGCAGACTGCGTGGAAAGCTTCCTGCAGTGATAGAGTCCTTCAAGGATATATAAAGGGAGATGGGAAATGAAAGCAGGCTATCCTGTTCTTCAATTGATAAATAAAACTGAAATTTAGTTTTTTGTTTGTTTGTTTTGTTTTTTTCCTTTGTAAATGTTGGCTTTTATTCAGGGCCAGCTCCGGGATGGAAGGAGGGGCAAGTCATGCACAGCTGAGGTCTGCCCTTCAACTCCAGGCAGAACTGGGGGTGCTCAGGGAGGAATGCAGAGCAGTCTGCAGTGCCTGGAAGCCTCCTTTGCTAAGGAGCGAGCAGCAATCTCACTAGCCGCCTCCAAGATGCCCAGCGGGTGCAGCATCATTGGTAAAGAACTGGGGCTAGACTGTACTCTATCTGACACCATTCAAGCACCCTCGATGACACTGCCTGCAACAGGGCCTGGCTGATGCTCACTTCTGCCAAGACTCTCACTGGGCCATCCTGGGACATGTCTCTGCCCCTTGCTGGGCCTCAGCTGCTTGGACTGTACAATGGAGATAACCATACCACCTCCAGCCTTCTCAAGGCCAGCAGAGGGAGAAGCCATGAGTAAAAGTGCTTGGCACACAGTAGGTGCTTAATAAATAGTCATTGGGATTAGTCTTGTAAATGCAAGGAAACTCAGGCACAGAGTGGGAAAACCATTTTCCCAGAGCCATACAGTGAAGCTGAAATTCAAACTTGGGTCTTGTTGCCCCCAGCTGGCCTTCCTCATTTGAGCCTCATCCCGGGGAGGCTGTGACACATGGAGACCTGCTGGAGGATGTCAGACACATCATGGTCAAGGGCTCACTCTGGTGGGCCTCAAACACATGGGATTTTGTCCAGAGGAGATGCTCTTCTCCCACCTGGGCAGTACTTTTTAAGGCCAGAGACTCCCAGGGCCTCGGGGCCCCTGCCAGTGGAGGAGGAGACCTCTGTCTAGGTCTGGTGAGCTCCTCCTCATCCATCAAAGCCCACACCACTTCCTCCAGGCTGGAGCCTGCGGGATTGGAGGCAGACCCTAGCAGGAAGGGCTGGATGGCAGCTGTGACAGTGGGAGGTGACCCTCAGAGTCCAGTCCATCATTGGGAGAAATTCAGTTTTTTGATACTCCAGGAAAGTAGTATGCTTTCTCACAAAATGTCAATATATCTTCTTAAGTTAAATTAGATCAAAATTAAAATATTTGTGGGAAAAGGAGCTTTCTGATTACTTTTTAAAAATCTTATAGAACCAGGTGCAGGAGGCATGCCTGTAATCTCAGCTGGTCAAGAGGCTGAGGCAGAGGATTGTAAATTTGAGGTCAACCTGACCAACTTACTAACATCCTACCCCCAAATTAAAAAAATAAAATAAAAACAATTGGGGATGTAACTCAATGGTGGGATGTTCAGAATTGAGGACAAAATGGAGACAAAGGTAAATGTTAAATTGAAAACTAAAACTGGGGAAATTGGTATTAAAATGTGCCTGCTGAGGCCCTTCAATGCATACTGAAATTAATGCAGAAAAATGTAAAGGGTAACAGGTATCTATCAGTGAGCAGTTTCACTACCTGCAACAGGACAGCAAGAAATAATGGGCAACCTAGATTGGAATCATATTTGAAGAAAAATTGTATTCATTATAAAACTATTTGGGGAAGTGGATACCTAGAGGAAACTAAATACAAATTAGTACCAGAAATTAACTGTAATTACCATGTATATCAAATAACAGTTTGGGTCACTTGGTTTGTGTTAGTATGGGGGTTACCCATGTGGATGAGTGTGTCATCATAAAGCGGAGTAGAGATGATGAGAGAATCTTTCCAACAGACTCTTTGACGATCATGTGTCTTAATGGAGAGATTAGCAGACAGTAGAGAATGGGGTATTGAGCATGTAAAACAAATATTTATGAAGCCATTCTCACATTTTACAGCCTCTGTTTTCTATGGTTTGCTTTTTCCCCTTTTAAGATACCATTTCTCCTTCACTGTTTCTCTGGAGGCCTTCAACATTTTTCTGGAGCTCCCAGAAGACAATTCCAAGTCTTCTTTTCATGCAGAAAAAATAATACAAATTTGGGCCATAACAATCTCATTTTTCACAATCAAAATGTATTTTCAAATTATTTCCTAAAGTAAATAAGTAAATAAATAAAAGTACAAAAAGCATTTTCCTCAAGTATCCATTCTTATCAGTATAAAAAGCAAGCAAAAAACTTGCTTTACATGCAATCTCCTCTACCATGTACAGTCTTCAGATAACAACTGGGGAGCATAAAATCTTTCGTTTAATAAAAACCCTAAATGTGAAGGGTCCTTTAACTCTAATAGTCTCAGAAGTATCATACTAAGATTCATAAATACAGCATGCATTTCTAGTTTCTGGTCTCTATGTGCATACTACTATGTTACATGGATAGACATGCTTTTTCTTTTGTCTCTTGGCTCAACCCTTCAATCTTTTGTTCATAGTCATCTGGTTTGTCAAGTTCTATAAGTAATTTACAAACACTAAAATCTTAGAGGCCTGCAACATGGCAGAGCAGTGGGTGTAGTTGCTGAGTAATGATAAAGACAGTGAAGATCCAGACTGGTTCTGCGTCACAGGGTCACAGAACTCTGTAAGCCTCTACTAAACTGGAAGTTTGGGACCACCATGTGCCCACATGACCATGGTATATCTAGAGCATTATCCTCTTTACATTGAGGGGCACTCACTCAATTTCCTTAAGCATTTCTATTGCAGAAGGGTTTGTCATATATGACAAAATAATCAGTCTGCTTCCCTGTCTGTCAATAAAGAGTTCATTTCACAGTGGAAATCTTTCATGCTGCCTTACTTCATTCCTCTCAGGTAAGTGTCATGACCACTGTCTCTGCACAGGTGAGAGGCAGAGGATCAGAGGGGAGAAATGATGGTGGGATCACAAATCAGATCACAAATCACACCCAACAGAGACTTAGGCATGAGGTCTGGGTTTCCCGCCTCTGGTTTCATTATAGCATGAGGTTATAGCATGATGTTAAATTTTATTTGAAATGTTATCTTTGTGCTTGCACTTGTCTCCTTCTATTATCTTTTCCAGCCCTAGCCTCAAGTGGGGTCACTTGACCCCATCTTCTACACTAGACAAAAGCACAGGGGGCAGGACATTGTTCTCTTTTCCTTGACCACCCTGACTACTGTAAAATGGTACTGCTCCCCAGAGCTCCTGAGAGTTCATGAGAGGCTGCTCTCTGACCCCCTGAAGGAAAAGAATCAGGGTCAACACTTTAACTAAAGTTTCTGGCCATTCTTCTCCCTTTACACAAAAAGGTCTCTTCTAATGAAATGTGGATAAAGATAAGATGAATTTTCAGGGTGGTAAAATGCCTTGAGATGCAGAGGAAAATACAGCATGATTGTTGTGAACCATTTATTTTTTCTTCTATGACCTTCATTTTCCTTAACCTTAAGGGTCCTAATATCTATGTCATTGTATTGATTTTTGTCCATCTCAATTCAGGCATCACAGTTATTGAACTTCTCTTGGAATGTAAAATCTAGAATTTCTGTAACTGAATTCAGAAAGTAAGGATATCTTCTCTAGTACACAGTTTGAATTTCTCACTATTTCTGGCCTGTAATGAATCAATATCACAAGCATTTATGAGCTCTGGTAAAGTTATTAGAATTGTGTTTGGGTATACAAAAGAACATGATACCACAACTGCCCTTAAAGAATTTATAACCTGGGCTATAAGACAAAACAAGCTCAAATTTGAAAAAGATCACATAGGAGAATCTACAATGACCAAGTTATGAGATGCCTCAGTGATGACATGCCTAGAGAGGGAGAGGAGAAATTGAATGGAATTAATACTGAAGAAAATATGGCAGTGATCATTGGGAACTGATGGGATAAAGGAAAAGGAAGAACAATTATTTGTTAATCTTCTTCCCAGGAAGACTGGAATTTTAATGGTCATGGAAAAGGACTTTGAGTACAAAAGGGTGAGGTCGAGGTCTATGTTTGAGACCTTGGAGGTGAAGAAAAAATTGCTAAACATTTCCAGTTATCCCAATATCTGGATTTTCTTTGGTGTTATGTGGCTATCATAGATACTACTCATCAATTCAAGAGCTTAGACCCATTCATTTTTGACAAGAAAATATAAGAAGGAGCAAAAAAAAAAAAAAAAAAAACCTGTGTATTTTTTTTCTCTAACTCTCTTTGTTAATGATGTTTAATCCAATGGCAGCATGACAGAAATCTTCAGTATCTTTAAAACAAGTGACTTTTCCCATTCAACACATTACTGCTAAGAATTATTTCTAGCTATCTCAGGGATAAAAAGGGGAGGGTTACATTCAAAATGTCTTTGAAGGAACTAAACATGATGCTAGAAACCAGCATTTGAGCATTCAAAAGACATAATAAAATTCTATATATGTTCTTTAAAATCTCTATAAGTTCTCAGAAATATGTTGGTAGCATACTTCAAAAAATTTAGACCACTGTCAGCCACCAGAACAAAGTTTCACTGATGAACTGAAGGGATAAGGTCTTATGCTTTTAGTAATAATATAACACTTTGTACTTCTGATAATCCTTTTATCTGAGGAACTCAAGGCACATTAAAGGAAAAATAGAGATAGGAGAAATGGGAGTAATAATAGCACAGTTAAAGCAAGGATAGAAATATTTTGTAGAGATCAAGGTCAAGAATTTCCAAAATGGATCGATATTATAACTGCATCACTCCTGATCTCATATACAAATGTAGCAGCCCCTGCAGATATGCAGCAGAAAACACAGCATGGACATTAAACCCCTGGTATATCTCATCTATTTACTAGTGAAGTATTGAATATTTACTGTGTAAACAGTAACAAGTTAAATTTTTTAGCACCACATGGTCTAATTTCAGTGTAAAGCAGGCAGAATTCAGTTATAAAGTTGTCTTAGTCCCTTTTGTGTTGCTATAACAAAACACCTGGTGCTATTACAATGAAAAAAATGTTTGTTGGACTCACAATTATGGTGACTGGAAAGTCCAAATAGATGGTACAGGGAGTTGGTGAGGGCCCCTGGCTGCATGATAATGGGGTGGATGGCATTGCCTGAAGGATGTGTATGAAAGAGTAGTGACCAAACAGGGGTGAGAATGTACTTTCATGGGAAATGCTTATTCTCCTAAAGTCTCAATCACCTCTTGATGGCCTCATCACCTCAAAACCTTTACACTGAGAATTAAACCTAAACACAAGTTTCAGGGTGAAGACAGATCACATACAAACCATAGCAAAAGAAGAAAGATCATTTCCTCAAGTGTCCTCTAGGCTACTGTTAAATTTCACTAGGCATTATGATTAAATTTATACATGGTCAAACACATAGGAAAGACTGTTCATGCTTATCACTTGTGGAAATTAAATATATGCACTTAAACTTTTATATACTTTTTCTAACCCCAAACACTTCGTAACATCTTTTGGGACACCTGTGTTTTTTGAGAAGACAATTTGAATAAAGCTTTTTGGTGGAAATAAAATTTCTCCAGACATTAGAAGATCTTGATTTGATGTCAACTATGAGATAGATGACTATAGATAAGACATTTTGGTTTTTCAAACCTTAGTTTATTTGCCAATAAAGTGAGGATTTTGTAGCATAATCCTTAGTTCTTTCTGGCAATAAAATTACATGATTCTATTCGAAGCATCCATTTAGAGCTCAGCATCTGTAAATATACCATATGGATATTATGCTAAATTCACAAGAATTTATAAGAAACTTGAATTCATAAGGAAAAAAAAAAAAAAACAACAACAACATTAGTGTAATGATTCAGACTTACCTGCAAACTCTCATTCAGGTAAAATTTGTTCTCTCGCCAGGGAAGAGTTCATTAATTTCTGCTTTCTCATGGAGAGCTTATTGAATGTAATTTCTGCAGCAATGAAATTACATAAAAGATTGGTGAGGTGCATCTTTAGATGATGGTCCTTTTCATGGGAGACCAAAAGATTCCATCCAAAGACATCCCCAACAGCGAAGGCTTCTAGTTAATTTCTCAGTGGCAGCCGCAAAGTTGCCAATGAATTCACTAGTGTATTGAGAGCACATGGCCACCCGTCTCTACCGTAAAAGCTGCTGTGGAATATGGGCTTGCTCAAAGACCTTCAGTGCCTTCTGTGCTCCTTCAGCTCCTTCGTCAGTTATCTGGGGTTAGAGACTGTGCTCAGAGTTGTAAAATTCAGGAAAAAAATTCACCCAAATGACTTTTGGAGAAACCAAAATGGAAAATTTTAACAAAAACTTTCAGAAGGCTTTCTCAGGTCATTTAATTAATCCATTAAAAGAATACTTCTATGTGTCTGGATGGTGTATACTCTGCTAATGTGAATTCTAAATCTGACTGCACCTTATATCACCTGAGAACATTTAAAGTGATAATAGTCTCCTGGGTTTTGGCAGGACCTGTTCAATCAGGCTCTTTGAGCAATTTTGGAAAGCTCACCAGATAGGCCTACCTGGTCTATCAGACACCAGAATACTGACCACAATATATGAATAAGAGTGGAGCTTCTTGACCTGGAGGATGTGATCTCTTTGAAATAGTTAAACACCTTCTTAGGAGCTGGAAAGGGTGCAGATTCTGAGTGCCATTTAGGAAAACAGGTACTAATCCATGGCCAACTGTAGACATTGTTGCCCATTTAATTAGCTCTTTGCTGTCCTGGTTAAATGGTTACATTTCTGTGTGAGGTAAGTACTTCTGACCATTGGTGTAAACACTCTTTGTAGCCAAAGTGTGCTTCCCTGTTAGAGGAAACGATGAGGCCAGTTTTGCCAAAGGAACACTAATATCCTTACATATAATAGTTGGGACTGAAAGAGAATAACATGTATGTACAAGAAAGCAAGAAAGGAAAATATTAAAGTCTCTCTGAAATTAATGGTTTGTATACTCTTGGATAACTCATTTGAACTCCTCTGAGCTTCAGCACCTGTAGGAATAATTGGAAAAGCAAGGAAGCAAGAGTAAAATGAGAGAGATGATTGTAGTTGCTCCCTCAAAGGTCAAGGCAGCAAATATTTATTGAGTATTTTAATATGCCAGACCCCACTGCTTGGTGCTTCTACATATACCATTTCATATAATCCTCACAAGAGGACTACAAAATGTTCAGTAGTACTCTAATTGATATGGATGAATAAAAAGCTAATCAGAATACTCCATGTATGTATAATAGGTCAAAATACATTCCACTGTCATGTATATCTAAAAGAACCAATAAAAACAAATATAAACAAGCTAATTAGGAGGTCTAGAGGTGGCAGTTTAGACATACATGTTTATGTCTAATACTATTATAGTAAAAGGGATTTTTTAAAAGATAAATATGCACAAAAGCCAGGAGAAGGGAAATATATAGTTCCTAGTTTAAAAGCTGGAAAGCAAATGGGTCAATAATAATTGATTTATCAAACCTCAGACAGTTGCATTCGAAATCATCAGTGACAAATTCTAATGAGCTACACTATACCACAAAGCCCATTAAAAAGTAGAAAAAGTAGCTACTACATATACTTATGAAACTGTTTCAAGCTGATGCTAACAAAGAAGGATTAGTAGAAAGCTTGTATATGAAATGCTTAGTCACTCTCTCTCATTCTATCTTTGTATGAAACTAGGCAATAGTCCTCCCTATGATGGCAGCAGAATGGAAGTTTCTTTTTAGTAGAAGCTATAATGGAGGAACTGTACACAACAGTTGTAGCTGAGAATAAGTATACCATACTGAACCTACAGATATTAAATGAATGATTGCAAAAGGAAAGTTGAGTTTTACTACTTGTTTCCCAGAATACTGGCAACTAGACTCTCATCCTCCAGACAGATCAAAAGAATCTTCACCATAGAATTTGGCTAGCCCAAGAGAAAAAACAAAACAAAACAAAAAAACTAATACTAATGACATTAAGGTTATTTATCATTACTGCACAGCTAAGACCACCCTCTACTGAACTCAGCAATGCAGATTCAGTTCCTTGGGTTTAAAGCTTCCAGTCAGCTGTTCAGCTGTTTCCTTATCAACAGGCAGCCGGAAATCACCAGGCAACCAAGGGCTTCCTCTAGTATCAAAGGCAAAGACAAAATCACCCAAAGAAGAGAATAGTTTGGAGGAAATTGAGACTCTGCAAGACAAGAAAACAAAAACAAACATAAATAGAGAGATATGAAAGGATATTGACTTTATGAAATAAGAACATGGTGCTGTTACAGTTTAATATTTAGAGAACAAAAAGTATAACTTGGAAATTAAAAACGAGAGTGGAAATTTAAAAAAAATGGTTTGAAAGATAAAGCAGAGAAAATATTCCCTCGAAGAAAGCAGAAAAGCAATAAGATAGATATAAGAAAGGAAAGATAAGAAAATTAAAGGGACATATCAGAAAGAGAAAGTAGAAGAAACAGAGAAAACAATTATCAAAGAAATTATTATAGAATACTTCCATAATTAAAGGACATGTGTTCAGATTAAGACCTTCTGTTTAATACCACGCATAATAAGTAAAATAAAGCCTGGCTTTGATAATGACCATGCAACTTTGGGACCCTAGAGAAAAAGAAAATACCAACAATTCTCAAGACACAAAATTCTATAATAATGATTAAAAAAAATAAGAATGCCATTTAAATTCTCAATAACACCAAAGGAATGTTTAAAATAATGGATGAATGCTTTTGAAATTTTGAGACAAAGTACATTCCAAAAAAAACTTTCCTACTAAATATATGTAAAGAATCATCTATGCTAAAATGTAAAATCAATAGAAATGTTTACCTCTCAAGTATGCTTTCTTTGAAAGCTAACTGAAGTGTACATTCCAGCAAAATATAGGAATAAAGCAGAAAAAGGAAGACAAGGACAAGGGGTTCAGTGGTCATTGGTTTCAACCAGTGATAAGTAAAGAGAATTACCAAATATTATGAGAAGGGAGAGTGCCCATGAGAGCAGGCCTGTATTGGAGTGAATCTGAAGTCTCCATGAGTGATTACTGCAGACGAGTGAAAAGAATATTGAATATGCTTTAGTATACTTAATAGGATGAAATGATAGGCAGAGCCGCTGGACTTAAACTAGAGGTGCTAATACAGAAATTTAAACAAGCTCTAAACAGGACAATCATTAGCTCTAGAAAAAGCAGAAGTTATTCAGGGAAAAAAAAAAAAAAATAACCCTGCAAAATGACACCTTCCATCACATGACTCAGAGTGAGTTCCTTTGTGTGGTTGAACTAAACCCTGAGTGTGACGCTATACCAAGTTCTGCCGGCCTACATGAAGAAGGTGGAGGATAGAAGCTGTGTGTTAACACAGTGGGACACAGGGAAGGGAAGGGCTTTAAGAGAGTAAGATCCTCACCTTCCAGAACTGGAAGGCAGTAGTGAATGACTAAATCTGAAACTCACTGGTAAGTGATGCCTCTGGAAGCAAGAAGCTGGGATGGTGGGGCGAGGAAGAAGAGAAACAGATCCTTTTCAAAACAAGCTCTGTGGGAATATTTTCCCAAACTATGTGATGTGTTAGTTTGATAAAAAATCAAACCAAAGTATATTTTTGAAAACCTCTTCATTTCCAGCACAGATCCCATTGTGATTTGGAGACCTGGTGACATAATTTTGACATTTTTTATTGGTACACATTCATAGACATGCTATCCATTACTATAGCATTGATATTTACATTAGCATTTTTATGTAGGAAATTCTATGAAAGAAGTTATGAATTTCTCAATTCTTTTGTTATAAAATGATTTCACAGATAAAGAGATAAAGTAATGTGTTCAAATTTGGTATTGTTTTATCTTTTTTGCTTTTGTTTTAGAAATGGAAATTCAACAAAAATGTAGCTTTCAAAATCAGGGAACGTTTCCCAAGGATTGTTGGCAAACTGTCTGTAGGTCAGTTTTATTTAAACGAAGATTCTGTGGGTGCATCTAAGCATGAAATGTTGCATTTCAAAGACATGGAACAACTCATGTTGTCAAGGAGTAAAACATATCCTGTTTCAAGTGCTTCTAATTCTGAAGCTCTCACTGAGATTGGAGGAAATATCCAATAAGATTACAACTTTGGAAGCTGTTTTAAAATTATTAAAACCAATCCAGTAGATTTTTATACCTTTTCCTAGTTATGTCCAGTAACGATTATTCTAGAACCTTGCAGAAATGTCATAGTAAGACTGTGTTTTAGAATTCACAGCTACTAAAATTCTTAGCATTTCATAGTGTGGTTATTATTTAAGTATGAGGTTAGAGTCTCATCACTTCCACTGAACACTGGGCAACCTGTAAGGGGCTTCTGTGAGGGCATCACTGTTGATGTTAATCCCCAGAGCTTGTCTTCCTCTGAAGAATGGTCTATTCCATTCTTTCCAGCAATTTATGACTTTTCAGTTTTGATTTTTCAACGTCTTTCTGTCATTCAAGTTCCAGCTCAAGATTATCTTTATTTGTAAGTCATTGTTAGCCTATTTCAACTATAAGTATCTTATGTGTATTGCTTTGAAAATTATTTTGGAACTATGTTGTGATTTTTTTGTGTCATGGTATTTGAAGTTAATTGTCATAGTGTTTTCTCTTGTTTATATTTGTCTACTAAACTAAAAGGTAAGCTCTCTGTGGGCAAGGATCATCTTCAACATATTTTTCTATCACCCCCGTGATGCCTACACACAATCAACCTTCAATATAATCTTGTTAACTTGTCTCTATCATTTCTTAACTGATGTGCCAGCCAGGATTGCTGATCTGACCATGAATAAAAGAGACATAATAGTTACTATAACAGAGAATATAATCTACTGGGGGAAAATAGACTGATAAAATGATGAAACAAATACAATTTCACATATGAGAGATACATTATGCTTTCAGAGCATCTAGTGTTAAAGAGTCAGGGAAGATCATTCTGAGGCTGTGCCAACATGCTCATGGTGGGTAGACTAGGTCTAGATGTGTTGGTCTGGGTCCATGCCATTTGAAAATGTAGGGAGCATTAAAGCCAATATGACAAAGTTAGGGCATTTAGGTTGTAGTGGAACAAAAAGTGGAGATATTAGTCAGTTTCACTTTACTGTAATGAATCATCTGAAGGAATGAACTAATAAAGAAAAAAGGTTTATTTTGGCTTATGGTTCTGAAATTCCACCCCAGTATCAGATGGCCTCAATTACTTTGAACCTCTGATCAGGGTGGTGCATCAGAGAAGGAATGCGTGCACTGCAAACTACTTACATCATGATCCAGGAAATAGGTCCAACAATCCCCTTTTATAGTATCCCTCAATGACCTATGGATTTACCACAACACCTTTCAAAGGTTCTACCATTTCTCAATAGCGTCATCCTAGGAATAAACCTTTTTTTGACACCTGCGCCTTTGGGACAGTCAATGTCCAAACTACAACATTCTGTCTCTGGTCCCCAAAGGTTCATTTTCATCTCATGACACAAAATATATTAATTCCATCTCCATGTATCCCCAAATCTTAACCATTCCATTTTTACTCAAAAGTCCACAGCCAAAGTCTCTTCCAAGACTCATGGCAAACTCAGCTGTGAGCTTCGGCATAATTAAAAAAAAAATGTTACATTCTCCCAAGATAAATTGGTAGAGTAAGCACAGTGTATACATTCTTACTCCAAAAAAGACTGGAAAAATAGGAAGAAGGTTATCAGCTAGAGGCAAGATCAAAACCCAGGAAGGAAAATGTTAAATCCTAAAGATCCATATCCAGCAAGGGTGCACACTGTGGCAGCATGTGGCTTCCCAGAGGCTTGAGTATATTTTTGCGGATGCATTTGCTGGTTGCAGTCTTCATGGCTGCCCTCATAAGCAGGGTTTGCATGCTGCCTGCAGCTGCCAGTGGGTGGAGCAGGTTTCTAGAGTCTCTGCCTTCCTGGAGTCTCCACCTTCCTGAGGTCTCTGTAGGAACTTTGAATTCACTCTGTCAGCTCAACTATGTTTCACTCCATACGGGTTTCTTACAGACACTGCCTGGCTTCCTAAACTTTGTTTTGAGATCCTAATGGAAGCCATCACAATCCCATAGCTCTTGCATTTTGCAGGAGAGCAAAACCATCATCATGTGGACAACTGTAAATCAGCTGCTGGCATAAACTGTACTTACACCTGCTTGAATGACAGCAGCAGTGACCTTGGGGTGCCTGGCTGGCTGGACATGGAGAAATGAATTCCCAGGTGGTCCTGGGTAGGCAGGTCAACCTGGGGATGTTTCTGAAAGCATTCTTTTCTGGAAAGTCTTTGAAACAAGTTTGCATTTCTATACTTTTTGAGTATGTGATGGTTGGCGTATTCCTCTCAATTTCTAGAAAGATTTTGAGGCATCTTGTTGTCCCAGTACAACAAGATGATGCTTTCAGAGCATCTTTCTATGAGTGATTTTTCTTTTAGCAATGACAGCTTCTTTGACTGTCCTTAACAGGCCAGGCTGAACATTTTTCATGTCATTCCACTGTACTCCTTTTTGTTCCTGATTCCCATTGTAAAACCAATTAAAAGCAGCTGGTTATACTCATGCCATAGCCCAAATGTTTCATTCCCTTGAAATCTCTGCCAGATAATATGGTCCTTCACCTTAGGCTCATGTTTCACAAAGTATCAGTTTCTCCAGACTGCTTCCTGAAACTCTCCCAAATTCCTTCCATAAATAATTACAAAGGACCCTACACATCTTCAGGTACAATTATAGCAATAACTACCCCACTCCTGTCACTAGTTTTCTGTATCAACTTGCTTTGCATTACTATAACAAAATATCTGAGGAAATCAGCTGATAAAGAGAAGAGGATTGTTTTTGCCTTATGGTTCTAGGGGTTCTGGTCCAATATTGGACAGCTCCAATTGTTTTGGGCCTCTGATGACGATTGTACATAATGGCATAGTGCATGATAAAGCAGTGTACTGACATCATGAGCCAGGAGGTAGAGAACAAGAGCAAGATCAGGATCTCACAGTGCCCTTTGAGGGCACACCTCTAATGACTGAAGGACCTTCCACAAGCCCTCACTTCAAAAGGATCCACTCTAGGAACCAAACCTTTAACACACAAGCCTTTGGACACATTCAACTTCAAAACCGTAGCAGTGATAAATAGGATGGAGAGGGATAAGTTATAAATAAACCTGGAAAGACAGAGAAGATGTGACTATACGTTGTCTTACAGACATAGTTAGAGCTTTGATTTCAGGCTAAATCCAAAGGAAATCCATCAAAGTGTTTTTAGCATTGAGAATGTATTAGTCTTCCATTTAGAAAAGGTCACCCTAGTAACGGTATAGATAATAGATTGGGGTGATTAGAAATAAACTCAGGAGGATAAAGTTGACAGATTACTGTAGTCATGCAAGATTATTGCAGTCCACTGACAATATTAGGTTGCACTTAGTAAGGGGAAAGAGACCAGTGGAAAGAAGTGAAGGAAATTAAGAAATATGTAAGAGTTAGCATCAAAAGGGTGATTCTAGATACAAAGGTGATGGCAAAGACATGTTAACAACAATTATCCTAATTCTTATTGGCACCATTTAGTATGTACTCTTAGCAGTATTGCAATTTTGACAATTTGATTAGGAACAAGATGGAAAAGAAGCAGAGGGTGAGGACACTTTGAGATATCCAAATGGAGTATCATAGCCAGGATTATGATGTGGAGCACAGGAGGAGTCTGGGTAGACCAAGACTTTGTAGGTCATCTTCATGTTAATGGTGACTTAATCTAATTGAGCAAGTCAAGTCTGAGATGAGGACCCAGCAAAACCCAGCCAGAACTGCCAGCAAGTTGGAATCAGGAAGAGGTGGATTATCCAGTAAAGGAGACTTGGAAGAGGGCAGAAAGATAGGGAAAAAATGTGGTGTCATGCAAGCTGAGGGAAAGGAGTATTTCCAAAAGGATCAAGGGGTCAACATGTTGATGTTGTAGAAAGGTCAAGTTTGTGAGGATTTACAATTAACCATTATATTTAGAAACATGGAACAGCTACTAATAACACAAAGTATTAGATGAGGTCAGACTAAAGTGTATTGAGATACTTTTATAGGTGATGAAATAAAGGCAGTGCCTTTAAGTATATTGAGTTTTTGAGAAATTTACCTGTGAAGTTTAGGAGAGATAATAATATATCTTGATGGGAATATGGAATCAGTTAGAGTATAAAACTACTGTTGGTGGACTTACAGAATGCCTTGTTCACTATCGTTGTGTTTCACACAGTATTTTGATAATAGTAGCCTATTTCACAAAACAGTAACTTCAACAACAGACACATGCTCAGGGAATCAACTGATGTTGCCACGTTCTCCATGATTCTGAAGCAGTTGGATTGATAGAACAATGGAGTAGGCTTTTAAAGTCTCAACTTCAGAGTTAGTTCGGTGGTAGAACCTTGCAAATTTGGGGTAAGGCTTTCCAGAATTCTGTTTATGTTCTGAATCAGTATCAAGATATGGTGCTATTTCTCTCGTAGGCATAATGCAAGAATAAAAAGGCAAAAATAAGAGTGATACCACTCACTCACTATTAGCCCTACTTTGGTTTCCTGTTCCTATAACTTTAAGCTATGTTGGCCTAGAGAGCTTATTTCCTGAGAAAGTTATGCCTCCA
This sequence comes from Sciurus vulgaris, assembly GCF_902686455.1. NCBI lineage: Eukaryota > Metazoa > Chordata > Mammalia > Rodentia > Sciuridae > Sciurus > Sciurus vulgaris. Next base: position 70,049,590 of record NC_136461.1, read on the forward strand.
TCAGGAAACAACAGTGACTCACTGAACTAGAAGTTCAGACTCCCTTTCCCAAGACCCTCTGGGCTCCTCATACTTGAATCAACAGGCCAAGAAGAGAGTTTTGGTATTGACCTGACTGGAATGATTGATCCAGATCACTGTAGACAGTGCCACATAATGGAGGTAAGACAACTATTTCTAGAATGCAAGAGATCATTTAGGGCATCTCTCAGTATTATTATGTCCAACAATTAAAATAAAGGGTAAACTACAACAACCCAATCTGGCAGAATTACTATTGGCACAGAGGTGTCAGGAATGAATGCGTGGGTCACCTCACTAGGTGAAGAATCACAGCTAGCTGAGGTGACAGTTGAAGGCAAAGGGAATGCAGAAAGGACAGTGGAAAAAAGTCAGAAATGCAAACTCTGATCATCTGAACAACTGCAGAAATTAAGACTATGATCTTCAAAAGTTACTTCCTCCTTTGAGTTTGAGTATGTTTGTGTGCGTGTGTGTGTGTGTGTGTCCGTGTAGCAAATATCTTTTTCTTCCCTTATTGTGTAACATAAGATGAATTGACTTTGTATCATGGTATCTAAGGATGTATTGACTTCATTTCATAGTGTCTAAATATTGTTAGTTATGTACAGTGATATTTAAGTTACAAGATACCAAGGAGAAGAGTAAGCATCACTCAAGGATTTTACCTCCATTTCTGGGTAAGCAGATAGGACATTTATGGTGGTACAGAGACTAGTTGTATCATATTAGGTAGAATTGTAACCTTCTTTTTTTGGAGATTGAGTAGAATTTAGGGAGATGTTCATGGGCACCACGTTGACAAGGCATGGACTTGTGATGACTAATTTTTGTGTCAATTTGATTTGGCCATAGATGGCCCAGATACTTGGCTAAACATTGTTTCTGTCTTTGGACTCAAATTGAAGCATCAACTTGTTTTGAATCTTCAGCCTGCTAGTTTTCAGCCTGGAATTTACACCACTGACTATCCTGGCTCCCAAGTTACTGGACTTAGACTGGAGCTGCCCCATTGGGCAGTTCCCCTGAGTCTCCAGCTTGCCCATTGTAAATCTTGGGTTTTCTCAGCCTCCATAAATGTATGAGCTGATTCCTTATAGTGTTGTCTTTTTCCTTCTGGAGAATTCTAATATATGTAGTTTTTAAAAGACAGACTGAAGGGCTACGTAATTGAAATATGTGGGTATCTAGAAAAAAAGTATGTTTTTGAATCTAGTTTACATCGTACTATTGAGGATTGAGATGACAAGTTTACTTATATAATTTTTTTTCAGTTGGTCTCACAAAATTTACCACATTTTTACTCATCATCTTGCCCTTGACTGGATGTTTTAGTTCTCCAAGAGGTGGCATTATGATGTGTGGATCTCAGAAGGTACTAAATCAGTACCTACTGACTAATTAATTAGTTGTGTCATCGTGCAGTTTATATCTAAAGAAAACTTATCTTGGGAAACAATGATGCTCTTGGAGAATATACTCTGAGCTGAATTTGAGTTATTGACATAAGTGAATACACTTGGTGATGCAGAAATACTTGCTTTCTACTGTACAGTTTAGCTCATAATGCACCAAGAATTCTTCCTCCAAAGATTTTTGTCAGACAAGAAAAATAAAGTTTCTTTAGTTTCATTCAAGAAGTAAAAATCTCATTTTAAAATGCCAGACAGAAAAGCTTCAGTAGCTGTTTTGGTTTTTTTTGTGTGTGTGGATGGCATGATCCGGTTCCTCCAGAGAGGTGGTCAGACTGTGAAACCTGACTTCCACTAGCTAGTTTTATCTGCACTGTCCAAGTTTAAGCACAATCACCTGCAGAGAGAGGCTGGAAACTCTAAATAATGCACCAGAATATCTGTGGGGAGCCACACACCATATGAAGGGCAAGCGAGTCTCATTTCTCAGAAACCAGTTTCCCCTAAACACTCACACATCAACTTCTGTAATAAAAGATGAAGAGCTAAAGATTTGCAAAGAAATAGAATGCAATACAGCCCTTAGTTTTTCATGCTGCTAGTATGCAAAGGGAAAAGTTTCAAGAGCAGGGTTTCCAGAGGTCTGTGTCTGCAGCACTCAGGACTTGTGAGACTATGTCATGAGGCAGGTATCTCAGTTTCTACTTGTATTGTCTCTCTCCAGGGAAGTATATACAACAATTTTCTTTTCTGAATGTTGAATTCAGAATGTGGTGAATGTAGAGTAGTGAGTCTGTTTCTTTTGTAGCTCCAACCTTGATGCCTCATTTCCAAACACCATCACATTGGGAATTAGGCTTCAATGTATGAATTTGGGGAGAACCCATTCAGTCTACAATGATGCTTAATAAATGTTTTCATGGGTTATCTTGAATTTGTGTTAAGGTAGTAAATAGCTCTTGTTGACAAAAGAGCACAAAGATTGCAGACTAAACAGTAAAGAAAAGACATTAACATGTAAAATTTTTAGAGTGTATCTAGAAAACTGTGAAGTCAACCTCACCATGGAATTATCTGAGCAAGGGATAATTAAACCAGGAACCCAAATTAATTAAAGGGATATTTATGATTTTGTTTTAAGCAATCAGTTTTGTTTTACTGTCTTATTCACGTCTACTTCTTAGAACAAGATTATTTAACTTTGGTTTCAGCAACAATTACATTATACTCAGATTAATTATAGGATATAAGATGTTGTTATTGGTGGATTTATAGGAAACATGAACCCAATCCCATGACAGGTACAGCACCTCTGTCTCTGTCCTTTGTCTCTCTCCTTTCCTTATTTGGGTAATAAGAAAAATAAACCAGGAGTGATTTAGTGTTGAAATGATAGCCCATGAGGAGCTTTAGAATAATAATATTAAACTTATGATTTGGTTTTTATATTCTTTTATTTTTCCTGGCAGTATAGAGTATTAATGGTAGTGTAGAGTATTAATAGGAATTGGAGAACTAAATAATCCTATGTTTGATTAAGCATGAGAATCAATGAATTCCTGAAGACAAATGGAAATAATTGACTTTTGTATATCTGGATCAGAAAAAGCTGAAACCTACCAGAATTTCTTTAAATCTAGGAAAATGTATAGAGTACCATGATGAACTCCTGGTTTTCTCAGAATAACAGAAAAGTGCCTTAAAGAGGAATGCAGATTTTTGCATTAAGTATAAAAACCAAAAAGCCCCATCATAGTTAGACTGTTTGTTAATTACACATATTTTTTAAAAAAAAAAATGAACATCAAACAGTATGTTTGACTAAACTTAAAGATTTAGAACAGATTTTGTTTTTCACTTCAATTGATTATTTGGCTAAATAAACCACACAAAACTATTATCCTTTGAATCTCTAAATCAATTTAAGAATAACTAAATTCTCAATAAAATTTCTCCAAGAGACCATTGATTTGAACTGTTGGTGTAATCTTTGTGAAAAACAATTAAGTGAATCAATAAGAAGAACCTTTTCTATAAAAGATTAGTTCATAGCTATACATCCAGAATGATTTCAATTATTCCAGTAAGCAGAGGAAATAATTTATGGAGTTTTCTATCTGGCACATAGTTTCTGTAATTTGAGTATTCGAGATTGTTTTTCTAGTTCTGAATCTCATAACATACCTCTGCTCCTCAAACACCTGTTGATTATCTTCTTATGAGGTACCACACATACATTTTTTTTCTGTAACTCTTAGAACCCAAATAGAAAAGCCTATATTTGTTAGTGACTTTACCAATAAAACTAAGTAATTAATTTACTAATGCTCTTATACTCAAAGATAGAACTCAGAGCCAAACTAGGAAATCAGTATGTTTTAGGTAAGGGTATTTTAAATCTAATTTGCTACTTACTGGCTACAATTAATGGACAAAAATATTTTGCTTTGACCAAAATTAGGCATTGAAAATAATTTTCTTTTAATAAAAATAGATGACACTAATAAATATTTGTAAGGTAACATAGTTAAATCTCACAAAGAAAATTAGAGGCAATCTTGACTAAGTGGAGTGTCAATATCAATTAAGGAGTTATCACTCTCAAAGGCTTAGGAGTTTTATTTTGTGGTGGGATTTTTATCTTCTTCTCCCATTTATTGACTTTCTTGCTATTCCTTCCATCTATCCCACTACATCCCATTCCTCTAAGTCATGCTGAACCCAAGTCATCTAAAACTAAGTTCACCAAGTAGACTGATAACCTAGAGCTGAAAAAAGGCACAAAACAAAACAAAAACAGACAAACAAAAAAAACCCCAAACTTTTCTCTTTTTAAGGGATTTAAAACAAAATGTATTTATCAGTTATTTTTACTTGTGAAGCTCTGTTCATTACTATGAGATTGATTAAAACATTATCACCATTTAGCCGAAGGAGAAACTGAGACACACAGAGGTCAATAACTGGTCTATATTTATACAGTGACAAGAGTATAGAACCAGGAATATTAGTAGTCAGTGTACATCTGTGCCCTTTATCACAGTACTGTTGCATATTAGAAAAGATCCGCATTTGTGGCAAGAGAGGATCAAATATCTGAATGTCTTTCAGGTACTCCACCCACATACCCAATCACTGTGAAGAATTCTGAACCATTCCTGGCCTTGACTTACAATGCTTCCCTCCCTGTGGGACAGGGATGTTGCAAGGACAAAAGAGTCACTATCATTCCCTGAAGGAAAGTATTTTGTTGGAGGAGGAACGAAGGAGCTTTAGCAAAAGGAGCCCGGTGGAGAGGAAGAAAGCTGCTGAGGGAGAAGATCTGAGGGGAGGGTCTTTTGCAAAAGTGTGAACAAGGGCTGACTTTAAGAATCTAAAACAACAATTTCTACCTATGTTAAAGCTATGGAGCAAATTTAATATCTGAAACACCACTTCTCAAAAATGTTGGTCTCAAATTAATTTTTTTTAATTTAAAATGTGTTGAAGATCCAAATAAACTTTCATGAGTGTTTTATTTATAGCTGTTAACAGTGTTAGAAATGGACATATATTTTTAAAAATGTTTTTCGTTGTTGATGTACCTTTATTTTTATTTACTTATATGCATATATGGTACTAATAATTGAACCCAGTGTTCACACATGCTAGGTTAGTGCTCTACCACTGAGCCACAATTCTAGCCCAAGACACATATTTTTTAAATGTCTAGTTACTTACAAATGACAATAATGAACAAATTATGTGTTAACCTATATTTTCTAAACAATAAATGAATTCTTTGACTTTTTTAGCAATTTCTTTAATATTTGGTTTTAATAGAAGACAACTGTTTTGTAACATGTATTTCTGTATTGAATCTGTTATGCTATTACAGTTCTTGTATACTCTGGAATAATTTAAAACAATAAGGGAAAAAGAGGCTCAAAAATGCCTTGGCATAATCATGAAAATAATTTTGACTTTGGGGACACACCAGGGCCACTTTGAAAACGACAGATTTGGAGAACTCTTCCAGGTTGTTCACCCACCTTCGGGCTCCCTGCGTATTAGGATAGATTGTTCGTGTCAAGTTATGGAACTGAAGGAACATTATTTGGTGTTCTGGAAGTATGCATAACTATAAGACTGCTTTATAATGAAGTAGTTCTTCTTCCTATATGATGAGAAGATTAATGATGAAGTTGGTCTAAAAGATTGAAGCATTGAATAGCAATGCAGAAGTCCTTTCTACTGTTATTTTTTAGATGTTCAGTTTTCAAAAAGGAAAGGCAATGTTTGGGAACAGGGAAGAAGGAAAAAGCATGTTATTTACTGGCAAAAGTCATAAAGCATTCATTTTTATGGCTGAGCAATAGGCCAATGTGAATACATGCCACATTTTCTTTATCCATTCATCTGTTGAAGGACACCTAGGTTGGTTCCATATCTTAGCTATTGTGAACTGAGCTGCTCTATAACATTGATGTGGTACATCACCATAGTATGCTGATTTTAAGTCCTTTGGATTTATATTGAGGAGTCATAGGACCAGGTGAAACGGTGTTTCCATTTCTAGTTTTTTGAGGAATCTCCATACTGCTTTCCATAGTGGTTGCGCCAATTTGCACTTCCAACAACAATGTACGAGTGGACACTTTTTTCCATATCCACATCAACACATGTTATTATTTGTATTCTTGATATTTGCTCTTCTGACAGGAGTGAGATGAAACCTCAGTGTAGTTTTAGTTTGCATTTCTCTAATTGCTAGAGATGCTTAATATTTTTTCACGTATTTGTTGACCAATTGTATTTCTTCTCCTGTGATGTGCCTTTTCAGTTCCTTTGCCCATTTATTGATTGGGTTATTTGTTTTTCTGGTGTTAAGTTTTTTGGGTTCTTTATATATGATGGAGATTAATGCTGTATCTGAGGCATAGGTACAAAGATTTTCTCCCATTCTGTAGGCTCTCTTCTCGCTCTTGATTGTTTCCTGTGCTGTGAAGAAGCTTTTTAGTTTGATACCATCCCATTGATTGATTCTTGATTTTACTTCGGCACTTCAGGAGTCTTACTGAGGAAGTCTGTTCCTAAGCTGACATGATGGAGAGTTAGGCCCACATTTTCTTCTAGAGGGTGCAGGCTCTCTGGACGAATGCCTAGGTTCTTGATCCACTTTGAGTTGAGTGTTGTGTCGGGTAAGAGGTAGGGGTTACATTTCATTCTGCTGCATATGGATTTTCAGTTTTCCCAGCACTATTTGTTCAAGAGGCTTTTGCCAATAAATGGATGGATCTGGACACTACCATGAAAAGTGAAGTAAGCCAAACCCAAAAAGCCAAACGTTCTCTCTGATATGCAGATGCCAACACTCCATAAGGGTTAGGGGGAAGGAAGGAATAGAAGTTTGATGGATTAGACAAATGAGAATGAAGGGAGCGGCGAGGGTGGGGGCGGGATAGGAATAGGAAAAACAGTAGAACGAACTTTCCCATGTTCACATATGAATACAAACAATGAAACTCCACATCAGGTAGAACCACAAGAATGAGATCCTAATTAGGATAAGTTATACTCCACATATGTGTAATATGTCAAAATATGCTCCACTGTCATGTGTATCTAAAATGAACAAATTTTTTTAAATGAAGGTATACTATTTTATCTAGGTATCACCTCAATTATTTATTTATTTATTCATTTATTCATTTATTTATTTATTTATTTATCATGGGGGAATTGAACCCAGGGGTGCTTAAACACTGAGACACATCTCTAACCCTTCCTATTATTATTATTATTATTTATTTTTATTTTGAGACAGGTTCTTGCTAAGTTGCTGAGACTGGATTTGAACTTGTGATCCTCCTGCCTCAGCCTCCTAAGTTGCTGGGATTATAGGTATATGACATTGCTCCCAGCTATTACCACTTTTTATATTAAAATGACCAATAAAATGTTAGTAACATTATCTTACAAATAGTTAAGTATCCTAAGAGTCTTAGAAATTAAATGATTTACACAAAATTAAATACTATATGAATGGAACTGCAGAACCCAGGTTTATAGAAAGCTTATAAGCTTAATTTTTATATAATAACATTAAAAATATAGTCCAAGGCTTGAAAATGAGCAGAAATGTTTCAAGAGTTTTCTTATACTATAGTGTTGGGCATAGTCCAGAAGAACTTTGGGGGATTTTCTGGTCCTTTACGGGCATATACCCTTGATTGTCTTTCTTTTGAATAGACTACATTTTGTTCTGCAGGGGTGAATATTAGACAGAAGACAGTAAAGCAATATTTCTTGTTCATAGAAATAAAAATAAATATTGTATGACAGAGAGGCGCTTGATTTCTGCCCCTTGGAAAAGATGCCCAGACATCACATTTTACTGCTCCATAGTATGTATCAGCACACCATGGCCTGAAGGCCAATTCCAGTCTAAAACCTGTTTTAAAAATGGCCTGTGACAAATGGATGAAATTGGAGAATATCATGCTAAGTGAGATAAGCCAATCTCAAAAAACTAAAGGACGAATGATCTCGCTGATAAGCGGATGAGGACATATAATGGGGGGGAGGACGGGTTAGCGTTAGGGTTAGGGTTAGGTTTAGGGTTAGGGATAAGGAGGGTGGTAAGAATGGAGGAAGGAACGACTGTATAGAGGGAAAAGAGGGGTGGGAGGGGTGGGGGGAAGGGAAAAAATAACAGAATGAATCAAACAATATTGCCCTATGTAAATTTATGAATTTTTTTTTTTTAGGTGTGTACTACCATTCCCAGCTCAAGTATATTTTTGATAGTACTTTTGATAGTACATTTTTTTCTTTTTTTATTGTAAACAAATGGGATACATGTTGTTTCTCTGTTTGTACATGGCATAAAGGCATACCATTTGTGTAATCATAAATTTACATAATGTTGTTTGATTCATTCTGTTATTTTTTCCCTTCCCCCCACCCCCCCACCCCTCTTTTCCCTCTATACAGTGCTTCCTTCCTTCATACTTGCCCCCCTCCCTAACCCTAACTCTAACCCTAACACTAACCCTTCCCTCCCCCCCATTATGTGTCATCATCCACTTATCAGCGATATCATTCGTCCTTTGGCTTTTTGAGATTGGTTTATCTCACTTAGCATGATATTCTCCATTTCATCCATTTGCCTGCAAATGCCATAATTTTATCATTCTTTATGGCTGAGTAATATTCCATTGTATATATATACCACAGTTTCTTTATCCACTCATCAATTGAAGGGCATCTAGGTTGGTTCCACAGTCTGGCTATTGTGAATTGAGCAGCTATGAACATTGATGTGGCTGTATCTCTGTAGTATGCTGATTTTAAGTCCTTTGGGTATAGGCCAAGGAGTGGGATAGCTGGGTCAAATGGAGGGTCCATTCCATGTTTTCTAAGGAATCTCCACACTGCTTTCCAGAGTGGCTGCACTAATTTGCAGCCCCACCAGCAATGTATGAGTGTACCTTTCTCCCCACATCCTCGCCAACACCTGTTGTTGCTCGTATTCTTGATAATCGCCATTCTAATTGGGGTGAGATGGAATCTTAAGGTGGTTTTGATTTGCATTTCTCTTATTACTAGAGATGTTGAACATTTTTCCACATGTTTGTTGATTGCTTGTAGATCTTCTGTGAAGTGTCTGTTCATTTCCTTAGCCCATTTGTCGACTGGATTATTTGTATTCTTGGAAACATAAATTTATGATTTTTTATTTAAAAATATGTAAAAAAAAAAGTTAACATAGCATGCCACTGTATATGTATATGTACGTATTAGAATAATGTACTCTCTCCATTTGTCATAAAATTGCCATAATATATCCATTTCCTAGAAAAAGACTCTAACACTATCAGAAAATTGTCAATATAAATGTAGAAACAGACCTATCTTTGAAATCAATTATTATAATAAAAGACTGCTGTTATTAGAAATATAAAGAAGTTACTTGGCATGTAAAAAAAAAACAAAAGAAAAAGAAAACAGTAATAATGATAATAGCAATCTCAAAGATGGTTGGAAGATTAAAACATGAATGTAAAGTAGCAAGTGGTGGATGCTTAATAAACATTATTTCCTTCTTTCTTAAAAAAAAAAAAAAAAAAAAGGCCTGTTAGCCAGGGACACAATGGCACAGGCCTTTAATCCAAGCAACTCCAGAGATTGAGGCAAGAGGATCACAAAGTTCTGAAGCAAGCTCTGCAATTTAGCAAGACCCTGTCTCAAAATAAAATAAAATAAAATAAATAAATAAATAAATAAATAAATAAATAAATAAATAAATAAATAAAAGGACTGGGGATGTTGCTTAGTCGAAAACACACCTGGGTTTAATCCCCAGTACCAAAAATATTTTTAAAAAAAAATTTAAAAAGGCCTGTGAGCTAAAAATTACTTTTACGTTTTTATTGGGCTCTATAAAAACCACACACACACCTCAAAGAAAAATGTGGAATCAAGACCAAATGTGGTCTGCAAAGCTTAAAATATTTTTTACAGAAAACGTTTACTGATTCCTACATCTCTCTGCAAACTCATTTCTATATTCTTGATTTTCAAATGCCCTATATATTATTTAAAATTTCTATAGATTGGGATAAATTATATACGAATTCTTATTGAAACTTTAAGTCTCTTAATTTTAATTAGTGTATTAAAGAAAATTTAAGTAAAATAATTCAATTTACTTCCTGGCATTGATTAATACCTTTTGAAGAAAAATAATTATATCAAGCAATTTTCCTGTTTATACACTTTCATTGATAAATCAGAAAAAAATGTGATTTTAAAAAAATCAATAATTTTGACTCTTAGCAAGTTAGAGTGAATTCCAAACAGAATATAATGAATTTAATGTTGCAAATTATGGTAATAATAAAAATAAGAAGTTATTATTCTCAATTTCTAAATTTCCTTGTATATGTATTTAAATTTATAAAAATACCTTATATGCATAGATAACGAATGTGTATTTCAAAATTAATCCATTTATTATAAACCTTACTTAATTTGAAAGTGAGTGACTGCTAGATTTGTGTTATTATCACATTTTATTGGCTATTATTTTTGTGGAAAAGAAAAGAAAAATAAATGTACATTATAAAGTTTAGTAATTTCACATACCATTGTGATTTACTGATCATCCCAAAGAAAGCCTGTGCCATGCATTGCTTAAACCCAGGTGGGTTATTTTATAATGGTAAAATCCATAATGGTCATTTGGGGAGGAACATAAGATGTTGGCATTGAATTAATCTGATGTTTTTTACAATTTTAAAAATAAATGAAATAGTTTAATCTTTTGATTACTTTTCATACTGTTATGGCAAATTCACAAAACCTAGTAAATGAATTGGTTATAAACCTACAATCTCAGTTTTCAAGGACTTAAAAAAAATTCTGACAAACTTTACATAGTATAAAATACAAAATCTCTCCAAACTTCCATCATATTTTAATATTATTTTCTGTATTGTGAATAGTCATCCTCATGTAACATATTTGTTTTGTAATGCTTTCTTATGAGCAGCATTTTCTTCTTAGCTCAGATCCTATTTTACTGTTATAAATTATGTTGCAGTCAAAGATAGAATGACAGTTCCCTGAAAAATAATTGAGGGCAGAATATATTAAGGAAGTGATAAGGATATGTTCAGACTCAATAATGCATCCATAGTGGACCTAGTGAATTAATATGGTCATGTTGATCTAGGGAAAAACAAATACAAATCCTAAAATCAAAAACAGCCTTGGAAAAGAAATTAACAAAATGTCAAGTGTTATTTCTTCCAATGTTCATGTGTACATTCTTGAAAAACATAAAATCTCACTGTGAGAAACTTATTCATTTATAATTAAAGGCAAAAGTACTGACATAATGTCTTGGGAACTTTCCTAATTTATGTAGGCAATTTTTTTTTTTCTTTCCAAGAGGTAAAATAAAGAAGTTCTGTGTGGAAGATAAGGATGAAGTATTAATAAGACAGGTTCGGTGATTGAGGGGCATATGAACTTCTAAATGTGCTCCGTAAATTGTTGATCTCAAGGAGGATCTTTTTAATTTTTTTTTTCCAAGTAGGGTGCTGCTATGGTATGAATGTGTGCTCCAGAAATCGTGTGTTGAATACTTAGTCCCCAATATCACACTGTTGTGAGGGGGAGTCCAGTGAGAGATGATTAGGCCTTGAGTCCCCTTGCTCTTGAACTTCCCAGCCTCCAGTACTGTAAGCCAATGGATTTTTGTTTATTATATATTGCTCAGTCTGAGGTATTTTCTTAGAGTAGCATGAACTGGATTAAGATAGGTGTCTTTGAACTTATATGGTGACATCAAATATTAAGTTCAAATCATTAAATAGAAGAATGAAGACTGTAAGACACTGACAGGGCTGCTTTGACTCTGAACATAAAAGTAATTAGGTGCATGAAAGCTATTTACAAAAATTATTCGAAATGTAGTATTTTATTGTGAAATGTCCTTTGTTCCAAATGAATGGCTAAATCTAAAATAGTGCACATTAGAGTGACAAAAACAATCAAGAAAAAGAAAGTATTAATATGTTACTCCAAATTAAAAATATATAACACAAAATTAAAATCGAATTGTAGCCATAGTTCCTGTTTTCAGGGATTTCATCTGTCTACTAAAATTGCTATTACATATTGTATAGTGAAAGAAAAAAATACAAAAAATTTAAAATTGCAAAGAAGAGGCTCTTTTTTAATTCTAGGACTTCGTATAGCATTCATTTGAAATATTGAGAATGATTTACGACTGCTTAATTATTTTCCTAATATCCTGTGGAGTACTGGGATTGTGGATTGAAACTGAGAGATGGAAATTTAAGGCACTTCCTGACATAGGAAAATATTGGGTTACAAGAATAGTTTTGCAGGAGAAGTGAGTGATAGAAGCTTAATCACCAGGGACATACAAAAGTCAACAGTGCTAAAATATTAGAAGGTTTATTTTAGGAAGCAATTTTCCCCTGCTGGAGTGTATATGTGGACCAGTTTGCTTACTTGATATTTCCTCATCTCTGTTATCCATTTCCAAACCTAAATTTGAGTTTATAATGCAATAGCCTTAACACTTGAAATTGCATTATTGATCTTATGCTGCCTGACTCGTTTGGCCTTCCAAGAAAAATATGAAAGCAATTTTAATGTGATTCTTTTGATAGCTAACCAGTTAAGAGAACACATCATATACCTGATGCTCACCACCTCTTAAAATGACAAACTAATGCATTAATAATCTGTGACCAAACAAAGAAAACCATTATGATATGGAGCACAATTTGCTTTAGTGACTGGCTCTACATGGGACACTTTTCAGATGCTGTATGAGTTCATTAAGGCAATTATGCCTTAAATTCTGGAAAGACACAACTGGCTTGGTCATGGTTAGTGTTAGTGATTTCCTGTGGTGTGGTGTTTATGATAGTAGCATAAACTCAGCATGAAGTTACATTTGCCTGGGGGCAGTTGTAACTTAAGTGCTTGCTTTCTTGACATTTGTTCATATTCTTCAGGAAGAAAATGTATTCTTGGTTTGTTTGACCAGACTTAACTGTGGAAAAAAAAAAAAAAAAAAGACTCGGAAACTATATGACTTATAAATGAATGTAACAAATGTACTTGCCAGGGGAGGTAGAATCCTGCTGTCTTTGGACAAAGCCAACTATTATTTTCTACAACATGCTCCTAATGCTGAGATTCTTTTCCTTAAGAAGTGTTATTCCCCTAACTGATGTTTCTCTTCCTTAAGTCAAGAAGTCATGAAAAAAAAAAAAAAAAGGGACTGCTATGGAATTGAAAGACATTGATAACATTCTGCTTACTCTGCTATAGGATAAGGAAATTTTCAATGTCTGTCTCATTAAAAGTCACTTAGTAGAGATGGTGCTACATGCATATTAGTTATATCTACTTGATTGTGTTGTTTGTAGTTTATGAAAAGTAGCTATAGCTCTTGCTTGACTTAGTATAACATTTTGGAGTTTATAATAAAGCTTCACTTTTTGTACTGACATTTCTTTCAAGATACCATCTGTATACCAGTGCAGTACAGGCAGGATGGGGTAATTTCCTCAATAAGACTGAACAGGGACTTAACTGCTGTTGGCACCGCCCTGCCTTTGACAGTCTGGAACAGATGGGGACTTAGGAACTGCTCAATCTACTTCTATTGGATTGCAATCAGTTTGAGGATGGCCTGCAGCCTGAGAGGTCTGCTTTGCTTATATATCACAAAATACTGTCAGTTCATGTAAACATGCATCAAAAATTGAGAGTAATGTATTTCCATTGATGTCTAGAACAAATACTTGACTGGCTCAAAGTTTAATATTCAAGAGTCTAGAGCAAGAAAACCAGGTTTTCCCCTTCCTTTTGTCTTTTTCAAAGTGATTTCACCCAAAATGTTTGGACAATTCTGAGTTCCAAATACCAAGCATAGTAAAGGAGACATTTGGTGATATCAGATGTCACTCTTTATTTACACGTATTGTCTAATCTCGAGTTGGATAAAAATATATCAATTTTTGTGGATCTTTTCATTGGCAAAGTTGAATGTACCAAACAGAACAGTGAAGCTTCAAATAAGCTCTGTGACATACTTACAATCTTGTATTTAAAAGATTATGCATTGTAAATCTTTTGATAGGGGCCAGAATTAAATAACCATGAATTATTTAGTGACATGCTGAGGGATTCAAATGCAGATTGTTTCAGGGAACTATTTGCTAAAGCTAAACAAATAAGAAGGGTTTGGCAGTGAGCCTCTTCAAGGGAACCAGGCCCTTTTCCTCTGCAGCCATCAGTAGCCATTCCTAGAGTAGCTGAGCAAGAAAAGTGGCATCATCTAGAAACTTTCTTTGGGTTTTTGGACTGGACCCAGAAAAATCCCTGGAAAATAACCAGGCAGTGTTGTTTATATCCAAGAAAGAGACTTATTTAAAACAGATTTAAAGCACTTAATCCATTTTGGGAAGCGTAATTAAGTAAAATAAACACCAAGTTGTAAAACGAAATAATAAATAAATAAAAAGCATTGGGTAATAGCAGAGCTGTATGCGATCAACTTAACTTGGGGTAAATTTTTGATTATGTGATATTTATCAAAAAGGCACAGTAAGTGGAATCAGACAGACTTGGGTTGCATCCTATTTGGTAACTTTCTAGTCATGTGGACCCTGGTTTAAGTTCTCTGAATTCTAGAGAGTACTTAGTTGTTATTATTGTTAATTAAAAAAAAATGACCTTGCTGATAGTTATTCCGGCTAGTACCACCACTTCACTCATAAACATCTGGTCAGGAGGGTACTCTACCATTTTGTTTTTGGTAATTCTGAATGTCATTGCCTTACTTTGGGAACACCTTAAGGTTATGTGCTTGCTGCCCCTTCCCTCTCCCCCATATTCTCTGACTTGTTTTTCTTATGGAGTCCACTATTGACAGTAATTTTTGGAGCACATTTCTGAAAATCTCTGTATAATACATGTGAGCTTGGAGCTTTTCTGTACCATTTACTGATGGATTTAATTAACTTTTTATGGAACGGTTCCTCTAAGCAAAATTTTGTTCCAAGTGCTATAAAAGTTAAAAAATAAATATGAGACATGGTTTCTACTTAAAAAAAAAATTGGTAAATTAAGGATACAAATTTGTATGTAAAAACTACAAAATAAACTTTGACAATATTTATATATGTCTTTACTAGAATACTACTAATGATAATGATGATACCATTTGCTTTTACTTTTCTACAAGCTTTTCAGGTATGAACTCCTTTAATTCTACCTGTAACCGGCGGAGATCATCATTATTATAAACTTCAGGTTACAGATAAGGAAACTGAGTCAGAGAGGTTAAATAATATCCTCATGGTAGGAAGAACCACTGCCGGCCTTGGTTCTGGGTCAGTTCTTGGGCCTCCATTGAATACACATTTAATGCTGTGCAGTACAGACATCCAGGGGCACGATTTTGATGTGGAATCCACTTAGTGTTAATCTCTTGAGCTTTTTTTGTTTAGTTGCAATAAGAGCAGGGGAACAATCTCTTATTAATAACTGGGTTGCACACGGTTATGTTTTTTGGAAAAGGCAGCTTCTGAAACATTACTGAAAAAGTAGATGGAATTATTTTTTGGTCATATTCAATTTTCCTGATAATAAAATCAATACAAGCACATTGCAGAAAATTTAGAAAATACCAAAAACATAGAAAAAAATTAAAATTACTCATAATATATATATACTCAGTTAATAACTGCTAACATTTTGTATGCATCCTCTGGGTGAGAGGTTGGGTAATTTCTTTATTTCTTCATGCTTTGATGTATTTTTCAAACATTTTCCAGTGCAAACAATTAAATTTACAATAATGTTATAGTTTGGATCTGGAATATCCCCCAAAAGCTCATGTATTGAAGATTTGATCTCCAATGCAGTAGTTTCCAAAAGTAGGACTTTTGAGAAATGATTGGATAAACAAGATCCTAACCTCATCAGTGGATTAATAATTTAAATGGACAAATGGGAGGAGGTGAAATCTGTGGGCAAGTGGGGCATGGTTGGAAGAAGTAGTTCCCTGGGGTATGGCTTTGAGTACTACATCTTTCCTTGTTCCCTTCCTCCTTTTCTCACTCTGTTTCCTGGCTTCCATGAGCTGAATATTTTTGCTCTGCCATACCTTCCACCATGATGTTCTGCTTTGTTATCAGGCACAAAGCAACAGAGCTGGCCAAACCATGAACTGAAACCTGTAAAACCATGAGCCAAAATGAATCTCTCCTTCTTTGGTCAGAGTGGGGAAAAAAAAAAAAAAAAAAAAAAAAAAAAGCAAACAAAAAATAAGCAAAAAAAAAAAAAAAAAAAAAAACCACAACATTTAAAATTTTTTTCTTCATCCTAAATTCCTTCTTTTAGAAAGCTTTCCTTAGGGAGGAACCAAGAATGAATATAATACAAATATTTATACATTGATATTATACTTACATATTTATATAAAAACCTTTAACTATATATACAATTTTCTACAAGTTTTTAGGTATAATAGTTCTCATGTTGCTACATATTTTTCTGTAACCCAATCTTAATAAATTTGTTATAATTTTTGAGACAATATCATAGTTTTGGACATTAAATGGAATGGCAGAGGTATTACCTATGAAGATTGCTCTCTCCTTTAGTGATATTGAGTTGGGGCTGGGTAGTGGTCACTCATCCTGGACTCCATTTCCCAGCATCCCTCTGCATCTTGGTGAGGCCAGATGACTGTCCCCCATTAAACAGAACTGGGCAAAAATAATATATACCACTTACAGCACTGGTATTTAATGGACTCTTTCCCCGGCTCCCATGCACTCTGTCTTTCCTCGTTCTCTGCAAACAGAGAGCAAAGTTTTATAAGACCCTAAGGAATGATAATGCCACATGATGGACGAAGCAGGTTCAGCTTCACCAAGTGGCAGGTGGCCATGAGACATCTGCATTGAACATGAGCAAGGAATAACTTTTATTACAAGTAGCTATGACTGGGGAATTCATGTGTTAAGCCTCCAGTCTCACCTTAATGACTAGAGATGGTTTCTAAAATTTTGTTCTCTAAGATTTAAAAGATATGGCATTGATTTTTATTTTTCCTTTTCAAACACAAAAGCAATACATCTTTTTTACATTGCAACATAGATATGCCAAAAACCAGGCATTACTTTTTCCTTCTCTCTATTTCTTCCTTTTTCTCCTGCCAGACTCTCCCTCTTACACTCACCAAGTAACCTATGATCAATATAGTTATTTATATTTCCATTCTCACCTTTATATTAATTTTGAATATTGGCAAACCCAAATATTTGTTACATTTATGTCTAATTCTAAAAAGAAAAACAAATTAAAAGTAGGTTTTGAAGTTTTAAGCAAAGTATGGATCCATTTAAAAGACAAAAGCATTTTACATGAACAAATGAATGTTCCTATTCAAAAATAATTTAATATGTTTCTGAGGAAACTTGCATTAAGATAAAACAACAGAAATTGAAATACCAGATAAAACGATATTCACAATTTCCACTGTGCTGATCCATAGAACAAAACTGCTCTCCAGAAAGACAGATTTCACACTTATTCAACAAGGTCAGGGCTGCTGCTCTTGTTTATAGTGTTCCATATTTAATATCACCATAGAATGTTTGGTTTCATTATGTCAGTCCTATAATTCAGCTAATTTCCTTTTCATTTCAGTGTGATATCTTATAATTATCTTTCTTTTTTATTTCAGAGAATCTTCATTTTTATTATTTTATTGAGAACAAAGTTTCAGTTTAAATTATGTATCAAAAATGTTTAATTAAGCAAGCCTATCTTCTGAGTTTCTGATGTGTAATATTCTTTTCACTGTTTCTGAAGGTTTTTGGTTTTATTTCTTTCTTGGTTGGCTGAATGATTGCCTTTGTTTTCCTCATTATTTATCCCTGATTTTAAGTCTGATATTTTCCCATAAATAGTGCAATGGATTGTTTTTGAGACTCCTATTAACTCTTTCATTGATGTTACAAGGCTTTTGTCAGATTTCAAGCTATGAGGTGGCCAAATTCATATGATCATATCATTGATGCCTGAGACATGTGAGGAGTTACAGATGCATGTGTACAAGGCTAGTGTCACTGCTTAACCTACTTTAGAGGAAATCAAGGGCATCAACAAAATCACAAAAGTAGTAAAACAAGGCAAAGGACCAGTTGTCAAAAGGGAATAATGAAGAGATAAGCTGAAGTTGAGGCCAGATGTAGAGAACCTTGGAGATCAGAGAAAAAATAAAAACCAACATTTGTACTATGCTGTACTGTTTTTGGAGTATTTTGACATGCACTGTTTATTTATTCTTACAATGACACTGAAAAATAGACATCATCTTTATTTTTCAAATGAGTCTTGGAACATTCATGTTCTGTGTCTAGGGCATTCGACTTGTAGGTAAAAGCCAGGATTTAAGCCTGAGCCTTCTGGTTCCAAAACCCTTGCTCATTCTTCTGTTCTTTGCTGCCTCAAAGAAAATTAATTGTAATCAGGTTCATTTTTTTTTTTTTGAGGAATGATCTATTGGTAATATGCATAATGGACTACAGGAAGAAGATGCTTCTCTTAGTGTGTTCAGACTGCTATGGCAACTACTTATAAACAACAGAAATCTATTACTCAAGGTTCTGGAGGCTGGGAAGTCCAAAATCATGGCACCAGCAGGCTGTGTGTCTGGCTCACTCTCCACTTCATAGGTAACGCCTCTGACTGCATCCTTACACCATGAGAGGGGCAAACAAGATGCTTTGATCTTCTCATCTTAAGGGGCAAATCCCATTCTTGAGTGTAGAACTCTCATGAACCATCTCCTAAACTCTTAACACTGTAGGATTGGGGAATAGATTTCAGCATGTGGGTCTCCAAGGATACAAACAGTCTACAGCAAAACCAAAGAAGATCCTTCCCTCCTCCTCTAGCTGTTCCAAGTAACCTAGCATCATTGCAACATGATGTGCTTCAGAGTCTGTAGTCTAGAGTTGGAATGCGTAGGTTCACATCCTCATCCATCATTTCCAAGTCAGTTAACCTTGGGCTAATTGTACCTTAATGTTTTGTGCCTCAGTTTTCTCATTTTGTTTCTCATGTACTTTACAGAGTTATTTTGAAATTAAATAAGTACATGTATGTAAAGTAACTAAAGTGACAAGTAGCACATGGAAAACTCTCAGCAAGTTGTAGCTCTTACTATCTAGAACAACCATCTCTAAGCCACACACATTATGGCACTACTTGGGCACTTCATTTCTAACCTCAAAAAGTAGCTGTTTCCTCTATGTTATAGACAGAGAAAAGATTTGCGAGAAGGTTTCCAATATCCTCCTGATAAATCTTATTTTTTGAATGACTTAATCACTTAAGTATTAAATTATTGTATTAAATTTAGTTGTATTTAAATTATATAGTCTCAATTATATTGAAATGAACTGGAAGGATGGTTCTTTATTTTTTCTCTTGTACCTGCTACAATTGCTAGTGGTGTTGTTCTGTGTCTAGAACACAGGCAGTGCTTAGTGACTGTTTATTGATGGTAGCAGTGATTATATGATGTTGATATTCTCAGGAAGCAGTGACAGAAACATTTCTTTGTGGCAAAAGAAAATACTTCAGAGAACTTCTAGTTTGGGGAAAGTTTCACCACCTTTTTCTCCCAAAGAAAGCTTTGGCATGGAGCTTTCTAGAATCTACCTTGAAACAGCCTACACAGAATAATTCTCCACTACTTTACTTATTGCTGTTCTATGCTCTAAAGAAGCCATAATTTTTCCAGACTGAAAAGGACACTATGAAAAGCTGATTCAGAATGTTGACCAGGCTATAAGAATTCAATGGGACTAAGCTTAGTTTTTACTCTCTATTGCTAACACAACCATGCCCGGAAAAGAGACTACATCTGAAGCAAAGGGCATTTCCTTGTTTTATCATCTTTTGCACATCTGAATATAAGAGTGAGTGTGAGGCAAACCAAAGGAAGCTATCACTTATTTCTGAAGCCAAATGAACTTTTAAGCAGAGTAAAATTTTTGACATGTCTCTCATAATTTTGTAGACCTTATAAGAATCTTAAGCCATGGGTCAAGGCAGGTATGTGTGTAACAGGCAATGGTTTAAATTCTTTAGAACCTGCAAGCTTATTGATGAGTCCTGTGCCTAGTAACCAGGCTCAGTCAGTATTTAGTGTGATGGCCTGATAATAAGAGATTGATACATGCATGTGCATAGATGAATGATGGCAACATAGTCATTGATCAGTGTGATTCAGTGAATTCCCCTATATTCTCCTTCTGAAAACACCTACTTCCTAGAGGAGTTTAAATTTTTAGAAGTTCGTTTAATCTTTCTATCGCTTGTGGTAGATCTTTGTGTTTTTGCTATCACAATTTTCATGTTCTTTAGTTGATATCAAAACCACTGCAATTCAATAGGTAAACTATGGAATCAACCTAGATGCCCTTCAACAGATGAATGGATAAAGAAAATGTAATATATATATATTTATATATATATATATGCATGTGTGTATATATATTATATATATATATGATAGACTATTACTCAATTTTAAAGAAGAATGAAATTGTGGCATTTGTTGAGTTAGAGAATAGCATACTAAGTGAAATAAGCCAAACCCAAAAAACCAAAGTCTAAAAGTTTTCTCAGATATGCGGAAGCTAATTCACAGTAGTTGGGATGGATAGGGAAGAATAGAGTTACTTTATATTGGGTAGAGGGGAGTGAAGGGAGGGGAAGGGGTAAGGGGAAGAAATGATAGGAGAGTAAAACAGACATTATTACCTCATGTACATGTATGATGGCATGATCAATGTGATTCTGCAATATGTATAATCAGAAAAATGAGAGATTATACTCCATTTATATATGATCTATCAAAATGTATAAGTGCATTGTACTGTCATGTAGAACTAATTAGAACAAATAAAATATTTTTTTAAAAAACACTGCAATTATAGCCTTCCTCAGATATGATGTGCAAGAGAAGCAAGTAAAGGAGTGAACTTTGGGGTGTCTTCAGCAATGGAGACTCATTCAGGCTTTTGGATTGCCAAGAATTCTTTCTTAGAGGATGACTTTGAGTGAAAGCCCATTAGTGGTGAAGGGGCAAGTCATGTAGTCTTCTGGGGAAAGTATTCTAGAGCACAGAATAAACAAGAGTAAAGGCCCTGTGATGGCAGATGTCCTTTATGTCCTGGGAGCACTAAGGAGGTCGGTGTGACTAGAGAGTGGCCAGTGAGAGGGGTGGAGTGGGGGCTAAGTTCTGGATGTAATGGAGGGATAGGAGAAGAAAGCTAGTTTGATTGATTCTGAAGGCCAATGCAAAATTAGATTTTTACTCATAGTGTTATGGAAATTGATTTGGAGCATTTTAAAAGAATTTGGAGTCAAGTCATGAGCTCACATTTTAATAAATGAACTTTTAATTTTAGATCAGGCTTAGATTTATAAGATTTTTGTGAAAAGGGTACAGAGTTTGTGTACAGCCCACGTCTGGTTTTCCTTGTTGTTTACCCTTATATTTTTGTCACAATTGAGCTTCTATCAATTCATTATGATCAAATAATGTCCTTTCTTTGCTCATTTCCTGAGTTTTCCCTTTATAACCTTTTTATGTTTCCAGGATACCACATCATCGTTAGTCATCATGTTTCCTTAAACCTCTCCAGACTATGAATGATTCTCAAACCTTCCCTGTTCTTGATGACTTTGGGCGTTTGAGAACCATTGACTAATTATTGTATGGAATGTATTTCAATTGGAATTTGCCTAATAATGTTCATCTCATGATTATACAGGGATTATGGATTTTCAGGAAAATGACTACAGAGTAGAAGTGCCATTCTCATCATATAATTTCAAGAATGCATTTTATTATCATAACATCACTATAGATGTCGATCTTGATCAACAGACTGAAGAAATGTTTGTTATATTTTATCACTGAAAATTTACTCTTTTTTCCCTTTGTCTTTTTTTTGAAAGTCACTGTTTAGTCAATGTTTGCAGCCCACACTTACGGGTTTGAAAGCTGCGTTCTTTGAAGGGAAATTACCTATACAAATTATTTTGAAATCTGAAGGTAAAAATTGTTTGATTCTTATTTATTTATATCAGCATTTATTGTAGTCTTTGTTTATAATCCAACACTACATGACATATTTTGTCATTCAAGTCACTCTGGTTTTAGCATTGAGAACTCTTTCAGTTGAGTCCTGTGTTCCTCCTCCATGCCTCATGGTTGTATTTGTGTGTCCTTCAGTGTGTGCATGGGTGTGTGCTTTTGAGTACTTTCTTACTTTCTCATTTCCTTTGGGATGTCTTATATGTTCCCTCCTCTAGCTTTAGAACTAGCCGCTTCTCAGGAGCCTCTGTTCTTTTTATTAGAGAAGCTGAGGTCTGCTTCCTGGGTGTTCTCATTGCTGCTGAGATCTAATTGCACAGGCCTCCAAGCTGACACAACAATGAATACATATGTATGGTCACACCTGGCTCAGAGATGGGAACACATTCTGAGAAATGTGCCTGTAGGAAATTACATCATTGTGAGAGCATTGTAGAGTATATTGTCTAAACTAAGAGAGCTATACTGTTGCTAGACAATATATGGGATCATGTGGCATATATGGTCCATCATTGCCTGAAATGTCATTATGTGGTGCACGAGTGTGTATTACTTCATAATAAGTACAACTGTACTACCAATCAACTACAAAATCAGGGAGATTAGTGAGGAGGCCATTGTCATAATCCAGGAGAAAGATGATAATGGTTTGGAGCAGGACCTGATATAATGAAAATTATCATCAATTGCATTCTTTCTACTGTCTTTACAGATTCTCCTAAACGTCCACAATCAGTTTGGTCACCACACATCTGAACATTTATGAGAGGCCAACTTAATACTGGGTATGGAAGATACAAGCATAATGTGATGTGATATTTTGATACGTACACCCATGTGCTGTCCATTGTTTGGTGTTATTAGGATTACTAAAAGCAATCATGAAAATGATGTGGATAAGAGTGTGAACCACTAGGCTTGAAGTGGTAACAGTAGTCACACAAAGGGTAGATGAATAGGAGAGGCAAACTGAAAGGGAATCAGCAAAACTGATATTTAGGTTTTTGGAATTAAAGAAAAAGGTTTGTCAAAGCTGAATTCAAAAACAGGTTTAAACTTGGTATAGTTCTTAAGGTAGTTAGCATTCACAAAAACAATGAACTCCAGAGTTGGTATTTATCTGAGAGAAGGTTATTGGATGCCATTTTAAATAAGCAGTATGTAGCAACCTGAAGGTTTTTTATGTGTATTCAAGGGGAATATCAGTTGCCATTTTCAAAAAGAATGAAGACTCATTTGGAGACTAATCAAGGTTGGCTGGTCTGTTCCTTTCTTTTATTGAAGATTCTTCTAATTCTAGTATTCATCAAGCAGTTTTCCTGCTTCTAAAGTGTTTTTTTTTTAATTTATATTTTCTATATATATATGTATTTTAATTCATATTTTCAAAAAGTGTGTTAGTGACAAATCTGTGAAAGCATTCAACTGAACCAAAAACTTGTGCTTGGCTCTTGACAAGGGTTTTATGGAAGGATTTGCTATGGAAAAACTCAAAACTTCTTGGTAGATATGTTCAACTTACCCATTTACTAAAGTACTCTTTCCTCTCTTTTCCCACTTTTCTTTCTTCTTCTTTTCTTTCTTTTACTTTTTTTTATTTTGATGAATGTCTTTTGAAATTTAGCTTTGCTTTCCTTTTATAACTGATAACCTCATTGAGTATGGTATGAAATATCTGAATAGAAAATCTTTAAAACTCTGATAGTGCTGAGGTACAGCCAACTTTTCTTACCCACTTAATGTGTGCATGTGTATTAAGAGCGTAAGACCATTGTGTTTTCAAAGCTCATCTTGACAGGTAATAATCATTGTTGAATATAATTGATACTAGCACTTATTGAGTGGCCAAGCATTTAATCATTTTTCTCTTCATCTCCCTACTATTGTAAGAAAACAGAGGGATTATAAATGCCTGGCCTGTTCTGGTCAAGTTTCTTAATTCATTTATTATGAAAAATAGATGGAGACAATGAAGTTGTCATATGTTACCATGCTAGTCTCAAAGATTCAGTTAATGTATACATATCTGACCTGAAAAGATATAGATTGACTTGATAATGTCTAATAGCTGCTAAGATGGGGCACTTTTATAATGGCTTCAAAGGAACTGGATCAAAAGGGATTCTTTAATAGACTCCTTCATACATTAATATCCTTTAGAAAAACCAGTTCAATTGACTACATTCTATAGATAAATTCTCAAATTCATCTAAGAAACTCATGTATCCCATACTATTATTCAAATGTATCAGGGATTTAAATGAGATCAAGAATGCATATACTTTGCCAATTATACATGTGAAAGTATTGATATTCTCATTTCTTGGAGAGCTCTAAGACTTTTTTCTAAAAAAATGTTGTTAGGCAAAAATTTTTAAATATTACATTTCTGAAGACTTTTGCAACTGAAAAGCATTATGCATACATTATCTCATTTAATCCTCAAGATATCCTCAAAATATTAGTGATGTAAATAATACTATTTCCATTAATAATATTTATTATTTGCAATTTATAAAGATAATTCTCAGATCCAACAGCTAACCAATAAAGGGTCAGGACTAGAACCCATCTTTTGCCTTTCATGCCAATACATTTACCACTAGACTACATCAGAATTCAAAACAAGTAAGAGCACACTACATGATTACTACCCTTGCTACTAGCTTCAATTTGTTCATCTGGCAAGTGACTATAATATTAATTTCTTATTTATTCCACAAATTATAATTAAATGAGTTAAATCCCCTAAATTATATGAGTTATTATTCCATAAAAGTTTATAGATTATTTAATACTCGAAGGCCTCCTTTTCCTCTGGAAGGTCCATGTTCATTCAAGTCAATCATATTCACTTTTGAAAGCTAAGGGTTAAAGATTCCATGCGCATATTTAACATACAATAAAGCTCCTCACTCCAATTTAGACTTTAAGGTTGGACTTGAAATTTACTTTTTTGCTCAAGCTCATTTTCCAAAATTGGTATGTTTACTAATATACTCAAGTACATTCAAAATATCAAAGATAGTCATTTCAGATGTTTTAATGTAGGTCATAAGAGTTTTCAAACTTCTGCCTATATTTTAAAACTTCTATATATGCCTAAAACACCACTGATGGACCAATGTGTGACTAATTGCAAAACTAACATAACAGTACCTTCCTAGTCACTTTGGGCTGCTATAACAGAATACCTGAGACAGAGTGGCTTAAAAACAATTTATTTTTCATAGTTTTGGAGGTTGGAAATTCTAAGATCAAAGCACTAGCAAATCTGATAAGATCTGGTAAGGAAATTCTTCCTGGGTAGCAGATTGTTGACATCTTGTCATATTCTCACATGGCATCAGCTCTTTTGTGTCTCTTCCTATAAAGACCTTACCATCAAACACAAGGACTCTCCCCTCATGACTAATTATCTCCTAAAGGCCTACCTCTTAATATCAATACATTGGGTGTTAGGATTTTGACATATGAATTTTGGGGAGATGCAGTCATTCCATAGAAAGTACCAACCTAAGGGAAGAAATATAAGGAACACCATTTGAACCAAACAGTGAGAATTGGAGGCATGTGTGTGTCTTGCTTTTCAAATTGGATTGTCTTCTTATCTTCCTCAGGGCAACATCACCTGAATTCTGAAAACAAGAACAATTAAAAACACTCAAGTAGTTAATTTGCTAGCTCTTCAGAATCCTAGATGGTCTAAATGTGCAGAACTGGGTCCCAAGTGAGGGAGAAAGTTCTTTCTGTGCATGTCTTTCCAAATTAAAAACAACATGAAATGCAGACATGGCCTAATGCAGCAGAGAAGAGGGACAGGATAGGACATGTTATGAAGTACTCATGGTAAGCAGCACCCCATTCTTGGTTGCCAAATAAGGACAGGAAGGTGGTGAAAGCCAGGGGATATTGAGAGAAAAGGTTCTTTACGGTGAGAACAAGATTGAAGGGGTTGACAGCCTTGGTCCCCAACCAATGGGGGGGTCCCACTGACATTTCCCCTGGTCATCCCAGCCAGGAGGGTTATAGTAGGGAAGAAGAGTGTGTTTCATGGGCTTTGCTTCAGCCTTGACTGGAGTGACCATGCAAAATACAGGTGTCATTGCATCAGATGAACAGAAATATTGAAAGAGTAGGTCTCCTTTTTCAGGATATACTAAAATCCTAAATTACATTGTTGTCAATGTGGCCTTCATATGGAAATCAGAAAATGGGACAAGAACAAAGAGTTGATGAATCTTACAATATTTTACAGTAAGTTCATCAGATTATTGAATAATGCATAGTTCTCTGGGTTCCCAAAACTATATTCTTGTGTTACTATCTTGAAAGAAAATATATTTTTCCATATGTTATGGTTTGGATCTGGAACAATCTCCCAATCTCCTGTGTTCAGAAGTTGGGCTTTTCGGAAGTGATTAGGTCAC
Source organism: Sciurus vulgaris (assembly GCF_902686455.1). NCBI lineage: Eukaryota > Metazoa > Chordata > Mammalia > Rodentia > Sciuridae > Sciurus > Sciurus vulgaris. The sequence goes on from NC_136461.1 coordinate 70,076,178, forward strand.
ATGGACTCTGCCTCAGTGGATCCATTGATGGCTGAGTGAACAACTAGAAGGTGGGCCCTGTTGGAGAGGAAATAGGTTGCTGGTGGTGTTTTCTGGAAAGGTTTACTTCTCCCTGGCCCCTTCTTCTCTTTCTCTGCTTCATGACTGTCATGGATTGAGTAACTTTTCTCTGCCATGCCCTTCCACTGTGATGTTTCAGCAATGGAGATGGCAGACCATGAACTGAATCTTTTGAAATCATGAGACAAAATGAAACATTTCCTCCTTCCAGTTGTTCTTCTCAGGAATTTTGGTTACAGTGGTGTAAGCTGACAAACAAACCATGCTCATACAAACTCAACAGCACCGATGCTATCATGTTGTGTCCAAAGCATGATAAAATATATTTTGAAAAACAATAGAAAGTTCAAAAACAAACAAACAACAACAAAACCCAGCAAACCAAACAAACAAATAAAAAACAATGGACAGTAACTGAATAATTAGGTGGGGCCAACTTACTTAAAACTCAAAGCAGAATTATTATAACTCAGTACAAAGTTTACAAAACAAACTTTCAGATCACACAAAGAGAAGAACAAAGAATTTGTTTTTGTATTATAATGCAAAGAAGCTTATCAATTTAACCAAAAAGAAAGTAGTATTTAGCTATGAATATAATTTATCACATGAATTTTCACATTGAGCATGATGAAAATTACAAAGGTCATCATCTTCAATCCGAGTTCATAAATGCAAATGCTTTACAAATTGCTATGATTATATATGGACACTCAACAAAGGATAATGGTTACTAATAAATTTTAGTTCATTAAAGACTAAGAGAAAGAGACAAGTAGTAGATGGCCCAGTAACACTAAGAATATGGACAATTAGGGCTTCTGGTTATCTGACTTGATACTGGAAGACATTTAAGAGGTTTTTGAGGTGAACTTCTTAGAATTCTGTAAGGTAATTTTTCTACTTCTGATTTATTAGTAGTAATTGAAAAAACTTTTCAAAAAAAATATGAAGTACAGTGGTCCCAAGTAAAAAAGGCAAAGTAGGTACTGCATATTCAGATGTATCCTGATGTTTCTGAGAGACAAGTAGAGCAAATTTGCTTAAAATATAAATACTGAAATTGGTGAAGACTCAGTTTAAAGGAAGGGAAAGTCAGAAAGCTTAAACTGAGCCACAGGTGAGACAGGACCATTCACTGTGTTACAGGGTGAATTCTACACAGAAAGTCTTTTCCACCTCCCATTCCATGATTTTTTTCCTGAGTCCTGGGTAGAGGAAGAAGTTATAAAAGTATCTTTTTAATCTTTACCATGGATGACAACTTTTGTGCCACTGAGATATGAATAGCTGTACTTGAAAATCCCAGTGCCATCACTGGGAGTAAGTTAAAACTTTCTAAAATTTCTGCAAACTCTTGGAAGGTCTTTGCCTACTGAGATCATACCAATTTCATCCTGTGCCATCCTTAAAACAGAATGTTACAAATTTCTCAGGAAGTTTGATTAGGCAAGGTTTTCTAAGGAATTAGCAGATTAACCCAAAATGTGGGAATTACATATTCTAAGTAATTCATAAACCAAATATAATTTGGCTTATATAATTCTGTACAGTCTTTCTTCAATGTCTTCCTCTTTTCCTCTTTTTTTCTGGTCTATATTTTTCCCTTTCTCACTCCTTTATAGTCTTATACACCTTCTGCTGTTTGAAAATGCCCTGGCATCTCAGTTCGTACTCCAGTGGCCCAAGAGGAAGCCATTCAAGACATATCTTTAAGTAGTCACAAGTTTTATCACTGAGTAATTCAGTTGTGTATCCATCCTATTATTTAGTCATTTCACCAAAATCTAATTTAAGACATTGAGAACACAAAGCAGCACAAAAACTTTGTACCATAAGGAGCAGAACAAAAAGGAACACAAATTCCTCTCCTTTAGTGAGTGATGTAAGACAGAATTGAGCTATCACCATCAGCAGTAGCAAGAGCAGACAGCCACAGTGGCCCAGTTTAGACCAGTGAATACTGGTCCTAACAACCAGAAAACCAGGGTTTCTGGGACTGGTAGGAGAGAAGGAGAACAACAGTCTCCTTTTATTTTTGTTTGGTATTGAGCACTAGCAGTGATATCAGGAACAGGAGGCTCACTGTAACTTCCTAGAGGATGAGATCTGATGTGCCACCTGAGAATTCAAAGTCATAGTGCCAGAAGAGGAAAGAAGAAGGATAGTATATGTTAGGTAGGCTTTTTGCCTCAGGGAGTGGATATTGACATTATCTGGGGAATTTTTGAAGTAGTCAGAGGAATCTGAATGGGGTTTCCAAAATATCCATATGCTGTAGATGAGGGTTAGTCCTGAAAAATTCTATTGTGTCACTGCTTTTGTGACACTATTCCATCCTCAGCTTGATGTTGTCTTTAAAAACATGGGTTACACTTTCTTTGCACATGTAGGTAGCAATTAGACAAAGATCTCCTGCTCAAGTCAATAAAACCTGTGCTTCCTCTTAGGAAACCCAAGTGAACTCTGCTGCCTGTGCCACCTTCTCCCTGAACGTGTTCAAACTCTCACAGTGATTTTCTCATGGTCTCAGAGTTCTGTTATCTTCATTTAATGTTTATAGCTGGAAGGAATATTTAAACTATAGAGAAGCCCAAGGACCTGAAAAACATTTGGGAAAACTTAGTTAGATTTTAGCATATCATATCATTTTCTTTATCTCTTTTGTTACTATCTAGGTATATCCTGAGGATGGCTACCATAAAATTGGCACCAAGAACTTTATATTTATGGCAATAATTGTAACTGGGGACTAATTATTTGGTTTATGAATTACTTGCTTAGTCCTTTTCCCCCTCAGTAATTCTCCTTCCAAGTTTTTGGCATTTGCTTTAGCTTTCCTTATTGCATGCATGACACTCACTTAATATAAGAATTCGAATAAGCTAATGATTTGGGGTATTTACCAGTTTCTAGGTGCCTCACATACCTTATATCTTTTAATCCTTAATGTAATCCTTGAAATACTTACATTATTACCTTATTTTGTAGTTGGGACTAATGAAAGGCCAAGTTTTCTCATCACCCATGGGTAGTAAAAGCCAGCACTAGGATTTCTGGTACCACAGACCTTACTGCTAGTCTATATTGCCTCCTCAGCTTCAGTAATAGGAAGGCAACTGTGGAAACATGAGCAGAGAATTGTTTGCCATATGAACAACTGTGATGCTTTTATAAGATAACTACTCCAGTTAGTCAAACTGTCTTTCCCAGAATACCTTCCCTGAATGGTAGGACACAGATATGTGAGATTTCGAAGGCAGAAAGGGAAGGAGCAGCCATGAATGAAGGTTGAGTGGTCAGATTCAAGGAGAGACAGGTGCTGAGGAGCTGGCAGATTCTTGTTTGACTTCCTGGTTGCAGTCCACCTGTTCTTCCTGACTGTCTGGCATTTTCTAAGAGCCACAGAACTGGAATGGAGAGTGGCTACTGTACTGTGGTGAGGGGTCAGTGAATGAACATTAGGGCAGGGACATAAAAGGGAACCATTTTGTAGGACTTTATAAGGACTGTGGCTTTTACAATGCAAAGCCATGGTGGTGGTGGTGGTGGAGGAGCTTTGCAGAACATTGATCAGGTTCTACTCACCATTTTGAAGGCTCACTCTGGTCTTGGTGATGAACTAAACTGGAGCCACAGGTAAGGGATTTGCTACCACACCCTATTGGGAACTCTCAGTATACAGATGGTATTTAGAGTCAAGATCAGGTTGTGATCATTTAGGGAATGATTGATTTTCTATCATTAGACTGGAGGTGAGAGGACAGAACCCTGGGATAATCCAGTTGTTATTGAGGGAAAGAAGGGAAAGATAACCAGCAAAGGAGACTGAGAGGGAACATTCTGTGAAATAGAAAAGAAAATAATGTTTTGGATGTCAAGAAGAAAGTGAAGGATATGGAAAATAGGCCCCAGGTAACTTCCCTTATCTATAACTCTTCCCTTACCCACCCTTCTGCCACATGTGTGGGGAGATGTCCATGGTAAATTGGAACTTTTGTCATTGCAGTGGGATAAAATACAAGCCCAGGCCTCAGTCAGAGTGAAGGCAAGAAGGGAAAATGGGAAGAGCACAGGAGGGACTCGCACCTGACCCCCACCTGAAGCTGAACTGGTTGTCCCCAGTACTAAGCTCCTGTTTTAGTCAGTTTTTTCACTGCCATGACTAAAAGGATCTAACCAGAACAACTGTAAAGGAGGAAAGGTTTATTTGAGGGCCCACAGTTTCAGAGGTCTTAGTCCATAGAAGGCTGGCTCCATTCCTCAGGGCTCCAGGTGAGGATGGACATCATGGTGGGAGAAGGTGGTGGAGGGAAGCAGCTCACATCAAGGTTTTCAGGAAGCAGGGAGAGAGACTCCACTCTCCAGATACAAAATATATACCCCAAAGCCACGCCCCATTTCCAATCTCCTCCAACTACACCCTACCACTTCAATTACATTCAGTTAATTCCTATCAGGGGATTAAATCTCTGATTGGGTTAAGAGTCTTACAACCTAATCATTTCCCCTCTGAACCTTCTTGCATTGTCTAACGTGGGTTTTCAGGGGACACCTCCCATCCAAACCATAACAGCCCCCATGATATCTATCCACATCCTTCTAAGAACATGGAAAATAACAACCCCCAAGGAGAAAGGAAGAGAGTAATGTGTTCTGACCTTTTTGCAATTTTCCTTATCTATAACCATTCCCCTGACTGCCTAAGGTCTCCCTCCAGCTGTAACCAACACATTTCCTGTTAGGACTCAACCTCTCTAAACCATATAGAACTCAGACCCTTATTGTAGCCAGTTGCCATTTTCCCTCTTGAAAATGTGCCTCTCTTCTGCTTAATAAATCATCGCTGATCCATTGAGGTCTGCCTGCGTTTCTTTTTCTTTCTGTATTCTCTTTCATTTGCTTTCAGAAATTATTACATGGGGGAAAGAGTAAATTAGCTTTGTTAAACAAGGACAAAAAAATTGAGTAAGGTGAGTAATAAGAATTGACTAAAAATTAGTTCTTATCATTAAAAACAGAAACCTAAACTACCTAAAATAAAAGGAGACAAAGTGCAAGAAATAGTATCACTGCTTCTTGGAAGTCCCCAATAACCTGCATCTGGAATTATCAATTTTTTGCTATTGTTGTAATGGGAATTGAACCCAGGGGTGCTCTACACTGTATAATAAACTACATCCCTCTCCCTGATTTTTAATTTTGAGACAGGGTCTTGCTGACTTGCCAAGGCTGGACTTGAACTTGTCATCATCCTCTTTTCTCAGTCTCCCAAGTCACTGGGATTACAAGCATGTGCCATAACACACAACCTTTTCTATTTCTTGTTGGTAGATGTTGTGCTGATATTTTCTGTGTTCCTCTAGCATTTTCTTCATACTTCCATTGTGATGATTGTTTACAATTACCTTTAAAATATGTTTTTACTTTTACAGAAGGTTATCTTCTAGGAAGCATGGTCTATACCCTATCTTTGTATTCTCAGACTCTGGTATATATAAATGTATAAATTTAATGGAAAGAGCTTTTACTGTGTACCTAATACAAACCAGACATCTCACCAGGAGATTAATATTTCTGCAGTAATTTATTCTATATAATTTGTAATATTATATAATTCACTAATTTCAATCCACATTTTATATTTTAGGAAGCTCTGGTTCATAGCATTTAAATGTGCACGTGTGCACATGCACACCCACAGAGTAAGGTGTGCACAGATGCAAGAACTGCAATTTGAACCACATCTGACTTCAAGATTCATGATATTTTCACAGTATCACTACACAACTAAACAAATGAAGAAAGGACTGAACACACAGTACTCTTTTCAAGAGTAACTACTGAATGGTTACCTATCCTCAGTATGCTCATACAAGCTGTTTGGACCCTGGAGAAACTTGAAGACAGTACCTTGGGCAGCAGCAGAAGAGTGTTAACTTCAAAATCAAAATCCTAACTTTTGTATATTATGTTCTTTTTTTTATTTCTTCAATTTTTTATTTTATTTGTTCTAATTAGCTGTACATGACAGTAGAATGCATTTATACAATTTGATAGATTATACATAGAGTGTAATCTCTTTTTTCTGAATGTTTTTAAAAACTAGATAAATAAAAGGGATATCAGTTAGCTGAGAGTTTGTTTGCTTTTTGTTTTTGTTTTTGTTTTTTTTAACTACAATACTAGAAGTTCAAGCCTCAACTTTCTTTTTCCCTTGTCAGGCTCACCTGATCACAAGCTGCAACTTAAATATCTTTGACTATTCTGCTTTGCTTTTCAACAGCATTCATTTATAAATAACCCAGATTTCTTGCATTTGCATATACTTCCATATTGGATGAGCCACCCAGGCCCCTTTCCAGAAATAAAGACTCATTTCCTCAGCTTCTGGGAGGGCTGCCAGCTGCAAGCCCTCAGATGACAGCCCCATACAGGGACTGTGGTGACCAGCTATGCTCAAGGTCACTCCCTCTTCCCAGGGATTCTTGTATCCAATGATTGACTGATGGACAAATATAAAGGCCACCCTCTTGCTTGAACTCAGCACAGCCCTGATTGGTTATCACATCTGTAGAACTCCCTACTGGGATAGGTTAAGACAAGCGTTGAGGCGGCCTTGTAGCTCACCATTTCTCTCCAATCCTGCTTCCTTCCTTTCCCTTCCACAAAAGAGTCCCTGATAAACCTTTGTTCCTTAATCTCTGTTTTAGAGTCAGATTTCAGGGAACTCAACCTGTGACACTCCTGAGTTTAAAAGCTATCACTACTTTATAATGTTTCAGTCTCAGAAAATTTTGGTGGAACAGTAAAGTCATGACTGCAACTCCACATCCATCATTCACTAGCTGTGAGATGTCGAGCAGGTCCATTAACACCTCTAAGTCTGAGCTTCTTGGCCTGTAAAATGGCATTAGTGATTATCAATGAAAAAGGAAAACACAGGTGATACTTCTAGAGTGATTAACACCTAGAAGTTCTCAATACATGAAAAAAAATGGGTTATTATAATACTAAAGAAAAGAGTCAGTGGAGATAATCTAATCTGACTTAATTTCACAGATGAAGAATGCTTAATTTGTTCAAGATGCATAGTTGGTTGGGACAGGATTGATACCAAAATGCAGGTTTCTTGGCTCCTCTAATCCATGCTGACTTCATCTTCCCCAATCATCTTGATAATATAAAAATGGTGCTATAGAGAAACAGTTGTATTTCACAAGTGTATGCTTAGAAGAGTGAGGTCTTCAGAAAAGTAAATATAATTATGAATAGAAGACACTAGAATTCAATTAACATATTTAATTCAAGCAAACTTTTAAAAGCATTTGTATTTTTGCTGGTTTCTACTTCCCATTCAAGTTACATAGAAATGAAAGGACCAGCAACTCGTGGCTAAAAAATCTTCCATATCAGAAGAAACTTCAGGACGTGACTTAAGGGTACTAAGACTGTATGGCTCTATTGATCATCTCATTGCCATAAAATAAGGAAAATCGTTCTGTTCCCCAGGTGTAAATTATGCTTCTTTTTTCTCATAAAAATTAAGACCCTGAAAAATCAGTTTTAAGAGAAAATTACCAAAGTCAGATCAAAGTTAACTTTATCTGAATTTTAAGTTATATAATAAGTGACTGTAGCTTTCACTTCAAGGATTCTTTGAGCCACAGTTAAGACATAAACTTTAATTTTTTTCCTTGTTTTTTTGGGTCAATGTTTAACCAATCAACAAGTATTTATTGAACACCTAGTATAAACCTGGCAGCATCTATCTTTTATTATTTCCCACAGGAGTAAAACAAACTCCATTAAAATTTGAACTTTCACTCTCATACATTTATAGAAGATATTTAAAGTACAAGTTCAAGAAGCAATCTTCACAGCATCTTCCTTGTATAAGCTTCAAGAAACCACATTTCATCCAAACCTTCATCCCTCCATTAACACTTGCTAAAAAAAGCATATCTTGATATATAACTATAATTAAAGATATAATTGATAGGGCACTTACTGCGAGTGACCAAGCATTTAATAGACTACCTAATTCTGAAGGCTGATGTTATGGATTGTAGAACATATATATCCCAAATTTATTTTATAATTCAAGCTTTATAAGTCAATTAACACTAAATATATTTCTCATTGAAATGGTGTCACAGGTGAGTGGAATTTTGATGCTCATTTCTGAGTATAAAGCAAGAAATATTGACAGTATTACAAAGAGTAAATATCAATAAAACAGCAGGTCTCTGATAAACGGATATAATTACCAGAAGGATCTGCCCATTTACACATCAGGACAGCTGTCTTCATATATCTTATCCTATTACATAATTATCAAATAAAACAGTGATTCCAGAATGAATAATAGCAATCACACAGAGTCCTGCATGGTTAAATATTCTCATCTTGGTAGAAGGACGCTACACTGAGTCATTGCAACTCTATCTAAACAGTGAACTAATACCAAACTGCTGTCTGAAAAACTAACCGGCCCCCATCAAAAGGGTATTTCTCTGGTGATTTTTACATGTTTTTCACTGCAGTGGAAAAACCTGGAACTGTCCATTTTAAGACATGGTGCTTTTTATCTTTAACTTTTAGTTTGGGGGGATTTCCTTTTGTAAAATCAGAAGTCCTTAAAAGAGTGAATTTGGCACTGTGACAGGAGCTTCTTTTGCTTTTCAGGCAACTATCTCAATATTCTTTTTCTTCCAGTGCTGTGATGGGCACACTAAGAACAGTTTCTTGCTGAGCTGCGCAGCTCCTACAGATGAGGACAGCAGGAGACTAGGCAGATAGCCAAGGCGGCTCGTGAGAGGGGCTGAGATCAGAGCCAAGGCTGCAGAAGGAGATCTGCCACATAAAGGCAGAAAAAGGAAAAGGTCTGCTCTGAACCCTAAGGTGCTCCTTAAAGCCTGCTGGGTTGAGTTCTCGCCCTCCCTTGACCTGGGCTTCTATAGACTGGGCAAGAGCTTTATTGAGATGCCTGATTTAGAGTCACAACTTTGCATTATAATGGGTTTGGTTAAGTCTCATTGATAGAAATAGCATGCAGGTGTATGGAGCCCCTTGGATTGATTGATAGGCCTCTTACAAGCTGTCATTCAGGAGACTCTTCAAGTTCCCTCATTGGATGAGATTTTGGTCAGGTTTTCTCTAAACCATTTGCTTTTTAAAAACTCTCTATTGTCCTTTAGGATTAGTGCCACTGTCCTTCAGACTGAGCAAGATGGAGCATTCCAGTGTCACTCACAAGTCAGTCAAATTGTGACAAAAGGCAGTCCTTCCTGTCAGGATCTTGGGGAGGAGTGGAGACTCCCAGCAGGGGCTCCTTTTACAGCACTTAATGCTGTAGTTCTGAAAAGAAAGAGTGGGAGGGAGCAGGAAATTGGACTTAAGTCACCTCCAAATCAGGACAGAGTTCAATCCTAACGGGTGTTTGTTTATAAAATAACTCTGTAAGTAATTCCCACTGTTTCCCATTTAACCTCTTGGACACATGTTGTTCGACCTACTGAGGAGTTTTCTTGGAGTTGTTCATAAATGTGCTGAGTTTGACACCAACAGAAAGGAATTTGGGGTCAGTATTAGTATTTTAAACTGAGGCTTTGGGGATTTATAAAAGATGTTTCTGATATGCTAAAACAGCTGGGAAAGCCTTTGAGATGTGTAGCATAAGCGAGAGGCTTCCTAATTTGTATTGCAGGTGAAGAAAAACAGGCCTGGGGAGATTGGCTGACTTTCTCCTGTACCTTTAGAACTCTTGATAACATCTTGCAGTCCTGAGGCACGGAACTACTAGAGGGGAAAGCAAACCCCTCAGAGCTCCCCAGACTACTACAAGTTAAAGCTGCTCTTGAGGGGGATCCCCTGTCTCCTCCAGTCCCAGCTGAGGGTGTTTCCATCTTCTACAGATTAAAAAGAGACATTCGAGGTCATTAGCCCAATTCTTCTCTGTGAGGTGGGGCTGGGATTGGCAGCTGAGCTATTCTGATGACCCAGAAATTACATGTATTCATTTCTTTCTTTTTAGATAAAAGCATTTCTATTCCAGTTTTTCTATGGCTCTTTTTCAAGAGAAGAGGGGGAAAAAAAGTCCAACATCTTTGCTAGCAGACTCTCCTTTTCTATGTGCAGTCTTTTATAATCTATCTTGATTCTCAGCCCATACCTTCCCCTTTTTTTGTACTTTGTGTCTTTTAATCACCTAAAGAATCTGACTCAGTGTCCTTCCTTCTGGATCACAGGCTACTCTTCCTTCATCTATGTCTCCCAGGAGGACAGGGAGGGGCCAGAAGCCTTTTTTCCTATGTTGGCTCCTGCCCCGCCAATATAACTTCTTTTTTTCTCAGGTCTCTTTTGGGCTGTTATTCATTCCTGAGGTTGACTTTTTAGAAAACACTTTTATGTAATAACAGGAAAATCTCATAGGTTATCTCATTATTAAAACAGTTAAGAGGGAGTCTCATACATATGTACATATAAATGTTTATATGTGTATAAACATATGTATCTACTTGAATGTGTGCTACAAAAGCTCATAGAAAATCTTTCTTTAGGTAATTGTTTTATTTAGTACAATAAAGAAAAGTCAAAATGAAAAAGAAAAAGTAAGAGCATTCAATAGATTCTTTTAAATAATTTTTCTTTGAAAAGTTACATGATAAAATATTTTCTACTTGGGTAAAATATTTTCTATATCGTATCATATTGAAATTCTTCTTTATAACTACCTTTTGCATGAGATCTTGGTAAAATAAGAATAAAATTGATTTCCAGTTTAAAGGAAAAGAAAATAGCAGTCACAAAAGCATGATGAAAGTCATTCAAATATGAAGAATATTGATGGAAGGGCCAGGACCAAATCCAGTCCCATTTTAAGCTGTGGTTATAGTTTTGACTACAGGTCTCTGAATCATGGGCAGATTTCTTAAGGGGAAAAAAAAATCTGCTCAAGTTCCATTTTCTTTTTTTCCTTTGAAAATGATCTCTTTTTTTCTTTCTGCTTCTCATCCCACACTCAAATATGTTCAGTTTTACCTAATGTCTGAAGGTTTATATAAAACAATGAATTCCACAATCTGTAGTCTCCTTTAAGTTGGCACTTCTAGCTTCTCTGATATGCCAGGTACTGAGTTATGTTTAGAATGTTATACTGCCATTTAGTTTTTCACCAAATACATAGGTGATAGGAAACACATAATTTGAAACAGTCACCAATAGAAATATAACTTTCTTCTTATATTGGATGCTTACTTCTTTGATTTATTTACCTGTGAATCTGGGTAGAAGAAATATCACTACTAGAAATTAAACTCACAAACTTAACTTCAAAATGTCAATGTCTATCTGAATTCTGAAAATCTTTGTGTTACTTTTCTTATTCTTCTATGGCTGTAAGAGAGAAAGGAAAGGAAGACATATTCTGAAAAATTCCAAATAAACCATGGGTGAGAGGAAGCACTACCCTTATGTTGTGTTATGTAAGACAATAGGACAATGTTGCTCTAGTGCATTGCATTATAGAAATATAAATCTGTGTTTTTATGAATATGTAATAACAAATTCCACTATTATGTATAATTATGATGCACATATAAAAAAGACAAAAAATATTCATATTAGAGGTACCAAAGTAACATCTCTTAAGACTCTGTAAGGTTTTAGATCCTTGTTATATATCACCTAAGTTGATCCTCAAACACAACCATAAGAATTGTGGAAGTTTGCACATTCTAAGGGCACACCCATCAAACTCCATCAGACTGTAATGTAACCATTCTGTCTTCAGCAGCTTGTTATTTACTTATTAATTTATGTTTTAAATAATCATTGATTGTATATTGTATATCAGAACTGTGTTATGTGTGAGGAATTTAATGCAGAGTTCCTGCAAGAGCTTATAAAATAATGGAGGAGTAATAATATGTGCAATTACATTCTCACCAAATGTGATTCTAGAATGACAGAAATGGGGTGATAGGATGAAGAAGGGTTCCTTGAAGATATCAAATTTGAGGTGTAATCTAAAGGATATGTGAGTATTAACAAGGTAATGGGAGAATGGGTAGCTGTTCCAAAAAGAAGAAATAATATATTTGCTGGCCTTTTGGGGAAGGGAAGCAGAACACACACAGAAACTAAGAAAGCTCGTGATGCTGGGACACAGAGGGAAAGATTGTGCAGGTGAAACTTAAGTAAAGCAAGAACCCTGCAGACCACTGAAACCACAATTGTGTGGGAGTAACTAGAGAAGGGCATGATTGGAGTGGAACTAGGGTAGTAGCACTAGATTTTGAGAAGAGGTACCAGATAAAGTGTATATAAGAGGCACAACTGGCCATATTTGGTGACTGGCAGGGGAGAAGAATTATGGAAAACTAAAAGCTTAGGTGTGAGTGATTCAGAAGCTCAGAAGGTGGTAAAACAGAGTCCCAGTAAGAAGATCAACTCAGAAGGTAACAAGGATGAGATCAGTTCTTTCTGAAAACGTGTTAGAGATGGTTAACAGGCTTTATGATAATGACTCTAAACATCTGGAGAGACTGTGCTGTAAATATACATTTGGGAATTTTAACATTTAAGTAGTGTTTGGAAGCTTGAAGAATGAATGAGATCTTCTGGTGAGAGGATGTCCAATAATAACCATAGTGCCCAGGGATGAAAACCTTATGAATACTACTTTTTAAGGGAAAAGTAGAAAGGTAGGAGCATGTTAGGAGAGAGATGTGGGTGTTTTGCTTTTATAAGAGGAGAACTAATAAATCGGGGCAGTGATGGAAGTCACAGGGATGGTAAAACAGTGTGAAATGTAACAGAGCCATCCTTTAAAACCAGGGAATTAGGGAAAATAGCAATCAGGAGTTCACTAGCATCCAGAGTGAAAGGAGTGATAAAGTCAGAAATTTGATTGCATCAGACAGGGAAGTGAGTGGGAGACGAAAAGGCAGAAGAGACTAGAGACATGAGAAGTTCATGGGTGTGTGGGGCAGCATCAAGGGAAAGAGTGGTTAATAATGGGAGGTTAATATGTACAAGCTAGGAGGAGCCAATGGGAGTACAAAGGTTGAAGATACAGGAGAAGGAGGCAATAACCAAAGAGTAATGATCTGGAGGACAGGGAATGGGCTGAACTTGGTTAGAATGGGGGAATCAAGACTTTGGAAGCAAAAGAAAGAAGATACATGTGGACGAATGACAGTTTGCTTCCTTCTTTTCACTAGGGGTTCCTTCCATTAGACAGGGTTTCTTGCTAGAAAGGACATATAGATGCAATGATACTACACAAAAATATGAGAAGGATGAAGGAGTGGTGATTTTGTGTCACAGAGAGAAAACCATACATAGTTCACAATCAAGATTCACTGTCTCCTATCACTGTAACCATGAACACACACACACACCCATGCACACTTTTAACTTTGCCAAGCCTTTGTATCCTGTGTGGAATAGTGTTACCTTTCTCACAGTTTTGTAGTTTGGGTTACTAATGATAATATATACATTCATTATATTACCAATATCCAACAGATAAACAGAAACCATTCTCAATAGTTCAAAGAAAGAAATTAAATAAGAAATTGGTTACACAGGTGATGGGGTAGCTGAGAAGCCAGCAAAATAATGAAGACAATCTAGAGATTGGATGTAGGAGATAGTCACAACCACACTTACTCTTGGAGGAACAAAGAGAGACAGGGAATGACTTTACTGGAGCTTCAGGTCAAGAGTAACTTGATAAAAGATGGACCCAGGCAAGGTTGGCCCACACTGGCTGGGACTTTAAGGGTTGACTTATAAAAACTGGACAAGAGAGGAAGCTCAAATGTTACCAGAAGCATCAAGCAAAGGGGACTGGTCTAGGAATGCTTCCCATTGGTTGAACCAACATGGAAGCCAAGGGAAAAAGAGGTCATGGAAATGTAGTTCCACATGAAACAATACAGCAGGAGAAATGCTTGAACAAAATAGGCAAAGGACAAATCACAGACATGTGACAACTTACCTGGCACAGTGTAAGCACTGAATAAGTGTGACATTCTTGGTTACATCAGTCTATTTTAATAAACAGAACTGGTAGTAGTAGTTGGTTGAAAAACAAGGTAAAATGAAAAGTCAAAGAGTGACATTAGAATAGCAGCTTGTAATATCTGAGTTGACCTTTGGTGCTGCTTATACAACATAGCTAAATTAGCTTCTGTTTGCTGAAATATTTCCAGGATTTACTCCATGACAAAATGGCAAATATATTTTTTGGGAAACTTTCTGGGAATTTTAGGAATATTTCAATCATGTATTAAATTTCATGAAACCTCTGGCACTGCCCAACCACTCACATTTTACAGCAAGGAAGCAGATGCCTTGTATTCCATTCCCCAGCTCCTGTACCTCGTGGCTATTAATATAATACCACTACCAGCGCAACAGGATATACTGCTTGAAGAATCTTGTCTTTGAAGTAAAATGAAACCCTAAAGCTTTCATTTGCCTAATGAAAACCTCAGCCAGAAAGTTTTCCTCTTTCTGATCACATATGGAGTCTTCTAAGCTCACTTTGGCTTGGGACACCAGATGCTGGCCCTGCACGTGACATTCTCATCCAAATCTGGAGCAGGTGCTAATTATCAGAACAGGAAACAGACACTCAATCCAAAGAAAATTCCTCCCTTGGTTACATAGGGAGGGCAGTTCAGTGATGAATTATAAAAGGATCCTTATTAGTTTATTGCCTGAAGTTCTAGACTATGCAGGTTATTATCTTCTTCCTGGCCTGTGACTTCTTCAGAACTTGGGCACAAACATTCAGATCTTACATAAGATGGAGATAGGTAAATATGGATGTGATTTTCTTTCATTCTAAAGGTGTTTTCCATTAAAGGGCGACATTAGAACCACTCTAATAGCCAGTATAGTAAGAAGAAAATTATTCCAAGTGGATCTGAGCAAATGGGCACTAACACAGATGTTTCTGTGTGGGAGCCTCTGCCCTTCCTCCCTTTTCCAAATATACAGCACTGAGTGGTGGCTGTCAGGGTCAGGAGAGGAGGAAGTTCTCAGATGCCAGTGCAAAGCAATAATCTTCAAGTGGATGCCATGCCGACAGGGGTATGGTGTTCGTTACCAGGAAGTCAGGAGGCTGAAACTGAGAGTCAAAGAAAGTTAAAAACAAAATCAGTACAAGGGGAAGGGTCACAGAGGGAAGCAGAGACAGAGAGTCAGAAGGAAAACATCTGTAGGCATTGCAAGAGCTAGCAGGGAGAGAGAGGAAGGAAGAATCTGATTTTTCTTCCCCCTGTTGCATGTGGCATGGTTTTGGTATACTCCCATTGTTCTTGTACACTCCCAAGTCCAGACTACTAATGTGTGGAAATGAGTCACTATCTCTAAATTGAAGGCCACCAGGCAACTTACCCCTCTTCAGTGCTGTATCAGTGCTTCTTTAACCGGACCCCCAGCCTCCACCCAATAGTTCAGCTGGGGTCTGGACCTTGTGTTCCTGGAACATCAGGGACACACTCTGGCCTCTGTCTCGCTGCATCATCTTCACCACTGGCTTTTTCTGCTATTTCACTGAAAAGGATTTATGTTCATTGACTTCTGAAGGGATTTGGGGAAGTGAACAAAAGCGATGTTTTGTTTTTTAAAAATTATTTTTACAGTGGAATGAATCTGACATAACCTTCCTATGAACGTGTATGAGTACATCACAGTGAATCTCAACATCATGTACATCCATCCACAAGACTGGGATCCTGATTAGCATAAGATGTATTCCATGCTTGTATAAATAAATCAAAATAGATTCTGCTGTCAAGGATAACTAAAAAGAACAAATTAAAAAATTGTTCTTATCCTTAGAAGCAGAGAAAGGAGTCACACTCTCAATTTCATAGCACATTATCAAGGTACAACCTCTGTTTTTATTGCACTTTATTCTCTCTCTCTCTCTTTTTTTTTCCCCTCTGCCATCTCTCCCCATTTTCATCCAACCCTTTTTTATAGGCACCTGCACTAATATGATTGATTCTGTTTTTTTAATATGAATGTATCCTCTTAAAATGTAATACTGTTAGGACATGTTAAAATGTAAATGTTATTGTACTGTAAACTTCTTTCTGCTTCTTTTTTTCCCACTTCATACTGTACTTCTAAGTGCTGGACATATTTCTATGTGTAGATTTATATGTCTAGGATATTCATCTACCACATTCCTCATTATCCATTTATCCACTCTCATTATGATGGATTTGTAGGGTGTCTCAAAATCTCTTCTTCTATAAAAACAGTCATGATGAACAATCTTACACATGTTCCCTTAGGACTTAGTATGAGAAATCCTTTGGGATACATACCCAGCATAAAGATGACTGGAATTCTGGCTATACACACACACATTATTCCCCTCACTACTATCAGATTGTAAAGCAAATATTTAACAATTCTTTTAGCCATCTGGTTTCCATTTGACCTCCAAACTACACGAAAATCTCAAATCAATACTCCTTAGCCTCATCTCTCACTGTTCCAAAATTTCCTGTGTAAATTTGCTTCTTCCCACCTGTCGCCTTTTGTAAAACCACATTATGGCCCACAGACATTCTGCTGCATCAAAAATAAGACTGGGCTTACTTCTGAAACATTTGAGTTACCTTTATTAGAATTGATATGGATTGAGATACCACAATATGATTTTTAAAGCCATTACTACTACAAACCTGATCATTAAACAATTGAATTTGAAGTATTTCAAACCATGCTGACAGTCCCAGGTAAGATTACTTTATGCTGAATAATGTAGGTAAAGAATTCAAGTTCATTTCAAAGTCCTCCAATTCTGCATGAAATCCTGCAGCGACTCTTGCAGCATGAACAATCATAACCTCTTACAAAGATCAGACAATATTGCTTCACTAGCAAAGGAGCAAAAGCTATGAAATATGAGTCACAAATAGTTTTGTTAAGAAATCTTATGAAATTTCTACAACTCTTTCATTTTAATAGCCTTAAAATGTTGGCATTTGTTGGTGGCAAGTATAAATTCCCATTTATAAATCCTGAGTAAAAAGACTAAACTAAAAGCTCTCCTGGTTTTCCTCCAACTTCAATGATGGCTGCTCAGCCATCTTTGCAGGCTTCACCTACTGTACTGCTGAGCCTTACCTTCTATCGGCATCTTCTCTGCTTAATATGACCTCCTTAGACATAGTGTCTCTAGAAGTAACGTAGTACAAAGTCCATCTCCTTATCTTTTCCTCTTCCCTTCTTCTCTGCCTCTCTCTATTAGGATACCCTTCCACAAAAAGTGCACATTCTATAAAAGCAAGGTTCTTATCTGCCTTGTTGATCTGTGTACCTAAAACAAAACGGATGACTATTGAACTGAATGGCTAATGCTAAAGGGAATTCTGGTGGTTCGTTCAGACAGAACTTTAATGATAGAAGAGGCACCATAGACCCTAACCACTTCTCTTCACAATGTTCTCAAGAGAGATATTCCTCAAATTGACAATAGTAAAGGAACTACACAATCTCTCTATTGTCAACTGAACTTGTGCCCAGATCCCAGTGCGAAGCTCTATTCTTGAGTTCTGAGGAAACTCTATTAAATCCTAACCTAAATCCTGGAATATTTGCATATTCTGGCTGCCATCCTATGATTAGTAGCATGGGATACTAAAAAGAAGAGAGGATATAGATTTAAGATGAAAGGAATTAAGAGGCCAGGACTACCTCCTTATGTTATTGTCAGGGTATCCAGTTGGGGTTCAGGTCTTTGGTATCTGGAACAAAGAATTGAGCAAGACACACTCAAGTAATAGGCAAAGTGCAGATTCATTGAAAGCAGCAGTGAGGGTAGCACTCTGTAAGGTAGAGTGGAGTGGGCCAAGTGAAAAAGAGAGACTCAAGGCCTCTGGAAATTAGTGTCTAATATGCCAAAGCTGTGAGGCGTTCTCTTTCCCACATGAGCCAGATTAAAGATCTTACCCCATTTGCTCCCACTGGTTACCTTATGATACATTATTACCATATTTTCCCCTATTGGTTACTTTAGACAACCTAATTAGAATGCTGCCCAATTCACCCCCAATGGTCATTTTAAAATACCAGATCTGTGGGTTTTTGGGGTAAGTCCTCAGTGACCGGAGTTGTCACGGTAGTGAGACTTACTGTAAATAAAGACATGACTTGTCTTCCTGTCTTGTTCATCCTCCACCATCATGGGGTCCCTGAACTCCTGCCTAACACTTATACTTCAGCCTTATAGAGCAAGGAGGGAGAAGAGCAAGTCACATCCTAGGATGACTTTCACTGCACTATGGACCCTCTCATGAATAACCATGGCCGTGGATGGCCTGGAATCAGACAAATCTGTTAATCTTGTATGCTTCTTTGAAGAGTTACAGGAATGGGAGTATATAGAAGAGGTGACCAAAAAGGCCTCCTTCCCATATGCTTTCACTTAATCTCCATCTTTTACCCCATTTAGTCATTGCCTGTCCTCCAGCTGTCACTTTGAACTTTAGAGGAGGAGCCGAAGAGATATTTATATAAGCATTTTATAATATTCAAAGCACTTTTATTACAAAATGATCTCTTTGGATTTTACTACAACCTTGTGTGGTAGACAGGGCAAATACATCATCTTCATTTTAAGGAATAAGAAACTCTTGGTTCCCTGCTCAGGAAGTTTTGCCAGAGCCTGCCCTCGGCCAAATGCAGTAAAGTGCTGTCTCCTCTTCTTTATTCTTCTAATCATTCCTCACAGCTGTCAAGGGGCTGGGACAGAGCTCTCTACAAACAAAGGTATTTGATATATCAATTTCTATGATTGATCCTACTAATTACTTGGGATTTAGTTATTTTGGCTTTATATAGACAGTTCTTCAGAAAAGCCCCAAGGCATATTCTTTATCATTTTTTACCAGCTTTCTACTTCATAACTGATGAGACACAACCAAGAAGGTTCAAACTGAAAAAATAAAAAAATCAAAATCAAAATACACTTATGTGCTGTGGAAGAGAGTCTATATAGGAGTTTATGGTCTATATAGTCATGATTGAAAATTTAAACTTTACTTTCTTATGTTCATGCAGAAAAGATGAAAGTTCTCCAATTTATACAGAAAAATCCTCAAACTCCCTTCGAGTAATCAAAGCTAATGTCTCTTCTTTGTGAGAAGGAAATCCAATGCTTAAAATTTTGCAGATGGAGATCTTTAAAACACAGAAATCCTGTCTCCTTGGCATGAGTATTAAATACCTTTTACTTAGATGTGCATTAAGTTGCTTACTTTTAGTTGAAGTTTGAGTTTATACTGGTCTATGCCACACTTTTTGGCTCAAGTTGAAGCTAAGGCAACAGGGAATGTGTTTTATCCCTGAAGGATATTACTGTGTGAGACACCCTATAAAAGTTAAATTTATTTAATACTTGCAGCAAGTCAACACTTTTATGATTAATATGGCTATTGACCACAGCCTTTTTATATACTATTTCTAGTTTGTGTTTGGAGATCTTAATAAATCATCTAATTTCACTGAATTTGAGACCCTGCCTAAGAAACTTTGATCCAGTTTATTGAGCCACACACAACAGATTTGCCATAAATAATAATGTTTTATTCATGGCTTTCCCCACTCCACTTAATAAAACATAAAAACAAATGATGGAATAAACTTGGAAGAATAATAGTAAAAGCTGGGTAAATTCTTTCTATCCTAACTAAAATAGCTGTACAGATTTACTATATTTCACACTGCCTTGTTGGAGCTTGTGTGTGTGTGTGTGTGTGTGTGTGTGTGTGTGTGTGTGTGTTTGTGGTATATAATATTTTTTCTCTGACACTCAGCAGTCCAGTCAGACATGGATCAATCTCATGTATTGTTGATTATCTTTTAGGGTTTCTTACACTTACTGATCTGCTTAATTTGTGATTTTATTGGAAATAGTTAAACAAGTAAATACCTGGAGGAGGTACTGGATGGTTTTATCATAACCTACTACCACTGATTTACCTTCAATCTCAAATGTTTTTTTCCCGTTATAGTTAGCATCTTCTATGTCTATGTACAAAACTTGGACAGGGACCCCAAATAATGCATGGAGTAGAGCAGCACATGAGTGCAATCAACTTTTCCCACAATGTGTTTACTATTACAGTGGGAGAAAGTTGCAAATCAGAAACAAATAGTGGCAGAGGCTGTCACTATAGTAGGAAAAGGATGTGAAAATGCTTTTAACCTAATAATTTGCATTGGTGCAAAAAATAATCAACATAGACCGATAAGGGAATCTTGACATCTATTAGTTTTCTCTTGATTTCAAATTGCAATACGGTAAATAAATGAATGTCATATTTTGAAGTACCTAGCACAAGGGTTATACAAAGAAACATCCAACAAACATTGATTGAATGTGGATGTGTGGCTTTATTATCATTTGAAATCAACTTCTTTGATGTCAAATAATAATCAGAGTTGGCTTCCAAGCAATAATAATTTGTTTTCAAATAGCAACTTAACACCCACATTGTTTACTTGAAGAAATGTGACTGCTTTCATTATAGAAAGACATTGTCTTGGGCTGGGGATAGAGCTCAGTTGGTATAGTGTTTGTGCCTCAGAAGCACAAGGCCCTGGGTTCAATCCCCACTACAGCAAAAAAAAAAAAAAAAAAAAAAAAAAAAAAGAAAGACATTGCCTTATTTTAGTGCTTGGGGTCTCAAATGCCCTGTGGTACAAGTTTTGTGTGTTAATTATAAAATGAAGGTCATAGAGTTGTTCAAATCACTGTTAGTTACTCAGCGTCAGGCTTCCCTTGTAGACCTATTATCTCTGCAAGTTCGCAAGTTCTCCACACATGTACACAGTGGGCACATAATACACACTGTGTTCTGCTCTAAGAGTATTGCTTGGAGTTTGATAACCATAGGACTGAGCATGGGAACTCTTTACCATGGAAGAATATCTCTTATCTGAACTCATGGTAAGACTTAATATTTACACTCAACATTTCCTGGTCACCTTCTAAAAGTAAAAAGGTTTGGATAGGGAAATAAAAATCAACCTCAACTCATTAAATCTTTCTAAAGGTCTATGATAAATACTATTATCTAATTATACAAGTGAAGAAATTAATTGTTCAAAATCACCACATAGCCAGTTTACAATTAGGTTGCTGGAGACACTCAAAGTGGAAGATCAGAGAGTTTACTAAAGGAGGTATTTATAAAGTAGTGAGGAAACCTTACCAAAAGTAACAAGGATTCTTGCTGCATATTGAGGCTGATAATAATTAGGAACAACCGTCATCCCTCCACCTGAAAGGGATCAAAGGACAGAGTTCCAGTGGCCCCAAAGTGGGCCATCACATAGGCTATGTTGTCCTGAGTAAAAGGCCACAGGTCTGGGAGGAAGACAAAGGAACAAGCCTTACTCTCCTCTGACTTCTCCAATATGCATTTCCTCCCGGTGTCTGGGAATTGTAGGGGAGAGTGGGAATTCAGCTCTTCATGTATTACTGTATCCATACAAGTAGTTACAGTTTCTCTGAGCCATTTACAATTTTTTATTTCTAAAAAAATCTTTTCTCACTCTAAATAATTATCCTTTGATTTATAAATCTTATTTTTTGTTTATCGAATTTCAGAAAGTGGCAAATATCTGCATATTATTTTAAGAAAGAGGGATCATGTTACTTTTCTTGTGCTCAATTTTCTTATTATAATTATTAAAGCATATCAATTATGCAAATTTACAGGTTTTGTTGGGACATTTCCATACTTACATATATTGTGCTTTGATTATGTCCCCCTTCTTTTTACTTTTCTTTGAAGCCATGTGAATGGGATTGCTTTCCTGATTGCTTTCTCAGCAAGTTCATTATTAATGTGTACAATAGTTATAGATTTTTGTATGTTGACTTTGTATTCTTATACTTTGCTGAATTTATCAGTTCAAAGAGTCTTTTGGTAGAGTCTTTGGGGTTTTCTAAGTATGGAATCACATCATCTGCAAATATGGATAAATTGACTTCCTCCTCCCTATTTAATTCTTATTTCTTTCTCTTACCTAATTGTTCTGACTAAAATTTCACATTCCATAATGAATAAGAGTGGTGAGAATGTACACCCTGTCTCATTTCCAATTTTAGAGAAAATGCTTTCAATTTTTCCTGTTCAATATGATGTTGGCTATGAGTTTGTCATATATGGCCTTTATTATGTTGAAGTATGATCCTTTTGTACCTAATTTGGTGAGGGTTCTATCATAAAGGGATGGTGAATTTCACCCAAGCTTTTTTTGCATCTATAGAGATGATTACAAAATATTTATTTGCTTCTATTTATGTGCTGTATTATATTTGATTTACTTATATCCTTAGAAAGAAACCACCCTGATCAGGAGTGTAATCTTTTTAATTGTACTGTTGAATTCAATTTTCAAGTATTTCACTGAGGATTTTGCCTCTGTGTCTATTAAGAATATTGGCATATAGTTTTCTTTTATGTCATTGTGACCTTTTCAGGTTTGGGTAGCAAAGCAATACTGACTTTGTAGAATTAGTTTAGAAGTATCCCTTCCCTTTTATTTGTGCAATGGTTTGAGGAGCATTGGTAATAGTTATTCTTTTCAAAATTTTTTATTTTGTTTTAGTTGTAAGTGGACACAATACCTTAATTTTATTTTTATGTGGTGCTGAGGGTCGAACCCAGGACCTCACACATGCAAAGCAAGCAATGTAACACTGAGCCCAAGAACCCAGCCCATAGTTATTCTTTAAAGTTTGGTGCAATTCAGCAGTAAATCTGTCTAGTCCTAGAATTTTTATTGTTGGGAGACTTTTTACTACTCCTTCAATCTCTTTGATTTTTGTTTACTTTGGGCTTTTTATTTTTTTTCTACAGTTTTGGTCCAATTGTTTTAGGTTGTATATGTGCAGAAATTTGTCCATTTCTTCTAGACTTTCCAGTTTATTGCCATGTGGTTTTGCAAAATATTCCCAATGATCCTGTGAATTTCAGTGATATCTGTTGTAATTTCCCATTTTGCACTTTTAAATTTATTTATTTGTGTCTTCTTTTTGTTTCTTCTGATTAGTTTAGCTAAGTTTTATAAATTTTGTTTACCTTTTCAAAGAACCAGCTCTTTCTCCTTGATTCTTTGTATTGTTCATTGAATCTCTGCCATGACATTTATTTATTCCTTCTACTGATTTATTTTTTAAGACATTGAGACATATCTTTAATTTATTTGAGATCTTGATCTCTCCATCTCACTCTTCCTCTCCCTGTATCTCTTTTTAACATAGGCTCTCATAAGTAAAATCTTTCCTTTTATCACACTGCTTTTGTTGTATCCCTTAGATTCTGGTATGTTATGTTGTCATTTTCCTTTGACATAGACATTTTAAAATTTCTTCCCTAATTTCTTCAATGACCCACAATTCATTCAAATATGCACCACTCAATTTCCATGTTTTTGTAAAATTCATGTAGTTTCTCTTGATATGTTCTAGTTTTATGTCATTTTGTTATAGTAAGGTACAAGAAATTATTTCAGTTTTTGGTATTTGTTAAGACTTTCACTGTTTCCTAATATTTGATCATATTGGAAAAGTTTCATGTGCTTTTCATGAAGATGATGTGTATTCTGCAGCTGTTGGATGAAATAATCGGAAAATGTATCAAGTTCATTTGATGTACAGTATAATTTTATTCTGTTGTGTTTTGGTTTATGGTTTAATATGGAAGATCTATCTATTGGTGAGAGTGGTGTATTGAACTCACTCACAACTATTGTATTGGGACCTATGTCTCCCTTTATGTCAAGTAGTGTTTGTCTATAAAATTGTGTGTTCCAACATTTGGTACTAACATATTTAGAATTGTTATATATTCTTCATGAACTGCTCCCTTTATCAATATGTAGTGATCTTTTTTTTTTTTTTCTTTTGCTTTATTTTGACTTAAATTCTGTTTTTCTCAGGTATTAGATTAACTACTTCTGCTTCCTTTGGCTTCCATTTGTTTGGAATAACGTTTTCCATCTTTCACTTTCATTCTGTGTATTCATTTATTTATTTTTGCAATTGAGGCAAGTTTCTTGAAGGCAGCATATTGTTGGGTCATGTTTATAAATCCAATTGGCCAGCCTCATCTTTTAATTGGAGAATTAAAGCCATTTACATTCAGGGTTGTTATTGATCGGTATGTACTTTTTACTGCCGTTTTGGCCCCTCATCACTCTGGTTGTTTTGAACATTCTATTTTTGTTTCTTCCTTTCTTACTTGTCTTAGAGGTTTGAGGGTTTTCTATATTAATAATGTTTCATTCTTTTGTAATTCTCGTTTGCTTTGCTACTCTTCGAGTGAAATGACTGCATTTATTTTTCTTCCTCTTCTGTGTGTAGAGTTCCCTTCAGTATGTCTTGTAATCCTGGTTTGGTGGTCAGGAATGTCCTTAGTTTATATTTATCAAGGAGCATCTTTATTTCCTGTTCAATTCTAAAGGATAACTTTGCTGGGTATAGTAAAACAGATTGGTAGATACTTTCTTTTAGGACTTGAAATACATTATTATGTTCTACTAGCCTTTAGAGTTTCCGCTGAGAAATATGCTGTGATTCTGATGTGTTCATCTTTAAATGTGGCTTGGTGTTTCTTTCTTGAAGATTTTAAAATTCTCTCTTAGTTCGATACTTTTGGCAGTTTAGCTATAATAAGTCATGGAGAGTTTCTTTTTTTGTTCATGACTAATAGAGTTCCTAAATACCTTCTGTACTTAGATGTCCATGTCATTTCAAAAGTTTGGAATTTTTTTGCTGTTATTTCCCTAATAGATATTCTGTTCCTTCAGCATGTATTCTTCTTCCTTGTATATTCCAATTATGCATGGTTTGTCTTTTAATGGTGATCCCTCTATTTTGTATGTTCTGTTCATTGTTTCTTATTTTTTCTTTATAATTGTCTGTGATAATTTTTTAACCTTATGTTTAAACCATGATATTATATCTTCAACTTGACCTTGTCTATTTGTGAGATATTAAATAAATTTTTAATCTGACTTACTGAGCTTTGCCATTCCAAGATTTCTGTTTGGTTCTTTTTCAAAATTTCTGTGTATTTATTAAATTGCTCATTCATATTCTGTGTTGCTTTCCTTAATTCATTCAGTTGTTTATTTGTATTCTCTTGAAATTCACATATATTTTTAAAAAATAATTCTTAGGAATTCTTTTCTGGCATTTCATCCACTTTGATATCTTTGAATTCAGTTACAAGAGAGTCTGAACTTTAGGACGTAATATATTGCCTAGTGTTTTCATATTTCTTGTGTTTCTATGTTGAGTTTGTGCATATATTGGCAAGGATATCTCTTCCACTATTATGTGAAGGTCTTCTTAGTAAGTAGCCTTATCTCTATGACATATTCTGTGATATCAGTTTGTTGTATGATATTGAGTTTAATCTCCAGTGAACTTCATACTGTAATTTCCCTGTGGCTTCTTTTGCTTTGATTAGTTAAGTACCCACTTTTTCATCAGGTCTTGCAAAGTGGAGTCCTTTGATAGTTCAGGCAAATGTGGAATAAACAGCTGAATATATGAGGTACACCCTCTATGGTTATTCCTACTATCTTCTCAGCAATATCTGATCTGAGAAGGCACAGGAGTGACCTATTCTGAAGTCCCTTGTAGATAAAGTGTGCATGACTATTGTGTAATTTCTCTCTGATATTGCTATGGTGGTGAATGTCCAGAAGCGGAACAATAGGCCCCCTTATCCTGCTTACTTGGGACTGCATTGATGACTAAGGGCTTTTTTCTTTCCTATTGTTTAAGATGAAGCATCAGTCAAGGTTCAAGCAGGGATAGGTTGTGACTGTAGTAAGATGCAACTTCTCTAAGCTGGGTTGAGGGTATACTCAACATATTCAAAGTGCCAGGCTGGATCCCTAGCAACACACAGAAGAAAGAAAACAAACAATAGCAATGAAAACAAAATTGAGATAAAGAAGTAATGTAAAAACCAAATTAAACACAGCCACAATATATTAACATAAAAGCAAGGGGTTATGTAACATAGAATAAACATAAAAATTAAAAAATAATAAAATCAAAATTAACTTAACATGAAGAAAAAAGAACTGATAAGTGGAAAAAGTAAAATTCAAAAATTAAAAAGAAAAGAAAAAAGGAGGAGGAGAAGGAAGGTATAAAAGTGAAAAAAGAAGAAAAAGGAAAAAAAGAAAATAATAAATATGAAAAGGAGGTGACAGAGAAAGAAAAGAAAAAATGCACATATACACAAACAAAAGCAGCACTAAAAAAATAAGACATTAATTAAAAGTAAAGTTTTCTCTCTGCTGAATTGCTCAATTATGTATGCAAGAGTGGAGACTCAAAACCCATGCCAATCAAAGCTTGTTTCCTGGCTTTTTCAGTCGTGTTCCTCTTGGAGAGAGCAAAGTGTGGGGGTTATTCACCCCTGTTCTCTTTTCCTTTGTGGTGCTCACTGGGCAACCTCAGGGAGTGGGCTGTGACCGGGAATCAATTGAAACACCTCTTAGCTGCCCTGAGTGCTAGAATGAGTGAGTGTAAAGAGCTTTCCAGTTAGAGATTTACTTCAGAGCTATTTGGCTGCTCACCTTCAAGTGAAGCAGATGCCCACATTGCAACCCATCAACAAGCTAGTGTGGAGTATGCAACATGTATGGCAAAAGTTTCCTCTGGTGACCTTTGTGCTTCACACTCCAAGGAAAGGACTATCCTCAGGTGCTGCAGGACCACATCAAGGACTCTGGCAGCTTTCGTGCTACACAGTTGGCAGGAAGGTGGGAGAAAAGCCACAGAGTGTCAACTCTCTATGCTCATGGGGTTGTGGTGGGAATAGGGGTAGACTCTGTATAATCCACCAGCCATGACTCTGATGCTACAAGATTTAGCTCCCAAGCGAAATCACATGTGACGGCTTATCCTCCCAGACTCTTGTAGTCAACCTTCTTAACCATCAGTTTTAAAGTGGAAGCACCCTCTATTTCCTTATAGGTTGCAGTCTGGTTTCCTGCCACATAAAATTCTCAGTGGGTTTGTGTTGGACACTCTTTTCCTGGGTCAAATTGACTCTCAAGTCTGCAACCCATTGAGTTAGTATAATAATATTGCCGCGGGGACCTCAAAATAGGAAAATGCAGCATTTGGACTGTTGACTTCCAGAGCAGTAAGCTTGAGCGAGACCTTCTCAAGCTGATTCACGATTAAAGTGGCGTGGGAATATGCTGGGAAGTACAGAGAACTTCTCTAGAGTCAGTTTACTCTGCAAATCCCATCCCAGGTATTGTATTTCTGCAAGGTTTCAACTTCCATGCTGGTGTGCTCCCTGGAACTCTTTCTTTCACCTCTATCCTCCCCCTCTTCTGTGCTGTCTTATGATCAGTGCAGATCGTCTGAAATCTGCCTTAGATTAGTTGCTTTAGAGAAGTTCTTCTGAAAGTCTGGGTGGAGACACAAGGGCATGGTAGGCAGCACCTTCAGATCTTTCCTCAGTTCCCTGTTGATTTGGAAGAGTCCTGAACTCTATTCAGGGGTAACTAAGGAGAAGAAGGATCTTTGGTGGGACTCTCCAACTAACAAACTTGCCTGTCCTCTTTGCAATAAAAAGACTGTCTCCATAGCATAAAACTTAGAGGTCCTAAATAGTTCTCAATGCCACTGGGTGGTTTTAATCTCTTTTTTCCCACTCCTAAACACTCCAGGCAATTTATTGCCAAAATATTTCTTCTTCAGCTCTACTACACCTCTGAGAAGAGTTTGTATAAAATTTCTTTCATCTCTTAAAAATTTTAATGCTATTTGAGCACCTACATAATGTCTTAGTATTGTTATAGATTAGTGCTTCTAGACAATTGACAATTTTCTTATCTTCCAAGTAGTATGGTTGCATAAGATCAATAGTTTCCTAGACTGAAAATCAGAATCATCTAAGGACATTCACACACACCCACACTCACTCACTCAACTCACTCACTCACATATTCTCTGCGCCCACCCTAGACAAATTACATGAGAAAATTCCAGAAGAGAAGACTCAAGATGTATGTTTTCATAAAACTTCCTTGGGTGATGCTGATGCAGTGGGTCCACAGACTGGTGCCTCTGGCATGACCACATGATTTGTAACGAATTTCTCACTCTATACACCCGGAAGTGAAAGACATTAAATAGAATAAAATGCCAGTTAAATGCATTACTCTGCTCCCCAAGGAGATTTTATTTCTCAACAGATACGTCATCACCACTTTAAGGAATTCATTGCAGTCATTATTACCCTGCGGCTACATAGGGGACCAGGAAAGGTAAGGAACTTGTGAAAGGTCATGGGCTTTGGAAGAGGATAGAGAGCTCCTGATTTCTATTGCAATGATCTTTAAATTATAGCGATTCTTATCAGTGGAACAATACTGAAGAAGAGGGCTTTAAATGTCAGTATCGACTCATTAATGCTTTCTCCCTCCCTCAATTCTAGGCCAAAGGAAAGAAATGACTTCTTCTGGGTATGCTGTGGTTTTCCTCTTTAAATGAGCCCATTAAAATTGTCCTCTCCTCTTCCTGCCTAACTAGTCTCTCTTGGTTCTCAGTTGATGAAATAACGTACACTACTTAAGATTCATATTTCCTTTCTAACTATGCCTTGAAGGAGAAGGATTAACTTTCTCAGCTTCTTCCCCAGCAGTAAACTCTAATTGGCTGACAGCTTGCTCAGACAAACACACAGCCCCTGAGGGCTTTTATGGTAAAAGAAAAGAAAACATGGTCACAGATTCACCATTTCTTTATATGTTTCTCCCACAAAGTATAAAAATAGGACTGCATCAAGGAGGCTGAAACAAAAATGTTAGACACTGGCCAATAAAATTTGAAAATCACCCAATATCATTCCTTCCTCCTTGAATGCTCTTTCTATTGTCCCATATAAGAAAATATTCTCAACTTTGTAAATTCCAGTCATATGTCACTATACACACAATGCTTTGATGAATCACCTCAACTGGAAACCTTGTAATTGTCTTGAAATTGACTACTCATATGCTGTCTTCATGTTTGCTTTATCTACATCAATGTCTGCAGGAGACATTGCTAATTTTTCCCTCAACTTCCACTATATTTCAATGGGCTTTGACAAGGACTGACTCTATCCACCAATGCAGCCTCATGTGCATGGACATGGATTGACTAAGGCTCCCCCAGGATAAACAACCAATGTGTGAACACACTGGCAGTGGGGAGAAGTATTGGTTCAATTAGCCAAAAGTCCAAGGCTTTCTCTAGGAACTTGGCACTGAGGAATGTTTTCTTCCAAGATAATGTGAGCTTCAAAAGCCTGAACTGCTGCAGCCATTTTGTGATCATGAGTAAAACTGTCATGCAGATGAAGCTGGCACCTTGGAATGAGCAGAGAAGAGAACATCACATAGAAATAATGTCTGATCCATATCTAACTGCAGATTTTACAGTGATAACATGTATCAGAAATAGTCAGAGCTGGGATTTGTTATTTCTATTCTCCATTAAGCCAAGTATGAAAAAGGGTTTTAATAAGATTATAAGAAGATAGATGAAGAGGATGTTATAGATTTCAGAAAAGCCTTTGGTAAAACCTCTGGTAGAACTTTTAAATCCTGTGGGAAAATATAGTTTGGGCGAATGATCAATCAAATGTCAAGGTCTTCAGAGCTGTGTCACAAGGCTCTGGGATAATCAACTTTCATGTAACTGACTGGAGTTAAGAAACAGAAAATTTGCTTAGCAAATTCGTAGATTTGGTAGGAGAGATATTATATTTAATGTTTGAATTTTAATTTAAAGTTATCACTGTAGGCTACAATGAATACAGAAGATGATTTAAATATATATGTAAAGTTTTGCATTTTAATAGTATTTAAATAAGGATAGATGGGCACAGAAAAACAGTGAACTGATGAAAATTTTCTGTTTTTTTTTTTGTTTGTTTGTTTGTTTGTTTGTTTTGGTTCACTACAGATGTCATAAGAACCTAAAGTGTGACATGGTTATTAAAAGTTAAAATAGCTTCAACTCTGTGATTAACAATGGAATAATGGCTCTTCTCCCTCAGAGAATAAAAACAGATTCTGCTTTTCTCATATGTAGATAATATTTGGAGTTTCATGTTCAATTTTGGCATTTTATCAGTTAATAGGTCACACTTGAGAAAGTTCTAAATTTGGGTTACTAGAATTGTGAGGTGTCATGAAAGCTACTTAAAGAACTGGGTTTTTTTAGTTTGGAAAAGTGAAGATTGATGGGAACCAAAATAGCAATCTTTGCATACTTATTTATTAAGCGAACAAATATTCCACCTCTTAAGTAACTGAATCTATGTGAGACACAATTATGCACAATATTGGAAGATGCAGCTTAGCAAAGGAAAAAGGCATGAGAATAAGAAATTGCAATACGGTAAGAAGCACATGCTACCAAGGGCACTAGTAATAGAAGCACAAAGCTGAACATGACAGCAAACTAGCCTAGTTTGAACCTAGAAGGACGAGCAGGAGGCTCCCTAGGCAGAAAGAAAAATATTCTCTAAGATGGCCAATAGCAAGTGTAAGACAAATAGATTATGAAACTCAAGTAGCTCTTTATGATTAGTCCAAGCTAACCAAACTTGAATGGGGAAGAAGAGAAGCTTATGAGGGAAGTGGAGACTACATTATTTAATTAAGATAATTTGGTTGGAATACAAAAAAACAGATTCAAATCCTAAAAAGATTTATTAAGGAGAATGAATGGTTAAGAATAATCATTACAACTTTGAAAATAAGGAAAATGAGGGGGTGCTAACTATGTTAATAAAAAGAATACGATCGTTTGGAAGGATAACTACATTAACAGAACAGAACGAAATCCCAGAAACATATCCAAGCATGTATAAATAGATGCAATATAAAAAAAAAAGGAAATTTTCAAATCTATGGGGAAAAGGGATTTATTCAATAAATGAACTAGTTTCTGAGACAGTTGGTTCAATGCTTCGGAAAAATTAAATTAGAATTCAATGTTATATGTCTAATAAATTTCATGTGATGCAAGAATTTAAATATAAAAATATAAAATCTCAAAATAACTAAGACATACCTGATGATTTCAGATGATTTCAGAGTGAGTAAGGTTTTTCTTTGTCTAAATCCAAAACAAATTAGAAGAGAAACTATAGGGGAAACAATTGATATAATTGCTTTATCAAAAAAGAGAAGAAATAGGAGATGGGGAAGAAAGAAAGGAAGTAAAATCAACGAGAGATTGTTGCCTCACTATATCCACCTATACCCAAATCTCTTCTTTCTGTATTTCTCATTTTAGTAAATTGCATTCCCATCCTCCTAGTTACTCAAATCAAACCCCGTGAAGGCACCCTTGACTCTTCCCTTTTCCCTGTTTCTCCACATCCAATCTCCCTGTGAGTCATGTCTAATGTCTGCTTTAACAATCAAAATAGATCCTAAATCTGTCCATTGCTCTCCATTTCTCAGCCATGACCCTCATCCAAGCAACTGTCACTTATCTTCCTGTAACTGCTTCCTAAGTGGTTTCCCTGCTACACTCTTGGTGCTTCAAGATCCACTCTCCAATAGCAGTCACGATACTTAAGCTATCATAATGTTGTTCATAATCCACTTACCCATTATTTATTGAGAGCCTACTATGTGCTGAGATTATATAGGAAGTTAAGACTGCAAAAAACAAAATCAAAATCTATGCCTTCATGTGAGAAACAGTAGTGAGGGCAGGGAGCAGGAGGGGAAAATATTTAAAAAAATAGCAGAGTAGTATTTTATACAATGTAGACCATGGAGAAATATAAAGCAGGAAAGGGACACAGGAACTGCCTGGGAAGTCATCTTCTGCAGTTATGTGCTTTGTGCTCTGCTTAGACACTTGGCAGAGGGGACGAGAGGAACTGAAATCCCAAAGAAGTAATTTTTCTAATATTTCTGCCCCGATGGGGCATATTTTTCAAATATATCTGCCCACAGTGAGTATACTTTTTTATTTACCCAAAGGCAAAATTCATGGACCATACAGATGGTTTTGTTTTAAAATGACCACTCATTCATATATTAAAAACAGAGTACAAGGGTGGAAGGAAAAATATAATTTATGAGATTATTGTAAAATTCCAGGCAGAAGTTATCGTGCCTTGAATGTGACTACAATGGTAGAGGTTGTGAGAGGAGGTAGATTTTGGATGTATTTTGAATACAGTGGAAACAAAAAAAAATTTCGGTTGGATGCATATGAGAACATTCATATTTAACTCCCAACTTACACATACTCAATTCAAGCTGTTGAATCTCTTAAGCACCATCTAAGTCCATTGTCTCTGATGCTCATAAAACTTCAAATGCTTTGCCCTCCTTCCTTGTCCTTAGAGTTCAAGTCCTTTCTCAAGTCAGGGACTTGGCATTTCTATTCTCTGCCCTGCACTACACATTCCCAGATTCTTTTACCTGGTTTATTCATTCTCTTTAGTCAATGAGCTCAAATGCCAACTGCTCGGAGATGGTATCCCTGCCCATCCTATTTAAAATATGACTTGCAGGCGTTCAAAACTTTTCTATTGATTTATTATTTCTATGCAACTGATAAGTAATTATTAATTTGTTTACTCTCAATTTCCTTGAGATGCAAGATCTGTACAAACAGGAATAATAACTTGATCACAGTGTCCAAAAAGTAGTAGCTGTTCGGTAAACAGCTTGAAGAAACAGTTGTTTCTTCAATTGGATAACCCCAGAGTGTTCAATTGTTTGCATTAGAACTCTTATTGCCATTCATATTTTTTACTATTACAATCAAATCTACATTTTCCCCTTTTTAAAATAAGTTAACTGTTAGTCAAGTTGGCTTATATTTCATAAATTTGTGAGGAGGGTGAATTTCTCACTTTTCCCTACCCCATTCTCTCTGGAGGTGCTTAGGGAATATTAGGGTAGAAAATGGTATCTGTTGATTTTATATTTTCACATGCAGTCCCCTTTCACATTTGCCCTGAAAATTATTTTATGTCAATAGTGCCCAGTTATGTTAGAGATTATAAAAAATTGAGAAGATGAAGATAAAGCAAGCTTGTGTTAATCAGAGGCAATCATTCAGGATGAAATATGCTAGTTTTAAGTCGATAATATAATATTTTGTTATCACATACAGAACATCAATTATGTACATGAAGGGTACATAATTGTCTATTTATAAGTCCTGCCTAGGGGTGGCTTAATTCTATTGCCGAGCTGCTCGAAACTCAATTGATGCGATGTAAATTAATGGTCAATGCTAAAATACAAGTTTATGAGATTTAGATCCAAAACAGAGGCTGTTACAAATAACATTTCAATTATTAGTTCTCCTGGTGGTCTTTAATAAAAGAGATGAAATAGTTATCATTCTAAAGTCCTGGTTAGGTTCAAATTTTCTTAATATGCCTATATTAAAGATGTTGCAGAGATTGATAGTGTATTTCTTTATGTAAATATCTCAGCTATTTCAAATTCTTTTGTCTGCTAATTGGTACATAAGAAAGCAATTTCAAATAATAAGCATTCCTCACATAACTACAGTAAAATGGACAGTGTGGGCTTACTTCCTTATGCTCTGCTCCTCGAACAACAAAGCCACATTGAGAATATCAGAACACTTACCTTAGAAAACAACTCCCGAGCTGACAGTCACAGATCTAGGGGTCAAATTACTTTTAGTAATAAGCTCAGAAAGAGTGGCTCACAATATAGAGTCAAGGCAAACTGACAAATTGCATTTGAATCCCTAAAAATATTTAGCAAAGGCATCATGAATGAACAAGGAGATAATGCTATGTATTCAACTGGGAAACATGAGCAACCATGACAGAGCAAGATCAGTTAACCTGTCTTCTAGATGTGATCTTACTACCTGGATGCTCCCCTCCCACTATCCCAGTCTCCTTTTCCTATCTCAGCTCAAGAGTTTTCTAACTGGTTTCTTCGCTTCTAGTTTTACCTTCTTATAATCCATCTTTCTTACTAATCTGAAAGTAGTCAACCCCAAAGTTGAATCATATGTCATGGCTGCTTAGACATCACGTTCTCACACTTTCCCTGACACCAAGGTTTGATTGTTCAGGGCTTCCTTCTCTATTAGCATTTACCACATTCGACTGAAGCAAAGTATTTGCATATTTTTCTTTCACTGGTCTTTAAATTCTTCAAGGGCAGGAACTGTCCTATTCACATATTCTCAATGCCTAGCAAAAGCCTTTGCATAACATAGTGACTCAAAAATAAAGGTTGAGTTGCACTGATAGGAAAGAAATTTAAATTTGGTAAATTTATTTTGTTTTCAACAATGAATATAAACAGGTAGCTTGGGATTCAAATGTCCTCTAATTTCACATACACTTCTATAAAAACATTTTTAGTATGCCAGTCTTTTTAACATGGTATGGTCTAATTCTGCAAACTTTACTAAAATATATTTTTACCATTATTAAAATATTTGAGCTGAAAACATGTAAGGTCGCAAACCCCTCACAACTTGTTCTATCTCATTTTCAAAGTCTCTTCAGTGTAGGCTATTTGTTTCATTTTGTCTTCATTTAAAACATTACTCAAAGAAAGGAGAGTCTGTTTCACTACAGCTTATGGCAATAGAACATGATTTAGAAGTTTTTTAATCCTTGGAATTTAGTACTATTATTACAAGATATCTGAAAATATTAAAAGATATGCTTTTATACATTCTAAGATAATTGTGTGATTGAGGCCAGAGTAGGACAGACACGTACTAATAAAAACAGAATAAGACACATCAAGGAAAGAAAACTACAGATCAATATCCCTGATGGACAACATAGACATAAAAATTCTTAATAAAATTAGCAATTTGCATTCAAAAATACATTAAGAAGATATACACCATGATAAAGACAGTTTCACCCCAGGGAGGCAGGGTTGGTTCAACATACACAATCAATAAATGTAATTTACCACATAAATATAATTAAGGACAGAAATCATGTGATCATCTCAATAGACACAGAAAAAGCCCTTTGGGATAGAAGGCACTTACCTGAATATTATAAAGACTATTATAAAGACATGACAAACCTAAGGGCAACATCGTACTGAACGGAGAAAATCTGAAAGCATTTTCTCTAGAATCAGGAATAAGACAAATAAATGGTCAACAAATAAATGAAAAAAAAAAGTGTAATATACCTAGCAATCAGGGAAATGTAAATCAAACTACATTGAAATTTCATCTCATTCCAGCCAGAATGGCAATCATCAAGAATATAATACTAATAAATGCTGGACAGGATGTGGGGGAAACACACACTCGTACATTGTTGATGGGACTGCAAATTAGTATAGCCACTTTGAAAAGCAGTATGGAGATTCTTCAAATGACTAGGAATGGGACCATTATATGACTCAACTATCCCACTCTTGGTATTTATACAAAAGAACTAAAATCAGTATATTACAATGATATAAGCTCATAAATAATTATATCATTGCAATTTATAATAGCCAAATTAGAGAACCAGCCCAGCACCCATCCAAAGATGAATGGATAAAGAAAATGTAGTATATATGCACAATGGAGTTTTACTCAGCCCATAAGGAAGAATGGTAAATGGATGGAACAGGAGAACATCATTATGCTAAGAGAAATAAGTCATATGCAGAAACTCAAGGGTCAAATGTTTTCTCTTATATGCAGAAGCTAGAGAAAAATAAGGTGAAAAAGGAGAATGCCATAAAAATAGAAGGGAGATAATTGGTTAGAGGAAGGAGACAGGGGGAGGGAGGAGGAATGGGAAAAGGGAGAAACTGTGGAATGAAATTGACCAAATTACCCTATGTACACATGAATACACCAGAATGAATTTCACCTTTTTTGCACATCTACCAATTTTTAAATAAATATGAGGAAAAAGAGTAGAATAGAGTGGAGGACAGGTGGAAGGAGAAGGGGAGAGAAGAAAAGTATCGGGAGCTGAAATTATACTCCATGCATGTATGATTATGTCAAAATGAACCCTGGTATTATGCATAACTATAATCCACAAATTTAAAAAAAAACATTTAAAATAAAAAGAGGATCTTGATAATTTCCCACAGATCACCACCCAGCTTTGGTCTGGGTGACTCCTCTTCTACTGCACACCTTCGGTCCCCCACAGAGTGTAGCGTAAAATCAGTGCTACGTTCATGGAGCGCTGCATGGTTTCTGTGAGTCCCTAGAGCCAACTATTGACTTGTAAGTCTCCATAAAGCTCTACAAAGCATCAGCTACTCTTGAACAAAAAACACTGTACATCCAGAGTCCCTGGAGAATGACTGCCTGAACAAACCTCTCCTGGAGATCAGCATGCCATCGAAATACAATTTGCACCTGGTGGCAAAAGTTGCAAAAAGTCAATACTTGATGAGGGAGAACTTTTAAAAATCCTTGAAACAGCAGAGTGGCTTAAGGCTATTTGTTGTATTTGCAATAAAAGTGTAATCCAGTATAATATGCAGGTAGTTACCAAATAGAGAAAGCCAGCTGTGATGCTATTGAACAACATCCCTCTCTCCCACCAAATGAGCTGTTAAGAGAACAAACAGAACTGGTAAAGGACTAATAAGAATTAAAAAAAGAAGAAGAAGAAAACCCCTGAACTAAAGAAAAAGTTGCACCTCAGTTTAGGGTGGAAGCTGACTAATTACAGAGATTTTGGTGATCCTGTAGTAAACATTGCAGATACTTAATTCTAGGTTTGGGAGATGCCCGAAGAGGAAAAGCTGTTTGTGTGCTGAAAGAAACTTTGGTGGGGAAACATTAAACCATACAGAACTTATTTATGTTAAAAAAAAAAATTGGAAGCAAGCATGTTTGTTAGAAATACTGCATTTTGTGTTTTTATAAACCTTATGTTACTACCATCTGTAACACACTTTTCTGGAATCTAGCTGGTTTAATTTGGAGTTGATGTTAGTTCACTACATGAATTTTCACACAGAACACTCCCTTATCTGTAGTTATGGTTGCTGGCTAATATTTCATATTCCCTACAAAAATGATGATGGAGAAGATATATTGTCCCTTAAAATGTCCACTGCTCTCAAAAGTAGGCTTTATTCAATGAGGTTTGGAAGGAATCAGAAATGATTGAATATCAGAAAGAATAAGGAAAACCTAAGTCATAATTCACATTTTGAATTTTCTTTCTTTCTTTCTTTTTTTTCTCTCTCTCTCTTCCTTTTTTTTTTTTTTTTTTTTTGGTGGGAGTGGGATTTGGTTAAGGGGTAGTAATTCAAATAAAATGTTTTAAAAATGGCCTAGTCTTTCCAGTGCTAATAATTTTTTGTTTCTATGAAATCTCAAGGCAATGAAGACAATTTTTGTCATTGAGAATACACAGCAGTCCTATCAAGCACTTACATAGAAAAGTGCATTTTGCTAATTGATCACTGGTTAATTTTTTCATTAAATTTGGTAGTTGTGAGGTTTTTTCCTTCAATTTTGCAATAGTTATTGAAGTAAAAATCAGATGCAGGAATTTTGGAATCGAAACCTACTTTGACACAGGAGATAGGAATCCAAGAAGGCTCATGACCCAGAACTCTAACAATTTGAATGTGGTTGGTAGGCAGGAGAGTGGCGAGCTGGTTTGGATGAACAGTTATTAAGCTCAAGGGGAACTTGTTGAGTTCGAGATTTGGGTGGGGTCTTTATAAATGCCCCAAAGAGATTTAAAATATGAACCAAGAAAATGAGTATGGAAATCATAAGTGGATACAGAGGTTGTGATTTACAATTAAAAACATAAGTGTCAGAACCCCGAGGGAAAATGAGCTGTCTCTACTGAATAGAGATTTATTTAAAAGAAAGAAAAAAGGTAAGAGAAGTAGAACTGAGTATCAGAGATTGTACCCAATTAAAATACATAAAGATGAAAAAAAGACATATTAGAGGGAAACTGGAGGCAGATCTGTCTGAAAACTACTAAAAAAAAAAAAAAAAAAAAATTCTAAGGAAAGGACCCAATCTTATCAGAGTACAAAGGAGAAACAAGTGGAATGAGAAGAAAAAGAAGTTAGAATAAATTAAAGGTTGTTTATCTATCTCTTAGAGAACCTCTCAGTAAAATGATGGGTATTTGCCCTTTCTGCAAACACAAGCTAAGTAAATGCCATAGGTTTGTTACGAGCAGATGTGTTCTGTAGAAGAGGTACAGAAAGCAATGTCTCTTGTTATGATTTTTACCTTGTCTTGTTAAAAGGAGTATATTTTTTATATTGGTAACCTAAGTTTTCTCTTTATTGAGTTGTTTACTTTAACAGACAAGCAACTATCTGGTTCAAATGTTATTTGAAACTAAGATAAAACTTTTTAAGCATTTTTATTTAAACAGATGAAAGTGAGTGATAAAATTGGTATCACTAGTACATAGACATGACTTTATGAGCTGAATTTCCCCAGTCTTTCAAAGGCATAATTTAATTTAAGATCTTACTCAAAAAGTAGTGAACGGGTTGTTGAGTTTATATTAAAAAAATTTTCAGAAGGCATGGTTTGAGATAATATGACTAAATTTCTTCAAATAAGATCAAGTGATGACATTTTATAGATGGTATGTATCTTCCTCTAAAACTTTCCATTTTTCCATCAACCTCTTTTCATGTTGTATTGGCTTTTATATCATAGTTCATTATTTTTAACTTATTGAAGTACCTGGTGCTAACTTTTTCATTATTTTTGTTTAAAGAAATGTATCTTTACATTAGTTCTGATTTCTGAGAAGTGAAAGATGTAGCAGAAGTGATTTTTCTACATAATGCTCTTCTACACATTATTTTTGCTTAGTATGTATGTCTCATTCTAATATCTTAATTTTAAACACTCTGACCTTGTTCACCCAGTGTAATATTATGCAAAACTCCCAATAATTTTTAAAGAACTACTCAGAAGTTGTGTTTCCTGGTTAATTTGCATGCCTTCATCATTCCACTTGATCAGCCCCTTGAGAATGCTGTCTTTCATTTATGTATGCTCAGAGGTCTGTCTGAGACACAGTAGATGCTCATTTCATATCCACTGAGTACACAAATGAATTTGTATTTGTTTATGTGTGATTTATATGGCTATATACAAAAATAGAAAGAGAGGCAGCTGTGCATCACTTAACAATTGGGATATGCTCTAGAAAATGCTGCATTAGGCCACTCTGTCTCTGTGTAAACATCATAGAGTTTATGAACAAAAGCCTAAAAGGTAAAATCTAGTGCACATCTAGGCTATATCTTAACCGTATAGCTATTTATATGGCATATATATCTTATAACTGTACCAGCCCATCACTCCTGGGCTAGGAATCTGTGTAACAAGGTAACACAATGGTATATATTTGTGTATCTAAGCATGTCTAAAGATGGAAAAAGTACAGTAAAGATAGGGTATAAAGATAAAAAATGGTACACGATTATAGAGAACTTACCATGAATGGGGCTTGCAGGATTGAAAGCTATTCTAGGTGTCAGTGAGGGAAGTGAGTGAGCTTGAAGGTCTAGGATATTACCATATATAACTACAAACTCGATAAACATGTACACTCATATGACACTAGACATATAAAAATATTTTTATTTCTTCAATAATAAATTAACCTTAACTTACTGTAATTTTTTTTTATGAATCTTTTCATTTTTTAAACTCTTGGATTTTTTTTTTATAGTAGCACATACCTTAAAACAAAACCACATTGTACAAGTGTGTCTGTCTTTCTTATTCCATAGACTTTTTTCTATTTTTTATTTTGTGAACTAGTTTGTTAAAAAGTAAGACACAAACATGTGGTCAGCGTCGACCTACGCACAGTTGGATCATCAAAATCACTGTCACTGATTCCACATCTCCATCACTGCAAGGTCTTCAGGAACGGTGACACATAAGTGTGGAACTCTCATCTCCTGTGGTAGCAGGGCCTCCCTGGGTTCCCTCTCGAAGGACCTCCTGAAGGTCTTGAGGAGGTGGTGTTCTTTTCAGCAATGTGTTTATAGTGGTTTGCTTGGTTTCTTTTTTCATCATAGATTTGCTTGTAAGACGATATTGCTTCATAAAACTTTTTCTTTCCATTAACAAAAGACTTTGGTTTGAGGGGCCAGGCTTTCACATATTTTAATAGCCTCTGAGTTCTACAAAAGCTTCTGTTTAAGTCATCCCTGAATTTTCTGGGGGTTCTTCTTTTTCTTCTCCTGCAGCTTCCTTCGCTTTTGATCTCCTTCAGCTATGTGTTTATTATGAAATAGGAGTATTTCAGGTCCATTTTAATCTTATGAAATAATCAGCATATGTTCAGCCTGTCATTGACTGAAATGTTTTGCAGTGCATGACTGTATGATTGTATGTGTGCATATGTTTATAATAACGAATGTTATGTATAATGTATATATGTACTTTATATATATACATGTACACACACACATCCTGTCACTTTCTGATGGCTATAGCCCAATGTTATAGAAGGGTTTCAATAAATCCTTATTTTAGAAAGGCATACAATTTTTTAAAAATTTTTAAAGTATTTTTTAGTTGTCAGTGGACATTTTATTTATATGTGGTGCTGAGAATCAAACCTAGTGCCTCACATGCTAGGCAAGTACTCTATCACTGAGCTACAACCCTGGCCCCAATAAATATTTATTAAAATTTAATTTAATGATCTCTTAATTATCACAAGTAACTACTTTACCATTTTATGTCTCTAATCAAACCCCTGAAATCCTACCCCACAACACAATATACATTTCCTACTTTAATTTCCAAACCATTATTTTGTTTATTCAGATGATGTCTGTTTAGTTTATTTAATTAGTCATATCTGGAGTAATTTATAAATACCTACTATAACCTTTATAGAACTCTGAAGATAAGCTGTTACCCAAGAGTAGAGCATGAATAAACTTGGGCCTTGGTCGCCCATCTGGTAGGAAGAGAGTTTCTTGTCCTGGATCTTAAGTCTCCCCAGGGGCATACCTGAGGTTGTATTCTCTCCCACCTGCATTACTGTATCAAGATTTAAGAAATAATAAAATCCAGAATTATCTGTTTTGCACATAAGCCTAAAAAAACCCCTGTATTTAACTGCATCCTGTATTTTATAAGCTCAGTGTTTTATTTTTGTTCATTAAGTGGAAAAGATTTGGACACAGTCTCTTTTGAAACACTCTTGATAATTTAGCCAGCATGTATTTGATAAATGACTTATGTTTCTAATACTAATTATGGCCAGAGGCAACATTATGGGTGATTGTTTCAGATCTGAAAACAAATCAAATAATATGTAATTTCCAAATAGGTTTATCTCTTCAAAAAGAAAGAATGACTTTTTTTTTTTAAACTTCTATCCTTTGTTAGTACTGGAATATGTGGATTTATATTTGCTTTTATCTTTCTAAATAGAGGTCTCATAATACAAGGTGGCATCATGTTCAGAGAGGATTATAAGTCTCATATAGCTGTCTAGCACTTACAACTTTTAAAATATGCTTTCACACTTATTAACTCATTTTCTCAAAAAGGCATGAGAAGTAAATAGAGCAAGTATTAATTTTGCTGTTTATAATACAGGAGAAAGAGGCACAGTTCATATGAGCATTTGCCCTTAACCAAGCAGGGAGTAGAGCCTACAAGCCTCCAGTGGCCTGCAAACCTCCAGTTCTGGGTTCTCAGTACTAATTCCAACTAAAACTAGTCTGGGTTTCAGTGCCTGGTTGCTTATAAAACTGATGCAGATGTTTGGATCAAGAAAAGAACCTAAGAAGAAAGTGAAGATCATGATACTCTTTGGGGAATTTCCACAAATAAGAAAGGTCCAACAGTCATTGAGGAGACAGCAAAGGTTATCTTGCTGGGATATTAATATTTGAAGTCCCTCATTTGTATGCATAGGCAAGAAAAACCTGGGAGTATTCTTGGTGACACTTAGTGGACTGGATTTTTTTTTTTTTTTGGACTGGATTTCTGTATATGACAATTTTTCTTTTCTTTCAATAATGTTCTCAATGTAAGAGAAGTTCTCTCTCTCTTTTGTATAGTTATAAGAATACTAACATTCTTATAGTTAGCAATATGTTATTGTGCACTTTAAAATATGTTAGGAGGATACAGTTCATATTAAGTGTTCTTAACACATATGCAGGAGCACAAGTACATTTTTGTTGGTAATAAGAAGGAATGTTCATACCTTGATTATAGTGATGACATCATGGGTATATGTCCAAACTCATCAAAATGTACATAATAAATTTAAGTTCTTTATATATTAATATACTTCAGTAAGTATTTTAAGAAGGAATACCATTATCATTTAAATTTTCAGAAGAAAATATCAAATAAATTTATCCAGAGTACCCTCTGCTTTTCTATATGAAAATAATATAACGAGTTTAACAGAAGTTGACAGCAGCACAGTGGGTCTTGGCCATCCAAATTTTTAGATTTGGCTATTGAATCAGCTCCTGGAGGTTGCTTATGTAAAGCTCATTGCAACAGCAGCCCATGAACTTTACACCTCATTGTGCAAAAGCCTATTTGGAAATGTTAAGCCTTTGGCAAGATATGGGATCTCTAAATCATCCTTGCATGGTTTAAAAATTCTTGTTCATGAACAGAACCAATAACAACACAGTGTGCCATATTTTCAGCATTGAGACTATGTTCCATTAAAAAAAAATAGCCACATCTAGATCCTGCATGGAGCTATTAAAATTTCTATCAAATAAAATAAACATCACAAATTTCAACATTTTACTGAGAAAGTGTTTAGGATGGAGAATGAGTAATCAACATTATCAAAATTAATAAAGGAAGTCAGGTGCAGTGGTAGGCACCTGTAATTCCAGAGATGTGGTAGTCTGAAGAAGGAACATTACAAGTTCAAGGTCAGCCTGGGCAACTTTATGAGAACTGACTCAAAAATTAAAAAGAATTAGAATGTGGCCCAGTGATAGCGATATCTTGGGTTCAATCCCTATTATTAAAAAAAAAAAAAGAAAGAAAGAAAGAAAGAAAGAAAGAAAAAGAATAGGGATTATGATTCGATACAATAGTATTTTCTTCTGTTAAGGTTGGAATCATTAGAACTGGCTTTGGTTTTGCAATGTTATAAATGCATATGATGCACATTGTGAGGAGTGTCTACTTTTTATATACCACCATCTAGAAGAATGAAAAGAATGATGGACTTTGGGACCACTGTATATGTGAAGTTTAGTTTATGATGTTATATCATCATTCATTCAGATTACATTAGTTAAACACTTAATATAAGTCAGAATATTACATCAGTATTACATGGTAAGCACTGGGACACTATTTAGTGGAGAAGACAAACATTTAAAAAATAACTCCAGAAGTTATTTGGTGTGGCCAGAACACACAGGCTTTTTACAGTTTGGGTTGATGCACTTGACTCCTCTAACCCTCTGTTTT
The DNA here is from genome assembly GCF_902686455.1 of Sciurus vulgaris. Taxonomy (NCBI): domain Eukaryota; kingdom Metazoa; phylum Chordata; class Mammalia; order Rodentia; family Sciuridae; genus Sciurus; species Sciurus vulgaris. The sequence continues at coordinate 70,119,778 of NC_136461.1, forward strand.
CAGGTATACATACCAAGGTAACAGTACTGACCACCAAGTTTGGAGGATTACCAGGAGGAATGTATCTAATGGGTGCAGAGCTGGGGCTGGTCGTGTGCTCAGTGGGAGAGCACTTGTCTACCACGCAAGAGTCTCTGGGTTTGATCCCTGGCACTGAAAAAAAAAAAAGCTGGAAGCAGAGGTGACACTGATTAAGCATTTGTTGGCTCCTTCATTATGTTCACATTGGCTATAGCTCATCTTACTACCTATGGAGGTTTTTATCGTTTTGTTTTGTGTGAGATGTCTTCCACTAGCTTTAATTATCCCCAGCTTCAGGACTGATTTCTAAAGATATCTGCTTTTTTGTATTTCACCTGCCTGCTGTATTACTATATTAAATCTGAAGTTAGGAGCAGTGTTGCCAGAGGCCATCTCCATATACTGGAAGTGGTTTTTCCTGGGTTCTCCACTCTCTTATATAAAACCAGCCCCAAATGTGTTTCTCTGCCTTTTCCATCAAATGGAGAGTTTTAAATGCATTCTCTTTTAAAGATTATTTTGTAAACCACCTTGAAATGTTTTCTGTGGTTGAAAAACCAGAATGGTATCATACTGAAGAAAAAAATATCACCTTTCCTAATATCCTGGCCTCCTCCCCTCAACTGTTCACCACTCCAGAGACAACTTCTGTCTAGTGCTCCGACATGCTGCTTTTGAGTGAGCATGTCGGCCTGGGAGTGGCAGCACCAGGCCAGAACTCTCAGTGATGAATGTCAGCACAGCGGCCGCAGTCTTTCTGCCAGACAGGAGGCTAACAGGCAAGCGGCGGGGAGTTCACAAGCTTGGAGGGGCTTGTTAGACAGAGTTCAAAATTCTGGTGAACATCTCTCTGCCACTCCACAGAACAGCTGCAGCCTCAACAGTGGGAGTCCTCACACTGAGTTTTCGAAAACCTCCCCCTCCAGAATTTATTGTCATATTACACTGTTAAATGCCCCGGATCACAGTACATTGTGATCCATCATACTCCATACTCCCTGTTTGTTGCAGAGTTGCTAATTTGGCAGGAGAATATTTTACCTATTAGAATTAGTCTTCCCTCATTTTCTTCTTTTCTGAGGATTTGTCTGACTCTCTGCTTACAGAACTTTTCCTGTGTGGTGCAAACATGATCCTTGCTTTATACAGATTTTGTGATTAGCCACTCTAAATGATTTCATTCTAAGTGATTTCTTGGGGGAAAAGAGCCTAAGAATTTAGATTAGACAAAAGTGGTCTACTTATAAAAATACTTCATCCTTTATATAAGGTTAAAATTTGCTCCTTCAGTAATTAAGGCTTGGGGATCCGCCATCTGTCGTAGGCATTGGAGCTAGGACAGAACAAGACAATGTCTCTAATCTTATACAGTTTGCATTCTACCCAGGATAAATCACAAATCTATAAATAAATGAGATGTAATGTCAGGTAGCAATAAATGCTATAAATGCATAATATGTGCTAAGGTTTGTAAGTCTCCCCCAGAATTTATGTATTGGAAACTTAACTTCAGATGTGAGAGCTTTGGCAGGTGGGCCCAGTGGGCTGTGTTTAGATTATGAGAGCAGAGCCAGAGGATAGTGTGTTTGGATTTGTGCACTCTTTCCTTACCACTTTCCACCATAAGATCGTGCAACAAAGACATCCTGTCCAGATGCTGGTAACTTACTTATGGACTTCCCAGTCTCCAGAACTGGGAACCAATACATTTCTGTTACAAATTTCCCAGTCTCCGGTATTCTCTTCTAGCAGCCCAAAAATGGACTGAGAATGTGAGGAAGCTCTGGATGGGGGCAGTGAAGGAGGGGGCTAACTATTCCTGATAGTCAGAGAAGGGCTCTCCAAGGAGATGACACTGGAACTGAGATCTGGAGGCACAAATGTGCAAGTAGCACATACAACTTTGGGATGCTTGAAGCATTAATATGAAAAAAGGTATGTTAATTTTTGGAGCAGAGATGACATGAAATAAATATTTGTTGACCATTTCTTATAAGGTAAATGCTACTTACATGGGGATGAAGAATATTCTAGGTATAAGGACAGCACATATAAGCAGTGGTGCAAATTGTGCTCTCCCAGAAACAGTCTTGTAGTAAGAAATTAGGTAACTGTGCCATCTCTAAAGAAAGGGGGACGGTAAAACACCATATCCTTAAATACCCTCTTTCTGTTCCCCCAAACCTAGCCAAGTTAAGGGAACGATGAGAACAAGCCTGGGGTAGAATGTCCAGGTACACATTATCTCAAAGCACACTGGCTTTCTCCTGTGCACCCTGGGAACTAGGGCAAAACACTGTGACCTCTAGGTAGCTTCTTTCTTGCATGGACACCAGGACAATTGCTCCTTGGGATGCTGGTCAGACAAGCAAACAAAGCAAGCCAAATGCTGCTGATGTCACTGCTTCTGAAGCCTAACATATAAAACCCCTCTCTCAGTGATGACCAGTGCAGAACTAAGGACACTATTTGAAGGGTACATGTCATTTACAGATTTTGTGATTAGCCACTCTAAATGATTTCATTCTAAGTGGCTGCCACAGAACAAAATGGGTGAGGGAGAGGAAATACTTATAAGCAAAACACCATGAGGGACAGAGGTGCTATCTGTTCAGTGTATCCCACTGGACTCTTCTTGAAGCAGTCAATGATCTCTTGTAAGCATTCCCTAAGTAATAATATGTCTTGCATGCTGCCTCTGGGCACTTTCTTTGGCATTTCAACAACCTGCCCTTCCTTCCCTACATAACTTGGCTATGGATGTGGCAGGCACAAAAGCTTTGTTTTCTGAAGACCAATGGCAGAGGGAGAGGTTGAACTGCAATGAAGCTCCAGTCAGAGCCTCAACTAACTTTGCAGAAAACTCTAAAGGTGTAATGATCTATCAGAACTGTTATGCCCCAAGGGAAGAGGTCTAGGCTTCAATTTCCCATGTGGATTAGTCATTAGATGCAGGATACCCAAGGAAAGAGTTGAGTTGCACTGTTGGGCAGGGCAGTTCTCTTCAGCCTAGGCAGTTCCCTAAGAGGACTGTCACGTAAAAGGGCTGTGCTGGGAAATAATTCTCCATGGTCCTATGGTTCCGTAGAACAGAGGTGCTCTGTTCTATAATAAGTCCTCCAGGATCCCGATATAACCCAGTGTAACCTGGATTCCACCCTGGTGAATAAGCTACTAAATACACTTTTGAGGAACTCCTAGACTCCTTTTGATCAGACATTCAAATTCTACTTGTGTCAACCTGACTCACTTCTTTTCCTTGGGGTAACAGAAAGAGCTTGAGCTACCAGATAAGAATCATTATGTAATTTAATTAAACATATTTCTTGAAATGCTTGAATATGTTTGTCCCCAAAGAGCTTAAAGGCAACTGAAAGAAACAGATATAAAGCTAATTTACTGTAATCTATAATGTAAGATCAAGCAAACTAAAGAGTAAATAAAGTACTTTAAAAGACAAAGCATGGAATATACTTCAAAAGGAAAGATAGTATAATTAAACAGAGCAAATGTTGACATGCAAAGGATAGACTTTAACTAGAATTTTGAAATACTGGAATAAGGGAAACTTTCCAAATGGAGGCATGGAATGTGGTGGTCAGTAGGATGCTGGTTGGAGACAAAGGTGGTGGAGGAGGTACTGAGAGGAAATATGAAAAAGGCCATTCACACTTAGAATGTTGCATGCTTTGGATGCCTGGATTTAAAAATATTGGAACCTGATTCTTTTGACAGGTGTCTCAAAATGTGCTCAATGGAGTGCCTGCATTAGGAACATCAGGGGGCCTTTTTAAAAACTGAGTCCGGACTTCATCCCATATTTACTAAATCAGCATTTCTGGGGTGAGGACCCTAAAAACCATAGTTTTTACAAGTTTCTCACAGCAGTTAGAGGATCTCTGCTTTAGATAATGAGAAGCCACAGGAAAACTCAATTCTCTGCCATTATGATTCAACATTTGTGGGGGATTTTCTTACATTTAAGTGTTAAACTAAAATATTCCAGGAATTGTGGCCTCAAAGTATTATTTAAAATAATAAATTAGTAATTTAATTTACTCATACTCCTTTTGCCCACATCCACTAATATAGAAGAACATCCCAAGAACTTTCTCCTCTTGCCAAAATACACTTACTTTTAGAAGATGCTCACAGATTGTTGTCTGTCCCATAGTTATTTTTCTCTAGTTCTTAGTGGGACATATTCTTTACTTCTGATCATAAGAATCATTTTACAGTAGAATAAAAGCATCATCTTTGGGGTCTTTGGAGAGTCTGTTTTCTGACTTGCAGTTGTAGCAGGGAGTTTACTTTTTTATAACCAGTAAATTTCCTCCCAGATCTCTGATATGTTTCAGATCCCTTAGCAGCCACTCTAATCTTTTATTTTCTTCTTATAAGTCATCCCAGTAATTTAAAGTTTTTTTCCAAGGTACTCTTCTCCCTTGCTTCAGTCACAAGCACTTGTTTTCTACTTGCTTTATTTTAGAAATCCCTTGTTGTTTTCTTTTATCTCGGTCTTCTTTTCCTCAGGAACTTTTGTCAAGACTGTGCAGGCTGATGGTACAGCAGTGTGTTTTACAAAGTGTATGGGATTCCTTGACTTCCTCATTCACTAGTGTACAATTGTCACCACAGCAATGCAAACTGTGTAAATAACCTTACTTCTCTTTCCTTCTTTTCCCGCTCCCAAATTATTTTTACATCTATTCTCACATTTTCCCCCAGTTGTATTCTGTGGTAGGAGAAATTTTTATTCTTGTCACAGTTTTGGTATATGGTGTCCCCCAAAGCTCATGTGTGAGATAATGCAAAACCATTCGCAGGCAAAATGATTAGGTTATTAGAGGTATAACCTAAGCCATGGCTTAATCTACTGATATGAGTTAACTTGGTTGTATCCTTAGGTAGGTTGTGACTGGAGGAGGTAGGTCACTGAAAGCAGGCCTTGGGGGTATAGATTTTGTCTCCAGATGTGCAGAGCTCTCTCATTCTGCTTCTTGTTGCCATATCGTGAGCTGCTCTCCTCTGCCATGCTCTTCCACCACAATGTTCTGCCTCACTTTTGGCCCAGAAGAATGGAGTCTGCTGATCATAGACTGAACCACTGAAACTCAGAAAACAAATAATTTTTTTTTTTCCCTCTAATGATTCTTGTCAGGTTTTTTGGTTTCAGCAACAAAAAAAACCTCACTAAAACAACTCTTCTCCAGTCAAAACAGTAAAACACAGATACTAGTGAGATTAAGGAATTCCCCCAAAGTCATGAATTTAGGGATTGGGTGAAAGGGAGAATCAGAGTACCTCTGACTGTGAAAGTGTGGTGTGCAAAAATTAGCAAGAAAAAATTTCCAGACTTCTCTGTACTTCCTCAAGTCAAGGAGGTTTTTCTGTCTTTGCCAGATCCAAAAAAAAAAAAAAAAAAAAAAAAAAAAAAAAACCGAGAAGGAATATCAGAAGAAGTAAAATAAAAGATTACAAATGTGGAGAAAATTATGAGAATAATTGGTTGATTCTTTTTTTTTTTTTTTAGAAATTTAGAATAGGAAAATAACAAGTCATCTATGTCTGTTAGAGATCTTGGTGGAGGGAAATGATATTTTAAAAGTATTGTTTTCTATCATTCATTTACATTGCATCAAATGCCATTATAACATTGGGGATCTCCGTATTTCATTAAAATGTCATTACAAAATTTGAAAAAAAGAATGACTCCTGAAGGTGGGCATGGATGATTTTAATTCTCCTCTGAAAATGGGCCACTGGATCTCTGAATTCTTGGTTGATCAAAGTGAAATCAACAAGGCAATTCTAAGCTAGGGCATGCAAGAAGTGTCTGCACCATGATTTCTAGAAGAGAAAGGAAAGAGAATTGCCTTCTGCCGATGCATGATAATCATTCTTCTGAGTCTTCTTTACAGTCGTTGTACATAGGCTCAGGGTGTAGAGCAAACCAGATCCACCTGGAGAAGCCAGTTGTACTGGAGGTAATGAGGATGGGTTCAAATGACCAGAAGTCACAGAGGCAGCCATAAACAGTGGTAGCAATACTAATATAAATATAAATGTAAATATAATATAAATGATCTACCTGAGATATGAGACTTTCTGGGGTGTAGAAAAGCAGGAAAGTACTGTGTCGCTTTGGTGGAGGGTGGGCAGGTCAGAATTCTAGCTATTATTTGTTAGAGAGTGTCTTAGTCCTTTTTCTGTTGCTCTAACAAAACACCTGTGACAGGGTGGTTCATAAAGAAAAGAGGCTTATTTAGCTCATAGTTCTAGAGATACAAGAGAATGACTCCAGTTTCTGCTTGGCTTCTGGTAAGGGTCTCATAATGAATAGCATCACATGATAGAAGTACCAATAAGAGACAAAACGCCAGGAGAAACTTTACTCCATTAAAACCTGCTTTTGTGATACCTAATCCATTCCCACAAGACACAACCCATTTTCATAAGTCCTAATCCAGTTTCTTAAGAAAAACATTATTACGTTCATGATGCTGTTGCCTCTATAGCCTATTAGCTTCAACTAGGCGCCTCCTCTTAAAGATCTCATGACATATCAGTGCTGTTACATTGGGGACTAATTTTTCAACACATGAAATTTGGGGCTAACAAACCATATGCACAGCAGAAGCAGCTGCATTGATTTTGTTGCCACTATAGATGTTACCTGTGAGTCCTCAGTGCTAGATTTTCAAGCATTACCTTTGATGTAATACCCAATATTGAAAAGTAAAACACATTTCTGTGATTTTCTGTCATCCTTCTGAAAGCCATATTTCTCTGCTTCCTTGAGAGTCAGATTCCTAGAAAGCATTCTCTATAGATGTTGACTTCACCTCCTCAACTTGCTTGATTTCCTCTCTCAACCCTATCACCAATAGCTAAATTTACCAGCAAGAGTTGGCAACTTTGTCACCAGACTCCATGTGAATATGTTCACTTCTTTTTGTCTCTACTCCTACCACAATAGCCCCTCCTCACATGGATGACTGCAGAGCCTCAGATTAATTTTCTGTTGAATAACTTGTGTCCTCCTATAGTGTAGCTAAGGAGGAAGAGAGAAATGACTGGAGATTGTGATTGTCAGTTATCTTGGCAGGTGTGTCTGTCATTATAAATTCATGAAAATGTTATCCTGCTTTTACATGTCAGTCTTATGATTTAGTTAATGTAGATATCTCACCCTGAGAGGTTCATCCATTTCTAATGTGCCAAAAAAAAATTCAAACCATAAAAAAATTGAGGGCCTGGCCCAGTGATAGCACTGCCAACAGGGGAATCTCCTGGCAGCTGATCAGAGTCCTGTAGTTCCGTGGCTGCCATTGTGTCTTCATCTTCTTACTATAATCTTTTGACCCAGTAAGTTTTTACTGTAGGCATTCAAATCACTTGATTGCTTCCCTTTGTCTACCTCAAAGAGATTCTGAAAAATCACTTCTTTCTTTTCAAAGATAATTGGTTAAATTTCAATAGTAGTAAAGGTTATTAGACAGGACTCTGTGGAATATTTAACAGTTTTGAATATTGCCCATATCTGATTTAGCAGTGCTGACAATTGACTGAGTTCCAGTGAAAACCACATCTTTATTCCAACTTAATATTCCTTAATATTGTGGAGGAAATAATCATTTGTAATGGCTATTATTTCCATCACATCTCAAAGAATTCCACATCAATATGGAAGTGTTCATCAAACAGTATTGCAATCTCATTATCCTTGTTACTGCATAGTATTTCTCTTCTCTTCTTCTTTTTTTTAATTTCCATTTGCCTTTCTTAATGGAGTTGCTTTGTGTAGCATTTAAAAAATTTAAAACCATTCTGATTTTATTTAGTCATGACATTTTGAAAATGTATTAGCTTTTGTTCTATCCAATAAGAAAATCCTGCTTTTTTAAAAATTATAGAACGATATCTGTGGCTTTCTTAGAATTCTTTTCAAAGGTGTTTTTTTTTTTTTCCTGACAGTATTTTCCAGCAGAATTAAAAAAAAAAAAAAATGATGACTTGCCCTAGGTTAGTTTTATCTATTTCATTTCTTGATCTACGACATAATATGTATGACTAAATGTTTCTTTTCTGTATTGTTTTAAAGTACTGGTTAATTCATGAGTTTGGTAAAGTCTGTTGTTAAACCAAATAATAATTTATTGAATTAACTGTATGTGTACATATGTGTAACATACATATAAATATTTGTATTCATGTGTATGTTACATGATAGGTGGTAAAATGACTTTCTAATAAGGCCATGGCACCAAGGGGACTTAGCTTTAGGTGAATTCTGAGCATGTGCAATCATTAACTTTTAAATTTCTTTCTCTTTTGAAATACTTTAAAAATTAATTAGCTCAATAATGCCAACCATCTCAATTGACTGTAAGGTTCATATTACCTTTCCTATTTTCATATGTAAATCTATGGATAAATGCTGTTCTTCTACTATCACCTCTCATATTATTGAAGTAATACTACAATAGTACCTTTGATTTATGCAGCACACGGTCTCCAAGGAGTTTGAACTATTTTATATTATCTTATTAATTCTTTTAACATTGCTATGAAGTATAGGATGAAACGAGTGGCATTTATCATCCTCCTCATTTTATAGTTACAGAAGCCGGGTGGAAAAGGTGAGCTTGCCTCAAATTGAAAAAAAAATCAACTAGTTGGAAGTCAGAAGGAGATAATATTGAACTTTGAATTTTCAAATCTTCAACCAATATTTGAGCTATAGCTATGTGAGAGTCACCAGAAGTTTTTGCAAGTGTGTAAAAACATACAAATAAATATATTTCATATAATATATGAATGTGTGTGTGTATATTCCATTCCATTTTCTTCCAAAAATCATAAAACAATAATGTTCGGGAAGTTTTTTCATCATTACGATGGAGAATCAAATTTTATATAAATATGTGTGTATGTGTCTATTTCCCTCAGTAGACATGTTTTAAGTTTTTGAAATCCTTACCTTTCAATGTAAAGTCATTTAAATGAAAAGCAACAAAAATTCATTCACTTAATGGAGAAAATAATAATGCATTTCATCTTTGCACAATATAACTGAACATAGACTTGAAAGTAAATTCATTTGGAGAAAATTTATTCCATACATAAAATAAAGGTTAATTATACTTTCTCTTCTTTTTGAACTATTTTCATTACAAGTATTTTAACTTTTGGGAACTCACAGTTATGAATTTCAAAATAAAATTGTTGTACACAGTAAGTAATATTTTAAGGTTAAACTAAACATAAGACTATATATGAGGAGGCTTCAGACAGTAAAATAACATACTCAACAACTAAAAATACATAAAGTACATTAAGCAACAAAATTTGAATTCAATAGCACTTTGTTCAAATTTATTTTCCTTTAACAAAACCTGCTGTTTTAGGTAACTTGGTGAATATCTCTTTGACCTCAGAATGTAAAATTATCATTTTTTATAACATGTTTGGTCTATGTGTATGTGTGTGAAAGGTCATAATAACAACCCAAATGAAGAATTAGAAACATGCTATAATTTCCCAGAGCTTCTCTGTTTAAGAATTATCTCTTGAGTGGTCATTATGTGAGGTTAAGTCACCCCTGGACCAGTAGAGACTATTATTTCAATGAACTCAGAAATCAATTTTTTAAAAATAAAATTGTTTGAAGTGCAATTCTAGGAGAAGGAAAAATAGCTTTCTGTGGCATAAATCCTGACTTTGATTTTTAGAAGAAGCAAGGAGGGCTTAAAATTCCAAATGCCCAGTGTAAAAGTAGAAAGAGCTTCAGCTACTATGTTCCTAGTTGGACAGACATACCACTTAACACTGTTTGAGTCTGAGTGTTCAATGATGCTGCTAAGTTATTGATATTCATCACTCTAGGCTAGTGACAATCAGCTTTGACCGACCCATGGTTTCTAGAGTTGGAAACTGATATTCTCAGTAAATAAATTTTTTTCTGTAAATTTATGGAAGAGACCATGGCTCAGCGCACAAATCCAATCATTTTTCAATGTAAGCAGTGACTCTCTATAAGAAAGGGCTTCCAGTTTCCCTTAGCAGGTAAGGTCAGTAAGTGATGCAGGGGATTTAATAGAAGTTATTCAATAATAGTCTGAAGAGCTTGTGCAGCTGACCCCAAAAAGCTGTTATCCAAAATACAACTTGATGAAGACAAAGAAGGGTGCAGATTAAAGAAACCAAATTTCAACTACTATACTTTTCTAGAAGGGAGTGCTCAAAGTTATCAAAAAGACATTTTCTCAACTGCCCAGGAACTTTTGGTTAAAGAAATTGTCAGGCTAAGTGCTGGACAACTTTGCATGGGCACATCTATTCGTATTCTAATTCAGAGAATTTCCAGATTTTTGTTTTTTATTTCTGAGCTTCATCCATAGGATAATCATGGGCCTGAACCAAACATAGAAATATACTGATTTCTGTATCAGTAGAAATCAAGAAACATTCTTCTGTGTTACCGTGCAGTCTGTTTCATTTAAAGATATGGACTTTTATCTTCTAAATATATTATTGGTCTCCTTGTTTTTCAGACTGATCTCATTGTAACTGAAACATATTAATGTAAAGAACTTTTTGTTTTTCTGAAAAAGTTAAAAGGCTCCACTATCTCCCTTTGTAAGGACTGTCATAGCACTAAGTTTAATTGTTTAAAATTATTATATCTCCATCCTACTACGTGGAGAACAGGTATTAAAGTCCCTAGAGAAAGAACTCAAATGTGATTATTTTTCTAAAGTTTAGAAGGGATGAAATTCCATATTAAAGTGCTTTTATTGAAGGAATTTTGCCTCTGAGGTGACTAACTACATTAATAATAAAAATGTTTGTTTTATGTATATAAATGGGCTTAATATTTACAAATTTCTTTACTAACTAACGTCTATCATTTGATCTTCATAATAGCTTTGTGAGAAAGGCAGAGAAGGTATTAAAATTATCAAATTTAATGACAGTTTCCAAACCCATAATTAGAAATTCCAGGCTTAGAGAAACTTAAATCGGAGATCTGCCCAAGGTTATAGTTATAGATTATAAATGCTGGGCCCAGAACCTCAAATCTGGCCTTTTGATTCAAATCCAATGCTCTCTTCATTTATAACTTGAAAACAGATTATGAATCTAGGGTGGCAAATAGCATCCACTTTGCATGCCAACCTTGATAAATTGGAGAGTATGCTTGAGATGAGTCCTGAAGGACACACAGAAGACAGCCAGGTGAGTACAGAACTTTTCAGGTACAAATGACCACATATTTAACAAGCCTGGTGGTGCAAGATTTCTTCTGGAATTTACAGATCTCTGATATTTCCCGTTATGTAAACCAAAAATGCTTACTAGTTTTAAGATTATTTGCTCTACCTTCTGACTCACTAATGGAAAATCCTCCTTGGAGTATGCCAGGCTCCTTTGAGCCTCACCATGGCTCACTACAGCTGGGTCTCCACAGTCCTATCAGGCCTCTGGATCACTTATTTAGAGCTACTGCCAGGCTAACCTGATGGCATTCACACAGGGATTTGTCTTTCTAGAAGTTTGTTCTGGATAATTAGAGAAAGGCTTCATCATGCCCAGTGACTAACTATGAAGTATTTTCTGATTTTATATCAAAGTCATGTGCAGGATGGATAATCCTCCTTGGTAATGACATTCAAAAGGTTGCTACTTAATTAAAAGAATTTGAAGATTTCCCCCCATTTTCACTTAGCAATTTATGATAGTTGCATCTTTGGAAACATCATCATCATCATTATTATAGCCGACATTATTTTACCCTTGCTAAATTTTGTGAACTGTCTGAAGCACTTTACATGAATTATCTATATTACTTTTAATCCTTATAACAACATACTTATCTCCATTCTATAAATGAGGTAAATGAGGCTTAAAGATGTGAAATAACTTGATAAAGTCACAGAATCATTAAGAGATGAGACAGTTTGCATACCTGTATTTTTGCTCTAAATATGTGTAGTCTTAACTGTAACCTTTTGTATCACAACTACTTAAATTTGAAGGTAAAAAATGAGGAAACTAGAGAGGAAAAAATATCTTCATGTAAATGATAGGTCACCAATGCCTTTCCTAAAGCAAAAAATCTTAGAATGTTTTAAAAAAGTCAAGGCTTGATGACACACACCTGAGAAATAGGAGACTAAGGCAGGAGGATTGCCAACTTTGAGACCGGCCTTAGCAACTTAGTGAGGCCCTAAGTAACTTAGCATGATCCTGTCTCAAAATAAATAAATAATAATAACATAATAATAAAAGGACTGGGAATGTAGTTCAGTGTTAATATACCCCTGGGTTAATCCCCAGTACCCATTCCCCCCTCACAAAAGTTTAAAAAGTAAAGTATTTATTCAATGTCTCTAATATTTATGAGCACTTGTAAACAAGTCAAGTTGGTCACTTTCAGACCTTTACTTCATTATTTCTTATGGCAACTTTTTAATTTTTTTATTTGTTCTTTTTAGATATACATGACTGTAGAGTGTATTTTGACATAGTATACATCCATGGAGTATAACTTATCTTAATTAGGATCCCATTCTTGTGGTGGTACATGATATGGAGTTTCACTGGTCATGTATTCATATATGAATATAGGAAAGTTATGTCTGATTCATTCTACTGTCTTTCCCTAATCCCATCTTCTCTCCCTTCCCTTCATTCCCTTTGTCTAACCCAATGAACTTCTGTTGTCCCCCCATCCTATTGTATGTTAGCATCCATGTATCAGAGAGAACACCTGGCCTTTGATGTTTTTGGGATTGACTTATTTCACTTAGTGTGATATTCTCCAGTTCCATCTATTCACCAGCAAATGCCATAATTCATTTTTCTTTATGATTGAGTAATATTCCATTGTGTATATATACCACATTTTCTTTATTAATTCTTCCTTTGAAGGACATCTAGTTTGGTTCTATACCTTTCCTGTTGTGAATTGAGCTGCTATAAACATTGATGTGGCTTTGTCATTATAGTATGCTGATTTTAAGTCCTTTCAGTATATGCTGAGGAGTGGGATAGAAAGTTCAAATGGTGGCTTCATTACAAGTTTTCTGTGGAATCCCCATACTACTTTCTATAATGGCTGTACCAATTTGCAGTCCCACCAACAATGTATGACTGTACCTTTTCCCCCACATTCTTGCCAACATTTATTGTTACTTTTTTTTTTTTTTTTATAGATAAGTACCATTCTGACTGGAGTGAGATCGAATCTCAGTGTAGTTTAATTTGCATTTCTCTAATTGCTATAAGATGATGAACATTTTTTCATGTATTTGTTGATTGATCATATTTCTTGTCCTGTGAATTGTCCGTTCAGTTCCTTTGCCCACTTATTCATTGGGTTATTTGCTTTTTTGTTGTTGTTATTGTTAAGTTTTTTGAGTTATTTATATCTCCTGGAGATTAATGCTCTATCTGGGGTACAGGTGGCAAAGATTTTCTCTCATTCTGTAGATTCTCACTTCACCTTCTTGATTGTTTCCTTTGCTATGAAGAGCTCAAATTATCCCTATTTGCTGGTGACATGATTCTACATTTGGAAGACTCCAAAAAACTCCACTAGGAAGCTTATAGAACTCATACACAAATTCACCAAAATAGCAGGATATAAAATTAACACCCGTAAATCAATTGTGTTCCTATGCACTATTGATGAATCAGCTAAAAGAGAAATCAGCAAAATTATCCCATTCACAGTAGCCTAAAAAAAAAAAAAAATTTGGAAATCAGTGTAAATGAAAGAGGTGAAAGGCTTCTACAATGAAAACTACAGAACACTAAGGTAAGAAATTGAAGAAGACCTTAGAAGATGGAAAGACCTCCCATGCTCCTGGATAGGCAGAATTAATATTGTCAAAATGGCCATACTACCAAAAATGCTATACAAATTTAATACAATTCCTATTAAAATCCCAAAAATATTCTTCATAGAACTAGAAAAAGCAATCATGAAATTCATTTGGAAAAATACTCTTATACCCAGAATATCAAAACAATCCTTATTGAGAAAAATGAAGCAGGAGGTATCACAATACCAGACCTTAAATTATACTACAGAGCTATAGTAATAAAAACAGCATGGTATTGGCAAAAAAATAAACAAGAAGATCAGTGGAACAGAATAGAAGACACAGAGATAACCCCACCTATATACAGTTATACTCTAGACAAAGGTGCCATAAACACCTGTTAAAGATATACTCTTCAACAAATGGTGCTGGGAAGACTGGAAATCCATATGTAGCAGAATGAAATTTAACTCCATCTCTCACCCTGTATAAAACTCAACTCAAAGTGGATCGAGGACCTAGACATTATACCAGAGACCCTGTGCCTAGTAGAAGAAAATGTAGGCCCAACTGTCCATCATGTTGGCCTAGGAACTGACTTCCTCAACAAGACTCCCAAAGTGTAAGAAATAAAATGGAGAATGGATAAATGGGATGGTATCAAACCACAAAGCTTCTACATAGCAATGACAACTTTTCTTGTAATAATCCACTTCATATTCTTACCAAACTGGGTTTTTTTAGAATCCTTCTCCCAATCCATCCTTTAATCTTCCCAATTATTTGCCAAATGTATGGGAATTTGGATGAGAACTTTCACTAGGAACAAACTGCTACCCTTTCCAATCTGGCTTGATTTCTGTAAGACTAGTCTGCAGAAGCTTATGTAATGAGATTTGTGATTTTGTCTTGAGAGGTTGGTGGGTTTTTCCCCAGTAGTAGCTATGATCAGATTTTCTTTAACTTCTAGAATTTTACATGACAGAAGATTACTAGTATGGCACATTTTCTGACTGGGTATTGAACCTCATTTCTCCTGTGAAGATATTCTGCTGCCTATGGGTTTAGACTGATTGAGAAAGATGTATCCAAGAACTTAGCTATTGAGACACATCTGCTTCCTTCAGGACAGAAAACAGGGTTTTCAATAGCTGTGAAATTTCACCTTGTTATAATTTTGATGAGCAGAAAATTTCTAAAAAAAAAAAAAAAAAGAAAATGCTATAAAATTCCATAACAGTTTTTTGTTCTGAAATGAACATACAGAATGCTGTGGAGTGTGAGATAAGTGAAGTGTTGACAGAGTCCCTGCTGCAAAGTATGTGATCAAAAATTCACTCCAGGGGATGGGGAGATAGCTCAGTTGGTAAAGTGCTTGCCTTACAAGCACAGGTCCCTGGGTTTGATCCCCAGCACCGCAAAAATAAAAAAATAAAAAAATAAAAAATTCACTCCATTACCTTTGACTATTTCTTTAATAAAACAGCATGAATCCGTACATATTTACTTACTTTGGCGAAACTTTTGTAGTATCCTTTCTGTAGAAACTATTAAATGTATGGTTGTTTTTATTTGCTCATTGATGTAACTATAAAAATAAGTTAAACTACTTCACTGATTTCCTCTTGTCTTTGCATCTATGGAAATGGCTCATTCCTGAGTTCTATCAGTTTTAATATTATCACACAAGTTTAATAAACCACACTTTAGAGTCAAATTAAATGCTTCCTGAAAACAGGTTATTACGAGGTAGATGGATGCCATACGCAGAAATGCTAGCTTCCTTTGAACTAAGAATTCCTTTGCACCTTAATTAAAGAGCAGCGGCATGAACAATAGCAAGCACTGATGGAGGACAGAAGAATGCATTCTTTCAGGGTTGATAGTTTTTGGTTCAAGACTCATCCAACAAGCCATTTTCCCAGTGTTTATTAAATCAAGCAAAACAATGTTTTCCACATGTCTTATTGCTTCTGGAATCAAATCAATTCAAAATAGGTGAGGAAGGGAAGTGTGTAAATCACAATTTACATTGAGAAATTGATTCCTTTCCCCAACTGAAACCATGCTCCCTGTCAGAATGCTGGAACATCAAAGCAACTATGAACGAGGAGAATGAAAACAGGGTTTTGAAATGGAAATTGAACTTTTAATGCTTTGCTTATGGTGTATAGGCTGTTACTAAAGGGTAAAAACAGTTTCCCTTTTTAATTTATCCCATCAGAATAAGTTAATAATTTTATTAACATTTATTGCTCTTTAGAGTAACTCTGAGACTACTGAAGAAAGATGAAGAAATTTAAAATTAGTGCTGGCTTTTGTTTTGTTGTTTGGTTTGGATATTTTACAATAACAAAGCATAGATAATCCTCTTGGGTTAGAGACTTACTATTTTAGCCAAGTCCAAGGCCTTGTTATGTAGTTCATGGTCCTGAAGAGCCAAATGTGGTCTTGTTCCAATCTATACTTTTTAATTTGATTGTGATATGTGGTTTATGAAAACAATTGTATAACTGGATTCCAGATGAAGACTGGATACTTATACCAAGTTGTCCTTATTGTCCTTAACTCGTTTTTAGCATGAGTGTTTTATGTTCACTGACATTTTTAGAAGTGTGAGTTTTATAATTTAGTAATATAAAATATATTTTGTAAAATCTCAGGTGGTGAAAAATGATTCAACTATTTTATGTTTCAAAAGAAATCGTCATACATCATTTGTTTTAGCTTTTGAAAAGAGTTGCCACATTTCATTTTGGTGTAACAAGGTCTTCCATGAAACAAGACAGTAAAGCTAAAAGTAAATAACTATGCTTCAAAGTTCATACTGCACATTTGGGCACACTTGCTTGTCAGCCCACATTAGCAAATAAAAAAATCTAGTCTTCATTGAGTGACTTTTAGTTAAGAAAATGCACAAGTAATATAAGAACTTTGCATACTATTTTTGGGTTGGTTTCTATAGGCATAAGCACAAAATATACAGCAGAAGAAATTTTCAAGAATTAAGTTGGGCATTTGAAAATTCATAATAAAAAAAGAATATTTTTCATGATAATGCAGGTTGGTGTGTGTTATTTATTTATTTGGTACCAGGGATTGAATGCAGGGGTATTTAATCACTGAACCATATCGCCAGCCCTTTTTAAAATTTTATTAGTGACATAGTCTCACTGAGTTGCTTAGGGCCTTTCTAGGTTGCTGAGGCTGACTGAACTTTGAGATCCTCCTGCCTCAGTCTCCCAAGTCACTGGGATTACAGGCATGAGCCACAGCACCCGGCTGTAAAGTTTTTGTTTGTGCTTTATATTGTGTTTTGATTTGTTAAGGACAACTAATTTGTGATTCTGCATACTGTTTTGTGTACCTTCAGTGTTTCTCTCAGATACACCCTCCACTCTGCTCTGTACCCAGTGAGAACAAGCTGTGTGGCTGGCATTTGTGAGCTCCCTTACCACTGGCTTCCAGGTTGGTTAAGCCAATGATAAGCATCAGCAAGAGAAAAGAGGGAGGAAGTACAGCTTCCACATAATGGCTTTGCTGAGGGCTGAGGCTGGCTGCATCCCTTGGTAATAGGTAGCAGCTCCTGACAGATCCTCTCACAGCATTGGCTCTCCATTTCCAACATTGTAACCTTTTCCTTGA
Organism: Sciurus vulgaris; assembly: GCF_902686455.1. NCBI lineage: Eukaryota > Metazoa > Chordata > Mammalia > Rodentia > Sciuridae > Sciurus > Sciurus vulgaris. The sequence goes on from NC_136461.1 coordinate 70,137,276, forward strand.
CTGGAAGGCTATCTACAGTAAGAGTATCACTGTTACTATACTCAGATAATTGTAGTATCTTTTGTACTTTTCCTGTCTCCCATCTACATTTTTGCAAATGTTTCCTTTATTAAACTACACACAATTTATACTGTTGCAGTGTGTCACATGTTCCTCCTCTCCAAGACCTGGACTAATATCTATATGCTCACTCAGAAGGTGAGAGACTTAAGTCATGCCTCCCCTAATTGTAAATATTTCTAGGTTCTAGCTTAGTGAGACAGAATATTTGCAATAATCAGGCAAAGCAAATTATTACCCACACTGAGGCAGCAAAAATAAACTGAAGGCAAAGAGCCAGGTGAGCAGGCCCCCCAAGTTTCCAGAAAACTGCCCAGGGTAGATGGAGTTTTGTCTGCACACATCCACATCACACCTTAGTTGAGGGGCCCTGAAAGTAACTTTTGGGTTTTAAACCCTGAACATGACTTGGTTCATGTTTTCACTTCCCCTAGAATAAGTAAAATTCTGGGTGGAAAAAAAGATTCAGTCTATCTTGTTCTAGATGTAGCCCCTCTTATCTCAGAATTTTGTTTTTTCAGTACATTTTGCCTGAGAATTGAAAGCAATATGAGGGAAGAACTGGTTAAGTTAAAACAATCTAGGAACCTGTCCTCCTGTGCCAATGTCTCCATAAACTGGACAGTTCCTTGACTCCAGAAAATTGATGAATATCCATCTTAGGATTCCTTCCCTGATCTCCATGATTGCTCCCAACTTTAGTATCGATGGCCTCTCCTAGAAGTTACATGGATATTGGTTGTCTTTTTAATACTTTATCAGTGAATTAAGGTCCAGCTCAAGGGCAATGTCTTCCATAAAGCCTTATTAACTGTTCTTGCTCCATGTGCTTCTCTTAACAATTTGGCTATCTTCCTTGGGGCTTAAAACACCACCTCTAAGTTTTCTCATTTGAGTATTAGAGCTGTGTCATTACATGTAGGTTTTTACTACCAAAGACTTTCAATGAACATTCATTAAATAACAGATAAGGGACTGTGCCAGATGAAAGGGGAAGAGGATATGAAGAAAACACAAACTAGTAATTTGAGAGTCCCAGTTTCTATCAGCTTGTTCTGCAAAGAAGGCTATATCTAACATCACTTAGGTTCTTTGATAGTAATGTTCTAACACAAGCGTAATCACACTACTATATCACTCCTACTCCCTACCCCAGGAAACAAAACACTCAATCTTTGTCGGCTCACTTTGTTTTTGAAATGAATTTAAATTTACTGAGCATCATATAGAAGCACTCAAAGCAAGGAACACTGGCCAATCTAGATTTAGTGTTCATTCTACCATACCAACATTCTCTATTGATTATGCCATGTTCCAGTTCATGCCCTGTGCCTCTGACATTGCACACTTTTGTTCTTATTTTATCCTTTATCATCATTTCTCTCCGTTAGAAGGAGGGTGTTCCTATAAAGATCCAGATCGAATGCCAATGTTCCCACCAAATCATTCCAACTCCAATGAATGACAATCCACTACCGGAGTTTGCCTTTTACCAACGTCAACAGCATCCTTATATGCCCTTCCCATTAGATTCCAACCTTTCAGGTGAAGAGATCAAACTTATTCACACTTGCAGCCTGATAGTGTCTAGTAGGCCTCCTCCGCACATGTATTTTGAGCTCAGTAAATATTTCTAAAGTGAAATGACTTCCACTGTTGTAATTAAGCTCAGTGTGACCTTTCTTCAGGTGGTAGAAGTGAGCTGAGCAGCATGAAGGGTAATATAAAGTTAGGTACATTTGCAAGTGTTAACCTTATTAGTCTTCATTTAAATTAAAAACTGCATTAGCTTAGTTTCTACTTGACAGAAGACTGTTTGGCTTCCATTTCCTTTCTTGCCAAGTAGAATCACTCTCAAAACCCGCAAAAGACAAGTTATATGAGGTTATCTTTTTTTACTCCTTTTGAATTTACCTTTCACTTTAAAAAAAAAAAAATGAAGCTTCAAAAATTATTCGCCTGCTTGTAAAAATGATTATGTGTTTAAGTAAAATCTGAACTAAATGTAACTAAGATGCAAATGTCCACAACTCATAAAATAAATGATTAGATTTGACCCCTTTATTAAATTTTTAAAATATTAAAGAGCCTTTTTTTAAAAAAAAAAATCTAAGAATGTTCTTTTTTTTAAATAAATCTCCAAAGCTACCTATGGATTTATTGAAATATTTATGATAAAACGAAATCCAGAAGCTTTATGTTGGTGGCATCAGAAAGAGGTTGAGTGATAGGCATGATCCGATTCTTAGGGTGAATTATTAAAAATATATTCTTCTTTACAGATCAAGAATTGAAAGATCAAGCATCACAGTTCAAAAGTTGAAAGAGATTAGATAAAAGATGGGTTGTGCAGAAGAACCCAAGGAAGAGATGAAACAACTGGTGAGTTGGTCACTGAATTTTATTGCATGATATATGTGTACGAGAGAGCTTGCATTTTTTGAAAGAGACTGTTTCTGCATGATATTAGTTTCAAATATCATGTTTATAATTGCCCTGTATAAATAAAATAGATATTTACTTAATACAAGTACTTCTACTAGTAAAATAAGTATCTAGTATTTTTAAGCATTTATCAAAGTCCTCATGTATTATTTCATTTAATCCACATAAGATTCTTATGAGAAAGATACTATTATTGCCCTTATTTTACAAGAGAAAAATAGTGAATAATTTCATAATTTGCCTGAAGTCAAACAGAACAAGTGGTAGAGAAAGACTTTGATTGTAGTTTTGTCTGACTTCAAAGTCTTAATTATTCTTTATATTGACTCCCTTATTTAACATGTAATGTAAGTAAAAAATAAACTTTGTCAAAAGTACTATGATAAGAAATTAAATGTGCCGCTTAGACTTTGTTCATTTATTACCTGTCCTATTTGATATTCTGTGATTACTAACTCATTTCATAAATGTTATCAGAGAGCTATCATGGTCTATTTGTGCTTTATCAACTGGAGATATGAACAAATTATAGTCTTGCCCCTCAAACAACACATGGGCTAGTGCAATACATAGACAAGTTACTATGTGATTATGACATTGCAGATAAATGACACTCTAACAAGAAATCCAACAGCGAACACCAAGCCCAATCTTGTTTCTGTGTTTGTGTTTGGATGTGGAGTGTCATCCTTCATGAGATATGACATTTTTGTGGAGACCTGAAGGATGAGTTTTGAAAGTTAACTGAGCAAAGGAAAAGAGAATCAAGCAGAATGATGTACAATCACAGAGGCACAGAGTTGAGAAAGAAAATTAAATAATCAGATAACAGTGTTTCATAGTGGCCAGGAATATGACCAGGAAGGAAAGAAGGTGGAAAGTGGTTTTCTGTGTCACATACTTCACACCATTAATCCCAAGTATAGAAAACTTTGTCTCTCTAACCAAAGGAGATCCAACAGGTTATATCCTCCTTATTTAGTAATGAATTAGTTATGCAAGATATCCCAGATTGCTCCAGACCATTAAACTCTTAAAATTTTCACTGGATCCTTATTTTTTTAGAATTTATTTCCTAGGATCTATAGTGTATAAGTGTTACCATGGTCTCCAACATACCTACTAATTGTTGTTTATCTAGCCCATTTAATAGGTATCATTGGTAAAGTGAACCACAGTGATGTTCTATGAAAATTTGTATACAAGCATTCAAACTATATTCTGACAGAAAAAGAGAAAGTAACATAGTCATAGAGTTAGACCATAAATGTATATTGTTGCAGTATTGGGGCTATAGGAGTGTGAACCAACCACATATCACAAAACTAATGTGCTTCTAACAGGCTCCTATGAAGATACTGGCCCAGCAGCTGCAATTGGGGATATTACTTGATTGAATTTGAGGCAATCTATTGTAATTTTTCAGAACACACCTTTTTTTTGTCGGATTAGTGGAATGAATTAAATGATGATATGATGGGTATTGCCATCTCTGAATCCTTTAGACTTTGCGGGTTACATTACTCTGACATTTTCCCCAGGATGCAGTCTTGTTTTTGACCTCTACTTTGGTGTGGGTAGGATTGAAGGCAGTTTTAGAGATTTCCCTGCATCCTCCCTACTATTCAGTGTGTTTATAGTTTAAATATTTGGAAACTAACCACTAGGTTTGTCTGTAGAAAAAGGTTTTTGGACCTGGGGCAAGGATCCCTTTATTACCTGCCAAGATCCCTTTATGCTTGCATTCTAAGGGAATATTTTGTATCACCATAGACCATGGTCAGCTAGAATCTATGTCCAACCGTCTTCTAATAGCAGTGTCTACCAATATCCACAGCATATTGTTTCTTGAGTAAAAGATCACAGTAGCATTAGGGGTACTCTGGTGAATTGGCCCCATAGATGTTTGTATGATGACTACTACTTCCACATAATGGGTGCTGGATTTGAACAATGCCAAGTACAGAAACTAGGTAGAGAACTATGACTTTTTATTATAGCAGTTTCCCTTAGCCTCCTGATCATCTAACTCATCTAACTGGCTTTTTTTTTTTTTTTTTTTTTTTTTTTTTTTTAGATTGAGGAGCCCTTGTTCAGTACTCATCTTCATTACCCTTGCAAACATTCATTTTATAAGACATATCTCCAGCTTTCTGTCAGTCATTGCCACACTAACCTGGTACTCATTAAGATAACACTACCCTTCTTGTTCCACTAGTTAAGCACCCTTCTTGTACCCTTATTATTACAATTTCAGATCCAACAATCTCTATTATTATTATGAAACTCTCCTCTATATTAGCTTATGGTCAGTCCTGATCTAGAGAGGACAGCCACCAGTGAGGGTCTTGAAACATTCCACATAGATTTCATATATGGAATGTCCTCTGGGACTTCCTGTGACACATAAGTCTTGGGAAACATTTTCAGTCCTAAGGAAATAGTTTTATTAACAATCTTACCATATTCATTTCCCTGAGCGTTTTGACTACTTCCTTCACCATCTTTCTTGTTAATTCCTACATTTCAACTTTGCTTTGTAGATATCATTGTTTTCCCAGTTCCCAAGACCCATTCCTACAGGCTTTTTGCACCACTTCCCAAGGGTTTTACTATGATAACAAATCCTAAATCAAGTGAGTACTCCCATATTATAAAGTCTCTCTTATTCAACTTTGTGTTCTACTATTTCCTTTCTGGGTAATATATTCCCTTCTCTGATTTCTGCAGGTGTGTCATGGTTAGGTTTGTATGTTCTTTGGAGTATGCTCTTTTTTCTTCCCTCAGTAATTGCAACTTATCCCCAATTAAGTTACATTGCACCTTGACATTATTTTGGTCTTTTGATCAGGAGGTATGATACTCATTGTCTTGTAAGACAAGGCTTTGACTTTTCTTCAAGTGATAGGATTAGCCTTTCACAGGGAAATATAGGCCATTTATGGAAACTCAGATATATAGCAGAATCTAGAGATAAAAATTTGGGATATATATCCAAATATTCCCATCTCAAAATGTCAAGTTGCTCTCCTCATTCTGGGCCTTGACCCTGGCATAAGACTTACTAGCATTGAAATTCAACCTTCTCTGGAGCTCAACTACCCTAATAATTAAGCCTGAGTTTAATTATCAGCTTTTTATTCTCTATATACAACAGATTATATCATTTTATATGTTCCTTAAGGCAGTTCCTGAGGAGGGAATTAGCTCTGAAACCTCAGTAGTAACTACTTGTGGCAAATAGCAGAGTGGATGCCTATGTTCAGTGACTAGTCAGAGCATTCAAGAAAGAACAGTTTCTTTGATTAAAATAGTAGACATTTCATCACTTTAAGTATGGATGACAAGAATCAATCAAAATTATAAAGAGCAAAAGGAAAACCATACATGTAGTTAGGAAAGATGGCATAAATGAATTCCAAAGTTCATGCAGTGGCATTGGCCTTATGTTCAAGAAAGGATGCCTAATCTGTTGAAACTAGTGGGAAAGAGAAAAGACTATGTAGATTCAAGAAAGTTTTTAGGCTTTTAGCAAGCAGTTGGATGACTCTTATCTGATGGAAATAAGGTAGAAGGCATAGTCATCTTGAACCACAGAACACTGCTGACTATTGAAAAATAAAGAAGTGTTGAAAACATTTTATTAACTGAAAAAATATTCATCATTCCCCTACTGTGTGCTAATGCAGAGTATAGGGAAAAGTACTATCTGGATAAACAAGTTAAAATTGACAGGGATTGTGGAGGTCCAGATTCAGCTGCAGTTAAGAACATTTTATAGAAGCAAACTGTCTCATTGTGTGACTTTCTCCAACAGCACTCAGCTGAGTCAGAATAGCATGGAAAATGGTGCACTTGGGCCAGTTCAGAATTGAAATATTTCCACATGAATTTACTGAAAATAAACATGAGTAGGACAGTGCCAGGATGTTTTATTCTGAATTTGGGGGGTGGAACTTAGGAAGATAGAGACCCACACATAATAGACAATCATGATTACATGTTGGAAGAGATGCATTAGGAAGAGTTGAACATGCAACCTGGAAATAGAAGTTGTTTTTAAGGCATGATTTGGGCACAGATCTCAGGTGACCCTGGGAGCAGATAGCTGATAAGAAAGTGGAATTTACTGCAGATGAGGAAGTCAGTGAACTCCTTGCCACATTATCAAATCTTTCATATTTTCTATTCTCATCATGATTGCTCATTCAGTATTTAAAATCATTAATGCCTTTCATGAAACACAAGAAACTGGTTTCTTGTCTACTTCTCTGTCTTCTTCATCTCTCTTATCTTTGTTTGCTTTTCCTCCCTTAATTCATTTTTCCATGGTATTCATAAGCTCTTCCCATGTGGTCCTTTTCTTGTTCTATAGTCTCCCCTACAGTAATTCCATTTACACATATGGATTCAAGTACACCTATGTAATGAAAATTTATTTTCCTTCCCCAGTCATTCCCTAAGAGCTCCAGACTCATATATCTAATTAGGTCATCCACATCTACATATGAATGTCTCATATTCTCTTCAACATCTTCAAAACTGAATTCATGACCTTCCCCATGAACCTGGTCTTCTTCCAAACTTATCTATCTAATTAGGTCATCCAAGTGTACTTGGATGTTTCATCTTCATCTTAACATCCTCAAAGCTGAACTGATGATCTTCCCTATAAGCGAGTCCTCTTCTGGTTTTCACTCTCAGGAAACAATACTAGCATTCACTGACTAGTACAGTCCAGATCCTGAAGGTCACTTTGGGCCTCATTATCCTAGTTCCTCAATCACCAATTTCTGTTACAACACTAATCTCCCTTAGAAGTGCTCATGCCTCTCCATATCCCCTGCCATCAGTCTGGCCTAATACTTTTTTTTTTTTTTTTTTTTTTGATGGATATTTTCTCATTTTTCTTAGATCAATCTGATCATGCAAATTTCATCATGCATCACCTCTGCTTGAAAATTTAATGATTTCCCATTACTTTTAAGAACTCAGCTAAGGCCCTGGACACCTGACCTCTGACTGTCTGATAAGCACTTTATGCTTTTGATTCTTTTGGTTGTTGTGAACCAGGTTCTTTTTTCCCCTCATTTTCTTCCCGATGGACTTTGTTGCCATTTCCTACTATCCTGGGCACATTTCATGTATTTTTGTTCCATCTGGAGTTCAAATAGTTAATTATAGTGGAGCCTTTATATAGTAGCTGAAATATCACTCTAAGTGAACCGTTCTTGAGGAATCAGAATTGGTCACCGCCCTCTTTAAACTACAGTTATAAATTCCTGGGGTCTTCTATTTGTTCATGACACCTTTTGTAATTTTCATTAATTCACTCATCACTTTTAATATACATCTGTCTGTTAAATACTGAGTTTCATGGCAACAGGGCAATGTATGCCTTTTCTTATTTGTTTCCCAATCTCATCCAATGCCATATATTTAGTAAGCGCTCAACAAATATGTACTGAAAGAGTGAGTGAACAAACTATCTAAAGCCCAAAAGAGTGGCCTGAGCTAAAGATATGGGCTTAGAATTACCAGCATGTAGACCAGAGGTTCTCATGCTTTTTTAATGCCTGACACATTTGATACATCCCAAGGTACTGTCGTCAGCAACAGTCACTTGTGGTACCTTTAAATTTCCAATTGGATCACAGCATATTGAATCATTTTTACCAGTTCTTCTGCTCTCTTTGCATCCATTCCCTGTGCCTCATGACTTTGCTATTCCTCTCACTAGACGGAATGCATTCTACCTCCTGGGGCTTAACATGTCACTTGCTTTGACCAATGGTATTTTAGGTGCTGTGCTTGAAGCAGAAATGTGAAATGTTTTATCATGGCTTGAGTTTTTGCATTTCTTCTATTATCACCAGAAGAACACATCCTGGACCCAACATTTGACCCAGTCATTCCACTTCCAGGTTTATTCCCAAAGGACTTAAAATCGGCATATTACAGTGAGTGACACAGCCACATAAACGTGTATAGCAGCTCAATTCACAATAGTTAAACTATGGAACCAACCGAGGTGCCCTTCAACAGATGGATGGATAAAGAAATTGTGGGATATATACACAATGGAATATTACTCAGTCTTAAAGAATGAAATCATGACCTTTGCTGGTAAATGGATAGAACTGGAGAATATTATGCTAAGTGAAATAAGCCAATCCCAAAGAACAAGAGGCTGAATGTTTTCTCTGATGTGGATGCTAATTCACAATAGGGTGAGGGGAGAATAAAGGAATTTTAGACTAGGCACAGGGGAGTGAAGGAAAGGGAGGAGGTAAAGGGTTGGGAATGATAGTAGAATGAATCAAACATTATTACCCTAGGTGTATATATGATTACATGACCTCTGTAATTTTACATCATGTACAACCAGACCAATGAGAAGTTATACTCCATTTATGTATGAGTCAAAATGCATTCTGCTGTCATTTATAACTAATTAGAGCGAATTTTAAAAAATGCTAATTGAAAAAAAAAATCCTGGGAAACCTACTGTCTCTAAGAAGATGAGATGCATGTGAAAGAAATCTCTCTCAATCAACCCAGGAACTTATGAACCAAAGGAAAAATGCCTCACCAACTCATAGACTTGGGGGTGGAAGAATAATTTTCTAAGTGTGTTTCAGGGTGTCATGCTGCTCAACATCTGCGTGCAAAAATAGCTAATGTATACAGTGAACAAGTAAGAATTTTTGGTGATGGAAAGCCCATGAAAATTAATTTGAAAAAGCACTTCATATGTATTGATGTGTTTTCGTGCCTCTACCAGGTGGACACAGCTCCTTCCCTGAACTCTATCTTCCAAGTGTCTGATGTTGGAAAACAGATACAGATTGTAACTGAATAGAAATGAATACTATTATTACAAAAGACTAAGAAAACAAGATGCTTAGAATGAATTTCAAGAGGACAAATATTTAAATTTATCTAGCGTAAGAGAAGCTTTCAAAGAATCATGGGACAAGATAGTAACCAGAGAGTAGAAGAAAAACAGATTGTGCTGGGCGTTGTCGTACATGCCTGTAATCCCAGGGGTTCAGGAGGCTAAGGCAGGAGGATATAAAATTCAAAGCCAGCCTCAGCAGCTTAGCAAAACCCTCTATCAAAATAAAAAATAAAAAGGGTTAGGAATGTGGCTCAGTGGTTAAGCACGCCTGGGTTCAATCTGTGGTACTAAAACCAAAACCAAAAGGAAAACACCGGAAAACAGCGACAATGTGGTTCATCATGGAAAGCAAATGAATAGTCAAATGCATTCATAGAGACTTTTTTCATCATCAAGTATTAAATTTATGTTTTAGGCCATGGCCAACATTAGCAAGAAAACATTTGTCTTGTTAGTGTACCACTGTGAGTTAAGTGGGTGAGCTAAATGGTCTTTCAGGAAGGTATAAGAAATGAGAACCTCATATTCACTCTTCAGAAAGAAGTCAGGACCCTTCAGGAAGAGGAAAGTTGTCGACAAAGTAGTCAGCACTGAGGAAAAAGGGGATCATAGGAGACTGGTGGGTACAAGGACTCCCACATGCTGGGCCCTGGGACATGTAGAACAAGTGCAAGACAGCATTCCAAAGTAGAGAGGTGGGCACCTGCTTGACTCTCTACCCAGATTTCACCACATAGAAGTTAGGTGACTCTGATTCACCTTATGGATTCATGAAACAGAATTTCCTAGATCATATAATTGTTTTGAGTATCATGTGAGGTAATATAAAAGAAGCACCTAAAACTAAGCCTGCCATATAATGAATGTTCCAGAGTTGTTAACCCTGATACTATTAACATGTTAGATGGGTCAAAGACTCGTGATTCTTTAGCCAATAATCATTTCCTGTTTGTTGCATGCAGAGTTAGATTTCATTTCTCAGCAGTTAGGTATGATCATGTGTGTAGTTTTTGCTAAAGGAAAGGAAAGAAATTATGGGTTACATAAGAAACATGACTTTTAAGGAGAAGATTTGTGTACTTCAGGCAGATGATGATGAGACCCTAAGGAATAGTGGGCTTGTGTGAAAGAATTTTGAGACCCATGTGTTAAAGAGATAATAGTCATCTAGGAATATCCACTGTGTGGTGAAGTGTTATATTTTTTTGGAAGCATTTGTTATTATCCTCTATCCTGACCTAAAAAAAATACAATGGGGAAAAATAACAAAAACAAGCGTCATATCATATTTTAGGTTCTGGTATCTGAATATTTCCTAGAAGTTATAGGCCTAGAAAAGGATTGGCATAATTTTTAAATAATTCACACTTCCTTTGTAACATGAAAAGAAACAGGACATTTCTCTTCAATTTCTTAATATAAATATGGTAAAAATATTACATATTGTGTACCCACACTGGAAATTTATGATACACTGAAACATGAAAATTTCAGTACAGAAAACTCTAGTGTTTTTCAAATTTGTTTGACCAAAGAAAATCCTTTTCTGTCACATTTCTGTAAGTGCTCTTAAGGATGTAGTTTCATGGATGTCAGTTTGGATGATGGGGGAATAACTATTTTCAAGGAATCTAAGGATGTAAATTGGCAAAGACTTTGTGGAGGGTAATTTGGCAGTGTCTATAAAAATCTTTAAGGCAGAAATTCCACTTCTTTGAGTCTCTCTCAAACTTAAAACTCAGTAGAAACCTGAGTAGAAAGGTTGTCATTAATAGTATATTAACAAAAACAACAGAGGAAAAAAACAAAACAAAACAAAGTAATACATAAAGTTTTCCAAAGGAGGAGTGGCAAAGCTGCTTAGGATATATTCATGCTCTGTAATACACTGCAGTTACTAGGAAAGAATAAGCTACACATTGAAGAGAACAGAAGCTTCAATTGGGCAGGGAATTCTTTCCCTGATGTGTCTCCAGTAAATAGAAAATGACCTGGCAGATTATAGCTGTTTAGGTAAATAAATAAATGCGATATGTATTGTCAAGAAAAGTTAGCTGAGACATATTGTTAAAAAGTTTTTCGGAGAATAATTCATGAGGCAATGTCTGATTTATATACAAAGAAATAAGCATAGACATAAAGAACTAGAATGATACCCTTCAAACTGCCACCAGAAGTTACCTGGGAGGTTTAGAATAGGAGTTCTGAGGATTAATCAAAGAGCTTCAGTTGTACTTCACGTACTTAGGTAGCTAATGCTGGTCTCTTTTAGAGCAAGCATGTATTCATGCATCATTTAAAAACCATCAGGATTCATTTGAAAATCACTTGAAATTATAATGTAAAGTAAGACATTTATATTTTGAACAGGGAATAGTAATAGTAGCTAAAACTTACTGTGTGCTGATCACCTGCCAGCTGCTGTTTAAATACCTCACAAGTATTAACTCACCTATTCCTGACTCACTGAATCCTATGAGAGTATTCATACTACTCTTGGGTTTGAAAAGGATGTCAAAGATAAGGTGCTCTCTGAAGTCACAATATCAAATGGTTGATTCAGAATAAAACCCTGTTGATCCACTTCAGATTCCAGAATCTTTGACCATCCATTTACACTATGTTAGAATAAAACCAATATTCTACAAAAATGACAACCTGTGTCAAATAACGAGAAAGAAGAATGGGAAAATAAATCTATGAAGGATGGTAACAATCCCTAAATCAAGTACTGCAACATTTGGATTTTTTTTGTTTTCTTTTTTATTAATTTATTTATTTTTTATTTTTTGAAGACTGCATTTTGATTCATTGTACACAAATGGGGTACATCTTTTAGTTTCTATGGTTGTGCACTATATAGATTCATACCATTTGTGTAATCACACATGTACATAGGGTACTGATGTCTGTCTCATTCCACCATTTTTCCATACCTGCCTCCCTCTCATTTCCTTCTACATAATCTAAAGTTCCTCCATTCTTCTCTCACCTCCCCCTACCCGGCCACTCTCCCCCATTATATATCATCATCCACTTATCAGGGAAAACATTCAGCCTTTGGTTTTTTGGGATTGGCTTATTTCACTTAGCATGATATTCTCCAGTTCCATCCATTTCTCTGCAAATGCTGTAATATTATTCTTCTTTATGGCTGAATAATATTCCACGGTGTATATATACCAGTTTCTTTATCCATTCATCTGTTGAAAGGCAACTAGGTTGGTTCCACAATTTAGCTATTGTGAGTTGAACTGCCATAAACATTAATGTGGCTGCTTTACTGTTGTATGCTAATTTTAAGTCCTTTGGGTATAAACTGAGGAGTGGGATAACTGGGTCAAAGGGTGGGTCCATCCCAGATTTTCTGAGGATTCTCCACACTGCTTTCCATAGTGGCTGCACCAATTTACAACTCCACCAGCAATGTAAAAGTGTGCCTTTCCCCCATATCCACGTCAACATCTATTATTTTTGTGTTCTAAAACTGAAAACCCATATGCAGTAAGATGAAATTAAACCTCTATCTCTCTCCACTCTGCACAGAATTCAACTCAAAATGGATAAAGAATTTAGGAATTAGACCAGAGACTCTGTACCAAATAGAACATAAAGTAGGCCCAAATCTTCATCATGTTGGCTTAGGACCAGACTACCTTAACAAGAACTCCCAAAGCACAAGAAATCAAATCAAGAGTCAAAAATGGGATGTACTCCCAAACTAGAAAACTTTTTTCTCAGCAAGGATACAATCAATAATGTAAAAAGAGAGCCTACAGAGTGGGAGAAGATCTTTTCTACACATACTTCAGATAGACCACTCATCTCCAAAATTTATAAAGAACTTATAAAACTACCAAAAATACAAAGAATTCAATCAATAGATGGGCCAAGGAACTGGACAGATACTTTATAGAAGAAAACATATAGGCGATCAATAAACATATGAAAAAGTGTTCAACATCTCTAGTAAGTAGAGAAATGCAAATTAAAACACCTCTAAGATTTCATCTCCAATTAGAATGGCTATTATCAAGGACACAAACAATAATAGATGTTGAATTGTTTTCATACTAAACTGAGAAATAGGAATGCAAACTCCTTTAAACATGTTTTTTTGAAAAGGAGATGGAATATGGAATTTCCAGAAGACGGTAAATAAAATCATGTCATCAGGATAATGTTAATACAGTGAAGAAGTTGATAGGAGTAGAAAAATTAAGAGAAATTGATAGCAGTAAAATATCCCTAAATCCACTAAAGGAAACGAAGGTGGCAGAGTTTGGTAGTGGGTGATAGATAATGGTGCTGATGAATAGTGACCTCAAAACTGACAATTTGGAATAATGTTGTTATTAATAACAATGGTAGGTTTTGGAAAAGATTTTTTTTTTTTCTTCAACAAAATAAGGTCATCAGGACATTCACCGTCTCTGGTACATTGCACAATTGATCTACTTCCGTATGTTCTCTGACCATTTCTTCCGGCATGCCCCTGGCATGTTCGAACCTTTTCTTGATTTTGCTTTTGGAGATCAACCCTAGGACCCAGCACATACTAGGCAAGTACTCTACCACTAAGTTACACTGTCAGCCCTGATTCCTACACACTTTTAAGGGCAAACTGGAGAGCTGTCGCTTCCATTGAATCTTTTTTGAGTATTTCCCAAGGAAGACAGCATTCCCTTGTCTGTCTCTCCTTGCATCTCTAGTCCTTTTCTACCCTCATATTTATTGGGTTGCTTTATTGTCAGTCATTCAAATAGGTATATACCTGTATATACTCCATATGTTCTTTAAAATCTAGGCTCTTATTTTATTGGATCCTTGTCTGTCAAAAAATGAACACAGTGCCTGGCAAAACAGTTGCTTGTGAAACAGCATCTGAATGATGCATGCATTTTCATGTATTTACTTAATTACATTTCCACTTTATTAAAAAAATTAGAATGCCTCCCAAAGTTAATAATAAAATAAAAATCCTACGTAAGGTTTAGTAAACACTTGGTGATGGACATTCAGTTAAATTACACACACACACACACACACACACACACACAGAGTAACTCTTTTCACCATTAACCTATCTTACTTCACTGTTTTAGAGTTGAAAAACTAAGAGTAAGAAAGGTTTACTTGACCAGTATCAAACAGAAAGAACTCTTCAAGTTAGGCTTTAGCCTCAGGTTTGTTTGACTCCATATCTTATAATTGTATTAAATGAAAATTAGGACCAGCGAGAAAGATAAGCAAAACCAAGTTAAGTGTAAGAAGAAAAAGTCGGCTGATTAGAGAAATGCAATTTCTATTTAGTCTCACAAAACACATAGTGACTCAGGCATACATGAGGTACTTGTTCAACATCCATACCAGTATTTCTGGGGTTAAATTGGTGACTTGGTTACAGCAACACTATTGTCATGCCTATTTTTATACTTAATGACAGACTCATTTCATTCACTGCACAGTTTAGTTCCTTTTCCTTTCTTTCTTATTTTATTTTTGCAGTACTGGGTATTGAACCCAGAGCTAGTACTGCACCACTGTGATCCATCTCCAGCCCACAAATTTGTTTCTTATATTATCCAGAAACTAGCCTTGACTTTGTCTAAGAGTAGACATAGTGCTAACATAACCTTAGCCATCTTATTTCCAAATTGCCAAGGTAGAAACTGGAGCTGTAATACAGCAGGAAAAAGAATATGCTGTGACTATTAACCATTACCATTCAGTCTAGAAATAAATCCTAAAAATTAGTTATTTGAAGCTGATGGATTCCAGACAACTTCCTATGCATAAATCGTCAAAGATTTTATAGGACAAAATATTCCAAAGAAGACTTGGCTGATACAAATTTCTTTTAAAGACCAGTGACAGCCAAGACCAGATTGTCTTACCTACTAATATGTTATATTTAGATAGATATTCTATCTGAATAATGAACAGGATGAAGAAAAATTCTCTAGAACTTAAAGTCTTTAATCATCTTCTTATAACATATTCTAAGTTATTCAGGGAAGTATTTAGGAGCTGACTATTATTAATTTGCTTAGCTGATGACTAAAGCAGCATGGATCCTGCATGATAGAATTTTTCTTTTAATTACAGCAAGGTGAGCAGGAGAAGCATCAAGCAATTTGAAGTGACTCCTCCCCAAATTGGCTGGGAGGGAGAATGCAACATTCTCTGTTTCCATAAGAATTGATCGTGAACAGCTGATATAGCATCTGCCTCTCATAGGATGTGCTTAAAAAAAAAGAAAAACTCGACAATCTGCTTACTGAATAAGATAGTGGCTGACCTGATGCAACAATAAAAATTGATCCTGTTCATTCTGCTAGGCATTAAATATTTTGCAGCTCTTTCTGCTGAGTTGAAGAAAAAAAAAAAAAAAAAAAACAAGAGAAAGAAAGAAAAAGAAAGAAAAAAAAGTTTGGTTTTATATTAAATTTTGCCTTGGGGCATTATTACTTTGAAAGTTATCCAGATATTTTGTTTATATTGGAAAGGTTCAGTGAGACATAGTTAACTGTGAATAGAATTCAAAACAATAACTCTGGAAAAGAACTATTCCCTTTGGTCAGAAGCTATTGTGTCAGCGGTTATGCCGAGTCAATCAAAAAGAAGAAAGAGAACACCAACTGTGAGAAGGGAGCTGTCAAGCTGATTGACTAGGTAGCGATATAAAATTTGAAATGTTCTATGTGATAAGATAAATACTCAATTTCCATCTGAGTGTTGGCAAAAACTAAATGGAACAACTTGAAAGCCTTATGGGAGTGTGATGATTGAAAAACATAGAAAACTAAATTACTTCTGCATAAAATCAAAAACAACAACAAAAAAAATTATTTGTCTAATGGCACTGTTGCACACTGTAGAGATCTTGGAAGGAAAGTATTAAGATTAATTTCATAACTGCATGAATGCTTACAGTGGTTCTTTTCTTTGTCACAACTTTGTTAAAGAAGTGGCATGTCATATCCACCTGTTCTGTTTCAGTTACAAAAAATTGTGTTTTATATGAACTACTTGATCTTTAGGAAAAACAGTAGTTGGAGCAGTAGAGAATTCTTTTTCTATTGATTGGAAGAATAAGATCTAAAACAATAGAAAAGCATAGCATAATTTTTTGATTTGACTTTTATATGTGTTGTTAATTGCTATTGAGTTTCTTGTGTAATGGCTCCTGTTGACTTTTCTAATGTTGCTGAGACGTAAAACATTGAATGTCGTATAGTAGGAAATAGGGCTGCTAGGCAATTAGCAATCAACAAATTTCAGTTTATATTTATATATATATGTATATATATATATATATATATATATATAAATTTTTTTTTTTTTTCTCTTTTCAGTGCTGGGGATTTGAATCCAAGGCTTTGTGCTTGTGAAGCAAGCACTCTACCAACTGAGCTATATCCCCAGCCCACATTTCAGTTGTTTTTCTACAACTGGTGTTTCTTTTTGTTCTCTCTCTTCCATAGCTTAGCTTACCATTCATTTCCTATCTTTGGTTAGGCCTATAGAGTTTTTGATTAACTTTTGTCTTGAACTTTTCATTAAAATGGGCTATTTCATCACATTATCCTTTGCTTTCTCTGCTTCCTGATAGATTTCATCATTAGGTTGAAAATGTTTTCCTTCTTATATTCAACTTTTTCATTTGGTCTTTTAAATCATATATAAAATAACCTTCATTAGGCTTATTATATTCTTCTAATTCACTTGCTTTCTCCCTCATTCTGAACTCATTATATAAATGTAGACTTTTGGTTTCATGTTACCTGTTATATGTGGAATATAAATCTTTCCCCCTACTTTTTATTTTACCCATTCATTTAAAGTACCAACTGAAAGTCCATTTTGGTCTCTTTCCATTTTTTCATGTTTATGCCCATATTTTGGTATGTTTATAAGAGCATTCTTTCTGTTCACCTATCGTTTAGCATATTATTCACTTTTTAAAGCATTTCTCTTTTTAAAAAAATAAAGTATTTCTCAAGAAAACGTGCTTGCTATTGTTGTATCATTACTCCGTAACTGATGTCTACGTGACGACTGAATGTGTCAATCCAGTGTTCAGTCAACCACGTTGGAAAGAGGCTGGAAAACAAATCTCTAAAATTTGCATTCACTGTTGAATGAATTGCAACTGCACATTTGAAAAGATTTCTTTGGCAAGGGAAGAAGATAGGAAATAATATGCTAGTATTTCAAATGCATTTTTCTGCATCTTTGGAATACCACATTTACTCAAATTCATTACTTGCATTTATTTCTAGAAGGACATTGAATTTTAAAATGGTAATAATTTTAATATCCTGAGAAAATTTAACTATTCACTGTAACTTTCTGTAGCCTCTTTTACATCTTGCTGAATATATGTGCATATGTTTATTTGTGTCATTGTAATGTTTGTACGTAAAACTATTTGTAATCATTATATATAACAAATCCATTTCAGTGGTTATTTATTCAATAAAGTTGTAATGCTATTTCTAATATGTTATAAGTTAGTTTGTAAGAACTGGACATAATATGGAAAGACCTGCCAGCTAAAAGTTTCTCTGGATGCAGTGTGTTATCTTGGAAGTCCTAGAAATCAGAAAAAATTTGTGTCTGCTAGATGGTCTTGTGATCTTGAACCAAATGTTTATACTTTCTGATTTCAGTTTATCGTTTTATAAAATGAAATCAGATTAAATTACTTTCAAAGTTCTTCACAGGTCTAAAACTGTTTTCTCTACAACTCTACCCATAACAGTATTTTGAGGAAGTCTTAAATATGACTACTAATACGCAAGAGTATAGTGTAAACAAGTAGGTTTATGAAGTGTAGTATTCTTTGCTTTGTAACATGGCATTTTGTTAGTACTTTATGTTAGATGAGTAACTATCGTTATTTTACTCTGTGCTTTTCATGCAACAATGAATGATTCCTTAAACTTTGCAAAGATTTCAAAGTTTGTAGTATAAAACTATGATTAACCAAATAACATTACCAAATTATTCTGTCTTTGCTCTGAAAACTCATGTTGGCTGCTCTTGATTAGAAATGGAGATAAAATTAATTGCCTGATTTTTGATAAGGATTTTCAAAAGCTTAGCAGATTTTATTAACTAATCCAAACAGTGTCTGTGCAAGACAATTTACTGCTTCTTTTCTCCTTCTCCCTGCCACCCCCACGGCCGCCCCTCTATAATCTGAGTCTGGGATAGTGACTTGACAGGAGAACATGGGGCCAAGGATTTGTGCTTTTCTTTCCACAGAGTCCTTATTCTTGTTAGTTGGATTAAATTCTAATAATAAGGAGAAAGTCAGCATTTTATACCCCAAGAGTATGAACTTTCTGGCCTGCTCTGACTCATGCAAAGAACATCTCCAATGTCCCCTGGCAGAGTGTTAAGAATTCTTACAATCTTATCACATGGCCTTCCCTGCAGCTTCTTTTGCAGTACCATCTCATGATTAGTGAATGCACAGATGTAAAAGAAGCCTGCCAGTGCCTTGAAGTGAAATCTCAGAACATCATAAGATATCAGGCTGAAAGCAATGTAATAAAAATAGGTATTTGTGTCTGAAGAAATAGAGAAATCGAACACCACATAGACCAGCACCAGAATCCGTAGTTGGCGGTCACAGCAGTCAGCTTTGGAATGTGAGGATGTAAAAGTGGGTGGTACACTTTTTGCTTTGAGTGTTTCACCAATTGATTCCCCTGGCCACCTTCCCAGAGTCTGTGAGCATCATAGTCCCCTAATGAAGGCTTCATCACATTCTCTTGAACTGTTTCCTGCCAAAATCAAAGAGGCACCACAGAAACAAATCATGGCTGTGATGGTAGAAATCACAATTGTTAACTTTGAAAAGAAATCTTCTCATGTAGGTTAGAACAATAATCCCTGTGGTTCAAGGAGTAGACTGATGAATCCAGTGGAAGATTTTCTAATAAATGAAATGGATGAGAAAGAATACTGCTCTTTGTCTGAGTACCTATTTAAAAAAGGAGATATCACGATGCAAAGGTAAATATTTTGAAAAGAGTTAATTCTTGCAGGGAATTATGCATTGGAATAGAAATGTAGAAGAGTGAAAAAAGACGTTAACAATTATTATTGTATTCTTTTAAATAGAGTTGAAATATATGAAACAGAAAGACAAAAATGTAGCTATTCTATCCATCTTGTGCTATTTCTTGAGAAATATAAATAAACCAATCAGATTTTAAAGATTTGTAATATCTGCTAATCCATACTATTTTAACATCTTGGAAAAATTCTGACATTAAGCCTGATGTTTCTAGATTTGAAGAGACCTTAAGAAGTTTGAATAGCTTCTCAGAATATATACTTGTGGTAGACTTGAGTTTCAGAGGCTAATTGTTGATGTTATTAATACTTGACCTTACCCATTTTAAGACTCCCTCCAATCTGTTTTGGTGTGCATAACTAAATTATCCTATGCATTGTTTACTGACAAATCTACTATACCGGATATTTTGAGATGTATCATTTTATAGAAATTACCAAATTTACAATATATTTGAAGATCTCTAGTTCTGCTCGGGGTAAGCCAGATAACTTCTCTATGCCTCAGTTCACTCACCTTTATATACTACAAGAGGCCACCAAAATAACTTTATAATAACCCAACTAAAGCCAATTTGGTTCCAATTAAAGTATAATAGTTTTGCTTTTAGGTAAATGCATGAGCTGACACTGTTATTCTATTACACTATACTCTAAATACAACTTCCTATTTAAAGAAAAATATGTGCAATGATACAATGCAGCATTTAGTATGTCTCTATATTCCTTGTCATGGTCTATTAACTATTTATCTTCTCCACACCAGCTTTGCACTTTTTAACAAGGACCATGCCTTTCCCTTATTCTTGTTTTATTTCATGGCCCAAATGCCTACCCAGACACATTATGGACTCTCAATAAATTTTTGTTAAACACAGGAATAAATGAGTGAAGGCACACAGGGATGCTTGGAATGACCCAGGCCAAACATGCAAATGGAAAACGAGTTTCAGTAGGCTGCCTCCTTCTCTTTCCTTTACACCTGTGTTTATGTAAGGTTCACATCATCATAAAACCAGGGTGCAAATCACTATTCTCAAGAAGATTATAGAGATGGATCTATTTTGAAAATAAAGGAAAAAATTGGGATGGAAAATCTTTCTTAGGTATGTGCAGTGCTGTTGGGAAAAGAAAATAACTTTGCCGTTATTGCAGACTTATTAATGTTTGCAGTTGTCCTGATTATTCTAACACAAACCAAATGGCATTTAATTTGGAAGAAATTGCTCTGGACGTGCAATCTAAAGAGGCGAGAAATGGAACAGACTTTCTTTATGCAGTGTTTGGGATGTGGCTAAATTATTTTAGGATGTTCAACAGTATAGTGCAAATTCAAATCCTGTGGGCAAAGCTAAACAAGCAATGCTAGGCAGCTTAGCCACTTAATCTTTTGGTGTTCAGTCTGTTGGGCCTGTGCTGTGAAATGGCTCTTGTGGCTTTCATGTGGAAAATGAGAATGTTCTGTAACGGCTGATGTGGGAATAAAGAAGTAAATACAAGGAAACTCTTACAAGCTCTTAATATTAACTGCACTAAGTAAGTGTAACTAACTGCATTAAGTTATTGATTTATCAGGGCTTGACCAAATACTATTTCCCTTTGTCCATTTTGAGGACAAGGACAAAAAGTACAAGAAAGTTAAATGAGCCAGTTGTTAACTGGGTTACTGATGAATGGACTGATTATTCTTCCGGCTGTCTTAGGAGAATGTCCAAGGGGCCATTTATAATGTCTGGAAAATTGACTAAGACTTATTGATCCTGATCATTTATTTCTTAAGTTAACAACAAAAATAATTTTTTTTCTAGAAATTTTGCATAGTTCTTCCTACCTAACAAAGGAAATATAAGAGAGAAGTCCCAAATTTGAAGGAGGTGACTCATTACTTTTTTACTTTCCCCTTTAAAGTATCACTAAATTCCATTAATCCAAATTTATAATGATGGAAAAGATGCATAGCCTGTTTTACATGACTAAATGAAATAAACTATTAATTGGTGTATAAACAGTTGATTGGGGTTTAGGGATGAAGCTTAATGCCATATATTTAGGACGTGCAAATGATACTCTGATTTCAGTCACATTTGGGTGAGTTCCAGACCCTATTAAAGCTTACAATGAAAGTAGCTTTATTTACTTAGAGACGTGAGGGGTCTTCTTGGGGTCTCCTCTGTAACTGCCAGGCTCTGAGGAGCTACAGTTTTACTCTCTGGAGTTGGTGATTAGACTTTTGGACCATTTTAAAGCATGCAGAGGGAGTTTCTCTCTAAATTTCTGAGGCTTTTAAGCACAAATCCCAATTGTGAGCTTCAACACACTTGAATCCTGATTACCTTTTCGGTCTCTAATTACACAGGAATCAGGTTATAAGCAAACACTGCTAACAACAACAAAACCAGAAAGCAATGTGTGCTGTTTTCTGCCTGAAGAATGAGCTGACCATCAGTATGTGGCCACTGAAAACAGAAATTACTTGGTGTGTCAGAGACACCCCATCTCACCCCCAAAATAACAAGCAAAACAAAACCCACATGAATCCTCAACCTTGGTTAGAGAAAGCCAAGTCTCCTAACCATCAGATACTAAAATTACTCAGAATGCACACTTGGAAGCAGATCTCTAAAAGGTTTGGCTTTTGGCATCCCATTATAAGTACAGTCCTTAAAATATATATATGTGTGTGTGTGTGTGTGTGTGTGTGTGTGTGTGTGTGTGTGTGTGTATTCCAACCTTATCATTGCTTTTTAAAATGACTCATACTAAGAGTATTCCCCAGCAAGATTTTCTTGCTGACCAGGCATATGTATCATAATTTTGAATTTCCTTCCCAGACTATAGAAGGTCAATAATAATTTGCTGATCTAAAATAAATGTGTATTTGACTATTTTTTTATATACAACTCTCATAATCCTCATAAAGATCACTGGTTTTGAGATTATGCTTTAGAAGTTATAATCAGGGATATGAATTTCCTTCTCAGAGGGAGGTTTTTAAAAAAGCACAAGAAAGACCTTTCTTGATTTTTATTATTACAGAATATTTATATTTTCTTCTTAAAATGTACTCATTAATTCCCATAACAATCTTGGATTTGTCAGCCTCCATGCATTCACACTTTGATTTTTCCTATCTGCCCTTACCATGGTTGTGTTAAAATATGCAAGTTTCCCAGGTTTTAACCCACTTCAACATAAAAGTTTTGGCTCTATGTCGCAAAGGTCTAAAAATTTCAGATTGATGAGCTAGAATGAAGAAATTCAGAGGAAATATTAGATGGAAGAATTGAATAATTACCCAGTTAATAATTTTAAGGAATAATTAATATTTATATTCAGATGATTAGATAATTATCTCTAGTCATTTATTTGACAAGATATTGCCAACTTTTTCAGTAACATCAATGAATAAAGCAAGTTTGTTCATTTTCTCTACTGGCTCTTTCTCATTAGCATGCAATTATGCTTTTATATCTTGTAATAAATAAACAAACAAAACATTTTCACCCTACTTGCCTTCTCAAATACTACCCATTACTTTTCTCTCCAAACTTTTTTTGCAAAGTTCCTAGGAAAATATCTTTACCAATTGTAAAATTCTTCTCCTCTCCTCCTAATTTCTCTGGTTCTCATTCCATGCAGATTTTGGCTTCTACCACAAAAACAAATCTGTTCATATTAAGGTCAATGCTTACTTCCAAAATATTAAATCCAATAGTTACCTTGGAATCGAGTCTGTCTTCTGGACTTGACTTCTAGACTTGAC
Source organism: Sciurus vulgaris (assembly GCF_902686455.1). Lineage (NCBI taxonomy): Eukaryota > Metazoa > Chordata > Mammalia > Rodentia > Sciuridae > Sciurus > Sciurus vulgaris. The sequence continues at coordinate 70,160,537 of NC_136461.1, forward strand.
TTCTACAGAACCATGCTCTCCTGGCTTCTTCCTAACTCCAATTGATTTGTCTCTTCCTCTGTTGTAGAATCTTCCCCAAATCCCAAGCTCCTGAAGCTATGTCACTAGATAACCTTCTCTTCCTTATCAATGCTCTGTCTTTATTGAACTCATCAAGTGTCAGGTTTGGTACAATACATATATTCAAAATTCTCAAATATTCAACTCCTCCAGCTTCAGCTACTTCTGTAAATTCCGGATACATATTTTCAATTACCTACTTGAAATCTTCTCATATATATCAAGCATCCAAAGTTGGCATGTATGAAGCTAAAGTCTCAATCTTATAACAAATACCTGATTTTCAGCAGACATCTCCATCTTAGTTAATGAATTCTGTTCTAGTATCTGAGGTCAAAACCTAAGAATGAATTCATCCTGCATCTTTTTTGTGGTCCTATACCACACTTTCAAAATTTCAGTGAACCCTGTGAGCACAATACTCCAAAATACACAAAATTTCCCACAATTTCAATTATCATTCTCCTGGTCCAGAGCACCATGACCATTTTACCTTGATCACTATGACAATCTGTTTACCAGGCTCTCTGCTGATTTCCTTATCTCCTATGTTAAGTTGGGTTCCCTTTCAAGAACAGACCTTGAAAGAAGATGGAAGTTTAAGTAGTCCATTTGAAGGTCCTGTTAGAATGAAAGGAGTGTCAAAACAAGAAAGAAGAAAATGATCAAATCCTTATTACAGAACAGGTTACCACTGAATGTGACTGAGGTTTGATCTCTGGGTGACATACATCTGGTTCCATTGGCTATTTGGGGACAAGGGGCAAGTATCATTTGTGAGAGCAAGTTCAAGATGAAAATGAAAACCCTTGTTAAAAATGGTTAAAAATTTTAAGAAGACAAAAGCAAATCATGAAACCAGGACATTTCTGAGTTCTGGGTCCTATACAACTGGATAGGTAGCATGCCTGTGAAGTTATAGGAGCTGGTGGTTGGAATGCGTTGAGTGAGTGTGCATGAAAATGATGAGTGCCTGGGTGATATGAGTACGGTACCACCTGAGTCTATCACAATCCATTCAAATGCATTAATCTGCAGGTTCAAGTTTGATGACTTTTTAAACTGGAGACCCAGAAATGGAATTATCAAGTAAAAACATATGAGCGTGTTCATGTATTCTGATGTCAATTTCCAAACTATATCCAAGAAGATTATATAAATATTCTTAACAGTGGTTCTATTCACTATATCCTTACTAACAATGGATATTATTTTTATTTGTATACATTTGAAAGTTTCAAAAAATGGCATTTCGATGTTGTTTCTACTGTGCATTGTTTTTGGTAAAAATGAAAGATAAGAATGTTTGCATAATTTTGGCTACTTGTATTTTGAATTTATAATTCATGTAGAAATGTTAAGGCATCAGGAAAGTAGGAACAATTTTGACCAAGAGAAAAACATTTTAAAACTTCCCATAAAACTATAGTAATCAGGAGAGTGTGGTATTTATAGAGAAGTGGCATCAATGGGAAGGATGAGAATTCAGAAATAGATCCACACATATATAGTCAATGATTTTTTGGCAAAAGAGTCAAGACAATATAATAAGAATATGATGATGTACTCAATATGATGCTGGAACAATTGGATATCTATATGCAAAGCAACAAAAAACTTGACCCTTACCTTATACCACATAGAAATGATTAATCACAACAGGTAAAATGAGAATGAAAACTACAAAATACCCTGAAGAAAACATAGGAAATTTTTAGGGACAGATAAGATTTCTTCATAGAATATAGAAGCCAGGTATGGTGGCACATGCCTGTAATCTCAGTGATTTGGGAGACTGAGGCAGGAGGATTGCAAGCTCAAAGCCAGCCTCAGCAAAAGTGAGGCACTAAACTACTCAATGACACTCTATCTCTAAATAAAATACAAAATAGGGCTGGGGATGTGGCTCAGTGATTGAGTGCCCCTGAGTTCAATTCCTAGTACCCCAAAAAACAAACAAACCAACAAAAAAATGCAAACAAAAAAAAGAATATTGAAAGCAGAAATTGTAAAAGAAAGCAAATTAAGAAATTCGACTACATCAAAATCAATATAATAACTTTTAATCTTCAAAAGACAAATTAAGAAAAACAAATTTAAAAACAAGCTCTAGGCAAGAAGAAATTATGTACAAAGCATATATCTGACAAAGGACTTCTTTTCCTGTAGAAAAATTTTACAACTCAATAATATAAACAATCTAATAAAAGCAGGCAAAGATTTGAAAAGACAGTTATTAAAAAATTATACATTACAAATAAGCAAAAGGGATGATCTTCAACAACATCAGCTATTAGACAAATTCAAATTAAAATCACCATGAGATACTACTACACATGCAATAATATGTCTGAAATTAAGACCAATAAAGCCAAGTGTTGGCAAAGATATGGAATTAATGCAAGTCTCATCTATTACTAATGGGAATATAAAGTGCTACTGACACCTTAGAAAATTCTGTGACCCTTTCTTAAAATGTTAAACATATCATTGTCATATGACCTTAAAGTACCCTTGTTAGGTACTTTAATTCAAGACAATTATAGTGTCTTCTCATACACTGATTGGAACTCATAACAACCTTTAAATATATTTTCTTTAAAAGACAATAATACAAGTGCTCATCTTTTTTTAAATGACTAGGCAGATTGAGGTTTATCCATATAATGAAGTGTTCCTCTTCACTGAAAGGATATTGATAAGGCCACACATAAATAAATCTTAAGGCAGGATGCTAAATAAAAGAAGGTGGACCCCAAAATGATACATTTAAAATATTATGTAATTTAAAATACAGAGCAAATGATTTTAACAAAAATATTTTTCTCATTGCTTTCCAATGATTTTTTTCCTATATTAAAGTTTGTGTGTGTGTTATGTTATTTCAAGACTTTTTTTGCTTAATCCATCTCTATCAGCATATTTGCCAGAAGCACTTTTTAATTGTGTGGCTTTGTATACACTTTAATGCCTTTTACATCAAATTCTCCCAAGATATTATTCTTTTATAAAATTTCCCTAGTCACAGTTTTTATGTTTTTTTTTTTTGAGGGGGGGGTGCAGTACTGGGGACTGTAACTTTTCCTCTGAGTTACATCCCTAGTTCTTTTTATTTTTTATTTTGAGACAAGGTGTTCCTAAGTTGCCAAAGTTGACAGTGAACTTGAGATACTCCTGCCTCAGCTCCCAAATTCCTAGGATTACAGGTGTGCACCACTGTGCCCCAGGCTAAGTCAATCTTAATAGCTTTGGCTTTCAATTAAGATAATTTCACCAAGTTTAAAAAAAAAGATAACAAAAATACCAACCATTTCTTAATGATTCATCAATCAAAATTATAGTAAATTATAGAGTCCTTTTAAAAATTTAAGATCTTTAATTCAATTAAGTCCTTTGATTATGACATTTAGTATGTTTTTTATTAATGGACATATAATAACTTGTTAATTAGTATATACTATACTAATTAATATATACTAACAAATATGTATACACATATTTATGTATATGTAAATTTTAAAGGTATGTATTTATATATTGCATTTGTATGCATATATGTGCATATTGCATGCAGTGGGCCCTGCTATACACAATTTCTGTATCTTCTACTGAAAATATTTGAGAGGTGTTTCAAGATGGTGGACTAGAGGGTGGCTGCATTTCATGTTGCTCCAGGACTCAGGATTCAAAAGAGGAGATATTGAGAGACTTGTGACCAACTCAAAGGAGTCAGGTGAGTCTCTCCAGTTGGGGAGGCGTCCCGGATGGGGCAGTAGTCCCAGAACGCAGGGAACTTTGTGAAGTAGAGCTGCCGGTGAGACACCCCTCCCCCCGCTGGAGCAGTGAACTCGGACAACTGGGAACGTCAGAGAGGAGGCCGCTCAGCACAGTGCTGGAACTCGGAGCAACCACTGGGGCTCCGATGGCTGCCCAGGGGAGGAGCGGTGAGGAGAGCTGTGTGGACTCAGAACACTGGGGCCTGCCCGGAGGAGGAGGAGGAGGAGCGTGGCCACTTGGATTCGGAGTGACTGCACCAGAGCTACAGGCAGTTGCCAGAGGAGGAGCTGCGTGGCGAGCTGTTTGGACTCAGACCACTTCTGAACACGGGGGCCTGCCCTGAGGAGGAGGAGGAGGAGGAGCGCGGCGGGTCGTTTGGACTCGCAGTGACTGCATTAGCGCTCCAGGCGGCTGCTCAGAGGAGGAGGCAATTGGTGAGTTGTTTGGACTTAAAGCGACCGCTCCTGAACACAGGGGGGCTGCCTGGAGGAGGAGCGTGGTGGGTCGCTTGGTCTCGAGTGGCCACACCAGGGCGGCTGCCCAGAGGATGTGTGCAGTGGGTCACGTGGATTCAGAGCCACTAAGAGCAACTGCTCCTGAACACCCAGGGGGTTACCTGGAGGAGGAGGAGGAACGGGGCGGGTCACGTCGACTCGGAGTGATTGCCCAGGGCTACGGGCGGTTGGTGGGAGGAGGAGGCACGCAGTGAGTTGCTTGAACTCCTAGTGACCGCACCGGAATACGGTGAGGCTGTCTGGAGGAAGAGGCCTGCGGCGGGTCTCTGGGACTCAGAGCGATTGTAAGGGGCCCCAGGTGGCTGCTCAGAGGAGGGGCCGCATAGCCAGGCGATTAGGTGCACAGCAGGGTCCCAGGATCTAGGAGGCTTCTTGGTGGAAGAGCCCCACAGAGACATGCTTAGGGGCGGAGCGAAGGTTCCAGGACTGCGGGCAGATTCTCTGAGGAGGGGCAGCCGAAGGAGATTCATCTGCGAAGGGTGAGGCTCCCAGGCCCAGGAGGTAGGGCCGGGCTCCTGGGAACTTTGCAGAAGAAGGCAGCCCAGCCCAGGCGGTAGCTGTAAATTGAGGGGAACCTCTAGGAGGGGAACTGACCAGCGAGACCTCCCCACTGGGTGAGTCTTCCCTGCCGGGTGAGGTTTCCCCAAAAGGACGGTAAAACCAGAGACACAGGCCCAAACAGGCCTTGCCTCAGCCTGCAGCCTAGTTCCCCTTTGGATGACCATTGGTCAACAAGTGGAGGCACCTCTGCCCACTAGCAGGGAATATACCCCACCTGGAGGCCACCACTCCTAGAGAGGCAGCTTCCTTGAGGAGCACCACATTATCAACTTCCTCCAAGACTTCAGCCTACTGAAGGCTAAGAGGGGATATATATAGAAATCTTCAAGGATATTGTAAGTCAGTAGAGGAAATCTGTAACATCTCAGCGGTCCACTGATACCTGAACAATATGAGAAAACAAGGAAAGAAAATGCCTCAAACAAATCTAGATGTTACATCAATAAAACCCAATGACAACATGGCAGAAGAAATGACAGAAGAGGAGTTCAGAATGTACATAATTAAAATGATCAGAGAAGCAAACGATGAGATGAAAGAGCAAATGCACGCACTGAATGATGAGATGAAAGAGCAAATGCAGGCATTGAATGTCGCACCAATCCACAGTTAAAAGAGCAAATACAGGAAGCAAAAGATCATTTCAATAAAGAGTTAGAGATAATGAAAAAAAATCAAAGAGAAATCCTTGAAATGAAGGAAACAATAAACCAAATTAAGAACTCCAATGAAAGCATATCCAGTAGAATAGAACACCTGGAAGACAGAACCTCAGACATTGAAGACAAAATATTTAACCTTGAAAACAAAGTTGAACAAACAGAGAAGATGGTAAGAAGCCATGAACAGAATCTACAAGAACTATGGGATATCATGAAAAGGCCAAATTTAAGAATTATTGGGATTGAGGAAGGCTTAGAGAAATAAACCAAAGGAATAAACAATCTATTCAATGAAATAATATCAGAAAATTTCCCAAATCTCAAGAATGAAATGGAAAATCAAGTTCAAGAGGCTTACAGGACTCCAAATATACAAAATTACAACAGACCCACACCAAGTCACATTTTAATGAAAATACCTACCATACAAAATAAAGACAGAATTTTAAAGGCTGTGAGAGAAAAGAACCAAATTACATTCAGGGGAAAACCAATACGGATATCAGCAGATTTTTCAATCCAGACCCTAAAAGCTAGAGGGTCCTGGAACAACATTTTTCAAGCCCTGAAAGAAAATGGATGCCAACCAAGAATCTTATACCCAGCAAAACTTACCTTCAAATTTGACGATGAAATAAAATCCTTCCATGATAAACAAAAGCTAAAAGAATTTACAAAAAGAAAGCCAGCATTACAGAACATACTCAGCAAAATATTTCATGAGGAAGAGATGAAAAACAAAGAAGCAAATCAGCAAAGGGAGGAACTATCCTAAAGGAATTGTCAAATAAAGGAGGAACCAAATAGTGTCAAATAAATAAATAAATAAATTTTTAAAAATGAACCATATGACCGGGAAATCAAATCATATCTCAATAATAACCCTGAATGTTAATGGCCTGAATTCATCAATCAAAAGACATAGACTGGCAGATTGGATTAAAAAGAAGGATCCAACAATATGTTGCCTACAAGAGACTCACCTCATAGAAAAAGATACCCATAGACTAAAGGTGAAAGGATGGGGAAAAATATACCATGCACATGGACTCAGCAAAAAAGCTGGAGTATCCATCCTCATTTCAGATAATGTGGACTTCAAGCCAAAGTTAGTCAGAAGGGATAAAGAAGGTCATTTCATACTGCTTAAGGGAAGCATAAATCAGCAAGATATAACAATCATAAACATCTATGCCCCAAACAGTGGCTCATCCATGTATGTCAAACAAATCCTTCTTAATTTCAAAAACCAAATAGACCATAACACAATAATACTAGGTGATATTAACACGCCTCTCTCACCACTGGACAGATCTTCCAGACAAAAATTGAACAAAGAAACCATAGATCTCAATAACACAATCAATAATTTAGACTTAACGGACATTTATAGAATATACCATCCAATCAAGAGCGAATACACTTTCTTCTCGGCAGCACATGGATCCTTCTCTAAAATAGACCATATATTATGCCACAAAGCTAATGTTAGCAAATACAAGAAGATAGAGACACTACCTTGTATTCTATCAGATCATAATGGATTGAAGTTAGAAATAAATGAAAGAGTAAAAAACAGAAACTATTCCAACATCTGGAGATTAAACAATATGCTATTATATGATGAATGGATAACAGAAGATATTAGGAAGGAAATTAAAAAATTCTTAGAGGTAAATGAGAACAAAGAAACATCATATCAAAATCTCTGGGACACTATGAAAGCAGTACTTAGAGGGAAATTTTATTTCATGGAGCGCATTTAATAAGAGAAGTAAAACTCAACAAATAAACGACCTAACACTACAGCTCAAAGCCCTAGAAAAAGAAGAACAGACCAGCACCAAAAGTAGTAGAAGACAGGAAATAGTTAAACTCAGAGCTGAAATCAATGAAATTGAAACAAAAGAAACAATACAAAAAATTGAAAAAATAAATAGTTGGTTCTTTGAAAAAATAAACAAAATTGATAAACCTTTAGCCACACTAACACAGAGAAGACGAGAGAAAACCCAAATCACTAAAATTCGGAATGAACAAGGAAATATCACAACAGACAGGATTGAAATACAAAACATAATTAGAAGCTATTTTGAAAATCTATACTCCAACAAAATAGAAAATTTTGAAGACATCAACAGGTTTCTAGAGACATATGAATTGCCTAAACTGAACAAGGAGGACATACACAATTTAAATCGAACAATTTCAAGTAATGAAATAGAAGAGGTCATCAAAAGCCTACCAACAAAGAAAAGTCCGGGACCAGATGGGTTCTCAGTTGAGTTCTACAAAACCTTTAAAGAAGAGCTCATTTTAATACTTCTCAAAGTATTCCATAAAATAGAAGAGGAGGGAACCCTCCCAAACTCATTCTATGAAGCCAATATCACACTGATACCTAAACCAGACAGAGACACATCGAGGAAAGAAAATTTCAGACCAATATCCTTAATGAACATCGATGCTAAAATTCTCAACAAAATTTTAGCAAATCGCATACAAAAACATATTTAAAAGATAGTGCACCATGATCAGGTGGGTTTCATCCCAGGGATGCAAGGTTGGTTCAACATCAGGAAATCAATAAATGTAATTCACCATATCAATAGACTTAAAGTCAAGAATCACATGATTATTTCAATAGATGCAGAAAAAGCATTTGATAAAATACAGCACCCCTTCATGCTCAAAACACTAGAAAAAATAGGGATAGTGGGAACATTCCTTAACATTGTAAAGGCCATTTATGCTAAGCCCATGGCTAATATCATTCTAAATGGTGAAAAACTGAAAACATTTCCCCTAAAAACTGGAACAAGGCAGGGATGTCCTCTTTCACCACTTCTATTCAGCATCGTTCTTGAGACTCTAGCCAGAGCAATTAGACAAACCAAAGAAATTAAAGGGATACGAATTGGAAAAGAAGAACTCAAACTATCCCTGTTCGCTGATGACATGATTATATATTTAGAGGAACCTGGAAATTCCACCTGAAAACTCTCAGAACTCATAAGTGAATTCAGTGAAGTAGCAGGTTACAAGATCAATGCTTATAAATCCAATGCATTCTTATACATAAGTGATGAATCTTCAGAAAGAGTAATTAGGAAAACTACCCCATTCACAATAGCCTCGAAAAAAATAAAATACTTGAGAATCAATCTCACAAAAGAGGTGAAAGACTTCTACAATGAGAACTACAGAACACTAAAGAAAGAAATTAAAGAACACCTTAGAAGATGGAAAGATCTTCCATGTTCTTGGATAGGCAGAATTAATATTGTCAAAATGGCCATACTACCAAAAGTGCTATACAGATTCAATGCAATTCCAATTAAAATCCCAATTGTGTACCTTACAGAAATAGAGCAAGCAATTATGAAATTCATCTGGAAGAATAAGAAACCCAGAATAGCTAAAGCAATCCTTAGCAGGAAGAGTGAAACAGGGGGTATTGCAATACCAGATCTTCAACTCTACTACAAAGCAATAGTAACGAAAATGGCATGGTATTGGTACCAAAATAGAAAGGTAGATCAATGGTACAGAATAGAGGACACAGACACAAACCCAAATAAATACAATTTTCTCATACTAGACAAAGGTGCCAAAAATATGCAATGGAGAAAAGATTGCCTCTTCAACAAATGGTACTGGGAGAATTGGAAATCCATATGCAACAGAATGAAACTAAACCCATATCTCTCACCATGCACGAAACTAAACTCAAAATGGATTAAGGACCTTGGAATCAGACCAGAGACCCTGCAGATTATAGAAGAAAAAGTAGGTCCAGATCTTCAACATGTCGGCTTAGGACCAGACTTCCTTAACAGGACTCCCATAGCACAAGAAATAAAAGCAAGAATCAATAACTGAGATAGATTCAAACTAAAAAGCTTTCTCTCAGCAAAGGAAACTATCAGCAATGTGAGGAAAGAGCCTACAGAGTGGGAGAATATCTTTGCCAATCATACTTCAGATAGCGCACTAATCTCCAGAATCTATAAAGAACTCAAAAAACTCTACTCCAAGAATACAAATAATCCAGTCGACAAATCGGCTAAGGTAATGAACAGACACTTCACAGAAGAAGATCTACAAGCAATCAACAAACATATGGAAAAATGTTCAACATCTCTAGTAATAAGAGAAATGCAAATCAAAACAACCCTAAGATTCCATCTCACCCCAATTAGAATGGCGATTATCAAGAATACAAGCAACAACAGGTGTTGGCGAGGATGTGGGGAGAAAGGTACCCTCATTCATTGCTGGTGGGGCTCCAAATTAGTGCAGCCACTCTGGAAAGCAGTGTGGAGATTCCTTAGAAAACTTGGAATGGACCCTCCATTTGACCCAGCTATCCCACTCCTTGGCCTATACCCAAAGGACTTAAAATCAGCATACTACAGAGATACAGCCACATCAATGTTCATAGTGGCTCAATTCACAATAGCCAGACTGTGGAACCAACCTAGATGTCCTTCAATTGATGAATGGATAAAGAAACTGTGGTATATATATACAATGGAATATTACTCAGCCATAAAGAAAGATAAAATTATGGCATTTGCAGGCAAATGGATGAAATTGGAGAATATCATGCTAAGTGAGATAAGCCAATCTCAAAAAGCCAAAAGACGAATGATATCGCTAATAAGTGGATGATGACACATAATGGGAGGAGGGAAGGGTTAGTGTTAGGGTTAGAGTTAGGGTTAGGGAGAGGGGCAAGTATGGAGGAAGGAAGGAGTGTATAGAGGGAAAAGAGGGGTGGGAGGGGTGGGGGGAAGGGAAAAAATAACAGAATGAATCAAACATTACTCTATGTAAATTTATGATTACACAAATGGTATGCCTGTATGCCATGTACAAACAGAGAAACAACATGTATCCCATTTGTTTACAATAAAAAAATACATTATAAAAAAAAGAAAATATTTGAAAAAAATTACTTTCATTCTGAACATTTATACTTTTTCTCTTGTCATTTTTCCCTTAAAAAATACAGTATTTACATAGCATTTACAGTTTATGAGATTTCATAAGTAATCAAGATATGTCTTGAATTATGTGGGAAGATATGTGCAGATTATATGCAAATACCATACCATTTTACATAATGGACTTGAGTATATGTGGATTTTGGTCTTTGGAGGTTCTGGGACCAATATTCTGTTAACATATTAGAACAAGTTTAAAATTGAGATTTTTCCACTTGAATTTTACATTTTGTAGATTTTTAAATTACATTTTCCAAAAGTTATTCAAATTGTGTGGGGAAATCATTGTTTTTGTACATTTATTTTTAATACAGTTAATTCAGTGTTTTTTCAAAGTAGTTCTAAATAATTTATCTGTTGTTTCTCTTGGTATATGTCATTTTATCTAAAAATTGTAACAATTTCCTTTTAAACATCATTATCTTTTTTTTTTTTTTTCTGTTATAAACCTCATTGCATTGGATAGAATATTCAACAGTTGGCCTTACTCTTGATTTTAATAGAATTACTCTAATGAGTTCCTTTTCCTAAAGGTGAGAGTAAAAGTAAAGAAGACTCCTTATCATTCCAAGCAAGGCTTAGAAATGGGTGTTCACTTTTGTCTAAGATCATTCTAGTAATGAACTAGGTTGGTTTGTGTAGGCTCCAACACTGATAAAAGTGAGACCAGAAAAATGAGCAAGGTTGCTTTCACTTCAGTTTCCTATTGAAAAAGGAAATGACGGCATAACAAATGTGCATGACATTGTGGGTCTACGTGAGTGGACAGGGATTTGGATCCCTGACATCTTTCCAGTTAATCAGAGCAAAGACTGTTCGCCTGGAAGGAGTCCAGGACAAGAGGCTGCTGCTTCTGGGGTGAGATAAAGCCCGGAGAGCAGAAGGGGCATATGAACACCCAAGAGTCTATCTTACTGTCATGAAAACCATTCTCTAAGCCCTACTGTGGTGTTTTTCCATATCCTGTTTCTTCATTTATCAATATTCTTACTGGATTTCAGTGCAGTAGAGTTGGTCATGGCCTACCACAAGAACTTATTAAAGTGCTTTTATTTTATACAATGTACTTATGCAACATGATGTATTAATTCATTTCCCTAAAAATAGATGAGGGTTTCATTCCTAATATAGTCTTCACCTGGTTACTACTGAATAATAATTTATAATGCACGTATAAAGAATTTTGGTGTGAACACATTTTCATTTTGAGATTTTTAAAGTTTTACTTGTTTTTGTTGAAGTTTATTTTGACAGGGATTAGCATTAGGGTTTTTTTTAGCTTCTGAAATGAATTGGTAGCTTTTCATTTTATCTGATGCTTTAGAATAGATGGTAGGATATGGGAAACTGAAATTGTATGAACCTGGGTATTTCTTTGATAATGTTTTCAATTTCTTTCATAATTATTCATCATTTTAAGTAATTTGTTCTTCTTGAATAAACATTTATTTCCTAGAAAATGATTCTGCTTTTTAAAATTTTCAAACTTTTAACACATGCTTTCAAAAAGTAAATATACAATTAAAAATAAATCATCTATGTTGATGTACTTTCTTATTTTTAACGTACTTAGTTGTGTTTTATCTTATTTTATTCTTTAGTTTTCATCTTTATAGTTTGTTCTTCCTGCTTCTTTTTTCTTGTTGTGTTGCTCTGGTTTACATCTTATACTGATTTTAAATACATTCTTTAATAGGCAATAAGTTAAACAATGTTTTGCTTCTAAGTTCATAATTGAGAACCACCCATAACTTTTGCCAATGGGTTTTATTCTACTTTTTGTACAGTTTGTAATTATATTTTGAAGTTTCATTTCTTTTTTTCTTAATTTTTAAATTTTTATTTGTTTTGGGGATTGAACTCAGAGGCACTTTACCATGGAGCTGCACAACCAGCCCTTTTTATTTTAAGATAGGGTCTCACTAAGTTGCTTAGGGTCTTGTGAAGTTGCTGAGGCAGGCCTCCTCTAACTTGCCATGCTCCTGACCCAACCTCCCAAATTGCTAGGATTACAGACATGTGCTATCATGCTCAGCTTTGAAGTTTCATTTCTTCACTCAAATCCTCTTAGAAAAGAGTTTAACCTCCTTTTCAATTATGTGTTTATTTGATTCCATTTCAGCTTTCATTGTATAGCAGTTATGAAATGTAAGCTGCACATTTTTATCTTGAGTACTCCTTGTTAAGTCTGTGACTAATCATTAAAAATGATCCATGTACCTTGAAATTAAGATATAATCTCTATATCTAAAGTTTAAAAACCTATCAATTATAGAGATTATCACATATCATTTCTACCCAAAATTCTATTTTTAAATCTTAATTATTATCCATGTAGTTTATTTTTATTTGCCTAATATCATCCATATCTTATCTGCTGCCATGGTAACCATAAATCTACTGATTATCAATTATAAACAGAGGCTGTGCATGCATTTAATTCTGGACCTTCAGGAGAATCTGTATCCAAAGAGATAATGTATTAGATATTATCCCCACACAAACAAAAACACCAGAAATCAAAATTATCTGTAATTACATTAAGTCTTTCTACTCCATCTATATTCAGGATGTGGATAGGATACTACGTGTCATATAATGTGAAAGGCAGCATCTTGGAGTTTTAGACATAAGAACTCAACTTTGAAACACATTCTTTCATGATACCCTGCAAAAACAAAATGAAATATGAAAGAGGATCTGAATTAGACTTATCTTTATTCTTTAAATGGGTCATTCAATCTTATAGAAATGCTAGAAAGTTGACATGCTCAAGAAACTGTTTTTCTCTGCAGTTCATCACCTCTTTTACCAAACAAATCCCACTAATTAATTTCAATAAAAAAAGTAAAACAGGAAATGAAAAGTAAAGTACTTCTTTTTTTAAAGTTGTCATGGGCAATCAGCTATTTTCAATGGCTGGTTATATAGGAACAGCTACTGCTTAGACCAGTGATGAGTCAGTGACAATCCAAATTTAGAACATTCACACTGTAGCTCAGTCATGAAACAGTACCTGTCCAACACAATTTTCATATCTATGTACCCAGACAGGTGTTGTTTTTCTTAGTTATTATGCTATAAAACAAAGACAAAACTGTTGCCAAAAGTTCCTGCTGCTCCCTCCCAGGCTTTGTGTTGTCCTTAAAACAAAACGAAACAGAAAATTTTAGAATGAAAAAGAAGGTATGAGATTTAGTTCTGACAGTACTAACAGTTTGATTCTTAGAAAGTCTTTTAAGCTTTAAGTTCCTGTTATGTTATTCATGATATGAGAAACTTTTAGAAAAGGAAACTAAAGGCGAATGCAAACCTCTTCCTTTCTAGACTCCATACCAAGAACTTCTGGTACATTGCTATATTAACTTTACACAGTAAAACAAGCATTATGTGTGATTACTAACAGTGGATAGATTTACAAATTAGTACTTCTCGAAGTTAAGAACCAAACTGACAGTCACATAACTACTAAGAATTTAAATCCAAACCCTGGTCTGTCTGACTAAAAATGTTCTTTCTTCTAAAATGTGAAATAAATATGTCTGGGTTTATTACTATTATTTCATCAATAAACCTCTGTGTGTGGGGTTTGAAATTCACTAAGCTTTCTTCAAATTCTCCTCTTTTGGGGGGATTGTATACAACAGATAGTTAAACATTTCCAAGTAAAAGCAATATGTAAATCTAAAATATTAACAATGTTACTCTATAACATTCATCTACCATGAAAATCATAGTAATATTAGACAAAATGAAAGATTATTGATTGAAAATGGTTTAAATTTGTTAAACTTCTAGTTGGAAAAATATTTCCTTGAGTGTGGAACTCCAATTGACCTGCTATATTTTATTCCAGTTCCCTAGATATTTCCCCTAGGACCTCAGGACTTAGAGTTTGAATGCTGTAGTATTGAATGCTATTTCCTTAATTATCTTGTACAGATTATAGTATACATGAAAGTGTCAAAATATTTTAAATTAAAATAAAAAAAATCTATGAATTGTTATTACACTTACTGTTCTTTTGTAAATAGCATTAAAATGTACAGATCTATAGAAAAAAGTGCTAAGATATATAAATGTGTTGACAGAAAAGACTTTCTAAATTATTTTTTATTCTTTTCAGTGATAATTGACTTTTGAGAACAAAAATTATTAATTTAGTATGTGTTTATAAAAAATAAAAAAACAAAAAATTTCTAACATATGAAGCTTATTCTGGTTGTAATTGAGAACAAATTATAATTTATCCCCTAAGAAAAAAATTTATAGAAATGACTGTGTAGTTCTTACATATTTGCAGTGGTTTAATATTGTTCAAAAGAAAAATGTAAAACAAAATGTACATATTATAAACTGCAGAACAGTGACTGGATTTTTTTTAAATCAGTAGATAATGAATCAATAGAGGAGAGCAAATGGAATACCAAAATAAGCCCAATGAAGCCAAAAGAATTCAAAATATGGATTAATCAAGGTAAAATAATAACTGATGAGGCAAATACAAAATAAATACTGAAATGTAAGCATTAAACCTAAGTACCTTGATAATAACATTCAGTGTAAATGGTTTAAAATCTCTAGTGGAAAGCAGTGATTTTAAATTGAGTAAAAGTAATACCTGACTATAAATTTTACAATAAAATTAAACAGAAAGATTGATAGAAGTAAAGGATTTAACAATATTATACCATATAAACATTAACTATTAAAAAGTTAGAATGGTAATCTCAACATCAAAATAGATTTTAATGCAAAAAATACTACAAAGATAAATATTATAAAGATTCAAAAACACAATTCATTATAATAAAGTGGTCAATTTATCAAGATGATAAAACAATGCTAAATGTATATGCAACCAATAACAAACCTTCAAAATAATACAGCAAAAACTTATATACTAAAATGAAATAGCCACAAAGAGAATAGATTATGGTGTCTTTTTTAGTAATTTATAAAACTATTAGAACAAAAATCAGTAGGAATATAGTAGCTTAGAACAATACTTTGAACCATCTTAGCTGAGCTCAAAATAATAAATCAGCATACTTGATTAAAAAAAAAAAACACTCTATTTTTCCTCCAGATATACAAACTGTTCACCAAGATACACTGTGAGCTGGGGTATAGTACAAGTCTTGTAAGTTTAAATAAACTGACACAGAACAGAGTATTCTCTGAAATCACAATGATATTAAATTAAAAATTAATAGCAGTAAGATAACATTTTTAGAGAGTAAATAACACACATAACCCATAGACAAATAAAAAAGTCACAAGGAAAATTGCAAAATACTTCAAATAGAATAAAATTTAAACACATATAAAGTTGTTAAGATGGCACTAAAACAATGCTTAGTCAAATATAGAACTTTTATTCCTTAATAAGAAAGAAAAATGTTTAGAATCAGTGCTTACTCTTCCACGTTAGAAAGTCAAAAACGAAGATCAAATTAAATCCAATGTAAGTGAAGGAAGAATATTTTTTTAAAAATAGAGAAGAAATCAATGAAATAAAAAATGAACAAAGAGAGAAAATAAGGGAAATCAATGAAACCAAAAACTGGTTCATTAAAAAGTGATCAGTAAAGTATATAAAACTCTAGCATGCTACTGAGGTGTGGGAGAACACAAATCAGAAATGAATGGGAATTCATAATTAAAGTTACTGTATTTAAATGAAAGTATGTGAATGAACTTATACTAATATAGTCTGTAATTTAGAAGAAATGGGCAATTTATTTCAAGAACACAAACTATTGAAAAAAATTACAAAAATTTATTACAGATATTTTCCAAATCAAAAACTTCCCTGGGCCTGAAAAATTCCCAGGCCTAGATGGCTTCACTAGTAAAATTTTCTTAAGGAAAAAAAAAAAAAAAAAATACAAATCTTAGACAAACTTTTTTAGAAAATCAGAGAAAGTACTCCACAACTTATTTTATGAGATTAACATTAGCTCACCACTAAAATCAAAAAGAGATTTTTTAAAAATAGCAGAAAGAAAAGTAGGTAAGGGAGAAGGAAAAGACAGGAAAGCAAAGGAAAATATCCATAATCCTCTGGAACCAAGATGAAAAAAATTCTTACCAAATTGAATTTATCAAAACAAATGAAAAAGATAATCATGACCAACTGAGACTTATCCTGGAAATGCAAGATTGGGTCAACTTAAATCAATCAACATAATTGAATACAACAGACTTAAGAAAGTTCTTGTGATTATTTCAATAGAAGTAGGAAAAACACTTGACAGAATTCTATACCTATTTTCAAGGAAATTCTTTCACAAAAAAAAATAGAAGTAAATATTCTTAACTTGATGAAAACTCTATAAATGAACCTGAGGATAACATCTTAATGGGGAAGCAAAAAGAAATAATTAATGGGGAAATAACTAGATGCTTTATACCAAGATCAGGAAGAAGCTAAGTAGGTCAGTTCTCACCACTTCTATTCAACACTGTACTAGAAGTCTCAGACAGTGCACTAAAGCAGGAAAATGAAATTAAAAGAGAAAGAAACTTATGTATTTTTAAGAGAACATGACTGTGTCCATAGAAAATCTTGAGGAATGTTCATGAGAAAAACTACTAGAAATCAAAATTGAATTTAAAACTTTGTAGGATACAGTTATTAAACGGACATCAACTGAATTTCTATATACTATCAGCAAACATTTGTAAAATGAAATTTGAAAATATGATTTGCAATATTGAAAGTTTGAAATAACCTAAGAATAAGTTTAATAAAGAACATGTAAGATTCATACACTAAAATCTACCCAAAGAGAAAGTGAAGACCTAAATGTTCATGAAACAAAACTTTATTACAGTAAAATGTCAATTTTTCCCAAACTGATATGTTCATTCAGTTGTACTCAACTCTATTCAGAATGAAATCCCAACATTGTAGATTTTTTATAATCTAATTATGGAACTTATATGGAAATTTAAAAGACTTTAAAAAAGATAACAAAATTTTTGGACTTCCACTACCTATAAAAATATAATGGTCATGATAACTTAGAACTGGTATAATGGTAGATATTTAGATAAATGGAGCAAAAGAGAAAATCTACTAATAGGCCTACATATATAAGGGTCAATTTACTATTTGCAAAATTTTTAAGGTGATTCAGTATGGAAAAAATAAAATTATTATAATGATGGGTGCTAGAAACTTGAAATCAATATGGAAAATAAGTAAATGTTAATGTTGATCCGACAAGATATGTAGAATTGATTCAAATGGATCATAGCTCTCAATTTAAATACCAAAGCTAAAAACTTCCAGAAAACATATAAGAATTTTACAAAATGAGGATTGGTAAATAATTCTTTGGCTGTAAGGGACATAAAATGAAAAAAGAAGCAAATTGGATTTCATCAGAATAAAAATTTTACCCTTCAAAATGCACCATCAAAAAAATTAAGCTACAAACTGCAAGAAAATGTTCAAATACATATTTTATACAAGTTAGTAATAAGAAAAAAATTGACAATTAAAATACACAAAGACTTCTATAAACACCTCACAAAAGCAAAAATATAAATAAAGATATACAAGATACTCCACATCACTAGCCATGAAGTTAATCCAAATGTCATTTCACAACACTAAGTCTTTTCATGCCTGCTAGTATGGCTAAAATTAAAAAAAAAGAAAAAAGAAAAAAAAAACTGATTCAGCAATTCTATTCTCAGTTATGTACCCAAGAACCATGATAACTTATGGTCATATTTATTTTTGCTTTATTCACCTTAGCCCAAACCTAGAAACAATCCAATTATTTAGTAAGTGAATTTAAAAATACTCATTCACTTGTGCAAATAACATTCACTTTTAAAAACACAGGCACTACTTTCACAGGTGCGATGATTAACTTTGAACATCAACTTGGCTGAATTGAGGGTTGTCTAGATGATTGGTGAAAATTTGGTTTCTGGGTGTGTCAGTGAGGGTGTTTTCAGGTAGGATTGGCATGTGGGTCAGTGAACTGAGTGAGAAAGAGCAACCCTGGGTATTGATGTTGGTAGGCACCTTGGAATCAGCTGAGTGAAGTCACAGATGGAAAATAAAGAGGTAGAATTAAGGGGACTGGCATTCTTTCCCCTCTCCACCTCTTTCTTCACCCACTTTTTGATTGCATCATGGAATGCATTTCTTCTCCTGCCTTTGGAGCCACAACTTCATGTTCTTCAGCCTTTGAACTCTGGATATGTGCCTTTGGACCTCTGGATCTGTACCAGTGATCCGCTGATAATCTTGGGCCTTTAATTGTGAACTTGGGGCTGTATTGTTGGCTTCTCTGTTTTGAAGCTTCTAGACTTGGACTGAGACATGGTAAAGCTTCTCTGGTTCTTTAACTTTCAGACCAACAATAGTAGAAACTCTCAGCCTTTACAATCAAGTGAGTCAATTCCTCTAAAAAATGTCCATTCAAATATTCTATTGATTCTGTCTGCAGATAATTTCAACTAATACAACTGGTGAATCCACAAACTATTGTACATCCATACAATGGAATATTACTCCTCCATAATTTAAAAAGACATAACATACATA
Organism: Sciurus vulgaris; assembly: GCF_902686455.1. Classification (NCBI taxonomy): domain Eukaryota; kingdom Metazoa; phylum Chordata; class Mammalia; order Rodentia; family Sciuridae; genus Sciurus; species Sciurus vulgaris. The sequence continues at coordinate 70,179,693 of NC_136461.1, forward strand.
CATATATATACATTCTATGTGTTCTTTATATATATATATATATATTCTATGTTATTTTTCTCTGTAGAACCTCGATTAACAGTACGTAGCTGATTTCACTTAGCAAAATGCACATAAGAGTCCTCTGTCTTTTCATGGCATGATATCTATAGGTATATATTCTCTAATGTATATTGGAGAGAGAGAGAGAGAATTGTGTGCCACATAACAACATTTCAATTTATGACAGATCACATATGTGATGATTGTCCCTTGAGATTACAATGCAGCTTAAGAGTTCCTGTCACATAGAGATGTTAACTGTCACGGCATTGTGAATCAATGCATTAATGAAGTGTTTGTGGCATGTTGGTGTAAAACAATCTGTTTTCCCAGTAATAGAAATGTATAGAACATATAGCTATGTATAGTAAATAATATTTGATTATGCTAATAAACTACTATATTACTGATCAATGTATTTACTACATGACACTCTTTATTGTTATTTTAGAGTAAAAACCATTTACTGTAAAACAGTATATCATGTTATACTGTTAGCAGCCTCAGACAGCTTATGTTTACTGTGTTTTCTTGGATGCATCAAGAGGGCAAATTCAATGATTGACCTATACTAGTTTGTGTAAATACACTCTATTGTATTCAATGACAAAATTGAAAGGAAATTGGAAAATGGAAAGCAACTTATTATGAGGGGTCAACTTACTCAGTTATGGAAGCTAAGTTATACATTCTGTCATCTGCAAAGAGTGAACCAGGGCAGCCAGTGTCACAAATCTCAAGCCATGTCCAAAGACACAAGGGTCAGGAGTGCTGCTGTCCTAGTCAGAAAAAGATACTCGTCCCAGCTCAAGAAGAGAGAGCAAATTCTCCCTTCCTCCACCATTTCGCTCTATAGACTCTCAACAATAGGATAATGCCTTGCATAACACTGGGGACCGTGATCCTTACTCAGGTTCCTGACTGAAGTGTTTATTTCTTCTGTAAATACCCTCATAGATATACCTAGAAATAGTGCTCTACCAATTGCCTGGGTATCCCTTAGTCCAATAAAGCCGACACCTATGATTTCAACTATATGACATTCTGGGAAAGGTGAAATGTGAGACACTAAAATGATCTGTGGTTGCTAGGGATATGAGAAGAGATAGAGAGATATGAATTGATGGAACACAGATTTTTAAGGCATTGAAATGTTCTGTATAATACAACAATGGTGGATACATGCCTTACATTTTTCAACATTCATAGAATGTGTACATTATAAGGAAAGAATAATATAGAATATGAAAATTCTAATTCATAATTTATAACATATCAAAATTGGTTAATTAATTTTAATGAACATACCACAATAACACCAGATGATAATAATAGAGAAAACTATCTGCATGTGCTAGGTAGATGGGGGCAGTATGCGAAAACCCTCTCTGCTTTTCCTCAGTTTTTCAGTAAACTTAAAATTGCTCTAAAATTTTTTAATGCATGAATTATTTATGAACATAGCAACATGTATAATTCTCAAAAAACAAAACACATTAGATTTAGCCAAATAAACCAGATATAGAGTGTTCATTCTATGATTCCATTTACAGAAAGTTTAGAGCAAGCAAAACTAAATTATAATGACAGAAATAAAATTACTAGATTTCTACACCTAACATACCTGGTATGTTTCTGTGTGTTTGTGTGTACATGTGTGTATGCACACATGATTGCCTATAATAGGGAGGTTTTTTTAGAACAATGAAAATTTTTCTAAATCTTCAGGGAGCAATGTTGATGAGAATGTCAAAATTTATCAAACTGGCCATTAAAATGGGTGCATTTTAATGTAAATTATGCCACTAAATTTTATTTACTAAGTAAACAAATGAATAAACTATCCAATCAACAAAGAACAAATAAACAAAAAATCATTTATGTCCCTGAAAATCAAACTAGGCAACTAATTCATGGTCTGTCATTTCGGGCTCACTTCATTGGAATATTATGTAGAATTCTAAATCCATTGATGTTAAGTGAATTTCATCAAAAATACAGACACTTCAAATAAATGTTTTCCATTGGTCACAAGTCATATTTGATGAGAGTGGACATATTATTATAAATCTAACTTTAGGTAGAAAGAAATTAAAGAACCAATTATATTGATATTATGTCAAAATTATCAGTGCAAAAATTCAAATTATTTATTCAATATTTGTTAAGCACTTATTGTCTCCCAGGCACAGATACTCATGTTCTTTGTCCTTAAGAACACACAATATATATAGAAAGGGAAAACCTGTAGTGCAAACTGATAAAACAAGTCTTTCTTACAGATAATGAAGAATAAGTACAAAAAACATAAAAGCATGTTAATACATGACTTTCTTTTTACTATAATACTGCTCTAAAACTCCTCCCAAGACAGAAGTATTGACTTCAGAAAAGAATTGTAAATTAAGAAGTTATCGCTATGTACAATATCATTTTTTAATCATTTGAAAATTTCAGAGACTTAAAATGTCTAAATTCTTTACATGTTTTCTACATAGTTATGCAACTTGTAATATTCATGATTTCATTTTAAGATTTTTTAACTCTCGAACTTTGGGTAAATAAAACATTTCTGTGAAGTCGGAACATATGTAGGAGAATTCTTGTTTGAACTTCTGATAAATTATAGACTCTTGTCATAGATTATGTGGATATCTTAAATATTTGGTCTATGTGTTGTTTTCTCCTTTCTTGTTAGTTATTAGAGTCTTGAAAAATGTTGAAGTTTCCACTTTCAATATTGTTATTCTTCTCACTGAAGAATCTCTATACTAGGTACTTCATCTTTTCCCTCAATCATTCTTACTGACTCACATGCCAGTAAAATGCTTCCCACTACATTTGATGTATTTGAATGATTCTAGATATGTGTGTGTGTGTGCAGGCACATGCACTTATGCATTATTGCACTCAAAGTAACTAAAAATTACTTTGTGCTATCGTGATTGAGCTGAAAGATTCATCATGAGGGGAAACATACCTGACTGGATTAACCGTGATGTGAATCAACATTTTAAGTACTGATTCTCATTTGCAATTGACCTCATTTGCCTCAGATTTCTTCTACACATTGAACTCAGGGAAGAGTATATGCCATCAAAATGTACTACAGGTTATAAAAATACTAGCTTGCAAGAATTTTTCAAGCCTAGTGTCTAACACAAATCTTCTGTACTGGTAGGTGAAATATTTCAGGTTTTGCAGCTGAGTTACCAGGTGTGTGCACTTCAAAAGACTCATGACAGCCTTTAGAAGACAGACCCTTAGGTATGAACAAGAAACCATTTCTTAGGCATTAGCTAAAATCTAAAAATAAAAAAGAACAACTGTCATTTTAAGTGATGGGATCATTTATGGCAACATTCCCCCTGAGGTCACTCAGAAGCCACAAATCATGTAGGGTGTACATCGTTCTAGGAAACTCCTCATGTTATAAGTGAAATTCAGGGGCTGAAAAATTATTGTACTTGCCAGTTTGGTGTGTGGAAAGTAAACTATTCATAACTTGCCTCTCCTACAAGGCAATGGAGTTTTATAAGACTGATATGCTTTGCATCTTCAGTTCTATCTCTGTCTTCTGTGTTTTAATATAGGCATGAATCTTTTAAATGCTTAGTTCATAGAGGAAATAACTCTAGTGTTGACCTGAGTGTTAGTCTTCATAAGGGCATTAGCTATTTCTAAACTATCTGAATGCATATTGCATTTACATGACTACTTTACCTACAATGCCTCACTGTTATTTTGTAAAAGAAAAGGTCATCCTGCTGCAATATGATTAAATTATCAAAATAAGGAACTTAGCATTAATACAGTTCTACTATTTCATCTAAATCTTTTAGTAAAATTTTGTCAGTAGTAACAATGTCTTTTATAGCAAAATGATTTTTTCTAATTCACCATCACAACCAGGATCACATGATGCATTTAATTTTCATGTCTCTTCAATCTAAACCACATCCTCAACCTTTCCTTGTGTTTCACTGTCTCAATGTTAATGAAGCCTACAGCCTATTTATTTTATTGAATATCTCTCAATTTGGCCTTGTCTGGTATTGCCTCATGATTAGATGCAGGATATGCATTTTTGGCAGAAGTACAATTTAAATGATACCCTATGTCCCTCTCAGTATAGTCTAAGGCTGCCTATGACATCTAGTTGGCCAATTGCTTAGTGATAACTTTAGTCATTTTGTTAAAATGGTGTTTGTTATACACCATATAAAAAAGAATACAGTTAACAGAAGTAGTCTCACAGATGGGCTTCATGTTGGAATCATCAAACTGGAATTTTAAAATAACCATACTAAGATAACTAAGCTAAGTAACCTGCATAATGTGGACATCACATGTGAGGGGATGAAGAATCAAATGGAACTCTGGAAATATGATAACGAAAATGAAGAAATCACTGGATGGTTTCAATAGCTGACTACGTATGCTGAATAAGAACAGTGAACTTGAAGACAGATCAAGAGAAAATATCCACACCGAAACACAGAGATGATAGCAATGTCAACAAGGGAATAGTGTAAGACATAGGTGGGAAAATATAAAATGGTCAAAAACACCTGCATTTGGAATCCTGGAAGGAGAAGATGGGAAGGATGGGGGTGGAAGAAATATTTGAAAATGTAATGACTTAGCACTTACTAAACATAATGAAAACTTCAGCTTACAAACCCAAGAAAATCATCATCAAGTACCAAGAAGGGTGAGTACAGAAAAACAGCCTTAAGTTGGAAGCAATGGAGTGACCTTTCCAAAGTGCTGACAGCAAATTAAAAAAAGAAAAAGGAAAAGGGGAAAAAAAAAAAAAAAAAACTATTAAGCTGGAGCTCTGTGTTCAGAGAAAATATTCTTCACACATTCAAGCAAAATAAAACTAACTACAAACAGGAAAAACTAAAACTTGAGAGAAATTGTTTCTATTTAACATGCACTTTAACAAATATTAATTGTAATTCTTCTGGTGGAAGGCAAATATTACCATATGAAAACCTGAATCTACAGGCAGTAATGAAGAACATCAGCAAGAGTGAATATTTGGAGAATATTAAAGATGCTTCATGGTACATATGTTATGTACACATTGATTGGCCTCTGATTTATTTTTTTGTGTGTGTTATATAGGAAAGGTCCTAATTTACATCTTTCTCAGTATGTCTGTATACAGTTGCCACCTACACTCAGTCCTGGCAAGGCTGGGCATGAACAAGTGTGACAAGCATAGCTTGAGGGGTGGGTGTTAGCAGATGAGGGCTGATCCATTTGGAGACTTCTTCATGAAGTCTACCTCTGTGATGTAAAGGAAAGTCAGGATAAACTCCAGAATAACCAGAGACAACCCTGAAGGATGAGAGGTCTTCTGGAGTACTCCAGTTCAACTCAGCTGAAGCCAGCCACTTGACCCAAACTGACATCACAGGGAGTAAAACACTTCTTCAGTTGAACACTGTCCAGATTTTGGAACAACAGAACATGGAAAATCAATATATCATTATTGTTTCTAGCTGTTAGCCTTTATTTCTGAAGCAGATATACATCTACAGAAATAGCATCATAAGGTAAAAAATCTTATCTTGCTCATGAAGTAGAACACATTATTTAAGGTAGACTGTGCTAATGTAAAAATAAACATTTTAATCTTCAGATTGCTATTAACACTACAAAGAATTTTAGCCAAAAATACTGACAGAGGAGAAAAAAATGGAATCCTGAACAATTCATAATTAATTCAAAAGAAAGTAGGAAAGAAGAAATAGGTAAAGAATAGTTAGAAAGGAGGAACAAGAAAATCAAGATGGAAGTGTTAAGCACAAAATATTAACAATGCAATAAAAGAAAACCTAAATAATCATTTGGAGGATTAGAATGTCAAATCAAACATCAGAGAGGGACCCAACTAGATTCTTTGTAAGAAACAGATGTGAATGGTAATAAGAAACATCTTTCTCGTGTGTCATTTCAATTTGTAATCATTTATTATGTTTTACAACATATCAGTCTTTCATTAATAGAAAGGAAAAAAAACTAAACATGTAACTTGAAAAGTACTTAAATTGACAATGAAAAAAAATACTACTAATGAAAAAGAATACAAATGGGAAAAAACTGAGGCATTGTAATTGCCAAGAGCATAGGATAAACTGAAATGAGTGAAGAACACCTGATAAGAGAACTCACAGGGCCATGCCTGTAATCCCCGGGGCTCAAGAGGCTGAGGCAGGAGGATGGCAATTTCTAGGCCAGCCTCAGCAACTTAGGGAGACCCTGTCTCAAAATAAAAAAGAAGATGCAGCTCAGTGGTAAAGTGCCCTGGGTTCAATCCCGTGTCCCCCCAACACACAGAAAATCAATTAACATGTAAGAATGTTTTAATATTCATCAGGGAGATAGATCAAAACCGCAGGTAAGATATAAGCCTGCAGATGAGTAACATCACAGCCTCAGAACACTGAATGTCCCGAGGTACCCGGGAACAACCCTTTAGCAGCATTAGCGGAAGGAAGGGCACCCAACACCCATTCCACTGGTAGACTGGAAACCCAGACACGTGATCAAGTGACTCCAATGACAGGTGGGGACAACAATTAGGTGCGAAAGTAGCCAGAGTGAGGACCCACGGAACCTGTGAAATGTGGCAGGCTCAGAACCTACATACACTCAGTCATCTCCTGGATCTGATTTGGCTTGTCCTCAAAGTCGCCTATCCCAGGTAAGCAGATGTTGAGGCAGAGACCAAGAGTCTCTCGAAGTCATCCAGTGTCCCGGGGGCCTGGGGCCCCAAGGCCTGGGTGCGGCTGCCGGGAGGCCCTCCTGGGTGCTGCACCCGGGATACCCACAGGCCTGGACCTGATTGGAGAAGCCAGGTTGTCCTCTGGGACGAAATTCCAAGGACTGGCACTTAATCCGCCCACCACTTCGAGGTCTGCACCCATAGAAGCCCGCTGGCACTGGAGCAGCGCTGCTCAGGTCCCAGGATGTAGGTGATGACCTAAAGTGCTTGGGGCAGACTTCACTTGACCAGGATGAGGGCGGCTGGACAGGATGAGGGCGGGCTCCCGGTGAGGGTATGGTGCCCAGCGAGGGTATGCTGTGCATCACAAACCATGTCTGTTGCTCCTTCAGCTTGAGCCTGGCCGCCGGGCCACCTGGGCACTGTGGGATGGATAGGTCTCCTTCAGGAAATGTCTCCCCAGCTCCTGCTCTTGTTCCTTGCTGTAGATCTTAGGAGGGGGACTCACGACCATTGAGCCCAGTAAACCGTGAAGTTCTTCCATCACAGCCCCTGGTCTGTTCAGGTGAATGGGAGGAACACATCTTTTTGACATGTCAGATAAAGATTGTTCACGATTTGCTGAAAATTTCTACTTTAAAATGATTATTAGAAGAAAATAATTGGCTAACAATGAGCTGAGCATCCAACTTTAAAAAGTTAGGGCAAGGGGAAAGAAAGAGAAGTAAGAAGTCCAGAGCATATAGCAGTAGGAAATAATAAAATAGAAAACTGCAGTATATTAGAATACAAAAGGTGACTCTTGAAAGAAGTTAAAAAAAAAGTTACAAATCTCTACAAGATTAAATAAAAAGAGATCAAGGGCAAATTGAAGAAACAGTAGAAATGTCAAAACGAAGAAATATTGTGAACAACTTTTGGGAATTCTTTTGACAAGTCATGATGAATAAAACTTTTCTAAAACATTAGAAATTACTAAACTGACCAAAGAAGATGCAGAAAATCATAATAGATTGTATCCATTTACATAAATTGAATCCTTGTTTAAATGCTAACTTCCAAAATAAAGTAAAAATTTCCAAGATATAGAAACTTACAAACAATTAAAGCAGTTTGATGTGAGAACAAGCATAGAGAAGGAAATGACTGGAACAAAATATAGAATCCCTAAATTGACCTTTTAATAGCCATATTGCAGTTGACTGGAATAATCCATTGAGGTCCAAAGGCAAATTGGCTAGTATTTGGGGAGGAAGATGAAGTTTTGAATGAGACAAGATGGTTTGGAATCCTGGATAACCTTGCACAAGCCCCAGTTTCACTTTCTCCAGTTTTTTCAGGTATAAAATACAATAGTAAGGGGTTGAGGATGTAGCTCAGAAGAAGTGCTTGCCGAGCCTGGGTGAAGACTTGGGTTCAACCCCCAAGCACAGTAAAATAAATAAGTAAATAAATAGATAAAAATAAAGGGGAGGTATATACTAAAACTAATGTGCAGTCTTCTTTTTTTTTTTTATAATTTTTTTTTTCATTTTTTTTTTATTGTAAACAAATGGGATACATGTTGTTTCTCTGTTTGTACATGGCGTAAAGGCATACCATTTGTGTAATCATAAATTTACATAGAGCAATGTTGTTTGATTCATTCTGTTATTTTTTCCCTTCCCCCCACCCCTCCCACCCCTCTTTACCCTCTATACACTAGTTCCTTCCTCCATACTTGCCCCCCTCCCTAACCCTAACACTAACCCTTCCCTCCCCCCCATTATGTGTCAACCTCCACTTATCAGCGATATCATTCGTCCTTTGGCTTTTTGAGATCGGCCTATCTCACTTAGCATGATATTCTCCAATTTCATCCATTTGCCTGCAAATGTCATAATTTTATCATTCTTTATGGCTGAGTAATATTCCATTGCATGTATATACCACAGTTTCTTTATCCACTCATCAATTGAAGGGCATCTAGTTTGGTTCCACAGTCTGGCTATTGTGAATTGAGCAGCTATGAACATTGATGTGGCTGTATCTCTGTAGTATGCAGATTTTAAGTCCTTTGGGTATAGGCCAAGGAGTGGGATAGCTGGGTCAAATGGTGGTTCCATTCCAAGTTTTCTAAGGAATCTCCACACTGCTTTCCAGAGTGGCTGCACTAATTTGCAGCCCCACCAGCAGTGTATGAGTGTACCTTTCTCCCCACATCCTCGCCAACACCTGTTGTTGCTCGTATTCTTGATAATCGCCATTCTAATTGGGGTGAGATGGAATCTTAGGGTGGTTTTGATTTGCATTTCTCTTATTACTAGAGATGTTGAACATTTTTCCATATGTTTGTGGTTGCTTGTAGATCTTCTTCTGTGAAGTGTCTATTCATTTCCTTAGCCCATTTGTTGACTGGATTACTTGAATTCTTGGAGTAGAGTTTTTTGAGTTCTTTATAGATTCTGGAGATTAGTGCTCTATCTGAAGTATGATTGGCAAAGATATTCTCCCACTCTGTAGGCTCTTTCTTCGCATTGCTGATAGTTTCCTTTGCTGAGAGAAAGCTTTTTAGTTTGAATCTATCCCAGTGGTTGATTCTAGCTTTTATTTCTTGTGCTATGGGAGTCCTGTTAAGGAAGTCTGGTCCTAGACCAACAAGGTGAAGATCTGGACCTACTTTTTCTTCTATAATCTGCAGGGTCTCTGGTCTGATTCCGAGGTCCTTAATCCATTTTGAGTTTAGTTTCGTGCAGGGTGAGAGATATGGGTTTAGTTTCATTCTGTTGCATATGGATTTCCAATTCTCCCAGCACCATTTGTTGAAGAGGCTATCTTTTCTCCATTGCATATTTTTGGCCCCTTTATCTAGTATGAGAAAATTGTATTTATTTGGGTTTGTGTCCGTGTCCTCTATTCTGTACCATTGATCTACCTTTCTATTTTGGTACCAATACCATGCCGTTTTTGTTACTATTGCTTTGTAGTAGAGTTGAAGATCTGGTATTGCAATACCCCCTGTTTCACTCTTCCTGCTAAGGATTGCTTTAGCTATTCTGGGTTTCTTATTCTTCCAGATGAATTTCATAATTGCTTGCTCTATTTCTGTAAGGTACACAATTGGGATTTTAATTGGAATTGCATTGAATTTGTATAGCACTTTAGGTAGTATGGCCATTTTGACAATATTAATTCTTCCTATCCAAGAACATGGAAGATCTTTCCATCTTCTAAGGTGTTCTTTAATTTCTTTCTTTAGTGTTGTATAGTTCTCATTGTAGAGGTCTTTCACCTCTTTTGTGAGATTGATTCCCAAGTATTTTATTTTTTTCGAGGCTATTGTGAATGAGGTAGTTTTCCTAATTTCTCTTTCTGAAGATTCATCACTTATGTATAAAAATGCGTTGGATTTATGAGCATTGATCTTGTAACCTGCTACTTTACTGAAATCACTTATGAGTTCTAAGAGTTTTCTGGTGGAATTTCCAGGTTGCTCTAAATATATAATCATGTCATCAGCGAACAGGGATAGTTTGAGTTCTTCTTTTCCAATTCGTATCCCTTTAATTTCTTTGGTTTGTCTAATTGCTCTGGCCAGAGTCTCAAGAACGATGTTGAATAGAAGTGGTGAAAGAGGGCATCCCTGCCTTGTTCCAGTTTTTAGGGGGAATGTTTTCAGTTTTTCACCATTTAGAATGATATTAGCCATGGGCTTAGCATAAATGGCCTTTACAATGTTAAGGAATGTTCCCACTATCCCTATTTTTTCTAGTGTTTTGAGCATGAAGGGGTGCTGTATTTTATCAAATGCTTTTTCTGCATCTATTGAAATAATCATGTGATTCTTGACTTTAAGTCTATTAATATGGTGAATTACATTTATTGATTTCCTGATGTTGAACCAACCTTGCATCCCTGGGATGAAACCCACTTGATCATGGTGCACTATCTTTTTAATATGTTTTTGTATGCGATTTGCTAAAATTTTGTTGAGAATTTTTGCGTCGATGTTCATTAAGGATATTGGTCTGAAATTTTCTTTCCTTGATGAGTCTCTGTCTGGTTTAGGTATCAGTGTGATATTGGCTTCATAGAATGAGTTTGGGAGGGTTCCCTCCTCTTCTATTTTATGGAATACTTTGAGAAGTATTAAAATGAGCTCTTCCTTAAAGGTTTTGTAGAACTCGGCTGAGAACCCATCTGGTCCCGGACTTTTCTTTGTTGGTAGGCTTTTGATGACTTCTTCTATTTCAGTACTTGAAATTGGTCTATTTAAATTGTTTATGTCCTCCTCATTCAGTTTAGACAATTCATATGTCTCTAGAAACCTGTTGATGCCTTCAAAATTGTCTATTTTGTTGGAGTATAGATTTTCAAAATAGCTTCTAATTATGTTTTGTATTTCCATCCTGTCTGTTGTGATATTTCCTTGTTCATTCCGAATTTTAGTGATTTGGGTTTTCTCTCGTCTTCTCTTTGTTAGTGTGGCTAAAGGTTTATCAATTTTGTTTATTTTTTCGAAGAACCAACTATTTATTTTGTCAATTTTTTGTACTGTTTCTTTTGTTTCAATTTCATTGATTTCAGCTCTGAGTTTAACTATTTCCTGTCTTCTACTACTTTTGGTGCTGGTCTGTTCTTCTTTTTCTAGGGCTTTGAGCTGTAGTGTTAGGTCGTTTATTTGTTGAGTTTTACTTCTTTTATTAAATGCGCTCCATGAAATAAATTTCCCTCTAAGTACTGCTTTCATAGTGTCCCAGAGATTTTGATATGATGTTTCTTTGTTCTCATTTACCTCTAAGAATTTTTTAATTTCCTTCCTAATATCTTCTGTTATCCATTCATCATATAATAGCATATTGTTTAATCTCCAGATGTTGGAATAGTTTCTGTGTTTTACTCTTTCATTTATTTCTAACTTCAATCCATTATGATCTGATAGAATACATGCTAGTGTCTCTATCTTCTTGTATTTGCTAACATTAGCTTTGTGGCATAATATATGGTCTATTTTAGAGAAGGATCCATGTGCTGCTGAGAAGAAAGTGTATTCACTCTTGGTTGGATGGTATATTCTATAAATGTCCGTTAAGTCTAAATTATTGATTGTGTTATTGAGATCTATGGTTTCTTTGTTCAATTTTTGTCTGGAAGATCTGTCCAGTGGTGAGAGCGGCGTGTTAAAATCACCTAGTATTATTGTGTTGTGGTCTATTTGGTTTCTGAAATTGAGAAGGATTTGTTTGACATACATAGATGAGCCACTGTTTGGGGCATAGATGTTTATGATTGTTATATCTTGCTGACTTATGCTTCCCTTAAGCAGTATGAAATGACCTTCTTTATCCCTTCTGACTAACTTTGGCTTGAAGTCCACATTATCGGAAATGAGGATGGATACTCCAGCTTTTTTGCTGAGTCCATGTGCATGGTATGTTTTTCCCCATCCTTTCACCTTTAGTCTATGGGTATCTTTTTCTATGAGGTGAGTCTCTTGCAGGCAACATATTGTTGGATCTTTCTTTTTAATCCAGTCTGCCAGTCTATGTCTTTTGATTGATGAATTCAGGCCATTAACATTCAGGGTTATTATAGAGAAATGATTTGGTTTCCCGGTCATTTGGTTCATTTTTAAAATTTTGTTTATTTATTTGTTTGACACAACTTGTTTCCTCCTTTATTTGACAATTCTTTTAGGATAATTCCTCCCTTTGCTGATTTGCTTCTTTGTTTTTCATCTCTTCCTCATGGAATATTTTGTTGAGAATGTTCTGTAATGCTGGCTTTCTTTTTGTAAATTATTTTAGCTTTTGTTTATCATGGAAGGATTTTATTTCATCATCAAAATTGAAGGTAAGTTTTGCTGGGTATAAGATTCTTGGTTGGCATCCATTTTCTTTCAGGGCTTGAAAAATGTTGTTCCAGGACCTTCTAGCTTTTAGGGTCTGGATTGAAAAATCTGCTGATATGCGTATTGGTTTCCCCCTGAATGTAATTTGGTTCTTTTCTCTCACAGCCTTTAAAATTCTGTCTTTATTTTGTATGTTAGGTATTTTCATTATAATGTGCCTTGGTGTGGGTCTGTTGTAATTTTGTGTATTTGGAGTCCTGTAAGCCTCTTGAACTTGATTTTCATTCTTCAGATTTGGGAAATTTTCTGATATTATTTCATTGAATAGGTTGTTCATTCCTTTGGCTTGTTTCTCTAGACCTTCCTCAATCCCAATAATTCTTAAATTTGGCCTTTTCATGATATCCCATAGTTCTTGTAGATTCTGTTCATGATTTCTTACCATCTTCTCTGTTTGTTCAACTTTGTTTTCAAGGTTAAATATTTTGTCTTCAATGTCTGAGGTTCTGTCTTCCAGGTATTCTATCCTATTGGATATGCTTTCTATGGAGTTCTTAATTTGGTTTATTGTTTCCTTCATGTCAAGGATTTCTGTTTGGTTTTTTTTCAATATCTCTAACTCTTTATTGAAATGATCTTTTGCTTCCTGTATTTGCTCTTTTAACTGTCGATTGGTGCGATCATTCAATGCTTGCATTTGCTCTTTCATCTCATCGTTTGCTTCTCTAATCATTTTAATTATGTACATTCTGAACTCCTTTTCTGTCATTTCTTCTGCCATGCTGTCATTGGGTTTTATTGATGTAACATCTAGATTTGTTTGCAGCATTTTCTTTCCTTGTTTTCTCATGTTGTTCAGATATCAGTGGACCACTGAGATATTGCAGATTTCCTCTGTTGATTTACAATGTCCCTGAAGATTTCTATATATATCCCCTCTTAGCCTTCAGTAGGCTGAAGTCTTGGAGGAAGTTGATAATGCGGTGCTCCACAAGGAAGCTGCCTCTCTAGGAGTGGTGGCCTTCAGGTGGGGTATATTCCCTGCTAGTGGGCAGAGGTGCCTCCACTTGTTGACCAATGGTCATCCAAAGGGGACCTAGGCTGTGGGCTGAGGCAAGGCCTGTTTGGGCCTGTGTCTCTGGTTTTACCGTCCTTGTGGGGAAACCTCACCAGGCAGGGAAGACTCACCCAGTGGGGAGGTCTCGCTGGTCAGTTTCCTCCTAGAGGTTCCCCTCAATTTACAGCTACTGCCTGGGCTGGGCTGCCTTCCTCTGCAAAGTTTCCAGGGGCCCGGCCCTACCTCCTGGGCCTGGGAGCCTCACCCTTCGCAGATGAATCTCCTTAGGCTGCCCCTCCTCAGAGAATTTGCCCATAGGCCTGGAACCTTCGCTCCGCCCTAAGCCTGTCTCTGTGCGGCTCTTCCACCCAGAAGCCTCCTAGATCCTGGGACCCTGTTCTGCACCTAATCGCCTGGCTGCGTGGCCCCTCCTCTGAGCAGCCACCTGTGGCCCCGAACAATCGCTCTGAGTCCCAGAGACCCGCCACAGGCCTCTTCCTCCAGACAGCCGCCCAGTATGCCGGTGCGGTCACTAGGAGTCCAAGAAACTCACTTCGTGCCTCTTCCTCCCACCAACCACCCGTAGCCCGGGGCAATCAATCACTCCGAGTCGAAGTGACCCTCCCCGTTCCTCCTCCTTCTCCAGATAACCCCCCGGGTGTTCAGGAGCAGTCCCTCTGAGTGGCTCTGAATCCACGTGACCCGCTGCACGGGTCCTCTGGGCAACCGCCCGGAGCTCAGGTGCGGCCACTCAAGACCAAGCGTCCCACCACGCTTCTCCTCCAGGCAGCCCCCCTGTGTTCAGGAGCTTGCACTTTAAGACCAAACAACTCACCACTCGCCGTCTCCTCTGAGCAGCCGCCTGGAGCGCTAATGCAGTCACTGCGAGTCCAAAGGACCCCCCGCGCTCCTCCTCCTCCTCCTCCTACTCCTCCGGGCAGGCCCCGGCGTTCAGAAGTGGTCAGAGTCCAAACAGCTCGCCACGCAGCCCCTTCTCTGGCAACCGCCTGTAGCTCTGGTGTAGTCACCCGAATCCAAGCGGCCGCGCTCCTCTTCCTCCTCCTAGTCCTCAGGGCAGGCCCCGGTGTTCAGAAGCGTCGTTCTGATTCCAAACAGCTCGCCGCGCAGGTTCTCCTCTGGCAACCGCCTGTAGCTCTGGTGCAGTCTCTCCGAACCCAAGTGGCCACGGTCCTCTCCTCCTCCTCAGGGCAGGCCCCGGTGTCCTGAGTCCACACAGCTCTCCTCGCCACTCTTCCCCTGGGCAGCCGCCGGAGCCCCAGTGGTTGCTCCGAGTCCCAGCGCTGTGCCGAGCGGCCTCCTTTACGGCGCTCCCAGCTGTCCGAGTTCACTGCTCCAGCGGGGGGAGGGGTGTCTCGCCGGCAGTTCTACTTCACAAAGTTTCCTGCGTTCCGGGACCCCCGTCCCATCCGGGATGCCCCCCCAGGGGGTGAGAGTCACCCGGCTGCTTTGAGTTGGTCCCAAGCGTCTCAATATCTCCTCTTTTGAATCCTGAGTCCTGGAGCAACATGAAATGCAGCCACCCTCTAGGCCGCCATCTTGAAACCCCCCAATGTGCAGTCTTCTTATGCATGTTGCATGAAGGGATTTGAGAAAGAATTACTATTTAGCATGTTCTTAAGTAAGGATTGCACTGTTCTCCTTTTACTGAGATACACACACTTTATAGAGTATGATGCTAGATTAAAGAGAAGGTTGGTAAGAAAAAAAAATACAGTTCACATTTATTACTCTGTTCTTCTTGTATCTGTCCATTTTCTTTCTTCTTTTGTATGTTATTGATAGTTTCATTGATTTAAAACAGAGGAGAAAACTGGGAAACAAAACCTAGATTTGGTCAATAACTAAGAATAGTTAGTTTTCTCCTTGGGTGATTTTTAATTTTTCTCCCTTCCCTGTTTTCTTTCTCTTTGTCTTCTTCTCTTCCTCTGGCCCCCCACCTTCCTTTCTTCCTTTGGAGTGATAGCTGTAATTTTCATGAAAAATGTACATGGGCAAATGTTGTTATGAAAGCATACCTCAGGTAGGGGATGGGGGACTTTGAGAAGTCTCATAGTCATAGTGCAATCCAGGAAGCTGTTTTATTGTCCATGTCTTTTCCTGTTAAAATATCCCCAGTGGAAAGTTGGGATAATAACTTGCAATGACAATTTTAATTAATTAATTTTTGTTTGGATTTTTAAAAATTATGTCTTTTTGTTTTAAAGCCCCAGGGCACAAACAGACTGTTAAAAATACACACATTAATTAAATATTCTAAACAACCAACAGTAACGTTAGTAAAATAAAGAGGGGAAATTAAGCTTTCAGGAAAACACTGTACCCGGTAGACAAACTATCTTGTGCATGGAGACCATGATCAGAAACTGTCAGCATGTTTAAAATTCTATACTGGACACCTGTAAGGGTGCCAGGGAGGCCTACGCAATGCTGTTATATTTCTGAGCTATTCAGCAATTCTTGAAGTCCTAAGAATGCCAAAAGCTCATGTGCCACTCTTTTGACAGAGTTATAGAGACCCTGAATTAACCTTATAAAGATATTCCTGTTTCTTCATGACAGGGATAGATTTGACATCTTGTGGCTTACCATTATCTGCTTTGTGAGCGTTTCAGCTCTGTGAACTTTTTCTAACAAGCTGAAGCAGGGAGTTTTCAGAATACATTCAAATTATACGCAGTAATGTTTGCCTCTGTGAATAGTAGGTATGACATTTCTGCTGGGCAGTTTAGTATACGGTGATCAGATTAATGAGCAAACATCTAATGGGTTTGTTTTTTTATGTTCCTCTTTGGGTTAACAATGGTTCAGCAATGCCATATTTTTTTTTTCTTTCACATTGACTCACCTCAGTTTCATTCCTACTCAGTATTCCTTTGTCCCTCTACTCCTATCCCATATGTAGAGAACAAAGGGGGGAAAAGAAAGAAGATATTTAGCATGCATCAGGCACTATGTTCTTCTCCCCGTTACTTCATTCGATCCTTTAAACAGTCTTAGAAGACAGTTCACATGTTCTTTTTATCAATGAAGAAATGTATGGCTCAGAGAAGATTCGTTGCTCTTCAGTACCACACAGCAAATATATACACAGTGGGACTTTTGAGAGCCAGACAGTGAAACTGCAAAGCATAAGCATTCTTCATTGATCGTTTGATGTCATATAGGATCTCAAACAAGTAAATCTTATATATCCTGATTCTGACTTTAAACTTTAGAAAACTTTAAGTAAAGAAAAACAGTTTACACATTCAGTGTTATCCTTAATACTAAATCTTTGAGATTGATAGCATGAATAGTATCTTCATGTTAAAGATGAGGAGAAAAATCTTACCCAGGGTTACACAGATAGCAAATATCAGAACCAGACTTGATCTTTTAATAATTATTAGGTTATATACTGTTTCAACCATGTAATATAGCACAGAAAGAGAGGGAGCTTAAAAAAAGTGACCAAGAATACAATTTTCATTTCCGTTCACATTATTTTAATTATAATTTTTTATAAGATATATAACATTTTGGCAGCTAAGCAGTGTATCTCAGAGTTTCTGCAGCTTAATCTTCCTACAGAGCATCAGAACGCCTGGTATTTTGTTCTATAATTAAGATCATGTTTGAAGCTAGAAGGAAATTGAAAATTCAGGTAGGTCAGCTAAAGACAAAGAGATACATGAAAAATAATTCCAATTAAATGGACCTGATGCCAGAAATAGAGTTTCATATTTTAGATTTTGAAATTATTAACCAAATATTATTATCCCAACATATTACCAAGCAAATAAAAGTAGGTTCAATCTCTCCAATAATGAAATAAATATTAAAAGTTATTTTAAATATTTTTATAAAATGAATGATAAATAGATTATGAAAATGAAAAGTATTGTGGTTTAGCCAATATTTCTAACAGTTAATGATAAACACAGTAATAATTCAGTGGGAGATTGTTTCCCTCTTTTTTCCCATGTAAAATTTACATAGTAAAATTATGCTGGATGTTGTCTTTTGCTCCATACTTTTTTCAATTAGTGTTCTAGTATATGGGTTTCCTGTTTGTGTAGTTGTCTTTTGCTGTATAACAGATGATCTCAACACTCAGTTACTTGAAACAACAACAAAAAAAATGCTCTCTCAAATCAGTGTGAGTCAGGAATACTTAAATTTTCAGGGTGGCTCTGGTTCGGGGTCTCTCATGAGGTTGTAGTCAAGACAACAGCAGTCATTTGGCAACTTCACTAGGACCACAGGATCTGCTTCCAAGATGGCCCACTGACAGAGCTGTTGGCAGGAAGCCTTACTCCTCACTGCCTATTGGTGGGAGGCCTCAGTTCCCCCCTGTGTGGATCTGCAGGGCAGTTCAAGTGTGCTCGTGGCATGGCAGCTGGCTTTCCTTAGAGATAGTAATTAAAGCGTACAGAGCTGCAAGGCACAGTGTCTTCTATGACCTAGTCTCAGACACCACCATTTGATTCCTATCCTTTCAGTTATGTAAATTCAGTCTTTTCAACATGGAAGGTGTCTGCATAAGAGTGTAAATGTTTAGAGACAGAGATCATGATGGCCCAGTTGGACACTGGATATCAGATTCTTTTTCCTTTTTTTTTTTTTTTTTTTTTTTTTTGTGGTGCTGGGGTTTGAACCCAGGGCCTTGTGCATGCAAGGCAAGCACTCTACCAACTGAGCTACATCCCCAGCCCTATCAGATTATTTTAAATAGTTTTTTTACATAATGTGATTATACTAAATACTTTTTTCTGTTTTCCAGGAAATGGCTTCTCACACCTGCTTCTGAAGACAAAGGAAGGTAATCAAATGACATTCTTAGGCCAAGGAATACTCAGATCTTTCCAGTAGACTCCTGTCTTCCAATGCAAATTATTTCACAGGACTGGTACTACTGCCTACTATCCTTATTCCATTTTATTTTCCAGGACAACTGTATTATTTTCCAGATTATTGCTTCCAAGGGACCACAAAGGGGAGACAAGGTGGACTCCTCGTCCTCAGGACCTGTTTGGTCTAAGCTCCTTCTCAGTGAGTACTTAAGAACAGCTAACAGAAAAAGGAAGAAATATCACCTCATGTCTCTTTCCTCCAAATCCTAACCCCCTCAAAACAGGAGAAATAAATTTAAAAAGAGGACAGATGTATATGTAAAAGTAAACCAACTTGGGTATCCTTTGGACATGTCAGTGAAATCATAGATGATATCCAACCATCAGTGTGCCTAAAATCCTGGATTGGAACATCTTGGTCAGTGAAGCTGTGGAAGGAAGACAGGAAAAATTTATAAATATGAAAACAAGGAAATAGTTCCCCTTAAAATTTATTCCTTATCACTCTCTTTTCAGCACTTCAAGAAAATGAACATCATGATGTCTGTTGTAGACATATTGTTAGCTTAAATACATTTCATAAACTTGCCTTGGTCAAAGAGTCACAGACACTTGGGTTTACTTTTGCAGAATGCTAAAGGAACATTGTATTCAAGATCAATTAGGAAATAACATACATTGATAAGTATGTGCAGTCAAAACTGGGCTGGTTAAAGTTACCTAGTTAGAGGCAAGTTTCTAATAAGGGGCAGTATCAACATGGAGTCCTGAATCTCAGGGTCAGAGTCTCCATAACTAAATCTTTGAGTGTCTAAATCATAATGTCCATTGATAATTTGATTCTCTTGTGTTTCAGAACTGAATTTTTCTTTCTCATCAGGGTGCTTACATATGTGCATCAGCAAATATTCCATAGGGCTACAGAAAATGTCTTTCATACCAGAAATCCAAGAGTTCAGTGGATACAAGGCAATTGAGAAACAAGAGGCAATTAACAGACTGTGGAGATCAGCTTTTTTGTTCATTTAAATTTCTACCTCTGATTTTAATTTTTTGCAGTTTTTCTACTTCAAACTGGTAAAATGAAATTTTTGTGAAACAATGAAAAGATATTAATTGCAGTCACCAATTCCAAATATATGCTAGGTACTGCTGTAATTTCTTTGCATATATTGTGTCTCATTTGATTTGCCAAAGCCCAATGACCTTTAATTCCATTTTGTGGATGAATAAACTGAGGTATAAAGCCACTACGTTGTCCTAGGCTCACACAACCAGAAAGAAGTGCATCTGAGATTCAAAGAATGGGAGAATATGAGTCCAGGGTCCAGGCTTATAAGCATCCTTGTATGCTGCCTCCCAATTATAGAAAATGTGAGACCTATCAAACATGTAGTGTTTGTGGGGCCTAATTCATGTAGCAACTGAAAATTGTTCATAGTGGCCAAATGCTAAATGCCTTACCTTCCTGTATTAGAATGTTTAGAAAACAATTTAGGAAAAACTGCATTTTGTGCAAATAGTGATGCAGCGATGCATAAAGGCTTTCTATTAGACCGACATCTATAATGTGGGTACTTTTGCTGTGTACCCCATTATCCTTCCTGCTTGCATGTTTAATAGCAAGAGGGTTTACTCTAGAGTAAAAGAATTCTTGAACCAAAAATAGCTCATTTTCTGTGCTGTATCCTTTTGCAAGAAGTCACTAATTTAAGTATGAAAGACTTTTTGTTTTTGACACAGCAGTCTAAGAAAATTTCAGTACTAGACAGAACTTGGATTTGTCTTCCCCCAGACTCTGAACTTGCAAATGAGGGCAAATATACAAATCATTACATTTAAGAGAAGACAGATCTCTTATCAGTGTCAGAAAAAAAAAAAATGGAAACTAAAGCTCATAAAAATGCTAATGATCATATCTTTCCCAAATGCTCCAGTTTAGCACAAAGTCTCTTTTTGATAACTCCATATAAAGCTCTCCTCCCTCTTGCCAGTTAATCTCCATTTCTCAATGTGAACTTGGAGAAAATATCATAAATCTATAAAAAGATACTCTGAATTCTCTTCCAAATATAATACTTAGATAGTAATGTGATTGTTGGGCAATGTCGCATACTTTGCTCATTAGAGCAAACTCAGATATGAGTGGTTCTCTGTACAAGCTCTTTGTTGGCCCTATTGCTGCTTTCCAGCAACATGCCTGGGAGCCTGCAAACCATGTGCTGCAGAGTGGAGATCACTGTCTGCACACTCTATTGGTTTCTATCCTTTGCTTTCAGTAGAATTCTTTGCAGGCATTCCTTAAACTGGTCAGGGAGAATTGTGCTTTCTAGTTGTGTGGCTGTCTTCACTCTTATAGTTAAAAGCTTGGATTTGCTTAAGTGAATAAACAGGGCCTTGTGCACTGAGGCTACCATATCCATCAAGAAGAAATCTATGGCTTCATTACTTACATGCAGACTAGTTCTACCTCTTGTTTGAGTCGAGTTCATTAACTAAAATTAAAAAATGTAATGCAAAGTAATCAAAGGTATATAATTATCTCTGAAGCAATGAAGTCATGAGATAATTTTTATTGATTTTTGGTAATAATACTTTCCCTTGATAACAGGCATTGTCTTGTTTCATGAGATAGAGGAATTTACTAATCCACAGTTGGTCAATATTTTGGCATAACCTCCCATAGGTGACATCCAGTGACAGGAATGACATGATCAACTTCTAAGGCAGGTAAGAAAATGTAGTACCTGCTCACAAATAATGAAAGCTTCCATTTAGAGATGTCTGACCTGCTTTTATCCAGGAATTATGATTTCTAATATAATCAGTTACAATTTTAAAATTAAAATATAATGGCATAGGCATAAACATAAATGTACATAGTGTATTATGTAACATTTCATTGCAAAATTGAATGTAGACTTCTATTATATTTGAACTTCACAGTTTTTGCTTTTGTTAAACTTCTGGTTTAAAAAGGACTTAATGCAAAATAGCACAGCAATTAAAAATACTCTAGGTGGTTCTGTTATGGTTCTAAAAGATCATTTTTGACCTTAATAAAAAAAGCAATTTTACACAAATGTGTAATTGTTATTTTATAGACTTTTTCTCTTATTCTGTTTCTAAAATCAGAATCAGCATGGATCAGAGAAGACTCGTCCTTGCTAGACTGTCCTAAATGAAATTTAGTTAGTGATTTAAATTTCCAAGTATTAGGGAAAATTCTACAAATCTATTCCTGATAGATTTAATTTTAATTCTAAAATTAAATCTATCAGGAATATGGTATCTATAACTAGAATTTGTTATTTGGAATATTGCATATGATTATATACAGTCAACTCTTACCATTCTTTATGCTGTCAGATTCCTCCAGTCTTCTGAGTAGGTTTGTAACCTATTTGGGGGCTACTGGGTCATATTTTCTCCATTTCTCAGTTCTTTCCTAGTTTCCTGGACTTTCTTTGCTTCCATTACAGAGCTACACACAGCAAAGCTTGCTTGCTTGCTCTGTCATTGACCCAATCTTATATATTGGGCAGCCAGCTGTAGACATTAAAAATGGAGGTACCATGGATTTATTTGTATCTGAACATGATTATTCTGACCTATGGATGTGTTTGCAATGAATTTAGGTGGTCTTATTTGAGAAACATACCTGGATATAGGGCTGACCAGCAGAACAAAGCAAAATGACAAGTTACAGCTTGCAGTTAGCAGTGATCTTGTGCTTGGAGAAGATAGAGGTTATCACGTGATGAGCAAGAAAATAGTACACAGAGTAAATAATTTGAGGTTGGGCATAAGATGACTTGCTGATTCTCAGTTCATTGGGTGGAGAATGGTGGTAATGAGTGTTCCTAACAATGCCCAGTGATCTCTAACTCCTGGGAATCACACATTATGTAGTTCCTTCCCACATTGTACCAGGGTTGATATGCAGAATTGATGGTATGCCACTGCTGGAATTAGGATATAAAGATGTTTCAGCTTCCATTTCTATAACTCTGTCTCTCTCCCATTTAAATCACTTTCTTTGGGAAAAGCAAGCTTCCACATCAGAAACAGTTTTCTGCAGAGCCCACGTGGTGAGGAACTGAAGCCACTGGCGAAGAGCCACATGAAGGAGTTGGGAACAGATTTTCCAGCCCAAGCAAACCTTCAGATGACTGCAGCGCCTGCTGAGACCTTGAGCACAACTGGATGAAAGATCCTGTTTCAGAACCACACAATACTTGTTTACTCCTGGGTTCCTAACCCTAAGACACACTGTGACATAATAAATGTTTGTTATTTGAAGTTGCTGGTTTTGGCAGTAATTTATTAAGAAACAATAAAGAATATGTTGTGTTAGCTATCTAATACAAATGGCTATAATTAAGAATATGGAAAACAAACTTAGTTATCTGGTTACAGGAGTTGGCATGACCGTGTTTTAGGCCACCAACTAAGTGGGTTGTATCCAGGGCAACAAGAGGTGCTAAGGAGAATCATAGGTCTGACTTCATGCCCCACCCAGAAGAATGCAGAGAAATTGCTAAATTAGTCTCTGTATACACACGAACTCATTAAGGGTAGCTCAAAAAAGTTTAATGAGGGAGGCTTATTTTCTTATTTTTATACAAAAAGGAATCCTGTCTCTGATCCTCAGTAACTTTGAGTTCATACAGATATTAAGTGGCAAATCTAAAAATTCAAACTCAATTCTGTTTAAAGACCACAGATTTAAGCTCTGTTAGTTGTTAGTATCTACTGCACCAATATGTGCCCACCCTTTATCACCTCTCTTTTTTTCTCATAAACAAAAAATCCTAAAACCTCCTTCAAGGTAGGTACTTCTCTAAATAATTAAGTGGAAAGGGCCTTTTTTTTTTTTTTTTTTTTTTTGAGTGCAAAAATTCATATGGAAAATGGAATGATTTTTAGAATTCACCTCATTCTCCAATCTATCCCTTAAGAATATCTCCGAGTTACAGTTACTTTTATTTCTAAAAAAAAAAAAAAAAAAAAAAAAAAAAAACACTCTCATGCTATGTTAATAGGTTTACCAAGAGGATTATTTCATTTTCTAAATCATCTACTCTGCTTCTCCTTTCCATTAGCTTGGATAATGAAACATTGCCTGTATGCCCTCTTTGTAAAGATAAATTTGAAAAAAGAGGAAAGCAAACTTTAAACTTTTAGATGTATCTGAGAATATTTAGTTGAGACAATGTAAAAAGAAAGAAAAAAAACAAACAAACAAAAAAAACATGCCCTAGTAGTATCAAAGTACTGGGAAGAGACGCTCCTGACACTAGGAAATTGACTCTCAGTGATGAGATAGACAATGAGAACATGAGAAAGTCTTACACATGGATGTGATTGATGATTGCTACTGACACTTTATTTTATAACACACTTGCTATTCAAACCTGAATGCTCAGTGCTGGGACCTAGGAAAAGACTCTAGCCATTTTATAAAGAAGGGTATCTGAAGGGACAGAAATTAGACATTGCTCCTATCACATCAAATTTTTCTGAAAACTCCACCTCTATTGAAAACAGATATTTGGCAAGGACCTACAAGTATCCACATTAAAAGAGATGTGAGGTGGAAAAGATCCCCCTCTATTAATTTTATGAGGGGACTGCTTCAGATTCCTCTCAAAATGGAGATATTACCTTGCGATGAAATACACACACACACACACACACAGTTATTCTTTTTCACTCTTAACTTTAGAATCAGTTGGCTCTATTTTCTCAAAATACACAAAGAAGAGACCCTCACAGATTATCAACACCTGGAACACATTTTCTCTTGGCTCTGGTCAAGTAGGCATCTTTACTCTGATGGTGAAATAGATCAGGTCTCTGTGCTGCCTGGCTTGAACATTTACTCAGCATTAACCTATTCCCCTTAATTTCAGTGTCTAAGAATTAGGTATTTAGAGTATCACAATAAGTTTCCCCTCAAACATAAAAATGACCTGCTGTTTTCAAACTTTTCTTTCTTTCTATTGTAGGAAATGGATCTACATAACCTCAAATATCAACCACTTCATATACACCTGTGATAGAAGCAAAAGTAAATGATTTGAGAAAGCATAACTAATATTTCCACATCAAGTCTTCAACATGATCCATGTTAAATTCTAATCTATGTTTCAACTTAATTTCCCAAGTTATTAAACTTTCTTGATTGCTATCAAATGAGTCTCGCTATTGAATCTTTTTTTTTTTTTTTTTGGCGGTGCTGGGGATCGAACCCAGGGCCTTATGCTTGAGAGGCAAGCTATATCCCCAGCCCTTGTTATTGAATCTTGATTCTGGTCCCAAGCTCATACAAAGAGGTGGTTTTAATGAGTGAATAGATATTTATAGTTTGCTTAATGATTAGTATCACTGAAGTCATCAAGATATAAAGTTGGTTGAGAACTTAAGCATCCTGATATCTCAGGGTAGTATAAGTGGGCCATGTCAGAGAAGAAAACCTGTCCTGCTTGAAGAACTGAAAAAATAATCCAAGAAATATTAGAATTGTCAAAGTGCACATTAAATATAACTTGTTCTGTTGAGACTTGGTAAGATACAAACAGAAATGACCATTAGAGAAGCCATAGATATTGATGACAGCAATGTCACAAAGACTCTATTACTACTACAATTAACTCAGTTACTCATCTATCTTTGATTATTAAGCCTTCCTGCAAATTTTTCATGACATCAAATATGCTATGACTAAAATGAGAATTGCTCACATTCAGATGTAGCCTTGCCAACATACTCTGTTAACACTGTAGAACCCAAAGTGCCAATTTCCGATAAGTTTCAGGATGTGGCAATATCCTATAACTAACCTGCTTTCCCATCATGCAAATTGGTTAAACTCCCTTCCAAATTATACAAACTGCTATGGTAGGATTTAAGTCTAGTACTAGTCATATGATTTGAAATTCAAAATTTGTCTTATTCTGTTATCCACTTATATTTCATCACACTTTTAATTTTTTTGCCCATGTTGAAATATTATTTATGCACAAGTTGAATTTACTTCAAGTACATTATAAGTTCCTTTATATGTTAGCTCTCTTTGTATCCTGTATTGTAACCAGTAGAGAATTTAATGCTGAAAATCTGACAGAGCACTAAATATGATAACAGATGTAGTCATCTTTTTAATTGTAAGGCAAGAGTCATAATTCTGTTTGTTCTGATCAGTATAAATAACACAGGTTTTAAATCAAAATAGAAATCTTAAATTTAAAAAAAAATCTAGGAATACAAGAGAAATTTCCTATAGGTACAATACATTGTGCCTGAGGTCTCCGCCATTTTAGTTACATTAAATCTTTTATTTAAAGGTACAAAAAAAAAAAAAAAAAAAAAAGGTACACTTATACATTGTTTGTGGAACTGCCAATTAGTACAACCTCTATGGAAAACAGTATGGAGATTTCTCAAAAGACTAGGTGTGGAACCACCATATGACTCAGGGTCTCCTTGATATTTATCCAAAAGAATTAAAATCAATATAGTACAGTGATACATGCATACCAATGTTTATAGCAGCACAATTCACAAGGTATGAAACTGGCCTAGGTGTCCCTAAGAATATAATTGGATAAATAAAATGTGGTATATATGCACAATGGAGTTTACTTGGCCATAAAGAAGAATAAAATTATGTCATCTGCTGGTGAATAGATGAAACTGGAGAACACCATGCTAAGTGAAGTAAGCCAGACTCAGAAACTCAAAGGGTGAATGTTTTCTCTTATATGCAAAAGTTAAAAAGAAATATGAATTTTTTAAATGGGGGGGGTAAGATCCCTTGCAAATAGAAGGGTGATTAGTGAAGTGGAGAAAGGGGAATGAAGAAGAGGGGAAGGGAGGAGGGGAGGGAAAGAGAAGAAACCACAGAATGAAATTAACGAAATCCTTTCATGTGCATGGATGAACATGTCACAATGAATTCCACTTTTATGTAAAACTATAATGTACCAAATTAAAAATAAATCAATTAAAAACCTATTATTTATAATGATGATGATAGAGGAATATAAGGAAGATAGATAGTAGTACTAATATAATAATTAATAAATTCCAAGTACTGTTGCAAGTACTTTACAAATATCAATTCTCATGACAATTCTAAGTAAGGTACTATGATTAAGTCAACTTAAAAAAGTGAAAAATTGAGGCACAGAACAGTTGAATAACTTGACAAGGTCACACAGGAGTAAATGGAGAACACAGGATTTTATTCTAGGGTCCATAAATCAAATTACTATGCCTTACTGATTGAAAACAAAATACACAGAATATTGATAATCATCTTATTACTTATTGGCTTCTTAGTTGTTAAATGGTAGACAATCATTGTCCCTCATCTTTAGGAACAACACCCATCACACAGACAAGAGACAGAAAAGGAAAAATATCACTTACCAATGCTGTATTTCTTCCACATAAATATAAACATGGACACAAATATCAAAAACTTCCTTCCACAAATATCAGCAAACTTCTGTGTTGTTAAAGGGAACAAATCCGGAGTTGTATCAGATGTAAGGGCATATGGAAAATATTTTCTCTTGGTAAAAGACTAAAAAATTTTGCCTTCCTGTGTAAAAAAAAAAAAAAAAAGAAAAGAAATAGATGATTATTTCCCTACTTGCACTTTTAAATATACATTTAACTATTTTTCGACTATAAAATGTTGTGTTCAGAGTAGACAGATAAGACAAATAACAACCTTCTAAGGAATGGAGTCTTAACAGAGCAAAAGTCTATTTGAGTGAGGCAACATTTCTCTAAATTCTCATATTCTTTCTTGTGAGAAAAAACAAGATTATCATAAGCAAGCAAGTACACAAACAAGCAAGCAA
The DNA here is from genome assembly GCF_902686455.1 of Sciurus vulgaris. Classification (NCBI taxonomy): domain Eukaryota; kingdom Metazoa; phylum Chordata; class Mammalia; order Rodentia; family Sciuridae; genus Sciurus; species Sciurus vulgaris. Next base: position 70,207,090 of record NC_136461.1, read on the forward strand.
ACTTTTAGGTATTTAACTTGGTCTAATCAAAAGTGACCCTGGATGGATACAGAGAATCTGGCTCTAGATTCAGGCTAAACAGATTTGACTGTACTTTTGGTGTCCCCATTGTTTGGAAGGTGAGCAAAAGTTAATTAAGCATTTAGATCCATTTGTTTGGCTATAGGTGTGTTTATTATGCTCCAGCTGGATAGCTCATTGTTTAGTGAGTACTTTCTTTGCATCCCTAAATCAATGTGTCTGTTAGACAGAACCCAATGATTTACCTGCTGTCATTAATGCACTGAAAGGTCACATAAGCATTGCATGAAGTGTGCTCCCAGAGAAAGCTGATCTTTTCTACAGGATGTCACATCAGGAGAGGAGCTTGTAAGAGCACACCTCCATTTCATATGGCATCTGGCATTCACCCCAAGTGAACACAGGGCGCCATATTTACAGGAAGAATGCTGCTATCATATCAAGTGATCTATAAACTCTATCTAGAATTCAGGCAGTAAGTATCTTCTAATGCAGGAAAAACAAAAGAGGCCATAAAAACTGATTTTAAAAACAATTAAATCTGATCAAACCCCATCGTTTTACAAATAAAATTAAAACTTTTTTCACCTATTCAACATTGTTTTAGGCACTGGGGATAGAATAGTGATCAATGGTTAATTAAATATAAATTTCTTTTTCAAAGCCAGTTTTAAAACCAATCTACAGTGCAGATTTAAAAAGTATATCATATTATTTTCTATTGTCTTAAATATTTAATAGATGAATAGATGGAATGTACTTTAGTAGGCTAGATACTTTATAGGACTTGTGTTAGGTCTACTACATACATCATTTTATTATTTCACATAGCCATTTATTATAGGTTTTGTTATCTTTATTTTACAAGTAAAAAGTGGTACTCCATAATTGGTTAGGAGACTTTTCATAAAATTTTGAGACTGGTACTTGAATTCTGTGCACCTTGAATACTACATTTATGTTCATTTTATTTATACACAGCACTTATATTTCTGCCTAAATGTTCCTTTGAATAAATGCCAAAGTAAAACTTGTTTATTTTGTTGTATTTTTTCAGAACCGTTTTCCTCAATAAACTTTCTCCTGAATTACCAAACACAGTTATGCCTTAAAAATTTGCACTTGAATTTCTTGACCTTCTTTAGCAGCAAAAGTTTGGTTATCACATTTCATTTTCAAAAGGAGATTTCCATTCCTATGCAGAACCCCAAAGCACCAGAGAATAAATTCTGGGTTATAGTGAATAGGATTTTTGTTCATCACTGTTGGCATTTAGAAGTCAGAGCCTTGTATCTCTCCTTTAATACTGTAAATGCAAATTGCACTATTTCCTGCCATGAGGCAGAGAGAGCTGAAATGAATTCTTTGTGTTTAACCCATTTTTCTTGGGTTTTCCAGTACCACAGCTTAGCCTAATAAAATAGTAATTAAATTTAGATAAACCTTTTCATAGTCCAAAAGGAAGTCATCAACTTCTATTGATTTTTTTTTCATATCATTTTTTCAGGGCTTTATTTTCAATAAAACTTTTTGGATTCACAAAGGTGCCAGAACTTTCTTTCTTTTTCTATCAGACCTTATTTTTTCCCCAAATGATGTTCAGGAGAATGATAATAATAACTGGCCTCAGTTTCTGAGGACTTGCCAACATTTTTTAGAAGGAATGTGATAGTCTAGGCCTACAATCATTTCCACATGTCTTTTCTCTGAAACTGAGGGGAATAAGTGCCAATCCCAGTTGCCTTATCTTAATATTCAGTGAGCCCAGGAGGCTGCAGACAAATTTGCTTTAGATGCAGGCACTATCATACATCACAGCAATTTCTCAGCCCCTTCATCAAACTCACTCAGAGGTACTGTACTGATAGCCAGAACAGCTGTTTCATGTTGTATACTCAGCTGACTTAAAGAAAACTCTGTCTTTGACATTAGAACAACCAAAGTCCAATTTGGTATTTTTTGGCCCTCAGTATGTTGCAAGAATTTTTTTTTTTGCTGTTATGACCATATCATTAATTCTTACAAAGTTTAATTTGCAAGATTCTGATCTAATCTTTAGGGAAATAAAATGAGCAATGTTATCTATTTATTTCATCTACAGACACACCTTCATATAGCCCCCCAGGGCCTAGCTGCTATAATAACAGTATGCTTGTTTACCTTGCATGTTCTGACAGCACAGAATATAGTCATCACTCAATTTTGTCTTTTGAGGATGCACATAAGAAAGAGTAAACAACATTGAATAAAATGACATACTTTACAAGGCAAATTTTGTTTAGTGCATAATAAATTTTGTTGAGGTCACATACTGTACTTCTAATCATAATAAGATTTGTGATTCTAACTGAGCCCTCATAATCTTTCATCTCAGTTCTTTAAAAATCTCAGTGTGTCAAAGTTGGCAAACTCTAGCTTTACTTAAAGTGCAACTTCATGTATTCCTTTGCTGTTCCCTGTCAGTAATGTTACATGCACTGCCAGAGCTAATTGCATTACACAATTCTCCTCTTTCTATGAAGAAAGATATAAAAAAGAATTTATTTTTCAGAATGAGTTTCAGGATAAACTCATTTGGTAGTCTCCATCTGATTTAAATTAGTACCTTTACATAATTATTAGAACATAGGATGCATAATTCCTAGTTTGCCATATGGAACAAATATATGTCTTTAATGTTATGGACTTGATCAAGGCAGTGCTGCTTGAAATATATACCCTTGAAAACTGTCCTGAAGAAAATGAACATCACTGAAGACAAAGCAAGCACTCTACTTCATCCCACCCTGACTACATGTCTTTGAGACTCAAAGGAGAAAAGGGATTCATTTATCCAAAATTGGAATTATTCCTATAGGGATATTTTTTTCCTTGGGGAAAAGAATAAATGAAATTATAGTGAGATCTGATCTGGGCAGTGAGTGCGTTTTGGGATTATGTAGGAGGTGATTACAGTCTTGATCCCATTATTGATTAATGCCCTGAAGACCTCCTGTTCTAGGTGAAAGCTCTTTGAAAAGCTCTTGACCTGGAGAGATACAAATGACAATGTCATCTATGTTTTGAATGCTGTTTGTGGCAAAGCAGAAGACAAACTAAACACAGTGAGAGGCAGTGGATTACTTAGGCAGTATAGGGTGGAAACTGTTGGGAATATGGCAGTAGCTGTGGGAAAGGATGTAAAGGTGTGAAGGGAGAAGTGGAATTTGTGGAAACTGGGCAAGTAGAGAAATTTGAACACCTCAGCAATCAAAGGGACCTGTGTTTGCCAATCTATGAGGAAGTTTTAGAGGCTCTTTTTCTTTCTGTTTTTTTGGTGCTAACTCTGGTCTAGCCTTATGAGTTGAAAATTCAGAACTTCACATTATCCACTTCAAAAGACCATTTCATGAACATAAACAATCGTTTAGTTTTTACTTGAGAACTGTATCACAAAAAGCAGATTGCTCAATTCTAATAATTTGCTTATTTCCTTAATGGGAACTCTCCTGAAAAAATACAAAGATAAAAAAAAAAATGTTAAGAAAGGTTTCAACAATGAATGGCTAAAAAAATCTAATATATATAATAGAATATTATTCAGCCTTAAAGAAGAAAGAAATTATGGCATTTGCCTGTAAATGAATGGAACTGAAGAATATCATGCTAAGCAAAATAAGCCAGTCCCAAAAAAACAAAAGCTGAATGTTTTCTCTGATATGCAGATGCTAATTCACAATGGGGGCTAAAGAAAAATGCAGTCCCTTTAGATTAGGTAGAGGGGAGTGAAGGGAGGGGAGGAGAGGGAGTTTGGGGTAGGAAAGATTATTACCACATGAACATATATAACTATATGATGGTGGTATTCTACATCATGTATAACCAGAAGAATGAGAAAGTATACTCAATTATATATGATGTATCAAAGTGCATTGTACTGTCATGTATAACTAATTAAAACAAATTTAAAAAATTTAAAAAAGAAAGGCTTCCATCCTTCATTCCTCTCTTCTTTCCTTCTCTTTCTTCCATCTTCTTTCTGTCTCTCTCACTTCATTTTTATTTGTATCTCTCTTTTTTCTTTGACAACAAATAATGATTATGATGATTAAACTGGAAATTTATCTCTTTCAGGCATTTTCTTCCAGGAGGCAAATCTCCAGTGAAAACCAATAATAAGCATAAGATTACCATGAATGTAGACTCAAAGAGAGTTTTATCAAAATATTGAACCACCCAGTAAATAGACTAATACATTTGTCTTACCCTAAGATAAAGAGCCAGGTTCTAAATATCTCTGGGTTTGCCCATAGAGGATATCTCCTGGGCACCAAAATTTGCCTTGGTGATTCATTTCTTTTGAAACTTGGTTGGATGCCAAATAAATGGCACAAAAATGGTAGTAGGTTACCAAAAAGTCTTCCCAAGTTGGTGCTGTTTTCTCTCTTTAGGATAACTGTGTCTACCTCTGATGTGATCCAACACATATCTTAAAATAAAACTTATCTACCCATTTTCTAAGTTCTTAAGTAAAGTGTCTGGAATAACCAAGTACTTACTTCACGAAAAGGTAACTATATAAGCAAAGGAAGAGTAGAATTTAAAGTTGACTCCAAAGTTTATATCCTGGAAATTACCTGATTAAGATAAGGCACATTAGAAGAGAAAATATTTGTCCAGGAAAAGGGGGTGCATTAAAGATGTTAATACATTGAGTTTGAGGTGCTTTTAGGATATCAATGGTCTAGATTTGCAGTAGAAAATTAGAAAATGTCTGAAAGGACAGTGTCTTTAGAGTAAAAGAAAATATTATTCAAATTTTCTCCTGTTTTGTAGTTCATTGGTTCTTGTATAGTGTGAGAAATATCAAAGTCAGTGATATTTATCTTCAAATTATCTGAATAAAGGTTATTGTTTAATTCAGCATCGGGGAGACAGCTAAGGGAAAATTTGGACTCCGCAGTGATCTATCTCAAGCACTTATGATCTATGGATAAATTTTGTCCTATTTGCATAGTGTTTAAAATTTTACATTCATATTTCTTTAGAGAAAGCCAAGCCAGACAGTCTGACACAGTTCTTCCTTATTTTAATACAAACTTTCTTTTCTTTTCTTTCTTTCTTTTTTTTTTTTTGACAATGCTTGGGATCAACCCCAGAACTTTGTGCTGTTCAGCAAACACTCTACCACTAGAGCTGCTTCCCTGTCCCTTATTTCACTAATTTTTGTTTCCTGCCAGCTCATGCAGGCATTAAAGTTCATGACTATGGAGACCAAAAGGAAAACACTTAGCATTTAGCACTTAGCATTTTAGCAAAAAAAAAAAGGGGGGGGGCGGATATGAAGAAAATGATTGGGAATCCTAAGAGGAAAACCAGATGGATATTTTCTACCAGATCCAAAGGAACAGAGAAAAATGATGAAAAGCATGTAATTCAGCAGAAAAGTGAATAAACTAAAAACTAAAATAAGACATTGAGAAAGCTGTTTGGAGGATATTGCTGAAACTCAGGAGAGAAATTTCAGATGTTGAGGCAGAGTTTTGGAGAAATGGAAGCTGAATACAAACAAGATAAAATAAATAGTCTAGAAAATATTCCTCTGATATATTCCACAGTTAACCAAAACTTCATCTTTCGATTTGCACAAACCCAAGTCCTTGGATTCATGCTTGGCTCATACTCAAAGACTCACTTTTCCTAAAACATTCTATATCAGAATAATCATGGTTTATTCTTGCTCTGCATCTCCTGAACCTAACCACTTCTTAAAACTTATGTCTCTACTAGCATTGTTGGAATAATATCATCTTTCTTAGTACTAAAAATTCATCCTGAATTGTATTCCTACTTTTCCCTTTTCTCTGTATTCTTACTTAACCACAAACCAGCCACAGATTCTTTAAAAAGTTTGACCATTTACTCTTCATGTTTCAAACTTCTCTCAAAGTAAAATTCAGTCTTCACAATGTGTTATAAAGCCACGATCTACTCGCTTTTTGGTAACCACATCTCCCTCTACTCTCTGAAATCCATAATTCTTTTTTCTTAATGTACTTTTATCTTACTCTTAGTAGGGAGGAGATACTACTGATCAAGTGTTATGGCTTTTGTCCTTACGCTAGGTTCGTGGAAAATAGACTTCCACATGGATGTATTTGTTCAAAGAGTTTAATGAAGTGTGCACTTATGATAAATATCTGTGCCAAAGAAAAGGAAGTCAGAGGGAAGAATGAAGTAACGATGTGCAGAAGTAACAAACAAAATCTTCGATAGGCCTACAGACCCATCCATCAAGCAACTGATGCTGGAGGGCTGGGGATATTGCTCAGTTGGATAGAGTATTTGCCTTGCAAGCACACAGCCCTGGGTTCAGCCCCAGCACTACCAAAAAAAAAAAAAAAAAAAAAAAAGAGAGATTGATGCTGAGATGGTTCCTCAGAGTTCCCTCACCTTGAAGATAGGGGATTGGGCCTTTAGGTCAACCCATTGGCCAGTCATCACTGGCTATGGAATAGGAGAAGGCATAGCTTTGGCCTTTCTGTGGATGAAGGCAATTCTCAGAGAGGACTTTAGCTGGCAGTCATCATCTACCGCCTGTCTTAGCCCCTGGGGAGAAGATTCCTTTCTGGGATGTAAGTGATACATCCAGGATTCTTTAAAATTTGTTTAAAAAGCTGTACATATATCTTTTAAGAAAATAGAAAGAAAAGAGAGTAGAGGAACTCATGAAAAGGAACAAAGACACTTATTTCACTTATAAGGCCTACATTGATGGATTATGAGATTTAAACGACAATTGCAAAAAAACTCCCACATGGCCTACATGGGAAGCAGTGTTCTCCAGGGACAGCCAGGTGTGGATCCAAAAAAAAAAAAAGTCCAACAGAACATTTGAAAAGAATGTGATGATAAGTTTCAGTTAAGGAAGTTAGACTTTAATTTGTATAAAGTGGAAAAGTAGATTCAAATTAAGGTTTGTTCAGTGAAGTACGTGAGTACACGTCTGTACAGTCATCACATATTAGCTATGATTTGGGGTTATACAGTGAATCCATTTATTCCTCAAGATTCCAATTGGAAGATTTGAATAAAGAGAGAGCTGCCTGATAGATTTTTGTTTGGTTGCCCTCTGTGAGACTCTAAGAGCAACAGCAGTAACATGAATCTTAGTGAGTTCTCAATAATGAAAGTTTCTTTGGTACCTAAATAGTTCTCTATTACTTACTTAATCACCGATAGGATAGAATCTCACCTTCCTCTCACTTTATCCATTGCTGATAACGTATTCCCTACTTCTTTTGCATTGTGAACATTTCTTGGATATGTTATACTAGTCTCAATATGTTGTAAGTTCTTAGAAGACTGGAACTTTTACTTCTTTTTGCCTCTTTATTATCTAATTCTTGCTAATGCTTTCAATCAATTGTTTTACTAATAGCAATTCTTTTACTACCCTTGGGGAAAACTTAAGAAAATTACCTTTTAAATCCTCAATTTCCTCCATTTAATGAGATCTACTTTTTAGTTTTCCTAAAATAATTTTCAATGCCTAGCACAGTTCCAGCTATATATTAAGTATTACATAGTGTTTGTTCCCATATCTTCTATATTACATCTAATAAATAACCATTAAGAATGGTAACAGCTATTGCTTAAGGACTAATTGTCATGTGAGAGAGCACAGACTATGAAAAAAAGAGGAGATGGATATAAGCAAAGGAGCCTGAAGGGAGTAGCTTCTACCGTGTGTTCCCAATTTACTAAATAAGAAGAAGTAAATGGTTGTTTTAGGTATAATGTGACATCTTTTGTTACTCAAAAACACATTATATTTACTATTTCCAAATGATGTTTTTCTGTGTCAAGAAGCTTTAAATTTCTCTTCTCCCTCTGAAGTTTCAGTAATTCTAGGCTATAAAATAAACTGAAAATAGATGAACAGGAGAAAACACACTCAAAATCCTTAATATGCAGAAACATGGGAGCTATATGTAAAGTAGGAGACTCAAAGGGAGTTCACATAGTTGGAGTTTATGTACCCCACAGAAAAAATTGGAGGCTCCTGGAGGGAGGTGGTGATGCGGGATAAGAGGGAAGGAAGGCAAATGTACAGAACAAATACCTTTTTATTCAGACAAAATCTGTCAAGTAACAGTCATGAGAAGGCCACCTGTGGTAATCTGTCTGAGCCAGGTGTCAGACTCCAATCTCTTCTTCCTGTGAAAGAACTTTGTAGGCAGATAGGGGGATGCTAGATCCATGTCTGCTATTTACTAGGCAGAAGTTTCTTTTTTACAAAAGGACAGCTTTTCAGAGGAATTCCCACATCTGCAGTACCTCTGAAGAACCATCTGGAAATAAGCTAAAAAGGTATATTTTAGGGTGGTCTTTTGGGTCTCCCTCACCCTGATAGAACAATAGTTTTACTTTACCTGTCCCAAACTATGAAGTCCACGATCAGTCACTTTAATTCAGAGCTTTCTGTCTTCTCTTTCCAACCAAGAGGCAAGAGCAGTGCCATTCCTTAGTGGGAGCCGGGCGCAGCGCCTGCCGGGAGGTGGTTTAGCAGCTCTAGTGCTCTGAAGCACATGAAGTTCTCTCCAGGCAGCAGCTCAGGCCGACTAACGTGAGAAATCCATTATAATAACATGCTTTCTGAGGAAAGGGGATTACAGGTAATTTTCTTTTATTCCCTAGTAACAGGGTTTTAATACAGTACTGAGACAGTAGTTGAAAATCAAATACCTCATTGAATTAAGGTGAAAAACAGATGAATTGTCTCATTCCTTTCTCACGGCTTTGGAAACATGGATGTTAGAAATTTTTTCGGTGAGTAGTTTTTTGAACATTAGATGTACTTCTATATCTAGGAAGAAAATTTCTCCCCCCGGCCTGATTCAATATGAACAATTGCTCATATTAACATGAAGTCATAAGATTCATGTTAATAGGGTTTTGATAACAGAACACTTAAAAATGACCACATGCTATTGGAAATACACATGCCAATCAGCCTGTATTTTTATTTGCAGTCATAAATATACCATGTCCATGACTAACTTTCTTGTCCTGGGATGAAGCTAAAAACATTTAGGAAAATCGTAGCAAGGATTTGATTTTTGTCCCCCTTTGTCATGTTCTCTTTTCTGGTCTGCCTATTGATTGGTGGCATTGGTTGCTGTCAACAAAGTTGCTTGTCTCCGGCAATGCTGTGCTTGTTGATCTGTGGTCATTATGGAGAAGGTTGGTTTCTAGGATGACAACCAGGCACCCTATGCCATTGATTCCCACAGGTGAACAGACTTTATTTCCTAAAATTTCTTCTATATGCATATATGCAGACCTCTGGACACTCAAGTGCAGACTGTGTGGTAGACTGGAAGAAACGCTGACAAAGAGCCATATTCAGCTTGTCCAGGTCTAAAGGAAATCACATGTTTTTATGAGCCTTAACATATTCATTTAAAAAAAAAAAAAACTGGAGAACCTGGTTCAGATAACCTTAATGGTCCAGACCAGTTATAAAATTTGATCATATACACATTTACAATCACAGTCAGCTTCATCACCAGACAGAAGCCACTTCACAGTATGGTTTGCTGGTTCCCAGCACATAGAAGATGATCAATAATGACCTGTTGAATAACTGAAAGGAATCTGGACACGGGTATTTTGTTAAATAGCAGAGTTTACTGAGTTACTAAAATCAATTCATTTTTCCAAGTCTTATTTGTAGGCTTCAGTGCTGTGTGCATAATTTCAGATCTAGTACAAGGAGGAATGTTGATCTATTAAACCCTGAAAATGGACTTCTAATGGAAAAACCAATTGGACATTAAGTAGAGTGGTGTTAGCAGTATCTGTTCTAATGGTACCTTTATAATGAATAGCTGATTAGCATCATGCTGCGATTAAAGAGAGGTGAATAACCTTTTATTTTAGCCCTCCTGAGGACTTGTACTCTATGCTGAATTGTTTTGAAACCTAGTTTTGTATTATACCTGATTTTGCTGAGTGAGGAAAAACCTGAAATGGTACCATTTTCATAAGAATTTACTCAACTCATCTTTCACAACAATGTAAACACACACAGTTTAACTTTGGGCATCCCAAGAGTAAATATAGAATGATATCAATTTTTAAAAACAAAACATCATAAACTCAAAGTTGAAAAGAAAGGGCTTCATAGTTAACTGAAATTAATCAAGGCAAACAAGATCATCTATCTGCAGAGGGCAGATAACAGCTGACAAAGTGTACAAGAAAATCCTGAAGGCACCACAGAATGAAGGGGGGGGTATTGATATGGTAGTTTGATAACAGGATATGTGGAATTTTGCAGGAATAGTGATATACGTGTGCTACTGGTGAAGATTAAGTGAACTGGATAAAGGTTTCTGAACACAAGATTTCCCTTTATACCATTCCAAGGGACAGAAATGAGGAGAAAAGGTTATCGAAAATGTATGGGCAAACTTCCTCTATTTCTTCTTGTGAATTCCAGCATAAATCAAAAAACCAATAGAAGCTGATTGAAGTGGAACTAAAGCCAGATGGTGACACGGAGGAGGGAAGGGTCCTCAGCTGGCACTCACTGCTACCCAACCATGCCATGATGACAACACGGGGAGTAGTTGGAAAGAGAAATACTGTTTTACTCCCTGTCAAATGCAATTTTAATCATGGCTGACTTAAGGCATATTACAGTTTAGTAGACGTTCCAATGTGTTATTTATGTGGATTTGTAAATTATATTCATTTCCTTATAATACATAAAGCACATATTAAAACTTCACTAAACTTGTCTCTCACATGAGATAATATATATTATTACTAATATTTACACTAATCATTTCCCTTAGTCACCAGGGACAAAGCAACAGCTGGGGATTGTCTTTAATCTACCAGATATTATACCAAATACAAAAGCACAATCTTCAGAATCATTTCATCAGTTTTCAAAATAAGAATATGAACATGAGTTATCATCTGTCACAACAGCTTAAAGTGATCAAGGCTTTGCAGTTGATCAAAATTGTGGCAAAATTAAGCCATTAAGCAAAGTTATTATAAAGGAGACTATATATCATAAAAGGATCCCTGGGTGTCCTGAATATTCTGCAGCTATAATGAAATTTCCCTGAGGGAATGGGAGTATATTTCATGATGTCCCCAGGGCTTGCTATTATTAGATACTACACCCCTGGGGCTAGAAATTAGGCCTGATACCTGTAGAATTGCTGAAGTTTGAGTGACAGAAATTCATAAGCAACATAGATGTGAAATCTATTGACACATTTATTTTCTTAGAAGCAGTTAATAGTATCCCACGTAGGTGGTCTGTAATCAGTGATAGTTTATGCAAAAGAGAAGAAATAATGTGTACAGAGAGGCACAGAGCTAAGAGAGAATCAAAGATCAAGAGGGCGGAACATCCACCAGAAAACTCTTAGAACTCATAAGTGAATTCAGTAAAGTAGCAGGTTACAAGATCAGTGCTCATAAATCCAATGCATTTTTATACATAAGAAATGAATCTTCAGAAAGAGAAATTAGGAAAACTACCCCATTCACAATAGCCTCGAAAAAAATAAAATACTTGGGAATCAATCTCACAAAAGAGGTGAAAGACCTCTACAATGAGAACTACAGAACACTAAAGAAAGAAATTAAAGAAAACATTAGATGATGGAAAGATCTTCCATGTTCTTGGATAGGAAGAATTAATATTGTCAAAATGGCCATACGACCTAAAGTGCTATACAGATTCAATGCAATTCCAATTAAAATCTCAATGATGTACCTTACAGAAATAGAGCAAGCAATTATGAAATTCATCTGGAAGAATAAAAAACCCAAAATAGCTAAAGCAATCCTCAGCAGAAAGAGCAAAGCAGGGGATATTGCAATACCAGATCTTCAACTCTATTACAAAGCAATAGTAACAAAAATGGCATGGTATTGGTACCAAAATAGAAAGGTAGATCAATTGTACAGAATAGAGGACACGGACACAAACCCAAATAAATACAATTTTTTCATACTAGATAAAGGTGCCAAAAATATGCAATGGAGAAAAGAAAGCCTCTTCAACAAATGGTGCTGGGAAAACTGGAGAACCATATGCAACAGAATGAAATTAAACCCCTATCTCTCACCCTGAACAAAACTCGACTCAAAATGGATCAAGGACCTCAGTATCAGACCAGAGACCCTGCATCTTATAGAAGAAATATAGGTCCAAATTTTCAACTTGTTGGCTTAGGATCAGACTTCCTTAACAGGACTCCCATAGCACAAGAAATAAAAACAAGAATCAATAACTGGGATAGATTCAAACTAAAAAGTTTCTCTCAGCAAAGGAAACTATCAGTAATGTGAAGAGAGAGCCTACAGAGTGGGAGAATATCTTTACCACTCATATTTCAGATAGAGTGCTAATTTCCAGATTATATAAAGAACTCAAAAAACTCTACACCAAGAATACAAATAATCCAATCAACAAATGGACTAAGGAAATGAACAGACACTTCACAGAAGAAGATATACAAGCAATCAACAGATATATGAAAAAATGTTCAACATCTCTATTAATAAGAGAAATGCAAATCAAAACTACCCTAAGATTCCATCTCACCCCAATTAGAATGGAGATTATCAAGAGCACAAGCAACAATAGGTGTTGGTGAGGATGTGGGGAAAAAGGTACACTCATAAATTGCTGGTGGGGTTGCAAATTAGTGCAGTCACTCGGGAAAGCAGTATGGAGATTCCTCAGAAAGCTTGGAATGGAACCACCATTTGACCCAGCTATCCCACTCAAAATCAGCATACTACAGAGATACGGCCACATCAATGTTCATTGCTGCTCAATTCACTATAGCCAGATTGTGGAACCAACCTAGATGCCCTTCAGTGATGAATGGATAAAGAAACTGTGGCATATATATACAATGGAATATTACTCCGCCATGAAGAATGATAAAATTATGGCATTTGCAGGCAAATGGATGAAATTGGAGAATATCATGCTAAGTGAGATAAGCCCATCTCAAAAAACTAAAGGACGAATGATCTCGCTGATAAGCGGATGAGGACTTATAATGGGGGGTGGGAGGGGTTAGCATTAGGGCTAGGTTTAGGTTTAGGGTTAGGGTTAAGGAGGGTGGTAAGAATGGAGGAAGGAAGGACTGTATAGAGGGAAAAGAGGGGTTGGAGGGGTTGGGGGAAGGGAAGAAAAACAGAATGAATGAAACAACATTACCCTATGTAAATTTATGATTACACAAATGGTATGCTTTGACTCCATATACAAATAGAGAAACAACATGTATCCCATTTGATTACAATAAAAAAAAAAAAAAAGAGGGTGGAACATTTTTCCTTTTACCACTGGAATGCCTGTTTCTTATATTACTGAATTGTCAAACACATTCACTGGGGAAATTTCGGTAAATAGTGTGAACACATCAACATCCCAAACACTAGCAACAGAAGGACTTCAAGTCAGAAAACAAACTTGAGCATTTCATAGGCCTTTCTAGATTGCAAGGAACAAAGCCAAGGGCTAAATTCTTCCCTCAAATTGCAAAAAGCCTGGGAAATGAGTGCCTTGAATCACCCACACTATCGTACCTTACGGAAAACCAGCTAGGTGCTATGGCGACTGAAATACATGTCTAGAGCTAGAACAAGAGTCAGTACACCAGGCCAGACTCAACTGCACTACTTTATTGGTAACCTCCTACCAACTCTCAGCTGTTATTTTCTATACTTGTTTCATTGTGTATTTGAAGAATATTCTTGTTTTATGATTCTTGATTCAGCTGCACTTTAGTAACTTGCAATCACTCATCTGTTCAGGGAGTATGTGTTGAATATCCGTTCCTATGCTAGACATAGGATATTGATGAAAGTAAGACAGACAGTCATCACCCTTGTGAAGCTAAGAGTCCAGTGCAAAAGAAAGGTATCTAAACCATCTCTACAGTTAAGGTAATGCTAAGAAAGAAAATACAGGTCACTATGAGAGCAAGTAACAAGTGAGTTGTACCTTGGTTTAACTTTTCTACTTATCACGCTTCAAACTATCTTGTGGTTACTGCCTATACCATCTTCTGGTGGAGCTTATTATAGATTCTACCTACTATGATTCATTATTCTGTCGCAGAGAAAATGATTGATTGATTTGGTCAATATCAACTTAGAGAATTTTCTTTGGGAAGAACAAACATTGCCAGGTTGTCTCAAAAGTCATTGAAAGTCTAAAAGATTGCTGGCTCTGCAAAAGCCACTCATTCATTTATGTTCAGGGTGAAAGGGACATATATTTAAAACATAGGGATTTATTTATTAAAAAAAAAACACTTTGGAAGAAATACAGGTGCATCAGTAATTCTGAATGTTCCATTTGAAACACAGAGGTGTCAAGTATGGATAATTCAATATTGGAATACAAATATATTTTTTTCTCTGACAAGAGTACAACAAAAAATCACTCCTGTAATTTGAATAGGGAAAATGCAATATTAAGAAGTATTGAAGGGGGGTATGGTGGAATATGCTTGTAATCCCAGTGACAGGAGGCTGAGGCAGGAGGATCATAAGTTTAAAGCCGACCTTAACAAATTAGTGAGACCCTGTCTCAAGAAAAATAAAGGAAGAAAGAAAGAAAGAAAGAAAGAAAGAAAGAAAGAAAGAAAGAAAGAAAGAAAGAAAGAAAGAAAGAAAGAAAGAAAGAAAGAAAGAAAGAAAGAAAGAGAGAAAGAGAGAAAGAGAGAAAGATAGATAGATAGATCTGGGAATGTGGTTCAGTGGTTAAGCACCTGTGGGTTCAATTCCCCATACCAAAAAATGTTAAAAAATTAAAAAGAAGTATTAAATTGGTGGAAGAGGCTTCCCTACAAGAAAGGACTAGAATGCTGTAACAAATACCATCATTATGGAGTTAGGAAACATCACGAGCTCTAGAGCTGAGGAGAGAAATTGAGAAAAAACTCAACCTGGAAGTGGGTTCCCCCTACTGTCTAACAGGAAGATGAGATTCAGACTTTGTTGAGAAAAGTGGCTGAGGCTCCACTGGGTGACAAAGAAATGCACTGAGGTGCCACAGCAAACTCCCGGTGAGATGCAGACAAAACTCATCAGGAGTATAGGGTAGGGGTTGAAAGTCACTGAGAAGCTGCTTGCTGTCACATGAAGAAGCTGCCCGCTGCTGTGCTGTGCTGCACGTGCCACTCACTGGGAAGCCACATGGGCACATCTTTCCAGCACCCTTACTGTTACTGCACAGCTGGCAAGTCAGGTTGACAGTCTCCAGCATCAAAAAGCATGGAAGGAAGGGGAGATTTGAAGTTGAAAGGTCTTTAAAATAATAATAGGCTTACCCTCATATTTAGAGCTAAGTTTAGTATTCTTTGTTACCATGGTTTTCAACTAGCCCAGTGACTTTGGTGATCCTCTGATGAAAATCAGCACTTTATTTATATCTAGACATTGTCTTTTGAAGTTATTTATCCAATTTTATAATGTCTGAATACAACTCTATGTGACAATTCATAATAATCAATTCAACTATTTTATAATGTTATGCATGCTCACATATTCAAATATGGATTTATTAGATTTATACACCACAGTTAAAATAGTTTGTTACTATGAACTATTGTGCAACTCTTTTATAATGGTGCAAATATTTAGAGATGACCCTGTCTTCCTGATTGTGTAAGATGAACTCTTAGAAAAATCGCACAATACAAATATTTATGTGTTATTTTACATGTTGTTTAGCTGCCTACTATGAGCCATGTACCTTAGTAAAGTTACAGAACATGAAGACATTACTGAGTTCTCTTAAAGGTCTCAGTAATTATTTGTAAAAATTGTGGTTCAAGTCGAACTTTGACATATGGAAATATCAGTCAGTAGGTGAGTTTGAGGGATGAAAAGGAACAGGCAAGGCAGAGATAACATCTTGAGTAAAGAAATGGTGTAAAGTGTAGAAATTGTTTTGTTTATGATGTTCCAATCATAGTTCTCCTTCAACATTTTAGTGAAATAGATCCCGTGGTCTTTTCTTTCCCCTGTGTACTTATCCTTCACACCACAGATAGATTAATCTTTGCACAAAGAAGTTCAGATTGTATCACTGTTGTTCAAAACCTCCATGCTTTTAAACCACACATGTTGAATTATGAAAAAATGTTTCTTCTGGTTTTCAAATCCCTCCAAAATAAAGCATCAAACGCAGTTTTCAATTTGTTATCTCACAACTCTCCAGTGCTCAGCCCAACTCGGTTGCCTCAATTTCCATTGTCCAAATGCTCACCTGGAAAACTTTTTGCAACTCCATAGGAAAAATGCTAGCCCTTCTTAAAAGTGAACTTTTTCATAAAGAGAGTCTTTTTCTCCCAATTTTCTTTACTGAACACTAATGTGAGTGGAGGTAGAAAGAAGATTCTTAAAATCATTAATGGAACTGACTTTTTTTTTACATCTCAAAGAGAGTTAAAAGGGAATTAAAAAATGTTAGAGGACTACAGAAGGTGGTCTGGTGTTAAAGTTTCTACCAATGGAAAGCCTCAAATGTAACGCCAGGAAAATAGCATTACCTGATTCAGGAGAAAGAGGGGAACCAACTCCTAAATCAAATAGATGTGAAATAAATAAGAAATTGTTCTCTTGGATAAAGAAGCAGCATGTGCATTCTTGAATTATTCTCAGATTTATTCTAGAAGTGAATGAATATCTCTTTCGTGTCAATGTCAAAGGTCAGGGACATGCCCTGTGACATTTTGGGTTCCCACATGAAACTCCCATAGAAAGAGAGAAAGCAGCGAGTAGATTTATTATCTCTCTAGAGTTGTCTGATTATTTATACCTCTTTATTCTTCCAGGGCTTTGATGAATAGTAAATTTGCAGTTGGCATCTATGCTTGCACTTCAGGCACTATAAATCTAAGACCCAAAGATCTTAGTTTTCTTAATGATCAAATGTGGGCCATCCTAAGGTCTTTAAGGAGGCTGTTTTTATTATTCAAGGGAAAAGTTTATTAAGATTATTGAAATACAAGTTGGATTCCAGATGTGTATGCAAATGGGATTGGAACAGGAGAATAAAGTAGCATGGAAGACCATGATCCTACTCTAATTTCACAATTTATTCCTGAGTTGCCTGTCAGTCTTGGCACATGATTGAAATGCAGCATCTAAGGAAGCCAGATTCCTTGTGCTGGAAACCACTTCTTTTGAAATAAAGACTGCTGTGGCACAGCAGAATTGTATGGCTCTGCAGTCTCTGATGACTTGTTGTGCATGAAGCACACTGAATACCTCTCACTTTCTTTTCTTTCTAGAGAGTTGGGCTTATTGAAGTGTAACTGATTTTTCTTTATAATATGTCAAACTGGCATTTTATTGATATAGGTAGTGGTGTTACACCATAATACTTTTGATGTAATTTTATACTACAGCGGGATTTGGAGAGAGAGCTCCTAGCTTAACCTCCCCCTTCCCTCATCTTCTTCCTTTTCTCCTTCTTTTTTCTCTTTTTATTTATTGTATAGCTTAATACAGAACAACATTTTAAGTCACCAGCAAAAGAACCTTTCTGAACTATGCTGATTAGCCTCTGTAACTTTTAAACTTAACTTGAAGAAAACCCTAGCCAGTCATTTAAAGCAAAATATAACAACCTTTAAAATCATAAGCAAAGGAAAAGAGAGCATTTTTATTTTGGTCTGTGGGATAATTATTCTCACTCTTAGCTTTACTTATTAGGACTTATTAAGAACTAGGAACATTATAAAATGGAAATTATACATTAATGTCAATTATAGTGAATAATCCCTTCTCTGATTATTGGAAATACCTATTTTTTTCAGCCTTCTAGAAGGTTAAACTCTTCTATGTTAAAAGGCCATAATTAAATTATTTAAGCTCAACTGAGAAAGGCTTTAGGTTGATAGTGGCATGGAAAGTTTTCAACATCAACTCCGCACTAACAAAGAATGAAACATTTCAAAGGATTAACAGTTAACTGCTTAACAATCAACTTAAAAGATATGGCTTTAGAAGTACATGCACAGACATTTATTGTCTCCAAGACTGGCACCACACAAGTGCGATCGGCTTTTTATGCTTTTGCTTTTCACTCAGGGCACCTTTGACTATGAAGACCATTTATCACGGTCACCATTGTCTGGCACTTTAGAGATCTCACTACCAACAGGAGCAGCAGGAGACTCCGGTTTAGAAGAAGAAACGGTTCCAAAATCATTTTTAAAGAATTTGAACCATTTAAAATTCTTTGTATTTTGACTTGTTCTATATTAGTAACAATGTCAGTGGCACTATTGTGGATGTGCTCTGAATACATACTTATTAAGGGGCAGCCAAGACATTAGAAGCTGTAACTCTTAAGGTTGGCCTCCTTTTGATTTTTTTGCCAAAGGTCTGTGACTGAAAGGCGAGGGGATGGCTTTAGTTGTGCTTGTCTCCCTAGCATCTAAAATTGGTGGTCTAGCTGAGTCCAGGGAACAAGCTGGAGAGAAGAACAGACTGGTACCAGTAAAGACACCTGGCCTCTCCATAATCCTGCAATAATCAACTTTGAGTTCCAACAGGGAATTTTAACAGTTGATAACTTTTTTAAAGCAACTTACATTGCACAACTTATTTCTCAAGATGAGTCAATGCAGTTGTCAGAACAAAACTACTCTCCGGCTAGTATATCTGCAGGTCTTATGCAGTCTTTTGATAGCTGTTTTTCTGATCTTCTTCATCCTTCTGATAGATTAGGCAGGGAATAGAGGATGAAGTTATTTTATCATAATGCTCTGTTGTCTGAGGTCAACAGAGGGATGATTCTTCCTCCAATTTAGAAAACAGAGCAATGAGCATAAATGCAAGAATTCATTCAAAATTTTGGATTATAAAATTAATCCTGAAGTGGTCTGTGGTCTAAAAAATACTAACTGGATTGCAGGCCAAAAGGCCTGCATTCTGTTGCCAGTGTTTTCTGACCTGCTTCAAGAGCTGAGAGAGCTTCTTGGCCTGTAGGGTCAGGATTGGAAGTTTATGAAACCTGTGTCTGCTTTTTCATCACTTAATCCCCTGCATTATTTTGGCTCTGAATAGATCTGACTTAACCTGGGGTAAATGAGATTGGGTGTAGATTTCATCTTTCTTTAGGAAATAACAGCATTGAGCACAGCTGCCCATGACATTCAACTCTATAGAGAAGGTTATCTTCTGATAGTTAGATTCTTTTATTGTATACTTGTGATAGAAATGACTCATTCCAAAAACTTCTATGACTTTAAATAAAAATATGTGCAATTGTCTATTTAGTGTCTGTCCCCCCTGCCCCAACTGTACTCGGCATACTAAGGAGATAGGAATTGTATCAGTCCTATTCTTCACTGTGGGCAGGAGAGTGTCTATCATATAATTTAAGTGCTCAATAAGTATTGTTCTATTAATAAATAGAAGATTAAACTGAAAAACCTGAGGTTCTATATCACTTGGTTTTGGTGCCATAAAAAAAGATAACAGTATAAATGGGGAAAGAAAATGGAAATTTGGGTATTCTTTCCTTTGAATTCACCAAAAGAACAGATTAAGTTATTCATAAGGTCATTTTATAAACATTTTACAAACTTTTGTTTGTACCTGATCAAAATACTAACTTTGATCATGACTGTTTTAGTCAGTAGTTTCGTGACTGTGAGTAAAAGATCTGAACAGAGCAATTTTAGGGGAAGAAAAGTTCATTTGAGGCTTCATGGTTTCAGAGGTCTTAGTCCATAGAAGGCTGGCTCCATTCCTCAGGGCTCAAGGAGAGGCAGAACATCATAGTGAAGAGTGTGGCAGAGGGAAGCAGCTCATATGATGAGAGCAGAGAGCAGTGAGCAAAGAGAGTCCACTTGCCAGATACAAATTATATACCCCAGAGCCACACCCCCCACTTCCTCCAGCCACACCCACCTGCCTCCAGTTACCACTCAGTTAATTCCATCAGGGATTAATTCTCTGATCAGGTTAACACTATAGCCCAACCAATTTTCCTCCAAACCTTCTTGCATGGTCTCGCACTTGAGCTTTTGAGGGACACCGCATCTAACATAACAATGACACTAACTTTTGTTTTAATATGGTCAATCTGCTCCTCAGTCTGTGTTTAAATGCAATACCATTCTATAAGCCAGATCTTACACCAAAATTAAGACAGAGGTGTGTGACTAGAGGATGATCATTTTAATGAAAAAAAAAAAATGTTTCTTTTCAGAAACCCAGACATTTCTGTCAGATCCATATGGATTCAAATTCTGGCTGAGTTATTTTAGGCAGATTACTTAACTTTTTATATCCATAAAATGTGCATATTGGAGCCAGTCCATAAGATTGTTTGTTTTAAGGATAACTTTACATAAAATATGCAAAGCACCTATGGTGCCTGGTGCATAGTAAGTGCCTTATGCATATTAGCGGCTATTATCATAATGGTAAAGCGCATTTTATAATAAACTGAATATTCCAAGTCTACAAAAATGAGTTCATATTCTAGAGTTCATTTTCTGTGAATAATGAAGTTTCATAACCTCACTTCCATCTTTGAAGATTGCTTCCATCTGTTACTGAAACCCGGTTGTTTATGAAGATTATAGCTTCCCTTGTTGTCCTCATCAGGCACTTTATCTCCTATACCCCAAGTATCATGAAGTCTAGAGGTGCTCTCCCTGATTTTCGATACAGTTGTCTTCACTATACAACTGTATGAAGATACAGATATCTTCACTATCTGTCAATCACCACAGCACCAAAGAAGTACATGCTATCGAATTATACCATCCAGTATTCTTCCTTGTGTTGTCATCTACAACTTCACTTTTACTCCCCTAGTTTATTGTTTTGGCTACTAACTCACTGTTTCCTCTACAGAGGACTTGTAGCATTACTTGGCAATCTTAAGAACCACATAAATGATTCATCTAGTGTTGGCTTCAGCTCTTTAACAATATAAAAAAAAAATAACCTTTTCCCTCTACCCTATATCCACATGCCCAAATGGAAGCATCCTGTTTTGACTATCATCTCGTGATTTTTCTAGCTTGCTTTCTCTATAAACCCAAGTACAATAATTCCTCAACCACACAGATTCGATTTTGTTGTTTCCACTACTTTATAATGAGCTTATCTTTGTCCATAGCCTTACCTCTCTTATGCATTAGCTTAGATCACATGGTCCACTGTGAAAACCATTCAATTGTCTCAGATATTTTTATAACATTAAGACACTTTTATACTCCTCACTCATATCTGATAAAAATTCTTAATTCAATGAGTAATTATCAATGAAAATAAAAGGATTTGTCTTTCCTATCATTAAACCTGTTATTCACCTGCAACTTTGATGCATTGATTTATTTCACAATAAATCAACTCAATGTGGACTTCATCCTCTTCTTTCTCATTCAAAGTCTTTGTTCCTGAAATTATTTCTTTTCCCTTTGCCATCAATGCCATCCCCCACAATTAGATCATTTTCAAAAAAAATTTTAAAACACACATGAAAACCACAATGACAGTTTTATCATGAGAACACCTCTCTCTCCAACTCCTTTCCTTTCTCAGCAGTCTTTCGCAGCAAAACTCCTTGAGTGATTGGAGTATGCTGCCTGCTTATTCACCTCTTCTTTCTCTCATTAATGTATTATCATCAGGATTTTGTCACTACCACACCACTGAGGTTTCTCTTAATAATGTCACCTGGAAATCCATATGATCAATTTTATCTCATTGCATCATGCAATGGTGTCCCTCAGCAGCTTTGGACATAATTGATTGCTCTTTTTTTTCTTGGCAAGTCAATCCACGTTCTTTTGACTCTTAAGACATCAACTTCTTTTGTTTTCCTCCTACTTCACTAAATGAGCCAAATTATTATATTCTATATTTCTTCGTCTTTTTTTTTTTTTTTTTTTTCATTTGAAATACTTCCCGGCTCAGAGACCTCTCCTCCTCTCTACCTATGAGCACATTCATAAGCAATCTCCCTTTGTGATTTGGAACACAGTATAATTTTATGCCAGCTCTCCAACCTTTATCACCATCCCTGAACTTTATATCTGAAGAAAGCATTTATTTGTAAGAGAATTTCTGATTACTTATTATCCTGCTCAAATCTGATCCTCCTAGCTCGTCCCTATCTAAACAGCACAACGACACATTCAGGTGCTCAGGCAAAAACCTTAAACAGTTTCTTTGATTTCTCACTTTCCTTAATACCCTTTATCCATTCAATCAGCAAGTTTTGTGGGCTTTATCATCTGAATATATTGAAATTCAATCTTCTCAACATTTCTACTGCCAGGAGCCTAGCTCAAGCAATAATTATCTCTTACCTGAGATAATTATTAGTTTGATGTATGAGATAATTATCAGATAATATATTAGTCTTTTAATTGTTCTTTCTACTTCATTCACAACACCTATAGTATATTTCCCATAAAGCAGTTACAGATATATTAAAAAAGAAAAAAATATACACTCTATGATATCATTCTCCAGTTGCCACCTCTGGTACTCATCAAGACAAACCCTCCATAGGCTTTGATCTCACGGTGAATAAATGAGAAGATGTAAGCGCTGATTGTAGTAGACCTGCATTCAGTGATTCCTAATCCTTTTTCACTTGCTCCTTCATCCACCTCAATTGTAGAAATGTTGAAGATGCTTTCTAATGGGTTGAACTCATTTCTATTCCAGAGCTTTTCCACACTCCGTTCAGACAGATGTGCTAGCTCTTTGCCAGTTTCTCAGGTGACATGCTCTCTACCATCACCTCAGTTACTCTTCAAAGGTCATCTCCTCAAGAAGGAATTTCTAGGTGTCTATACTTGAAGTATCTCCTCTTTCCCCAGTCATGAACAATTCCCTTATTCTTGCTTTGATTTTTGTAAGATTCAACATGTCAGACTATATACACACACACCACATACATATATGTTTAATGTATTGATTTCTTCCAACAGAATTCATTGAAAGAGTTCATTGGTTTTGCCCAATGCTTTAATTGCATGGCATAACATAGTTTCTGACACATTTTAGATATTTAACAGATAACTGTTAACCGATGTTTTGAATCAGTGCTAAAAATGAATTAAATGGCTTTGGGGTTTTGTTTAGCTATGTAATTGATTTAGACAAAAATGAGGAGGCAGAGAAAAAATTGCAATTAAATGCACAGAGTTGTAACATTGATTGTTTTATTTAGGTAGGATAAGGGATATGACGTGCTTTAATTAGCATGTGCACTGCTAGTGAAGGCAACCCTAGAAGTATCTGCATTTGAGATGATCTTAAGGATTTCATAATCATGGACTGTCTTCATAACTGCCAAAGCTAATAATACATGCCTCAGAGAGGCCACAACCAAGAAAATTATCATTTGGGTTAAACAATTGCAGTCTTGTATTTAATTCTGTTCCTTTTGCCTGAGTCCTCTGTCAGTGACATAGGACAGCCACTGCCCCATTACTCAACTCTATTGAGAAGTTTCTTGCCAATTGATAATCAATAAATGATAGGCATTAATGTGAATTATTAGATGTCAAGGTATTGAAAATAACTGCAGTGACCAAGATGGACCCCAGGTATTTATACTTCATTCAGTTAACCTTTGATTGAGGAAGGCATTTATTATAAAATCGTAGGTGTGACATGCTTTACAAAGGGGGAATTCCAAGAAGCCATGTTCTCAAGTTCCTCTCGACCTAGGAATAGTCCCTCCTCGATCCTTGAGGGTTAGAAGTTCTCAAACTCTGACCAACTGGAGTTTCTGTTTCTTTAGTGTCTTAAGAGTTCCTTGTTCATGAGAAAATTATTTTCGCCCTGGACAAATTATGGTCCAAGAACCACATTCACTGCAGATTTGAAAAGCCAGTCAAGAGTTTTGCTGTGATTTTCCTATCTTAGAAAATTTTTCTCTAACCTGATACTTAACTCATCTTTGGAACCAGAGGCAATAGTTGAAAACATTGGCTATTAAGTGCTCACTCAGTGACTTCCAGAAAATATGATCCAATCTTGACAATAAAACTCCAGAAATAATATTTTTATGAATCAGCTTTCTCTAATTCCAGACACTAGATAAGATGGTTAGTGTTTAATATTTCTCACAAATTAATTTAATATTAATTAATTTAATATTTCCCACAAATTTAATATTTCTCCCAAATTATGGACCTTCCTGATGAACTTTACAAGTTCTATAGATAATTACAGAAGATGGAAAATTATTTCATTGAGTATTTTTACCTTACTTAAGTCAGAGGAAAAGATATTTAGGAATGATATAAAATTGAACTTGATAGGTTGTGTACATGAGGTTGTGTTATACAACAGAATGGCAAATGAGGTAGAAACAGTTTGCTTTTTTCATTTGGACAGTTTAAAGAATGCTGTTTTAGCATTTGATAGATATGGACTTCAGAGCTTAAAATAAAAGAAGAAATTATATTTGCTTCTTGTCTTTTATTTTTAGATATTTTCTCAAGGCCTCCATGACTTGTTATTTCTCAAGGTTAACATATTCAAACTAAGCTTCCCACTAAGTATTTGATTTATTGGAGCACATGTAGCCTCTTACTGAGTGGAATTGCTGTACCTCTTCTGGTGTACATTTTCAAAGTAAGTGTGGTGAAGCAAAGCAAAAATTGTGTCTCTTTTGTGAATGTGAGTGCCAGCTCTCCTGGCAGAACACTTAGTTTCCAAGATGAATGTGCAATTGATACTAGATGGAGCACATTTAAGCTTTTTACCCTCCTACAAAATAACTAAACCACACTGTGATTTTTAACTTATTTCTGTATCTACTTTAACTAAAGGCATTTTCATCTATTGTCTTTAGCTACTTTTCAGAATTTCATGTGTCAAATTGGGAAGGTAATAATTGCTTTGCTATTAATGAATTAGACTAATTATAGGACTATATGATACAAAGTCAGCTAAAAATGTAGAATGTTATTTAAAAGCTTAGTTTACTACAACTTACTGTATTATGATACACCTTTTTAAATTGGTATATTAAAAATTAAGAAACATTTTAAAACATCTTAATAATATGTGATGCTGACAGAATATATTTGGTCTATAAAAATTAATCAGATATCAAGCCCTATTTAAAAGCAATGTGTTTTATAGATTTATTCCTTACCTCCTAATACCAGTACTTTAAAAAACATGCATCTTTGTTGTTTTTTTTTTTTTTTTGTGCACAAAATCATTGCTTCTACTCCTCGTTATTTTCAGAGTAATCACGTATTGCAAAAGTCATTACTATTAAGCAATGAGACCCTTAAGATTGTGACTATTACTTGTGTCTAAAATAATACTTCCCATTCTCTTAGATTTTCAATAATTAAAAATATACTTTTTCTGATTATATTAACTGATAAAGGTATAAACACTATCAGAAATACTTATCTTAGAAAAGAAACTCAATAGTTGTGATATATATTAAAATTCAGGTGTTAGACAAATTTCTCACTGCATTACATTTGTGTACTTCAATTTTTTTCCCCCTTTGTACTGGGGATTGAACCCAGGGGTGCTTCACCAAGCCACAACCCCAGTCCTTTTTATTTTTTATTTTGCGACAGGGTCTCACTAAGTTGCTTAGTTTTGCTATGTTTTTGAGGCTCACTTTGAACTTGTGATCCTCCTGCCTCGGCCTCCTGAGCCACTGGACCTATTGATGTGTACCACTGTGCCTAAATTGTATTTTGATTTTTAATGTATAATTACTTCCAATTATAAGTTTAATGTGTTGAAAAGTTATCTCTTCTCAAAAGAACCTGCTATGTGACATGAGCTTTTTTATCTTTTTGAGAGCATTTTGTTGTAGAGATTTCAGATCCCCAAGTTGACTACTATTTCAACATGAACTGTTGAAACTCCCACTAAAGTAAGAGGCTCACAGCCTTATTCATTTTAGCAAATGAGGAAACTCATCTTCACCGCTTTGAGATCAACATATTGGGTATATTCAACTACCCGGAAAAGCAGATATACCTAGTAGAATAATTCTAGAAAAAAAAAAAAAAAACTCCATTTTGAACTAATTTTATCATTTGAATTGTTTTGTCCATTTAATTGCCTTCATCAAATTTCTCCCCAATTTATCTCCCTCAATTCAACCATAATCTGAGTTTTTTATATCCCGACCTTGAATATTATTACTGAAGCTTTTATTACACATGCTCCACCAGGCAGAATGTGTATCTTCATAGTCTGTATTTTATATTGAGATTATGATTATGTTTTATTTTATAATACAAAATTGTATAGAATTAAAATCACCCTCAGCACCTATCCTTGATCCTAATCCTTTCTCTTACCAAGAGATCAAAATATTTCTTCATCAGGAATTGCCATAAAACATCACTAGTTATGACAATTAGTCATTATAAATATCCCACTGGGTCAGGTTCTTTCTTTTTTACCATCAAAAAGCATTTTTCCTTGGACGTAAATCTCTATTAAAGTTTCCATGTTTTTGTAAACAATCACCAAGAGTGTGTACCAGTTATTATGGCCCTCTCAACACTTACCTAGTAAGTTCCTTATAAAACTAGTGTTTGTTTATGATATGTTTATTAATTTGTAGAAAATAATTTTCACATAAATGATGCCAATACAGTGTAAATATTTGAAATCATCAACTGTAGTTTTCTAGGTAATCATATCTCAGTAGTTATAGTTTAAGGAGTGTTAATTCCACCTTTAGGTCATAAACAAATAGCAATTCTTCAAAGTTGCTTGATGGACCGGACCAGGAGAAAATGACTTATATTTTATAAGAAAGATAAATACTCAACATACTCCATCTTCCCGACAAACATTCACACTCAGTCTTTATATGTAATGATTTATTGAATATTTTCATAAACTAAACAAAGTTTCCTTTTGCATAAATTCTATGTATGGTTTTTCTCAGTTCAATGTTCTTCCAGAGTAACACACAGGCTTTAGTTAGTGCTGCTGTACTTCTGACTCCAATTTGTTTCTTTCTTTAAAAGTCATGTCCAGAAGTATAGGGATCCCTACCAAAAATCAAAATCAGAAGCTCCTGAATATTTGGTCAGTCTATTAATAACAATTAACAGAATTTATAACATTTTACTATTTAAATGTGTAGTTTGAGACTCACTTATTCTCAAAAGATTTACTCTTCTATGAATTCATTGTGGATTTTTTTGTCTGTAGTCAAGTAATGTTATTATGCACTTTACATTTTTCTATTGAGGCAAAATTTATGATAATCTGTTACTAAGTTGAAACTTTGGACTTGCCGCATTAATTTTTTTCAATGTCCAAGAGAAACCACAATTTTCTGTGAAGAGATCTTGCAGCTGCCCACTTAGCTCCTCTGCCAATCACATGTGCAGGTAAGGTTATCACAAGAGCACTGGAATAAGCTCACAAGGAAATGGCAACCCTGCCTTTTCCTGGGCTATTCATTGCATGACAAACAGAGTGTATGTGCAATTCAGGCTTTTTGTAAAACTATGTAACTGTGAATTCACTGCTGCCTTTTTCCAAAACTTGGCTGTGCAACCAATATTGCTGGAGCTCACAAAAATATAAAGTTCATTCATTCAAGAAATATAGAAAAATGCGTATGCTCCCATCTTACCCAAAGTTCTGATTCCATAATTTGGGGACAGGAATAGGACACCTTTACATTTTTAAAATCCAGAGTTGATTCTGAAAAAAATAAGGAGGATTTGAAACTTCTTTTCTAGGTACTCTAAATTATACTTCTGAATCATGTCAAAGAATATGAAACTTCCCAGTAGCCAGAGAGAGCCACAAATTTGATTTGAACTTTCTTAGTAGTCAAAATGCTGAGGCTACACATAATAGAATAGTCCCAATAAACTTTCTGGAAACCACTGAATTTATTTGTACCCTCTTGGCTTCTGCGCATCATATGGTACAGAAAGTGCTGCACATTCGAGGTATTCCATCAACGGTGTGTAGATAGGGTGGCAAAAACAAGAATCCCAAATAATATCAAGACACTCTTCCTATTGGACTCAATTCCTTTAACATCCCTGTCAAACATAACTTCCTCAGGGAGTCATCTCTGCCCATTGTTCTCACCTCATTTTATTTGAATCTCTACTAATAGCTTTTATTACCCTAATGGGTATGTGCCTTGTGATTCTTGGCCTCTTCCTTGGTTGTCCTCTTGATTGCATGGATGTTGTCTTTTCAGTCCTCATAGTTTCATCAGTAGCTAGTACGGAGCCCTTCAAAATGGTGTGCTCAGTGGAAAGATACCGTATATCCAAATACAAACTGAGTCCTGAGAACATAAATGATATTATTGTTCAATTTGCAAAGTAAATATTTAATCTGATATAACAATGATAATCTTGTACTTGTTTTCTACTACTGCTATAAAAAATTGTTGTGAACTTAATAGCCTACAACAACACAAACTTCTTATCTCACAGTTCCATAGCTCAGAAGTCCAAATGGACTTGGCTAGTGCTACCACATAAGGCCAAATTCAACATGTCAGCTCACTTTTATTTGATGGTTCTGGGGTGATATTCACATCCAAGCTCATTTAATTGTTGGCAGAACTCAGTCCCTTTTTGTTGCAGGCCTCAAGTCCTGCTTTTATGCTGCTGGTCAGCCAGGAGGCTCTCAGCTCCTTAAAGCCTGCATTTTTAAAAAATCTTGTTACCACCTCCATTTTCAAATCGGTAAGCAGAAATTCTTGTGATTCCAATCTTTCTGACTTTCCCTTCTGATATAAATCTTCTGTTTGCAGCTAGGAGAAAATTCTCTGCTCTTAATTGCTTATATGTTTAGATCTAGCCTCATAATCTAAAGTAATCTCCTTATTAAATTACTCCTATAAAATCCCTTTTGGTGTGAAATGTAAGATACTCAAATTTCAGGCATTAGATCATGAACGTATTGGGGTGTTTTGCCTATTAGACTTTTGTACATCTATTAGCTCTCTATTTCTACTTTTCCCCTACCACTTGGAATTTTTTCTAGGTTTTGTTTTTATTTATTTTTCTCCTTCCAGTTCCTCTTCTTATTGGCACATAATAATTATACAAAAAAAAAATGGTTTTCATTATGGCATATTTATACAGGCACATAACATGCTTTGATTAATTTACCACTTTAAGTCATTAGAACCCCTGCCACCCAGCATCACCTCTTGGTAGAGCTACTTTGTTCAATTATATTAGCTAGGGTTGTCTAGAGATCCAGAAACAACAGGACATACATGATAGGTAGATAGAAAGATGATAGATGGTCAGACATGTGAGAGGGTTATGTTGAAGGCATTGGTTCGTATGAGTATGGATGCTGAGCAGTTCTGACAGGCTGTCTGCAAGCTGGAAAACATGGGAGAAAAGGCAGGACTTTATCCCACGTACAAAAGTCCCAGAGACAAGAAGGTAAAGGATATAATTCTCAATTTGAGGCAAAAGGCCTGAGAAGTTGGGTACAGTTGGTATAAGTCTCATAGTACAAAGTCCAGACAGCCTGGAATTCTGATGCCCCAAAGCAGGAGAAGCATATCCCAACTCCACGTGAAGAAGAAAGTGCCCTTTCTCTGCCATTTTGTTCCTTCTGGGTCCCTAGGCAACTGGATAATGCCCACTCACATGGAATGCAGATCTTTCTCATGTAGTCCACTGACTTTCATGCCAATTTCCTCTGGAATTTTTCTCACAAACACACACAGAAATAGCAATTTACCAGCCCTCTAGGTATTCCTTCATCCAATCAACTTGGCACCTAAAATTTATTATCACACTAGGCTAAATCAAAGTTTGGCAAAATGTGAACTCTTTAAGTAGATTTTAGATTCAGCTGGGAAGTTTGGGTATCATAAGCTTTCTTCCTTCCCAAAGACATACTGATCCTTTAGAACAAGTTTTCTTCCTTCTTAGTCTTGTTCCATATGAACCTTATCACACTGTGATCCAGAATATATTCACTTCATGTTTAATTAATTCTGAGCTTATAGCATGTCTTCACCTTAGAAGCTGCAGAGAATATTTTTCTTAATTTCTATAGCTACTCTTTGCTATTAACTTAAAAGAATGAGTATGAGCAATTTAAAATGTGTGGGTCTCTCTGGATTTACACTATAATTTTTTCCTTAAATGCAGAAAATAAATGGGGTATCAGGAATCTGTTTTCACAGAGTCTACCAAAAGAAAACAACGCACATTTAAACTGTAACTTCAAGATTTGTTTCACTTTTAAAATAGGTGACTATCTTAAAATACAATAGCATTTTGTACTAAAGGCTGAGGTACTAAAACACATCAATTTAAAATAAAATCATAATAGTCTCCAGAGCTACATCTTATCACACTCACTTCTCACCAAAAAAATAGTGTTGTGTACAGATGGCAGAAGTGATGTGATGTAAAGTATGTTGAGAGTATTTGTTAAGATACCGTTGGGGGCCACAGCTTTATAGCAGCTGTAGTCCTTTCTTGGTGAGCGTGGCTTTAAAATAATCTCTCATCTTATCCAGTTTTTTTTTTTTTTTTTTTCCTGAAAGACTATTTCATTATCCTACCTTTTCAATGACTTTTCATAAAGGAATACAAGATGATTCTGGCTTTAATATGTACCATTTAAAGTAGTTATCAATGATACATTATTCATTCCATCCAGTGCCCCTGTGAGGGGGGTGAGTGAATAATTACAGGTGACTTTCAGATGAGTGAAGATCTAATGTAGCCTTGAAGGATTCTAAGTATGGGGTGTTTTGTCTGATGGGTGAGTAAGCATGGAGTCATTAGCATGACATTTGAGAGATCATCTGGAATTTGTGACTAAAATAAATCTATTTTTCTTTCCCAAGATAATAGACTACTGTTCTTACCTGTGATACTGGATTTTAGATTTTTCTCTTCTTGTTTGAGGATTTAACACTTACCAGGTCTATTTTCTTTCAGGAAAGGGCACAGAGTGAAGCTATCAAAAACAATAATGTTTAATTTAAAAAAAAGTGTTTAAAAGCCAGGAAATGAAGAAAGAGAGAGGGGGCGGGGGGGGGAGAGAGAGAGAGAGAGAGAGAGAGAGAGAGAGAGAGAGAGAGAGAGAGAGAAAGGATTCCTATTTCCTTTCCATGGCTGTCTTGAAAAAACATTATTTCCAAGGAATTCTAATGTTTAAACCAGGTTTATAAAATTTTCCTGAGCAATACCTTCAATGAGCCATTTATCCTGTTGGTTACTCTGTTAAATCTGTCCAACTCTTAGGTCACCAACAGTACGTGGAAAGATGTTTGCTATCAATCTTTGTATCATCCTATATGGAGAGATTAGGATGTGATTACCATGTATATGATACCCAAATTTTTTGAATTCTTATCTCTTTTTCTCTCTCTGCCTCAAAACAATTCTATCTCTATACCACACAGAGGGAATAAAAGGTTGTTCTCTGCCTTAGATTTTTTTTTTTTCTGGTTGAGCCACATTGAAAAAAGAAGAATTTTAGACAGTAAGGGATCAAGTGCTCAGGATAAACATATCTGCCAACATATTTTTGATGTTGGTTGTGCAATGCACAATAAGAATGATGAGACAGGGTTCCTCTCTAGTTCAATGAATTTTTCTGTTTTTTGTTTTTTATTTTTTCCATTGTCATCTTGATTCCAGTCTCTTAACTTTATTTCTTCTTCCTTTGGAATACCTCCCCCATTACCTCTTCTGTTACATTTTCTCTAGCTATCCAATTATCATGAGACCCCATAATAAGAACTTTTCATCTTTACCAGACTAATTTTTTTTCTTAGAACTGAGAAAACTAGGTTTGCATAAAAAATGTACATCAATTGAATTGGGGAAATTAAAACTATTCACTTTTCATTATTTTCCTCATGCTTCTAGAAATAATATTTGTTTTCAGTGGTCCTTCTTTAATTTTGTCTTTCAGTTCTCCAGAAATAATTACTACCATGTCATTTTTTATGCTAAGTCTCCAAGGTCAAAATCTGTTTCATAATTAGTTTGAATAGTTCTGTTAACCTACTCTAAAGCTATGAATACTAAGAGAGAGCATGTGAAAGCAATTGAAGAGATTTCCCCATTTTGCTGCCTTCTGCCTGATGCCCTACCAAAGTATTTCTTGAATGTATTCATTTATGACTTTTTTTGTTCTACTGCATAAAAGTTCATGTAACCTGGCTCACAGAAGAACATGCCATTCTGAATAGCGTAAATTCATGTTCCTAGGCCATATGTTTTAGTCAGCTTTTTTTGCTGCTGTAACCAAGACATGAAGAGAACAACATAGAGGAGAAAAAATTTATTTGGGGGCTCACCGTTTCAGAGATCTCAGCCCATAGAGAGTCAACTAGAGGGAAGGCTGAGATAATGACTGAAACATGTGGAGGAGGAGAGCAGCTCAAGACATCACACAGGGAAGCAGAGAGAGACTAAGCTCAGCTCACCAAATATGTACTACAAAGGCACACCTCCAATGGCCCACCTCCTCCAGCCACACCCTACCAGCATACAGTCACCGCTGGTTAATCCATGTCAGAAGATTAATTCATTGATTGGGTTAAGGCTTTCATAATGCAATCTATAAAGATTCCCTTCTAAACCTTTTTGTATTATCTTGCACATGAGCTTTGGGGGAACACCTAGTATCTAAACCATAACACCATGTAAACTCATGTTTGGATCAGAATAAACTATTTTGTTATTTCCTTTAAGGCAGACTTGCTATTTTATGTTGACACCTGAATGCAAGCTTCCATCCAAGGCAAAACATATAATCAGAAGATCAATAATCACAACAGCTGAGGGAAACTGAATTATTTCACCCAGAAATTGCACTATTTATTAAAGGAGGGGTAAAAATGTTACTAACCACCCTTTCAGAATTTCTCTGAACTATATTACACAGGACAACAAAAGGAAGAACTTTTATTGTTTCATATGAAGGTGCTCCTAAGACTGGGTTCCTCAACCAACAATAACTCTCATACACAGTTTTTCATTCATTCATGTACCCATTCAACAAATATTTATTGAGGTGCTAGCAGGTGCCAGGAAACTGAGATAGAGAATCGAACATTTTTTTCTCATGTTTATTCACAATGTGGGTCAACATGTAGATGTAGCATCAAAACCCAATATATAAAAACTGCTACAGAGTTGTATATGAGGAATACTGTGACACAAAGGTGAAGCTGTTCATGATTCAAGGAAGAATTTTTACAATAGCTGAAGACTCCCTTTCCTGAGATTGCTGAGTGACTTTGAATAAGATCTACTACATCTTTGGATGTCAGTTACCTCATGTTTGAATCTGGTAAGAGGAACAATGGCTAAATTTATCAAGCACTTTCTATGTGGCAAATGCTCTTCTAAGAATCTTGCACACACTATTTTTTCCAACCAACCCATCAGATACATACTATTAACATGCCACTTTCATCTAGGACAAAACTAAGACCCAGAGAAGTTAAGTAATTTGGGGACAGTCACCCACTAATAAGTGCTAGCGATGAGATAACACTACTCTTTCTTCTATGAGACCTAAGTGAAACTCTTGCAGTGAAAACAATCCACATCTATTCACTGAGAAAACAGCTGGAGAATATTGTCTAAGTTTAACATAAAATAAAATGGAGTTTTCTTACAGTGAATTTATTGTTCATATATTTTTAAAAAGCTCCTTTTAATGCACTTGTGTTTCGTTTCCATGGCACCCATGAACTTGTGGGAAATATAGTGTACTTTTCTAAAATCAGATGTTTAAATTCTTTCAGACTTCTGACATAGGAGTTAGAGTGCAGGGCAGGATGACTAAATGCAGAGTGGGTGGCAGAGCAGTGTGAATGGAGGCTCAATGTAGAAAATGTGTGGCCTTAAAAATATTTTTCGAGCTCTTCTTGAGTTAGTTGGTATGATGGCTTCTTCTAAAGCCATAAACTTACCACACAATGTGGAGTTCCCTTTAAATGCACCCACAACACCAGTATCTTCTATCCCCTGGACTTTTCCTGCTGCCAGGATCTGCACACAGAAACACAACTAAACTCAGCACTGATGGGAAATAAGCTTCAAGTTTACATTTCTTCCCTTACTTGCTTACCTATAATAATCCTTCTCATTTCCTATTTCTGAAAAAAAAAAAAAGAGTACATTCCATGTATTTCATGATGTTTCTAAAGAAAAAATTAATCTTTATAATTTTCTATTTAAATAAATGGCACCATTGAATTTTCCTGACCCTTTATTGAGAGGGGGGAGCTCTATGGGTGAGAATTGCTTACTGCTAGGCTGATGGTCCCACTGGGGCTGCACTGACATGACTTTCAAAACAGAGTCAGTTTCAATATTTTTGGTATATTTGTACTTCTTTTTAAAATGTTTTGAGGGATTCATAAGTGAGAGATTTGTAGATAAATTAATAAATGTGTGTATTCTTAGAACAAGTTATATGTATCTCTGAGGAAAGACTCCCTCTTGGTATGCAAGTTTCTAAGTACTAATGTAGCTGTGATTAAAAAGAAAATCATTAAGGATCAAGCATTTTAATGATACTATCACCTGTGTTTCTACCTTTTTTCTGCAAAAATATAAAAGCCAGTTGCCTGATGATATTATTATTTATCGTATAATATGAAAACAATTAAGGCACATGATTTGTCTAACATTAGTCATTATTAAAATAAGAGAGAAGTTTCAGAATATCAGTAAACACATTAAAATTTTAATTTGAATTTGAACATGTATTTAATACTTTGTCACTACTGAAATAATATTTGAGTAATAAAGAGTATTTAATTTTAACATGAGAATTATTAAAATAAGTACTTGTTCAATGAGAATAAAGACATTATACAGTGATTTTTGGTGGGAATAATTGGCAATTGTAGTACTTAATATTTCAAAGCCTATATAGTAAATGTAATAATGTATATTTATAATGCACTTTGGAGTCTCATATTTATAAGATGTTTTATATGAATTATCTTTCTGTTCCTTGAATAATAGTTAAGATAGGTAAGACACAAATTCTGACTTCTCTTTCAAATATGAGGCCTTTGATATTGGAATTGTGATGTGCCATTCTCAAGCTCATATAGACAACATGGCCAAGAGCTAGATGAGTTAATTCTTTCTTCTGATTCCAGAACTCCCCTCTCTTGAGTGAGGGCATGCTCATTCCCCAATAGGTTAATGAAACTGTTATTTATCAAATGAAAACCAAAAGAACTTTTTTCTTGACTTGTGATTGCTAAGTCATTTTTTTTCCTCCATGAATCCTTCAGATCTATTTTTCATTTTAACTTTACAGTCTAAACTCATCCCCTGATACACCAAAGAAAAACAAGTCACCTGCAGGAAGAACTGCAGATTCTGAAAGAGTACTTGGAGAACTGAATTTGGTAAGTTCAGTCTCTTACAGTTAAGTATGCAGAGTGCAGAAACCTAGCTTCTGAGTTCATCAGAACCACAATAAATTGTGACATGTACATTATTAGTGGAACTGGGTTGTTTAACTTCCTTCCTTAAATATTTCCTCAGCTCTAAAATCAGGTCTATTATGATACCTACCTCATCATATGAGAAGAAACAATTTATTATGTAGAAAGATCTTATTAATGTTCCTGGCACATAGTAAGCACTATGCTTGTTAGCAATCATTAACTATTAATAATGAATGTTATGATAATAACATTTATTAACTGATCCTTTGGTTAGTCCAAGGATTTTGAAAATCACAAACATTTTAATATACTTCTACTTTTTTTTTTTTTTCCAATGGTCTTCACAGTATCATTTTAAAGGCTGAGACTTTCAAAAGCAAGGATGAATTTTATTAAGATTAAATAACCTCCAGGGTTAGAGTTCAGAAAAGAGGGTCAGTGTTACAAATCCTGAGTGTGTTTTGGACTTCGAGATTCTCAGACATTTTGACCCAGGAGCATCCTAGAAGTTTCAGACTAAGCACAGAGTGCTCTCTTGCTTCAGTAATTGGCACTTAGAGTAATAATTACATCAATCATGCTGTCAAGAAACATAGTATTTAGACCTAATGGGAAGAAAACAACTTATTAAGAAAAAATTCTGTTAATAATGTTAATCTTCCATATTAAACCCCTGTGCATGTATCAACAGAAATATAATCATATTTGAGAGGCCAAAACTTCTCCTCAATCCATGATTTGGATCATTGCTTTCCCTTAATAGTGAAGCCCAGTCTTTTGCAGAATTGACAAATTATTGTTGGTTATTCTTTTGAAATGAAGACTGTTTTAATGGATATGCAGTTTAAAAATAAAATACATGAATCAGTGGGTAATTTTAAAAGGAGGAAAGGAAAGAAGGGGAAGGGAAGGGGAAGAGAGGGAGGGAGAAACTAGGATTCTGCTAGTCATAAGTAAAAGATAAAAAACAATCTGTTTTGAGCTATTTTAAGACAATTAGAGAATTCATTTTGCAGATACTCAAGTACCAAACAACGTATTTAGGGCTTGAGGATCATTAGGACCAGGGCGCAAATACCATCAAGAATCTTTATACATGTCTCATTAATGTGGAAAACAAGACTGAAAATTTCCTACACTTCATACCTCAGAATAAATCATCCCAAGGGAATTAAATTGCTTGTTTCCCCTTTCCAAGGGCACAATTCCCAAGGAAGGAATTAACTAGTCCAAGTTTAGTCCAACAGGAGCCACAGTGACTGGGGTGAGAGAGGAGTGGGCGTGAGGACCAGCCCAGTTTGGATGACTTATCTGTTCTTGAACCAGTCAGCTGTGGGTTGGGATCAGAGTCACTGCCAAGTTGTTTGCTGCTCATCCCATCATGTAAAAATCAGGGAGAGTAGTGCCACTTCTAGAAAAGTTGCCAGACATCTCTATAGTACTCTCTATTTCTATAGAAATCCATTTATTTGTTAGAGTTATATAACTAAGATTTACTGAGCAACATCTATGTGTCTCACAGTTTTAGGTGGTATGGATGCCAAAGTAAGAAAAATCATCATCACATAGAACCACAGATAGCTTGCATTATTTTTATTAGAAAATGATTTGGAAACCTCATGATAACTACTCCCATTAATTTATACCCACTGTCAGAGAATTTAAACTATCCAAAAAAAATTTTTTAAAGAAATTTAAAGCTAAAATTACTTCTTATACCATTGAATCTGAGCATAGCAAAAGATTTGGCTTCACTGCTCTTAATGTCTTCCTCTTATTTATTCCCTTTTTCCCTTAGTTTCCTTCCTTCCTTCCTTCCTTCCTTCTTTTCTTTCTCTTCCTTCCTTCTTTTCTTTCCCTTTCTTTCTTTTCTTTCTTTCTTTCTTTCTTTCTTTCTTTCTTTCTTTCTTTCTTTCTTTCTTTCTTTCTTTCTTTCTTTCTTTCTTTCTTTCTTTCTTTCTTCTCTAGTTGTTCCTCAAAGAAGCAGTCTGTTTTTGACTTGGAATAGTGTCATTGGGACTCATTTTAAGACTGTGAACCTGATCCTGCCTTGTGGGAGGTCTTGCATGCCATGCCAGGGCTAGTACATGAAGGATTTTAGCTAAGCTTCCCTCAGGAGGTGAAGAGAGGCTTTGGGAACATTCAACAGGCTGGTAGAGTGGAATGTCAGTTATGAGGGTCAGATGTCTGGTTTTGATTCATAAGAAAGGAAGTTAAAACCACTGGCCATGGTGAAGGGAGAGCATCTTGCCTTCCAGGCCTGGACAGATACCATGACACCTAACACTGTGCAGTGCACTAGAATGTGAAAGGCATGAGGAGCAGAGTGGAACAGTTTGGAAATAGCACTCAGTCAGTAAAAAGAGATGAAGTCCCAGCTCTGTCAGGAGGGATAGAGAATAACATCCTCTGTAACAAGATTTTATTTGATTCCTTACACAGGACACACAAACACCAAATGCCTAAATTGTCATATATTAAAAACAAAAAAACAAAAACAAAAACAAAACTAAAGTCCTAGAAAAAGGAATAATAAAAAACATGATTTGCTAATGTCACTTAATTAACAATTTATTTACATTAAAGACATTTGCAATAATTAGCAAACTTTCTTAAGGGGAATTTTTAAGAATGCACTGAGCAAGTCATTGATAATCTTGTTAAATTAATGGTTTTCAAGTGCCTGAAAATAATATAAGCTTGGGAGTAATTCATAAATCAAATACAGGGTAAAAATATAAAAAAAAAATATGGAAGAGACAAATACTGCCATTGACCAGTTTGAAATAATCTCAAGTTCATAGCGGATGCTAATAAATATGTTTAAGTGGATTTTATCTTATATTTTGATCAATTATCTTCTTTGGCAGTTTAAGAAAATTATATCATGCATAGGACACTCATCTGGACACATTATTTTAGATTTGAAAGACAACATTTTCATCTATGAATACCAAGTACTTCAACACTACTTATTATTATGCTTAATGAGAGAGAAAGAAGCTTTTTGATTGCCTGCTACTCTGCACTTAGAAAATACTCAATACATTGATTTAATGGACTGCACTGAGTTCTATAACAAGAAGCTAGATACACTGGGCTCTTCTTGACCCAAACATCTCTGAAAGTGAAAGTTTTTTGCATGTTGGCCAGTATTTCTGCTTTCTGTATGGAGCCAAAAGACTGATTGTTTCCTCAAAGTAATCAGCAGTGCGACTCATGGAGTGTGTGTACCTCTCTATGGAATTGCTGTGTTTTGCTATAAGCAAAACTCTGTAAAATAAACACAATTCTCATTGCATTAGAGATGAGGTTGTCACCGTCATTCTAGTTCATATACAGTTGATATTAAAAATAGGGTTTTTCACAAGGTAAGCAACAGGGAAATTACATTTCCTAGATTCAGGTCCCCTGCACAATTTCCAAGTGATGTAGCATCAAGAAGTTTGATTTTATGACAATGTGTTTACAAATATATTAAGGGTGGAATTTTCAGCACCCTGAATGGGAATTGAGTTTCAGTTCTTGCTTATCATAACAGTGGATTTTGTCTACAGTTGTGTCTCTTGACAATATAATGAAAATGAGCCCAGCGTTTATTTTTGTTCCTCTTTGGTTTAAACTACCGGCCCCCACACAAAAACCTGTTTAGATGATATTTTAAGTGCCAAAAGGACACATTAATTAAATGTTACACAATGAATGTTTCAGAAAGGATGTCATTCAAACAAAAGGATTCAATAAAGAGTCATTTTTGAATACTGAGAAGCCCCAAATGAAATGCAATATAAATTACAGCAGCTCATCAAAACCAACATATACCTCACAAACCATTCAACAGTTCTCCATCTCATAGTGTGAAATTAAAATCCATATGATTTTCTCTGAGGTCTAGTCCCAGTTGTCTTATATTTTTGATGGGTAAACATTACTGCGATATTACTTTATATACCTTTCTGTTTCTACGTTTTATACACTTCTGATTTATTGTAAGGTTTTCTGCACTTGGCAATGCATAATATGTGGGAATTAGTTCAAGGACTAGAGTTTTCTTAAAAGGTAAAAATAAAGGTCAAGGTGGGCACGGTGGTATACATACACCTATAATCCCTGAAACTCAGGAGGCTGAGGTCAGAGTTTCATAAATTCCAGACGTACCTATACAAATTAGGGAGCCCTAGTCTCAAAATAAAAAATAAAAAGGGTTCGGGGTATAGCTCAATGGTACAGGGCCCCTAGGTTCAATCCCCAGCACTGAAATAAATAAATGAATGAATAAAGAAATAAAAAAATAAGAATAAAAATAAAAATTTAAGGCCAAACACAGGTAATCTTCTATTGCAAAATTTCCTGAAATGCTTAGTGTTAAAAAAAAATCAGGCAGGTTTAAGAACATTTGCTAAAGATTATAAAGCTTCCAGAGCCAGCTGATAGCTTCTGTGTCAAGTTTTCCTGAGCTAATGCAGATTTTAGAGAGAATAATAACATCTTCTCTTGTTTCAACTTTATCTTAGATTTAGTTTAACTGATACTGTTTGTGCTTTCTCTTTCACATAGTCTTTTTCCTAATTTGCTCTGTCTTGGGTCTATATCATAAGTAGTCAGGAAAAAGAGAATCAAAGTGAAATGTGTTTCTTCCTCCTTAAAATTACAAATCACCTTTTTTTTTTGTTCTAACTCATTTAATTCTGCTACCCTTGCAGAAAAAAAAAAATGTAAACACTACCAGGGAAGTGTGTCAGCAAAAGGTAGTTACTATCCAATTTAGAATTAAAACTTCAATTTGAAGCACTGGCAGTTTATTTTGCTCAACTGTTGTGTGTTTAGGGTCAGCTTGTCATGAAGATGAACAGGAGAGAGAAGAGAGCTAAAAAATTCTGAAGAAGCTGCAAGTCTTTGAAATGGGTGAAGATAGGGCATTAATCCGTAAACAGGTAGAGAAGAGTAATAAATGAGTCTCATGTCATGAGGAATAGTGCTTTTTAGGGTACTCTTTATTTAACTCAGTGTTCATAGCCCCAAGTTATATTTTCTTCCTTTATAACTAGAAGCAATATAATTAGTATTGCTTGTTGTTATTTTTCTCTTAAACTAGAGAGCCTTGGTTTATATCTTTGTACTTGTATTCATTGTATAACTTTGGGCAAGTGAGCAAATCTCCTTGATGCTCATGTTTTACATGGGGAAATAAGAATACTAACCTTGCAGGGATATTGGAAAGAAGAGAAGTAAAATATATTAAGTGCCTAGAACATCTAAAAGTCTAATAAAAAGTAATTGTACAGCAGATACAGCTGCTATGGAGGATGAAGACTGGAGGGAGCACTGAGACCAGCCCGAGGGTGGAATCTTTATAACAGCCCCTAACATGCAGCCAAACCAGGAATAGTTGATTGTTGGCAAGGAACTGCTTCTAGTTGAGAGAATAGATAGGCAAAGGGTACCGGACTGGGGTCATGGGTCATGTGCAATGGTGTCACCAACCTATGCCTAGAGAGCAACAACAAGAGATCTTAGAGGCCTAAGGAAGCTGAGTTACAGCCGAGGGCACTAGCAGCCAAGGAAAAAGGCCAGCCTTTACAGCAGATTGAGTACATATCAACATGGGGCCAAAGGCTAATGGTGTACATGAATTGACCAGGGTCAGCAAAGGCAGTGCATTGCAGAGTTAGCAGTAAAGCTTTCCCTGCTAGGAAAACAAACTTCCATAAAGAAATAAAGATTTAACACCGTCTGAAAACACCTCCATCATCTTGCTCCAGCACACCTTGATAGTCTCCATCATGAGCCATTTCTTCCTTCCTCTGAGTTCTAACCACATAGCCTTTCCATGAAGAACTTTAAGCATCATGTATCTTATATGTAAGATTTTGTTGTCTTTTTTTTTTTTTTTTTTTTTTTTTTTTTGGTCTATGCAGCACATACAAATGCCTACTCACTTTTAGATCCAATTTAATGCTATTTTTTAGGTGATTATTTGCTCACACCACTAGTAACTCCAAGACAATACTTAAAACCTTGTTATTTCTCCATATTGTCAATAATGGCAACTTAAATGACTGTATAATTGGTCATTGAAAGTTTCTTAACTTACTATTTTTTTTGAAGAGAGGAATTTTTGTCTATCTTATTCAACCAGAGCCTATATCATTAGTGCCTAACATGGCATCTTATAGGACATGAGAAATTAATCAGTATTTTTGTTAAGTGATTGAATAATGATCAGACAGACTTAAGAACTTAAGTCTAAGACTAAGAGCGTTAGCAGCAACAATAGCTAAGGATCAGAGAAATCCATGACTAGGGGGAGGAGGAAAAGGAAAGCAGAGCCTAAAGGAGAAACAGAACTAGTCTACCCAAAACTAGGAGTCTATCACTCACTCTGTTGGCAAAATACTTCGAGGCTTAAAAATCCTGCACTAGAGTTTAGGCCTAAATTAAATTCAATGTGCATGTTTTGTTCTAATGTTGCCTTGCTTCTTTTCAACTAATATAGCTTGGCAATTGCCAAACTCTGATTTAAATGAACTTTAGTTTTTATAAAAACAGGCACTGAACTTTTCAGTCATATCTTTGGTAATAATGATGTTTAATATATCAGCACAGGTATTAAGAAATTTCATACATTTTCTCATTTAATCTTATTAATGCTCTGAAGTTAATATCTCAATTTTTCAGATGAGGACCCTGACATTCAAAGGGGTTAAGTAATTTGTCTGAAGCTATACATTTGTTAAGGAGCTGAACTGAAACTTGAACCCAATCAAAAGTTAGTGCAAATTTATATTCTTAGTCCTTATGCTG
This sequence comes from Sciurus vulgaris, assembly GCF_902686455.1. Lineage (NCBI taxonomy): Eukaryota > Metazoa > Chordata > Mammalia > Rodentia > Sciuridae > Sciurus > Sciurus vulgaris. The sequence continues at coordinate 70,249,406 of NC_136461.1, forward strand.
CACTAGACATAGTTATAACTGGCATAGGACTGATTTAGTTACCTATCATTTACTCAAGATTTTGTAAAATTATATCAAATATGAACTTTTTCTATGTCCCAGAAAGCTTGAGTCTTATAGCAAAAGTCTATTTAGCAGATGAGGATTTTATCTATGTGACTTCTTTATTTCTATTATATTTTTAGGTAAGTCAAGTAAAATAAAGTATATAGTTTATATATAAATATAAATAAATATAAATATACATTTATAATATATAATATATAATATAAAAAATATAAATATAAGTAAATAATATAAATATAAATAAAGCATACAGTTTGAACTAGCCACTGAATCTTGACACAAGGAAATAATACCAATAGATTTGGAGTAACACTGAAGAATTTTCAAGGATATTAACAAATTGCAATAAAACTTGCACACTAGAAAGACTCTATCTATCTTTCTTTAAAATATGCCCCCCAAATCTGAAATATGCTACTTTATTTCAATTTACTTCTTTTTTCTCATGTTCGCTTGCCTGTCCTCTGGTTCTGGATTGTTTCATAATAATTACATTTCATCTTTAATTTAATTCAGATATTTTTCAGATATCTTCCTGTGCCTTTATCTAAAATTATAGTTCTCCAGTCAAGCTTCCAGGTTTATAGGGTTAGATCCTCTCCAAGGCCCATTAACTTTTCTGCTTGCTGCCATGAATTGAAGCTATATGAAGTTCTCACAAGAAAAGCAGATGTCAGTGTCATGTTCTTGGCCCTTCAGATTTATGAACTAAATAAACCTCTTTCCTTTATAATTTATTTAGTCTCAGGTGTTCGGTTATAATAACAGAAAATGGACTAAGATAGCAAATAATTATTTTTTTCTTATTATTACTTGGTTTTCAAAGACACTGTGTTTTGCATTTATTTCTAATTCATGACAAGTTATAAAATAAATAAAACATACAACTGAAATAAAGGGTTAGACATAGGTGAAGGATTTCATTGCTAGAATATCCAACTCTTTTAAACTCATCAATATTTAATAGTCATTTTAATGGGGAAGTTTACATAAAGTAATATGCACAAATACTAAGTGAACTTTAAGATTTCCAACAAATGTGTATACCCATGAACCTTTACCCAATTAAGACAAATCCATCTCCCTCAAAAGTTCGTTTCTCTGTCATTTTCCATAAATCTTCCCACACTCCACCTTGCTGAATTTTTGCTATCATTTGCTCATTCTAGAGATGAAATAAATTGTTGTCCCACAGCAAGTACTGTTCTGTGTCTAACTTGCTTCATGCAGAATATCTAAAATTAATTCATTTCGTTGCTTACAGGAATAGTTATTTAAGTTTTATTATTGAATAACATTCCATTTTATTTGAATCACATATAATTATTTTTGACTGTACTAGTGCTCAGATATGGACTGTTTTCAATTGGTACTATTAATAGATTAAGGCTTATATATTCTTGTGTAAGATTTTCAAAGTATATATTTTTTCATTTATTTGGGGTCAATGCTTAAGCATGAAATCATTAGATCTTGGGATACACATATATGCAAGTTTATAAGAAACTACCAGAAGATTTTATATTCCCATCAACACTGTATGAGTGTTCTGGTGCTACACATCTTTGGCAACACTTGGCATTGTCTGTCCTTTAATTTTAGTCACTGTAGTAGGTGTTTGGTGGTATTTATTGCGTTTTTATGTGCATTTCCCTGGTGACTGTCATGTGGAGCCCTTTTTGTATGTTTATTGACCAGAGTGTCTACCTTTCCAAGTGTCTACTCTGGTCTGTTTTCCTTTTTTCTTTTTTCTCCTTTTTCTTTTGCTAGTTATATTGTCATTTTATTATGGAGTTTCAGGAGTTATGTATATATCCTAAATGCAAATTCTTTGTTAGACATATGCATTTTGAAAATATTTTTCTCCTACTCTAAGACTTGCTTACTCATTTTCCTAATGCATTTTATGAGTACAGTTTCACACGTTGAGAAAGCGTAAGCTACTTTTTCTTCATCATTTCTTTTGTGTTCTATTTTTGAAATCTTGGCTTACTTGCAGTTTGGAAAGTTACTCTGTGATTTTTCTAAGATCTTTATAAACTTAGCTTTTTCTCATTTTTTTTAGCCTGAATAAAACTTTGCACTTTGCAGTGGGCTACATGGTTACCTAATGAATGCTCTTTTCATGACAGTTATTTTCAGTGAACCATGGCGGCCCTGACTCTTGTAGTCATTTGACTCCATTTTTGCCTTTCACTATGAGAGTTTAAAGAGAAGGTTTTAAATAAAAACTATGTGAGACTTAAGATCTAATCATAAAGGAAAACCGCCCTCAATATTTCAGACAGAAAGAATTTAACTCAGAATTGCTTATAAGGATGTCAGAGGAGTTAGAAGAACAAGTTTACCAGGTTAGTAACTACAGAAAAGACAGAAGAGTTCCTGAGGTCCCTGTTGTTAAAAGTTCCTGCTGTTGAAGCCAAGAAACTAAGACCTGCCCTACTGGCCTCAGCTATGCCTGCTGTCCTCAGCTAATCATGCTCCATGGCTGCTAGAGATGAACTTGAAACTGGAAGGCTGAAGGAAGTCAATCTTCTCTTCCTTCTGTCTTACAATCTCCCACCTGTGCTTCTCTTTGACAGAACTAAAACAGACATTAGTTTTTAAGGGAATCTGGGCAATATAATCTTTTTCCAGCCCCTGAAAAACAGAGAAGAGGACATAAAGACAGACTTGAAACTGAAAGCACAGAAACATTTGACCAACATGGAAGGTAGTAGAACCTATCTCATTGAATAGCTTTTGGGTTGAAGGATTTGAAGTCCACATTATTGTGCTGATATAGATGATTGATAAATAGCATATATTTGTTTGAGGACTTTTTATGCCAGCCCTAAGATACTCTGCAGCCTCTTTAAAGTCATGAACCAAACAAAACCCACAGTAAAATACTATTCTTATTCTTTCTCCTCCCCCAAAATATAAATCAGGACATAAAGTGAGAACCATCTGCTGAGGAAGTCCTGAGTAAGCAGGTTCCCGAGGTCCGTCCTCATCTATATTCACAGCTCCAGGGCTTCTTTGGGGTTTGAGGTCATTGAGCTGCAGACTGGAGCAGTCCCACTGCCTGATGTGGCCAGAAAATGTTTGTTGAGACAAAAATTATACTACAAAGAGTTTTCCCCATATAATTGCACCAAATGAGAGAAACCACAAGAATGAACTAATTAAAAGTATCCCAGGGAGGAAAAGCACTCTGGGATGGTGGCACATGGAGCTATTCAAACTTTTCCCAGAAAAATAACCATAATAGGTAAAAATTCAAACCAGAAACTAAAATGAATCTCAGAAAATCATCTTAAGCAAATGACTACTTATTTATTCAAGAAAATGTATGGAATTTTGATGAGAACAGTGAAAATCTTTGAAACTTGGACCATGATTATTCCCCTCCTCCCTCCAGCTCAAGGTGATAGAAGTCTTAGGGCACATACAGCCAAAATCATAAGCATCATAAGGGGTCTCGGTTTGTTTAGAACAAAGTGCTGGGAAACTCAAGACTAAAGACCCTATCAGTAGAATGGAAGCTTGAGTAGAATCCTTTGGTTGAGTAGAATTCTCTTAGGGTAGGAGCAGCCCTCAAAGACCAGCTTCAAAAATGACTCCTATAAGGGGGCTTAATATTACTTCAATCAGACTGTGGAGCAGTTTATGCTTTGTGCCATTGTTGAAAGAGAACAATCAGCTACCAGTTAGTGAAGGCTAACATCTGTGATACCAACAGAGAGAGATCAGCCAGAAACTTATAGCAGATAAGAAAGATCAGGAAAAGTCGAAGAGCTCAGATAAAACTACTGTCATCCCTGAAGTTGGAGGAGAGGATCAACATGCATGCTAAGGACACACTTTCTGAAGAGCAATATAATAACCTAAAAATACAGGAGGAATATATTTCACTGGACAGAGCCCTAAAATAAATGAAGAAATAACAGGCAGAAGGGAAAGCAGACAATTCAAATATAATGGGTAAATTCTAAATAGCCTACTTTCAATAATGGATAGAATAATTAGACAGAAGATACGTGTAGATATATAAGACTTGAACAGCACTGTAAACCAACTAAACATAACATACATCTCTAGAACACTCCATTCAATAACAGAATACACATTCATCTCAAGCACACATGGGACATTTTCTGAATCCCCTGCTATGCCATAAAATCAGCTTCAGTAAATTTAAACAAATTGAAATTAAAAGTTTGGTGAATTTAATAATATGTGAAATTAAGAACATTTCTAAATAATCACTGAAACAAATATGAAATTTACAAAGGACATTAGAAATTAATGGAGATGAATGATACTGTAAAAGAAACATCATACCAAATCCTACAGTAAAGATACAATTTATAACTATCAATGCTTTTTTAAAAAGGCTCAAGTCAATAACATAAACTCCTGATTTAGGAAACAGAAAGAAGAAACCATCAAACAAAACTTAAAAGTAAGGATCAATGAATTTATAATCATCAAAACTCAGGAATGAGTGGGATTGAGAAGATAAATACAAAGAAAAAATAAAGCCAAAGCTTACCTTTTATTTAAAAAAAAAAAATCATCAGAATTAACAAATTTTTAGAGCTAATGACCATGAAAAAAATAGGGAAGACTCCACTCATTACTACCATCAAGAATGAAAGACAAGACCTTGTTACCAATATGCAAATGGAAAGGATATAAAGAAACACTATCAAAAATATATGCCAAAAATGGATAACTTATATGAAAGGGCAAATTCATGGAAAAGCACACAAAACCAAAACTGATTCAAGAAGAAATACAAAAGCCAAATAGATCCATAACACATTAAAGGGGTTGACTAGATAATTTTAAAACTTCTCATTTACAAAAAAGTCCATGTCCATATCCTTCACTGGTGAATTCTAACATTTTAAAAAGTAATGTCAAATTTTCAAATTCTCTTCAAGAAACAGAATGCAAAGGCCATTCTAATTCATCCTATGAGGAAAATATTACCCTAATACAAAAATGGGACACAGCAATTATAGGGAAAAAATACAGACTAATATTGCAAACGAATATAGACCAAAAATCTTCAAATGCCTTCTAAGCTAGACCCAGCAAGATGTGAATGAAGTCCTCTATGCAATAAGCAAAAGCAAGTTATCGCAGGAATGCAAGACTGTTTTAATATATAAAAATCAATCACTGGGTAATGCTATATTAATAAAATGAAGAATACAGACCACATAATTATCTCAATATGTGCAGAAAAAGTATTTGAAAAAAATCTAACACCTTTTCATGATAAAAGAAAAAACTTCAAACATTAGTAACAGAAGGGAAGTTTTTCAACTTCATAAAGCATATATATATATATATATGAACCCTACTGCTAACATCATAAGCTGACATCATATTTAATGGTATGTTTAGCAGTATGTTTTTTTCTTAATGTCAGAACAAGGCAAGAATCTCTGCTCTTGCCATGTTTAGTCCATATCGTATGGAAAGTCCTAGTTGAGTCAATTAGATTAATGAACAATCTGAAAATAAAAATAAGAAACCAATTTCATTTACGATAGTATTAAAATAATTCTAAAACTCAGGGGAAATTTTTTTAGAAGAAACATTCTAAAAACTACAACATTTGATTAAAAGGAATTAAAGAACTAAATAAATAGAAATGCATTTTATGTTCATTAATCAGAAGACAACTTTTTAAAATGACAAGATTCCCCCAAATTCATCTTAAAATTCAATGAATTCCATTTAAAAAACCCAACTGACCGCTTTGCATTGATAAGCTGATTTAGACATTTAAATAAAAATGTAAGTCACTCAGAATTGTAAAACATTCTTGAGGAAGAATTAAGTGACAGAATTCACATTTCTCAATTTCAAAACTTACTAAAAAACTACAGCAAAGAAGTGTGGTACTAAAATGAGGATAAACACATGGAATTAGAAATAAAATTGAGAACACAGAAATAAACACATTTATGGTCAATTGGTATTTGACTACAGTGCTGGAAATTCATGTGATAAAAGGATCATCTTTCAAAAATTATCTGGACCAACTGGAACTTCACATGCCAAAGAAAGAAGAGATTCTTAAAAAAGTATTCATAAAAAAGTAACTGAAGATGAATCATAGATCTTAATGTAAAAAATAAAATAATACATTCCTAGAATAATATTTCAGAGTGAATATTTATAACATAGGTCTAAATACACTTCAAAATCACAAATAGGAGAAAATAAATTTTACTTTGTCAAATTAAGTACTTTTTACTTCACAAGACACAACCAAGGAAGCACAAAAACAACCATAAAATGGGAGAAAATATTTATGAAGTGAATAAACCAACTAAAAGTGGGAAAAAATTTTAAGAGAGATATGTCCTAAGAAAGAAAAATGGTCAAAAAGCTTATGAAAAGACACTCAATATTTTCAGTCATTAAAGAAATTCAAACAAAAACCATTAAGTGACACAGTTTCCTATGCAGTAGGATGACAAAAACTGACAGGAAATGTCTTCTCTAGGAGGCAGAGAGATAAGAACCCTCATATATTGCTTTATTGCTTGTGGGATCATATAGCCTGTCCTCAGAATATTGAATATAGACTATCATATGACCCTAATGATAAAATAATTTTATTATTTCGTATATATGCCAGAAATGAAAATATGTTCAAGAACATGGTACCCAAGTATTGCTAGCAATTCTATACATAATTGCCAAAAAGTAGAGACATGGCAAAAGTCCATCCCTGATGAATGAGTATACAAACTGTGATATATGCATACAATGGAATATTATTCAGCAATAAGAAGGAATGAAGTAGTGATACATGCAACAACAAACAGGATGAGCTCTTGAAAATACTAGGCTAAGAAAGAAGGAAGTCATGAAAGAAAACATACTGTTTAATTTCCTTTATATGAAATGTCCTTAATAGACATGTGCATAGAGCTGGAGAGTGTGCAGCATGGTAGATGGGGGGCGGTGATGAAAATGCCCTAAAGTTATATGGTTCTGAGAGTCACAAAATTCTGGGATAATACTAAAATCATTGCCATCTACTGTTAAACCATTTAGTTTTAAGATATTTGCATCATATCTCAAGGAAGCTTTAATAGCAAACACATAAACATTGGGGAAATCCCATTGATTCTCAAACATTGCAATGATTTTTTTTTTTTTTTTTGTTATTTCATTTCCATAATAGCCTGTAAGAGGCACCATGATGATAAGCACTTTACATATGTTTTGAATTTATCTTCTTTAGTATCTATAGCTTCTCCACAAAGTAAGTATATTAATACTGCTTTGTGAATGACATAAGAGAGACTAATAAAGTCATTGGTAAAATTTACATCATTATTAAGTTCTTGTTTTTAACACTGATATTATACTGCCTACCTCGTCCTGTCAATTCAAGACTGGACACTCAAATGCTTTTTTACTGTAAGGGCCAGACACCATTGGATGTTGTATAAAATCTTTACCCTCCTCTAGGAAATCTCAAAATCCCAGCATTGGTAGTATCATAAAGAAGCTTTAGTATTTTGGCAAATAGTAAGTTTGCAGTATTAAACAAACCATGGAATGTTTGTGAACTGGAACTTTTGGGCATGAAGGGAAGTGTGATAAGTACATAGCTCAAACAATTCATACTGCTGTATGTGTTGGTTTTCTTTATTTTTTCAAAAACAACAACTTAGCAAAAGATACTGATTTCTAAGATGCTTTATGGAGTCTACTTTATTATTGGTGCAAGGATGCATGGTGTAGGTGGAAAGTACACAGATAATAACAGTGAAAGTGAAAAGGAGAAATTATCAATATCAGTAAAAGATATCAACAAAATAAAAAATGATGAAAAGTGAATCCACAGGTCATATTACACACTCTTCCAAGTTGGTAAACAACTGAGTTCAGGTAGGATTATTCAATTTAGAAACCCACAAAATTATCATGTATAAGGACTTAAAAGAAAGCCAAAATTACACAGATCCATTAAGGCTTTACAAATGAAGGAAGTAACAATTCAAGAATTATGATTTATCCTGTCACAGAACTAAGCAGAGATAGAGTCAGAACTAGAATCCAAGTCTCCTGGTTCCCAGCCCATTTGTATTGTCACTGTCCCCCCATTTAATTCCAGTAGACTCAAAACATTCACTTAATGTGGGTACATTCATCCTTTATATATACTTGGCAAAGCCGGAAAAAAAACATTATCTAATGCTGGAATAAGAGAAATGTTGGTGAGTCAACATTTATGAAGATTTATTAATTTTGTTCCATTTGGTCTTGAATTTGTTTAAACACTGCTTACCTCCCTTTCTCCAGAGAACAATGATTCCTTGACTCTGTGTGTATGGTCCCAAACTATAAAAGTTTATTTTAGTGATAGGATAGGATTAGAGGACAGCAAAAATTTAAGGAAAAGAATGCTGGAAGAGATTCCTGGCACAATTCAGAAAACAAGATGATAAAAGCCTAAGAGACAGCATTCTTAATATAAAGAGAAAATTTTCACTTAAAACAAGTTTGAAACTTAAACACAACCCTCTGGTTTTTCTAGGTCTAATAATGAAGTTTTACAATTCCCACCATCAAATGTGGCATGGTAACACTTCTGTGAAATTATGACATTAATCTTTAAATTCTTGGAACAGAGAGGAAATTATAAGAAGAAACGGTTTACATTACATGTTAAGCTCTTTGGAATTAATATTGTTTGGCTTTGGCATCACTTCCAATTTATAGAATTGACTAGGATGTGACATTGTAAACTCCATTTTCTAGAAGTTCTAATTTTTAAAGAATGATGTAACATTCTTTTTGTCACTACTTTCTATTTGTTTATGTATCCTTTCATATTTTGAATGTATTGTGTCCTAGGTTGTTCTTTTTCTTAATATGACTATGGTTATCACTGATAATCACAAACTACTGAAGTGTACCTCTGATATAACCTGTAATCATTTATTTATTTAATTAGTGGGAGCCCTCTGATCTTAGAATAAGACAGTAAGTATATTGTCTTGAATCCCATCCAATGAGAACAGTTAAATGAAGAAATAGCTTTTGTAAAAACAAGACATTTTGGCAGGTTTTCTTCAAATTGTCTTTGAGGTTTCTAGCTGTCTTCCCAAATGGAAGAATCTTAAGTCATCATTTATTCATTCAGACATGTGTCATTCACATTATATTTTATTTCCTGACCTGTTTCTCACCTTCAACCCTCATGAATGATGAAAGCAAGTAGAATAGAACTAGAAACTGTGCATGATGAAGATTTTCCTTGGGCTTTGAGACACAGATTTAGACTCTTTATGTGTGTTTTAAATCACACATACATTGTGTGTGTGTGTGTGTGTGTGTGTGTGTGTGTGTGTGTGTGTGTATGATTTGCAGGTATAATATTATTTTAGTAAGTTATTTATATTCATTATAGAAAATTATGAAAAAGACAGAAAGACAATTTTAATCACCTATCCTTTCACCTCTTGCAATTAACCAATCTTAATACTTTTAATATATTTCCTTCTATTTTAAATAAATATCTGAAATTAAGATTATATATTTACACTTCATGCTCATCAACCAACTGAAATTGTACTATCTGCCACAGAGTGAGAATAATATAAAGATCACTTTCCCGCACAGCAGCCAATTAACATGATGATAAGTCTGAGGGTAGCATAAAGCTTGATCTTTACGAATTTGAAGTGGCATGTTCAGTTCAGACAGATTAATTAAAACAACCAGGTACATGTTGTTATCATATTCGATTCACATCTTCCAGTATTAAGGTTGTATTAGGTTTATAAAATGAGGAATTAATCCAGAGAGGTGCTAATTAAATGTAAATAAAGGCCATTATGAACTTCTCAATGGAACTCAATTGGCATTATTATATTAAATAAAAGTGGTGTCAATCAGATGCCCAGGTGCATGGCTTCTCTTAATTTTCAGCTTTTGGTTTTCCAAAGAACCATTTTGACTATATAAATTTAATTACATATTCATAAAAAAGTGTGCTGCCCATTTCCTTGGATAGTGTGGAATATGTTGCAGTATAACTATTCCCTCAAAACAAAGGTTTGTTACATCAACAAAATGACTTTAGACTATCACTCACATCAAGCTATTCATTTCACTCAGAAATTTCCTGGGGTATAATTTCAATTGTGGATGTTTTCCAGGAAAGCGATCCAAGCATCTTTCACAGTTTACAAATGTATGCGATGAAATATGCTCATGCTCTTCTTTCTCATTCAACTTGGCTTGACCACAACCAAGTATTTGTAAGTATGAAAAATAAATTCCCATATCAATTTAAGAGATACATAATATAGCATTCCTATTTTTTCATGAAATGGATAAACAGAGCTTCAATGGTAGAAATCTAGCCTTGAAAATAAGTTCATCTGAAAAATATTCTTGAAATATTATGATTAATAATTAGTCATTCACATGGGCTGACTATATTATAATTTATTTGCCATTCTTCAGAAAAGTGGAAAATTACAGTTATAATTGTTCTACTCTGATTTCAACTACACTGTATTGTTTATAATGAGCATATGTTGATTATAATGTTGGATGAATTTGAGATGCTGTCAGTCCACATATCTATGACCAGGGTTTTAATATTTGGTGAATTTCTCTAGAAAAACATGACCATAATTAATTGTTGGTATAAACTAAGTTACAGTGCTGTGTGTTACTTAAATTAGGTAACTTTCACCTTTCCTAACATAAAAAGTCTGACCTCTGAATAAAACTGCTTTGAAGCTAAGTATCCAAATAATAACACTAGCTAGTAATATTTTTAGTTCTGAGCACATGTTCGTTATATAAATCTTAGAAGACACAGAATAAAATGACTACTCTCAAGGAGCTTAAAGTTTAGACTAAATAAAACAAAACAAAGCAAACAACCCAGGAGTAGTTATGATGCACATAAAATCAGATACATTATTAGAAAAACCTCTTCAAAATCGAAGCCATTATATTATTCTACAGCACTAGGAAAAAAAAAAACTTATATTTGTGCAGTGTTTACCCTCTCTGAAAGTGGAACTAATTATCTATATGGGCTTCCTCCAGAGGTTTTGGGAACTGAAATAATAACATCATGTCTTGCTTTTGGAACAATATATCAAAAGACAACAAACACAAAGCTAATTCTCTGTAGAATCATACTTTCAAGTTGGAATTTATGTTACGTTAACCTATTATTTGAGAGGTTATACGTGATGGTATTTTTTGCGTTTAATATGATTTGACTAATGTGTTTACTAAGCTAACTATGCCAATAAAGAAATGCCAGATTATTCTTTCTGCTATAAACTCCAAAGAATTTTTCTCAGTGAGATAAACTAACAAGTCTAATTTCTTCCAGGTCTGTAAGATGTAGTTCAATTAGATTTCCAGCCAAATAAAACTATCAAAAGCATGTATCTAAGTCCAGGGATGAAGATTTTGGCCCATTCTTTAGTCAAGGGAAGGTCAGGTCTGGTGGTTCCCCCAGGCCTTCTGTTTTTCCTAAGTCCATTAACGACAGCTTCACCAGATGCAGAAATTTCTCATTCAGTGCTGAATTCAAAATCAGGAATTTTTTTTAGACATAATAATACTACTTTATCAAAGACTGAAAATGTATGTTTATGATGGAAAAATTTTACTTTTTAGATCAGTTAAATCTAGGTATAAAGATTGTCGGTGCTACTTACCAGGTGGGTGACTTCAGGCAAGTTATTTGCCTCCTCTGAAATATAAGGAAAATGCTATTTATATTATTGTGAGAATAACATACACCTGCCTATGATGGTGCCTGGCATACAAGAAGTGATCAATTGACAGTACCCTTATTTTCACTGGATCAAAATGTTAAAGAAATTTAACACTTTGAAAGAGCAGAAATAATTCATATTTTCATGCACACATTATTAAATATGGTAACAATAACAAAAGTACCCACCACATGATACAAGAGAGCAAAGGACAAACTAAAGTGGCAAAATGGTGCATTGTTAATAATGAGATGTGAAGTATGTAAAATGCATGCATATTAAATAAGAATCTATAGTGGCCTTTTAAAAAGAAAGGTATTTCTGCATTTGACCACATGAATTAATGGCATTTCTAAATGGATTTGTGGAGTGGAGTGAAAACGCAGATTTTTAGTGCAGATGAGTGACTCATAAAGGGTATTGAGAACCCACTATGACTTGAAGGAAATGTCAGGCCCGAAAACATGATAAGTAAAAGGAGGAGACAGAAATGAGAGATAAGCAAACCAGGTCCTGATAAAGGACATGGAGATATGCAACTGAGTCGCAGAAGTCAAAATATACCCAGGTGTACATGGCCACCTGTTCTTTAATGGAGAGTAAGCTTTGGAACACTCACTCATCACACAATCCATAAAGGTCCAAGGAGACAAACACAAGCTGTTTACATCAACAAATGCATTTTATATATTTTTAAAGCCATAGGGCTAGTGTATCCTTAACTTATAGAAGTTATTTTTTTATTACTTGATTTTCAAAAAAAATGCCTTGACTATATAGTATTTTTGGCAGCTCTTAGGCAGTGATTACAAAGAAGTATAGACAGTGGAAGGATTGTTCTGTTCAATCATGTAATTCCATTTCTTGGGGGTAAATACCAAAAGAAATTCATAACACCATAAACCTAATTCAGATAAGAACAAACCTTCTCACGTGATCTGAAATATTTTTCCACTTCATGGATCTTTTCTGTGCATGTGGGTAGTATGATCCCTGTTCAATCACAAACGATTTATTTTTTAAAAGATCTCAATCTTTCAATCCATTCTTTTATTAATATAAAGCATATTGTTCCGAATCAGACCATTGATTGGCTGTGGTGGGTGATTTGCTAGAAAGAATTTGGAAATGTGAATAGGAAAGTGGGTGTTCAGAAAGTGAGAAGTAACAGATGTATCACTTGATTCACTGTATTAGGGTTTTACTTTTTTAATCACATTAATTAAAAGCTATGGTCTTTTAAATCGTGGTTTGTATCACAAACAATGAGAAAATATGACCAAGATAATACATAACACTGAAAGAAAATATTCTGAATAGAAGAGCGGTACAAATAATGTTTTCATTGACTAATTGTAGGGTTTCGTTTTGGGTTTGGGTGGAGAGGAGGAGAAGGAGACTTCACATTAATTTTTGACTTTTTTATTCATAAAACCATTGTTATATATTAATAAACTTTTCTAATACTAAATTAAGAAGGACTTTTCAGGCATGCATAATCATTTGATTATAAGTGTATTTTATTAAGGATTTGGTGATTACTAAAATAAAAATGCTTTAACATATATATGTATATGTATAAATATCTAAATTATACATTAGAATAAAGATGCTTTAACATATAATATAATTGTCTATACAACATGAAACATGAGTCTTCCCTTTGTGGATTAGGTGAAGTATTTCTTTGGTGAGTCCATCAGTTTTTGTCTTTTTCTGGATTGCTAAAACTATTCATTAACACATAATAATTGTACTTGTTTATGGATTACAGTTTGACATTTCAATACACAATCTCTAGTGATCAGATTAGGGTAACTGTCACACTTATCACTACACACATTTATTATTTCTTTCAGTTGGAAACATTCAAAACCCTCTTTCTAGCTATTTTATATGGTTAATTGTTGACTGTACTTATCCTATCATTTTACACTTTTACACTTTCTTTTTCCAGCATTTCCAGCAGTTCTGTAATAAATTTAAAAATAATCAAAGACATATCAAGATAAAGCTTACTAAAAGTTCTTTGAAATTTGGAACAGTTGGACATTGGAGCAATTTATACAACTGTATATTTTTGCAATATTTAAATGTGTTTAAACACTTTAAAAAAGTATCATTCAAGGGGTAAATTACACTGAAATGTAAAAGCAAAAAAAATTTTAGTCAAAGGATAAAGAGATAAAGTAATAAGTAATAAAAAGTAAAAGTATATATTTTAAAAAATAGATGATTATTTTGAAAAGAATTTTTAAAAGAATGCTTTAATTTTTAAATATTTAAGCAGACTTTGGCAACATAATGCTGTGGTAAGGAAAGTATACTTGGGGTCATGTTAACTGGGACAGATCCCTCTTCTTTTATTCTCTAGCTTGTTGACAACGGGGGTGCTGTTTTACTCTAATAAGTCTTGGTTTACTTATCTGTGAGACTTTAATACTCACATTTTTGTATCTGCAACAGAGGATTATTTTGAAGATTGAATGAAATAACAAATGAAAATAATTTAACATATGAGATACTTAATACCTGTGGGCTAATATCATTTATCTACAAGCTTACTGAACTATTTACAAAAGTCATCTAGAAAGCTAATAAATGAATCCTTAGAGTATAATTACATGAAACTCCTGTTTAAGTAGCAAAACCCATATAATCACAGAAGGATAACTACTTCTAGAATTCTAAGAGAAATATTCCAAAAATCAAGATCATTTTCTGGTGATAAACCCAGATTTTACTTTCTGAATAAGGAAAGTTCTATTATATTATCATCTTGTTTAACAAAGAAGAAAACTACCTGATAATGATCCTTTATCAGATAACTCTATCTATTAGCTGTTAGTGGTTTGACCCTAGTGAACTGGTGAGATTTTATTCTGTGAAACCTCTGACCTTCCTTCTTTTCAGTTTCTGCTCTTACATTTTTCAAAGCTGCTATTATCTTAAAAAGAAAAACAAAATTATTTCATGCAAAGGAGTTAGTGCCAAAGAACAACAAAAAATTTTCTTTCTCTACAGTGATAGTCACTCTGCAATTTTATTCTAAAAGAAGACTGCCTATTAAGATCCCACCTTTGCTATTCATTAAGTTTGTGGACTTGGTCAAGTTACTCAACCTGTTGGTCTCTATTTTTTTCATATGTAAAATGAAGATAAAACTTGTGGGGTATTTGAAGGATGAACAATTATATAGAGGAAGGGTGGGGAAAAAAAAGGAAAGTGAAGTATTAAAAGAGAAGGAGGAAGGGAGTGAGAGGGAGAGAAGGAAAAATAGATCAGCAGATGAAGAAATTCTGAACACAAAAGGGTTACTTCATAATTTTAGAATTTCTGGTTTTAACCAGAAACTATTACCACAAAGTGCCTTTTTACATAGTCTATTTTTGTCAAAGACAGCCTCTATCTTTATATTACTGTATAACCCCTTTTTCTGCCTCACACTCTGCTAAGATAACTTTTACTGATTTCAACAATGGATAGTAAAAGAAAAATACAATGGGGAGGTTTCTTGAAGGTGGATGATTCCAACTAGAACAGGGTGGGTGATGCTGGAACACCACTTTGATAAGATGAGGCTGCAGTTATGTAAATATCTCAGAATTATCTTACCAGGTGACACCAGATATACCCTTTTATCTCCCATAATTATACAGTCTTCTTTTAGGATTACAATATATATTCGTTGGGATGCTTACCAATCTTCCTTTCTCTATTTAAAAAGGCAATCTTTGTATTCAAAGGAGTGATACCAGAGTAACCAATCTTCTGAGAAATATCTATTGGAGTACATATAGGAATCACCCTTCACCCATGATCTTCAAATTGATGTGGAACGAATGAATGATCCCACATGAGACCTATGCAACCCTTGGATAAGACATGACACCATGAATAAAATAAAAAATTTTTAAAACTTCCCCATTAATGATAGGAGGCTGTGACCTGGGACTGATTGGAAATGAGATTTATAGTACAGAATGAGTTTTGGTATTATCTAACATTTGGGAAAACATATTCTGTTTTCAAAATATTTCCCAATGAGCATGATGAAACACTAACCAATCAGAGCAGACATCTGAAACACTAGAATCAACAAAATCAATTAGAAAATATGCTAGCCATCCCAGAGTGTATAGGGCAGATCCTAAGTCTACTGGTAGGAAAAAAGGTTCAAAATTAATTTTATCTACTCCCTTATGCTGGAGGTTATCCTGTGGCCAATGAGTTTGAGCCAGCTGAAACTCCATCTACATTGCATCTACACTTTAACCCAAGGAAAATCACGACTACTATATCTTCCAACATGAAATGTGTATTAAGATGTTGACGAATTGTTAATTATTACTTCAAAAATGTGCTTGTCACATAGTATTACCTACAATATCAGAAAGTTTAAAGATACTAGAGTGAGACAGAGCTGAATATCTCAATTTTGCTTCCTAGTTTCCCAAGTTACAATATAGCTACTTATGAATACAGCTTGTTTATCTTCTCCTTTAGAATTTAAGAGATGTACCTGTCTGAATATCTAGTATATGAGGCAGAAATTAATGAGATGTGATTACCTGGCCACTTACCATCGACCTTAAAAAGAGTGAATGAAATAACTGAGGACATTTATCAACACACTTTGGGAATATTTTTTGTAATTTTGTATTTTCTGAAACAAAGTTAACATTTTCATAATTCTTATAAATAATAGCTCTGAGCTTACAGAGAGGAAAAATGTCTCTTCTCTTCCTGGAATCTCACCTTGAATTTTGGTTGCCTGCTGAGTTGCAAGTGCTATTTATTCATATTCTGCTTGACATGTTCTTTTGTTGCTGCAAAAAAACTCTCACACAGTCCTTGTTTGCAGACTTTGGCTTCATATATTTTATGTGATATGCACAACAAAGTCAGCATCCTTACAAAATTATGTGTCCATTAGTGTTTACTTGAACATCTTTTTGTTGGCACCAGAAATTTACTTTTATCCATGTTATGTACAAATTTGTTTTTCATGCTATTCAACACTGGCAAAACAGTATTTCATTATAAAATTATAACTTATGACCCTTAATTTCCCACTCTTGATTCACATATACAAAGAACAATGATTCCAACATCATATGCTTCAGTGGTTTCTTAATTGTTCATATCAGGAGCAGGTAGGCACCTATGTTGACTATTATAGAAAATTATGGTTTTCATAACCCAATTTAATTGAAGTAGAGATTCCTTTTCAGGATTGGCATGCCTAAGAATGATATTGAGGTCAAAGGTGGTTAAACATGAGGGTACATAAGTCCAACAGTTTCACTCCTGGTTTTCAAAAGATTCTATTCCAAAGATTCTCTTTGTGTGTAAGATAAAGGCCATTCTTCCTAACATATCACACCAATTTCTTCATACAATGACAGCAACATAGCTTTGCCTTCTCTAATTCTGCATTCCATATTTCAGTCCTATGAAAGCATTTGGAAATATAAACAAAACACAAAAGATATGCTGTGATAGAAACAGTTTGCATTCCACTAGATTCCAAGTGGATAATGCACAAATAAGTAAATATATGAAATAACCCAGGTGATCAATATTATGAAGAAAACTGATGAAGGATGAAAATTATGAAGAATGCCAATGTGGATGGTGGAGAGTTACAAGATATGGTCAGGGAGGCCTTTTGGATTAGATGACAGTAACCAGAGACCTGGAAGAACAGAGGAAATGAGATGTGCAAAAATGTATAAAAAGTGTTCCATGTAGAAGAAGAGAAAATGCATAGGTGCTGAGCAGGAAGGCTGCTTAGTGTGTTTGAAAAACAGCAAAGCAGCAAATATCTCTTGGTAGAGTGCCCAAAGGATATGTGGTCAGATTGCGAACAAAGATTTTGTAAGGCTTGAGAGACTATTTCCAATATTTTGATTTTATTCTGTGATATTATTTTTTATGTGAATATTATTATTATATTTTATGCTGGGATATTATGCTGGTATATTGATCAAAGATACAAAATTTTAACTAACACAATGATTAAAGACAACAGATAGTAAACCTCTTTGCAAATATCTGAGGGACCGTTGGTGGCAGACTGATAACCTAAGTTGGTAGAAGACGAAGTTATTCCATTATTTTGTGTGTTTCTTTGGTCTTAAACATTATAAACTGTAAATATCTCCTTTTCCCAAATCTTGACAAAGTTACGTTCACCCTTCAATGCTGGGATCAAATGTTCTCTCTTCTATGTGGTCTTCTCTAATATTGTAGCTAGGTGCTTCAAGTTTTGCCATATTTTATTAGTCCTTTATTCATGGCCTGTTGCAGACTGTTTACAACACTGATATACTTATTGTTAATGTGTCTGTATCACTTTAGTAAGATTATCAACTCCACAAAAATATTGTTTTCTAAGAAATTTACCCTGTCAAAAAAAATCATATTTGTGCTGCCTGTGTATAATGGTGAATGCCTGTAGTCCCAGCTACTCTGGTGAGTGAGGCAGGAGAATCACTTGAGCCCAGAAGTTAGAAGCAACATAGTGAGATTCTGTTTAAACAGCAACAACTATATATGTATTTATTTATAAATTCACACTGTTCTTTGTGACCTTTCACATGCTGTGAGAAATTTGTTATTGGTGAAGGCTTTGAAATACCTAAAGTATTGAAGGTGACAGAGACGGTGGCTAATGCCTCCTTTAAAAGTAATTTTTGAGCATAATCACTCACCATTCATTAATTCCCCAAATATAACGTAGGTCAGTGATACTCACTAGTCAAGTACTTTGGACTGAACTGTAGTACTCCTCTAATTCACTCATATTAACCTTAATATTGACACACATACAAAAAAACAACCACCATATCTTGGCAGTACCTATAGCATAAGCCTCCATCCAGAAACCCAGAAAATGCCTTATGGGATGATCCAGTGCAACCCACTCCATTATTCGAGTATTCTCACTTTTCTTCAGTAGAAAGGTATTCAGTATAGGAACAAAGGAGAATGCAAGAAAAGAGTGTAAATTTTCACAAAATAACATTCCCTTTCCTGTAGAAGTACATTTTTTGTGACATGTGAGGATGGACACTGGAACTTTTCTGTATACTGGTAAGTGGGCAGACATCTCATCTTCCTTTTAGCGTGTTCTTCTAAATTTCTGAGAATGAGTTTAGACATCCCTTCCCTAGAGAAGGTGGAGTTTTTGATCGTAGACTAGAAAGTCACTTTAAATGGTTTTCATTTTGTACTTGGAAGTATTCATTCACTTGACAAGCAAATATGGAGTGCTAATGAATACATATATGTAGGCACACACTTATACACATGCATACACATAAACTCACATACACATACACACAGTATCTGAAAAAAATGTTAGGAAGGGAAAGGAGATAAATTTAACAGATAGAAATTATTAAGGATAAACGTATAAACTATTTTTAGGTTCCTAAATCTAGCTGAAATGATGGGGAAAAATAAAAGTAATTTGTAAGAAAAATGTTTAGGAGAATCTTAACTGTAAGCTTATCAAGTAGTAAATATTGTAATTTAGCTGACAAGAATGCTAATTTGATTTTAGGCTACATAGCAGAAATATAATGCCCAAGAAGAGAAATATTTCCCTTTTGCCAGTTATAGAAAGGGATTACATATGACATATTAGATTCCATCAGGCACTATATTTTAGGACTACATAGTCAAAGTGGTACACTCAAAACAGTTACCCAGGAAATAGTAAAAATAAGACTTTTAAGCCTGGAGGGGAAAACAAAAAGGCTTAATGGGGCATAAGGTAGACAATAAGACCTGATGTAGAAAAGAATTAGGGTTTTTTGAAAGAATCATTAGGACAGAAGCTAAATCAATTGGTTGAAAAAATATGGAGTAATTTTAGGTAAATAAATGCTAATATTTTAAAATATTTCTACTTCAATGGGTGACTTCATGTAGGAGTTATTATTCCTTCACTGGAATAATATTAATAATATCTGCAGATATTCTAAGGTAGTTTGGGGGGAATTTTGTGTTTTTTTATCCACATAGAGAGGTGAAAATGGGGAGCATATCACAGGTTAGGGTAGGATGAATAGTCACTGGGGCTCCTCTTCAATATGATTTTGTTGTTATTTTAGTATAACAAAATCTATTTCTCATCAATATTGGGGATGCATTTTAATTGATGCAAAAAGTGTTAACAGTAATAGCAGTAATGATCAGAACATCATTAGCAGGTTCTAGACACTGTCCTTTATCACGAAAATCTTAGGAAATAAGCCAGATAAGACACTGGGGTTTAGCAAGTAAAATTTCTAGCTGAATTAATCCATGGCCATGCATATTCAGTGGTTACTTTGCAACATATTTATTGCCCTCCAAGTCATTTAGATTTGTTTTTCTCTTAGGGGTTTTTGGAAATCAAAGAATGATCTTTAGTCAAGAACAATAATAGCTAACACATGGTACTTAAAACGTGCTAGACATTATTCTAATTGCTTTATATGTAGAGCCACACAAACACCCATTTCATAGATGAAGAAACTGAGACAAAATAGCTTGATCATAGTAAAATTAGAAAATGGGATAGCTAAATTTCAACCTGTTGTAGACTTGCACTAGTGTTCACATGATTAAACTCACATGATTAAAGGTATTACGTAATACCTTCTAACCAAGAGAAGAATTCTTATCTGAATGAAAAAATATTATCATTGTAGTAATATACAAAGCAACAAATATGGGTCAAAGTGTCCAAGGAACTTTTCAGTATTTAGCTTTTCAGCTTACCTGTCCTTCTAACCACTGAGATTAACAAAAGTCCAATGTCTATCCATACTAAGCATTGGGCAGTAAGATTGGAATATTGTATTCCAAAGGTGAGTTGTGTGCTTCACAGTACCTGATTCTGATGACTCCAAATGTTTATGCACTGAGTTAGTTTTATAGCTTCTACCAAAATGTTAAATTGCCTCTCAAAGTGGTAACTGACCATGTACATCCAGATAAAACTCATGTATGTGATCAATTTTAAGCATAGAGAAAACATCAATCAGTAACTGGCCCAAGTTAAGATAACAGGATAAATCTCTGGGATTAAACATTTCCATCGCCCCAGTTTTAAACTGTTGGAGGTTAATTTGAGTGTGAACATCATTCATGTAAACTTCTTCAGGGACTAACTACCTGGACTGGCTCCAAGCCTCATGCAGGTAGTGTCCAGGCAATTCTGGCAGTGAATCATGATATTGACCTGCAATCCTTCTGCTTTAGTAACCATGGTGCTCCACCATCAGAGGATGCCAAAATAATTACAACATGCCAAAATGTAAGAACAGAACAAATATCCACCAAGCTCCATATTGAGCATTATTTGTGGTTTAGTAATGTCAAGAGTTTCTGAAAGCTGCTATTGGCAAACCAACTCTCTCTCTCTTTCTTCCTCATAATAACTGAAATCCAAAGAGCCTCTTCAAAATTGCAAGCCTAAGATATTTGAAAAAGTTCTTCAGTGTACTCAGAGGTGCCTGCTTCCACTGACTGCTGAGTTCAGCCACATCTCGGAAGTACCCTGGAGATGTTTCTCCTGCCCATGAACTTGATTTGGAAATGATTAACAGCGAGAGGCTGGAGACTACAGTGGCTCTTGCGGAGTTAAAAAGTTCAATTCTTAGAATAAAGATTTCATTAAGACCATAGAGTTTGGATATAGACCTGTCACTTTAAAATGTGCTTGCTTGACTGCTTCCACTCTGGTGGACCTTTGAAAGGCTTCTGTTCCAGAGGAGGAGAGGAGCAGAGACACCACAAGCATATTTTAAAGTGACAGGTCTGAATATTTAGTGTGAATGGAATCACTATATCCTAAACCCCAAAGTAAATGTGGGAGCAGAAATGAGGTATTCTGTCAGTCTAAGCTTTCAAATAAAATTGTCACAGGGAATTGCCCAGAATAGCCAAACCTAATTGCAGAAAAGGACTGTAGCAAGACTGGGAAGTATGAAGTAAGTCATTTATATTCCATGAATCATTGGTCAGCAGAGATTATCTATGAAATACTGAAGGTCCAATGTTAAATTGTCCATGATTGATTTAACATGGTAATGGACTGCTATTTGTTTTATTATATCTATGTGTGTGTGTATACATATATATGTGGCCAAGTTGTTTTATTGAATTTTGCAAAAATTGGTATATGTAGAAAAATATATAGTCCTTTTTTAAGTTATACATAGATTCCATGAAAGGTGGTAACTTTTTCTTTATAAAAAAGAATTAACCTAAGACTTAATCAATGTTATTTCAGGTTTCCCACTAAGTGTGTGTGTTTGGGTAAAGGAAGTGGTCATAGAGGCCTACCCCATGTACTCATACTCTAAGCTAGAGTTTCTTATTCTCATGCATAATATGTATTTGATTGACATCTGTGCACTCTTTGCCACAGCGCTAATAAAAGGGGAAAGGGAGTGTGTAAAGGCAAAACTCTAGAAACTGTCACTGCATCATAAAAAATCAGTTGGTGTGTACCAAAAATAAGGAAATAAGCATTTTCAGGATTAATGTGGAAATACTAGAGCTCAAATGAATGGATGGAGAAATTGAAACAGCTTTAATTTTCATTTGTGAGGTGTTGCTTCCTCTTTATTCGTTGAGAACAGAAACATTATTGATTGAAAAGTTTCTTTCATGTTGATTTATTCTCAGGCTTCTGTCTTTTGTTCTCCTTTCACACAGGCAACCCCACCTCGTATATTCTTAAATTTTTAAAAGAGGTACTGGACCACAAAAATAATTGTGCTGTTTGCTTTTAAAATCTTTTGCGAGACTCTTTTCATGCTCCTTTTTATCTTGGAAAAAATATTCATACTATTTGAGTGGTGTTTTTTTCAAATTCTGACCATCTTATTTAACTAAATGTGAATGATCTGTGATTTCTGTATATAATTATGCTTCTTTATAACAATATGTTATTTTTAAAATATCAGTCATCAAAGTTTTCAAATCATAGTGCTAAAAATTTATTCTCAGAAAGTAAAAACATATCTCTCCTATATTGCATTTATATAGACGCACGTATCTCAATAAAACTCTATAGTATTAAGACATTAATAATCTTCACAAATATTTTATTATTATCTTAGAATTCAATTTTAAGTCATAATGACAATGGTTTCCACTGAAGCCAGAAGAACAGTCAGAGATCACAGGTGGAAAAACAGACAAGAGAAACCTACTGGGCATTTTAAAATTTAGAGTAAAGCTTCCATTTCAACCATAATAAGCACTGAAGAATGGTTTTCATACTGTTTAGTAAAACAGCTCTTCTTTTCATGAAAAGGAAGGCAGGGGAAAATGTGACATTTGAATAAAGTTTTACATTTTGAACAAGTAATAAAAATAAAATTAAAGGTTACATTTCTAGAGTCATGATTGATAATAATTGCTCAGTTTAACTGCATTTTATAGGTTAGGTAAGCAGTTTAAATTAAAAAGTGACCTACACAAATATGCAGTCTTGAAAAGAAATGAAAGTTAATAGCTTTTCTATGCAACTCTAAGAAACCTGAAGGGATTTTGAATTTCTAGAGATTAGAGAAATTAGAGGATATATTTTGTAGTGCCTTCATATGAAACATGTTCAAAGATTCGTTTTTCTCAGAATAATGTTTCTGTTATGACTACTAAAGCATTCCCTTGGATTTTGCAACATGTTTGAAATATACTTTATTACAATCAATTATATTGCAAGACATCAGATATGGTCTCCAAGGACAAGTTTGTAAAATATACCCTTCTGTCTATAGATCCTCCACAATTAACAATTCCTCCAGAGAATCACCTGGTTACCTCAATTAAGAGAGCTACTGATGGTTCTGCAAATACAAGACACCTAAATACAGTATTATATTTTGTGGCAAAAAATGTCAGTTGTCTGCTGTTGCATTGTAAATAATCCAAATCTAAATAAAGTATTTTTTCCATTGTGTTTTGCTCAGACTAGTATTAAACTGAACTTACAATACTAATAAAATATCTCTAGAATTAAAGGAGGTAAGTTAAATGCATTTCTCTATAAAAATTTATCTTTCACATATTAGTATTTCATATATTATTAATATTGTAAGTATTATTAGTCTTTCCAATACCATATGGCCTTCAAAACTTGACTTGCTCCTCAATACTTGTGTGGATTACATTTCCTAATTATAAATAACTAATTTCAAATATTTAAAATTTTCTTTGTAGTTTTATTTATAAGTTCATTTATTTATCATTTTTGTGGTTACTGGGGATTGAAGCCAGAGTGCTTTACCACTAAACTACATCACCTGGACTTTTTTTTTTTTAATTTTTTATCATGAGACAGGGTCATACTAAATGGTCCAGACTGGCTTCAAACTTGTGCAAGATCCTCCAGTTTTGACCTGGGAAATGCTGGGATTCCAATGCACAACTGTGTCCAGGTATTTGTAATTAAAAAAAAAAAAAAAAAAAAAAAAAACTCATTTGGACATTCTGATAAAACAGGATTTCCTGAAGGGTACATGTCTTTCCTGAATGTTCATTCATTATCAAATGAATAAAATAAGTGAGAATTTTACACAGATATTAAAATGAAATTATTTTTGCTTACAAAGGTAGGAAATATTACAAATGAATACCTGATTTTTTTTTCTTTTTTTTGGTATCAGGGATTGAACTCAAAGGCATGCAACTACCGAGGCACATTCCCAGTCCTTTTTATTTTTCATTTTGAGACAGGGTCTTGCTAAGTTGCTTAGAATCTTGAACTTGCCATCCTCCTGTCTCAGCGTCTCTCCTCACCTCCCAAACTGCTGGAATTAGAGGCCTGTGGTACTATGACTGGCACAAATACCTGAATTTTTTATTGCATAAGTTGAAGGTATGCAAAATGATGTTTTCATATACATAGTAAAATGTCCTCCTGATAAGCAAATTACACTATCACCTTGCACAGTTATCCCATTTTTTCATGATAAGAGAACCTCAAATGTATTCTCTTAGCAAATTTTCCAGTACATAATATATTATTTTAATTATTGTCCTTATGTTGTATATTAGATCTCTATACTTATTCATTCAGCATATCTGCAATTTTATGCTTTTGTATTTTAATATGTGTATAAATGTGGATTCTCCTTAGACTTTGTGCTTTAATTAAACACTTCAGGAGACATGCATGCTCATACCCACCAAAGATTAAAAAATGAAAAAGAAAAGAAACCATATTAAATTCTTCATTAGATCATTAACTGATATTCATTTGATTTCTCTAAATTATTTTAGCTTGGGTATCTTGGTCAACACTCATTTTTATAACTAATTAAAGGAAGCTGCAACTCAAATTTTATTCTGTTTAAGACCAAAGTATGACATACAAAAATATGATCTTAATATGGATAGTTGATTAATTTATTGTTAACAGGTTTCTTTCTTAAAAATAAATTTTGTGGTCATTGATTGATGTTTTGATAAAGACAAGAGACAATAGGTGTTGGCGAGGTGTTGGTGGGGAAAAAGGTACACTCATAAATTGCTGGTGGAGTTGAAAATTAGTGCAGCCACTCTGGAAAGCAGAATGGAGATTCCTCAGACAGCTTGGAATGGAACCATTTGACCCAGCTATCCCACTCCTTGGCCTATACCCAAAGGACTTAAAATCAGCATACTATAGAGATACAGCCACATCAATGTTCATAGCTGCTCAATTCACAATAGCCAGATTGTGGAACCAACCTAGAGGCCCTTCAATTGATGAATGGATAAAGAAACTGTGGCATATATATATACAATGGAATATTAGCCATAAAGAATAATAAAATTATGGCATTTGCAGGCAAATGGATGAAATTGGAAAATATCATGCTAAGTGAGATAAGCCAATCTCAAAAAACCAAAGGATGAATGATCTCGCTGATAAGTGGATGAT
This sequence comes from Sciurus vulgaris, assembly GCF_902686455.1. NCBI lineage: Eukaryota > Metazoa > Chordata > Mammalia > Rodentia > Sciuridae > Sciurus > Sciurus vulgaris. The sequence continues at coordinate 70,275,188 of NC_136461.1, forward strand.
AACACATAATGGGGGGTGAGAGGGGTTAGTGTTAGGGTTAGGGTTAGGTTTAGGGTGAGAGTTAGAGAGGGTGGCAAGAATGGAGGAAGGAAGGACTGTATAGAGGAAAAGAGGGGTGGGAAGGGTGGGGGAGAAGGGGAAAAATAACAGAATGAATCAAACGACATTACCCTATGTAAATTTATGATTACACAAATGGTATGCCTTTACTCCATGTACAAATAGAGAAACAACATGTATCCCATTTGTTTACATAAATAAATAAATGATAAAGACAAGAGAAGAAAATAGGCTTTCCAAAATAAATTTTATTTTAACTATGCTGAAGTATATTTAAAGTCATCTTCTGATGAACATACTTGATAACACTAAATCCCATTATGTCTTGAATAAATCATATTGTACATTATTTCTCTTGTACCTTTGGTACTTGTTACAGTTTGCATATGATTTGCCCCTCAGGAATGTTTTGAGGTGAAATGACTAGATTATGAAGCTGTAACAGAATCAGTCCATCCGATTTTGAATGGACTGACAGGGTGGTAACCACAGGCGAGTGAGGAATGCCTGGGGAAGATGGGTCACTGGGAGCATGCTCTGGCAGATTCTTCTACCTCTCTGCTTCCTGACCTGTATGAGCTGAAGAGCTCCCTGCACTGAGGCCTTCCCCTTGATCAGCCTCACCAAGGGTATAGAGCAAGGGAATCCACCATTTACAGATTGAGACCTCTGAAACCATGAGCCCCAGATAAACTTTTCTTCCTCTAAGTTATTCTTGTTAAGTATTTTGGTCACAGTGATGAAAATGCTAACTGCAACAGTGCTTTATGTCTATTGCATTCTTAAAATGAAGCATTTCTACCTGAAAAAATAGTAAAAATAGTTTCACTTAGTAAAAGTACTACTCGATTTTGAAAATATTCAGATGAGTTTCAAGAATTTTTCCAAAAGTAGTTCACTTTACTGAACTTGCTGAAAGGCTGACATATGGCAGGAGAGAGGTGGGGAATGAAAAAATAAAACCTTAGAAAAAATATTTTCCTTTTGTATTTAATAGACAAATAAGTTGAAATTTCTTGTTTTGTTTAAAATATAATATCTTTAATTTTTTAAAAGAATGAGTGAGTATATGCCTGAAATGTGTCAGTTTTAGTTTGTTTGTTTTTTTTTTTTTGCAGTGCTGGGGATTGAACCCAAGGCCTTGTGCTTGGGAGGTAAGCCCTCTACCAACTGAGCTACATCCCCAGCCCTTGAGCTACATCCCCAGGCCTAATAACTTTGTATTGAATATATTACTTTAAGATACATTCCCTCCAACTGTCAAGTTAGGAGCAATTACTAAACTTCCTTGGTTTCTTGGCTTGTTCATACCCCTGCTCTTTTATTTGTTCCAAAAGGATCTACTTAAGTAGAATTCATATATAAAGTAGGTTGGTATCTAGGATATTAGAAATTCATTTATGGTAGTCTACTTCATCAATTTACATAGTTTAAGGACATATCCTTACTAGTGCGGACACAATCTACTATTTCCCACTAGTACCTTGGAAGTAACCATTCTTAACAAATGATTCCAAAGGTCCTTAGGCTTATATTTATATGACAGGTAAGAATGACTCCACTGTGTCAAGTAAGCAATTTAAAGTGGTCCCTAAATAAGTACTTATGTGAAGTTGTATTTTATACATTCCCAATTTTGCAATTATATGATAATGCTAATTTTTATAAGTCCCCAGACATGTGTTTGCAGAACAATGTACAAATATTAAACCGAAATGTTTGGGAAAGTGCTTAAGCAGTATTCGTGATAAATCGATATTCTAATACCATATAGACTTGTGATAATCATTTCCAATTTTTAAAAACTGTTTAAAAAGCCTTAGAGAAATAACTAACTTTTAATATAATGTAAATTTTATATATGAAAATAGACTAAGGGCAAAATTCATGCATAAGTGATTCCTTTTAGCATACTATACACACTTTTCTAACATTTCATTTTTATGTAATATATATTGAAGATAATTTCGTATCAGTCCATTAGGAATTTGTTACTTTTTTATGACTTCATGGTATTTCTTTGTATGTATTTCACTGATTTCTTACTGAAGGATATTTAGATTGTCCTTATGCATATGCATTTGGAATGTTTACAAAAATTTTTATTTACACCTCTCAAAAACTCAGTAAATGCATCCTTATTTTTATCTTCCTTCCTAGAAAAGAAAATTGAAAGTTAAGTAACTTTCCATATGCCTATATTTAATAAAAGAGAAATGTCACATATGTTCCCATGTCTATGTTATTGTAAACAGGGAAGGAGAGGTATCTTTGTAGGGTGCTGGTGGTCAGGAGTAGGGGCAGAGCAAGATAAGCAGTAAAGAGGACCAGGTATTCTGGCCACTAAAGTGCTATACAATATTACCATTTGGTATTTATGTGAGTTGTTTTAAATAACTGTCAGGTTCTCCAGCATGTAGCCAACATTGTATGTGACTAATAGAAGCTTAACAGTGTGGGTACATAATAAATATTAATGAAGATAGATACTCATGCATATATAAGATCAAAATTTTTTTTAAATTCTCTTACTTTTCAGTGCCTTACTACTTATGTTAGAAATATTTAGGTTGGAGAAATAATTATCAGAAATCCCATTATTTAGAAGTATTCTAGTCTCATTTAGTGTTCATGTGTTTTCTCCTGGGAGCGTGCTTCTCAATTATATTTCTAGGATTTAAGGTTTTCAAATAGTTTTCTAATATATTTCTGAATATGATAGCTGTTGCTGTTTAAAGCTAATCTACATGAATAATTTAATTGTAGTAATTTACTTCTCTGGAATACAGAAAAATAATTTGATTAATTTACTCTTCATTAATAGAAGTCTTCACTTCACTGGAGGAACATTGGTTATATTTAGAAACATATATGGCTTTTTGCTTTGACAACTGCCAGAGTTACCATATTCAAAGGCTTGATGATCTACTACTGAATTTGAAAGGGAAAACCACAAAAAATTTACAAGCACACTACAGAAAGATGTCAAAATTTCCCAGAAGAGGTAGATGTGACTGAATAGTTTAAATGCACTGTCATGAAATTCTAGACACATTGAACTTAATGCAAACGAGTAAACTCATGAATTAGAATGAAGTAACACTTCTTTAAGGATGCAAATTAAAAAGGAAACATCAAAATAATGAAATCTGCCATTTTTTTCCTCCACTGAGAAAATTCTTTACCAGATCTCAAAAACAGGCCAGGCTCTTTGGAAAACAATGATAGAAAAAAGGTATTTGATGTAGAAATGGGTATTGAGAACTCTCCCAAGACGCTCCAGTTAGTATTTCAATAACCTTATAGAAAAACCACAATAATTAGTTGCATTCGTTATACATAGTTAAATATTCATTAAATCAGAGCATATTGTAGAAGAAAAATGAATTTATTTTCAAAAACATTGTAGAAATCAATGTCACTGTTTGATTATCCACATAGATGGAAATAATTCTTTTGTCTAACTATATTTCTTTCAGTGAAACTTTCTACCGATATGGGGAATGTGTAAGATTATATATTTTAAACACTCTGAATAATTATCAAATTTAAGTGTAGAAACTATTTTTCAAAACTTTTAAAAACTGAAGTTAATATGTGGGTATTTATTGAGGATTTAGACATTGTAGGAAATTACAAAGAAGAAAATAAAAATTCCTATAATGTGAGCTATTTTGGGTTAACTATCACGAGTAACCTAATAAATTGAAATATTTTCTTACAATATTTTTCTATATAAAATATAGTGTTAAATTGAATTGGAATACTATATACAGTTGTTATGAAATAAAATGTGTCATGTATCATATCATAATCAGAATAAAAATTTTTATGTCAATATTTTTTATCATTAATTAATTTCTATTTCCATTGGCTAGATATCTGGAAGCACTGTGGGGGAGAAAAGTTGTAAATATAAGGGTGTAAAGTGGGGTGGGGTGGTTCCAGCAATCTTATGGAGTCTTCATTGTCCTTATCAGGTATGTTCTTGGTCAGCCTGCATGCTGACTCTGCAGTTTTTTCTTTACCCAGCAGTATTGCATTCTGTGCCAATATTTTCTAAGGCAATGTCTGCCTGATCATCTGTCAGCATCTCTTTGACTACATCTTCAAATGAATAATTGTTAATTCATCCAACATTTTCTGTGAGAGTGAAATAGGGCCATCAATAAACCTTCAAATGTTCCCTGATATTCTTTTGTGAGGCACATTTGGAAACCACAGCTGATGTAGCTGTGACTATTCTTAAATGAATCTGGAGCTTGATTCTTCACTCTCTCTCTTCCTTTCTCAGAACTCAGAAAACATGACCAGTCCTTCAGATTTACTTTGAATCACACACCCACCACTAGCTGTATGATCTTGGGCAAACTTGTTTGAATTCTCAACTGTCCAAATGAAGGTTAACAATACTGGCAATACGTACTTGAATGATTTTTGAAAGAATTAAATGGGACAATGTTCATGAAACTTCATAGTACCAAGCCTGATAAAATATCACAAATGTTAGTCTCCTTATTTTATTACATGAGAGGGAATTTTAAAGACCACCTAAACTTATCCTTAATTTTGCACATCGTAGAACTAAGAGAAAAATTAGTTGCTGAAAGCATCAGCAGACCTACCTGCACTCATAAATTATGGTTAGGATAAGTTATGTTGAGTTAAAAGTAAAATAAGATAATGTGTTTGGAAGGAGAGTGCCACTAAAAAGAAAGATATCCTTTTTAAACATGCTGTACACAGTGGAAGGTACAGAGAAAATGTTTGTAAACTACTTGTATAGTAACATGAATTATATTTATTTTATTAAGTATGCTTTCCTATGTAAGACACCTATGCCATACATTACAGTTCTTAGACTCTGAAGACGAGACCCAGAAGCTGCAATAGATTTCCATTTGCTTTTGGGCTTCTGCAATCAGCAGTTTCACATGACAAAAATACGAAAGCAGGCTATCTACCTCTTGGGAGACAGGGGCTCCTGTGTTGTCTTACAGTTTTGAGAAGTACCTTAATGGCCTTGTTGAGCTGCATGGCAATCCAGGATGCTTTCGAACAACCTTTCTTTTCCTCTTAATTTGGGGTTAAATAAACCTACATTCCACTCTGATACCTCTCCCAATCTTGTGTGATGTCTTTCCCATTTTGTTTCATAGACATTTTCCTTAATACAGTCCTGGCACAATTTTTCTCCTCTTGTCATTTGTGCTTTGAAGGGTTTGGTTTAACATATCTCCTGGAGTTAGCTCCCCCACCTCATCTGAAGTAGAACATAACCTTCTAGATGTCAATAACTCATAAAACTTTGCATTTCCTACACTTTGGAGAATGCATATTGGAGATTTATACATTCATTAACTAGGTATTAAACATTACTACAGCATGTAGTTGATAGTGAATAAATGAAGGAGTAAACTATATAAATTCACTGCTGTCAGACAGTCCCCATCCAACGTTCTTTAAATACTGTTGGAGCAAATGGAGCATGTGTGCAGATGCAGCACGCAAGAAAAACTGATGGAAAATATGCTCCTGCTACTAACCAACTGTGGCACCAATAACATAAGCATTAATAGGATTAGGTGGGCAGAAGACAGGGGGCTGAGAGAATATAGAAGTGGGAAGTGAAGCAAGGTGATGACTGTTCCAGGGTCTTTCACGAAGTCAATAAATCCTCAGTGCTCTTGGCATGCTGTAGACTTAATACACAGTCTTATACATAAACCAAGAGCATTTTCCTTTATGCATGAGGGTGTTATGATTAATAACTTTTAACTAATGGTAAGAATTCCTGTTAATATGCATCAATTATTCAACTTCTAAAACAATTCTTATCATATGGAAAAATAATCTTTTGACTTTAAAAAGAAATCTTCAGGACTGGGGATATAGCTCAGTTGGTAGAGTGCTCGCCTCCCATGCACAAGGCCCGGGTTCAATCCCCGGCACCACCAAAAAAAAAAAAAAGTTGAAAAAGTTGCTGGGCATGGTGGCACATGCCTGTAATCCAGTAACTTGGGATACTGAGACAGGAGGATCATGAGTTTAAAGCCAGATTCAGCATTGGTGAGGCACTAAGCAACTCAGTGAGACCCTGTCCCTAAATAAAATACAAAATAGGGCTGGGGATATGTGGTTCAGTGGTTGAGTCTCTGAGTTCAGTCCCCAGTTCCCGCCGCCTCCCCCAAAAAAAAGTTGTAACAGTAAAAGATGTACATTGAAACAGTAATTAGATGTACATTGAAAATATAAAGAATATATGAGGATGTCTTCAGGAAAAAGTGGGATTTGAATTGGGCCCTTAGAGATGTCTAGTGCTTGTCTTGGAAAAGAAATGATGAAGACCAATGTGGCATTCATAAATTTTGAGCACCTACATGTTTGGTGATGTTCTAAGTATTTCATATGATAACTTATGTGCCCATTATAATACCATTATGAGTTTGGTAGTACTATGTCTATTTTAAGGAGAAATAAATGAAGTTCAGAAAGGTGACTTTACATGTTCAAGGTAATATAACTACTAAACAACAGAATGAAATACGACTGAGTCCAGTAATAGCACACATGCTTTTCCACAACCCAGGCATCGCAAGTATTTAGGGATATGTTATTTATCACTAGTTAGAGGACTGTTGGAGGACATTTGTTTACCCAGAATACAGTTTTCCAAGATACAGTTTATTTTTATATCCTGATTCTTACTATTCACTCAACTAATTAAAAAAAAAAAAAAAAAAAAAAAAACAGAGAAAAGGAAGAAAGAAAGGAAGAGAGAGGAAGGAAGGAATCCTTGAGGGTACACTTTGTACAACACATGATGCTACTGCATGCTCTGTACATGAAAATAAAATATGCAACCTGTGATTGTGAGTGGTTTACAACATCTCTTTATTAAATAACAGGTGTAAAACCCCTGCTGCCCTGCTTACCATGCAAAAAGATAAGAGGAGTCTGGGAATATAGCTTAGTTGGTAGAGTGCTTGCTTGCCTTGCATGCACAAGACCCTGGGTTCAATCCCCAGCACCACAAAAAAAAAAAAAAAAAAAAAAGAAAGAAAAAGAAAAAAATACCTCAAGTATCTGTAATGCAAAATAGAGGGCAATAAGTTTTCTCTCTCTCGCTTGCTATATATATATACTCTCTCTACAGAGAGAGAGAGAGAGAGACTAAGAGTGACAGAGACATCTATATATAATAGCCTATGAGATCAGAATGGGAAAGTGACTTTGATGGGGAAGGGGAGTACGACACTCTAGGAAGAGAGGAATTATGATTAAAACCTAGAGATACTTCAGAAGCAAGACTTACCAGTAGTACTATGAGCAGAGTAAATAGGGAGAGTTTCCTTCTTGCAAAGTTCAAAGAAACTTTGCTGAAGGGAGCAAACTTTTAAGAACAGAATATGATGACAGGGATATGCCTATGTAATTGTCCAAAACAAACAAACAAACAAACAAAACCAGTTTGGATCTAAAGATTTCTTTATATTGTTAGTATATAATTTACCAGGATAACAATTCCTGAAATATCTTTGATCTTGAAGGTCTCCCCTTTAGTCCATTATTTTTACTATTTGTAAGCGAAAACCTGTCAGATTGCTCAATTTTGGCCAACAGTTCCTCAAAACAGAAAAATCCTTCAATCTGTCACCACGTCAGTCAACAGCATTTACTAAGTGACCCTTATGTGAAAAGCAACATTCAAAAGAGTTATTATAAAAGAAGCAAGAAGCCCAGTCCTGCTCTTGAGAAATGTAAGGTCCCACAAAGGAGACAAGGTAGACTCATAAAATCATAAACTCAAGTGACAGAAACATCTGCCAGATGGAAGCTGTAAAGAGACTTTTACGTAAGTGTTCTGCATTCAGGGAAGAGGACAGGAAGAAGTTTAGAGTGATTGAAACTAAAAGAAGCCAAGTGGGGTTAGTTTGTAGATGGCTTCAAGAAGGAATGGATTTTTTTTTTTTTTTTTTTTTGGCTCAGTTATGAAAACATTATCTGACTGCATCAACTCTTTTATTTCCTTGTGGTAGTCCCCAGATGAATGCTCTATTAAGTTGATGTGACTTTGGTTGTCTTTATTCTCATCTTCTACTGTTTCCTTTAGAGAATAGCCTTGTCATGACTATACTGGCTGAATACACTATCCCAATAAAAGTCCTGGATCACAGAGCTGTCTTCCACTGGAGTCTATTTCTAACACTTTAATGTTGCCCGTCTGTCTTATACCTGGGCCTTCTCTCATTACAACTGCAGGACATAGGGCCAAATCTAATCCTCCTGACTTCAGTTCCTAACAATAGAACCCATTCCATTTTCTCCTCCCTAAAGACCTCCAGAGAAGATTTTTAAAAACATTAAGAATTAGCACTATAGTGGATTTGCATTGGGTCAGTTTACCTAAGCTGGAATGACATTTCTCAGCATCCTTCTGTACATAGGTACAGATGGAATTTGAAAAGGGATGTGAAGGGTAACCATATTCATCCTATAATTGGAAGGTTGGTGCAGGGTATGAAACTGCTGCACTTCAAAGTCCATCCTCCTAAATCCTCCAGCTTGCCTTGTGAACGTGGGAAAGCAGACCAGCCTGTGGCTTTCCTGCTCTCACCTGATGTCCTCTTTCATCTGTTTTAGTTTCTCTGAATCCTGGGCCCAGCTTGTGTTTAGCTTGGTGCATAAGTAGGCCAACTTTTTTCTATAGAAAACCAGCATCACCTAAGGTGGGGACTTGGAGGAGAGGAGATGAGCAATTTCCAGTTTAAAATCCTGAGTTCTAGCTCTTGTTTGTGGTTGCAGTTCGTCCTTGTTGCTACATACTTCACACCTTCCCTCCTGTTTCAGTCAGCTTTTACACTGCTGTGATCAAAAGAAGAGCAAGAACAATTTCAGAGGAGGGAAAGTTTTTAAGGAGCTCAGAGGTCTCAGTCCATAGATGACCAGCTCCATTGCTCTGGGCCAGTGAGGCAGAACATCCTGATGGATGGAAGGATGTGGCAGAGGAAAGCAGCTCAGGACATGCAAAGCAGGAAGCAGAGGTGAAACATGAACTCCAAAGGTCACCCCCAGTGACCTACCTCCTTCAGCCATTCTCTACCTGCCCAGTTCATTCCTATCAGGGGATTGATCCTCTGATTGGGTTATAACTCTCATCATTTAATCATTTCACCTCTGAACTTTCTTGCATTTTCTCACACATGAGTTTTTGGAGGACATCTCATATCTAAACCATAATACCTTCTGAGGCTCTGCTTTGCAACGAGGATAACAGTTTCTCAGGGACCAGCTGCCACAATCATGAAGGGTTAAATCCCCTGAGTAGCTCCATGTTCATCTGTATATGTGAGGACATATATTCACCCACATATACATTTATACATACATTTAGGAGTACATATGTACACACATACTCTGATGCAAGTTCCTCAGTCTGTTTTCTCCTTGCCAATGTGTTGTTGTGTTCACATTCATTCAGTAAAACTCTGTGCCTGGCCAACATCTTTGCCTTCTTTTGGACCTGAGCCCTTTGGGCCCTTTCCTAGAGCAGCCTTCCTTGGCCTCCTTGGAATTCTTTCAGATGATGTGTTTCTTTGTTTAAATTTTCACCATATAAATTTATATTATGAGTAGATGTTAATTGAATTTATTATTTTATATTAGTTTTCCTGAATATATGGTAAGTCACAGGAGGACAGGGACCACATCTGCTTTGTGGGTCACCATTGTCCCCAGACGAATGTCAGGCTAAGACTATTTTAGGTGTCCAATATAAACTTATTTAAATGAATATTTATTGAAAAACTATTCCAGCCTCTTCTCCCTTTCTTACCCTCTACCTACCCATTATTGGTGATCTAGTAAAAACATCCATGATGTACCTAGAATGTCACATATGTTTGTTTTATGAAAAAAATTGCCCCCCCCCACAAGCATGCAGTGGGAACCTTTAATTTTCAGAGCAACTTTCTCCAGCCTTATATAAAATGCTTCCTCTTCAACCTCATGCTCTTCAGTTATAGATCTTCTAGCTATCCTCATCCTTTTTCATCTTCTGATCATCTACCCATTCCCCTAATACTACTTTCTGGATCTAGACCTTTTCAAGTCTTCCCATGTTCATTTATACATTGATTCATGGCTTATTACCATAATCTAGTCCCAGCGGGTAACGAGATAAGGTGGGCCTAGATTTCCCTGTTTTCCTGAAGCTGAGAGGAAACCTTGTTGGGACTAATGACACGTTAAATAACTCAGGCTGACTCCTTACTCCCTGGCGAGTGAGCAAAATCAAGGCTCAAAGGCGGTTTCAAAGGTTCAAGACTATAAACCAGACCACCGTCAGGGATTGGTTAACAACAGTTCCCCGAACGTGATCAGCTTGTGCTTGCCATATAGTCCAATGGGACTCTCACCTGCGTGAACCCACCTGCCTTGCTGACCTTTAAGCTGATTGGTTCCCGCCTAGCCCCCACCCTACATAAAAGCTGTGTGATTTCCTCAATAAACGAGCTCCTGCTGTGACGGGTCTCCCTGATGCGTCTGATTGAGGGCTGGGAGCGGTCGGTCAGTCGGCCCTACCTATCCCGGTCTGACCTTGTTGGGGAGTGTCCCCTTCCCTTGTCTTTGGTTGAGAAGAGCAAGGGGGCTTAAGACCCCGACAAAACCTTGAATTGTTTCCACTGAATCCAAGCCAGGCAAATGCTGGGGACTTGACCTTCCATACCACTGTCCTCTCTTAACCATCTAAAGTTCCTCTTACTGATTCTTGATGTTGTCAAGTTTTATGAGCTTAGGAAGATGGTGGGGGAAAGGAGTTCTGGATGAACTGAGAAATCCTTGATGCACTGGTGTCTGTGAGACACCAGAGACCTGCATCTAGCTCTTGAAATGGGACCTTCACAGACAGCCACAGGCCTCAGCACAAAGAAGATCTAGCTCCAAACTGTACTACCTTGTGTTTGCACAGCCCAATCTATCAGTCTTCCTAATCTGCTAATAACCCATAATGATATGACAGGATTTTACTGAATTATGCTTTTTAATTTATAAAATGGTTTTGAGTGGTTGTCCACTTAGTGAAACACTCTGCTTTTACAAATCATTTCTCATTTTCACAATTATATATATATTTTCTAAAATGAACTTCAAGAGACTAATTTTAAGGTAAAAGGCTAAATATCAATTATTTTCTTTCACTTTGAAACTCATTTATCATAATCCTTATAGGTGGTTATGACTAGAAAGAAAGTCATGGCAAAGGAATTATAGGAAAAAAAGGAAAACTGATGTTTCAAAATAGAGTTATATCACACTCTGATTGTGTGTTGTGTTAAAGAATATGTATTTACTAAGATAAAATTATTTAAGATCCTTATAGTGTTCTGCATAGAAATAGCAAAGATGAGGATGAATTGGGAACCAGTATTTCTAAGTAATTAGGCCTAAGGATGAGCACTCCTGGCTACTGAGAATATGAGGAAGAAAGTAGTAGGATGAGGAAAATGAGCGAATGTCAATGAATTGGAAAATAATGATTAAAATTTTTGACATAGATAAACTGGGGATCTGAGTGTAGTTGAGTTGTGGGTTTGAGCGGATCAAGTGAAATACAGTATCTGGTCATTGCAGTGAAGATGTTAAAGAAACTATGAAGTTGAGATGAATGATAACATGACTGTACCGTATTATCCTGGTCTAACAATGGCAAACAGATTGTTGACTTCAATAAAAACTTGTGAAAATAGAGAAATGATTTGTAAAAGCAGGATGTTTAAGTAAGTGGACAGTCACTAAAAACCATTTTGTAAATTAAAAAACATAATTCAAAAAAAATAAAAGAATCATTAATATAGGCAATGAGAAACCCCAAAGCAACATTCCAATCTGGCTGTACTAAAGCACGCTTTCTCTTGCCAATTGAATTTTGTAGTCTCTTTGTCTTCTGGTTGTGAAAAAATTTGTCCAAACATTATCTTGCAAAATCATATTAATCATTTGGGTCTCATATTAGTCATTAATTCTTATAGCAATCTCCTTTTATCAACATTTTGTTGTTGTTATTTTTTTTTAATTGTTTTTTGCAGAACTGGGAATTGAACTCAGGGGTGCTCTACCACTGAAGAACATACCCAACCCTTTTTAGGTTTTTGGTTTTTTTTTTGTTTTTGTTTTTTGTTTTTTTAGGCAGGTTTTTGCTATGTCGTTGAGGCTGGCCTTGAACTTGTAATCCTCCAGCCCTCAGCCTTCAGAGTCACTGTGGTTCCAGGCATGGGCCAACACGCCCAGTTGTATCACAGTGTTTCAGTGAGATATCTTTTGTGTTTTCATAACATTCTAAACTTCCTGTATTCTCAGACTGACCCTACTTTAATTTCTTATTTATTTAATTATCTGCCCCTTGCAATAGACTGAAATTGTATGCTGATCAAGGGCAATGTCCTATTCATCATTATTTCTTCTGCTCCCTGTAAAAGGAGCAAGAGAAGTTACTAATTTCTTCCCTCTTATTGGTTGCAAGACAATTTAACTTTTATATTTATGATTCCGGTGAGGAAATGGGAAAACAAATTCCACAATATTGTTGATATGATAGAATAAATTGGTATCATCTCTCAAAATGCAATATGAAAATGCTGGAAACATATATCCTTCAAGTACATTTACATCTGCAAACTCCATTTGAATACCAAAAGCAGTATAAACAACTTAAATGACTATCAATAAATGGGTAAATGATTATGATATATCTTTATAATGGTATTCCATGTAAACACTAAATAGTATGCAGTAGATGTTTATGTTTCTATGGGAAGTTCTGGGAAGGCTAGGGATTACATACATTGTGATCCTATGTCATTTCTAGTAGTAATTATGTATGGAATATACAGTTGAAATGTCTTTTGAGGAAATGAGATGCAAATTATTTTATAATCTTTTTTTTTGTACTGAGGATTGAATAACACAGGGTTGCTTAAACACTGAGCAACATCCCCATCCCCAGCCTTTTTTATATTTTATTTAGAGACAGGGTCTTGCTGAGTTGCTTAGGGCCTTGCTAAATTGCTGAGGCTGGCTTCGAACTCATGATTCTCCTGCCTCAGCCTCCCAAGTGGTTGGGATTACAGGCATGCACCACTGAACCTGGTTTATGATCATCTTTTGAGGTAAGAGACTTAAGGATATTTATGGTAACACTACTTGGTTAATTAATTAGTTAGCAAGCAATTGGTGAGTTATAGTATATTAAATTTTACCATTTTTTAAATTTCATACTACTTTCCACGGCTTGATTTTTGTTTTTGAAACTTTGTGATTATTTGTTCCTCTTAATTGCCTCAGCTTTTACAAAAGATCTTTCTACGTCAGTAAGCATTTTCTTCAATTGTTCTTTGGACTCTGGAGCAGTGACATATTTATCTAGTGTTCACCACTCTCTTTGAAGACGATCCCTAGCCTCCTCCTCAACTGTTGATTTTGTTGCTTATTTCATCAAAAAAACAAACAAAAAAAGAATAAATAAATAAATATATAAATAAAGGTAATCAAAGCCTAAGTGGAATTGCCTCAGATATTCTTCCTGCTTTCTACAGTTGTCTTTAAGAATAGCCATCTTGGGCTGGGGAGATAGCTCAGTTGGTAGGGTGCTTGCCTTGCATGAGCGCAAGGCACTGGGTTCGATCCCCAGCACTGCAAAGAGAAAAAAAAAAAAAAAAAAGAGCAGTCGTCTTCTTTTCTAGTTCCACAGAAAACGGACGACTCTCCTCTGTTCAAGGTCAATCCTTTTTATCTCATCTGTCCCATAAATTACCTGCTTTCTCCCTCTCCACTACATCTTCGCCCCTATAATATAAGCATGCTTGAGTCTCCTCCTACCATATATATATATTTGTTTATATATGTGTACATACATTATTATTAATACATAAACAATATTAACAGTCTTCTGAGTTTGAGTTAATACTCCCTTTTGTGAACCCAAGTAGATGACACATACCAACTATTTTCCTGATTAATAATGTTTTCTCAATTCACTGATGTATGGTGCAGTTATCAATACTAATGGAATTTTCCTTAAAAGTCATGGAAGCACATGTTTCCAAAAAAGTGCAATGAATTAATTCCTTATCCTATATTCTTCCTACCACATGGAACACTGTTTGCTACTCACTATAGCCTGAAAACTCCTGCTCTCTCTGTTTCTGTATCCTCGCACTTCTGACCCTTCTCTCTCAATCATTTTAAGAGGTCCTTCTTTGACCAGTACTTCAAATCAAGATGAGCAATATGTTAGCCAATGTTGTTTCCTTAGATGCATTCAGAGCTTAAGAAGAATTTGTAATCACTACCCATATTTTAAAAATTTTAGATTTTATGTAGAAAGTTGGACTGAACCATTTCTCCTGAGAAATCGGAATATATGGTAGCAATACTTCACCCACAGATCTCCATGCCAAAAAAATGACAGAATGTGTATTCACTGCCTATTTACATGAGCATGGGTTATCCACTTTTCAGTAATTTTAACTTACAATGGATTCCACACATTTAGATTACTTATTTTAATCCTCTAAACCAGAGAACTATCAACATTTTTGATTATGTGGCCCTGCTATTAAGCACCACAGTGGGGACGTCCACATGTGTGATTTTTACATAGATATTATGTTTCAATATCATATTTGCAAGTTCTAGAAGTTCTCTTTGATTATTTTACATATCTTCAAGTTTTGTTTTGATGGTTTCATTCATCTCTATCTTCTTCTTTTATTGGTTTTGTGCTTCTTTCATGATTTTGATTTCGGATTCTTTCTCAATTGTTTATCTCTAGTCCTCAGGCAATCTAAACTCCTTCCTATTTTATTTGCTTTCAGTCATGATTTAATATTTTTTCATGTATTAGGATTGATTTTTATGCACATCTCCAATAACGTTTCTTTTTGTTTGTTTGTTTTTGGTAAAAACCTGTAAAATTAAGTAGAGTGCATGTCTCTCCAAAGATTGCCCTTCACTTCTGCTGGAGTTTCAAACTCATTACTGGGCTGAACTTTTACGCTGATTTTTTTGTCTTAGGAGATTCCAAGATTACTTGGTATTAAAAATCAGTACAAAGCAGAAAATAGACCTGTGTCTTGGTTGATCTGTAGTTAAAAAGTTCCAGCAACAACGTATTTAGTTGTGGGACAGTATGTTTATTTATTTATTTTTTAATCCTTTACAGTTTCTAGGTAAGACAGACAACCTTCTTTAACATGTCCCTGGGATACTGGATACATATTTCCGATTTTATTCTTTACAAGGTCTTAGTTCCATAGTTGGTGGCCTAGGTACTTGTACCTGAATAGGCATTACATCACCAATTCTGAACTTACGAAGAACTGGGTCAGCATCTGCTCACCCACTGACCTTGCTGATTGTGAGGACTCATATCATTTATTTAACTTCAAGAGTTTTCTTATTTCCTGGGGAATAGAGATTTACATTTGTGAGGATATTTGTTATTACAACATCTAGCTTTGCCAGATATTGTACAGTAATAGTCTTTTCTATAAATAGACTATTTATTCCATCATATTTGTAACAACAGAAATTCATGTTTAAAAATGATTTATAGGTCTGGGAGTGGTGCACGCCTGTAATACCAGTGACTCAAGAAATTGAGGCAGGAGAATCACAAGTTCTAGGCCACAGTAACTTAGCAATTCAAAAGGCCTATCCTAAAATAAAAAATATTTCTATTTTAAAAAAGGACTGGAGATATAGCTAGCAGTAAAGTGCCCATCAATTCAAGCCCCAGGGTTCCCTCCACAAAAAGATATGTAGGTACTATGGTACTAGTAGCTTACACACCTTATGATCCACACACAAAATGAGAAATAAGAAAAGGATGCAGCAAACTCTTAAAAATTAACTATTTTATTATTGATACTGAAACTATTTTTGTTCACTCCCAAAATAATTGTTAGTAATATAATTGAATATGCTTAATTATACATTACTTTTTTAAAAAAAAATCATGTTTCAAGTCTTTGTAAAATAATAAAATAAAGGCTATCTAAGTTTGTTTTGTTTTCAAACAGCTATTGTTGCTGGAGTAGATATTTCTGAATCTACCGATATAAGTAGAAGAAATACACCTTTATTGATTTACTTCCCATTTTCTCTCAAAACTTATTCTAAGCCTCATTTTAAATATCTCTACTCTCTGCTAACAACAGTTATTCCCACAAAGGATTCAATAATACTGAATAAAGAAATTATTTGGAAGATTCTAAAAACACATTAAAATTATGTGTTCAGTTTCTTAAATCAGTCAGATATGAGAATTTTATTGGGAGACATAATGTTTCCATTTACAAAATCATGTAACAATGAACATTTCTAGTCTAAATGTTCTCTCCCTAGCTCAAGTTTGCCACTCATTATTAAAATACCCTTATCCAGAATAATGTATTTATGTTTCTCAAAAGTTATTTGTCACGATATGTTCTCTTATAGCTACTCATTATAATAAAAATTGTCAATTTGGAACTCAATTTGAAAAATAAAAATATTAAATGACTGTTTAAAAACTTCATATTGTGAAAAACATTAAACTTTCACAGAAATAGAGCAAATGTAGAAGACACTATCACCTAACTTCAACAATTTTTTCTTTATCTCTAATCACTCTTTAGATTCAAGTATTTTAAAGTGAATCACAGATATCATGTTACCTATCTGTAAATACTAAAGAATGCTTATGTAATTTATAAAGATAATCACAACATCCACCATAGCTAACAAAGTTAATGAATCTTAAATTATTCAAATCAATTTTTAAAAAATAATTTGTTGTATGGAAGTATGGTTCACATACAACTTAATTCATCAGTTTTTTTTTTTTTTTTTTTTGGTACTGGGGATCGAACTGTTTTTTTTTTTTTTTTTTTTTGGTACTGGGGATCGAACTCAGGGCCTTGTGCTTGCGAGGCGAGCACTCTACCAGCTGAGCTATCTCCCCAGCCCAATTCATCAGTTTTGAAGAATGCAATTGAATGAGTTTTTTAAAATGATATTTTGAATTAATTTTGGTTTTACAAAATAATTTCAGATAGTGTAGAGAATTTTTTTATACTCTTCATCTAGCGTCCTCTAATTTTAACATCTCTTAATACTATGAAACATATATCCATTTGAGTTTAATATTGGTATAGTATTAACCTAAACCACATTATCTCTTCAGATTTATTATTTTCCAAATTATAATCCAATATCCCCACATTTTATTTAATGGCTGTGTCTCCTTAGTGCTCTCTAATCTATGAGTTTCATAGTTTCGACACTTTGGAAGATAAAAAATCAGTTCTTTGTAAAACGGTTCTCAATTTGGATTTTTCTAAATTTTTTCTCTGAATTAGGATGAGGAATATCACAGAGGTCCTATGTCATTCTTGGTGCATCATAAGTGGTACATGATGTTGATGTATTTTATTACTGGAGATATTAATCTTTATCACTTGATTAAGGTGGTATCTGCCAGATTTTTTCACTGTAAAATTACTATGACAAATTTTATTAAATCCATTTTTAGTGTCCTTGGGATTATTTTTTTCCTGGACTTTATTAGATGATTACTTTATTAATGGATTTCCTAACACTCATCTACGTTTGCATTCCTGAAAGAAAATTCAATGGGTCATGATTCAATGATTCAATAGCTCCTTTTAAGTACTTTGCCATGAGGTAACCAGAAAATGTTTTTTAGTACAATAGCTTTTCAAGGTTGATCCCCATCTCATTAGGAAGATTTAAAATTCTATTATTTAAGATAATATAATCTGGAAACCCACTTAACAATGCACTCCTTTGGAACATGCTGCCATCAAATGAATAATGCCCAGTTCCACTATCAAATCTTCATTCTGTGGAACTTTCTTTTCCCTGGAGTTATGAGTTCCCTTGAGTTACACCTGACACCTGATTCAGCAACCAAGTGAGTAGGGCAGAGGTAACCTTAACCTTCATACAGAATACTAGTGATACTTAACCTAATTATATCCCTCCTTGCTGATAACTTCTGTAACTCAAAAATGTTACTGGGCTGCTCAGCATGCTGTACTATGTAAGTTAGCCCTTAGTTACTTTCTCAGTCCCTTCTCCCACTGTTATTAGCTTTGCTGTCATAGTCTTCCAAATTCATGACAGTCCAGAGTATATTCTCTCCTTGCTTGACCTCATGGATCCTCCCTCCTTCTACCATATTCCAGCCAATCACCATTGCCTCTGGTAAATTTGTAGGTTACCAAATTCTAAAAACATCATTTGCTGTTGTCTACTTCTTCACAAGACTGTATGAACCCAGAGGTCCAGGTTTTTTTCTTGATAATTTCAAAGCTTGACCCTATCTTAATCCTAGTGCATAAAAAGGTGATGTTTAATAAATGTCTGTTGAGTGGAACTGAATCAAACTTAATACACTTAGTAAAGGTTGGTGGATTTGATTTTATTTGATATGACATGGCTTTTATAAAACTACCAATTAACTGGGGGAAAGGATCTCTCCAAAAAGGAATATTTCTGGTATTCTTTTCACTGAACATTTGCCTTTAATTGACTCATTTAAAGCCTTCTTTTTAGTTGGTTGTTTGCTCCAGAAAAGGCAAGTCCCTTGACAGCCAAATTCCTTTTCATTTCATTTCTGAGTCTGGAGAAAAAAGCTCTTCATTTATGAACCTTACAAAACATTCTTATAACATCTGATGCACAAATATTGATCCAGGAAGGTGTTACCTCCTGTGGTTACCCTGTGGGTTTCCACTTTGAATTGCCAAGGAACTCACACTGAAATAGGAAAGCAATGTCATGTTATACGTCCTTTTTCTAATGCTTAGCCATGAAAGTCATATATTTCTTAAGTTCACAATAACATCTGCAGACATCTAATGTCAGAAAAATAGAAGAAAACAGTATAGTTTAAGAAAAATCTTGCCTTTTTTGAGAACAATTTTTTAAGGTGGCACAGAAAAATTTAATCAATCCATAAATAAGGAATAAGATTGAAAGTGAAGTGGAAAATGGTTACATTTATTAACAGTGTTGTTTTGGCTGGATGACCTAATATTTCCTTCCTACAAAATGGTGCTTTGTTCTTACAGACTGCTCATTTAGCCAAGAAATGAAGTATATTATTTTTATTTAGAGACAAAGATGAAAATAGCAAAAGAATTAATTTTGCATCTACTGTTAACATCCATTTTGCAATAACCTGGCCTATGGCCAGTCACAAACCCTCCCTCAAACCAGCAAACTTGGACTGGGGATGTAGCTATGGTAGAGTGCTCGCCTAGCACAGGAAGGTCCTGGGTTCAATATCCAGCTCCTTAAGAAAAAGAAAAAAAAAGAATAATTTGTCAAACTTAAAAGTTATTTCCAGGTAAAAATTGTTTAGTTTTTATTTATCGAAAATGAGAGAAAATTTAAGAAATGTTCCAATTACAGTTATTATAAATTAAGACAGAGTGGTTTCATGCTAGAGTGAGACTATCCAATGAAGTGATTTGAGACAATAAAATGTAGAATTTTACACATAATTTCAAACTTCATTTGCTTAAAAGGGAAATAGAGTGAAGTCAAGTGATACAATAGTTTAACGGCAGCAACAATGTAGCATGCCTGCCGCCCCAACACCCCAAATTTTCATTAATTAATTGTTAATTAATCAATCCAGCAATCTCTCCTTTCATCCAAATGATATCACTTGGTTAGTGTTTCAAAAACTATCAGGAATAAGTTTTGATTCAATAGGAGAAAATACTACTGTCCCTGGAAAAGGATAGATACACTTTGGGAAGGGCTGAGGTTCATTCATTGGAAGAAAAAATAGTGCTTGATATACGGTTCCAGAATTCATCAGGTAAACCACGGCATTTCACTAGAACCTAGTTCTCAAATTTTATCTAAGGACCGCTTAACTTAGTCTTCAGTATTATTGAATACCCCCAAAGAATTTTTGCTTATGTGATTATACCTATCAATATTTATCATTTTATAAAATTAAATGGAAAAATGTAAAACCCTAGTACTTTTTCATATTTTTAAAGATAACAATATAAATGTAAACAGCATTTTAGAAAATATATCTGTATTTTTTTAAAAAATTAGTTAAAAGAATAGCATGGCTTCTCATTTTTGCAAATTGTGTTAATATGTGGTGTAATAGGAGACAGCTGGATTGTCATACCTGTTTCTGCATTCGATTTATTGCATTATTGCATGTATGTTCTCTGGAACATTCCACAGCACACTCATAAGGAAATGGAGTAAAAAAGGCAAATAACGTCCTGGTACTATTGTAAAAATAGTTTTGACTTTACAGACCCCCAGAAAAGATCAATGTGATGCCCAAGTGGCCTAAGAAACACCGCACTAGAGATCTCAAGGGTCTTTCCAGACATATCTTTTCCTGGCAAGTCATCTTTCCTCGTTCAGTTCCTAAACCACAATGATTACCTAATTATTTTTTTATTTATTTTTATTTATTCTTAATTTTTTTATTTGTTCTAATTAGTTGTACATGACAGTAGAATGCATTTCTACATTCTGATTAGCTGATTTTTTTAAAGAGAACTATATATAAGATGGTTAATTTTGGTTGTCCTTTTTCCCTCTTGGTTTTTATAATATGTGTATTTACTCATGAAAAGAAAATAATATATGTGTTTTTATATTAAGCATGCACTCATTGGTACAGTGAATTATATCTCAAAGCAAAACCTCAGAGTTGTATTTTTGTTGCCAAAATTATTTAGAAATATGACCTTGGAAAAACCGGTTAATTTCAATGAATATATACCTCACACAGTCAGTTGTTGGCAGAATGATGAAATAACAACAAATGATGATTTCACTGATTCAGATGCTTTCTGTTTCTCCTAAATTTTAATAATTATTTTATAATTTCTTAGCTAGGTTTGATCTTTGTGTCCTGTTACATTTGTTATGTTTTCCAATGGCCGGTAAATACTTAGAAACATGACCTTTATGTGTCTGGCACATGCCCTAATTTTGAATTATATATTCAAAATCTAGAGCTTTACTTTTTATAAAATACATAAATAAGATGTCAATAAAAGTGCATTATCTGTCTTAACTGTGAGTCCTTTGAGGAAATAGAGACTTTATCTCCTTTGTATATATAAAATAAGGTTTTGCATAAAATAATTACTCATTATATATTTGTTGAGTGAATAAGTGAATGGTAACTTAATATGAAATTTATTTATCAAATCAATGTATTTATTAATATTTTCAAATTTTACCCTGGAATTATCTAAATATAAATACTGTAAATAGTTTAAAAACCATACATCTGTAATAGCATCCTAGTGTAAGAAAGGACTTCAAAGGATACTAGTTTTCTCAGTTCAAAAATTCTCTCTAGTAAACCTGACAAGTGGTCATTGTTTTCCTGCTTAAAACTAAATAATGGGAAACTCATTCCTCATAAAGCAGCTCATTCCACTTGATAAAATGGTCTTTCTCATGCTTAAAATTCATCCCATCTGTTTTCTAATAGCTAAATTTTAAGTTTCTGTATTTTCAAGTCTTTGCCATTCCCGAATAAATAAAAGCATGATAAGTTTAACCCTCAAGCATAATTTGACTGTCCTAAATCCATAAAAATAATTACTACCTGCTTATTTCTGATCTATTACGTTGCCTTTCTGCAACCACAACAGAGGCAGGCTGAGCTATTTAAGCACTCGATGTGAGACTCACTTCCTGCACTATCCTGCGGCCATGACTGCATGCCCCATGTTTTCTCAACATTTCCAACCATTATCATTCAGTGGAAAAAACTGGGTGCATGAAGAAGAAAGTGAAGAAATTGAATTCACTTTATACTGTTTTTCTTTTTAGCTCCGCCTTATGTCAGAGATAGACAAGTTTGATAGGCAAAGTTATGTTTTTTGCCCTGAGCTATTTAGTGCAGCAGACAGACATGCACAAAATGTAGCTTTGTATCAGTCAAGGTAGACATTCAGAAGAAATACTGCAGCAGTATAAACAAAATGATTGCAAAAGATAAGGTTTAATCCTGTTTGGAAGAATGTTAAGAAAAATGTTTCTGAAATATAGGAATTGGAATTAAATATGAATGCAAAACCAGACACTGATTTAAACAGGCATTTTGACCATCTACTTAGTAACTGCTATGTATTTTTTAATCAATTTTTGTCCAGCTGTAACTTTTTGCACGAT
This sequence comes from Sciurus vulgaris, assembly GCF_902686455.1. Taxonomy (NCBI): domain Eukaryota; kingdom Metazoa; phylum Chordata; class Mammalia; order Rodentia; family Sciuridae; genus Sciurus; species Sciurus vulgaris. The sequence continues at coordinate 70,297,493 of NC_136461.1, forward strand.
TTAACATGTTCACTTTCCCTTTCCTTCTATTTCTTGACATATTTCTCGTATTTTGACTCCCATGTCCCTTCATTTTTATCCTTCTCATCTTTTTCCTAACAGATATGATTCCCAATTCCTTCAGTTCCTTGGAGAAAGAAATTTTCTTCTCAAAGTGGCCTCACTGACAGACCATAATGCCATCATACTCTGTATTACATAGTAATAATAGCAGTATTCTTCTAGAGTATCCTTGTCCTAATTTGTGAGTGAATTACAACATACAAATTGGATTGCATGAATTACAACACAAACTATAAATATTTTGTTACGAATGAATTTAAATGCCAATATTCCTAAATACTTTGTCTTTTATGCCATGTTTATCTCTACCATATCCTTATTTATTCATTCCAACATGCTTTAATGAGAGGGACACAGTCCACATAGTAAGTGTTGTATAGAACCTCTCAGCCTGCCTCATCTTGTTTTACACAATTTGCTTTATTTTCCTGAATACTTGGGGGAAGAATCATCTGTACCCATGGGAATGTTGAACACATGTGTTTGGCATTTTTCATATGTGCACATTATGGTGGCATCAATATTTACTATTGTCTCAAAATGGGTCTAAGCTAGAGCTTTCAATGTTTCCCGTGGCTTGCTCATGACAGTCTTAGTCAATCATACATAATGAGGATGCTATAAATGATTTAAGACTAATATAATTTTATTTGGGGAGCAGATGAGGCTATGACATAGCCAGAGCTCATTGTTTATATTTATTCATCTTTTTTTCCTGCTATTTCATGTTACTAAATATATTTCCTAATCCTCCCTAATTCAATTAAATTCATTTTCTGCCACCCAATTAGTCAGCCATAGTCAAAAAAGTCACAAACAACCTGTTCAGGGTCTTTTGCTCATTAATGAGCAACAGGGGCTTACATCTACCCAAATGATTAACAGAAGCAGATCTGGAATAGATACTTCGAGTAAAAAAAAACACAGTATAACAAACAAAAACAAAAATATCTGAAAAAACAATATTGTTCAAGGGTAGAATTAACTAATTGAGATTCAGTTCATTGCTAACAAGATATTAACATGCCTGCTGCTATCCATGCTCAGTTGTATGTATATGATTTTATCTAGCAACATCAAACTGACAAATTCCATAGATACAACTTTAGCAAAATGACTCATTTTTCTGCATCTCTGTTTATGGACAGAATAATTGTTTCTTTTAGATGCTATAAAATTTAATATTTACTAATTAAAATATAAGATTGTGTGATCCTCAGAAAGCTTTTAAAACAATAATAATTTAGTGTCAGTTATACTTTTAAAAGTGAACTTCCTGAAATATTTCAACTACTAGTTTAGCAGCAAAAAGCAATTTGCTCTTTAAACAATCAGTTAACTCATTTTATAAAATCATAAAGTTACATTTTAAATGTTGTCAGATATAAAAAAAAGTTTATTATCTGAGCAAATAGGTGATAATCATTGTCTTTTTTTCGTTCAACCACTGTAATTTCCCACAGCAAAATGTGTCAGTACATGTACATCCTACAGATGCTTTAGCGTGCTTTTGATAATGAACTAATCAATAAATTGGATATAATAAAGAGTATGATTTTCAATGTAAAGGAACTGGTTTCATACCCTCCAATGATTTCCTTAAGCATGAAAAATAGCATAACTCCAATATAATACTACAGAATTATTGCCAGAGAGTTGCTGAAGCTGAATGTGTTATTTCTGGAAATTGATTATTACTCTGGAGCCAAATATAGTTGGGATTTGTATATGTCTACCCAGTGTATCATGAACTGGAAATTTAGCCAATCTATAGTTTATTTGATCAAGTTAGACAACTAATCTAGAAATGCAGGTTCTTTAGTGTTTCATTTAGCTGACTGTCTCCACTGATCTTATTATGGGAAATCTGGCAAATCTGTGCTACATTTTCAGCTATGGAGACAGCCCTAAGAAAAATGTATGGGAGTTATTTTGTTGTGAGTTTTTAATCTTTTAAGTTTTCCACTGGAACTTGTTTCATTAAAATAGGAGAAAACTGTCAGAGAGCTGCCTCTGTAGTTTGTATTATTCTCTTAGATTTGGTGATCTGCTTTTTGTAGAGAATTCCCCCCATGATGGTTATTGTGCTTTCCGAGCCTTAAGCTTTTCTGGCCATGCTTTGAATTCATGATGACATTGTTTTGGTTTAATTTGACATCTAATGTATGTTTTAGATTAGTTTGATTCTCATTTAGGGTAATATTTAATAATAACCTGAGAATTTGAATGTTTTTCTACCACTCATATGTAGAATAGTTACTGGAGATGCCAATTTATGCCACAAAAATACTATTTATGCCTTCAGTATCTGCTAATTTGTTCTTTAAAAATGAATATTTTGACTGGAGGCAGAATCTGTCCTTTTCCTTAGCGAAAAGCTATTTTCAAATTTTACCTTTGATCAAATTCACAAATACTTTTTTAAATGGATCAGTTTTTGTATGGTAATATTATTCTCAGGAATATAAATGTGATGTTTCATTTTGTGACATTTTCTTTGGGAGTAGAATGTTATGGGAAATAGAACTTTCTGGGCTTTTTTGACTCTTTTAACTTCATTTTCTTTCTATTGTTCAAGATTTCAGTAAAAACTATACTTGTATTTTTGGGTATATTTTCCCCTAGGAACAGATTCTAGGCCTTTTAGATGTTAGAAGCACAGAGGCTGCGATTCAAAACATTTTTAATTATAACGAGTTTAAAAATTAATAATAGTTTAAACAGTTCTTTTGCTTTCCTTAACTCTTAAGGGGAAAGTAAACTTGAAAGTAGAGACTGATACAAGATGATTATTTCAAGGTCCTATAGGGCAGAAAGAATGGGAATTGTTTGTTCTTAATAGTCTGCTAATCTTAATGAGCCTTCTCAATAGCTGTGATTGATGGATTACACATATTAACACTTAATATCTGTGGCAAATTGTCCTGGAATGTGGAATGCAGAATGAAATACAATGGGCTTTACGCATGATCCCTATCCTCAATAAATTGAAAGCCAATGAATAGAGAAAGATGCACCGAAGTATTTTTCTATTTTAGAACCACAGACTGAAGCATCATGGGATGCTACTCACTGCTGAAGGTGGAGGATGGAAAGATGGGTAAGGGAGAATATAATCCCTACCTTCAAAAAGACAAAAGTCCAGTCAAAAATATAGTTATGTAACAAATAATTACATTGGAAGAAACAAGAAAAGTGATAGGAGAAAGTAAGATGAAGCATAAAGGGCCTATGTGAAAATAGCATTTTGTCTTAATACAACAGAATTCTATTTCACCTGTATAGTAAATTTAATGGTGTCAGTGCCACACCACACACCATTGTTACATCCTCTATTGGACCTGTTAGAGTGGTATACTACATGCAGTCATCCTTAACATCCACAATGATGACTCCAAATAACTCTAACAATTCCAAGTTTGAAAATGTTCTCCAGAAAATACATTTGCCACCAGAATTCAGTGGGGCGGGGGGGGATGTCACATACTTTCGAGCCAGTGATTCACTACTTTATGGTGGCCTCTCAAATCAGAAAAAGTCACAGCTCAGAAAAAATTCTCATTTAACACACCAAAGATCTTTGTGCCCATTTCCAAATAATCAAGATTTGAGTGTTGTATTATTAAAAGTCTAAGAAAAGATAGTATGGGAGTGTGTGATAATTAAACCTAGAAGCTTCACTAACAGCCATGAATTCAGGGACTATTTCCAAAATAAATTATGAGAAAAGTATAACTGAAACCATGAAGTGCAGAGAGAAATATTTTGCTGAATTGACATTTCTAACTGGTTTAGAATATTTCAATTTTGATCTTTTTATATTAATTTCACCTTTAATTTCTCTGAAATTCTAGGCACTTAGGTTTAAATTATTAGTGATGCTTCCTGTCCTATCACTATGCCAGAGGCTCTGCAGTTCTTAGGCCTGCTGTAAAAAGGGGTGAATTGGTACCATAATCTAAATTCAAACACAGCTTTAACATTGACCGTATGATCTCAGACACGCAAAATGTAACTCCCCTAAACATCACCTCTTTATGTGAAACATGGACAGTAAAACTGATTTGATCTGTTGTTGTGAAGATTAAATAAGACAATATATTAAAAAAAAACAAACAATGAAGTTACCATCCCATAATGGTAATAAGTGGTAATTTCCTCTTGGTGCTTAGTCTATGATGATATTAAAATGAATATACTACACTTAGGAGGTTCAGTATTTCATCCAGTTTGAGCAATATTTCACAATGTTTAAGACACAGTGATGACCTTGTTTTCCTTTGTCTGACACAAAGTAGGTGCTTAATAAATTTTTGAGAGAGCACATAAATGAGTGCAGACACCTAATGAATAATCTCCAACAAAGCAACCTTTAGGTTCAACCTAATTTCAAAATTAGCTAACTAATTCAAAATAGCAAACTAATTTCATTCAAACAACTAAAACAGCAAATGATATTGGATAGCATTTTGAAATTTGCAGATAAGTTGAGTATGTGTTTATATTATCCTGCATAGATGCAATCACCAAATCTGAAACTTGGGTGAGTTTTTATCCGATCAGATTGTGTCCTAGCGAATGCAGTGTTCTTTAGAACAACTAATGCTTTTAATATAAAACTAAAAAAAATTACACATATTAACACTTAATATCTACACATATTAACACTTAATATCTATGGCAAATTGTCCTGGAATGTGAAATGCAGAATGAAATACAATGGTCTTTATGCATGGTCTCTATCCTCAATAAATTGAAAGCCAATGGATAGAGGAAGATGCTCTGAATGTTCCCAATTCTTTGCTTTGTTTACTCTGCATCACTTCATAAAGGCCTGTGAAGAAAAAGAAATTATGATTTTTTTCCTTAGGTACTTACCAGAGGCCTTAATGGTGTTCACCATTTTAGAAGATTATCTTGTTAGATTACATGTTCTAAACCCAACATTAATCCAAAAAACCTTGGGGATAGGGATCACAATCCCAAATTGACAGATAGAAGGAAAAGATACACATAGGTCAATTTATGCTTTCAGAGGAGGTAGACCTGAGAATCAAATCCATGTTTGTCTATTCTGTAGCCTATGCTCTTAGCTCTATACTTCATTGTATTTTATAATCAAGACAAACACACTAGTGAATCTCTGGTTCCTACGAGTTTTTTCTTTTGAAGACAATCCTCTCTGTGACAGTATGTACACATGGCAGCTCATTATAATTGTGTAAGATTTTTGCTTTCAACTTTACAACTGTGTGCTCTTATAGTGATAATGACTGTATTATCCACAATGTGGTGTTTGTTTAACCCATTTTGTTAAACTAAAGGCCAAGGGTGATAACTTAATGGCATCCCTTTCTCAGACAACTGTAAACAGACAAAAAAATCTGTCTCAAATCCAGGTTGAAATGAATTACAAAAGGCTACCTTACCACCAAATATATCTACCATTCCACCTTAGAAGTAGGTTATTCCCAGAAAAAAAAAAAATTGAAAAAGAAACAATTTTACACCTAACTTCAGAAGTTAATTATTTTTCCTTTTTCTAGAGTATACTTAGGAAAGGGGAAAAAGTCCATAAACCCTAAGTGACAAAGTAGAATTTTGTGCTTTCAATCATTTAATAACTCCTGGAAAATTGCAAGTCCCCATGTGACACATTGATGTTGTATGTACGGCAGCATCACAATTAAAATGCACAAAGATAGAATGTAAGTGTTTCGATGCTGCCAGACGAGGCAGTCCTGGGTCTTATCTCAAAAGACAGTCATATGTAGCTTTCCGCTAGACTGATTGGGGAAGATGACAAAGCTGAAGGAATTTCCTGGATAAAAAAAGAACAAATGGCAATTGTGTTATCATACCAAGAGTGAAAAATAATTATCTTAATAGGAGCTTTGATACTGCAGAAGATGAAAACGTCTCAGACTTGCTTTGAGCATGTTGGTTAAATTTTATTTGAATTAGTAATTTCTTGCAACTCTGCTAATGTAGGTGGCATTTGCATATAGAACATTTTAAATGTCATTGCAGTGTTTCACACGATGCCTTAAAGAAAGAAGCCTCAACAAGTAATTATTAAGTAAAATAAAAGAATAAAGTAATTGATTTAATGAACTTCTATTTCCTACTAAAAAATACATTTAGGCTATATTGTGTGGTTCTGATGAGTCCTTTTTCCCACAAAACATGTTTTGAATGTTTTGCTCTCTTTTGTGGCAGAAAAGACCCATTTTGATTTGTTTTGTTTTGTTTTGTTTCTGAAGTTTGCACATGTTGAACATCTGGATGTCGTAGCATCAAAGTCAGTTGACACAGCAAGCCAATAGATGCTATTTTTGCTCATAACCAAATGAGATGCATGATTGCCTTTTATCAAGCTTCTTCTTAACTCAGTGAGTAGAATCAGTCTCTGATCAATAAATAACAAATCATCTGTTTCATAAATCAGACCTGTCAAAGCAAAGAAGTGCCTCGTGCTGGGTACTCTCTTCTGTGCGTGTTCAGGCCTGGTAGCATCTGGTTAATAAAAAAGGCTTCTTATGCTTTTGACAGTTGTTTGGATATTCCATTTCAGCTGTGTTCAAGTTTACTAGCTATTTAGACTTAGTATCTCTCCTCCCCCTTTCTTCCTTCCTTGGTAACTTTGAGCTGAAATTCCTACCTCATGTGAAAGGAAAAACTAGAGTGAAGAAGAACGAATGTGCATAAATGGGTCCTCAGTGGCCCTTTTGTTTATCTTTAGGTTAAATCTTGCTAGAATCACTTGCTAGGATCAATTCTTTTAACTAGTTTCTTACCACTGAAACTATTAAAATAGATCATGTTGCGATAATTATACGTCCACCTCACAATTCTCCTTCTTTCATTTTATTCCTCTGTAAATAACAACAATAACTATAATGAGGACAGCTAATATTTATTAACAGTCTGTACTCATGGCTCTCAATATTAAACTAATATTAATATTAATTTCTCTGGGGTATGAGGATAGAACTAAGTGGTAGAACACTAGCATAACATGTTCAAGGCTCTGAGTTTGATCCCCAGAAACACAAGGTAATTGAAGAAAAAAATTAATTAATTAAAAAATAATAAATTGAATTTGCCTCACTTAATTTATATAAATGTCTTTGAAATAGGTGTAGTTATTTTCTGCATTTGAAAGATGAGAAATAGATGTTGAATTGCTTCCTCAGGTTGATGCATATAGTATCAGAATCCAGAAAGTCAAAATCCAGAATCAGCATTCCAGATCACTGTAAGTACATATCCTCTTTCTGCATACTTAGAATAATCTTGCCTCTTGTCCTTTCCAGTTTACTTTCTCCAATGCCTAGCTTATATCCTTTAAGAAATGATCCTACTCATATTAAAGTCATCCAGTTCCTTTGGTCTTTTGGGGTAGAATATATACCCAACTACATTTTATCTGCTCTTGAGTTGTTCCCTCGTTTATTCATGCACAAATTCTAACATACTATGCCGTAAATTCTTTCTAGGCAAGCACTACATGTAATAATGTCTTCAGTAACACTGCAGCACATAATTGAGAACAATTCATTGAGTTTGTGATTAATAAAACTTTATGTGACATTTGTATTTCCTATTGCTACTATGACAGATCCTGAATATTATGAATTGTTTGGTTTGCTTTTGCTGTATGATTTCTGGAATACTAACTGTGTTTTATGCCGTATGCTAGTCTTTTCAAGTATTTGAGAATTAAAGTTATATTAATGAGTTACTAAAGTGTTTAAACAGTATTAATTCAGTGATTGAGAATGGAATTTAATAAGGCCTTCTACCAACCCCACTAAATCCCCATTATTATATGAGTGTTGGATATTTGCCATGACTGCAGATGAGCTTGTTTTTCCTCCTTTTCTTCTTTCAAGTCATTGTGTACATTTCTCTGTTTCATATTCAAACATTTTAGAATGGTTAATCAAGTACCTTGCTTTATTCTGGACCAAAAGTACACCTCTTGAAAATATATCAAAAGTGAATGGAATCATTTCATTTTTTCTTCAGGGTACCCATGTTTTGTTTTTCTTCTCTACTACATCTCTACCCATTTCTCACTTCATCCTTCATTTCATTTCTCTCCCAAATCCTTCCATATAGTATTTTCTTCCCAGAATTCAACTGTTAGCAGTAGCTGGTATTTGGATTTTATACACAGTGTGTCCATAGTATAGAAGCTATCAAGATCATGGACTCAGATCAAACTGTCTGTTCAACTGTGTGACCTTGGACAGGTTATGCAACCTTAGCTTGCCCCAGTCTATCCTCTTAAAGTGAGGATTGCAATACATACCTAATTGGATTGTACTGAGAATTAAGCAATCTGATATCATTTTAAAGCATTTACACCAGAACCTAACACATTGTAAGTGCTGTAACTGTTTGCTAAATGAATAAATAATGTTACATTTGTGTTGAGAATTTATTCAAAGCCTTCTATGTGGTTATAAACTAAGCTTCATAATTCCACTTCAGAGTGATTATATTGCTTTATATTTATTTCACAGTAAGTGACAAAGCATAAATCTAAGAGGGCTTAGAAAAAAATCTGAATTTCTCACCATCCTTCCTTCCCTTAAATATTCCTACTGTACAATTAAAGCTATTTGAGGATATGGGGAAAAATCATCTTTCCTTGATACTGTTATCCAGTCTTTTACTTCAAAACAGGCAGTTAGGTTTGAAAAGCCTGTGTTCCTATACTTAGGTATTTGTTGCATATGAATCTTGATTTACCCGATGTCCTTTTTGAACACAGAGCTCAGAAGGGCTTTGGGATTAAACACTGTGTTGGGTGAACTCTGACAGGCAGCTAATTGTACCTGGCACATGCTTCTTGTCTTGTTAGCTTCCTGGTTTTTGCATCATCGGGGTTGTCTTTTTTCTCTTGAATTTAATCCATCTTTGGAGACAACACAGTGCAACTATTTCCTACTACTTATTGTATTCTTTGAACTTAATTTACTTCTTATTAAATTTAGCTTCTACCTCATTCACTCTATTCACTGACTCTCTATGTAATAAGTCACTTTAAGCAAAATTATATTCATGATGTTTAGATAATCAGAATTGATAGTTTCCCCTTCTAAGTTGTAGAAGGTTTCAGCTATATATATATATTTTTTTAATTTGAAAAACTTCAGAGTTAAAGCTGATCCCAAATGGCATTCACAGAACAGTTTCACACAAATGACTCATGGCAGGTGCATAAATATGCACTCTCTTCATCCAGTTCAATGTGCCAGAGCCCATTTTTCTTATCACTTATAGTGATGCTTTTCTACTGAGCCAATTTGTTCAGTATATCTTCATTCAGCAAGAGACTGAAAAAATCCCCCTCAATTGTCTGGGTTAATGTTTTTCAAGAAAATCCTTGATATTTATTATTCATCTCTAATATATTATATATTTTATCTACATTTGAACATTTTAAACAATTAATTCCCATAAGCTACAAAGATATTATTATCATATTCTAATTGTTTCAGTCATGATGTATTAGATGTTTATAAAACCAGATTTTGAACATTAATGTATAGAAAACTAGAATCCTGTAAAGATGCTAGAATTGGCATTACATTATGAAAAAATATATAATCGAACTGAGGAATTAGATTACGAGTAGAGATTAAACAGGAGAGTACAAAGATTTCTAAATTTATCATCCCTTAAGCTTTTTGTGGAGGGGCTATTTTGTCTTAAGCCTTACAACTTCCTTTCCGGGTATTGTATAGTTCCTTGTACATTCCTGTTGCTGCCTTTTCTCCATACCTTAAAGTCTCTAAGTTCTTCTGATTTCTTTTCTACTTATATTACAGAAAATTTCAAAATACTCAAAAATTTAGAGAATAGTTCAATAAATATGGGGATACCAATACTAAACTTTGCAGAATTATAATATTTTCACATTTTATTTAGGTCTTTTTTTAAAGAGATAAGCTCTATACATACATTTAAAATCTATTTTGTATCTCTATAATCTCATGATCTCTTCTTCCAGCATTGCCATTAATCTGCATTTGGTGTAATGTACTCCATTCCCATATGCAGGCATTTAGCTTTACCACATATTTGTGTAGCTATAATAATTTTTAGATGTGGTTTATATGATATATATGATCAATATGATATATATTATCAATTTGCATGCTATCACATTTAGATAAATTATACTCTACTAAATGTATTCCTTATAACTTGGTTTTATTCATTAGTATTTTATTTGTGATACTTACCCATATATATATGAACGGTTCTAATTTGTTCATTTGAATAGCTTTATGGGAGTTAATTATAGTCATCCTTTAGTATCCAGCAGACATCAAGATGTTTCATAGATACCAAAATCTGAAGATGCTCAAGTCCCTTATATAAAATAGTGTGGCATTTGCATATAACCTAAACATATCTTCCAAATGAACTGAGGATTACTTAAAGTACCAAAAAAATGCAAGCGCTATGTAAACAGTGTTTCATTGTGTTGTTTAGGAGATAATGATGAGAACAAAAGGCTGCTTATGTTCAGTACAAATACAATTATTTTTCTGAATATTTTCAACTTATGGTTGGACATATTCATGCATAGGAGCCCCTGGTTATAGAGGGCTGACAGAATATGGTTTTACCTACCAATTTGTGCACTTAGGCTCCTAATGAGAAATAACTGTTCTTAATTTTGACCATTGTACCCATGTTGTAATGAGTGTTCTTTGCATTTCCTCATAGAAATGTTGCACTAAAGTTTTTCTAGGAGTGAAGTTATAGGATTGAAGTGCATACAGCAGTCCCCCTAATCTGCAGTCTTATTTTTCTTGTTTTCAGTTACCCATGGTTAACTGTGATCTGAAATGATTAAATGGAAAATTACAGAAATACACAATTCTGAAGTTTACATTGTGTGTGCTACTCTGAAGAGCATGCTGAAATCTCACACTATCCCATTTTGTCTCTCCCAAGCTGAGAATTATCCTTGGTCCAGCATTTCTATGCTGTCTACGAACCTGCCCTATATCTTCCTAGTTCATTGATCCAGGGTCACCTGAAGCAGGTGTCCTTCTTTTAATGTGTTGTCTGAAGACCAGGAGCAGCCTAAGGCTTTATCCAAGTACCTGCATCACTTTCCTCAGTTCTTCTTCTCATATAGCTATTGGATCATCTCACCCCAACCCAAGAACATGATTGAGTAAAATATAATAGGATTTCCAGAGATGGAGAGAGACTACATTCACATAACTTTGTACTGTATTGTTATAGCAGTTCCTTTTTATTATTAGTTGCTTTTGCTGATGCCTTACTGTGCCTAATTTGTTAATTAAACTTTATCATAGGTATGTTTACATAGGAAAAATAAAATATATATATATATGTGTATATATATATATATAGGCATCTGTTTCTGTCACTCACTGAAAGCATTGAATTTCACTCATTTAATGAACAATTCAATGATTTCTAGCATATTCTCAGAGTTATGTAAACATAGCAAGAATTTGATTTTAGAATATTTTATTAACCAAAAAGAAATCTCATACCTATTCATTATCTTTCACCACATTCCCAACCTTCAAACTCCAGGCAGTCATTAAAGTAACTTCTGTCCCTATAAATTTGCCCATTCTGAACATTTCATATAAATGAGGTCATACAATACATGACTGGCTTCTTTGATTCATTATATCTTTGAGGTTTATCTGTGTTACAGTATGTGAAGTGCTTCCTTTTTTATTGCCAAATATTTCATTATGTGATTATTCCATTGTTGTCTATCATCCACTGTTGATGGACATTTGGGTTGTTTTCAACTTTGTATTGTAAACTGGTGCTCTGGCCATCATGTATGTATGGTTTGTGTGATTTCATTTCTTTTGTTCAGGTTCTTAGGAGTAGAATTGTCAGGTCATATGGTAACTTAATATTTTGAGCAACTACTAGACTGTTTTCCGATCCTACTAGCAACATATTACAATAGCAGTTTCTCCACATTTTTGCCAATATTCATTATTCACCATACATGGAAAAAGTTCATTTCTGGACTTCCAATTTTACTCCATTAATCTATATATTTATCTTTGTTATTACCATGCTGTTTTAACTACTATAAGTAGTAAGTTTTTAAATTATAAAGTGTGCATTCAGCAACATGGTTTAATTTCTTTTATTTCTTTCACTAACATTCTGTAGTTTTCATTGTGTAAGTTTTATACTTTTTCATTATTGCTAAGTGGTTTATTCTCCTTGATGGCATTGCAAATGGAATTGTTTTTCTTAATTTTATCTTGGGATTATACATTGCTGCCTTTCTATAATGATTTTATACCCTACAACTTTGCTAAAATTATTAATTCTAGTAGTTTTTAGTGGATCTCTTAGAACTTTCTATATTCAATGTATCTTCTGAAAATATGGATAGCTTTACCTCTTTATAACCATACACCTTTCATTTCTTGATCTTGCTTAAGTCCCCTGACTAGAACCTAGATACAATGTTGAATTGAAGTCCACAAGAGCAGATATACTTGTCTCTGCACTTAAAGGCAAAGAATGTAGTTGTTTAACATTAAGTATGGTGCTAGCCTTTTATCAGTTTTAAGATATTTCCCTTCTTTTCCTAGATTGCTGGTTTTTTTATTATTATTATTACAAAAAGTTTGGGTTATTGTCAAACTCTACATCTATTAAAATGATCATGTGGGTTTCATCTTCTGTTTTACTCTCATATGTATTATTTTCTTATGATTGCTGTAACAAATCACCACAAAATTTATTTTCCCTGTACTAGAGGCCAGAAGTAAAAATCAAGGTGTCAGAAGGACTGTACCACCTCCAAAGTTTTCAGGAAAGCATCATTTCTTCCTTCTAGCTCTTAGAAGTTCTAGGTGTTCCTTGACTTGTGACTATATAACTCTAGAGTCTGATTCTGGAAACCCAGGGTTTGATGCCCTCTCTTCTTTGCCTCTTCTATCTAACTCAAGTGTTTCTTTCTTTATATTTTACAAGGACAATTGCTATTGGATTTAGGGCTCTCCTAGGTAATTCAATCAGATCTTATCTCAAGATCATTAACTTACTTACTTCACACACTTTCCAAATAAGGTTGCATTCACAGGCTTCGGGATGTAGACAGATTTTGCAGGGTCATCAATGAATCTACTGCCTATGGAAGAATACATTGGTTTTTGAAAGTTAAAACAACCTTCAATTTTTGCATTCCTAGGATAAATCCCTCTTGATGTTGGTGAATTATCTTTTATATCTGTTGCTGCATCTTGTTTACTACTATTTAGTTGAGAAATTTAATGTATTTAGTGATATGAAAGAATTTACTTTTATTCATTTCTTGTGATGAATTTGTCTGGTTTGAGAATTAAAATAATACTAACCTCATAAAAACAGTTGGGAAATGACCCTTCCTCCTCTTGCTCCTCCTCTTCTCCTCCTTCTTCTTTTCTTCCTGAAGAGTTTCTAAAGAACTAGCATTAATTCTTCTTTAAATTTTTGGCAGAATTTGTCAGTTTAGCATATTGGGCCTGGAAAATTTTGTGGAAAATTTTTAAATTCCTTCTATTTCTTGCTTGATTTAGGTATTTTTAGATTTTCTTTCTTCTTGAGTCACTTTTTGTAACTTGCATATTCTTTTTAAATTTTTTTCTTTCATCTAAGTTATTTATTCGTTGGCATATAGTTGTCCATAATACTTTTTGAAATACTTTTCTGAAAAGAACAGTGAGGTCTTCTGTTCTATATTTTTATTTTATTATTATTATTATTATTTTGAGACTGGAAATCAAAACCAGGTCTTCTTGCATACTAGGTGAATTGCTCACTACTGAACTACATTCCCCCACCCCCATTTCTGATTTTAGTTATTTGACTCTTCTTTCTCCTTTCCTAGTCCAACTATAGTATTTACATTTAATATAATTACTGATAAGTTAGCTATAGGTTTATCAATTTATTGATGCTATAAAACTAACTTTTTAGATTCATTGATCATAAAATAATTTCTACAAAACCAGTTTTTTAGATTCATGGATCATAAAAAAATTTCTCTATATTTTTCTACTCTTTATGTTGTTAGTTCTTGCTGTATTATTACTTTCTTCATCCAGATTTCTTTATATTTATTTTTCTAGTTTCTTGAGATGAAAGTGTAACTTATTGTTTTTTTTAATATAGGCATTTATAAATCTAATTTTTTCACTAAACACCAGTTTAGTAGTATTCTACAATTTTGCTATATTGCTTTTTTGTTTTCAGTTATTTCAGTCTTTCCAAATTTCATTAATGATTTATAGCCAATGATTAGTTATTTAATAGAATATTGTTTAATTTTATTATTGTTAATTTCCAAATTTTTCTTCTGTTAATATTGCTTATTTCCAGTTCAGTTTCATTGGGTCTAGAGAATGAATGTGCTTTGCACTATTTCAATCATTTTAAATTTATTGAGGCTTGTTTTATGTCCTGGACTATGACCCTGGAAAACGTCTCAAATACATCTTCTTTTCTTTGGTAGATTCTTCCATAGGTGGTTGTTAGATCTACTTGATGTTTAATATCTTTGTTAATCTTCTGAAATTATTGAATGTAGGATATATAGCGCCTCAACAATTATTGTTACATTTCTTATCTTCCTACTTGCCTTACCATGCAGTTTTTGCTTCAAGTTATTTTGGGGTTCTAATGTTAGGTGCATATATGTGAACTGTCTTTAGATTATATATGTGTATATATGTGCATGTATAAACATACATGTAAGATATATATTACATGATATATATGTAGGATATGATGAATCATTCCTTTAGTTATGATAAATCTTTGTTATTAGTAAATTTTTTGTCTATTTTGTTTTTTATTAATTTCACTATTTCAGCTTTTTTTAGTTAATGCTTGCCTGGTATATTGTTTTCCAAGTTATATTTTCAACTTTTGCTCCTTTGAATCTCAACTACATTTGTTATAGATGGCAATTTTAATTGTAGTGTTTAATAAATTTAAATTTAATGTAATTACTGGTAAGTTAAAATTCATGTTATTTTGCCATTTGTTTTCCATATTTGTTATGTCTGTCTCTATTCCTCATTACTTCCATACTTTTTGTTAAATATATATTTAAACAAAATCATTTCGAGAAAATATATATCTCTAAATATATATATGTATATATATATTTCTAAAGTGTTCCACTTTATTTATATACCTATGTTTTTATATTTCATTTATTTCTGTAATGATTGCCTGGGGATTAAATTAGCATTTTGAACTTGAAGCAATCTATTTTCAATTAGTAGTAACTTCCTGTTAGTAATATGCTGGAGTGCTTGCCTCACATTCTTCCTTTGTGCTGTTACTATGGTATAAATTAAATATTTACATCCCATCAACACAGTTTTATCACTATTGCTTGTATAGCACTTGTTCTTAAATCAGGAGGAGGAAAGATTTACAAATGAAAATGTATTTACGCCATCTTTCCTATCTACCTGTGTAGTTAACTTTATTGGATTCTTTATTTCTTTGTGCGGATTTGAATAGGCATCTGGTACTTTTATATTCAACCTAGAGAACTTCTTAGTATTTCTCAAATGAAAGATCAACTAGTGACAATTCTCCATCAATTTTTATTGTTTGGAAGAGAGTCTTTCTGAATATAAAATTCTTGGTTAGTAGTCTTTTATTTTTTCTCATTTTTTCCAGCATTTTAAATTTTTTTTTCTCATTCTCTTTCATTGAGGCCTCTGTGTTTTCTGATGAGAAGTCAACTATTCATCTTACTGAAGTTCCTTTGTATAAGTGTGTAATTTTTCTTCTTCTTTTTTTTTTTTTTTTTTTTCATGCTTTCAAGATTATCCATCTTGGACAATAGCAGCTGAACTCTAATGCATCAAGGTGTGGATGTCCTTAAGTTTATTCTATCTCAGGTATATTGATCTTCTTGAATACATAGAATATTTTTAAATCAGATTTGTGAAATCGAATACCTCTAATGAGTTTTTTGGTTTCTTTATTTTTCTTTTCACTACAGGTTTTCAATTTTTTAAAAATAATTTCTGTCTCTATTGATAAGACTATTGGATGAGACAGCCATTACAATTCCCTTTCATTCTTCAGATATATTTACTTGTGCTTTTTTGATTATGTTTAAAATTGATTTAAAGCCTTTATCTGGTAACTTCAACATCTGGTCCCCTCTGAATCAGTTTCTATATGCTACTTTTTCCCCAGTGTAGGAACTATACTTTCTTGTTACTTTATGGCATTCATAAGTTTTTGTTGGAAACTGGATATTTGAGATATTAAATATGGAAACTCCAGAAATTCTAAGCTTCTCTCCCTCAGCATGTTTTGTAGTTCTCTTCTTGTTTTTGCTTTTGCTGCTGTTTATTTGGTTCATCACTTTGTTGGGCTGAGTTTGTACCATGTGAGCTTCCTGTGGTGTACATGGTGTATAGCCCCTAAAGTCTCCTCCTAGTTATCTTGGTGATCAACAGATAGGACAGATTTCCCTAATTGCCTTGAACTGGTAAGTCACTTTTCGTTAAGGAGTTCTGTTTGTTGGGGTTTCAACTCAGCCTTATTTGATAACCTCACCTTATTCTTCACTTCTTATATGGGAAAGGCCTCAAAATCAGACAGTGGTGAGAGACTGAAACCCTTTTTGTCCTCTCCTGGGTGTGCACCCAGCCCTGTGTTAAGTGCACGACAGCCTTCTGGAACTCTAAGAATGTGCCAGAGATTTTCAAAGCTGTATATATATCTTGTTACCCAGATCTTCCTTTAAAATTTTTAGCCAAACTCCTGTTTACTTGAACTGGTATTGCAGCCTTAGGCAGCTACAATGTTAAACGATTTTTGCTGAATGTTTTCTACACTCTGGGGATAGGTCTTTTCCTGCAGTGGGAGTTCCCAGACAGATCAAATAATGACAAAATACTATGAACAGAGTTTTCCAGGGAGCTAACAGACAGGTCAAATAGTGACCGTCCTCTAGAGATGAACTTTTGTGAAGTTTAAACCTAGTCTTTCCCTCCTATATTTGCATAATGTCTAGTTTTTATTGATACTATAATTTAAAGATGGCTGGTTTTCTGGAGCTATGTAGCGCTGGGCAGAGGGTAAAGGAAAAGGTATAGTTAAAATACTATAAAACCTGTTGTTCTAAAGGAAAGATTTTTAAACAACCCTCATATTTTTACAAGTTGTTGGCTAATTTCTGAAGTTTACAAGTTATTTTTGAATAATTTTACAAATGTTTTATAGTTTTTTTTTGAAATATAGATTTATAGAGGATCTTAATCCACCATTGGAGAAGGCTTATATCCCACCCCAGAATTTTAATGGCACTAAAGATTTTATTTAACTGAACTGTCCATATTGGAAATTGAGTACATTCAAAAACAAGATTAACAATGCAAATAGGATGAAGAGCATAGTCCCAGTCTTTAGCAAACTTAACATTTAACTAGTATAAATATAGCCTGATATAAATATTAAACAGTAAGGCAACATATGCCAAGTTAAAATACACACACACACACACACACACACACACACAATCTATGAGTCTTATATATCTAAGTTAGATTAACATAGATCCAGAGGTATGGTTTACACCAGTGTTTTTTACAGTGAAAGCTGATCAAGATCCAGGAAATATTTAGAAGATAACAAGTGTCACAAAACACCTGAAGGAGATTATCACCTTATTGTTCAGACTAGCATATGACAGCCCTACAATATCACAACCCTACAAAGTGTTAAGCATAGATGTGGCTGTGTGTGTCACTAGTAACTACAAGCATTCTGAACAAATATTTCTGAGTTTATATACTAGTCATATGATTTCCCCTCACATAGTTCCTGTTTCTGGTTTGTAACGTAACAGCCACTGGGCAGCCCAGAGAACATCAGGAGGTAAAGAAGCAATTTTCAATGGAAATCACAAAGGAATTTTGTTTCAGGACAACAGAATGAGATTTTACCAAGTAGACTAGAGTTCTAGTTCAATGCTATTATTCTTAGATATAACATTGGAATATTTTGCCAGAAGAAATAGTCAAGACACAGGTATTAGTGTTATCAAAATGATTTAAAACTACATTTCAACTAATATTGATTTTGCTATAGCTTAATGTGCAACATTTCTGGAATCAACAAACCCCTTATGTTTGTTGCAAACTTTCTTTCCCCCCAAAATCAATTTTAATGCAATTATAAAACACCATCTTTTAGGGGTTTTTAAAAATCAGACAGAAGGTACAATTTGTAAAAACATAAAGACCTAATGTTATCTAAAATTTTGTTCAAATGTCTATTTGAATAAGTCAATAATAAAAACTTACCCCTATGTGGGTGAATTATTACACATACCCACTTAAAATTAAGTATGTATTGATTCTTTGATTCTGAATTTTGACTTTATTTTTTGTGCCTTTTTTAGGGCTGAGGATCAAACCCAGGGCCTTGAGCATGCTAGACAACCTCTCTACCACTGAGCTACATACACAAACTCGGAATTTTGTTTTAATTATATTGTAAATTATCATTAATGACCTTTAAAACATCTGACAGTAGCTTTTAATTCCATTACTTTTAAGAGGTAATCATGATCATGAAGTGACAAAGCTATAGAATTTTTTAATTCAAGGGTTTTTAGAGGTTGTGTAATCTATTTACTCATTTCTTATATGAAGCACAGCTGCCTGGAGAGCTTAAGATAATGTGCCCAAGATCATATGATATGTGGATTTCTAGGCTAAAATCCAGTTCTTCTATTTCAAATACAACTTTATGATCATATAGTTATTTTTAAAAGTAATAATGCTTATTCAGTGATTATTATTCTTAAAATTGAAAAAGCTCGAAGCTGAAATATTTAAATACTGATTTTCTTTCCTTTAAGATGCCTGGAGTTAACTTGGTAATGTTGGAAAGCTCTTTATGAAATTGTGGTCAAAGAAATTTTAAAATTAAGAAAATAATTAGGCTATATGATCATTAGATCACATAAGATTATAGGTGATTTAAAAGATTTGATGCTGTCCAGACAGCTCTATTACTATGTGGTGGCCCCAATTATACTGACATGAATTTCTAGAATCTATAAATAGGTTACCTTACATAGAAAAAAGGACTATGCTGATGTGATTAAAGATAAGAAGTTTAAGATTGTTCTGGTTTGTCTGAGTGGAGTCAATGTAATCACAGAGTCCTTAACTGTAAGAACCTTTCCTACATGCAGAGAACCAAGAGATAGAGTGGCATGAGGAGAACTTGACCTGACCAAGGTGATTTTGAAGACAAAAGAATAAACCATATGCCAAAGAACACAGGTGCCCTTCCGTGCTAGCAGAGGCAAGGAAAGGAATGCTCCCCTAAAGATTCCAGAAGAGAATGAAGCTCTGCTGAAACCTATGTCTTGGCTCATTAAGACAGGTGTTGAACTTCTGACCTACACAAATGTAAAATGATGAATTTATGCTGTTTTAAGTCATAGATTTAGGGCGATTATTCACTGTAGCAATAGAAAACTGATACTACATATTCCCGTTTTATCAACATGACACACTGATTCATTATATTCATTCCAAAGTAAGTTCTATTTATAAACTAAGAAATATTCATTAGAATTCTAATTTTAAAACAACACTAAAGGACAAAACACCTTGATGACTGTTGGTGTAGGCATCATTTACAAATTTGTTTATTTAAATGGGCTATTCCCTAAACCCCAAACCAGCCATACAACATAACATCAGATATAACTAATAATAATAATCAAAAAGACTTAGATAACATGAAGAAATACGAGTTCCCACCTTCTTTCTCTATTTCTTTTACCAAAAGTTCTGATAAGCTAGGACTGAAAACAGCGAATGTTTGCCAAAGCACTCTTGGATTTCCAGAGGAGATCATGGCTTGCCCTTGACCACACTGTCTGTAGGCCTCTGAAGTTGAGAGAAATGCACATGTCTTGCTCTGAACTCTTGACTCAGAGTGTGTTCTACAGGTGAACAGGGTCAGAGGGACATCTTAGCCTTTAAGAGGTGACATTTTCAAGTCGGAGTATGAGGGTCACTTTGTTAAAAGGGCTAATTTGTTCATTTGAAATTAAAATGTTCCTAAGAACTCTTTCTTTCCATGAAGATGTACAAAGAGAAGTTATGGCATTTGAATGTTCCAAAATCTTCTCACTTGAGGTTTCTCTTTCTTCTTGTTTTAAAAAGTGGGTGGGGATGGATAGACAACCTGTATTGACTTGTGCCTCATGTGGATATCTGCATGGCTCTTCAGGTCAGGTTGTGGGTCTCTTTTAGTATTTTGACCTATTTTTCCACCTTTCTTATAACTTTTATGAATGGTTGAATGATGTGTGGAAATTGAGTTTATCCCACTATCAACCTGCATTATTACAGAAATAGGATTTTAACTGTTTTTTTTCCTAATATCTACAATAATACTTGACACACTCAGGTCATTTTTCACCAAAAGATTTAAGAGCTCTTTATAAATACTGATTTGCATTTCTCATTTGTGTCCACTTGTAAACAGAGAGTGAAATTAAGGCATGATTTTAATATCAAAATTGCAAAGTGAGTTGGTAGACTGGGCAAAAACATAAAACAATTTTTACTTTTATCTAGAGTCATTCATAGATTTGTTCATAATCTAAGTTACAAGGCTACTTTATCATAGAGAAGTTATTTTTAAATAAATTAACCTTAGGTTGCTTATCTTTATTTTCTGTTTTACATCTCTGCATAATAGAGAGATCTGGTGGGCACTAAACAGCATTTACATAACAACATCAGCTGGGCAAGGGAAACATGATCTACATTATAACAAGAGGGAAGTGCTGAACAATTTGAAAGAGCCATACTTTGCATTTTTTAAAATTTAAACTATTGCTTTCTTTCCTTCCTCTCCAACACTCTTCACATCTTCTGTGTTTCAAGACTTGAAACTTGAGTACAAGATAACCCAATCACATCATGCACACCCAATGGCCATAGTTATGCTCTCTGAATTTAACTTTCTCCCTCCAGAAATATTGAGTATTTCAGTCCACTCAATCTCACAAAGACAACAAAAACAGCTCAGTTAGATATACTTCTGTTTTCCTATTGCTACTGAACTATATTCACATAATGAAGTACAATTGAGAGCATTCATAGAGAGTATGAAATGCCTTGAGCTATTAACCATTTTTTCCCTGGAGACTTGCTTACCACCTACTATGGTTTGGACTTGTCCCCCAAAGTTTACTGTTGGAATCTTAATTCCCAATGAGTTAGTCTTGGGAGGTGGGGCCTAGTTGAAGATATTAAACAAGGAGAGTCTTACTCTCAGAAATAAATTAAGGCTATTCTCCCAGGAATAGTTTAGTTTTTGCATGAAGATTTTGTCATAAAAAATGAAGTTGTTCACTTGTATGCTCTCTCACCTCTCACCATGTGATGCCCTCTGTCAGGTAATGATGTTGTACAAAAGCTCTTGCCAGACCCCACTGTCATGTCCATAGATCTTTACACCTCCAGAATTGTAAACTAAATAAACTTAATTTCTTTATAAATTATCCAGTCTGTGGTGTTATTATGGTTTGGATGTGAGGTGTCCCCCAAAACTCATATATGAGAAAACGTAAGAAGGTTTAGAGGAGAAATGATTGGGTTATGAAAGCATTAACCCAATTGGTGAATTAATCCCCTAATGGGGATTAACTGAGTGGTAACTGAAGGCCAGTAGGGTGTGGCTGTAGAAGGTGGCTTGGCTTTGGGCTATATATTTTGTATTGGGAGAGTAGAGTCTCTCTCTCTCTCTCTCTCTCTCTCTCTCTCTACGTCCTGATCATCATATGAGCTCCTTCCTTCTGCTATATTCTGCTGCCATTATGTTCAAACTTGCCTTTAGCTCCAATTAATGGAGCCTGCTGTCTAGGGATTGAGACCTCTGAATCTGTGAGCCTAGGAATAAACTTTTCCTCCTCTAAAGTTGTTCTTGTCAGGTCTTTTAGTCACAGCAGCAAATAGTTGACTAAAACAGATGATACATTATAGCAAAAACAAAACAAAAATAAACAACAAACAAACAACAGACCACCCAACTTTAATTTCACATATTTTGGCATATTTTTGTTTGTTTACATTTTTTGCTGTAACTTACTCCAAAGAGGAGCCCTATCAATCTTTGGAGCAAACCATGTTAAATAGAAGTAGAACATCTGTGTAGTTCTGCTTGCCCATTCTAGTTGTTTATATTTTGTTTTGGTTACAAATAGATTTCACTTTGCTTCAGTGGTTTCAGTTTAGATTGGTGATGTTTCTATGATTAGCAGATTTCACTGAGTTTTAAATAAAAATTCTTCAATTCTCATATTTTGTAGTTTTTCATCTTGACCAAGAATAATTTGGTTTCCCCTAATCAATTTTTTTTTTCTTAGAGAACCTGTACTTTAGAAAGTTGTTTTAGGATGCATTTATTCCCTGTTTGTGAATTTCTTTAGTTTTCTGTTTTCCAGGCACTGAAGATGAATGGACCACTGTTTTTGTTTGAGATTGTTTATACTAATCACTTTTTGATTACAAAACTGTTAGATAAGCAAGATGGTATAAGCAGAATTTTATCCTAATTTATTTCTTAAAATAAATTGATAGAACAGAAACTGGCATTTCTTTTTCTTGGAAAATTTCATTCTCAAAGTCTGTGAAGAAGGTATAATGAAAACAAAGAATATTTTATACTTACTCAACAGAGTCAAATTTGAAATTCCTATGTCACAGAATATTATGGAAGAGGTGCTAGGACATATTTTAATGGTTTAGTCACCAAACATATGGTGTTTTATTGGTCTCTTTACTGCACACAACACAAGTTAATATTTTATGGGATTCTAGTAAACTAATGGGCAAGATTTCAAAGAATGGTGCAAGTGTGAGCACCCAAATACTTTCATTACTGAAATTGGAAAAGTTACTGAAAGTGAAGGGTTTACAGCAATGGAGTCAAAGTAATTCAAATCCCCTGTTAGAGATTGATCTAAGGAGATTTCCAACTAATAAAATGAATAAACCAAATTATTGCTCTATGCTTATTCTCCTGTGTTAAATTGTGAAACCACACCTTGGGAAATAGAATTACCATATTTACCAGAATTTTTTCCTCATCTGTTATGATGATTTCACCAAATACATGTGTTCACTTTTATCAGGTTAAATGCCACTGGACAAAGGTGCATAGCAAAACTATTAGCTTTCAATTTCATGTCACAATATACCTTAGAAATATAGCATGAAATCCAGAAGTCTTTCTTTCCTAAATATTAGCTTTTTAAATTAAATTAGGGAATTGAACAAATGTATGTACAGGAGAGACTTTGCAGAATGCTATTGGAAGTAACTAAATATGCAAACAGTACCTATGTTTTCAGAGAATGTTATCATTCATGATTCCACTCAAAATTGATCTCTATAATATAGAAATGTCCAGTAAAAGAAGATATTTTCAATATAAATTCTCTGTACAATTACATCAATTCTCAGTCACACTTGAGGATGAACTTGATTTTTGTGATTAAAAAGTAATATTATTATTAAGATAGAAAATGGAAACACTGGATAGTGCTACAATGGTCTTTGTTTCAGACCTTCAGGAGTAGAAAGTTAAGTTCAATATTTTACTTATAAGGGTTTTCAGGATAAAATTTCAAAAGAATTCTTTTACTTTTTTTTCTAAATATCCAAACCTGATTCTAAATTGTGTGTATGTGTGTTGTGTGTGTGTGTGTGTGCACAGGCATGTGTGTGTGTGTGTGTGTGTGTGTGTGTGTGTGTATATATATATAGTCAGAATTTTGTTCTATTCTTACAAATGTGTTAATGAGATTTCTTTAATATTTCTGCATTTGAATATCTGTGAGTAAATTGAAATATGTTCTTATATGTTCAGAGTGACCTATTTCTAATACCAAAAATAAATCTCAGCTTTGTTCACAATGAATATTGCAATATTATTTGTCTTTGTCATTCCTTTGGGATGGTTTCTTCCAAAATTGGAAGACTGCCACTTTTCTACCCTGATTTAATGTGAAAAACTTGTGTTGAAGAAGAAATTCTGTTATGGCAGATTTTTCCCAATGTCTGATCATGCTCTTACTGTTTTTATGATTGTTCTGAAGTGAGTTTTACTTCAATATTAATATTTTAGCCTCCTGGAAGAAGTTGGAGCCCTCTCAATGACACCTCCAATCCTGGAAATTGTATCTTACAACTGTATCACCCTTAACAAGGTTTATAAGAACTTGAAGAACTTGTGTTCTGAAGAACATTAAATATATACCGTGTACCTGAGTACCCATGATTTATTTGTTCTCAATTTTATTTTAACCTTTCAATTTGGCCCAAACATTTCAACATTCTGTGTGCCTACATTTTCCTCTGTGATCAAGAGTGGTCTTTAACTTTTATTCTGTATCTGTTAACAAATATACACTCATGTCATGATTTCCATTCAGCTTCAACTGAACATACTGAAGACAGATTTATGCCTCTGGGCTGTAGTTGTGGACGCATTTTTTAATAGGAGAATTTCTCATCATCTACTAAGTACTGAGTAAGGGCATGCCAGTGAGACATGGCAATTCCTTTCTACCCTTTCAAACTTATATTAATTAAATACAGTGTCATTACTAATTTAGATCAATGATGACTTCTGTGTGTATAATAGATAACAAATAAGGACTAATGGTGGAACCTCCTCTTTTGTCCAGAACAATGTAAATAATGTAACCACAGTTCCACATTTGCACTGTAATTGTCTGATCAAGTATTTCTTCCAACAACATACAGTCAGATCCTTGAGAGGAACTCAGTGAAAGAGAATGTTCTCCATCTCAGTGTGTTCCCAATGTTGTCTTAACACCAAATTAATATTTTAAACTCCGTATAAACTGGTCTATAGAAACAGCTGTCAAAATCTCTTGTCTTTTAATTAGCCTATGGCAATATAACCTAGTGGAAAGAGCATGTGCTTTAGGATCAGTTACCTTGATTGGAAAAGCAAGTTCTGCCACAAAACAGCTAATTAATCTTAGAAAATTTCCAAACTTTTCTAGTCTTATATTGAGCATTTGAGAAATCCTCAGTAAGGTTTTTATGGTGATTTGACTTAACTTGGCAATTTAAAACAAAGAATAAGAAGAGGTATGAAACACCTTGACTTTGTACAGGAAATGAAGAATTTTTAGATTAATCGAGGTTAGAGCAAGGAAAAGAAACAGGAGTTATTTGGTTAAAAAAATAGCAGGAAATAAAATGGGAGTCTTATTATAAACTAAGTAAGAAATGTTTAGTCTTGGTGTGAGTGCAATTTTGATGGAGAGAAGAGAAGAGCATAGAATAATAGAATAAGGAAAAGGAATTTTGACTAACCAAAATTAAAGGGAAAGAAATTCATGATGAAATAAAAATATGTGTATTAGTCAAAATGGATTTGGTGCAAACAGCAATAGCATTTAATCTAACCTAAATGGTTAGGCCTATTTTTGGTCAAATAAGAATTTTCCTTAAATAGCAGCACAAGTGATTTCCAAGTCACAATCTGAATGAATCAAGGTCAAGATAACCAATATTTTCCTCAGTTTGGTCAAAAAGAATCCTGTCCCCCCCGACCCAAATGTTTATTCTTTCTCTCATAGTAAGTGGAATTTGATTTTGGACCCAGAGAACCCACAGTACAGTTGAATACAGACCTGGAGGACCTGGAGCTCAGAAGAGGTTGCTGGGACTCATGGACTATGGTTCAGTGGCCAGGCACATAGTGAATTGCAAAGGCATAATACAATGTACAAATGCTGGATCTCTGGAAATGTGCCTTCTTGTGGGTGGTTTTTGACTGATTGTAAATGAAGCTATCAACATTTAGTGAAGAGGGAAGGTTGGGAAAGTTTTGCAAAGTGTGATTATTTCTTAGAGAATGGGCTGAGATGGTGGTCATATATGAAATGGAAGGAGAAACTAGAAAGATACATTGCAATAATTCAGGAAAATATTTAGTTCAATGAATAGCATTAAACATGATTAAACAGATAATATTGGAGAAGTTTAATATTAAAATACTAAATATTTTATTGCCATTATGCAGTTAAACCACTATTAATATTTTGATTGTATTTTTTTTAAGAAATTGGTATTGCATATACTTTAGTCAATTAAACTTACATGACCAAAGTAAAATTCTAGGACTTTAACCAAACCAGGAAACCACAGCAAATATTCTGCAGGAAATAAGAAAATAACATATAGAGTGGGTATGGATTGTTCATTATAAGCCTAGTAAGGTCTCCCCTAAGCAAAGATAGGAATATGAGGAAACCAGTCATATAAAGGGAAGAGTTCCAGCCAAAGGGGAGGAGTTAATATAGAAACCTTAGAGTTTGTTGAAATATAGGAATGCAAAATGTATATGTAACTAAAGTGCAAATAGATACACATT
The DNA here is from genome assembly GCF_902686455.1 of Sciurus vulgaris. Taxonomy (NCBI): domain Eukaryota; kingdom Metazoa; phylum Chordata; class Mammalia; order Rodentia; family Sciuridae; genus Sciurus; species Sciurus vulgaris. The sequence continues at coordinate 70,324,070 of NC_136461.1, forward strand.
AAATAACTGACTTTGTCTATATCTTGATGCAATTATTGCCCCTTATCAAGGGGGATTCATTCCAAGACTTCCAGTGGATTTCTGAAACCACAGGAAGTACTGAACCCATGTATATTATGATTTTTCCTAGACACACACACCCATGATAAAATGAGGTTAACAACAGTAAATTACAAATCTTGGGAACACCAGCTTATGCTTTTCTTCTTTCTTCATAAATCTAGAACCTTCACCTTTTCCCTTAAAAGAAGCACCTTACAACCTCTCCCTGGCATATCTGGATTGTTAACATCACTACTTCTGTGCTCAGGGGCATTTACTAAGTAGAATGAGAGCTTCTCGAACACAAGAGCTGCAATATCTCAGTACCTGATGATCAAAACAACTTCTTGGTGACTCACCAGCAAGTCACATACACAGTGTGGATATGCTGGATGAAGAGATAATCTGTATCCTGGGTGGGATAGTGAAGGATGGCACAAAAGTTCATCACGCTACTCAGAACTGTATGTCATTTAAAACTTTTGAGTTGCTTATTTCTAAAATGTTCTACTTAGTATTTTCAGACTATAGTTGATTATTGGTAATTGGAATCAAGACATGTGCAACCACAGATAAGAGACTACATTACCAATACAGTAGGAGAAGCTGTAGGGCTTTGGGCAAATAAAGGCACATTTCAAGACATAAAATGTACCAATTTAGGAGGATTCAATGAGATGGTGAATGTAAAAATGCTGTGATTAGCTAATAATTGGCTGAATACATCTGGCTATTATAAACTCCATCAATCCTCTTCATGATACAAATCCCACAACCTTCTCTTCCAGTTGAGATAGGGTTGTACTATGTCAGTAACTTCATTCTTAATTTTTACATTTCCTTCCTATTCTTGAAAAGACAAATGTGCATGTGTACTTAGGCATGAATAAGCTGTTTGAAACTGTTTGCAACCTGAACCTTCTGTACCCAACCTTCCTTACTCTGCCCCAATTGTTTCTCTTTAATACCCGTAACTTTCTAATATGGTCTATATTTTACTTGTCAATGTCTTTCTCTCCACTTTGTAAAGGGTTTAGATTACTTTTCATTCATGGTGCATCCCAGGTACCTAGAACAAGGCTTGATATTTAGTGTTGTACAATAAGTATCTGTTGAATGTTAAATGAACAGTAAATTATAAAAGACTTTAAAAACTCATTAAAAAACAAACAATTCAATTAGAAAATGGGCAAAAGACGTGAACAGATATTTCTCTACAGAGGATATACAGATGGCAAATAAGCATATGAAAAGATCTCTAACAAAATTAAATTCCCAGTGAGGTACCACTACACACCAATCACAATGACTAAAATTTTTTGAAAAAATAGTGATAACACTATTCAATTCTTGCTGGAAACAATGTAGAGAAACTGGATCTCTCCTTCATTGCTAATGGGAATTTAAAATGTTAATGTCGTTTTGTAAAACATCTTGGCAGTATCTATAACACTAAACATGAAACTATAAATGACCCAACAATTGTTCTCCTGAGCACTGATCCCAGGGAAATAAAAACTTATGTTGATCCAAAAACCTATACACCAATGTTTATAAAAGCTTAATTCATAACAGCTAAGTACTAGTAATAACCCAGATATTCTTTGGCAAATAGTGAATGGTTAAATAAACCGTTGAATGTTCAAGTCATGAAACAGCATTCAGCAAGAAGGACGAATGAATTCTTGATACACAACTATCTGGATTAATTTCCAGAGAACTATGTGGTGAATAAAAGCCAATCCCATAGGTTATGTATAGTATGAATCAATTTACGTAACATTCTTGAAATGACTAGAGAAAAGATAATTGGCAGCCAGGGGTTAAGGAGAAGGTGAAAGTAGTTGTAGTTATAAAAGGAAAACAAGGAGGGATCCTTGTAGGATGGAAATATTCTGTCCCATGATTGTATCAATATTAATATCCTGGTTATGATATTATACTATAGTTGAACAAGATATTGCCATTGAGGGAAAATGGATAAATAGAGCAGGAAATTTCTCAGTATTGTGTCTTAGAATTGTTTGAATGTACAATTATCTCAAAATGAAAAGTTTAATTTAAGAAATGGCCTTTTTTTTTTTTTTTTTTTTTTTTTTAAAGGTACTATTCACAGAGCACCTTCTGTGAGACAGGAAATATTCTAAGTATCTAAGTGTATTATATCTCATGTAGTTTTCAAAACAATACTATATGGCTGGTATCTCTATTCTCTTTATACATAAAAGATAAATTGAGTTTTAAGCAACTTGTCTAAGGTCACAGAGTATTATGTGATAGAACAAGTTTTATTTCAGTTAAAGATGAAAAAGTAGAAATAAAATAGTATGAACTTATCATCTGGTTCCAATAATTATCAATTCATGACCAGTCTTGTTTTATCCAAATTCTTCCCATGGTCTGGTTTATTTTGAAGCAAATACCCCATATCATATATTATAACTGTAAATATTTCAGAGTCTACCTCTACAAGATAATGACTCTTTTTAAAAACATAACCCCAAAACCTTGACCACTCCTATGAAAATAAAAAATAATTCCTTAATATTATCTAATATCCTGAACAGATGTTTTAACCCAGGCCATACAGCTACAGAATGATGTCTTAATCAATAAGCTAAATACAGATCTAAATCCTTATAGCCACCCAGAGGTAGACAGAAAAATGAACATTGGGGTTTAGAACAGAATAGTATGGTAAAACATTGTCTTATGCAAAAACAAGTTTGACTTATACTGTCTTATAAAAAGCTAGGGTACAATGCTGAATTTAAATTCAATTCTGTACTGGCCCTTGACTTGCTAAACTGCTTCATTGATGACCATGGTCCCCTAGTTAGGTTCAGATAGTTTTTTTGGCTTATATTCAAATTTATACATTCAGAAATAGCACAATATTGGGAAAGACTAACAATGAAATATAAGAAAGGCTTATATCTGTACAGTATTTTTTTTTTTTTTTTTGGTACTAGGAATTGAACCCAGGGGAGCTTAAACACTAAGCCACACGGGCTGGGAGCCTATTTATATATTTTTTATTTACATGTACAGTATATAATTTATATAATGATAAGTCCATACTTTATATAAATATATTTTTTCTTTTTTTAAAATTTTGAGGCAGGGTCTCCCTGATTTGCTAAGTTCCTAAGCCTGGCTTTGAATTCACAATCCTCCTGACTTAACCTCCTGAGCAGCTGGGATTCCAGGCATGTGCCACTATACCTGCCTGTGTAGTACTATAAATATGATCTGTCATTAGGAAACTAACGAATTCTTTAGCCACATTTCATAGGTATAGAAACTGAGGCTCAGAGTGCTGATTAATGTTGTAGATGACACAATCCAAGAGTTCTGAGGCTGAGTGTAGTGTTTTGAAGCAAATCTCTTTCTTTTACTCCAGTGGTGGTGATTGAACCCAGGGCTTTCCTTGCACATGTGAGGCAAGTCTTCTGACTGAGCTACATCCACAGCCCCTTACAGCATATTCAGAAAAAAAAAAAAAAAAATCAAACTAAGAAATAGTAACAATGTTAGGGAACATTAAAATACAATTCAATGAAGAGAAATTTGTGGCTGAAATTTAGATATGATTTAATTGAGCGGTAATAAGAAGTTCAGAATACTCCCTAGGATCCAGTAATATTAAATATCCCATTCTATTAAAACCAATCAATGAGCTGCATTTAGAGTGCCCCTCTCATTAGACTTTCCATAAAATGAAACTTGCAAGTATTCCTAAATCATTATCTAAAGGTGTGATGTACTTGTAGCATGCACGTACTTGAAAATTATTGCATATCTTTTGCAACCTGTAAAGATAGATAAAGAAGAGTGCTATTTCTATTTATGTAGTGAAGAACACAGTTATTTTGTGGATTATGTTTCAGTCAGGCAAATAAATACCATTTTGGGTTCAGTGATTTCAACTGAGATTTCCTTTTCTAGAGAACTCATGAGACATAATCCATTGCTAATTGCTTTGATTATGACTTATTTAACCTCTAATCCCCATGACCTTTTTCCAAGTCCATTTTCCATTTAATGAGCCAGAGTAGTAGAGTTTACACTGTCCTTTTGATAAGACTTTCTAAGATGTCCTTATGAATTAAGATTTTTTTTGTTCAAACTATGCCCCTTTATACTGCATGAAGTTGAAGAGTTGGCACCTTTATCTTAAACTTTGCCATCTATTTGCATAATTATTCCTTAAAATATGTTTATGTCTCTGGGCATTTATAACTTTCAAATATTAATGTTTCTTTTTTCTCTATTAATTTTCTATTGCATTTCGCTACTAGTATTATAAAGATTCAATGCTCAATAAGTACTACTTCAAATAGTGACCAGAAGTAAAAGGTGAAAATTTACTCTCATGTCTGAAACAACTAAAATACAGGATAAGCACATGAAACAATAGGACTCAACCAACTGGTTGTCAGGCAGTGAAGGACAGTGATTCCTAAGAAATGAGATACTAATAAGACAAGTTATATGATTTTCCTTGCTTGCTGTCCAGAGAATATTTTCATGTTGTGGTGCAAGAAAGGGGAAGCCATATAACATTCCTGACTTGAAGAGATTGAGCCAAGAGCATAGGGAAGACAAAACAGTAACATCATGTAATAATCACAAGAGATAAAATAGCTGTCTAGGAAAGGAACTCTACAGATCCACTGCAGGTCCTTTGGAGAATTCGGTTGAGAATTGATGACAATAATTGTGTAAGAAACTACCCTAAGCTGGAGAATGAATATCCAAAATAATTGGAAAAACAGTACCCAAAGCAAACACAAGACCAGGAATGGTGTTGTTCACAACAATCAGTACAGAAAACCTCATAATTCAAGAAGTATTGGGAGAATGCTAAGAAAGGTTTTTTCTTCTTAGTTTGGAAACTTGGTACTAATCCTCAATGAAATACAGTGATGGACCCACATAACAAAGTTGAAAAATATCATGACCTGAAAGTATCATACTAATTCCAAGAAGTTTAATTGCATCTCAGAAAAAAGCTGAAGAATATCCTTATGAATACAAATAATATATAATTCACAATGCCTACTATACAAAGACATCAAGGAATGAAAAGAAGCAGGAAAATATTAATCATAATATGGGCAATAATCAATCACTGGAAAATGGAAAGGCTATAAGTAGTCATATATATTTATACATGGATTTATATATATTTATACATGCACAGCACACACATATATGTTATTTATATATTATATTTAAATGAATCTCAAAGAGGGGCTGACATATTTGAAAAAAAAATGACTAAGATTCTTTTCAAATTAGAAAATGATTATAAACTTACAGAACTAAGAAATACAACAAAACCCAAGCATGAAAGCACAGGAAGTGGGACTTACATCAAAACATATCATAGACAAATTGTCTAAAAGGTAGTAAGAGGGAAAGTCTTAAATCTAAAAGAATACGGAGGGAAAAAAAAGACATTAGTTTCGAAGGAGAAAAAAAAAACCCATAAGGATGAGAGAGTTCTTGCTAGAAACAATGCAAGCTAGAAGACAGTAAAGAAGTAACTCCCAAGTATTGAAATAAAACAAACAACAATAATAGGTTCAACATATGCAAAGCAATAAATGTAATTCACCACATTAATGAGGTTAAGATTCACATGATTATCTCAATAGATGCAGAGACAGTGTTTGACAAAGTTCAGAGACACATTTGTGTTTACAAGACTAGACAATTAGGGATAGAAGAACTCAGCATCATGAAGACTGTATATGACAAACACAAGGCCAATATCATACTGAATGGAGAAAAATTGAAAGTGTTTCCTCCAAAAATAAGAACAAGATAAGGATGTCATTCTTACCACTGCTATTCAACATAGTCCTTGAAACTCTAACCAGAGCAATCAGGCAAGAGAAGAAAATTAAAGGGATACAAATAGAAAAAGAAGAACTCAAATTATCTCTCTTTGCTAATGATATGATCTTATATTTAGAAGACCCAGGAAACTCCATCAGAAGACTTTCAGAACTGTGAAACAAATTGAGCAAAGTAGCAGGATACAAGATCAACATATGAAAGCCAATTATGTTCCTATACTTCAATAATGACCCTGCTGAAAAAGAAATTAGGAAAACTATCTCATTCGCAAAAACCCAAAAAGATATGTTTAGGAATAAATCTAAGTAAGGAGGCGAAAGACCTCTACAATGAAAACTATGGAACACTAAAGAAAGAAATTGAAGAATACCTTAAAAGATAGAAAGACCTCCCATATTTTTGGATAAACAGAATTATCAAAATGGCCATATTACAAAAAAAAAAAGTTACATAGATTCAATGAAATCCCCATCAAAATACCTATGACATTCTTAACAGAACTAGGGGTGGGGGGGATTTCTAAAATTCATTGGAAGGAAAAAGAGATCCAGAATAGCCACAGCACTAAATAGCAAGAAGAGCATTGCTGGAAGCATCAAATACAGGACCTCAAATTATACTACAGAGCTGTAGTAACAAAAACAGCATGGTGTTAGCACCAAAAGATCAAGGGAAGATATCAATGGAATAAAATAGAAGACAAACAGACAAATCCATATAGATGGTCATTTAATACTCAACAAAGGTGCCAAAAATACACACTGAAGACAGCCTATTTTAAAAATGGTGCTGGGAAAACTGGATATCCATATGTAGAAGAATGAGACTTGATCCTTATCTCTCATCCTGACAGAAGTCTGCACAAAGTGGATCAATGACCTAGGAATTAGACCAAAAACTCTGCAACTGCTAGAAGAAAATGTGGGCTCAACACTGCAACATATTGATTGAAACAGGTACCAACTTCCTTATCAAAACTTTTGAAGTGTTAGAAATAATGCCAAGAATAAATAAGTGGAACAACATCAAATTAAAAAAAAAAAAAAAGGGCAAGGGCAAAGGAGAAGACCTTTGCCACCTATCCCTCAGAATATATAAAAAATTCAAAAAAATTATAAGCAGAGAAACAGATAACCAAATTAATAAATGGGCAAAAGAAAACTAACACAAGAGACACTTCTCAAAAGAAGAAATACAAATAGCCAACAAATACATGAAAAATTGTTCAAATCTCTAATAATCAGGGAAATACAAATCAAAACTACACTGAAATTTCATCTTAGAATGGCAATTGTCAAGAATACAAATAGTAATAAGTCTTGGTGAGTGCTTTGGTCAGATTTTTCACTGCTGTGACTAAAAGGCACGACCAGAACAATCAAAGAGGAGTAAAAGTTTATTTAAGGGCTCACGGTTTCAGAGGTCTCAATCTATAGACAGCAGGCTCCATTCCTCAGGGCTCCAAGTGAGGCAGGAACAACAAGCAGAAGAGTTTGGCAGAGGGAAGCAGCTCATGTGGTGAACAGGAAGTAGAGAGGAAGACTCTGCTCTCCAGATACAAAATATATACCTTATAGCCATGCCCCCAATGAACCACTTCCTCCAGCCACACCCCACTTGCCTCCAGTTATCACTCAATTAATCCCACTAGGATTAATATTAGTAAATTAATCCCTAGTGGGATTAATTTATTGATTATGCTGAGGCTGTAACTCAATCATTTCTCCCTCCAAACCTTCTTGCATTGTCTCATATATGAGCTTTAGGGGGATACCTCACATTCGAACCATAACAGTGAGGATGTGGGGAAAAAGGTATGCTCACACATTGTTGGCAGGAATTGCAAATTAGTACAACCACTCTGGAAAACAGTATGGAGATCTCTGATAAAACCTAGGTTTGGAACCCCCATATAACCCAGCTATCACACTCCTTGGCATTTTCCCAAAAAATCTAAAATCGGCATACCACAAGGATGCAGTCACATCAATGTTTATAGCAGCACAATTCACTAGCCATGGAACCAGAATAGGTGCTCATCAACAGCCAAATGGAAAAAGAAAACTTATATATATAAAATCTAGAATATATACATGATGGAGTTTTACTCACTTGTAAAGAAGAATGAAACTATGGCATTAGCCAGTAAATGGATGGAATTGGAGAACATCTTTCCAAGTGAAATAAGACAGACCCGAAAAGTCAAGGGTCAAATGTTTTCTCTTATATGCGGAAGTTAAAGCAAAATAAATAGGGGGGTGGGGGGAGAAAAAGAAAGAACACAGTAAGTAAAATTCCAGGAAAATGGAAGACAAATCAGTAGAGGAAAGGGATTGAAGGGGAGGGAGGAGGGATGGTAAAAAGGAAGAATGGTGTAATTAATCCAACCAAACTTTCCCACATACACATATGAATATGTTATAGTAAGTTTCCTATTTATGTATATCCATAATGCACTAATTTAAAAAAACTATAAATAAGTAGAAAAAAAGATCAGTAGGGTAAGAGAATGGGGAGAATGAGGAGAGGGAAAAGGGAAAAGATACTAGAGACCAAACTTGAACAATTGTATTCCATGCACGTCTGAGTATGTCAAAATGAACCCCATTGTTCATTTGTATAACTACATTGTACTAATAAAACAAATGCTGCCAACTTAGAATTCTTATAAGCAAAAATGTCTTTCAAAGTTGAAAATATAATAAAGATTTTTTAGATATATAAAGCTAAAAGAAACAACACCAAGAGTTCTGTTATAATAGAAATGTAAAAGTTTTCAAACAAAAGAAAAAAAAATGAAAAAAGATAGAAACATAGATCTGCACAATTTAGCTTGTAAATGTTTCCCCTTTCCTCTCACCCCTTCTTATTCAAATTGGGGTCCTTATTAAGTTACTAGATCATATGTAGTTCAATGTGTTATAGTGCACCAAAGGCAATCATTCTTTTAGAAGATAATTATTGTTATACTTATCATGCCAACAGAAATCTTGGTCCCCAACAGAAATCCAAAATTTTCAGCTCATTCATCATCCTTCAAACTCATTCCTACAAATTTGTTAACCCCCTAACCAGTTCCAATCTCATGCATTGTGGAATTGTTTGAACTCTTCAACTGACACGGCCAACTCACCTTTATCTTAATTACTTTCCTGACTAATTACTCTCACTAAATTTGACTTTCTTCCAAGGAGACTGACTTCCTTATAGTACCTATATAGTGAAGGTTGTTTTTCCTCTTACTCATATATCCCTGGGCGGCTGATAAGTTATGCTACCCTCTGGCTCATGAAAGGTTAAAAACTATTTCTCATATTCTTATCTTCTAAAATACTAGCCCCACAGAAACTTCTGACATTAAATTATACTTCTTGTTAACTATTATGGTAACTTTCTTGTGCTGGTTTCCAAGACTTTAGTCTCAATGATTGATGGTTTTAGTATCTACTCCATTTTCTTTATCTCCAGCCCCACTGCTTTCAGAGTTTAAGTGGATGATCCATTAAATCACGTGGTCTCTTTACTCTCAAAGATCTTTAGAATCGCATACCTTCTCTACCCGACCATAGGATATTATAAAACACTAAAAATAAATTAATGTTATTCATCAGTGAGAATAATGGTAAAAAATCAGGAAATAAACAGGATTTCATAATGACTGTTTCTCAAATATTTCTGTTCTTAGTAGTTCAAATTAACTTAATCTGTGGGGAATGTTCCCTAATCTTGTTCTAAGTTCTGATATAAGCTGAAATATTGATATAGTATTATGAGGTTTTTGTTTTCTCCCTATTGCAAATTCCCTCCATTTAAAGGACAAAACTTATCATGAATAAAAAACTGATAAAACTTTCTAAACTTAGGACACATACAGCTTTAATATGTATAAAAATATGAGTACTCTCTTCACAAGTTGAAATAATATGCCAAATTATTGTCTTGTGTCTCATAATCCTACCCAGTAGTTCTGTTTACAAATTTTTGAGGTTAAATCGAAATCAGGATTTACATTTCATGTATTTTCTAATTGTACACACATAACAAATATCTTTGTATGTATGTGATATATTCTCTTAATTGAAAGTTATAAACATGGGTGTTTTCCCCATATTATGAACTTACATGAAAAACTTATCTGTATTTTGTACTTGATTCTAAAGAGTATATTTTATACTTATATATTTTAATTATAAAAACATTTGTATGTATTTTCTGTAATTTTTGTGATATTTTTAGCTTGCAATAATATTTTGTGTCTATCTTCTCATTAAGCTGGTTTAATAAGATGTGGCTATTATCATCATCACATCCCCAATTCTAAAATAATGACATCAAGTTCATATTTGTAAATGTTCAACAAAGGTGTATTGTATAAGAAACAATAAATAGCAACAGAAACATATTTTTGATAAAAAGAATAATAAAAATCCATATTTGACAACTAGGAAGCAATTATTTCAACTGAATAACAGTTCTCTAGTTCTTGTCATTGAGTTACTTATCCAAATTTTAAGACTGGACATAGTGTAGAGGTCAAAATACAACTGTGTTGTAAATAAGACTGGAACTGAGATTTAAATTTGCATTATAAAGGCAGTTCTCTGAGAAGAGCACAACCCTACCAACTACAACATAATTTTTGTTTCATGCCAAGGCAGTTTTAAGCCAATGGAAGATGCTGTCTCAGCAATCAGGAAAGTTACAGTGAACTGAGGAAGCTACAAGAAGCCATATGCAAATCAACCATGCTACAATGAAAGAGTTAACCAACCATTCAAGACAGCTTCATGAGCAGTGTAAAAATCAGTAGATGATTAAATAACAAGATCCTAAACACAGTGATCTTCTTATTCAAGATAACACTGTGGCCGGGGAAAACTGAGTTTGTCTTCCTCAGATGCTCTGGCAGCCATAGAGGTATATTTGTTGAGATCTCCCTTCAAGAAAAACTGCCCTGAGGTGCATAGTTGGGCTGCAGAATCCAGCTGCCACATCTGTCCTTTGGAATTTACTACAGAATTCATGCTAATGTTACACTCTCCCAGGCCATTTTTACAGGTGAGCCTGGGGTGGGATACCAGGAGCAGACCTTTTCTACTTGAATGGGCAGAGAATTTCTGAGTTGTGCTGCAGTCTGAGGTGCTTCCTTCTCAATCTCCTTTCTACATTCTTCCCCTTCCCAAGTCAATACACTTTTTGTGTTTTTTTAATCCTGTTTTAATGTCTGCTTCTCCCAGGAACTGAACAGAAATAGATGCTTTTAAAATTCTAAGAACTTTCAGGAAAGTATGCAAATTTTATGAGAAAGAAATTGAGAGGGACCAACTTTCCTATCAGAGATTAAAGAGAAAAAAAATACACTTGTATAAGACAGAGAGCAGATGGAAGCACAGTAGTTGAGGAAAAAGGACTGAAGTAGCTAGAGCTAAGAGTAATCATGAAAGGAACCATGAGAAAGATGTTGAGAACATCCTCCAGATTCTCACAGAGAGCAGGAGTAAGGGATAAGGCTGATCACCAAAAAATAAGCAAGTTCTTATGTGGAAATAGTGCCTGTTACCCTATCCCACCTCAAAAATATTAAGAAGCCAGTCATTGCCTCATCAGTGAAAAGTATAGCCCTGTCCAATTGCCTACTATTTCACAATACAGTAAAAATTAGTGTGAGCTATACTAAATCATTATTTTTGGAAGTCAAAAATCTGAAATAGTGTCAATTTATTTGTTCCAACAAAAGCCAAATAATGGCAACTATGTAAATGATATATTAAGTATCAAATTGTAGATATAATATTTAGTCATAATCAGAAATAATATATGGAAAATAATCAGAATGATAATATCATGCTTATAGCTTTAGACTTGATGATATTAAGTAAAAATGCAAGTGTCAAAATTTCAGAATTGAAAGGTAAGGGGTGCCAGAGGAATGGGGAAGGCCTTGATATTCTATTTTTCAATATCATGTTTATAAAAGAGGTAGTAAAAATGGGGTCACCTTATTTATAGACACAAAGAAAGTCCGTAGTGGAAGAAAACAATGATCACAAAACTATACTGCTCTAAGGCAGGAAGAAGAGGGAAAATTAGCAAAGTTCTCATCTGTATAGCAGGAAATTGAAATATGAAAATAGCAGTCTAGGAAAAGAGATAGAGGAATAGTACCTAAACTGTTTTCCCAGTGGAGTGATAACAGGAGAAAAGAGATAGGTCAGAGGCTTGAGATTGTTGGCTTTTTCTTTGTACAGGAAAGCTTTGTTCTCTCCATTAGACTGTAAAACATGACCATGCCAGCTGAAATCATGAAAAACAATTTTCAATATTCAATGGGAAGAATTAAGAACATTCCATGATCTTCCAACTATTCTTCAAGGTATTTGGTTGGTTTTAAATGTACAAGAAAATGAGGGAACCCTAACGGTTGACTCTGGCTCCCAGTCTGAAGCCCTCCAGTAGCCAGAGCAGCATCTCTCCTGCCCTTCTGAGGACTCCTGTCATGCTCCCAGGCTAAAGGGACCCGCAAGGAGCTCATGCTACCTCTAGAGCCAGGGTGCGACCATGAACCCCCACCAAATTCATTGTGCGGCCCCTGGCCGTTGCACCTAGGATGACAACAACCTCCTGTGGCTTTGGGAGGTGGCGCTCACCCTCCAAGTGGGACCAGCAGCAGGACCAGAGTTGACCAAATAGAGAAGATGGTAAGAAATCATGAAAAGAATCTACAAGAATTATGGGATATCATGAAAAGGCCAAATTTAAGAATTATTGGGATTGAGGAAGGCTCAGAGAAACAAATCAAAGGAATGAACAATCTATTCAATGAAATAATATCAGAAAATTTCCCAAATCTGAAGAATGAAATGGAAAATCAAGTACAAGAGGTTTATAGGACTCCAAATATACAAAATTACAACAGACCCACACCAAGGCACATTTTAATGAAAATACCTAATATACAAAATAAAGACATAATTTTAAAGGCTGCGAGAGAAAAGAATCAAATTACATTCAGGGGGAAAACAATACGGATATCAGCAGATTTTTCAATCCAGACCCTAAAATCTAGAAGGGCCTGGAACATTTTTTCAGCTCTGAAAGAAAACAGATGCCAACCAAGAATCTTATACCCAGCAAAACCAATCTTCAAGTTTGACGACAAAATAAGATTCTTCCATGATAAACAAAAGCTAAAAGATTTTACAAAAACAAAGCCAGCACTACAGAAAATTCCAGCAACATATTTCATGAGGAAGAGATGGAAAAAAACAATGTAAATTAGCAAAGGGAGGAACTACCCTAAAGGAATAGCAAAATAAAGGAGAAACCAAGTCGTGTGAAAAAACAAAAATGAGTCAAATGACCGAGAATACAAATCATATCTCAATAATAACCTTGAATGTTAATGGCCTGAACTCATCAATCAAAAGACATAGAATGGAAGATTGGATTAAAAAGAAAGGTCAAATAATATCCTGCCTGCAAGAGACTCATCTCATAGAAAAAGATACACACATACTAAAGGTGAAAGGATGGGAAAAAACATACCATGCACATGGACTCAGCAAAACAGCAGGGGTATCCATTCTCATATCAGATAAAGTGAACTTCAAGCTAAAGTTAGACAGAAGAAATAAGGCATTCCATACTGCTAAAGGGAAGCATAAATCAGCAAGACATAACAATCATAAATATATATGCCCAAAACAGTGGCTCATCCTGTACATCACATAAATCCTTCTCAATTCCAGAAATCAAATAGACCACAACACAATAATACTAGGTGACTTTAACACACCTCTCTCACCACTGGACAGATCTTCTGAACAAAAATTGAACAAAGAAACCATAGATCAAAATAAAATAATCAATAATTTAGACTAAACGGACATTTATAGAATATACCATCCAACAAAAAGTGAATACACTTTCTTCTCAGCAGCACATGTATCCTTCTCTAAAATAGACCATATTTTATGCCACAAAGTTACTGTTAGCAAATTTAAGAAGATAGAGATACTACCTTGTATTCTATCATATCATAAAGGATGGAAATTAGAAATACATGAAAGAATAAAAAACAGAAACTACTCCAACACCTGGAAATAAAAAAATACACTATTGTATGATGAATGGATAAAAGAAGACATCGGGGGGGGGGGAATAAAAAAAATTCTTAGAGATAAACGAGAACAAAGATATATCAAAATCTCTGGGGTACTATGAAAGCAGTTCTTAGAGGAAAACTTATTTCATGGAGCGCATTCAATAAAAGAACAAAAAAAATCAATAAATAAACGACCTAATACTACAGCTCAAAGACCTAAAAAATGAACAGAGCAACACCAAAAGTAGTAGAAGACAGGAAATAATCAAAATCAGAGCTGAAATCAATGAAATTGAAACAAATGAAACAATCAAAAAATTGACAAAATAAAAAGTTGGTTCTTTGAAAAAATAAGCAAAATTGATAAACCCTTAGCCACACTAAAAAGAGAAGGAGAGAGAAAACTCAAATTACTAAAATTTGGAATTGACAAGGAAATATCACAACAGACATGATTGAAATGCAAAACATAATTAGAAGCTATTTTGAAAATCTCTACTCCAACAAAATAGAAAATTTTGAAGACATCAACAGGTTTCTAGAGACATACAAATTACCTAAACTGAACCAGGAGGACATACACAATTTAAATAGATAAATTTCAAGTAATGAAATAGAAGAAGTCATCAAAAGCCTACCAACATAGAAAAGTCCAGGACCAGATGGGTTCTCAGCCAAGTTCTACAAAACCTTTAAAAAAGAGCTCATTCCAATACTCCTCAAAGTATTCCAAGAAATAGAAGAGGAGGGAACCCTCCCAAACTCATTCTATGAAGCCAATATCACCCTGATACCTAAACCAGATAGAGACACATCGAGGAAAGAAAATTTCAGACCAATATCCTTAATGAATATCGACACAAAAATTCTCAACAAAATTTTAGCAAATCGCATACAAAAATATATTAAAAAGATAGTGCACCACGATCAAGTGGGTTTTATCCCAGGGATGCAAGGTTGGTTCAACATCAGGAAATCAATAAATGTCATTCACCATATCAACAGACTTAAAGTCAAGAATCACATGATTGTTTCAATAGATGCAGAAAAAGCATTTGATAAAATACAACATCCCTTCGTGTTCAAAACACTAGAAAAAATAGGGATAGTGGGAACATTCCTTAACATTGTAAAGGTCATCTATGCTAAACCCATGGCCAATATCATTCTAAATGGTGAAAAACTGAAACCATTCCCCCTAAAAACTGGAACAAGGCAGGAATGCCCTCTTTCGCCACTTTTTTTCAACATTGTCCTTGAAACTCTAGCCAGAGCATTAGACAGATCAAACAAATTAAGGGATATGAATAGGAAAAGAAGAATGTAAACTATCTCTATTTACTGATGACATGATTATATATTTAGAGGAACTGGGAAATTCCACCAGAAAAATTTTAGAACTCATAAGTGAAATCAGTAAGATCAATGCTCATAAATCGAATGCATTTTTATACATGTGATGGATCTTCAGAAAGAGAAGTTAGGAAAACTACCCCATTCACAATAGCGTCCAAAAAATAAAATACTTGGTAATCAATTTAACCAAAGAGATGAAAGACCTCTACAATGAGAACTACAGAACACTAAAAAAAGAAATTGAAGAAAACCTTAGAAGATGGAAAGATCTCCCATGTTCTTGAATAGGCAGAATTAATATTGTCAAAATGGCCATAATACCAAAAGTGCTATACAGATTCAATGCAATTCCTATTAAAATCCCAATGACATACCTTACAGAAATAGAGCAAGCAATCATGAAATTCATCTGGAAGAATAAGAAACCCAGAATAGCTAAAGCAATCCTTAGCAGGAAGAGTGAAGCAGGGGGTATCGCAATACCAGAACTTCAACTATACTCCAAAGCAATAGTAACAAAAACAGCATGGTATTGGTACCAAAATAGACAGGTAGATCAATGGTACAGAATAGAGGACATGAACACAAACCCAAATAAATACAGTTTTCTCATACTAGACAAAGTTGCCAAAAATATGCAATGGAGAAAAGATAGCCCTTCAACAAATGGTGCTGGGAAAACTGGAAATCCATCTGCAGTAAATGAAATTAAACCTCTATCTCTCACCCTGCACAAAACTCAACTCAAAATTGATCAAGGACCTTGGAATCAGACCAGAGACCCTGCATCTTATAGAAGAAAAAGTAGGTCCAAACAGCTTAGGATCAGACTTCCTTAACAGGACTCCCATAGCACAAGAAATAAAAGCAAGAATCAACAGCTGGGATAGATTCAAACTAAAAAGCTTTCTCTCAGTAAAGGAAACTATCAGCAATGTGAAGAGAGAGCCTACAGAGTGGGAGAATATCTTTGCCACACATATTTCACATAGAGCACTAATTTCCAGAATATATAAAGAAGTCAAAAAACTCTACACCAAGAATAGGAATAACCCAATCAACAAATGGACTAAGGGAATGAACAGACACTTCACAGAAGAAGATCTACAAGCAATCAACAGATATATGAAAAAATGTTCAACATCTCTAGTAATAAGAGAAATGCAAATCAAAACTACCCTAAGATTCCATCTCACCTCAATTAGAAAGGTGATTATCAAAAATACAAGCAACAATAGGTGTTGGCAACGATATAAGGGAAAAGGTACACTCATACATTGCTGGTGGGGTTGCAATTTGGTGCAGCCACTCTGGAAAGCAGTGTGGAGATTCCTTAGAAAACTTGGAATGGACCCACCATTTGACCCAGCTATTCCACTCCTTGGCCTATACCCAAAGGACTTAAAATCAGCATACTACAGAGATACAGCCACATCAATGTTCATAGCTGCTCAATTCACAATAGCCAGATTGTGGAACCAACCTAGATGTCCTTCAATTGATGAATAGATAAAGAAACTGTGGTATATATATACAATGGACTATTACTCAACCATAGAGAATAATAAAATTATGGCATTTGCAGACAAATGGATGAAACTGAGGAATATCATGATATGTGAGATAAGCTAATCTCAAAAAACCAAAGGACAAATGATCTCGCTGATAAGTGGATGATGACACATAATGGGGGATGGGAGGGAGGCAAGAATGGAGGAAGGAGGGACTGAATAGTGGGAAAAGAGGGGTGAGAGAGGTGGGGGGAAGGAAAAAATAACAGAATGAATCAAACACTATTACCCTATGTAAATGTATGATTACACAAATGGCATGCCTCTACTTCATGTACAAACAGAGAAACAAGATGTATCCCATTTGTTTACAATAAAAATAAACAAAAGAAAATGAAAGTAAAAATAAGACTGATACTTAGTACACAGTAATTTAAAACATTGGAAACACTGAAATTAATTTTTTTTTTCAGTGTTTTTGGAAGCAAAGTCTTGTCAGGAGCTGTTGGAACAGCACTTAACTCCTTCTCGTCATATAACTTACAGTACAGAATGAGAATTTTCTATATGCCTTGGAAAACCATCATGTTCCTTTCTAAATTTGGATCAATTTCCAATATTTTTATCCTATGTGCTTTCGATACTATGAGATTCTTTTGAGAGTTCTTTAAAGGTTTGCTCATGCTCCTTACTCTGAACATCCACATCCTTTTTGTCAAAATCATTTTTCTTATTTTCATCAATAAATTTGCCTTCACGAAATCCCCTTGGCTGTGTGGACTCTCAAATGGCAGCACTGTCAACACAGTCGGCTATTTCTTCTATGACTCCATTTACTTTCACTGAATTTAATTAACATTTCTGTATCTTTTTAAAAAATGTTTTCATGAAAAAGGTGTACACTATTTCTTTATTTGGAAATAGAATATTATTTTTGAAACTTCTTATTTAATAATGAAATTGAAAAATAATAATGTTTCTTTTTTTCCCCCTTTTCTTTTTCTATCTACATTATCACTCTTTCTGTTTGTTTCACATTCATCTTTGTTGTCCAGTTCCCTCTTTTGAATATTCGTTTTATGAAATGTCAAGACTTTATCACTGGGAGACATGGAGTCCACACAACTAAAGGCTTTATTTTATGGATGGGAACTGAATAGCAGATGAGTGATCAGTAACAGGCAGATTTTGAAAGAAGGGACCCAATTGGTCATTGATCATAATGTACGTCTGTTACTTGTGTAGCCCTTAGTGGACTAAAGAGCCATCAGGCAGTTTGAAATTTATGTAATTACTTATAGCTAACATACTATGGTAACAAATTTGATAATGTTGTTGAGGGATTGGCTTTATTTAACTAAACCACAGTAACTGAAATTCATATATTCTGAAACTATGAAATGAAGATTAACTCACAGTTGTTTATTGTCATTTTTAATTAAAGGCTTATTAATTTATTTTTACTTGCTTATTGCCTTTATGCTCCACAAGAACAAGGACTGTACCCATTTACTCACTGATGTATACGTAACACATCTACATAGAATGCATAATTCCAGTAAAATCACTGTTGACTCAATGAATGAATGGAAAAAGCATTTTGCGATTTCAGAAGAGTTACCACTTATTGGTGGTATCTTCTTGGAGGCAATACAGTGGTTAAGGATGTGACTCAGAAAGATAATTTACCAGAATGAAAATACTCTGGAAAAACATTCCAGCTCTGTCACTCATTAGTTGGATAACCCTCGGCATCATTTCACTTCCCTGTGCCTCAGTTTTATCCTCCATACAAGTGGAATAGCAATGATACCTATTTGAGAGCGTGTATGGTTATCAAAAATTAACGCACATTTAAAAAATTGACAATGCCAAAATAGTAACTCCAAATAGTAGTAATTGTATTGGTGTTTAAATCATTGGAGTAATGGTACACAATATTGCTGCTAATATATCTAGTCAATAATTATTCCCATGAGCAAATTTGTTACTGGGAATTGATCATGTTATTAAGGAAAATAAAGTTGGTTGGTTACAGAATTTTTTCACTGGGGAGGGTGTAATGAACAGTAGGGATATTTGTTAAACACCCTGATGATCAATGCCTTCTTGAAACTGGAATCTGACACCGAATTTAATTAACATTCCTGTATCTTTTAAAAAAATGTTTTCATGAAAAAGGTGTAAACTATTTCTTTATTTGGTAATAGAAGATTATTTTTGAAGCTTCCTATTTAATAACTAAATTGAAAAATAACAATGAACATGTTTCTTTTTTTTCCCCTTTTCTTTTTTTCCTAAAGAGAAAGAAACAAATGTCAGGCTTCGGTTTTAATTAAGCAATTAACTAAAATGTTATGTAGAAAAGACAAGAAAAAAGTTCAATTGTGTAATTTAATTTTAATTGAATGAAGTAAGTTAGTGAAGACTAGCTGCTGTTTCATGAGTCTTTTCAGAGGACACAGAATGCATTTTGACAGCAGAGACAGGGGTAACATTGAGTCTAATTCTATTTAATTAGCAATGTCCAACCTTTCTCAACAGAAAAGCAATATTCTTATTAAATAATACCAAAAGTGCAATGGATTTTGGCCCAAAGTAATGAAGATGTGAACTCTACAAATAAACATTTCCCAAGAGTGGATTCTGCATGCCTCCAGAAGGGTATGTTCAAGAAAAAAAAAATAAATAAAAGTAATTACATTGCTTTCAGTTACTCGAGGATGAGAGTAGCAGCATAGACCACCACCACCCCTACCACACACACAGAGAAAAAATAGCTATCCTTTAAAAATGTTAAGTGGATTTCAACCCTGAGCCATATTATAGCCATACCAGCTCTTTACTGCTTCTATTTTTAGGTAAACATTTTTATTGAAATATATCTAATAGATTATAAGTGTACATTTCACTGAATTATCAGAAAGTTTACACATGCTAGGTAATCAAAACCAAAATCAAGAACTAGAAAAACATTGTCCTATCCAGTCATTATTGCTCTTTCTAACAGGGCAGCCATGATTTTTGTCTTCCAAAACCAAAGTTTATTTTCACTTGTTTTTGCACTTCATGTAAATGGAATTATAAATGCATTATTTGGAGTCTGCTTCCCCCCTCAATCGTTTACTTGTGAAATTTCCTCTGTATTGTTGCATCACTCAGAATCATGTCTTGCAAGTTTCCAGTTTCATTGTAATCATATACCGCAATGTATTTATTCATTTTAATATAGATGGAAAACGATTAGGAATCATGCTGCTATGAACTTTCTTGTGAAAATCTTTTTGTGAACAAATGAGTGGGTTTCTATTGCGTATACACATGGGAGTGGAACTTCTGGCAATGCACGTAGCTAGCTTTTTTGGAAGCAGAGTTTTCAAACATAATTATAGCAACACACATCTTCATAAGCGCAAATGTGAGTTCAGTTGTTCGGGATTCTTGTCAACACATTGAAAAGATCTGTCTTCTTTTATCCCTTCTGCTGAGTGTGTGAATGCACTGCCCTATAGTTCTAATTTATATTCTCTTCGTAACTAATGAATTTGAACAATATTTTTCATGTTAACGTCCTCTTAGATATTCTTTCAAGAAATGCCTGTTCTAATTATTTAACCATTTTATGAGACTATTTTACCTTCTTATTAATTTGTAGATACTCATATTTTGAATATTTTTTCAGATTTGTATATATATGATATGAATATATGTATTACAACTATTTTTTCTCACACTCAGGTTGAATTTTCTCTGCCTTTTAGTGTTTTCTAATGAACCGTTCTTACTTTTAAGGTAATACATTTTATCCAATTTTATTTTAACATTGTAATTCTGTGTATTCTTTAAAAAAAAAAAAATTGTAAGGTTACAAAGATGGTCTTTGTTTCTTCCTGAAAGTTAATTTTTGGCTCTTTAGATTGAGATCCACATGCCTGGAATAAATTTTTGTATATGGTGTGAGAGAGGGAAGGTGAACATTTGTTTGTTTTGTTTTGTTTCTTATATGAAATACCCATACCGAACTTAGGAATTTCTAGTAGATTCTCTGATTTGAAAGATCAGAGCCTAATCCTTCTGGGAAATTTCGTAAGACTGGGATCCAAACAGAGTAGGAAAAGAAACTTGAAAGTAAAGAAAAAAGAAGTTTGAGATCATTGAGGAAAGTCATTAGTGATCGAGAGAAGATCAACTTCAGAAAGCATCATAAAAGAAAATTGTATGGTATATAGTGGAAAACACTATCTTGCAATGCAACTATGGTCCTAGAAACCATGGTGCTGAATCCAGAGAGTCTCTTGACCCAGGTTTCGCTTACAGGTATGTGATTATACTGAGGTTATTATTTAACCATGCATTTTTAGTTGTAATAAGAACGTTTACCAGGAGATCCCTTAATTTTTAAGTGAACAATACATTATTTTCACTAAAGGTATGATGTTATTCATTATGTACAACTGAGACTTTAAATATATACTTTGAAGAGAAACTCCCCATTTCCCCTGCTTCATGGTAACAGAAGAGGGCACTCTAAAGGTAGAAACGTTTTCTTAGTCCATTTTACCTGACTCATTCTCTCTAAGGGAATGGGAACATATTTTCTTAGACCATCAAGTTCTAAAAGACATAAAAGTAAATCTTAAAATGAATTAAATAGTTAACAAAAACAAATAGGGAGAATGAAGTAACAAAATACATGAAACAACCAAATATTTCAAAATGAGCTAAAAGAAATAAAAGCAGTGATTGAAGTTTTGAAAGACCTACACAAACCAGAAATAGCAAAGGAAACATTCTACATGAACTTTGTGCTTTCAGGTTCTTCATCCAAAAATGAAAATAAGAATTAGAACCTTACTGTGGATCTATTGTGAAAATTGATAAGAAAATATATCATCAATTTCTTCTCTTTTTTCTCTACTTCCATCACCATGTTAACATGTTATAATTTCTCCTATATATATAAAAAGGTCACTCCATTATGCCACTATTTAAGACCCTGGTCCTTTTTCCCCCTTTGTTGCAAAACTTCTCAGTTATGCTATAGAAAGTTTCCAGTTCCTTTTCCCCTTTCTTTGACATAAGCAGGTCTGGCTTTAGTTACCACCACAAGACCATGGATACCGTTGACATGTCACCAGTAGAGTCCACACAGCTAATCTCAGTAGCTCATTCTCAGACTTCTTCTTGTTCTATCATATATAACATTTGAAAAACTGCTGACTTCTTCCTGCTTGTTGGCTTCAGGACTCCAAATTCTTAACTTCCTCCAACATCACTGCTCTGATGCAGTGGACTCTCTCCAGAGTCAATTTGTTCTATTGTCTGTCTACACATTCCCTCTTGGTAATTTCATAGAGTTTCATGACTTGAAATACGATCAGTTTAGCAGTGACTCCTCCTTTTTTTTTATCAACAGTTTATATCAGCAGCACCATCTCCACTCCAAACTCTCATGTCCAGCTTCCTACACATAGCTCCTCCTGGATGTCCAATAGGAAATAGACACTGAAAGAGTTTGGAATTTGCCACCCAAATATGCACTTTGACAGTGATTATTTTGAGTTAAAAGCACTTGAAAAACACAGATGCAGAAAGAACTCTTGGGTTTACCCTTTCTACCTAAAAAAATAGTTTAAAATTTCTCATGAGAAAGGTAACTTCTCTGTACCAGAAGAAAAGAACATTTGTATTATCCAAGACTGAGAGTTGATGCCAAAATGCATCTGTACCAACAAACCTACTACAATTGCCCTTATTTTCCATTAGTTTCTCTCACACTTTATCACTCTCAGCTCACATCCTTTGACCTGACACATCCCGACAGTTTATCATTCTTTGTTTAAAAAGAGGAATTTTGGGGGTCTAACAGCTTAGGGTCTTCATTTTATTGAAGACCTCTAAGTCAGGCAAAAATAAGATGTAAAATTTGTATGCATGTCTTCTGTTCTGGCTTAAGTTTAGTCACAGAAACTAAGAGGTACAAGAAAAATTTTCCTTTTCTACGAAATACATCATATCTAACACTGGATATCTGCTCTACTGAAACTTGTTCCACCTCCAATCTCCCCAATAGCAATTATTGGAAATTTCTTCTTTTATTTATTTACAATAAGAACTCTTGTCTTCCTTCACTTTCATTTTTCACTCATTCCCTTTAATCAATTTATTAAGAAATCTAATGACTGTTCCCTCAAAATAAATCCAGAATGTGCCTACCAGTCATTATATACACAACCACCATCCCAAATGAGTCACCAACATTTCCAGCCTACAGAGATGGCTCACAAAGCCATCTACTACCTACAATTTTGTCTCAACTCAGTTGCAGTCAAAGTGATCCTTTCAAAACATGAGTCAGGGGGTGTTACTCCTCTTACTGAGACTGTCAGTGACTCTTCATTTCACTTAGAGCAAAGTCAAAGCTCTGCCTCTTCTGACTTCCTCTCCCTCAGCTCTCCTTGTTCTCTACTCTTACTCTTGAAAAATTTTGGTTGTGAAATTAAGGGGAAGGCAATGTTAAATCACAATACCACAACAATACAGTACCTGATACTAATTTGTAAAAAATCATATAATGTTTTCTTTTTAAAATCCTATTAATAACATTTATATTAGGATATTTGATGTTGATATTTTATTTTTTCTACTTTTTTTGGTGCATCATAGTTATGCATAATGATAGGATTTGTCATTACATATTAGTACATATAGACAATACACAATATAATTTGGCCAATATCACTCCCTGGCACTTCTCCTCACCCCTTTCCACCTCTCACCCTTGTTCCCTTTGATTTTCATGAGATCTGCTCCCACCTTTTTTCACCCCATTTTTCTCTCTAGCTTCCACATATGAAGGAAAATATATGACCCTTGACTTTCTGATTTTGACTTATTTTACTTAGCATAATGGTCTCTAGTTCCATCCAGTTTCCTGCAAATAACATAATTGCATTCTTCTTTATAGCTGAATAAAACTCCATTGTGTATATATACCATTATTCATCAATCCACTGATGGACACGAGGCAGGTTCCACAGTTTGACTTTTGTGAATTGTGCTTCTATAAACATGGTATGGTATATATGGTATCACTGTGATATGACTTTGATTCTTTAGAAGAAATTGGTATTGGTGATATTGTGGATCCATGCTTAGTCTTTTGAGGAACCACCATACTGATTTCCATAATGGTTATACTAATTTATAATTTTCATTGGGATATTTTTGACAAGATGAATATTTGCACAATAGCATGCACTTCTTTTTTTCTTTCCATTCCGCTAATTGCATCATATCTTGAATAATTTGAGTATCAACTTCTCCTTCCCAGGAACTAAAAAGAAACTCAGAGTTGAAGACCCTAAAGCACATACACTCTAAATAATTTAGAATTCTGATCATAATCTATTTGAAATACCAGAAGGACAAACAGTTGATGTGATAGCAAGAGAAAGTATTTGAGACAAGGTGCCTATGTTAGTTCATTTACCATTTTCCCCTCCTCCTAATATTGCTAAAATTCTAATATTAGGCATATTACTCTAATATGCTCTCTTCTTCCTCCCAGAGCTAGGAAATTAGGATAGGAGTTAGAGGTTTTGGAAATTCTATTAATGATAGTAGTTAAGAAAACCTTCCTCCTAGTCAGGTTTGACACATAACGTGAGATATCTCATTTGATGATTTGAATGCTATGTGACCATAATAAATCAAATAAAATTATGCCTCCCAAATATGTTTTCATGATTTATATTACCTAGGTTTCTAAGCATCCTTTAACATTGTTAAAAGGGTTGTCATATATGTCCTTTACAAAAAGTAAATTTTCCTTTGAAAAGAGTAACTGACAGTTTAAAGAGTACACAATATTCTATTTATTAGACATATTCTTTTAACTTATAAAATTAAATATTAAATGTTCTCTAGTTTGAAATTTAGAATTATGATATTCTCAATATATCAAATAATTTGAGTTCATGAGATTTAGTGTATGAGATAAAAGACACATGATGGCATATGAGTATAACTTTTACCCACTGAATTATTTCTATTTTCAATTTAAAAATAATGCTTTAATTCTTAAAATTTCCACCATTAATTCATCAAGGTTTAAATTTTTTATTTAACTGATAAATAAAAACATTAAGATTGTACACATCAATGGGGCAACGTGATGTTTCCATCCATGTACACACTGCATAATGCTGAAATTAGGTTAAACATATCTATTTCCACAAACGTTTATCACTTTACGGTGAAACCTTTCAATACAGTTTCTTCTAGCTTTTTGAAATGCACATTTCATTACTGTTATCTATAATCACCTTGCTATGCAATAACACACCAGAACTTCTTGCTCCAATCTCACTACAACCTTATACCAATGATCACCCTCTCCTCTCTCCCTGATACCCTCCCAGATTCTGAAAATTACCCACTTATATTTCTAAATAGTTTAAAAATATAAAATATTTTCACACGTACCCACTATTCTTGTTGAATATTGATTGCAAATGAGTTTGACGTATATATATATATATATATAGTATTGTTAATAAAAAAAATTAGTAATAATACTATCTCCAAAATACAAAGTTAGAGTTTCTTATATTATGTTCTATCTAATCACCTTTCCTAGGTTAGTGCCTCTTGCTTGTATATTCAAACTCTGATTATTATGTATATAATATGCACCATATAAATATCATTTTAATTAGTATGGACTTTTTAAGAGCTATTATACCCATTTGTCAAATTGTTCTTGAGTCTTATTATTTATTTACTTCCTTCTGTCTTCTTCCTTATCTTCAGTCTTCTCTATATAGCTTACAGTCTGTTGTGTCACTTTATAGTTATTTGGAAGGTAAAAATTGAAAACTAAAAAATTATTTTAATGCTTTTGGTTCCATGCTATTACCTTCCATTTCAACTTCCAATAGGTTGTAAATGCAATCTAGGACCATAGAGTAAGATTTTTTAGTCATAAAAATATGAATCTCAAAATTTTTATTTATTTAAATTTTATTTTACTACTACATTTATAATATATTATGCTTATTTGTTTAACTGAATATCAGTGTCAGAAAAACAATTACCTGATTTTGGTTTCCATTTTTTAAAATGTTAGAAAAATATTGTATTTATTGCATGTATTTAAGATGAATGCATGCTGAATACATGCTGTTCAGACATACCCAGTGAAATGCTTCATGTATATTGAAGTCAATTAATATACCCATCACATTTCATAGTTAGCATATTTTTTTGTGGTAAGTATATCTAAGGTCTATTCTTTAAGCGACATTTTAATGTACAATATGACATTGTTACATATAGTTGCCATGCTGTACATTAGCTTGGTAGACCAATTTATCTTATAGACCTAAAATTTGTATTCTCTGACAATACTTCTTCTTATTTCTCTTTTATGAGGAAAATTCTATTCATCTCTTTGTCTGTGTATTTATTAATTTTTAAGAATGAATGATAATAAAAAAATATGGAAAACACTAATATTTGGGAAATTTGGATTAAGGAAAAACAGGTATTTTTTTTAGTTTTCAAATTTTTTGTAAGGCAAATTATTTTACAGTAAAAATTAAAATGTTTTGCAAACTAAAGAGACATCTTATTGTGTGATTTGCATAATCATAGGTTGGGTAGGGGAGAATGAGTTTTCCATTTTTATTCTTCTTCTAATCAGTGAAAAAAGTCTTCAAAAAAGTTTAGCCAGGGAATGGAAGCAATATAATTCATGGATCTTCAGCTATCTGAGATTGTCTGCCTTCTCATTATTATAGAAATAACACTTTCATTATATATTTAATTATATCCCTGGAATTTCCATAGAAAATTAGTCAATTACCTTGAGTGTTCAGAATTTTCCAAGAGAATGCTACAAATCAATATTTTCCCTACTAAATCTGTAACATTTTTCATTTGCTAAGGGTTAGATGCATGTAGAATTTTCATTATGTTTTAAAATCTAAATAGTTATCAGCCTATATCTAAATAAGGTTTTGACTTATTTATCTTCACAATTGATATTAATTTAAAAATGCAAACATTTTTTATAACATGAAAATTTTTCCATCAATCAGGATTTATAGTACTGCTTCTCTTAATTTTGATTTCTTCTTTAAGGATATCCTTTGTTCCCATGCTCCTGTTCTTAATATATTACCTTTTCTCTTGATGTTTTTATATTTTTTGTTCTCTCCCCTACACATTGAGGTTGCGAAATCCCTTACTTTTGATAGGATCATTTGCTTCAAATGTTGAATTGAGACTTTATTGAATTTCTTCTTGTTTCCAATGTCAGACAAACTGTATATAATTTTAAAAAGTTTTAGCCGTTTGAAGATCTTTTCTTCCATTGAATTTGACCAAATTAGGAAATAAGAATCTATTTTCTATAATTTCTTGTGTTACCTGAAACACAAAAATGTGGAAATTTCTTTACATTTCTAGATAACCCTTTGATTCCTATGTATAACAAAAATATTTAAAACATCTCATTTTGTTAAATTTCTTTATTTACATTAATATTTTTGAAAAAATATGAGATGTCCAAATCCAACCTCTTTCTGTAGAATACACAGTGCTCCTCATACTTCTAATCCTTTGAAACTGTCAGGCATAAAATCAAATTCCAACTTAGTCATTCACTAGTTTAGTTTCCTGTTTCCTAATCTATGCAATGAAGTTACTGTCACTTCCTATCTTGTGGTGTTAATGACAATGACAACACAATGTAAGTGATTGGAACACTACCTGGGACTTAATATACCCACATTAGTATTTAGAAAGTTAAATTATAAGGGAATACAAAGTGATAATATAAAGAGTTATTTTAAAAACCAGCTTACATAGCAATATCAAAAGCATTACTATTGCTAAAACATCTCTCTTCTGTACTAGGGTATTATTCTTCAAATAGACACATGAAGAAAATGGTAATGGGGTAAAAGGCCAAAGTAGCTAACCCTGTTTCACTCAGACATAAATTATGTTAGTGGGAATTTGGAGATGAGTCCATGGATCTGCTCAGTGATGTTTTCATGTCTCAGCCAATAAGATTAAATAAAATCTTATTTTTGCCTACTTAAGGGCATGCTTATTTGCTCTGCATAATTCAGAATATTATTTATATACCTATTCATATTAGTGTTCCAACCAGTGAATATTTATAGCACGATTTTATATCTAATCTTCCCTTTTCACTTCTTTCCAGAGCTTTAACCCATTTTTTTCCTTTGATTTAACTCCATGGGTTTTTAATGTGCAGGCTTTTGAATATTACTAATCTACTGTCATGTTAACAAGAAAGTTCCATTCTGAATTTTAATCTTGTTTCCCTCCTTCAAGGATAGTAGTTGTCTCTGCAACATAGGCAGAATTTAGGTGTGTGTGAAACTAAGATTTTAATATAGTTGGTCAGTATATGCTAACATATTGTTTGCTTGAAATTGTCATGTCATATGCAATATTTTATAGAGTTGAAAATATTTTTCTATGGTCTTGATTATGAACAACTAATATGGCAAAATAGTCAACATTTTAATGAAAAATGCCTCTGTAATTTTTTTGTGATGTCTGCAGTAGGTAATACCATTGTATCTAATAGCATATCCATTTGAATTATAGTTTATAGATTGAGCTTTCCTAATAATGAAGTAATGCCACAATTTCCATAGTATGATCATTCAAGATGGCTTTTTACATACTTCAATAGAAGTTTTGTGTTGAGTTTTATTACTTGCAGTTAAAATCTTATGCATTTGTCTTCATTGCAATTTTCATTCCATTAAATTAAATATCCACATTAAAATAATTTATATTATGACTAAATATCTCAAAAAGGAAAGGACAATGGGATATGATAGAAGATGTCTCTTCTTTTGCTTCTTCCTATTAGTGAATCACAGTGGTAATTATTCAGAAGGGAATTTAAGATAAATTGTTGTAAGTCTATTCATTAAATTTTTTTAAAAGATAATTAGCAGAAACTCTGTCAGCTTTATGAGAGGTTTGCTTGGCCACTGTGAATCCAAGATGATAATGACATCCAAATGAAATACTTACTTTTGTAGGACATAAATGATTAAAGGTGATATAACCAAGTTTAATTGACTAGCTCTTGTCACAGAATCTTGAGTGAATAATGATGTTATTTCTGAAATAGTGTCCTATATAATAAGAGTCGAGAAGACTGATGTGTGCACTAGGGAAAAAAAAATAAGAATCACATTCAACAATGGGACTCTATTTCTACTTCTGATATGAAGAGTAATCATTCAGTAGAATTTAATATTTTGGTTCTAGGCCTCTGTCTCCACTCATGAGAATATGAGACATGGGAGTAAAGATGGCTTTAAAGTTAAAAACTCTAATCTTAAATCTCCATCAAAAATAACAATAGGAGTTTAAAATCAATTTCTTAGGAAAAATAACAAACAAAACAAATCCCGGCTTTGTTCACTCTAAGTCTCAAACCTACCATGTGCACCTCTACTGCCTGAAGTGTGGGCTTTGAACATCACTTTCAAGAAAAGGGACCAGGGACCCTTATAGAAATAGGTCACCCTAGACTTAGGGCAAGAATTTTTCAAGATGAGTATCAAAACTCCTATATTACCAGGAAACCTAAGAGTTGTCTAAGACCTCCAGAGTCTTGTTAAAAGGTCCTATAAGTGAACTTCAAATAATTTGGCCATCCAAAAGGAGGAAGGATCACAATGGATTTAAATTCATAAAAGATGTTAATATTCCTGAGTTTATAATGGATGTGAGAGAAGAGCCTTCATCCTTGGTTTATATTTGGTTCTCTACCTGGGGCAATCACCTCATTATTCTACAAACAGATGAATATAGGATTGAAAATCAAGCATCTTAGCTGTCTTTCCGGAACACTTCTTTTCATATAAACAAACAGATAAGAATAGTTGTTCCTTACACAAAAGAATTCTGTAATCCAGAGGAGAAACAATCACAACATTACCATTTTAATACAACTAATGAATCAATGGCAATTGATGAATCAATCTAAGCAGGAAGCCATGGCTGCTAACACCATGAAGTAAAAGGCCAGGAGGAAACCTTATCACGAATGGGTCAGGCTGACAGCAGCCTCAATCTTCTGATCAGCATTTACATTGCTAGGAGACAATATGTCTCCTAACCCAGGGCAACAGGAAGTGCACAATGCCGTTCATAATTTAAACTTGAACAAAAGGGGGAGTGAACTTTCACTTCTTGTGTATCCCCACATCTGGAATGTCTGACACATTAGTAGGCACTGAAAGTACTTGAATGAATGGTTGATTGATTGACCGAATTTTATTTTTATAGTTGGGACTATAAAAAATCATTTACTCTTTGTTATTGATGCCGAAATCCAAGTCAAAGTACTTTACATCAACCAAATGAAAAACTTTAACATGTAAATAGAAGCCCAAAATACGGTTTTTGTAATGATAAATTCTCAAGTACTTATATTTGGTTTTTAGACCTAGTCTTAATTCTCTCAATGAAATGGCTAGGGCTTAAATATTTTAACCACAATGTTTTATCATTATTACTATTTAACATATTGCAGTGTTACAGATATATTTTATTTACATCTTCTTCTCTCCATCAGGGAATCTCATATTGGGTCCTTAGAGAAGACTAATTGCCCCCAAAGCTTTCCCTCTTTCAGTGTTTTGTTGAATTTGAATTAAGATTCCCTATAGTAAATTGCAAAATTGTTCAAAATTGACTCCAGGCATCGTAAGAACCCTAAAGCTTCCAAGGGACCTGGTAAAATCTAAAAACTCAATATCTCCTGAAGGAAAACCACATGTCAGACATATTATTCTGTGTTATTGAGGTTTTGTTCTAATTCAATTTGAAATCAAAAAGCAAGTATCATATCCCAAAATTTGAGGTTATTTTTCTCTAATATTAACTCTAAGAACAATGAAAGTAAAATTAAAATGATGGATACAATTGCACATTATAGAATAATATGACATTTACATTTTATTTACAATACATATTTTATTAATATATGGTTCAAGGTCACATTCACACATGGCAATCATCTTTGATTCTGTTGCTAGAACCATGACACAACTATAATTACTTTAGAATTAAATGATTAAATTTCATTGAATTGCTATAGCCTATTATTCATCTTTATGATTAATGTTTACTATCACATTGTTTTGATAATGACATTTATATTTTCCAAGATTAAAGTTAATGTTTCAGTTTTTCATGAACATCATGGTGGTTTTCAGTTCTTTTGCTTATTGCCCTAATATAAAAAAATAAATTTTGAAAAACTGCTATCTTATCTTAAATAAGAACACACAAATGTATTTTAGTCACTCTTTATGTGACATAGGTCTTCTGGGTCATGTTATATTTTGTATTATATCCAAGGAGAATGGAAAGTCAGAAGAGGATAAATACGTTTCCTATGATTATGAGTTAATAAGTACAAGAACCAGAAAGTGTACTGAGGCACTTCTACTCTCTCTCTCTCTCATTAGCCATGTCATGGATAATGGGAAACCCAATCTAATCTTTTAGTTCTTCAATCATGTTAACCTGTGTTGCTATCAACACTGGTCTCTGGGTCTGGATGATCACTCTGGTGGCCTATAGCATTTTAAATTCCTTCCCTGACCAAGCAACAAAACCTTGGTTTATCCTGCCTCAGCATTCTCTATCACAATACTTTGTTCTGTTTATGGCAGTTCTCACTATTGGCATTTTTGTCATTTCTTATTTGCTGTCTGTCTCCCCTGTTAGACTAAAGAGTTACAAGGGAAGGGCCCATTATCACTCAGTGTCTGGCATATAGTCATTAAGATATTTTCTCAAATAACTACAGAAAGTCCAACATTTATGCAATATTTTACATAGCAGAAATGATTTACATTTTAAATCTAATGACCATAAAAATCACATACATGTTTATTTTCTTAGGCCTATGATATATTAGAAGGCTTCTAGTCTGTTTAGTTGTTGTTCTGTTTTGTTCTGTTCTGTTCTAATGCCAGGTCCGTGCTTGTTACATAAATTCTAAAAAAAAATGTATATGGGATTATTTAAAGTATTATTGAAAATAGATGAAAAAATAACTGAAAAGAGGCTGATTAGGACTTGGTAATGAGACATCCATTCAGGAACTCAGGATAAGTTCTGTATTAGAGCTGTGTCATGCTTACTAAAAACTGTTGCTTGTGATGGTGTGTACAGGTCCTGATGGCTTTCAAATTTATTGTACTTACAAAACTTAATAAGGCAAATCAGTTGCATATTGACTCTGTTATATACTAACAGCATTTTCCTTTTCTGCTACCTTATATTTGTTCAAATACAAGTCAGGTATGTTTCTGAGGGGGTCCATTAGGGTGTATAGTACAAACTTCCATGGACAGAGGAAACCCAAATGAAGTCTATGGTGTTCTCATTAGGCTCGTTGCCTGATTTCCATTAGGCCTGTTGCCTCTGTCTCATTAGGCCCACTGCCTGGTGTTCATGAGTCTCACTGCCTAAGCTTCATTAGGCCTATTGCCTGACTTTTATTAGGTACATTACCTGATTCTTATTAGGCCTGATGCCTGATTTCTTTTGGACCCCCAGCACATGGGGCCAGTGCTCATTGTCATGGCTGGTCCATTGGTTGTTGCCATCTTTAACAAAATCCATGATAAGTTCCTCATGCCTGATGGGAGGGACAGGTAAAGAGAGACTTTCAAAAGGAAAGCATTTTTGTAACTTAGGCTTTCCCTATGTTACTCCCATGGTTTATAATTCATTAGCTCTTTGGGGTTTGAAGTGGATATAAAATTACATTTTTCAAAAGAGTCATACCAGATGAAACACCCTTGTAGCAGAATGAATAAATAAAAGAAAAACATCATTAATTTGAATTCATTTGAATTGGAACAAAAATAATTTAAAGGATGCTCTTAGGTTCATGAAATATTTTATTTTCTGTTACATTTATTACTATACATTGAGAAATCAGTGATCTTTGTCAAAGTGTTTCTTTTGTAGCTACAAAAGATAATAAAATTTAGTGTCCTTAATTTATTCACATTAAAACTGGACTGATACAATTAAGTCATTTCAATTCAAATTCAATGTAAAACAGAAAATAGCATATTATACACATAAACTTTTTTGTTTTCCTTGCATATCATTCTATATAAATTACATATATAGTAGCCAGAATTAAAATACATTTCCATTTAATATAAGGCAACTCTGTACATTCTCAGATTACAGTATAACAGCACATTTAAACATTAAACATCTCTAGTCTCTTAAAATATACAAGATGACATGTAGTTTCTGCAAGCTACATACTCTATATATCAAACAATAAAGTTGTTTACTTTTATCATATTAGTACACATCTCTTTCATAAATAAATGGATTTATGTTATTAACTTCTGGGTGTTACTAATGTTAAAACTTACATAAATAATATTGATATGCATAGAAAATGTCTTGAATTCAAAAGCATATTTGCATATTGTTTTAAGTTATTGGCTTTGCAGTAAAATGAGATAATGACATTACAAACTAGAAACTTGTCCATTTGAACATTTGGAAAATATTGTCATTCATTTTTATGAAGAGTACATTAAGATTTTCTTGGTGAGATTGTACTTCTCATGAAATTTCATGTTCAAAGAGTAAAATGTTTTTCATTTACTTAAAATTGAGTATAATAAATAAATGAAGTTATAAATTGTGTTTATATGGCAGAAGGAAGACATTGCCATAGTTTTTGATTCAGGATCAACGATTAGTCCTAAATTTCTGGTTGACACACACTTTGAATTATCTTCTAGGAAACATGGTGAGACTCCATTTCTATTTCCAGTATCATTCTCCACTGCAGGTAGTTTGAGGAGGGAACATGTTAAGTGTGGTATAAGATATTAGCCTGATCAAATAAAGAGACCCAATTCCTATTCAAAGACCCATGTCTCATATACTCCCTGCTAAATCTGTCCTCGACCTTGAGAGCTTTGATCTTAAATTTGTCACTTTATTAATCACTTGCATGTGGGAAGCTGACAGCCAATAACATTCTCTTGACAGTAGTGTTTAGATGAACTGTTCATGAAACATTTGGCCCAGGAATTATGACAGACACCTTGGTTTGAAAGACATATTTTGACGAGATGTTTTGTTGGATAGATTCATGCATCACCAATGTCCACATACCCTGACTCATTCCTTGTCAAAACATCAGCTTGCCAACACATCGTCATGGGCTTCTCTGGATTAAATCGTATTTAAGCACTCTAGAAAAATAAGCACACTTCCTAAAAAGTCTTCTGGGAAAAAATGCTAAATATGGGGTAATCACCTACTGACATTGACTTTGACACTCACATTGAACTGCTCAGTGTACACTTCATGGTCTTGTTGATTTAAAAAAACACAGTCTGGAATAATTAGACCTCTACTCATTTATAAAGAATTTAAAGGGACCAAACTACATTTAAAAAAAATACTTTACCCTAAGTAGGCAATTGCTATTAGCCCCACTTGCTTTAGAAAATCTCTCTTCTCGAAACTATCAAGGTGTCTGTTTTATGTTTTGATTTTCTATTATTGTAGTAGATAAAATTTGTTTTTGTGCTATTTGGTCTTTGACATGAAAATAACTTGGTAGGAAAAAATTCTGAAGATCAATATTAAAAAAATTGTCTCTCACACATAGTTTAATTCTAATAGTGAAGAGCCTGTTAACATCAATCCCCACTGTTTCTAGGAAGACTTCTTTTTTATTGAATTCAGTCATATGCTTTCAAATATTGGTCAAGCACCATACTCAGTAAAGTTGTTGGCAGGATCAAAAAATTCTTTGTGCCATTCAGCTATCAAAATCAGGGTCAAGTCAACTAATTGAAAGGTCAACTAGAGGAATGGAGGCAAAGTGGCTAAAAGGTGGCCCCTTTACATGAACTTGGTGAGGTGTAATTGATTGAAAGGAATGTTATTTTCATTTAATCAAATGCAACTGAGTACATGATCATCTCACAATGGTTTCTCATTTGTTTGACTCTTAGGGAATCTTCAGATTGTAGAGATAAAGACATTTTTAAAAATTAATAGAGAAGAAAAGAGCAAAGAAAACTCATGATTCATGTACCCACACAGACTTCCAGAGATTGGATGTGGATTGAATCTCTAACAAAACTATTCTCTTCACTCTGCTTGACACATGGAAGTAGAACTTCAATCTTATATTATGCTCATATGGCTTTGAAAATGGGACAGTTTCATAGTTGCTGTTGGAAAACTTTGAAACATTGATTGAAGCAAGTAATACTATTATGATCTTCAAAGTGTCAGATTTGATATATTGAATAAATAGGCCATAGAGAAAGTTGTCCATTCCCTTCAACTCCTTCCCCAAATTCTGAATTTCCATTTCTTGGAACATATTTCAGTCTCTCTTATCTTTCATATTTCAAATCTTCCTATCAGGCCTGTTTTCCTATCATGCACTGGTGACCCCACCTCTCATCAAGCATGTATGGAGCATTTCCCCTGCTGTGGCTTGATCATTGTTATCCCCAACGTCATCACCCATCAGTATTTCCTAGTTACAACATGCAACTACACTGTATCCTTCAACACATTGCTGACACCACTACCTACCACCAGTGTTTGATGAAAATACATTCAAACTCTTTCTGTTTAAAGTTTATAAAATTACAAGAATGTTCTGAAGAAAAAAGAAAGCAAATTTAACCATAACTCATCTTTTTTGCTAATTACCTTATTGAAATATCATTTTCTTTTCAATAATATTTAATGACTTTGCCATTTGTATATCCCATTGCTGAAAATCTTAATTGTGTTCATAATTTTGTTGTTGCTGTTCTAGAACATCTCGTGCTATCTTTCAAGGACGTGCTTTCTCAGTGTAACCTCTTGGTGAATTAAAAATACTACGTTCGACATTTTATGCTCCAGTGATTATCTTCTTGACCTTCGCTGTTTGTACATTCTCAACAATCTATTGGTGATTTTGCATGAATTTGTTAGCAATAAGTATCTGATTCACACTGTCTCTTCTTCACTTTCTGAATAATTCTCAAATTCACTTTTCAATTTTGGCCAGAATTGTTTGGAGATGTTGACAGAAGTTGTGGCATAGGCACAATAGTCATTCAACAGTCACCCAGATTTTAACAAATATGTATTGCCCATTATGCCAGGTCTTATGAGAGATGCTAAGTGAATGATAAATAATGTAGAACATGGTGTCTCTGCAGTCAGGGTCCCACATTTTTCTAGTAAAGTAAGTCATACTCAGTAGACACTCTTGAAAATCATAAATATATTTTAAGTACTTTTATGTTAAGAATAAATGTTTTGTGATTTTGTCGCTATGGATTGAACACAGGACTTCTCTCATGCTAAACGTGTTCTACTGCTAAGCAACATGCCAGCCTCCAAAAGTAATGTTTATTGATAACCATTAGTTTTTCACTAATGTAAAATTATACCTATTGGGAGAGTTTATTCTATTGAAATGTTTCCTAAAATGTTAATCTTGCAAGTATGAGTCATTGAATCCATGAGGCATTCCTGCGTACCACCCTCCAACAAGAACCTCCTTCAGGCCATCAAAAGTCTAAGGGGTGCTAGTCATTAGGAAAAATCTCCATTTTCTAAATACCAGAAGAGTAGATTACTTCAGGGATACTGCATGAGACAGTTGGATTAGTTAAAAGTGAGTTTACATAAGAAGTGGAAGTGCAATTATAATAAATTTGAACTTAGAATTTACCAGATACTTTGAGTTTATGAAATTATACTATCGAGAGAGAGAAAGAGACTCTTCATGTGCTTTCCTCCATAATACATGCATTGATTCTTCGACATTTGCTAATTCTACTATCATGCTATTCTGACGCCACTTTAACAACTTGCTTTCATCCCTATTAAAACTAGGTACTGTCCTATCCATAACCGTAAGTCTTGTGAGGTTTAAACATGGCTTTATAAAGACTTAATTTATGATGTTCAAAATAGTCAGAGAAAGCTCTTCACTGTAGTTGGCTTAAGTTACAACTTTAATATTGTCTTTTGAGTGTGCTTTTTGTTTTTTATTCAAAGAAAAAATGCAAGAAAAATATGTCATTGAGATTGATTGTAATGGCCAGCTGTTATGATCTCAATGGAAGTATTAGAGCCCCTGCCTAAGGTGCATTGAAGAGTGCCAAGCCTCATAGCAACTCAGCTCATCCTAAAAAGCACCATGGCCTGGAGTGAAAGCTGCAATTTAAAAATCTCCCAGAGACCCATTATTTGCAAATCATTGACACAACAAACTGTAACGACCCTGGTCCTCCTTGTCAATGCATGCTTAGGGAGCTTTTCATCCACAGAACCTTGCATGCTCGATAACTTTTCATACTAAAAATCCTTATGAAATTTCTGAAGAAAATGAACAACTGCGCATGGGCCAGAATCCACTTTAAATGTTAGAAAGAAAATTAAAATTGATTAGACCGGTGATGGTATCTTATATGGAAAAGAATCCTCACAAGTCTAAAGTAAGTTTTCATGTTTCCATATTGCTTAAATAAAGCCAACTGGTTATTCAATTTTCAAGCAATAAAAAGCATCTGAAACATCTCTGTTGGCACTCACTCCCCTTTCTTCCTGCTAAGATCTTAAAAATAAACTAATGGCTTTTCCTCTAAACTTGAGGAGAGGAAAATATCACTCTGGAGTGTCAACCTTTCTGCCAAGTTTAACCACAAAGAGAATTTTCACAGCTGAGACATTAACTTTTAAAACAAAGGATTTATAGTGTAAACATAGAAACAGGTTTAGCTGTTAGTAGCCACTGCAGGGGTATTATCCTTCAAAGAAGTGCATAGTTAGGTCTGAGCCATTAATATTTTAATACATGTTACTGGCTATTTACAAAAGGTGGTTTGGTTGACTCTTACTACTGGAGCTGACATTACCTCTAAATATGGTGTCTTTCATTGGGAATCCTGTTCAAAATTTTGTAAAGAGAAGAAACAAATTTCTTTTGGATGACAAGAGTAGAACTATCACCAATACAGAATAGAAACTTAGGGAAATATGCAGGATAACGAGTAGTGTTAGATTCTTAGGGAACGAGAACTTTCAAATAGAGCAACCCCCAAGATATATAGCAAAAATGATTGACACAAAAGCCAATCTAAAAAAGGAAGGAAGTGTCCCAGAATATTACAAGAGAAAGTTATTGATTTGAATTCCTCAAATACTTCTTGTACCTACTATGGACCAGCATTCTTATCCACATATGGCACCAGATTTATTTCTCCTAACAATTCCCCTGGGTTTCAGTTATTATCCCTCTGTCTGCAATTAAGAAGTCAAACTGAAAACTATGAAAACAAGTGATCACCATGTAGCCAAGTTATGATTTCACATGAAGATTCCTGGCTTTAGTTCTTCTTTAAAATGAACTATTTCAGTATATACCTAATAGTTGAGACTTGTCTTCTTTAGAGGTCTTGATTAAAACCAAGTAGCCAGGCTGGAAGTGGTGAATTACAAACTCCAGAGGAATCTGAGTGACCACTGCATGAGATTAGGAAGATCTGTTAGTTTCAAATTGACACAGAAGAAACTTGTGACTCAGACAGAGTTTTGTGATACTTACCAAGCACTCCTGTAGAAAAACCCTTCCTTTATGTCCTCTCAGTTTCACTTACTTTTGGAAGGAGTGACACAAATGTACATTTCAAGTAACAGTAAAAGAACTATTGTCTTATCTTTAAAAAAAATGTTAGTACAACAGTTATGACATCAAAATACTTTACCTATGTTATTGTTTTATCTTTATCTTAGTGTATTTTACCTCTTCAAAGATTTTTAGACCTCATTTTCTCCTTTCAGCATCTGGACAAATGACAGAAAAGACAAGGTGGAAATTACTGTCTCCATTTTAGAGAAATCTTGGTCACAGTAAGGCTAGGTCATTCATTAAGTATGGCATAGAAACTTGAGCTTCTTGAGTCCAGCCTTTGTCACTGGAACAAGAAAAGATAAAAGGTACAGATGGCATATCTATCAATATATATTGTACAGATGTTGTGGTGGCTCTCACTGGAACTGTTTTTCCTCCTAACGGACACTTGGCAGTGTCTGAAGAGGTTTTTGTTCATTATTCCTTTGAGGAGGGAGGATGCTAATGGAACTTAAGAGGGAAGAACCCAGGGATTCTGCTAAAGGTCCTACAGTGAATGGTGTAACTCCTCCTACTATCTGGTCCAAGATTTCAGTGGTGCAGAGGTAAAGAATCTTACCACAGGTGGACA
Source organism: Sciurus vulgaris (assembly GCF_902686455.1). Classification (NCBI taxonomy): domain Eukaryota; kingdom Metazoa; phylum Chordata; class Mammalia; order Rodentia; family Sciuridae; genus Sciurus; species Sciurus vulgaris. Next base: position 70,363,309 of record NC_136461.1, read on the forward strand.
TAATGTAGATATAGTTAATGTAACCAGAGATGATCTATAGATGTTTACCGATATTATATTATTTCAAATAAGTAAAATAGGTGTTTTTTCCTTATTCATTCTGTTTAATTCTGCTCACATCTTAATTGTCTCCTTGCTATTTTTTTGTTTTCTGTTCTTTTTTCCTGCTCAAACTGAATTCAAAACTATTTTATTTGATCATTAATAAATGAATTTAAGGTCATAAAATTTCCTCTTATTTGAAGATATTGTGTGTGTGATGTTGTGTATGATTATGTGAACAACAAGTGTGAGTTTTTAGCTTTTTTGTTTGTTTCCTATAGGTGCACAAGAAACTATGAACAGTGGTCACAACTTTTTGAAAATATTTGGAAGTTTAGTGTATTATGAGGGGTTATGGTAGGGAATTTTAATTCATATCTATACTATTTGATTTTTTAAATTATTTAATTGTATTTTGAAAAGCATATTTTTTAATTCTATAAAATAAAATATTATGCATATTTGGTTACCCTGTTATTTTTTCTGTGCCAAAAAAACATGTAATTTCTATTTCCCATTTAAAATGTTATGTAAGAGAACATTTTAAAGTTTCCAAATGTGCCATTTTATAAAACAACTTTTTATTACTGATTTCTTGTTTAACGCCTAATGATCAGAGTATGGGGTCTGGATGATGACAATTCTTTTAAAAGTTATTTTTAGTAGCAATTTGGTAAATTATTTTCCTGAAATATACTCTGTGGAAATGATTCCTAAATAAAATATACTATAAGTATATATGTATTTGGGCAATTCTGTTAATTTGTTGTTCGAATTTCTCATATTACACACTTTATTTCATCTACTCTTTCTAATTGTTTGTTAAGTTGTAGATTTGCTGATTTCTTCTTGTAATTTTCTTTGTTTAGTTTTATAGAGTTCAGTCAATGTAACTGGGATATATTATAATTGGTGTGTATTCTTGATAGGTGGTCCCTTTAACTGCAATGTAGTATCCCTCTTCTATGTTTGACTGAGACCCTGCTGAATTCACATGTTGCCAATGTACTAGTATTAGGAGGCAGGACTTTAAAAAGGTTTAGACCAATGGGTCTCTTTCTCCTTTAATGGCATGAAGGCCCCTGTAAAAAAGCCTTTAGTGGCTTCAGTCATGTACCCGTCTTCTCAGCATTTTCCACATGAGGTTAAAGCATCTCACTCTCTCTGGAGTACAATCTCACCACAAAACCAAACATGCTGGTTCCTTGACCTTGAACTGTGAGAAAACTCTAGAAATGTGAGAAAATACATTTCTGTCCTTTATAAATCACCCAGTCTCAGGTATTTTGTTACAGCAGTCCAAGAAGCAAGAAGGCATTCTCTTATTACTTTAAATAATATTTAGCCTATTAGGGAAACAATACTTTGCATTATTAAGGCAGCTCTCTTGTCATTGATTGCAAATTATTTTATCTTCGTTCCTTTAATTTTGCTCTTTTGATACAGTTTTTCCTTTAGATATGGAATCCTTTATTTTTTTAACCAGATAATTGTAAATTTTTAATGAGCTTGTTTACATTATTCTTAATTGGATAATTAGTTTTATAATTACTGTTTTGTACATTCTGTTTATTAATCTTTTTATTTCCTCTTTTTCCTCCTCCTTCTCCTGCCCTCTTCCTGTCTTCTTTTGGAGATAATAAAGTTTTCTCTATTATTCTGTATCCTGCTGCTGACTTGAACACTGAGCATTGTATTTCTTGAATTCTTGGGCATAACCTAAATTTTAAACATATTCAACATCTTTCAGAATCTAAAACTGGATATACTGCACATGACTCACTGGACAGGCAGGTGGCTTAATTCATTTTGCTTATTTTAAAATTATCCTTTTGTCTTTCAGCTTTTCAAGATCCCCAGGGTCCTGTATAGCTATAGTGCAGAGCCTCAGTTAAGTCTATATTTTCAAACTTTAGGTTCTGGTCTATATTCAGGTATGGCCCTTATTGGTTCCCAGTATTCAACACTTGCCAAATACTACCTTTCCTATATAATTCTGGGCTTGGAAATCATCATGGGCTTTGTATGTGACTTTAGCCATCAATTCTGAGATTCATTTCTATAGCACTTAGGATTGAGAGACACAGCATAAATTCCCTGTGATATCTAGCCTAATGTCTCCATTTATTTTTTTAAAATTTAATATGCCTAAATAATGTTGATGTTGATTTTTTAGCAAAACTTGAGGTTGAGGCACATAAAGAAACAGCTGGTCAGGAATCTCTTGGGTTTTGGTAGTAGCCAGGGAAAGGATAGGAGCCCTCCTGGGAGACCTGTTATACAGTTGAAGAGTAATACATGATTGAGTCTGGGAATGGAAAGGAGGAAGAAGAAATAATGGGGCATGCAGTAATCCTCTACTGAATGGAGAAATAAATCAATAGATTATTTAGAACCAAGGAGAGAATATAGTAGTAGACGGCAACAAATAATTTTCTTTCATTTAAAGTAATTTTACACATCACACTAGTACAATGGTATATCCACTTTGAGAAAATAGCAGTTGTTTTTGAACTATTAGGTCTGTGGATCATTTTGATATGTTATATTTTGTTATGTGTTGCTTTTAAATTTAATTTAATTCCTTATAAAATAAACCGTGTGAACTCTTTCACTTACCAAAAAATCATATATATAAATGAGGCCCCCAAATTAAATAAGGAATATTATTTCCTTTCAAATTTGTAGAAAGAAAGTGGGGTAAGAATTGGAAGGGAGGAGGCTTGAGAAAATTTTCCAGATGAAGAGTCTGGATCTTATCAATTTCACAGTTCAGGAAAATTCTTCACATTTGGGAGTTATATTTTATTATTGAGTTGAAATAAACAGTGAGAAGGTAGATCACATTACAGAATATAAGATATTTTTAAGCTTTTTCCCATGCTTAAGACCACATTTTCCTCCTTAAAATTATAAAATAAATTTCATGCTCACAGAAGATGGCAAACTGATTGCCCAAGAGAAATCTGCTTTTTATTTGTAGAGCAGGTCTAACATGAGCAGTTCTATATCTTTACTCCTTTATACAGAAAAGTTTTCCAGTGTTGGATTGTAGCACATTGAAGGAGAATGTTAAGCTCAAACAAAACATGATTAATGGCCAGAAACTGCTAACCATCAGTGGTGGGACATGTTCAGAATGACAATATTACAACTGGTACAGCAAGGATCTTTGAACTATTTCTGAAAAGTTCAGATAAGTGTATAGTTCTGGCTTTGTGGGCTCTATGGTCTTTGTTCTAACTACTCAGCTATGCCACTGTAGCATAAAAGTAGCCACAGACAAAATATAAACAGATAGGCAGGGCTGTGTTCCAACAAAACTTTATTTACAAAACAAGGTGACAGGTTGGATTTGTCTCGTATCTCCAATGGACCAAAAAATAAGGCATTATGTGCTTTCAGTCAGTGTACTGGTCAGTTTTTCATCACTATAATAAAATACCTGAGGCAGCTAACTTTATACAGAGAAGAGGTTTATTGCTCATAGTTTTAGAAATTCAAGGACATGGTATTGGCATTGACTCACTTCTTGTCTGCCTTCTATCATGATGGATAACAGTGGCATGAGTGCCTGTGAGAGTAAGCAATTCAATCTCACACCATGAACAAAGACAAAAAGGACAGGGGGTGCCAGGTTTATGCCTTTGACAACAAGCCTCTTTCAAGAATGTAAGAGGTCACTCAAGAACAACCAAAGGGTAACATACAGACTGCCTCATGCTCAGTGACCTGAGGTTCTGCCAGTAGGCTGCACCTCCCAGGAGTACCACCCTGCTGCCAAACCTTCAATCACAATGGACCTTCGGGGATACTTGGCCCACAACCAAACCTAGCAGCATTGGTTATGTAAGATTATACAGCTAATTAGTGGTAAAACACAGATAATAGAACCCAGTTTTCCTGAATCAAGTACAGGGGTACATAATCAAGATATGATATCATATTGCTACCAATTTAGGAAAGACCTGGAAAGTGATAATTTTTAAATTATTCATACTATGTTCCTGGTGACCTTCTTTTTTTCTTTTTAGTATTAAAATTTATAGGAGATTAATTATATACTGTGAGAAATTATCCAAATTTACAAAACATATTCCCATGAAAAAATACAAGTTTTGGCAATAAGTTAATCACATGTTGACAAGTTAAATACCTTCACATGCCTCAATTACAGAAAATGCTACCAAGTATTTAAAATATTATCTTTCTGTTCAAAATTTCCTCTTTATCCAGATTTATAGTGCCAAAAGCAACGTGGAAAACTTGCAATTTTCTGGTATATTTAACTGTTGGGGAGGGCAGCATAGATAATTTAAATCCAAAAGTGACTATATTGTCCTTAAATGTCATGTTTCCCTATGTACATATCCCAAATGCACACAATACTTGTCAACTTCATTCTGTGCATACTTTATCATGTATTTTATACTTCCCAAAATAAATGGGAGGATCAATATAATTGTTCAAAGAATTTAAGTCTACCAAACCACAGTAGAGTATTAAAGAATTATACAAGTTGATCTCTCAATAATAAACACATCACCACAAATTGTTGTATCCAAATATTTGGCCTGAGAGAATAAGCAAATTTTTAAAATGCCAGCTTAACTATCTGAGCATCACATCCCCACAAAGTTATATATATTCAGGAGAGAACTGCAGCTCACTGTTGGGTGGGATACCCCATGACACTTATATTCTTTTGTCAATCTCCCCGAAATCCATAACTCAAAAGAAATAATGCATTTTGCAAGTCTAAAATATAACAGAATGTGACATATGATTAAAAATTGCATACGTTATGTTGTGAAGCATAATTTAATTTTTTCCATATTTGCTATTATGTAATAAAAAAACAAGAGACCTATGGACTGACATCCATATAATATAATGCAAATGGACACAGGGAGCGTGAAGTCCTCTTATACAATGCCTGTCTCTTCCCAGCATGAGCCTCTGTTACAAAATCATATGGGAGCTCTGCTCCTTCATGGAAAAAGCAAATGGCCAAGAATGGTAAAAATTAGGAGTAAAGTTTCAGAAACTTCGCTATAACAGAAGGAACAGTAAAAATTTTCTTCAAAATGTTTTCTATTTCAGAAACATGAAAAAGATTCCATTTTTACTTTACTTGGTTACCTGACAATAACACCCCACATAATTATTGGGTTTCTACCTCACATAACATCATGTAGATTTTGTTTCATTATAACAACCCTACTTTAAAAAGAAGTAGAGTATAATTGTAATTATCTAGATTACTTAGGTCCGACATGTTTTCTTTAAAGTTACACAAGCAAAACCACTTAAAAATTATCTAGGTTCCCTGGATGATTGTGTAATAACTTTGAGAGATGCCATTCCATATAAATAGAATATGATCTATTCATTTTCATACACAACCACAGATATTATGTGAGGATATGAAATAAAATGTACTCTAGCAAAGCATATTGGGAAATAAGATGATTATATAGATAGTTAATAACCACTCAAATTTTTTGATGTTCATAGGTGATGTTCTAGGTAACTTGCTACAGCTAGGTGAATATTTTCCTTCTCAAAAACTTGATAGAAAATGCAGCTTGCTGTCTTATATACTTTTCATGAAGCTGATTTTATTAGTTCAACAACAAGGCCAACAGATAGGATGTAGCATAATCACTTATTGTAAAGAAATGTGTGTACCCTGTTGCAAAGTCTCCAACTTTCAGATAAATTCACACTTTGTGGTACATCTTGTTAAACAGACATGCATTTTTAAGCACAATTTAATAGTTACAGATATATCGAGATGTATATAATGTCCAAAAGGGAAAGTGACCCTTTAGAATCTGTTTTCTTCTTTTTAAATATTAAACATTTTTATCAAGACTTATTGCCATCCAGAGTAATGACTTCATTTCTCAACCCCAATTCACAGTTGCGTGTAGCAACAAAAGTGCGTTCTGGTCAACTGATAAGCGGAGCTATAGTACATCAAACTCTTTTATGAAAGTTTGTGTCTTTATTTTGTTGATTGTCCCTTCCTTTAGAAGTTGCTCCTGTGGCCATTCTATCATGACATAATGTTGTGAATGGAAGCCACACAACAGAGCACAGTGGTTCTTGTGGTGTGGGAATCACAGCAGCCTTGAACTGATCATGTCAAAAGCTTCATGTGAAACAAAAACAAAAAATCTTTGGGTCATCATTTTCAAGTCCCAGTTATGTGTACACATATATGCAAATTACATAATTGGGAACTTATTCTAAATCATGTTTTGCAATTACTATGAGTTAGAAATGAGCATGTTCTTGCTCTTTGAATAATGCAATCATTGTCAGTAAGATAATTAATGTTAAGGGTAGGTGTGTAGTCAGGACTCCTAAGATTAAGTAACCTCAACATTCTGAGAGGAAAGATGATGGCTGACATGTTTGATCATATGTTTTAGCTCCCTGGAGGCTCTGTGTCTTCTTTCAACTAGGAGTATTACTAGACTCTTTGTCTCTCTTCCTTGGGATAGCTTTTTTTGCTATTTTCCTTTGGTCTTTGCTTTGAAATTTCTTTTCTTTAAAAGATAAATCTAAATATAAAAACATAGGTCAATATGTTAAATTGTATAAATGAGCATTTCTTTTGAGTCTTAGCACCCTGACTAGTCAAGGGATAAATTCTAACAGTGTGACAAAGCACACAGGAAATATAGAAAGAACATTGTTCTTATTATTGGAAACAAAAGAAGCAAGTTTCTCAATAAACTTTCCTTGTTCTGAATCCTGAGAGAGTTCTCACCTGGGACCATGTATAAAGGGCATTGTGAAACACCGGGACCAATATTGTCCAACATGTTATGCAGAAAGAGCAGGAATTAAATTTATATAGCCAATTCCTGTAGCTGCATTTCATAAAAGTGAAAGGTGTAACAATGAAGTGAAATTCAGTGAAGGTGACTGGGTTATGGTGTCTAATTTGATCAAAGAAGAACATTTGATTTTCCAAAGAAGTGGAAGGGTGGCAGGCACCTTGGAGAACTATCCCTTGAGCTTGCCTTTGAGAGACTGTTACTAAAAGAGCCAAATAGCAATTAGTTCAAGGTTTTCCTGTCGGACAAAAGGACTGAAGTGTCTTTTTGTTCTTAACAGATTTTCAATGATAAATTCCTAAGGTGTGAAAAACCACAGAATGTGAGTGCAATCATTTTTATTAAAAGCATTAAGAATTCTCTACATTATTCTCAGCAGAATGGAGAAATTTCCAACTCTTCAAAATTATAGACAAGAAAACCTACTTTTTTTTTAACACCACGTGCCTTTGGAACACAAATCTTGACGATAATCCCAAGGAAAAATTCTAAACATGTGATTTCAAAAGGGTCAAGAATAGGGCTGGGGTTGTGGCTCAGTGGCAGAGAACTTGCCTAGCATGTGTGAGGCACTGGATTCGATCTCAGCACCACATAGAAACAAAATAAAGGCCTATTGACAACTAAAACAATATAAGAAAAAAAAAAAAGTCAGGAATAATTAATGGCAAAACACAGTTCTAAATGAATAGGTGCATTAGGCAGTTCTGTGCCTTATTTGATGCTGATCATATTATAGCTGCAGGATGTCTAGCAGAAATAATGATCTTTGGTTTGCCAAGTGCCATTTTCTAGCTAACATCAGCTCCTAAACTAAACCTATCTTGTTTACAGTAAGAATCAGTATTGTCAACACATACAAACATGCTTTTCTTCTTGTTCATGCTGGCAGATAAACTGAGGCCTTCTTGGTATGGGGCATCCTTAAGGACAGGGCACCAGAAAATCCAGCCCATTTTCAGAGTGGAATAGCTGTGGTTATTTCACTGCAAGGAAAAATCAATCTAAACGTGAATGTCACCAATTATGTTCCTGATGCTCAAATGAAACCATTTTGCCCTTTAATACACCCAGAGATTTTCTACCTGTTTGTGACCATATGAACTGCATTGTACAAGTAAATCAACATATTGTAGTTTGAAAAGTATGCTTTGGTACTTAATGGATTTTATACAATATAGTTAACATTTCAACAGTGATAGGGAAGTGAAGTAAATATTAATTTCCCTAGTCAATTAATCTAAACAGGATTGCCACCCTAAAGTAAATGAGTTTTTATACAGATATTTTACCCTGTGTCACGAGAAATAGCATAAACGAAATCTGTAATTATGGGTTTGGCAGGTTGTCAAGTGTCTCAGATGCAGGGTCTTTCTGATCTTTTAATTTGGGAGGAGGGGGTTGAAGATTCAGATTATTTTGCTTTTGATACAGATAGAAATAATAATGTAGGCAGAGAACAAAGTAGATAAGTATAGTATGCTATGTCCAATTGAGAGTTAGTGGCAATGTATTTTAAAAACTCAGTAACTAACTCTTTTTTTTTATTAGTTTTATTAGCTTATGGTGAGACTGGAATGCAATTGGTATATATACTTAAGCCCTGAATGTAGTTAGAAACAGAAGGTTGTGATTGCAAATCCAAGTAATCTGAAAACGTTAGGAGGAAGTAGGCACAGGTAGGAAACATTGAGAAACCTGTGCAAGGCTCATGAAAGTTAAGGGGCACTAGAATATTGTCATCCATTATGAAATCATGATTTAAAATTGACTTTCAAGGTTTTCATGATATGTTCATGAATTTAACTATTGTATTGGTTCCTATTGCTGTTGTAACAATGCGGATTAAAATACCACAACTGTAGTATTCTACAGTTCTGGGGACCAGAAGTCCATCACAAGTCTCTCTCCTGTAAACAAAATCAAGGTGTGAGCAAGTCTCCATTCTTTTTGGAGGTTCTAGGGGAGAATGAGTTTTCCCGATCTTTTCTAGCTTCTTGAGGACACCAGAGTTCCTTGTTCTGTGACACATCCCTCCATCTCCAAAGCCAGTAACATCTAGCTTTTTAGGCTGCTGTTTATCTGGTTCTTTTCTTCTGCCTCCATCTTCTGGTGATAAGAACCCTGGTGATTATGGGCCCACTGGGGCCCACCAGAATAACCCAGGAATATCCTCCCATCTCAGATTGTCAACTTTAGTTCCTTCCATCTACAACATTTATTCCCTGCCTAACCTTATATCTGCACAGAATCCTGAGCAAGGATGTGGACATCTTTGTGGAGGAGGAGAGAGCCCCGTTCTGCCTGTATTAATTTTATTTTCTATCACGTTTACTCCTAACGCCTTTTACTGACTCAATTCTTTCAACAGAATGTCATTGTACCTCTTGCATGGCACACCTGTTCCTATCTACACTTTCAATCCATAAAGCTCAGGCCCAGTCACAGAAATCACTCACTTCTGCAAACAGATGTTGCAGTTTTGTGGCCTTGTCTTTTGAATTTATGGCAAAGATTGCCCTTCTTCAACCTCAGAGGAAGCCCAAATATTATCTCTTCTGCTCCCATTTTTCTCTATCCCATTTTATTTCCACATGCACTTGTAATATAGTTTATTCACATAAACATCATGTGCATCACTAAGTATGTGATTATCTATTTCCCTAGGTGGAGAGTTGGCAGGATAGAAATAGTCTAGACTTCGTCTTCACCTCTCTGGCACATAGTACATTTCTTGACTTAAATAATGTTCTCAGTAGGAAGATCTGGTCTGTGAAAAGTGAACCAGTTTCTTGTATTTGGACCAGGCCCATATTTCAGACTACTATTCATCACTGGACCAGCCTTCAAATGCACTTTATACATTTTATCACCAGAGAAAGTCAAACTGCATAATCAGATGTCTCAGCATGTCAGGGTTGTTTTTCCTTCATTGTAGTAGAGACTCAAAGGATTTCATTGTGAAGTAGAATAATATATGGACATGAGTGCCACAGATGGCCCAGAGAATGCAGAGGACTACAGGAACGAGAGCCAGTCAAAAAGGGGACAGAATGAAAAAGGGCATGGATAAAAAGCTACTCCAGAAATTACAAAGGAAAAGATAGAAGGAAATACACTCATACATCTCAACTCCTGGGGAAGAAGAGGCAAGTCTTAACCACACCAGGATGAGCAAAGTGAGACAGATATTTCATCTGTTTAACAGATGGACACGTTAAGAAGAAAATCTTGTTCAGGAAATTCTGCTGCTTTCTATAAAATCAATCTTTAGCTGTTTTAAGATCTTCATTCTATACTTTTTTGAGATGTTTTTGAAGGAAAGGGTAGTGCGTATAATAGAGACAAGACTTTAAAGTCACTTAATGTCCTAAGAAAATATTTATATTTATCCACACAAACATTAAACCAGGATGAGATGCATAATTTAAAATGAAAATCTGGAACCCAGTTAAAAATTATTTCAAATTTCAAGACACATTAAAACCTTCTGAGTACAGGTCTATGCAACCATACAGGTTGTATACCTGGTGGGCCAATCTTACACTTTTTACAATTTTAACCATAACTATTCAGAAAAATTTGGAGACTTTTATGACAGCTCAGGAAGGCAACCTTAGATCATTTATCACATCACCTGACTGTAAAGAACACACACAGACATTAGAGCCCAAGTGAATAAGTTCAAGTTCCCTCTCTTATCATCTAAAAACTGAATAACATTGGAGACTAACCTAACTTCTGTTTGGTAAAGAGGTGATAATAACAGAATCTGCCCTTTACAACTTGTGGAAGATGAGATAAAGTAAAATCAATAAAGAATTAGAAAAGTTTCTAGCACACAGTAGGGACTATTTTTAAACAATATGCATCATATATTGTTTCTTTTATGTGACTTGCCTGCCATTTCACAAGTAGGAAGTAACAGAGAATTAATGTCTTACTAACTGTAATTGTTTCCTTAGCACTAACGTCATATTATGGCTCACTTAATACATAGATAGATAGATAGATAGATAGATAGATAGATAGATAGATAGATAGATAAATAGATAGATACTGGGGCTTTATGTGTGTGTGTGTGTGTGTGTGTGTGTGTGTGTGTGTGTGTGTGTATACATGGCCTTTTTTTGGTATGGGGGATTGAACCCAGGTTACTTTTTTGTCACTGAGCTATATCTCCAGCTCTTTGATATTTATTTGATATTTATTTTGAGACAAGGCCTCACTAAATTGCTGAAGCTAGCCTAGAACTTGCAATCTTTCTGTCTCAGCTTCTGGAGTTGCTGGGATTACAGGAGAGTGCCACTGCTCCCAACAAATTCATTCTTTTTTTAAATAGGAGACTTACTAAAAGGAAACCCTCAAAGTCCAGAATTTAATCTGAAACTCCAAAGTATATAATTTAACTTATTCATATTGCTTTATTCATTCTATCTGTTGACATGTGTTTATGAGTGTCTGCTTTGTGCAAGATTCTGTGCTAGACTTTCTTCAAAACTAAAAGCTATTTATGTGTAATCAGTATATAACTTGTAGGTAACACTCATGGTTGTCTCTAAAACCAGGATATGTGAACCACCCTCTGAGGGGTCTACAGAGTTTAAGGGCAAAAGAGAGGAAATGAGTGTGACTGGACTGATTAGCAGGAAATTAATCATGCAGGAAATGACATATGGGCTGAGCCTCCAAGAAGTGATGGACAGGCTTTCAATAGGAAACTTCAGGATGAGAGAGTACTCCAGAGGGAACACCATGAACAAAAACAGAGACCATGGAATGTGATGTTTCACAATTAGGTTATTTTTAGTTTTTTACTTCATCTGTTCTGGACAAGACATAAAGTATCCCATAAGGATACAGAAGTTACAACAATGTAATATATTTAATAAATGTATTACAGAACCACTTCAGGTATTTCTTGGTTGTGTTCAGGTTGCTAGCAGAAAGAAGTTGGAAAAAGTGAATTGGGACCAGAGTTTGGTGGGTTTGAAATGCTGAACTAAGAAGTTCATTTTATTCATAGGGTATGAGAAGGCGTAGAAATTGTGTGAGGAAGAGTGGAAAGAATACTAAGGGAATACTTAAAAGACAACTGAAACAGTAGGCTTAAAAATGGGTTGGATGGGGAGGTACAAAAAAAAAAAAAAAAATGAAGGACGGGCTCATTGGAAGAAGGAAACCTAGACAATGAGAAAGGCATTTTGTGGTAAGATTGTGGCAGTAGGGATGGAAAGAAAGCGAAAGGTGGAAGAGATTAGAATAATTCAGGGAAAATTTTTGTTTCAATTAAAGTGGTAACAGAAAGGAAATGCTTACTCAGAGTAAATAGAATTTACTTTTGTTTGCTTGTTTTCATTTGTTAAATGCAAATTTTTAGGGTTGGCACTTCCGGTTGTAACCTCAGCCTTACCAATACAACTGCCTCCACCATGGATACAGGGTATAGGGGAGGGAGACAGGCAATCAACCTTTCCCTTTATTTAGGCAAGAATGAAAGACTTTGGGGGAATACAGATGTGTGCCTGTAATAAATCTCTGCAGAACTGTCCCAGAGAGATTCACAGCCCAGGATTTAGACCAGAGAGATGAAAATAATTCAATTTGGCATTCTGTGGTTATAAAGAATCTTTCAACTGAGAATGCCTGAATATATTCAACTTTCAATTAGCTATGCTAATCAACTGCCCACATTGTATAAACAGCAAATAAAACAAAATAGCAGGAAAATCACCTTACTTTAATATGTGATTTTGAAAGGTCTGTTATTATGACCACAGACATTCAAAGACAAGGCAAATATGCCCTAAATACAGGGCACCTCCACATTTCCCAAATGAGTAATTTTGAGAGGATAAGGGGAAATATATATAAATTTTGAGGTAGGTTGATTAGTCAAGCGACTAGTTATAATATTATAACTAATATTATAATATGTTAGTTGTTAACAATCATATGCATTTACATTATTTTATAAAGCATGAATTTATACAATGTCTCCCCAATGGAAATTTATGAAATAATTTTATCAAACTCTTCAGATCATGTCCAACATCAGTGATCTCCCCATCACCCTCAATTCCCAGAGTACAACTTCAAACATGTTGGAATTCATTGTGAATCCATATATGATATTGCCAATAGAAATTTTATCTACAGTTGCAAGCACCCGTTCACATGCCATTTGACCATTTATTTTTTTCAATTATCTTGAAGGTATATGTTTATTGTCTCTACAAGCTAAAAATTTCACCTTCTTTTAAAATTGATCTTTAAAAAAGCTTTCTATATCTTAAGATCCAACCCCTGTAATTGTGTGATTATTTGTCCAACTGTAACTAAATCTATTTGGCCCCCTTTTTAAAACTGATTCTCTTAAGTAATATCTCTAAATTTTCAAAATTAGCATTTATCAAGGTTAATGTTTAAAATAAAATTACCGAGAGACCCACACATTATATGACATTGTAAGATGCCCACACCAGAGATTTAAGCAACACATGGGGCCCTTACAAATACAGCCTCCTGAATCTGGCTGGCTGACTAGCAAGGCTTCTCCTATCTATGTCTTGAGGATGTTGTGGGAACTGAGTGGCACAAGGAAGGTTCAAATGCTTTGTCAACTTTCAAAGACTGCATATGTGAAAAGGAGCTTTACATTCATAAAGAACACAAAACACTCACCTGAAAAATCCAGTATAGATTTTCTATATGTCTAGAACATTTCTTGTTCCATTTGGGCTTTTAAGCTGCATTTGGAGAGAAAGAGAATAAAATGAGAAAAAAGAAAAATTTCAGTTTTTGGATAATTGAATTTTCTATTAAGACCTTTCTAAGAAAAATAAAGAATCGTTATTTATTATTTGTACAAAGTACAAACTACAGATCTATTTTTTCTATGGATGCTGAAAAAAATCATATCACTTAGGAAAAATGGCTAGTTATTGGTCAGGGATTTGTTCCACAAAATCACATATGTCTCTTCACAAGAAAATTTTCATTTGATATGAAAACATTCTCATTAGAAGAGCTAGTCATTTAAATTATAGAAAGTTTTCACAAATGGGAAAAAAAGTCATTGCTGTGAGATCTGATAAAAAGCCCTCTTCAGATGCAGAAGAACCAGAAGAACATCTATGTTATTTGTAAAGGTAACACGGGGCTTAAATTCAGAGATGAAAGAACAAAATGGAAACAGTGCACAACTGTGGTGAACTTCCTCTGATGGCTTACATTGGACAGCTATAAATTTATAATGTTTTAATTATTTTTAAATTTAAAGTCATTAGAATATGTAAACCTATTCATTTTATGTAATTATTTGGCTAAAAGCTTTTACTAATCTTAACAACATACTCTGCTGTAAAAATAAAATATATCGAAGTGAAGATAATGAAAATACAAAAAAAAAAAAGAAAGAAAATACAATAACTCCCTTATTGTCATCAAGGGTTAGCAGTTATTTCATTATGAAAGGCAGGATAATCTTCCAGAAAAGAATTTGGTGTAACCATTTCCAACCAAAGAAAGGGTATATCTGAGCTCACCTCCAGAGAAGACAACATGAGACCTTGTGCAACTATCAACCAATTAATTATTAGCTGTGTGTACTATATTAATTTTAAAATAGTTCATAGGTGCAATAGGTCAAATATGCTATAATTTGAATTAGTGATGTGGTAAATTTTCCTTAGAACCAATGTCCTCTGAAAAGCTTGTTTTTCATGTTTGGCTTTTTCAAACATGAAAAAGCAATCTGGTAGTGCAGAAAAGAATGACAGATGAGACAAGTCAATGACGGGATAAGCTCCAGAGCCACCCAAACCCAGATTCTGGGTCTGTAGAGTCTGTGGTCTGTCACCTTTCCTCTCTAAGCCTTATTTCCTTTGTCAGCAAGACATAAATAACAAGAATCAGAGATAACACACTGTGTGTCATGGTTTCCAAATCATGGGTTACTTTACCAAACAAATCAGGATATGTGCTACAATTGACATCGACTTATATTCAATTAAATGCATATATAAAAGTCTTGGCACACAGCACTCACTTACTTTGATTAGGTTTATGTTATTCCTTCCCATTCTCTATTTTATCATCTCATACATTCCCAACATGTCACCTACATAATGAACATTTTCAAATTTATCATTGATAGACTCAAGTCCTAACCTGAACTTGAGCATAGAGGATAAGGTGACAACTGGGAATGTGCTTAACGCCCCTGCATACTGGTTACCTCACAGGTAATGTGGTGAGAAGACTTTCTCCTAGGGTTGGTGTGATAGTTACATAAGAAAAGTTATGTGGTAAATGTATCTAGGAGATTGTTGGAAAACAGGGAGAAATGTAGTAAATAATGTGTGTTCTTTGGAAACCAGCAGATGAGTAATTAAAACTTGTCTGTTCACTAGGATTATAAATTTCGATGTCATTTAGTTATTTCCAAGCTTTTTGGTTTTATTTTCTGATTTGTAGAAGGAGAATGCTACAATCCACACCAACTGATTCATTTATCAAAAATATATATGCTTTGACATATTAAATATGCATATTACATGCATAATGTGTTATAGTGTACCATGTATAATATGTGTATGTATGAAGTGGGTGTGAGTGTGTGTATGTTTTATTGAGCACACTTTCACATACCAGGTATTCTTGTATGCTCTGTGTACATAATGTACTTCAAGGTTTTGGTTTTATGACCATCCTGTGTCTTCTTCTGCTCTATTTCCTCACCTGTGAAGTCAAGAGAAAAATGTTACCTGGATCATGGCAATGTTCTGAAGATTAAATGAGCTAATATGGGTAAGTGCTTGGAAGAGTGGTTAACAGAGCATACGGTTTAGCTGGTATCAAGTATCTGTTCCCAGGCTGTGTTATGTATTTCAGGACACAGGCTCTGGAATCAGACTGATGGACTAAAATTGCAGGTCCACTGTCTACCAGCTATGTGACTATCAACCACTTATTAAAACGTCCCTGGGCTTCTGCTTTACTATCTTTAAATGGGGATAACAACACCTACCTCATGTTATGAGGATGAAATACGGTGATATTTGTAGCACATCAGTGTGTGTCACAAAGTAAACTGTGTAAGTAGTCACAAAGTCAAATCAATAAATAAAATTGTGCTTCCACTTACATGAAGTCTTAGGACAGGTAACATTTTCATGATAAAAGTCAGGTTAGAGTTTTCAAGATGGCGGCCTAGAGGGTGGCTGCATTACGTGTTGCTCCGGAACTCAGGATTCAAGAGAGGAGATATTGAGACGCTTGGGACCAACTCAAAGTAGCCGGGTGACTCTCACCCCCTGGGGGGCCATCCCGGATGGGACGGGGGTCCCGGAACGCAGGAAACTTTGTGAAGTAGAACTGCCGGCGAGACGCCCCTCCCCCCGCTGGAGCGCCATAGAGGAGGCCGCTTGGCACAGCGCTGGGACTCGGAGCAGCCACTGGGGCTCCGGCGGCTGCCCGGGGGAGGAGTGGCGGGGAGAACTGTGTGGACTCAGGACACCGGGGCCTGCCCTGAGGAGGAGGAGAGGAGCGTGGCCACTTGGATTCGGAGAGACTGCGCCAGAGCTGCAGGCGGTTGCCAGAGGAGAAGCCGCGCGCGACGAGCTGTTTGGAATCAGAACGACGCTTCTGAACACCGGGGCCTGCCCTGAGGACAAGGAGGAAGAGGAGCGGCCGCTTGGATTCGGGGCCTGCCCGGAGGAGTAGGAGAAGGAGGAGAAGGAGCGCGGCGGGTCCTTTGGACTCGCAGTGACTGCATTAGCGCTCCAGGCGGCTGCTCAGAGGAGAAGGCGAGTGGTGAGTTGTTTGGTCTTAAAGTGACAGCTCCTGAACACAGGGGGGCTGCCTGGAGGAGAAGTGTGGTGGGACGCTTGGTCTTGAGGGACCACACCAGAGCTCCGGGCGGTTGCCCAGAGGACCTGTGCAGCGGGTCACGTGGATTCAGAGCCACTCAGAGGGACTGCTCCTGAACACCCGGGGGGTTAGCTGGAGAAGGAGGAGGAACGGGCAGGGTCACTTCGACTCAGAGTGATTGATTGCCCCGGGCTACGGGTGGTTGGTGGGAGGAGGAGGCACGAAGTGAGTTTCTTGGACTCCTAGTGACCGCACCGGCATACTGGGCGGCTGTCTGGAGGAAGAGGCCTGTGGCGGGTCTCTGGGACTCAGAGCGATTGTTCGGGGCCACAGGTGGCTGCTCAGAGGAGGGGCCACGCAGCCAGGCGATTAGGTGCAGAACAGGGTCCCAGGATCTAGGAGGCTTCTGGGTGGAAGAGCCGCACAGAGACAGGCTTAGGGCGGAGCGAAGGTTCCAGGCCTATGGGCAAATTCTCTGAGGAGGGGCAGCCTAAGGAGATTCATCTGCGAAGGGTGAGGCTCCCAGGCCCAGGAGGTAGGGCCAGGCCCCTGGAAACTTTGCAGAGGAAGGCAGCCCAGCCCAGGCAGTAGCTGTAAATTGAGGGGAACCTCTAGGAGGAAACTGACCAGCGAGACCTCCCCACCGGGTGAGTCTTCCCTGCTGGGTGAGGTTTCCCACAAGGACGGTAAAACCAGAGACTTAGGCCCAAACAGGCCTTGCCTCAGCCCACAGCCTAGGTCCCCTTTGGATGACCATTGGGTCAAAAAGTGGAGGCACCTCTGCCCACTAGCAGGGAATATACCCCACCTGGAGGCCACCACTCTTAGAGAGGCAGCTTCCTTGTGGAGCACCGCATTATCAACCTCCTCCAAGACTTCAGCCTACTGAAGGCTAAGAGGGGATATATATAGAAATCTTCAGGGTCATTGTAAATCAACAGAGGAAATCTGCAACATCTCAGCGGTCCACTGATATCTGAACAACATGAGAAAACAAGGAAAGAAAATGCTGCAAACAAATCTAGATGTTACATCAATAAAACCCAATGACAGCATGACAGAAGAAATGACAGAAAAGGAGTTCAGAATGTACATAATTAAAATGATCAGAGAAGCAAACGAGGAGATGAAAGAGCGAATGCAAGCATTGAATGATGAGATGAAAGAGCAAATGCAAGCATTGATTGATCGCACCAATCGACAGTTAAAAGAGCAAATACAGGAAGCAAAAGATCATTTCAATAAAGAGTTAGAGATATTGAAAAAAAACCAAACAGAAATCCTTGACATGAAGGAAACAATAACCCAAATTAAGGACTCCATAGAAAGCATATCCAATAGGATAGAACACCTGGAAGACAGAACCTCAGACATTGAAGACAAAATATTTAACCTTGAAAACAAAGCTGAACAAACAGAGAAGATGGTAAGAAATCATGAACAGAATCTACAAGAACTATGGGATATCATGAAAAGGCCAAATTTAAGAATTATTGGGATTGAGGAAGGCCTAGAGAAACAAGCCAAAGGAATGAACAACCTATTCAATGAAATAATATCAGAAAATTTCCCAAATCTGAAGAATGAAATGGAAAATCAAGTTCAAGAGGCTTACAGGACTCCAAATACACAAAATTACAACAGACCCACACCAAGGCACATTATAATGAAAATACCTAACATACAAAATAAAGACAGAATTTTAAAGGCTGTGAGAGAAAAGAACCAAATTACATTCAGGGGGAAACCAATACGCATATCAGCAGATTTTTCAATCCAGACCCTAAAAGCTAGAAGGTCCTGGAACAACATTTTTCAAGCCCTGAAAGAAAATGGATGCCAACCAAGAATCTTATACCCAGCAAAACTTACCTTCAAATTTGACGATGAAATAAAATCCTTCCATGATAAACAAAAGCTAAAAGAATTTACAAAAAGAAAGCCAGCATTACAGAACATTCTCAACAAAATATTCCATGAGGAAGAGATGAAAAACAAAGAAGCAAATCAGCAAAGGGAGGAATTATCCTAAAGGAATTGTCAAATAAAGGAGGAAACAAGTTGTGTCAAACAAATAAATAAACAAAATTTTAAAAATGAACCAAATGACCGGGAAACCAAATCATTTCTCTATAATAACCCTGAATGTTAATGGCCTGAATTCATCAATCAAAAGACATAGACTGGCAGATTGGATTAAAAAGAAAGATCCAACAATATGTTGCCTGCAAGAGACTCACCTCATAGAAAAAGATACCCATAGATTAAAGGTGAAAGGATGGGGAAAAACATACCATGCACATGGACTCAGCAAAAAAGCTGGAGTATCCATCCTCATTTCCGATAATGTGGACTTCAAGCCAAAGTTAGTCAGAAGGGATAAAGAAGGTCATTTCATACTGCTTAAGGGAAGCATAAATCAGCAAGATATAACAATCATAAACATCTATGCCCCAAACAGTGGCTCATCTATGTATGTCAAACAAATCCTTCTCAATTTCAGAAACCAAATAGACCACAACACAATAATACTAGGTGATTTTAACACGCCGCTCTCACCACTGGACAGATCTTCCAGACAAAAATTGAGCAAAGAAACCATAGATCTCAACAACACAATCAATAATTTAGACTTAACGGACATTTATAGAATATTCCATCCAACCAAGAGTGAATACACTTTCTTCTCAGCAGCACATGGATCCTTCTCTAAAATAGACCATATATTATGCCACAAAGCTAATGTTAGCAAATACAAGAAGATAGAGACACTAGCATGTATTCTATCAGATCATAATGGATTGAAGTTAGAAATAAATGAAAGAGTAAAACACAGAAACTATTCCAACATCTGGAGATTAAACAATATGCTATTATATGATGAATGGATAACAGAAGATATTAGGAAGGAAATTAAAAAATTCTTAGAGGTAAATGAGAACAAAGAAACATCATATCAAAATCTCTGGGACACTATGAAAGCAGTACTTAGAGGGAAATTTATTTCATGGAGCGCATTTAATAAAAGAAGTAAAACTCAACAAATAAACAACCTAACACTACAGCTCAAAGCCTTAGAAAAAGAAGAACAGAACAGCACCAAAAGTAGTAGAAGACAGGAAATAGTTAAACTCAGAGCTGAAATCAATGAAATTGAAACAAAAGAAACAATACAAAAAATTGACAAAATAAATAGTTGGTTCTTCGAAAAAATAAACAAAATTGATAAACCTTTAGCCACACTAACAAAGAGAAGACGAGAGAAAACCCAAATCACTAAAATTCGGAATGAACAAGGAAATATCACAACAGACAGGTTGGAAATACAAAACATAATTAGAAGCTATTTTGAAAATCTATACTCCAACAAAATAGAAAATTTCGAAGACATCAACAGGTTTCTAGAGACATATGAATTGCCTAAACTGAATGAGGAGGACATAAACAATTTAAATAGACCAATTTCAAGTACTGAAATAGAAGAAGTCATCAAAAGCCTACCAACAAAGAAAAGTCCGGGACCAGATGGGTTCTCAGCCGAGTTCTACAAAACCTTTAAGGAAGAGCTCATTCCAATACTTCTCAAAGTATTCCATAAAATAGAAGAGGAGGGAACCCTCCCAAACTCATTCTATGAAGCCAATATCACACTGATACCTAAACCAGACAGAGACTCATCAAGGAAAGAAAATTTCAGACCAATATCCTTAATGAACATCGACGCAAAAATTCTCAACAAAATTTTAGCAAATCGCATACAAAAACATATTAAAAAGATAGTGCACCATGATCAAGTGGGTTTCATCCCAGGGATGCAAGGCTGGTTCAACATCAGGAAATCAATAAACGTAATTCACCATATTAATAGACTTAAAGTCAAGAATCACATGATTATTTCAATAGATGCAGAAAAAGCATTTGATAAAATACAGCACCCCTTCATGCTCAAAACACTAAAAAAATAGGGATAGTGGGAACATTCCTTAACATTGTAAAGGCCATTTATGCTAAGCCCATGGCTAATATCATTCTAAATGGTGAAAAACTGAAAGCATTCCCCCTAAAAACGGGAACAAGGCAGGGATGCCCTCTTTCACCACTTCTATTCAACATCGTTCTTGAGACTCTGGCCAGAGCAATTAGACAAACCAAAGAAATTAAAGGGATACGAATTGGAAAAGAAGAACTCAAACTATCCCTGTTCGCTGATGACATGATTATATATTTAGAGGAACCTGGAAATTCCACCAGAAAACTCTTAGAACTCATAAGTGATTTCAGTAAAGTAGCAGGTTACAAGATCAATGCCCATAAATCCAACGCATTTTTATACATAAGTGATGAATCTTCAGAAAGAGAAATTAGGAAAACTACCCCATTCACAATAGCCTCGAAAAAAATAAAATACTTGGGAATCAATCTCACAAAAGAGGTGAAAGACCTCTACAATGAGAACTATACAACACTAAAGAAAGAAATTATAGAACACCTTAGAAGATGGAAAGATCTTCCATGTTCTTGGATAGGAAGAATTAATATTGTCAAAATGGCCATACTACCTAAAGTGCTATACAAATTCAATGCAATTCCAATTAAAATCCCAATGACGTACCTTACAGAAATAGAGCAGGCAATTATGAAATTCATCTGGAAGAATAAGAAACCCAGAATAGCTAAAGCAATCCTTAGCAGGAAGAGTGAAACAGGGGGTATTGCAATACCAGATCTTCAACTCTACTACAAAGCAATAGTAACAAAAACGGCATGGTATTGGTACCAAAATAGAAAGGTAGATCAATGGTACAGAATAGAGGACACGGACACAAACCCAAATAAATACAATTTTCTCATACTAGACAAAGGGGCCAAAAATATGCAATGGAGAAAAGATTGCCTCTTCAACAAATGGTGCTGGGAGAATTGGAAATCCATATGCAACAGAATGAAACTAAACCCATATCTCTCACCATGCACGAAACTCAACTCAAAATGGATTAAGGACCTCGGAATCAGACCAGAGACCCTGCAGATTATAGAAGAAAAAGTAGGTCCAAATCTTCACCTTGTTGGTCTAGGACCAGACTTCCTTAACAGGACTCCCATAGCACAAGAAATAAAAGCTAGAATCAACCACTGGGATAGATTCAAACTAAAAAGCTTTCTCTCAGCAAAGGAAACTATCAGCAATGCGAAGAAAGAGCCTACAGAGTGGGAGAATATCTTTGCCAATCATACTTCAGATAGAGCACTAATCTCCAGAATCTATAAAGAACTCAAAAAACTCTACTCCAAGAATTCAAACAGTCCAGTCAACAAATGGGCTAAGGAAATGAATAGACACTTCACAGAAGAAGATCTACAAGCAATCAATAAACATATGGAAAAATGTTCAACATCTCTAGTAATAAGAGAAATGCAAATCAAAACCACCCTAAGATTCCATCTCACCCCAATTAGAATGGCGATTATCAAGAATACGAGCAACAACAGGTGTTGGCGAGGATGTGGGGAGAAAGGTACACTCATACACTGCTGGTGGGACTGCAAATTAGTGCAGCCACTATGGAAAGCAGTGTGGAGATTCCTTAGAAAACTTGGAATGGAACCACCATTTGACCCAGCTATCCCACTCCTTGGCCTATACCCAAAGGACTTAAAATCTGCATACTACAGAGATACAGCCACATCAATGTTCATAGCTGCTCAATTCACAATAGCCAGACTGTGGAACCAACCTAGATGCCCTTCAATTGATGAGTGGATAAAGAAAATGTGGTATATATATACTATGGAATATTACTCAGCCATAAAGAATGATAAAATTATGACATTTGCAGGCAAATGGATGAAATTGGAGAATATCATGCTAAGTGAGATAAGCCAATCTCAAAAAGCCAAAGGACGAATGATATCGCTAATAAGTGGAGGTTGACACATAATGGGAGGGAGGGAAGGGTTAGAGTTAGGGTTAGGGAGGGGGGCAAGTATGGAGGAAGGAACTACTGTATAGAGGGTAAAGAGGGGTGGGAGGGGTGGGGGGAAGGGAAAAAAATAACAGAATGAATCAAACAACATTGCTCTATGTAAATTTATGATTACACAAATGGTATGCCTTTACGCCATGTACAAACAGAGAAACAACATGTATCCCATTTGTTTACAATAAAAAAAAAAAAAAAAAAAAGTCAGGTTAGTGATCTCCTGGGCTGAGTAATAGAAGGGATTTAGTTTGAAGGGGCAGGAAGAAAACTTTTGGAGTAAAGAAAGTGATCTTGTTGGGAATGGTGGCTACACAGGTGCTTTTCAAACACACCGGAACCATGCACTTGGAAATGGGTGCTTTATAGAGGTGTATTTTATTTCAATAAAGTTGAAAAAACAATTACTGAGAAAAAATGCTTGCTCCAGCAGCATTTAGGCTAAAATTTTAATAATAAGAAACAGATAAATGTACTCCTCCACAAGGTCTACAAGCTGCCACATTTTTGGATAAGGTCATCCAGTGTGGGTTGTTAGGAGCACAGACTTGGAAATCTGAAGAAACAGAGCACCTACTAGGAAACTTATTAGTTATGTGATAAAAGAATAAATGGTTTCTATGTAATAGATGAGAAAAATGAAAAATGTGCCCTCGGGCTTATCAAATCACTCTTCCGAACACTAGTTTCCTCCTTTGTGAGTTCTGGCAGTTGGGTCATTCCCGTGGCCTTTTGCTTCTGAAATTCTTTGGGTCTATGACAGAAATATCATGATAATTAGTTGCACATAGAACCGAAAACACGTTCTTTTCCTTTCTTTTTTTTTTTTTTTGTCATTCCTTTACTTTTTTACTACTTCTAATTTCCAGAATTGATACTAATTAAAGACAATTTAAATGAAGGCAAAAATTATTTTTTCTTTGAACCATCACTAAGAAAACCTTAGTGTTAAAATCTTTATTTGCAAACTGGTATATTTTAGTTATTTCTTAAAACTGCCATTGTCTGAATAGGATATCTGATTCACTGAGGTTTAATTTGCTTTGGGGGTCTTAAAAAAATAAACTGCACAGCAGTACCATTAGATTCCTCAAATTCCATTTGATGTAGCACTCATTATCAAAAGGTTAATGCCAGAAATAAAGCTAGCCTCACATGCCATTACTACATGTTTGAAGTATGGGAGGCGAGCTAGTGTCTATGCTAAAGACAACTTATTTGTGTTTGAAAAATGTTAGGAAATGCACACTGCCCAAGCTTTTACAGACTATTTGTTAAGAGTTTGTTTGGTTTTGGCTATTGTACACTTAATTTCTACTTACATTCATGCACACATATCCATGAAAAAACCCACTAAGATTTTCAAAATTTGTGTACGGTATAAACAATGAAATCAGGTCTTTAAAATGCCTGTAGTTGCTTTCCTCCACTTTTGCGTGAAAGCTTTTGTTTGCCCTTGTTTACAGATTTGCTTTTTTAGAATTATGTAAAAGAAATTTTTGCACAGAGATTTCAGACAATTATGAAAAATGTCCTCCTCAGTTTATAATGATAACTATATCTTACTATTGTATAATAAAAATGAGAAATTTTAGAAGGGCATAGCCTTGTATATGATACGATAAAATACATGTTAAACACTCTTTTTTTCCTTAATAGTTCCAATTACCTCATTAATATTTGTTTAGATGCTGCAAGCAGAGAATATACTTCGTAACATCTGTTTATTGAGTGGGGTTTTCACTGAATCACAATTGGCTACTAATAGCTGCAACAAAGAAAATTATGAGAAGATTGTTTCTAACTGCAAACCCTTTTTTGCTGTTGTCTTTAATCAGGGAATATGCAAAAGAAAGAAAGAAAGAGAGAGAGAGAGAGAGAAAGAGAGAGAGAGAGAAAGAGAAAGAAAGAAAGAAAGAAAGAAAGAAAGAAAGAAAGAAAGAAAGAAAGAAAGAAAGAAAGAAAGAAAGAAAGAAAGAAAGAAAGAAAGAAAGAAAGAAAGATTAAATTCAGTAGCACTGTAGTCTCCAGGCTGTGTGTGTCACATATTCTGTGAATGGAAGCCTCATTTTGTTACTGGATAGCTAAACAACTGCTTACGTGATCGATAAAGAACATTATCTTAAATCATAGCATGAATTCCCAATATCATACATAAAATCAATAAAACACACAAAGAACAGGACTGAAATTTTCCACTAAAACATTGCCTGCTGCTTTGGAAAATAATATTTAGTAGGTTGGAATTTTTTTTTGTTGTTTTACTAATTATGAGCTCAGTGGCAGTTTATTCTGCAGTAAATCTGCTGGTGTGAGATTAAACCTGTTATTGAACAGAGTTTTGAATCTACTGCAAGGCACTCATCACTGCTGGAGAGTGAACATTGCTGTTATCTCATTTAAAAGTTGGCCAGCAAAGCAGCCCATTTGTTTAAAATGCAATTAAGCTGGTGTCTTGAAGAGAAATTAGCAAGGAGTACTTCATTTTGGAGGCATAAGAGGTCTGTTCGTAGACACATTAATCCTGCGATTTGGGACGTCGTTGCAATTTGGGACTCTGTTCTGAAAGGCTGTTCGGAACACACTAGCACAAAAGGGGAACGCTGGGTGAGAAGGTCTGCTCTGCTCTTGATCAAAAGGAATCACGTACATGTGCCCACACCCTAAACCTGAGCATAGGCTTGCATTTTACGTGCACCAATGGAAGAAATTAAAAAGCAAGTTTAATGAATGATGCTGCTGAACTGAATAAAAAAAGGTCAGCCATTTTTCACATAAATGTACTTATGATACAACCTGCTTATGGAAGAAAATATATAGTAATTTCACTGCTGGGTAATTGTTTTAAAAATGCTTGGTATTGAATCTGTTTTAATTTCACGATGCAATGATTACTACAAAAACAATGGGTGAATATTTGTCATGAAATTTCCCACCCAGAACATCAGTTACATGAGGCAGAAAACTTTTTTTTTTTGAATCAGTATCCTTTTAGATTGCTTCCACGAATGCTGTTCTTAATACCAGAAAAAAAGAATGTTTTTGGTGATGACCCACAATACAGTATTTTACAAAGGCAAAGATTTTATTTTGCGAACAGCAAAGGAGCTTCACAATGTTTTCCTTATATCTTCTAGTAGCAACAATAATAAACTATGGTATGAGATTTTAAAAAATGGAGCAGAAGTTGGAGGTAATTACCTAGATGATTCAAACAAGAAACAATCTAAATTATGGTAATCATTCACAGAAACAACTGATTATTTGATGATTCAAATATCAGGTGTTTAGCTTTACTTCTGTTTGACTTTTCCTAAAATGATGGCCACATAGGACATTTGTGTGCTATCACAGAATGGGTGCCATTTCTCCCAACACCCCTCTTAGTATTTTGGTCTATGCTCCCAAAGGGAGCAGAGTAAGTAGTTCACTGCAATGTTTCAATCAATGCTATATGCTGAAGAAGCGTATGCACTAAAAATTTCAGCTTTGCAGAGCTCACACAGACATTGCTGCAGATTAACTGTATGAGACAAAATTATTTTTTTAAATCAATTTTACTACAAATCTTTTAAAAATATGCCCTTTCCTGCCCTGTCATCTTTATCAGATGTACTGATTCAGTTTCACTGTTTCTAATGAATCAGGATCATCACTATAAATATCAGTTGTTAGGTTAAATTGAACACACACAGGAGAGAGAGGGAGAGAAAAAAGGAAAGAAGAGAGAGAGAGAGAGAGAGAAACAGCTTTTCATATTGTCATCTCCAGGGTATAGGTGGAAGTGCTCCAGGCAAATTTAATAAAATCCTATTCAAGATGTTGACATTGTAACCACTTCGAGAATATTTTATTCAAATTATCAGCTAACCTGTCTAAGCTCCTTGAAGGCAGGAATATGCTGCATCCATCTTTGTCAACCTGGGTCTAACCAATAAATGCTTTTTTTTTTTTTTTCACACTGTACAAGTGTGTGCTGCTCTTTATTTTCGGCTTCCATCGTAAGTAATGGCAGTCTCACCTCTGATCTTCCCCACACTCCTTGCTGTTTCGGCTCTTGTTGCCCTTAATGCCATTGTTTACTGTTTTACACAGCCTGAAAGGCTACCCTCTCAGGGTTGTCACCAGACTGCCCAACACTCCTTTCTTCTTGCATGACTTGCTAGCACGCTCTGGTGGCAGGAGATGGGGGAAGGGCTCCTTCCTCTTCTCCATCCTCGGTTTGTTTCTTGCTGCAATAGAACCCTGAATGTCTGCTTCTCCATGAGAGTTTTTCTTTCTTAATTCAAATTACTTTTGATTCTAAATCTGGTATAGATCCTCTGCAATACTGGAAATGCAATTTTTAAAGACTATTTTTTATTGCTTTGACTATATATGAGTTTGGACTTTTTCCACCTTATTTTTATCTTTTTTTTAACAACAATTAACTAACAGTTGAACTTCACTGCCAATATACATCTCTTATTATGTTGCACATTTCCTATTGAGTTGTTAATATATTTTAGTTGTTCATGATCTTAATACATTCAAAAAAGGAACTTTGTCATATTTCTGGGGAACATTTTGTTCAGTTTGCTTTTTACTATTGAATTCAGTTTGTTTTTAAGAGTTCAAACGCTTCAAATTGTGATAAGTTCTATCTGTATATCTTTCCCATTGCTGTCTTTTCACGGAGAAAATCTGAAATGTATTCATAAATATTATCTTCTATTTTTCATGTGTAGAATTTTTGCATTTAATTTTTGTTCCACTTGAAACTTATTTTCATAAATGTTTTGAGATCAGAATTTGAAGCAGTTTTTATCGAAATAACCAAACAATTGTCCCAGCTCTATTCCCAACAGATTTGTTAAATCTCCTTGATCATCCATAGTCTATTACTGGGGACTATATGAGGTGTCTGCTAAAAGCTTCTGTTAATGCAGGAATATTCAGAGGTGAAATGACTGGATTTCAAGAGTTATGACCTAATCAGTTCATCCTAGTTTGACTGGGCTGACTGGGTGGTAACTATAGGTAGGTAGTGAGTACCTGGAGGAGGTGGGCCACTGGGGGCACCCCTTGAAGGGTATACTTGCCCTGTGCCCCTTCCCCCATCTACTTTCTCTCTGCTTCCTGACATCACTATGAGCTGAGCAGCTTTTCTCTATGGGACCTTTCCCCCATGATGTCCTATCTCAGTTTGAGCCCAGAGCAATGCAGTTGTCTGTCCCTGGACTGAGACCTCTGAAACCACACTGGGAATTGACTATATTTAAAAGAAGATGACATAGTGATTGTGGGATACAGCAACAATGGGGACACTCATGCTTCACTGTTAATCTGGAGTTTGCTGTAGGGTATGGGCCTATTTCAGAGTGTTCCTGTAGGTCTTTGTGTGATTTACCAGCACCACCTCAGGGGCATGCATAATGAACAAAACTCTGCCACACATGCAATGATATTTCATTAAGAAAGAATAGACAATCAGAAAATGGGTATTATGTGAAAAAAATCTCTAAGTTACAAGGTAGGCTTTTAGTCTACACACTTTGAGAATGTTTGCATCAAAAAAATAATTGCCTTGTATCCCACAAAGTGGGGAAAGATATTTGTGATGCATTTATCTCACAAAGACTTGTATCTAAAGATCAATGAGATAAAAGTTGACTATTTAATAGGAGAATGGGAAAAGATTTGAACACTTCAATGAAGAAGATATATAAATGCAAATGGATATATAATGAGGTGCTCAATCTCATTGGTCATTAAGAAATGCATATTAGACAATCAACAAAATCCTAATGAACCTATCAGAATGGCTAAAAATAAGACAAATACAATGTACACTTTTGGTGAGTACATGAAGAAGATGCAAAGCTTGTACCCTGCTGGGAAGTACAAATCAGTGTAAATACTTGGAGGCTGTATAAAGATATCTATTGCATTACTGAAAAAAGACAAATTCTTTGATGC
Organism: Sciurus vulgaris; assembly: GCF_902686455.1. NCBI lineage: Eukaryota > Metazoa > Chordata > Mammalia > Rodentia > Sciuridae > Sciurus > Sciurus vulgaris. Next base: position 70,392,011 of record NC_136461.1, read on the forward strand.
AGAAATTTGACTTCCAGGTATACACACTCACAAGAAGAACATGTTCATGACCACCAAAAAACATGACTAGAATATTCATACATCTTGATGTTAGCCATACACTAAAAGCAGCCCAAATGTGCAACAGCAGAATGATAGAAACATCACAGCATATGCAGACAATGCAACACTACATGTCATGTTTCTAAATGTTAGTGAGTTTTGGAACCCTCTGGAAGAGTGGAAGGGTGCGATCCCTTCCTTCTCTGTCATAAGGGCACAGCTGACACTCTTGAAACAAAAGACAGGTTAACAAGAGAAAAGCATAACAAACCTACTTAATCAAAGTTTTACATGACATGAGAGCCTTCAGATACAAAGTCCAGGGAAAACTTTCTGATTTTATGCTGAGATTTAACAACCCATGGACTGTCACATGGAATTGTAATTGGACAAGAAGGCTTGAGGTAATGGGGTACCCTGAGGAGGGAAAACCAGGCAATGCCTCTTGGCCCCTATGTATAGTGTATCTACCTCTCAGGCAGGGGGCAGGGCTGATGACTTACCATCATATAAGGTGGGTCTGAGGATGTCTTTATGGCCAGCTCCTACATAGAAGGATAGAAGGATAGAGCAATGTTTCTATAGGCAGATCAAAGAGGAATCTGGTTTCTATGAACACCTTAGGAGGTAGAAAGATGAGTAGAAGACATGAGGGCAGGAAGTCAGAGGGAGTACTTCCAAGGTCCTTCCAACGTCCTTCTGCTTTCAGCACTCAGGGTACGGAAGCACCACACTTTGAGGGTATTGTTTCTTGAACTCCAATAACTTAAAACACAGATTGCTATGTCCTACCTCCTGAGTTTTTAATTTAGCATGTCAAGATTTGGGTTCAGGCCTGGTGTGGTGTGGTTCATGCCTATAATCTCTGCAACTCAGGAGGCTGAGACAGAAAGATTTCAAGTTTGAGGTCAGTCTCAGCAAATAATTGAGACCCTGTCTCAAAATACAAAGTAAAAAAGACTGGGGATATAGTGCAGTGTTAGAGGCCCACTGAGTTCAATCCCCAAAACTGGAAAAAAAAAATGAGGGGGTGGAAGGAAGGAGTTTAAGAATTTGCTCAGAAATTCGCATTTCTAGCAAGTTTGTGTGATATTAATACTGGTGGTCTGAGAACACCATCTGAGGATCATTAGATACAGTAATGAAAACAGACAACGAACAGCTACCAGAACTTTATGTGTGACTGTCACAAACATGATGTTGAACACAAAGAACCACAAAGGCAAAACAAATTCATGGTGCTACCAGTTACAAAAATGGTTCAACATAGGGAAGGGTAGAAGTCAGAAACTAAATGAGTCCTTCATTGCTGCTGTTTCTGATACATTTCTTGATTGAGATGCTTATTTTATGCAGAGATAAAAATATATGTAACATATATTTTTATATATAATACATGTGCATAAGAATAGGTCAATCAAAAATTAAGGTTGAAATATAAGAAATCCAAATACTATATATGTATCAGCCAGAGTAAGTCAAACGATCATGATGCTGATGAATTCTAGTCCACAGTACGTGTTCATGTAATTAAGAGTCAGATTTTAATCTTTAGCTGAGGACTTAAAACTATTAATGAATATGTACCCAGAGCCACACTGACAGATGAATATTTCCACTCTAGCTCTGGAAAGCCTTTCCTCTGCATCCACAAGGCCAGAAGTCAAGGTGGCGAGCTCTGGTCCACCGCTTTGATGTGTTTCACCTACCAATTTTCCAAGCTGCTGCACGGTAAGGACCTACCAGGTGCCAGCCTACTAGGGTGAGTTTAATAGGAAAAGAATGATTAAAGGAAGGCAAGAAAGAAGAGTAATTCTAAGGAAGAAGAAAAAGAATAATTCCATCCAGGTGAGACGGGACAACAGAAAGGTCTTTCATCAGAAATGCAGAGCCCAAACTAAAAAAGAGAAAAGAGAGAGATGTATATTACCCTTGATAACTTTTCCTTAGTGGATATGCCTTGGTATTGCCCCAAACTAGACTCTGAAGATGGTAAAATAAAATAAAAAAGACTACAGGAGTTTATTGCCCTTTATACTTGGCTGCTCCTATTATTTCCCTCTCAGGGTCATTCCTCTTCAAAGCCAGGTTAACAAGACAAAAGTAGATCTTTTACAAGGTTAATGTTGCTTTCACAAGGGGAAAAAGAAAACCTTCCCCAAAGACCCTAAATTCTTTCCATTACTCTCCCTTGGTGCTCAGGACTGCTCACTGACCTGAGGGTTAACGGCTTCCCCGGCAAGACGGCGCCATTTCATCTCCTCAGCCTCCTCAGTGCTCCTTCCACTCATTTCTTCAAAGATGGCTTTATCAGACCTGGTGGTTATAACAGGCCAGCCTAGAAAAGGAAAACTTGCTTATTGCTTATATGTTTTTTAACTTTAAAAACAATGGGGTGCATTTTTAAGTAAGTACAAAACGAAGAAAACAATTCTTTTTAAAAAACCTCTTGAACATGAGTATCTCATCATTTTCCTGGCATCTATGTGTTAACGGGTGGTGTTAGTCATTGGCATTTTATGTAGAAATATTAGTTCTTTCACTGCCGAAAATGCTCTTTTCCAATTACTAAAATAAAGGGAAGTTGAGGGAGGGAAAGCACAGAAAAAATAATAATTGCAATTATCAATTTTACATGCCAATGCTTGAAAATCCAAAGATCAGATTCCCCAAGGGCAAGAAAGAACGAATACCCTTTGAGTGAATAACTGTAAAGTACTTAGAAAACAGAACTCAGTATCTTAGTAGATGCTACGGGGTGGAGGAAGGGGATACCATTAAAGAAAAATAAACAAGTGAAAGACAGGATTCCTTTCTTTAATGAGTCAATTGCCTAACAGCAACCAATAAAAAGAGAGAAAGGTAAGAGAGATAATTGGAAAAAAAAAAAAAAAAGTATTCAACAGGATTTGCTAGAGATACCAGTGCTGCTGACTGGTTCAAGAATATCATCTTTGCTAATGTAATTTGATTAATCTATGAAGATTAATTCCCTTATATTTTTTCCCCTTATATCTATTCCTTATATCCATTCCCTTATATCTATTTGTAAAGCCATATAGTTTTTATTTAATTTTTTAAATATTTTATAAACATTTTGAGAAATAGAGCATATTCTTTTACATTTATTTATAATTAGTACTTTACCTCTTCTGTCCCCCCAAATTATACAGATTATAAACTTATGTGCAAAAATAAAATAAAAAAATGCTGAGTAAGAAAATTGAGGAAACGAAACTAAAAGAAGGAAAGGTCATATAGACTCAGTGATAACGTTACGTAAATCAATTCCATCAAGTGTTTTGGACTTTGAGACATGTGACCTAAAATTTGGCCTGTGCTTCCTAGCTTCCTGTTCAAAAAGGGAAACATAAGGTACCTTTCACAGATACTATGTGTATTCTTTTCAGAATAGGGATCTAAATATAGCACCCTTGGTCTGGGGATATAGCTCAGTTAGTAGAGTGCTTGCCTCCTAAGCACAAAACCCTGGGTTAAATCCCCAGCACAAAAAATAAATAAATAAATAAATAAATAAATAAATAAATAAATAAGGCACACTTTCCCAGCATGCTTAAAATATTCAGTGACTTCCCATTTCCACTTTCTCTTTACTGATCTCACAAATTTGTCAAGTCCATTATCCAATACCTTAATGACACAATGGAACTCTACTTTCGTTTTTTTTTTTTTTTTTTTTTTTTCCGTTTTGTAGTGCTGGAGAACAAACCCAGTTTCTCATGCATGCCAGGCAAGAGCAACACCCCCAGTTCATGCTACTTTTATTTTGAGACACGGTCTTACTAAGTTGCTGAGGCTGGCCTGGGATTTCTAATCCTCTTGCCTTAGCCTCCTGAGTAACTGGGATTACAGGTGTGCACCATAATGCCTGGCTATGGGACTCTTCTTTACAGCACATGTTACAGCTTCATTCAACTTTTTAAAATAAGATATACATCTCATGTCTCTCACTATTAAACTCTAAGTTCAAATGAGATTAGAAACATGTCTGTCTGTGTTCATCATGGTATGACTAGTCCTGCCACAGTGATTTAACACATACTAAAAATTCAGTTAAAATTTGTTAAAAGAATGAGCAAGAGAGAGGCATGGTTTTATTACACTGAAATCTGATAATATAAAAGGTGAATGTGTGAGGTGGGGAAAACCACCTTCATAGACCTCATTATAGTGAAAGGTCTGTTTACTCGTGAACATTCTTCAGCATGAAACCACTAAGCTAGTTTTATAATAGGAGTTTAATAACAATCCAAAATGATCCAAGGGTAGAATTATGCAGAATAAAGTCTTCATATTTTTCAGTTATTCCATCACAAATATTTATTATAAACAAGCATCAAAAGAACAAATACTTGGAGTTTAGATTTTTTTGAACTAATTAACAGCAAAACTATGCCTATAGGAATCAGTTAAACTGAGGTAAGGTTAATATACCTCCTTTAAAAAAAATGAGGAACACAACCAAAACACCTGCTAAAGAAGAGTTGTGTTATGTTTGGATCTTAAATGTTTAAAGGGTTGTTTGCTAGTCAGTAGCACCAATGGGAGGTGGTAGATCCTTTAGAAGATGGGACTTAGTGAAAAGAAGCTAATTTACTGGGAATGTGACCTTGAAGGGAATATTGGGACCCAGGCCTCTTTCTCTCTTTCTTGCTTATTGGAAGGCATGAGGTGAAGAAACTTCTTACATCACCTGCTCTCCACCCTAATGTACTGATTTGCCACAGGTTCAAATGTAACAAGGCTGAACAAGCAAGGACTGAAAGTTCTGAAAGTGGGAAATAAATCTTTCCTCTTTTAAGCTGTTTATCTCAGGTACTCTATCACAGTGGTGGAAAGCTGACTGATACAATTTGGACTGCAGTAAGTGGTATAGATTTGAAATACAATCTTTGCTTGACTCCTCACTTGCTCTCCAATGCCACCTACTTTATCAACCACTACTTGGAGTAGTCTATAACTCCTTTTCCTGAGTTAACTTAAGACTTCGTTGGGTGGTGCAGAAAAAAAAGGTTTTGTGTATTTCTTTCTAAAAACATGTCAATTGAAATGCTTAAAAATTTATATCTTGAAAATTAGAAGGCATAAACTTTCAGAAGTTTTTATGATGACCCAGATATAAAACAGTTGGCAATCAACAACCCCAAATATAAAAGTAAACACATGGGATGAGAGATGAAACATTACTAAGAAGAGTTGATGTTGGAATGAATATCAATAGTTGCCAATATCAATAGTTGCCAAGGAAAGTTTTCTCATCTGGAAATGAGAACTCAGAAGCTATTTCACAGACTTAGGATGCCAAGCAAAGTAAAATCTTCAGGAATATATGAGAGGCATGAACTTTCTCTATTCTTTCAGCTTAGTTTTAAGGGAAGAAGGAGGAGAAGAGATGTCACAGAGAAGGGATCACTTAATGTTTATACAAAATGGTGAATTATTGACATATTAATTTATGCACATCCTTTTTTTTTTTGTGGTTAAGAATATTCCTCCACCAAGAATATTGGCAGATAGAAGAACCAGGGGTGTTGCTGTCGAGTGAGAGGTGGGGTGAGTTGTAAGCCAGGACCATTCTGTAAACTCACCTGTTTCACAAGTTTAGAACATGGAAGCATATATGCAAAAAGAATTTCCTGAAGATGGCAGTAGATAGACATTTGGGTCCTAACATGGCTTCTCTGCCAACTTCCTGGTAAGAAAACCAGAGAGACCAAGTCCTGAATCCTGATACCTGGCTGAGTCCTCACCTAGCGCAGGCTACACTGACCACTAGATTTCAGGGAAGCCAATCTGAGCAATTTCAATGTCAACAGAGGAATTAATACCTGTCCCTTTATGTGTAGTCCTCATCCTTTGTACAGCTTACTAGCAAGTTTAGTAGAAAACTAAGATGAAAAGTATTTACATAAACCCAAAGTATCAACCCACATCAGACATCATATTCTGGATAGTTCAGTAGCACCTAAATCCAAAGGTACTAATGGGATTTTCCAGATTTTCAGCTTCTCCAGGATAATTGCTGGTTCTCTAGAAATGAAGAATGCAGTTTGCTGGTTTCTGAGGATGTCCAAGGCTGGACACTCTCTTGACTGCAGCAGCAGTGAGCTGGCAGGATCACAGGTGAGGGAACAGCACCAGGGAGCATAAGGAACAAAGCTGCATTTGCCCAGCTGAATGATCCTCATAGCTAAGTTTGACACTAAGTGAGTGGATGCACCAATGCCATCATCTCTAATCACACTGCCCACGTGAGGGCAGGCAGAGAGAGCCACATGACAGTTGCCCGGGATGGAATGGAAATGTCTCCATTCTCCAGGAACATCAAAAGTCAGGGGATTTTCACCATCCAGTGGAGGTAAGGGAAAATCCCAGAAAGAGTGAATTTAGAATTTTTACCTATATTGATGAGTAAGTGTCAGAGCCAGATTTTTCATATATTCCACTGTTGTGGGTACCTGTTACAAAAGGAAGCCTCAGGGATTCAAGGCATTTCTTGAAATTAGAAAAACAAAGTCCAAATGTTTTCTTAGTGGGTAATTAGAGCTAAAATTAGTCCAGTTTATTTCAACATAAGAAGACAGTTGGAAAATGCATACAGGCCAAATGGCTTCAAGTTACAGGAAACAAAGGAGAAAAAAAGAATCAAAGTGAAGTTTAGCACTAATTAATTAATACAGTAGTTTAAGATAGGAAAGCACTTAATTTTGCTTAGGTGTTTGTATTTTTAATTAATTGCTAAACTGAGACTTACAATTAGAATATATATCTTGGTATTTTAATACAGTATAACTCCTTGACTTAAAACGCTTTATTTCCCATTATATTCAGGATAAAGATAATAGCCTCCAGAGTGGTCTTTCTGCCATATTTCCCCATGCTTCCACCCCCACCTAATTCTATCCTGCTCAACCCAAAAGCCAGAATGAGCTATCAAAATGAGAATTAAGTTGTGGCATTCCTTGAAACTACTAAAACCTTCTTATTTCACCCAAAATAAGAGTTTTGCCATGGCGTAGGGCATTCAGTATGATTGGACCCACATGCATACAATCTCTCTGATCTCATCTCCTTTTACTCTCTTCTTGATTAATTCATCATTACTGGCCCTTTGTTGTATTTAAGCATTTCTATTATTCTGTTTACTTCAGGGCCTTTGCACTTGCTTTTCTCTCTGCCTGTTCTTTCCATAGATATATTCTCAGCTTGCTCTCTCAAATTTACTTTGGATCTCTGTTCAAATGCCACCTTAGTAAAGACTTCACTTAGCACTCTGTGTAAGTAGTAATTAAACTCTGAACCTGGTGCTTCCTTGTATCCCTCATCTATGATTATTCTCCAAAATACTATGACTGACATACTAGAAATAAAATTCTTATTCTTTTTCCTCACTCCCAAAGAGATTGTTTCCTGATATAGAGCCAATGCTTAGGTCAGTTCCTGATTATTCATAGTAGGCCCTTGTCTTTGTGCTGCTAGAACAGAATCCTAGAGATTGAATAACTTATGAAGAACAGAACTGTATCCTCTGTCTGTTCTGGAGGCTGGGCAGTTCCAGTCAAGGCAGCTGCATGTAAGGGTCCAGTCCTCTACTTCCAGGATGGCACCTCACTGCTTCAACCTCCAGAGAGCAGTTACCCTCTCATAGCAGAAACAAGGCCAAGAGAGACCAAGAGGGGTCCAAACTTGTCCTTTTATCATAGCAACAATCAAACTCATAAGGGCGGAGACCCAAGGCCAAATCACATCCTAAAGATCTCATCTCTTAATAATATTATAGTGTCAAAGAAAATTCAACTGGAATTTTAAAAGTTACCACATTCGAACCACAGAGCCCTGTGGTGTTTGCTGAAAGAACAGATGAAATAGATAAAACCCATAATAGGATCTGTCATGCTACGTATGCCATGCTCAGTTCGCTATCTAAGCCTCCACTTTCTCCTCACAGTTCTGTTTCAGTTACTTCTGATCTCTTTTAAGTTCTTGGAATATACAATTTTCTTTTTAACCTCAAGATTTCTTTTCATTCTTTTTTCTGTGCGTGGACAATTGTTACAGTTTATATATGAGGCCTTACCAAACAACTTACCTGAGACAATGCAAGAGGGCTGGAGGTAAAGTGATTGGGTTATGAGAGTTTAATCTAATCAGTGCATTAATCCTCTGATAGGTATGACCTGGGTGGTAACTGTAGGAAAGTACAGTGTAACTGGAGAAGGTAGGTCACTGTGGGTGTTTCTTTGGGGTATCTATTTTGTGACCTGAGCTTAGACTTTTCTCTCTGCTGCCTGGTGCCATGTTTCCAGTTGCTTTCTTCTACCACACCCTTCCACCATGTTCCACCATACCTCAGGCCCCAAGGAATGAAGTTGGCTACCTATGGACTAAGACCTCTGATACTGTGAGCCCCAAAATACACTTTTCCTCCTTAAAATTGTTCTTGTCAGATCTTTGGTCCCAGTGACAAAAAAAGCTGACTAAAACAGACAATCTTACTTGGTTTCTTCTGTATTTATCTTTTAGGGTAAGTCTAAATGCTAATGTGTCAGAGAATCTTTTTCCGACCAGCTCTAATATTGAATATATGAACTCTCAGGTGTATTTTTCACAGAACTTAACAAACTTGGAAATCCCACAGGTGGACTATATTTGTAATTGTTGTCTTAAAGCTTACATTTTCTAATCAAACACAAATTCTGTGAGGGCTCTCTTCCTTCACCAATGCATTTTCAAAAACTAGTTAATGACTGGCACATCATAGGTATGTGAAAAAATATTGAATGGATAAGTGAAGGGAATGTATTTTAGTAAAAAAGAATTTGAAATTGTTACTGCTTTATGTCCTCATCAGGCATTCTTAAAGTGGTGTTGGTTGTCTCTTATAATCTTTAACCTTGGGAATGACCAGGAATCTTTTCTGGCATTGATGGGAACCAGATTCCTAACAAAAAACTATGCAAATCCATAGGAAAGGACAACTTTGCAAATAACAGATTCTGGCTTCATATGTTAGGGAAACACAGGAACTGATTCAATCTCTAGTGATTCTTCACCACACCGATAGAAAATAGGAACTACTGGAGGGAAGACAAGAAAACATTCATGTGAACGGAGTATCTAGGAGCAATCTTTAGATGCTGGTGGATGACCACCAAGATTTGTTCCTGGAAGCCATCATCATGATCTTTCTATGATTCTTGCTCTTACAGGTATTAAAACAGGATTTTATGAGTAAACCCAGAAATATTTCAACTCTTAAAAATTTATAAAAACTAGTGTTACTTTCAATTGGCTAGTAGACTAGAAAGATAAGTTATTAACTTCTGAACAAGTAATTATTAGTTCTGGTGACTAAAGTGCTTATATCTGTTATTGAGGTCCACAGTTTTTCCTGTATGTATCTGGTAAGATAAATGATTAAATCAGAGGTCTGTGCAGTAGGTGCAGGGTCAGAACCAAGAGTGGTTAAGTCTTGAGGATGCTTTTCCCTCTTGAGACCTGGTGACCAGGATGTTCATGACCTCCTGCTCTCTCCTCTTGTCTCCTGGACTGTTTAGGCAGCCGGATCCTCTAAAGCCAAATTGTTATGTGGCTGCTTCCTTAGATGATATATGCTGACTATAGATGTGTCAGTTTCACTAATTAAGCCATATTCTGGTATGTTCCCATGGAACTGGAAAACATTTTGCTAAGTGTTGTTTTCAAGTCATTTAATCCTCGCAGGGCAACCTTATTTCCCTTCTCTCTAAGTACTTGGGGAGTCCTCATTGTTCAATCCTATGGGCTTGCAACTACATGGAAATAAATCACCCTCACCCCCTCCTAAGGCAATGGAAGTGTGTATAACTCACTGGATACTACAGGGATATTTCTAAAAGTTACTGTTCTATATTAACATTTTCTTACTCTAATGGGAAAAACTGCTCGGCAGCCTACCTGTTTGTTCTAAATAATGGCTGCCGGAGAAGCTTCCTTACAGCCAGGAGAGCAGAGGTAGGGACAAGAGCGGAGAGCCTGGGACGAACCTCTGTAGCCAGGCTTGGCTTCCTTCTTAGTGACCAGACACCTGTCATTATTTCCTCGAGATGGGGAATGAAGAGGTGACAGCGTGTGTGGGTGAGAGCCTGCACACCCAGCGGACGCTTCTCTTCCAACACCGCTCCCTCTCGCAATCATGGTGCTGACAACCTGGAAGAAAGCGAACCCCAGATTCCACAGTGCATTCCTTCCTAACCGAGCCTGACTAATAACAAATGTTACCCTCTACCATGGGTAGAGAAGGAGGACTAGCTGTTCTGATAAATTTGGCCAAGGAAATGGCCTTCCATTCCTCCCAGTTTAGCTCTAGGCTGTTCCTCTTTCACACAAATGCTATCACAGATGGGCCGAGCAACGCCACACAGAGCTTCTGTCTCTGCCCTTGCAGAGGGATTGTGGCAGAGTAGGGCATTTTGAAGCCTTTATGTGGCGCCTCCTGAGTCAGACTGAATAGCTCTCAGCTGAAATTGCCAATGGATAAAAGCTCTCTTTAGAAATGGCCCTTCGATGAAAAGTTTTGGAATTCTTAGGATTATAACCCTTCAGCCAAATCCCATTATGTTCCATTTCTGCCTTTGAACTACAGGTAACTACAGAGATAAAGCCATTCGAGAGAGCGAAGGGAGGGGAAGTCTGCTCTGGAGGGGAGGGGAATGACTTAGTATCCTATCTTTGCAAAAGAAAAAAGTCTAGGTTTTTGGTTTGTTTTATTTTGTTTTTTCCTTTCTTTTCTTTCTTCTTCTTCTTCTTCCTCTTCTTCTTCTTCTTCTTTTTTTTAACAGAGGTTTCTATGAAATGAAAGTAACTCTCAGGGGGAAAGTTCATAAGCTCTGTGATTGGACTTGGCTATGGTGGCAGCCTCACCATGAGGCAGGTATGGAAAGCTGTTGTCACGCACCATAAAAGCTTAGGCCATGCTCTGAGTTATAAGATCAGGCAGTCAGCAATTAGACGGTGATGGGAGCTGTTGCTCACTGTGCCTCTCAAGGCAACCTTTATTAATTTTTCCAGTTGTGTCTATAGGCCTTTACTTCCATTTTCTCCCTATTTACCATTTTATTAAGCATTTCTTTGCATTCAGTCTTTAGAGAATTTAATAGTCATTAATCGAGCAATTGTCACATTACTGCAAGGAAATTCACTACCAGTGCCATCAGGTGACAGAGGAAGGAAATGGGGGCATAGAGAGGTTAAGTGAATTGCCCAAATTCACTTAAGCCAGTAACTAGAGCAGAAGGGGGAACATTCTTTGCGTATGATTCCTTGTCTGCGTGAACCCAAGGAATGATGGCTACCTTAATTCAAATTTTTACTTAGAGTGGGTTTTGTTGTTCACATTTGTTATCCAGCTTTCCTCTGTTTTCCAGGTGAGCAAGGATCTTACAGAGGCTTGCACAATAATCTCCAGAACAGGTGTCTTCCAGATCAACATGGTCTGAGCAACTCACATTTTAGAAATTACCACTGAAGATGAAAGTATTGCAGAAACAAATGCAAAAACATTTCCTCAGTAGGAATCCTTTATGCCTCTTTTGCAATTAAAAAAAGGTCATACTTACGCCAAGTCACCATTACAAGAAAAATGTATAGAGAACTTGAGCACACAAATACATACATGCACACTCTTAGAGTGCTGTCTTGACACTAGTTACACAGAGTTAATAGTATAAGGAGAAGATCCTGATATTAAGTTGAAAAACAAAACTAGAGATTTTTGTAATGCTTTCAGTAAATAAGTTGTAAAGAAAATTCATCCTCCAGATTTTTTTTCTCAGTCCCTTTTACTTCCTTCGGGAAGAATAACATGTAAATTCATGTAGTATAAAAGACTAATAAGTAAATGCTCTAGAAGAATTATAAATATCACTACCCAGTGAAATTCTTAAGCTTCCCTGTGATGCGTTTCCTTTTCTGCTTTTAAGCCCTATTAACCATCCTAAGATCCTGCTTTCCAACTCTCCTACCTCATTGGTTCTCAAAATAGCTGTTGAAAAGAATGAAACACAACCAGCTTAAAATAGAATTTGGAATTCAACTAATCAAGTAGAAAAAAATAAAATTGTTTCCATGAAAATCTGTTTATCTTTTATCCAAAAATAAGCATGAGCAAAGCTCATGAGCCTGGAATAGAGGGGTAGATAGAATCTAAGTGATTTAAGTTCTCCTATGGAAATAGCTTTTAAGCTTGAGAACTAAAGGTGAGAGTGCTGGCTAGCCAAGAGGCAGAAGGGAGACATGGGATCATAGAGGGGTAATATTTCTCAAGGAAGAAGCAACGTGTCTGACGATCAAGAAAAAGGGAGAAATATCACTGGATGGAAGACATTTGGAGTGCCCAGAGCACAGAGTATGCTCTGACGAAGTAAAGCAAGATTGGAAAGGGAGTCAGGACCAGACTAAAATGGAATAACATTTGTTTTAAACAGTGCACATTTGACTAGGAGAGTGACTTGACCTCATCTTTTTCTACGAACTTGTGAACTACACAAGAAATCCAAAAGAAAGTACAATCCATTCTGTACTCAATATGTAAGCAATCTGGGCTACCTTTTGCAAAGTTAACCAAATGATGACAATTCAAAAGTGGATTTCTTGGTCTATTCCAGATGGGACATATGCTAATTTTGAGAGGTGTTGGAGGTCATTCACAAATACAGATAGCCCGTTTCTTGGACTATCACTATTATATCACGTATTATATCACTCTTATATCCTATCACCATATTGTATTCTACTTCAGCACAAATGCTGTCCTAGTGCTATATCATCCCCAGCCCCTGCCAGGGTTCTAAATCCCGATGTCTCCAACATGAATTGTTGATCACTATGTGCTTAACTAGGGGCTTCGCAGATTCTTTGCTTCAACAGGCCCAGTCTCTCCTTCAGTGGAGTTTTCTTGTCTGAGAATTGGCTCAAGTCATAAAGTTGGGTTCTGGGATTAAAATTTATTCCTTACAGCCCTTAATATAAGCCTTCTCATACTTTTGGCTGTATAGGGTCAAAAGACATCTTTATTGACTACTTACCTGCCTCGGCCCTAGAAACATGGTGGTCTATTATCATTGCCACAGTTCTTATATCAGAGTGGGCTTCATGGCTATGCAACTTGTGCAACTGACAGGGCCCTATGCTCAGAAGAGTCCCGAGCTTGGCTTATCTCTGAGCTTTTGTTATCTTAATTTTAAATATTTTTAAACAAGGTTCCTGTGTTTTCACTTTACACTGGACCCTGCAAATTATGTAAGCAATCCTGCCCTGTGTTTTAGAGCTTGTAGGATACTATTGCATCATTGCTGCCTTTTAACTTGTACCCACTATGAATTTGATAGTTAAGTGCTGTTAATCTCTGAATTCTACTGAATCCTACTGTCCCCCTCATCTCTATGGAGAAAACAGCAAATCTAGTGTTCACTCCAGCCCATAGAAGAAAACCACCACTGAGCCCCTCAGCCATGTGAATACCCCTAAATATTTCCTATTGCTTTAGCAAAGGAAGTGGACCCTCAGACTTCCCTGGGAATGTAATTACCTGGTGGGTTTTCAGATATTGTACAGTAAATCCTTTCTTATACGTTGCATCTCTCAGATCATCTGAATTCCTTCCACAGTACTTTGTCAGGGAAATCCAGGCATATCCACCTTTTATTGTAGGCCGCTTTATTTATTCAAACTTTAAGGAGCTATCCAAGCAGCATATTAGGACTGGCTCCAGGTGCCCCTGCCAGGATTTTAAGTCCTGGGTCACAGATTATCCTCATATCAATAAATCTCTCTAATCTGGTCTTATAGATTGCCCCCAGCCCCTATCGAGAACCCTCAAGATTCATTGTCAGGCATTCATTCCAGTGCCACTGCAGCATATTAGCCAGGTGACTTAACCCTTTTAATATGTATGCTCCTTATTCCCATAAAACAGACAACAGCTCCCCAGTGGGACTGTGCTGACCTAACCCAGCCGACGGTGATTGGTCTGAGGGTTTTGAGAGTAGTGCACAGATCTTGAGGGAACTGAGTGTCTTCTTGTGCAGCCAAAGCACAGCCTCCAGGTGAGAGAAAACCCTGGCTCTCCTATAGCAAGTGGGGGCATCCATGCTTACCCAAAAGTTTCCTGAAATTCAAAAGTCTCAAGGCTGACAAGTATACAGACCCAGATGCCCCCATCAGAGATCTCAGGGACCTTACTGGACTGTGAATTCATGGTTTTTTTTTTTTTTTTTTTTTTTTCCCCCCTACAACTTTCATGATCATGTCCTGCTTGTGATTTTAGAACCATGGCCCCACTAACTATAGAGATGTGGGTCTTATGAAATGTAGCCCTGCTACATTCCAGTAGGGCGGTCTCTTCTCTGTACCATCTCACCACAAGGGAGAGTTGTAACAAATTTAACAATCACCAGCCAGGCATTATCCCACTCCACTTATCATTGGTGTTTGTTCTGTATGGCCAGCAAGATATCCAACACCAGAATGGCATTGTAAGAATCTGCTCTTCCCTAATAGTACTTCTATTATCAGTTGTCTTCATTTTGTCCTGCAGAAGCTGATCTTGAGACTAGGGTTCAAGCTGTCTACATGTGAGGACAATACAAGGAAACACCACAGCAGGGTGGAGAAGTATCTACAGAGAAGGGAGAGGAGCCAGTCACAGGTGTGACATCAGAGCAGCAAGCTTCATCTCACTGTTAGACTCTGAGAGATGATGTAGGACAGTCTCCCACTCGAAGCTTGAGCAAACACGAACACCTCACTTCCTCAATGCCCATCAGCCACTGATTGAGTGATGTTCCCAGGGTGCTGCATTAGTTCTTTGGCACCTCTGTCTTGTTCCCCTTACCCCATAGAGAGAGATAAATGAGGGAAAATGACCTAAGAAAGTCCTCAGGCAAAGAGAAACAGGTTCTCACAGTTGGAAATGGGGCCCAGTAAGCAAAGGAATAATAGGTTCCAGGGTTCTATGGCAGGGCACTAATATTATCTACTCACATTTTCTTTTTCTTCATAATATAAAGCCTCAAGACTTTATTCAATCAAAGCACTTAGAACCTGATACCTCCATTAGACATAATTACTTATCCAGAGTTCTGGCCACACAGTGTTTTCTTCTTATCTGATGCTTCTCCACTTCTGATCTTTTATCCATATTGTTGTAGTCACTTCAGGCAAACCCACCTTCTCCTCTTGACAAATGTTTAAGTCTTTTCTATTATTCGAACACATACCAAATCCCTCAACCTCCAGCTTTCAAACTTAGAACTCAGTTCAAGAAGCAGTTCTGGAGAGCTTCCATGAGACTAAGACCTTGCTATGCTCTCCTACCCTGCCAGTCATTCCCCAGTTATACCACTAGTAAGGAGGGGGAGCTGATGAATGGGGAAAAGCTAAAGGAATTACATTTTATATGAATCTAATATCTAGGAAGAAGCTTACAAAATAGAAAAGAATGAGAAAATGCATGCCAGTGAGATGATCCAGAGTAACTGAGCCTTCTCAAGGAGGCTGAGGATGGAAAGATTCCTGGGTCTAGATCAGGATAAGAGGGTGAGAAGGTGAAAGGGTCAGCTAGACAGGTTGGTGGGAACTGGATTGTGCAGGACCTTGGAGTTTGTAAAATGTATTCCTGACTTTATTTTAGAAGAATGAGAAAACACTTTAATTGTATGAATGACTTAATCATATTCCTGTTAAGAAATTATTGGGAATGAATCAGAAGAGTTGACAGAAAGGCTGATTAAGATGCTATTGCAATCGTTTCTGGAAGAAAGCTGAGGTAACTAAGGGGGGAAAGTGAGAGACTGGTATTAGAGATGATTTGGGAAAATGTATAAACACCTTGTTTCCAGGTATGTTTCTCTAATTCTGAACACTGTTATATCCTTGACATCTACAGTAGTTTCAGGTATGTAGTAGTTGAATAAATGAAATAACCAATCTCTAAACTCACAATAGCCTTGTGCAACCTATTCACACTGACTTTGTGACATAATTTCCTTAAATCCTGATCTTCTACTGTAGTACTTACCAACATGTTGGTACATGGAAAAAATTCCACATTTATAAACCACACTGAGTAAACTAGAAAGAATTAAGATCCTCATAAGCTTGTTGGGAAAATCATTACATATTTTTCTTTCTATTGTATAATTATGACATTAATACACAGAATTAGGGGAAACACTTGATACTGAATTTTTGTAAAATTTCCAGAAAACATTCCTGAAATATTTTTAATTTATGATAATATCAATGTATACCTATCTCTCAGTCATCAACATACAGGATGTGGAGTTGTGTCCTGTTGAAGGCAAAGTCAGGGATGGGTGGTACTTGGTCAGCCCTAAGCACTCCACAAGAGCAACGTAAGGCTATGGAGAAAGCAGAGCAGCCAGAAGACCAGACTTTTCTCCTAATGTTCTCTTAAAAGTCTTGCTTCTTGCTAACTATATTTTAGTTTAAATCCTTTACTGTTTTGAATTGAGGACTTCTTTAAAAACAGAAATACCATTAACTAATTTAGGATTAACAGGAAAACATGAATAAATTCTTTGTGTATCACAAGGTTTTATATCATGAAACTCTCAACACATATTTTTTAAATGAACATATAAATGACATTTTCTAAATGGAGAGAAAATTTACCTGGACTACTATGAATTTTGAAACTGAACTGAAGAACACAAAAATGTTCTAGTGTCTGAGAGACCACTTACTGGGATTCTTTTTTAACAAACTACTAACTTTTTTTTTATTTATAAAATATTTAAAATATTTTGGTACATATGCAGAAACACATAGGAATTGATTACTACGTAATCTGTTTTATTCAACAAATATTTGCTGCTTTGTGCTATGTGCTTGATACAGATCAAGGCTCATGACATTAAGCAGAGTATGGCAGAGAAAGTCCTTCTCTCATGGAGTGTGTGTGTGTGTGTGTGTGTGTACGTGTGTATGTGTGTGTGTGTGTGTGTGTGTGCTTGCACAAACATATGCAAGCACCTATATGACATTGATCCATAGCATGGGACTCTAAAACGATACCCTGTACCGTGTTTACTTGGAACTCAATCTTCAAATGGAAGACAAGGATTTACTCAGTTTAATTGTACAATTTTTCAAAGAAAAACATAAAACCTAAAACAGGGAAACATGATCATTATAATTATGCTCTATCACTGAGTGATTTGAGGAAAAAATAAACAAAATAGACAAAGGAGACTAAGCAAGCTGAGTGATGAATGAGAGGACTTAAAATTTCTGGCAGAGAACATAGGTCATACTAAACCCAGAAAGGGGAGATTCATTTAGGTACATAAAAAAGTGGCATCTCCATTCAGAGAAACTACTCCCTGCATTTGTTCTATTACCAAGCTATTAACTTCTTGAAAATAAAAATTAAATTCTTAAGCTGGAAGAAGATGTGGAATTAATTATGATGATATGTGAAGAGAAGAGGAAGTGTTTCCGTAGGGCTTCAAGTGTGCTAAAAGTGAATGGAATGGAAGAATCATCCCCATTGGAGGATTGTGAAAGACTTTTCAGGAGGAAATGCTCAGATATTTTAGGGATGGAATAAGGTTAGTTTTTACATATAAAACAGATTTCTCAGGTAATTTCAGATAAATAATAAAAACAAATTTTTATTTTCTATCCTGTCCTCCAATTCTTTGGACATTTCCAACAGGCCATCCTCCCTACAGGTATTTGTGAGTGGGGTGTACAATTTTTTTTTCTGATAGGATAATCCCGCAGGATCATGCTTCAGGATGAAATGAAAATGACCCTCTAAGTGGCTTTCAATCAAATAAGAAAAAAAATGAAGAAAAATGCATGATACAAAGTATTATGGACAACTCTCAGAGATTCCTAAAATGAACCCTAAACTCTGAATAGCAGGACAGCATCTAAATGCCAATTGTGAGAATTTGTTTCCTTTTTCCAAACTCATACATTCACCAGCTGTCCTTCCACTTTTCTCACCATTTATTTGTTTGCCAGAAAGATGGGTCAACTAGTCATAAACAATGGGGAAGTGGCAGTTAAAAGCAATAAAGGGAAAAACAGCATAAAATGAGACATTGAGATCTAAAGATGAATGTGTATAATATAGTGCAAGCAAGGGGTAATCCAGGCAGACTCCAACAGATATAGGGCAATGAGAGTAACTTTATTAAAGTCCTCAGAAAGTCTTTGGTGCCTTGGACACTAAGAAGTCACAAGAGACCTAAATTGTTACACACCATGATTCTAGCCTTCAGTCTCACTAGCAGGCTGTGGCTTATTAAAAACATAGACACCGGCCCAATTGTCATAATATGTTGCTGAAAGAAGCATCAGACTTTCCCATGATACACAAGAGATGATAACAGGACCACGGAGAGATTCAAATCATGCCACATACACTGTGATGCCTTGCTCCAAAAAAAATGTTAATTCTGCAAGTACTTGATAAAAGTGAATTTAATTTTCATAATTTAATAAGGCACACAAAACCTCAATAACATATAAGAATTTTCAAGCATCCCATAGAGCAGACTTCAAGTATAAGCAAAAATTACTCAAGGTTTAAGGACGGTCTCCAAACCTTAGAACAAACACCCCATGAGATCTTTAATGTCATTACAAAGCAAAGGAGTCTAAGTTTATAAGTTCTCATCTGAAACACCCTAACACAGTGAAGTACGTGCTGGTTGATTTATCCCTTCTGGAAGAATGAAAGGTTGCGTTGGACCTGGTGAGATTTTAACCTGTGATCCTAGAGAATCTTCCAGAGCTTCAAACCTGAAGTTTGATGTGTAACCTACTGGTTTAAAGGGACCTACATATTAGTACTGGAGAGTCAGACATAGTGGGTGGGTACATCAGACATCAGAAAGAGCAATTTAGTCAGCAAGACACCTGTATTCCCTGTTCTAATCATAAAAAAGATGATCTTTCCAAGAGCTACCACAAGGAGAATTTTGATAGGCACCGAGTGAAAGCAAGTCTTGTTCCTGGGACTTTCCTTTATGGAGCTTCAGCCTCAGTTGAGAAAAGGGTCTTAATTTTTTACCCATAAAGAGTTGAGTTACATATTATGTCATGCACAAAATTGTACGATACCACTGAATGTACATAAGTGTTGAGTATGAATTATAATGATTTTATTTATATTGATTTAATTAATATTCCTCAATATCACAGTCTTATCATTACAGGGACTCAGGCAGACACATAAGATTGCCTGAAACATAACTCATCATACTGACAACTTGCTGTAGCACTGTTATTAGGCAGGGCTTCTATTAAATGCCATTCCCACCCTGACTCCCCACAACTCCTAATGCCTGCCCCACTGAGAGGCCACATTCCCAGAAATGAGAACAGAACTTCCTCCCTATGTGCTGCTGGTAATGTCGAGTCTCCTTTAATATACTATTTATTCTCATATGTTATTTTCACCTGTGGAAAGAGAGGGAGAGAAAAAGACAGAAAGGGGAGCAGGTAGGATAAAGAGCTTTAGAAAATAAAAGACAAGATCAGTCTTTATGTCCTGTGATATATATCTCAATATAACCAAGGGTTGTTTGTTTGCTTGTTTGTTTTGAATCTAAAGCAGTATCAATTATTGTGAATATTTACTGAGAAATTACATTTTTTCAGCTCCTATTACCAATTTCTGACTAAATGATTAGATTTGCTTTCGAGTCAATGCAATTTGGTTTTAAAAATAGCCAAAGCAAGCAGACGGCTTTAAAAAAAGAAAAATCCAAATATTTTTCTTTTTTAAAATTATCTTAACTTGGTTTTTAATTTCTAATTTTCCTTCTTTCTTACCTCTCTTTCCTTTTTACTATCCTACCCCATTCTCAGGAAAACAATTCCACTTTTCTGTATTATTATTATTATGATTTTTTTTTTTTTTTTTTTTGGGTACCAGGAGCACATAACCACTGAACCACATCCCCAGCCCTCTTTTATATATATAAAATATAATATATTATTATATATTTTATTTACAGACAGGGTTTTATTGAGTTGCTTAGGGCCTCGCTAAGTTGCTGAAGCTGGCTTTGA
Organism: Sciurus vulgaris; assembly: GCF_902686455.1. Classification (NCBI taxonomy): domain Eukaryota; kingdom Metazoa; phylum Chordata; class Mammalia; order Rodentia; family Sciuridae; genus Sciurus; species Sciurus vulgaris. The sequence continues at coordinate 70,412,165 of NC_136461.1, forward strand.
ACTCTCAATCCTCCTGCCTCAGCCTCCTGAGCTGCATCTGGCAATAGAAGAGATTTTAAAAAGGTTTTACTAAAGTTTAACATGTATAATTCCTTCTTGGGTTTCAACTCTCCCTACCATACTGATAAAAGATTCAAAATAGACCAGTCATACATTTACATATAACACATTTATGCAATCCACTGAGAAAATATTTTGATAGAAGTGGCTATTTTACTTTGTGACTGATAGTGAAACTACCTACATTTTAAATGTTAAGACTTAAATGCATACGGGGGCAAAATGTCTCCTTTCATGCTTGTGCATTCATATAATTTACTGTGCCTAGGGTTGCCAGAGTACATAAAGGATGCTCAGCTAAATTTGAATTACAGATAAAGAACAAGTAACTTTTCAGTATAAGAATGTCACAAATACTGCATGGACCATACAATAAAAATTAGTATCTGTAATCCAAAATTTGAATTTAACTAGGTGTCTTGTATTTTTATTTGCTAAATCTGGCTTCCCTGTGCTCAAAAATTAAATTAAAGGGCTTGCATAACTTAAAATTGGAGCAGCACTTTTGGTGATGCGAGATTTTTCCGCAGTTTCATCTGTAATTTAATAAACTGTTGATTGAGACTTTGGTTGAATTGTTTTCTAGTTGTCAATATTTATCTTGACAACTACCCATATATGGGTGTGTCTTCAGAAGTAGTATATATTGAAGATTGTTATTGTGATGCTATAGCTATATCTATTAACCCATGTGGTAAAACCTGAATTTGCCTAATACCAGACCAGACAAAGCTACAGTCATAGTGGAGTGTTTTAAAACTCCAAAGAGTCAGCCTCTCTCAAAATATCTCCTTGACCCTTGTGGTACTAGCAAAATGATCATTGTGTTGGAAAGGGAAAGGGTATATCACAGACCCCCCATAAGTATGAAGACACACACCCCAGCAAAAGGCTCTGGCTGGGGGTTAGAAGCCTATGCATGTCCTCTGCATGTTCCATCTTTACTTCCCCACTGTCAGCTTCCATCTTTTTCTTACAGACTCTTTTTGATTCTTCATTTTTGACCAAAAAAAAAAAAAAAAAAAAAAAAATTTACCCTAGAGTTATAACTATAGGTATATCCATGATCAGAGCCTTCATTTCTTTCCATTTTCTTAGGATTAAAAATTACCACAGGCCCAACTTGCAGCAAATAAACACCTTTGTGCTAATAGGCTGTGGTCAGGGAATGGTATGACGTACTGGTGGATAGTGACTCATTTTGGATCAAGTGCAGCACCTATGGAAAAGATGGAAAGACCTTTTGATATATAACCATAGTCTAAGAAACAGAAGTTTTTAAGTAGGTGAAGGTGGAAGATAAATTCTGAGGCGGAGCATGCAGTCAAGCTTAGGTAGGTTGAACTCCCCAAGTACCTGAGGGTAAGGGGACAGCAAGCACAGGAAGGACAAGACCAAACAAGGAAAACTTGGCCTCACACTGGAATGTTAAGGACAGTATTTTAATGATCAACCAAAGCAGTATTTTAAGCACTTCTTTTCCAGTGTTTTATTTTAATGCCAAATTGAAATCTCAGTTCAAATAATTTGTTCCATTATTTTGTGCAAAAAAGAAAAAAATATCCACAAATATGAAGTGAATAATTATTAGGGAAAAGATACTAGGCTAAGTGTTCTGAAGTACATTTTCAAAAGTGTAATAAGGAGTAGGGAATATTACTGTATAGATTTTGTATTTTTAGATTCTGGTATTTATTATTGGAAGTATTGGTTGGAGAAGTTATTTTTGCTGAATATACCACTTCTCTAATGATAGCTTCCTTTAATAATTTTTTAGAAGAAAAGTTAGCCAGGACCTCATTAATTTGTTTAAAAGTAAGCTACAGTATTTTTATTTCATTAAACTTTTGTGGAGATTTAGGGTACTTTTAGATCCAGCACTTATTTGAAATTACAATTTAAAATCTTAGTGTCTGCTTTCTCCAATATCTTACTAATTCTTATAGAAGCTTGTAGTAATAATAGCCAAAGGCAAGTATAGCAGTTAAACGAAAGAGATTAAATTGAAAATTTTAAGGTGAGATGAGACTACTAACTACTCTTGAAATAAATTTTAGGTTTGTGGAGGCAAAGCAAATGTACTTAATGATAACCATGTGCCACGCATTATTCTAGGCACTTCCTGAACATTAACTCACTTAATCCTTGAAACAAAGCTCTTGGGTAATTGATAATATTTTTCTGATTTTGCAGATGAGGAATCCTAGGTTCAGAGAAGTTTGGAGCTTTTCCAAGGACACAACCTGCAGTAGGGACTAGGAACTTAATTACTGAAGTCTAGCTCTATGGACCTTGCTCAGTAATACTACTGCAGGCTACTTCTAAGACATTAACTCATTTAATAATTCTTAAGCCCAATATTTTATAAAACATAAGCTAAATATTAACATGATTGTTTATGATTCCAAATAAAACCTTAGGTTTACCTACTTCAAATATCTGATGTCTCCTTGTGTATGACAGGACTCCCCTTTTCATGTTCTTGTACTATTAGATAAATTCTTATTTATTAAAACAAAGTAAAATAGCAAAAATAGAACTTTCATAATACTAGAATAATTCTGACTGAACAATTAAAATATTCAGTATTTATTTAAGGAATCAAGGTATAAATAATTTTGAAAGTTCTCACAATCATTTATTTAAAATAAAAATCAAAGGTACATTATAATAGCAGATTATTAACACTCCTATAAAAGCTGTTTTCTCAATTTCATGACTCCTGAATTAAGGGCTGATGATATTTACTCTAAAAAGTAGCTGGTATAATCCCATCAGCTCAGGAGAATGAGGCAGGAGAATATCTAGTTCAAAGCCAGCCTCAGCAAAAGTGAGGCACTAAGCAACTCGATGAGACCCTGTCTTTAAAAAAGAAACAAAATAGGGCTGGGATTGTGGCTCAGTGGTCGAGTGCCCAAGTTCAATCCCGAGTACCCCCCACCAAAAAAAGTTAACTGGTAGATACCACACACACACATGGGATGAACAATGTACTTTTGAATGATGAGTGGTCATTGGAGAAATTAAGGGAGAAATCTCTAGGATACAGTGAAGACAGTTCTAAGAGGCAAGTTTTTATCTATGGGTGCCTACATTACAAAACAGAGAGATCTAAAATAAAGTACATTTATATATGCATTTTAAGGTCTTAGAGAAACAAACCCACCCTAAAACTAGTAGAAGTAAAGAAATGGTAAAGATTAGGAGCTGAAATTAATGAAATAAAAAACTAAAAGGATGCAAAAGATCAATGAAACAAAGAGTTATTTGAAAGAATAAATAAGATTTATACATTCACAAATGAATTTTATCAAATCTTTAAAGAAAAAATAATACCAGTACTTCTTAAATTATGCCATGAAATTGTAAGGGAGGGAAGGTTTCCATACTCATTCTATAAAATCAGTATTACCCTGGTACTAAAACCAGACATGAACATTTGAAGAAAGAAAAAAATATAGACCAATATCATTAATAAAAATGATCCAAAAATCTGCAGGAAAGTAATAACAATTTAAATACAACAAAACATTTAAAAGATCATTCACCATGATCAAGGTGGTCTATCCCAGAGATGCAAGCCTAGTTCAACATATTTATATAAACAAATGTAATATACCACATAAATATAAGCATAGGCAAAAATTACATGACCATCTTGATAAAAGTAGAAAAAGCCTTTGACGAAATTCAACACCTTTTCTTAATAAAAACCTTTAAGAAATAAGAAAGTGAAAGAATTAACCATAATATTAAAAAAGCTATAGGTGATAAACTCAAAGCCAACATCATATTGAATGGGGATAAAGCATTTCCCCTAAAATCAGGAACCAAAGAAATCTATTCTCACCACTCCTATTGAGTATACTGCTTGAAATTTTAGCCACAGTGATTATATAAGAGAAAGGAATAAAGGAAATACAAATAAGAAAAGGGATAGTCCAATTATTTCTATGTCATGTATGAGATGACATGATGCTGTACTTCCACCAAAAAACTTCTAAAGTTGATAAACAGATTCAGCAATGTAACCAGATACAAAATTGACATATAAAAACCTATTTTTTTGTACGCCAATAATAAATCTTAAAAAAATTAGGAAAACAAACCCATTCACAATAGTCTTAAAAAGAATAAAATACCCAGGAATAACCCTAACCAAGGTAATAAAAGACCTCTGCAATGAACATTGTAGAACTCTGAAGAAAGAAATAGAAGAAAAGATTAGAAAACAGGAAGACTTCCCATGATCATGGATAGGCAGAATTAATATCATTCAAATGTTTATATTACCAAAGGAAATCTACATATTTGATGCAATTCCCATTGAAATACCAAAAATATTCTTCACAGAACAATATTCTTTATAGATTCATTTGAAAGAACAAAAGACTTAGAATAGCTTGAACAAATAAAGCAGTGCTGAAGGCATTACAACATCTGATTTCGAATGATACTTAGTAACAAAAAACAGTATGGTATAAACATTGATGTGGCTGCGTTACTGTAGTATGTGGCTTTTAAGTCCTTTGGGTATAAACCAAGAAGTGGGATAACTGGGTCAAAAGGTGGGTCCATTACAAGTTTTCTGAGGACTCTCCACACTGCTTTCCAGAGTGGTTGCACCAATTTGCAACTCCACCAGCAATGTAAAAGTGTGCTTTTTTCCCACATCCATACCAACATCTGTTATTGTTTGTGTTCTTGATAATAGCCATTCTAATTGGAGTAAGATGAAATATTAGAGTTGCTTTAATTTGCATTTCTCTAATTACTAGAGATGCTGAACACTTTTTCATGTATTTATTAATTGCCTATATGTCTTCTTCTATAAAGTGTCTGTCCAATTCCTTGTTGTGGAACCAACCTAGATGCCCTTCAACAGAAGAATAGATAAAGAAACTGTGGTCTATATACACAATGGACTATTATTCAGCCACAAAGAATAATAATATTATGGCATTTGCAGATAAATGGATGGTTTGGGCAATATCATGCTAAGTAAAATAAGTTAATACCAAAAAACCAAAGGCCAAATGTTTTTCCTGATAAGTGAATGATGATATACAATGATGATATACAGTCTTTTTAACAAATGCTAATGCGAAACCTGGGTGTCCATATATAGAAAAATAAAACTGAATCTCTACCTCTTACACTGTACAAGAGTCACCTCATAATGAATTAGGGAAGCCAAGCATGGTGGTGTATGCCTGTAATCCCAGCAGCTCAGGAGGCTCAGGCAGGAGGATCACAAGTTCAAAGCCAACCTCAGCAAAAGGGAGGCACTAAGCAAATCATTGAGATCCTATCTCTAAATAAAATACAAAATAGGGCAGGGGATGTGGCTCAGTGGTCAAACGCCCCTGAGTTTAATCCATGGTACCCCACCCCCAAAAAATGAATCAAGGATATAACTTTAAGATAAGAATCTTAGCAACTGTTAGAAGAAAAGAATAGGGAAAGCACTTCAACATACAACTGCAGTCAAAGACTTCCTGCATAGGATCCCTATAGCTCAGGAAATAAGAAAAAGAATCAAGAAATGAGATGGTATCAAATTAAAAATCTTCTGCATGGCCAAGGAAAATTTTAGAATGAAGGAATAACTGATAGAATGGGAGATTTTTTTTTGCAAGCTACCAAAATATATACAGAATTCAAACAGTTCAGCATTCAAAAAAGCAAATAACCCAGTCAATAAATGTACTAATGAACTGATCAGATACTTCTGAGAGAAGTACAAATGGCCAAAACTGTATGAGAAAATGTTCCTCTTCAGCCATCAGGGAAACACAAATCAAAGCTACACTGATTCTGAGATTCTGTCTCACTCCAGTTAGAATGGTAACATCAAGAATACAAAGAGCATTAAGTGCTGCTGGTAAGGATGGAGGGAAAAGGAACACTTATACACTGTTGGTGAGAACATAAATTAATATAGCCACTATGGAAATCAGTATGAAGATTCTTCAGAAATCTAAAAATGGAAATACTACATGATACAGCCGTAAAACTCCATGGTATTTATTCAAAAGAATTAAAAATCAACATACTTTAGAGATACATGCATACCCTTTTATCACAGCACGATTCACAATATTCAAGTTATGGAACCAGCCTAGGGTTCATGGACAGATGAATGATTAAAAAAAAAAAAAAAAAAAAGGCAGTATATATACATATTGGTGGTGTATTTGGCCAAAAAGAAGAATGATTGCAAGAAAATGGATGGAAGTACAGACTTTAATTTTGAGCAAAGACACAGAGAAAAAATTATTATGTTTTAGACCCTTAGAGCAGAGGGAAAGGTTGAAGGAAGGGAGGTAGGTAAGCATGGGGGGAACATTGGGGAATGAAATAGATCAAATTATGTTTTTATGTATATGTGAATATGCTACAATGAAACCCATAATTCTGTATAATTGAGATTCACCAATTAAAAAAAAACTACAAATACAATATCTGGTATATGACTTGGAGACTCTTTTAACATGATAATTATATTGCCTGAGACTGTTCCAAGAAATAATTGCTTTAATAATGACAGAAAAAAATCTGCTTATTAAAAATAACATAAAATATGAGTGTGCTTTATTTTGGCACCAGCTTCAAAATCATCAATTATATTTCAAATTCATTCTAAGTTGTAAAATTATCTTGGATGAAGTTTATCTGTATTATTACATAATTTCTATAAATGGAAAACCACCTTTCTCCCTCCCCTAAGCTTTAATAAAACAGGCAAATATACATCTCAATGGCAGATTAAGGCTTTTTTGTAGCTAAGCCTAATTAAAATGGCAACATTCCAACGGTTTCTTTACCAGGGAGCAAGGACATCTGTAAGGGATAAAAAAAATACCAAGCATTTTGATGCATTTGTTTCCAGTGTTTAAATGTGGCAACAGAAAACAGGGATTGATACTGGCTAAGCTACAAGCAACATTTGAGTTAGATGTTTAAAAAGAGTACAGGAAATCAAAGCAGTTAAATGCATTTTGACTTTAGGTTGTTTTGAACGCTGTTTCTGCCAGTTTTCAGTACCAGAGAGTTTCTCAAATTGTGTCCTGCATAGTATAGTCCCCTCCTGGAAACTTTTAATTTAAGTTCTATAGGAAAGAATCTAGTTTAATTACCCCGCATTTCCCAAACTTGCTGACTGTGAATTTTTTTCTTTTCTTCCCTACATCAACTACATTCACCTCTGAGCACCATTTGGGATGCGATACTCTAATATACTATCTCTTGCCATTTTAGAATATTGCCTTAGTCCATTTGGACTGCTATAGCAAAACAGCCAGACTGGAAAATTTAAAAACCACAGAAATGTGTTTCTTACAGTTCTGGAGGCTGGGAAGTCCAAGATGAAGGCACCAACTGGTTGGGTGTAGTAGGTCTGCTCTCTGCTTCAAAGATGACACCTTATTGCTGTAGTCTCCAGAGGGGATTGCATGGTATCTTCACATGGTAGGAGAGTCCCTCTGAAATCTTTTGTAGAAACATTAATTAATTCACAGATGCTCCACCCTCATGACTTAATCATTTCCCCAAAGACCTCAGGTTTTAACACACCACAGTGGGGATTAGATTTCAACACATGAATATAGGGGGGCATTCAGATTGTAGCGAATGTGAACACTAAGCGTTAAAACATAATATAGCATAAAAAACTAAAATAGTTTTTATTCCCCAAAACAATTTTATAATGACCATGTATGTTCCATGTAATAAGTTGCTAATGTAAGTTTCAAGACAGAGATACAATGAGAAAGGAAATAAAATGTTCCTGCGCTGAGAGAAAATTTGTGATGCTTATAAAAGCTAATAGAATGTGTTGCATCGATTTATGCAAATTCCCTACTCCAATAACTGACCAAAGATATTTTGTGGCTCCAAACCATGTTATATTCAAATTCATTTCATAACTATTTTAGTACCTAAAATAGAGGAATCATCAGCAAATATCTACTGAATTGAATTAAATAACCCAGAATTCCTCAGTCTATTCATTTTCTTCCTTTACCACCTCAACTTTCAGAATTATACCAGCTGAAAACCCTGATTTTTATTTAAATTTATTTTTCTTGTGTTCAGAGTAGGATTTAACAACATGTGCACTAACACAAATTTAAATATGCAAATAAGATGAATGGTACACTTAAATTCTTGATTCATACAGGAACTAAGATTGAGAAGTACTTTTTCTTATGTTTTTTATTCATTTTTATGATTTATTTTATAATGAATGAAAACCATTATTTTCAAATTATCATCAACCTCAATGCAACAATTTCCTTTCTAATTTCATCAATTTAAATTCCCAAAGATTTTAAAACCAGGAGAGAGGGATATAGACAGTGCCAGGTGGTTTCCGTGGGAGCAAATATGTCAAATGGACAAACTTAACTGCAGAAATATTTCAAAGCAGAAGTTTGTTTTTGTGCATCCCCCCCCTTAGGCTACATTTTTCACCTGTCATGTGACACACAATGTACAGACAGAACGCTGTGAGTGCAGGATTAGAAGAAGGGTTTCTTTCACAGGAGCTAGTTAAATTCAGCTTTGACATGTAGATAATGAATAAGTTCTTTAGTGTAGTCACTTTCCTTTATTTGAAGAAACTTCTAGTCTCTGAAAATAAAAAGAAAAGTGAGCTTCTTTCAAAGAAAAAGTTACTCCATAATACTCTAATATTGGTTGCCTATATTTACTTTTTTTTTTTTTTTTTTTTACATAAAATGACCTGGAATCAGTTTTGTGAGACAAAAGTCTGAGCTCCAGTAAAGCAAATAAAAAAATACATATTTATGAATTCATAGCAAAGTGTTCTGTGCATCTAGGTTTGTAGTAGTAGTAATTATAATCAAAGTTATTCAAATATCTTGTTCAACATTTTAAAATCTCAGGTATTTTCAATTTTCAGATTAAAAGTTTAGTTCATGATTTTCCTTTCATTTAGGCACTTATTTTACCTAATTTTGACTTTCATGAGCAGTTTTAATTATTTGGTAAATAGAATTAAAATTTATTAGAATCTTTTGGCATTGCTATTTATGTACCAAAGTATGATCAGCTTTTAGTTAAGGAAAGAAAAACTGCTCTAAGTATATCAAGCAGAAAGGGATTTAATATAGGGACTTAGGGGACATAGACACACACTAGAACCTGTCTGCCTTCTTTATTTCCTGCACTAAAAGATAATGTTAAGTGTAGTGATGGTTAACTGTGGGAAGATGGTATTTGGAAGGAGGAGGTCAGGAGAGTCTGGTGTTAATTTGAAATGACAATTTTCACAAGTTTTATATAAGGACAGCATGTTAGAACGTGACACCAGGGACATTCCAGAGGCTTCCATTAATGTCAGCTTATAAGAATTCACGTATTAGAGCAAGGGTAGTGTGGCAAACCTGGTGATCAGCTACATTTAGAGAATTGAACAAATAAATCAATATGTTAAAAAATAATGGGAGCAGATTTCTCACTGAAGAGGAAAAGATTACAAATAGGGAAAAAAAAAAAAAAAAAAAAACAGAAAAAAACTAGAAGAAACCCTGTAATGTTAGGCTGAAATTGGAACTACTAGTGTAAACTCATAGCTTGATAGGTAGATCAATGAAAACATAGATATAAAGATATGTGTGTTTATATAAATGTTTGTGTAGGTATGTACACAGATTCATATAAACATATTCCCAGTTCTGTGAATAAGAGGCTCTAAACATAGCAATGAGCTCTCCCAGCACACAGATTTGGGCTTCTAAATACAGTTGTTCACTACATGAAGCAGGGCTCTTAGACAAATGGCATATTCCAGAGCTGGATTCGGAAAAACATAATTTTCAACTATGTAAATAAGTAATGCAATGCTCCAAGAATGGAGGTTTTATGAGGGCAAATTAAAGAAACAAAAGAAACCTGCTTGAATTCTATTGCTCAAGTCTAAGAAGTTCAAGTATCAAAATAAAAACTTACAGTAATTGATATTAACCGACATAATTAAACAGGATCCATGTCGAGAATGAGAAGGTTGCTCTTTCATTAATGCCAACCAATAGATGTATCAGGAATGAGTAACTGAATGAGGAAAAACTCATCATTTTACAATTATCATAGCACTAATTCAGACAAGAATTATTAACAAATACTAAAAATGTTGGGTAGAAGTATAATGAGAAAAGAAATATTAATCTAGAAAAAAATAATAAACTTCACAATGGAGAACACTGGTTTTCACACCTTAATCTAGTGATCAAAATTTAAGCCACAAATCAAAATGGCATTCTACTAGAAAGAATGCAATAAGAAGACCAGGGTGTTACTCTGTGCTATTCCTGCCCAAAAAATGTTAGGTAGAGTCTAATCATTATGAAATATCAGCCAAATTTAACATTCTACAAAACTGAATGAAGAACATTCTACAAAACTGTTGCCCTATGAACTTCAAAAGCATCAAGGTCAGAGAAATGAAAGACAAGGCCCTGCTCCAGATCAAAAGCCCCAAGAGACAACCAGATGTGATGGCTTTTGCCATTAAGGGTATCAGTGGGGACAGTGGTGAAGGACAAATGGGATTGCTAGGTGAAGAGTTTATGGAGATTTGCTTCATTGTTTTGCAACAGCCTGGGAAGCTTGAAATTATTTCAAAATAAACTTTTTTTTTTTTTTAATTTAACAATAACTGAAGAGCCACATGAAGATGCTGATAATGCAGGGTTCACAAGTGACATTCAAGAATTATGTATCAGTAGGAGCTTCATGAAATTTACAGTGATGCTACAGAAATGAGGCGTGTGATTCAAAACCAGACATGAAGAGGCTGTCACAAAATCTCACCTGTAAAAAATCCGTGTGTCAATAAAATGTTGCAGATAAGGAAGCACATGGAGTGGGGCAAGGATGTAAGCAGGAAGGAAAAAAATCAGAGGATTATTTTATCAGACAAAATGAAAAATGGTAATAAATTCCAGAAAGAGAGGGTAGTGAAGAGATAGAAAGTATGCTTTGGAGGTAGAACTGGCAGTCCACTCCTTTCTATCCTGTGTTATTTTGATAATGTTCATTTTGGGGTTGCTTTGGTAGTTTAGAAAGCTTTCTGTGTGCCTTACTGCACATGAAGCCCCTCAACAGGACAATTCAATTTTAATGTAATGAATACCAATTGGTTTTGTTTGCACATCTTTGTGTTGGAAGGCTCCCTGGGGCTCTGGGTTCTGTTGGGCAGCAGGTCTGGACTCATCTGCAGCTCTATCAGTGCATACTGATAGTGTCCACTGCTCTCTGCTTCTTCAGCCATTAATATACTGGAAATATACTGGAATATCTAATATATTGGAAATTTATATTAGCTACTTATATTCATCTTATGTGGTGGGATACTACCTTTTAAAACTTCTTCACTAGCTCTTTAACAGAGAGGTGGGTAAATGAAAAGAAACCACACTCTACTGCATTCAACTCACCTTCTTGAACTGTATGTCCACTGCCAGTACCTTATAATTATGCTGAAAAAGTATAATTTTGTTCTGTTCTATTTGTGAAAGGGCATTTATTAACCTTAATTATAGTTGATAATTCTGTATCTTTCAGACTTTCTATATACAATATTTTAAATATATTTTCATTTTTACCTGGCAAGTGATAATTATATGTATGGGTTACAGTACATGCATATAATGTGCAATGATCAGATAAGAGTAACTGGCACATCTTTTACCTCAGACATTTATCATTTCTTTATTTTATGAACACTCTATACACAGTTTTGAAAGTTCTTTAGTGATTTAGTATATTCAAAATCATATGAAATATATTTTTTAAGTATGGGCTTACTTTTTTTAAATGACATCTAATATTTAGTGTCCTATACCGCTGAATGTTCTGTTCTCTCAGACTCGAGCATAATTTTGGAAATATATTTAGGATCAGAATTAGGGATACTAGCAAAAGCAGAGAGTCTGTCAATCCTTAAAATGTACAGGAAAGAAAATCTCCCAAAATCTTCCCTTCCAATTTTATTAGCCCAAAATGGTTTTAAACAGCATAGGCGGACCTCTAAACTAAGACAGGCAACGCTGCTGATTTGCTTAGACAATCAGAAATTCTGCTTCCCAGCCAGAGAGGAGTTGGCTTCCAAAGCATCACCAGGACTGTGGGGAAAAGAGGGCACCTGAACACATAAGTCTGTAAGGAAGGAGGAATGGAAATGTGAATGCTGAAAAGGCAACTGGACTTGAAACTTATTTACATCAACCAATTATTTTTTTGGGCAGGGTACCGGGGATTAAATTCAGGGACACTCGACCACTGAGCCATATGCCCAGCCTTATTTTGTATTTCATTTAGAGACAGGGTCTTCACTGAGTTGCTTAGTGCCTCTCTGTTGCTGAGGCTGGCTTTGAACTCATGATCCTCCTGCCTCAGCCTCCCCAGTCGCTGGGCTTACAGGTGTGCATCATTCCAACCGGCTCAAACAAATAATTAATGACCACAAGTTCAGGTTGTTAATCACAGAAGGCATTTGGCAACTCTAGTAAATAAACCATGAAAATGGAAATATTTGTAAAGATGATAACCCCAGAGATAGAGGGAGGACCAGAAAAAGGAGAGCTACAATCATGAGGAATTTGGACATTAGTTTCATGTATCAGCAACTGTTACAGGATTTTCTCAATGAAGAGTGACTCAGTACATTTTACCTTTTCAGAACATCAGTACAGGGGAGCTGTTTTCTGGCTAGCCTTGAGGAGGACAGGGCTAATGTCTGAGAAGCCACTTAGGATGTTCTTTGCATGGCTTGCCTTCAGAGTCCTGCACTTATTAATACCTCTGCATCTATTGTTCTAATTCTTGTTCTTCAGTGTTAACTGCCCAAATGTAAGCCTAGATCATGTGAATTATATGAAACCTAGCAGCAAAACTGCAATCATCCCTGTTATAATTTGTTTTCTCATCACAGATAAGTCAAAAATTCTATTACTGCCATCTAAATCACTTTTGGGAATACTATAAAATTTAAAGGCTCCTTCCCTTTCTTTCTACTTCATGGGACATATGCTGTTATTTAATCTATGTTTAGATCTAGAGCATGATCAATTCACACATAGCATATGATACATTTTACTTTCTATCAAATTTTTGTTAAAATTATTCACAAATTGAATTACACTTCTAAATTCAGTCTTTTTGTTATTTTTTTCAGGCTGTCTGTCCAAACTAACAGAAAAGTCAAAAGCAAATATAAATTAACACACGCATGCCTGCCTAAAATTATGAAAGATTTTTTTTTTAACTTCCACTGCGAACTTAACCCATTTTACCTAATCCTAATTATTTTTAAAGTGCATCTGTTTAGACTTCTGTAGTATTGCTACAAGTTGGCATTTAGGTTTATGAAAGGATTATTTGAAATTTAGATTTGGCATCTGTCAAAGAAAAAAATAAAAAAACAAAACAACATTGTCATACTATTGGATATTGTAATATAGCTACTAGAGATTGCTGAAATTTAACCAATCACACAGAATGACAGGGGAAAAACACCCAGACAGGAACTTTATGTCAAAACCACGGAGGAAAAAAAGCAAAAGTACTGCAAATTAATGCCTTCCTAGTGTAGTAGATCTTATTTTGATTAGCCCATGCAAAATTTATAGAGCCAGATAATCTGCAAACAGAGGCAATATAAAATTTTTTGTAAAGTACTGTCAGAAACTTTTACACTGGTCCCAGTAATATAATCCTCAGTTCCAGGGCCTGTCTGACAGTCTAGGACACAGAAAGCTGTCAACCCAGGAGTCGGCCGAAGATGATTGTTAAGGGGATTTGGTACTCCTTCTATTTGCCTAATAGGGAGCCTTGTGCTCAGCATTTCCTGAAGCAAAAGAAGACAGATGAAATCTCTGGGCACTTCATTGCTGCTGCCTCTCAAAGATTTCCTGTCAAAATGGGCCTATAAGGGGAGAAAGGTTTTCAATAACATTTTTTTTTTTTTTTTTCACCTGGCAGGATTTCCAGCCTTGCCATGAAAAGAGTTTGAAGACTCTGTCTTTGTTAAAAGGGGATAGGATGAGGGGTGGGTGAAAAAATACTGCCAAACTACCAGATTCAGTTGTGTTTAAAAATGAAAAAGCAATAGAACACTATGGCTCATATTACCATAGCATATACAGAAAAACCAGCTTTGATTGACACTTTACCCATATTTTACATAGTTTTTTTTTTTTTTTCCTCCCTTCAAATGGAGAAAGTAACCTTGATGTTCTCTCTTCTCCACTGAAATTCAGAAAGTGTTTTTAATTGTAAACTGTTTTTAGGATTTTTAGTAGCTTGTGGGGGAGTGAGAAACTAAGGATTCATTCTTACCAACAAAAAGTTTGCCAATCTGCCTTTCTCTGTTTTAAAGCTTTCCTCCTTTACTTCTGCCATCTGTCAGTCAGCCACCCAGTCAGCCCACAAATATCTAATAGGTTGTGCAAAGACAGAGTTTTGTCCTCAAGGGCTTTTACTTTCTATGAGAAGAGACCATTATAATAGGGGTAGTTTCCAAGTTTCCAGGAGAACACATTCACACTCAAGTCTTTTCTGCTATTGGCAAACAAGTGTGGGACCAGGTCCCTTAGCTGCTCATTCTTTGCTGCTTCCCCCACCATCCCTAGAGAGAACCCTTTTTTTCACTGTTGCTCAGCACAATTCATGTGCAATCACAGTTTTCTCTCTTCTTTCTTCTATATTCTATCTCCCTGAATAGAGCAAAGGAAGAAGAACATGAATAAATTTTTTTAAAGTTGATGAAAGAAGGATAATAAGTAATGGACTTGAAGTTTTCCCAAACTGTGATTCCCAACATGGTCTTGGGTGCTAATTTGTCCTGAACATCAGTATTCTTTTTTTAAGTTGTAGTGATGTTAACAAAGTGAAAATTGATAGCTGACATGGAACAATAACAATAACAATATTTTAAAAATTAATAAAACCTCAACAGTTTGTGGTCATTTAATATAAGGGCAAACAGGTCAGAAGTCCTAAGGAAAATATAGAACAGAACAATTGATTTTTATAATGAAAACCCTCAAATCATTCAGAAAATGTTAAATCACACTGACCATATTTTGTTATGATGTGGGAACATACCATCCTTTTAAGAGTATTTGAATAAAAATCTGAATACTGAAAATGATGATGTGAATAGTGCCTTTGTTATCTGGAAAAATTCCTTATGGATGATACTTCATTCCACCAAATAGATCAGACAAGTGTGGAGTTTATCATATATTGCAATGAGTCATATTCTGTTTAAGTGAATTTGTTTAACAATATTACATTACTTCTTGTGCAGTGAAATTTTTTAAATTTATGGATCAAATACCTGTAATGTGAACATACACAATAACAAACAGATAACAACAACAAAAAAAAAAGTTTCTTTAAAAAGGCAGCCACAGTTATGTAGAAGACTAATTGGCAGCCTATAGGCAATGTACCATGTTTTTAGTGGGGATTTCCCAGGTGGAAGGTGTGAACTCTTAGAACAGCAGCAGCTTTCAACAAAATATTTCTTCTTTTTTTTTTTTTTTCTTAAGAAGGAGGTGAAGATGTGAAGCCCAGAAAGTCATAAAGTACATGATCATGAGTTAAGGATAAGATAATATCATAGAATCTTTTTGGCAGTGCAGGTAAATGAGTAAAAATATAAGATGACTTGATTAGTTATAGATGTATGAATAAACATATATGTTTTATTGTTTAGAAAAGAGTAGTGTCATGGTGAAACTATTTGCAGACACTCCAGATCAACTTCTTTTATAACAAACCACTACTGCAAAGTCTCTGTGTAACTGAATTTTGCCTTTTATTATTGTCTATTGAAATCAAATATCATTAAAAACAGAACCACCTAAAATAATACTGGACCGTCTCCGGTGGCTGTAATAGGATTTGAGATGTGAGCAAGAGAACCATGAGAAAGTGAACAGTCAACAAAATCAGTCAACTGAGTCGCCAGACACTATTTTAAGCAGGGGCACTGCCTTCTCTGCAAAGGTGAGACAGTGTGGAAATGAAAGGGAAACTCACAAGTTCATTTGAGTGTTGGAAACTGACAGACTGAAGGCCTTGAGGATAATCCCAGGAGATATTAGAATGAGCTGGAATCATGATGAACATTTTTTTCTTTTTTTGGTTGTTGACTTTCATTTTCTATGAGAAAGATGTCTAAAGGATACATGTTTTTCAATTTTGATTATTACTTGAACTGTCTGACATTCTTTCCAAAGTATTTCCAAATCAATATTGAAGGGACTAGTATGTCTACATGAGAAAACACATGTGATACTCATGTTAAATTGGAAAAATAGAAAGTTGATTTTTTGATACAATTAGATCCCTTAATTCTGAGTATAAGTAATTGTTAGAGTTTGTGACCTCTGTGTGTGTGTGTGTGTGTGTACATGTGTATCTGTATCTGGACATAGCTTTGCCCATTTGTCTGTTGAGACTATAATATGGGAAAAAAAACTGGGACAGTGAACCAATAAAGATTTTGTAAATAGAATTGGATAAATAAAGAGTCAAAAATCTCCTGTTTTATTTGGTGGAGACTTTTCCTCCTACAACTAATGACTTAACTGTTGAAAACAAAAGCAAGAGACAGATGTGGCTTTGTCCTGCATTTTGGTGCCCCATTCTTTTACCCACTGTTATTTGCAGAATTAATGAAATAGCAAAACCAGGCATGTGGAAGTTCTGCTAATTTGGCATGTAATGAAACAAAAGAATCTAAAACCCACGTGCTTCTACTTTTGTATGAAGAGAATTAAAAAAAAAACACAACAAATTACACTTTCTATCATGGGATATGAAACAATTATAGGAAGAAGAAGGTGGAGAATGTAAGACTCAATGGACCCTTTAATGAATAGTGGCAAAATATCCACCCAAACAAATGACATTTTTCATACCTTAAGGATAGAAAATAGCCTGTTTCTGTTCAAACTTTTGTTAAGGGATCTTTATAGATTTTTCCCCCCACTGACTTAATGTCAACTTTTGGAATTAATCAGCTTTCATCAGGGGACTAGTATGCACATCACAATAGCTTTTATATATTTCCAATCACTTCATTTGGGATTGAGCTCATCCTAGGGAGTTTCCACATTCATCTGACATCAATTATCCCAGCTCCTGCTGATATCCAATTCATGTCATAATAATTAACTTGTATCTATTACAACCAAGTTTCATAATTAACATTTTATTTGTCAATTTTTTTCTCATGCACATACTTAAGACATAGCAATCCTAACACCTTTCAAAAACTCTTCTATTTTGTTTATAAACAACAGTTAGATTTAATACCAGTTTAATATTTACATGGTCATGTAACTGTCCAGATTATTTAGTATTAATAATGAAAAACGTTTTTCCTCAAAATAGCCTGAGATGCCTTAAATTTAAAAATCAAATAATTCTTGAAAACATTTATTGCTATAATCATAGTCTTTAATGGAAAATTGTAAATCTTATATTAAATTCTCTTATCACCTTTAATTTTGAATGTTTCAGAGAGCTATTTGGTCAATTCACAAAAAAGGCATGAAAATCAGAAGCATTATTCTGAAGGATTTTTAACCATGAGAAGAATGACATGGAAAGAAATGTTGGACACAAAATTTGAGAAATTCAGCATTTGACACACATATATATACATATACATATGTGTGTATGTATGTATCATATATATTAAAACAAAGCAAATATCACTTACAAAATTTATCAATTTCATTGATCTTCTTTAATACACAATAGAATCTTAAGCAAGATATTGAAATGGAAAAGGATCATTCTGCTCTGAATTAAGTAGATGACTGACAGTAAATTTGACAACTGTCAAAAAGCTGATAACTTGAGTTTTTTCATTACATATGATAACTTTATTTGACCTAAGGACTACTGGAAAACGCAATTTCATCTTTTTAAAAAAACAAATTTTGTAATCTGGCGAAAGAATGCCCTCTGGATCCTAAACATTTTTTTAAAGTATCCACTGGGGTCTCTGATAATCTAAAGTAGCTATTCTCTGTGAAAGACTGAAGAAGGTTTCTTTCCTTGTCTGTTTTAAGATACGTAATTAAGCTAATACATTTTCATCAACTAAAAAATTTCTTTAATGTCCCAAATTCTAAGGTCTCCTAATTTATGTTTTTCACATACTAAGAAGTTGCTTAATCAAAAATTAACCTGTACTTTTTATAGTTTGCTGTAAAAGTATATAGGAAATTATAGAAGTAATTAAAATGTATTGGGAAAAAACACTAATGAGGCTTCTCAGGAAATAGGTGATTACATATTAATTCTGATCACTTAGATACCACTTTATGCATTTATTACTGCATGTATTTTCAGATAAAAATAAGAAAAATGGAGGTTAAAATAAGAAAAGTGACTTGTCTAAGTTTCATATCTACAAAGTAGTATGTTGGGGACTCGGACCCAGACCTTAATCCTGAAACCTATGTTCTTTTCAAGATGTAGCATGAACAAACATATTATTCAATAGTGTGCCTTTACGCCATGTACAAACAGAGAAACAACATGTATCCCATTTGTTTACAATAAAAAAAAAAAAATAGTGTGCTGTGGAAACAGAAACATTTACAAGCTTGGGAGTATATTAGCACATGGTTCAGTTACTGGGAAGAATTCTTTCTGGCTAGTCCTGTGAATATCTGACTAAAATCATAGAATCTGCTTTATTTTTCTATAATCTGTCTCCTTTTTTGCAATGCTGTTTCACTGATCCTCATTCCTATTTACAAGAGATTTTCAGACATACAGTCCAGGGGGAAAACAACACAGGAAACCTTTAGTATGGTCCCTTTGCCCACCTAGGTGAGTATAGTAGGGAATTTCCCAGAACAAAACCAATCACTTAGCCAATATTGTACTATGAAACCTCCAATGAGGATCTGACACTGGTATGTATGAATCTGCTCCAGCTGAAAATCATGCCTCAAAAATGCAATCCAAGACTCCAGGCACCTAATGACACCAATTGGTATTCACACAGGAGTACAGACTGTTACATATGCTCACTGCAAATTTTGCTTCAGGGAAAAATGGAGGACCATTTAAGTGACTCCTTCTGTGCATTGAACTGTCAACTTACAGCAATGCCATACTAATCTTAGGGAAACTCTGCAAAGCTCACTTGAGTAGTGAATGAGTGTAAGTGTCCCAAATTATTAAATAATCTACTTCATCAAACCTGGCAACTGGGGGTGACTAATTTTGCACTCAGCTCACCCACGTACCCTTACTCATTACTATTTTGGAATGTCTTAATTATCTTCTGTGAAATATTTTTCTTCTTTAACAGATAACAAAATATACTATTATTTGGGGGCATGAATTGGATTTTTCATAAGTGGTAGAATCTCTGCTGCACAAATCACCTTATAAAAACACATCTGAATTAGCATACTTAAACTTATGTAATATATTACATAAACTCCTATTTATCTAATATTATATGTCATTACCTCCAATGAACATTATAGAGCAGAACCTAGACACAGTGATAAGTAGAGTTGCATTTAAAATAGCTTCTGCCATTATAAATGACTTACATTTTCAACCACAAAGTAGCACAGAAAACATAAGATCTGTAGTGTTTGTTGAAACTAAAAGGAAGCAAAGCATAAGAATGACCACAGAAATTAAATTCAATCCTCTCCTTGATAAATATTTATAAAATCTGATTTCAAAATATTTTCCAAAAAAAATATCTATTTGAAGTTTTGGAAACTTTACATTTTTCCGTCTTTCCTTTAAAGTTGAATGGGGGGAAAAATAGAAAGAATGCATCTGCCAGGTGGGTTTTCCAAGTCCTGATTATTAAACAGTAATTTTCATCAGATTTTAAATGTTCCCATCAATAGCAAGATTGTAGAAGGATGATACAGCTAAATCACTGCTGATAGACAATTAGTTGAGTCTGCTGTCTCAGGCCAAGACTGGCAGATTCTGCTGCTCTAGTAATCAAATTCCTCAGCATTCAATATAGCAGGACTGTTTCCTAGTTAATGCTATAAAGTAACACTGAATAAATACAAATGGCTTAATCTTCTTTTGCAGTCATATCCTCCCACACTGGTCTATGTAATTAGGAAAATACTACATCTCATGTCCTGAATATTGAATACAGCAGATTGTTAATCATTATATTTGCATGGTTTATATAAAAGTATTTAAATTCATAAGTAGTATTTCTTTTGAAGAATATTAATTCAAGGACAATATCTGAATATATATTATTAGGTCTGTAGCTTATTGATGTGTTTATAGTGTTTCCTTAAAGAAGTGTTGCATAACAAAAATTCAGATGCAGCAAACGTTAAAGAAAAAAAGCATGTATGTATATATCTATATCTATACATATACATATATACACATATATTTCTTTCTATTTATATCATATATATTTGTTTATATTCAGATATATACTCAAAAAATTGATGGAGTTTGCAAATTTCAAGGAAAAGACACATTCACATATACATAAAAATACAGCCCCAAATTCAAATAAAATGTGACATATTAAAATGTATCATAAAAGTACTTCTAGTAAAGCCGATTTTATAAAATGTATTGTGCACTATATTTTATTTGTATTTTACACCAACGTAATATTGATTTCCCACAAAAACGCATTAAATAAGAGATTTATGAGGAGTGTAGCGAATCTCATTTGGCCAACAAACCATAACTCTTTTTTGTGTCCACTTTATGAACAGGAGTGAAAAACAGCAATGCTTCACGTATTTCAATAATTTACTAGAAATTTACAAATGTTCATCATTTTCAAATAATTAAGAGAATAAGAATAATAGCAAATGATTAATAACAAAACAATAAGGATTTGTTTTACTGTCTAACATCCTATATATATTATACACATGTATAATATATATAGCGATACATAAATATAGAGAGATTGGAAATACATATGTACAAATATAGATAATGCATGTTTGCACTTTCAAAGAGGCGTTTACAATAATAAATAATGAAGGAAATTAATGCACATAGACTATGGCTTTTGAAATAAAATAGGTTTTTGAGATATATCAAGGAACAGCGATTACTTACAAAAGTACAAAACATAGCAGCTTGAATCTGATTGAAGTGGTCACACACTGTGTGAGTACAAGGATGCAAGAGTTTTGAAGAGTATGGGCTTAGCACAGGGAATGCAGGCCTGGGAAACAGAGGAACTGCTGTCCTCTGATATCCATAACATAACCTCCACCCTCCCTTTTACCTTCCAGAATTATAACCCTGAAATTGGGACAACAATCAGGAGATTTCAGTTCAAGCTGTCCTTCCTTCCCCTAATCTATTCTTTCACATAATTAACTACCTGACTTATTTGTCCTCTGATTTTATCTGAGGAACTAGCAAATTTCACTAATTCCTGCAGTTACCACATATCAATGTTAAAGAAGTAGTTCATTCCCAAGATGAAAAGCAAACATGCAGAGTATGCATAAGGAAGAATGAAATACTGGGAAGTTAATAACACTTGCCACTCTTGCAGCACCTTTCAGCCAATGATTGCAAAGTCTTATCACTCTCATTGTGCTGAAACTGAAAGGAAGAAAGGTTAAGTGATTTGTTTATTTATTTATTTGTGATTTATTTATTCTACCCTAGCAAGTCAGTAATGGAACTGGGAATAGGAGACAAAATTTTTTGATTCCTTATTCTCTTTCAGCCCACTCACCTTGCTTAAATGCTCACAGTGGACCTGGTGACATTTGCTTTTATAAGTTTGGTATCATCATTATTGAACTGACATGCCTACCCTATGCTTAGAAAAGTCAAGGGCCACTGCCTTGCAGTTCAGGGTTCAGAGCAAAGTTACTTTGAAAAATTATAACTTAAAGAATTATGGAGTTAACTGAGACATTTATTCAGTGAGTCCCCAGTGTGTTGTCACAAATCCTGCTAACATTTATTGTACACTATGTGACAGGAACTATGCTAAATGCACTGAGTTCATTAAATCAATTAAGACATAAAATAGCCTTTTCAATAGGTACTAATGTTATTCAAATTTCCAGAAAAGAACACCAATGACTAGAAGACTAATTTGCCCAAATCACAAATTGAGGAGGTGATAGGCCAACAGTATAGGATGCATGTCTTCTGCTTCAGAGCAGATGATCTTTTTTACTAAACACTATGGTCGCTCGTTTTGCTTTCCTGTGGTACCTCAAAAAACTAACAACAGAAAACTCATTTCATACAGATGATCAAAAGGAAGAGCTAACATAAATTTGACTCTGTCCATCAAGCTGCTTAACAATTTGCTTTATATCTAAATATGAACTTATTGCATTATAACATAATACTAATTTTAAAAACTGGAACATGCAGACTTTTCAATGCTGATTGGAGAAAAGAAAGAAAAGAAGGGTTTTAAAAAAGAAGTGTGGTTTGAACTTCTAAGTTAATTGCAACACGACTATATTCTTTTTTCTTTGGGAAGGGACAGCTTAGGGAATATTTCAACAGGGTCGTTCAAAATAAATTTGTATTTTGCCTTTAAATTTTTAAGGAAAATGTTTACTATTTCAATTGTAAAAGAATTTTATTAGCTGTGATCCCAATGTCAGGCATTGATTTATAAAATATAAGCTTAAATTTATACACTTGTGCATATATATAAATTCAAAGACAAATAAGAAAATAAAATTTCAAGTAAAGTATTACATGGTTGATGAAAAATCACTGACCTATTCGGTTCAGACTTGGTTTCAAATCTATCCCAACCAGTGACCTTAGATAAGTTATCTAATCTTGCTGACCTCCAATTTTCTCCTTTCTGAAAGCGTGATATTTCCACTTTGCAGGGCTCTTCTGAGGATTATATAGACCATCAACTCTGCAAGGCAAGACCATATGTTTTGTTCCTCACCTAATGATGTCCAGATGATCACCATTCTTGGTTTCTTATAACACTACTTGTTGAATAAATGAGAAAATATAAAATCCCCATATAGTATCTGGCATATTAGTTGCTTAATACTATAGTACAATTTTTTAAAATTTATTTTTAATATTATCAGTATTAGTAATGTATGTGTAAAAACTGGGATGGGTCTGAGATTTGTCCTTGAATGCTGGTAAGTTGATCTGCTGCAGTTTGAGTTTGGGTGGAAGAAGTGAGACACCTGGATTAGAGACAAAATACAATTTATTACTCACAGCAATAGCAACAGTCAGAAGACGACCATTTTTATGCTGATCCCTGGGTCTTAATTCCCTCAGGGTAACATGATGAGGGCTAAATAATACCTGCACAGCAATGAGGGATGTTCCAGGGAAATGGTCAATAAATATGCATGCTATTTGCTCTAAAGAAAGACGCTATTTCTGTCTCCCAAAGCCAAAAGCAAATCTACCATTTATTTTGATATGTGGAAACAGAAGACATGTGGAGAACTATCACCCAAAAATATAAAAATATAACATATATTAACATGTGATCAAACTGAAACTTTCAATTATAAAACAATCATCTGAAAAATAACTATTACCTTTTGTTTTTCAGAGTTTAGTGGTAGATTTACTTCATTACATGCCTTGTTATCTAGATTTTTATGAACAATTATTTTATCATTGTGACAACATAGACATTGGCTATGGAGTGTTATTTCTTTATACACTATTCTATCTTGGATAAGGACAACAGGGAGTTTATGAAAGAGCTTTTATCTACCAAAAACAGAAATCATGAATTTGAAGTTATTATTATAGGATTCCATGCAGCCAGACTGAGAAGCCATATATTTCCATATTGGAAACAGATATACAGTTGTGGGACATCTCAGGCAGCAACTCTAACAGTGATAAACGCACAGTATTTTCTGCTGACAGCTTTCTCAGATTATTTTCCTATTTTTCTACACTTGTCACTACTAACCTTTGAAAGGAGTGGTTTACAATTATTGCACTCACTTTTTCAAATATTCATTTATTAACTTCTTAATCTCTTAATGTCAGGCTTCCATATGAATGGCTCATATGAAACCCTTAAATATCAACAGTGAACTTTAAATAATCAAATGCAATGACTTTTTTTTAAGTCTTCTTCCATTTGGACTTTTGGTGTCAGTCTATTCTTTCTGAAAGTCTCTGCCTTTTGAATTCTATGCCTGGCTCCTTTCCATTCTCTCTGAAAAACTGCACTTCAAATCTCTCTGATTTGGTTCTGCTTCTCATCCCGTCTCTTAAATGCCAGTCTCGTCTGTTCTCTCATCAGGCTCGCTGTATCGATAATCTCATGATTTCAGCCTGAGCTCCATGTCGATGGCATTGAAAAACATAGCTCCATTTCTAAATTTTCTCTTGATTTAGTCTCCTATTTTCAGACAACTCCACCTAAATGCCCTAAGGACATCTCAGATTCAACCTATCTTCACTTAACTTCACATATCCCATGAAATCAGTTCCTGCCCATGACAACCCAATTTCCTCTACAGTTCTAATGCAGCACAGTGCCACTGCCTATCCCTTGGTGTCATGTCTGAAAGGATGTCTGAAGGATCACACCTCTTCTCCATCATGTTACCACCACCTTGGTATAGAGCACAATAACCCATCCCTTGACAAATGCACAGCTTCCTTACAGGTGGCCTGCTTTCAGGCTACACTGCTCCCTGCATGCCCTCTCCATTTCTTACTTCTAGGGAGAAAGGCTGTTTGCAACTCTTTGTTACCCACTGGGAAAATCCACAGTCCTTAGCTTGGTACCACGTACCTTCACTATCCAGCTCTAGCCTGTTTTTGTTCAACAGATACTGAATGAACAAGCAATAATGTGGTAGATCAGACACAGTACCTATCTGGAATGAATACACAGGGTGGAGGGATGAACTAACATGAATCAATTAGTAAATTAATATAGTATTACAAACTAAAAGAAGTCCTAGTACAGAAAGTTATATTTCTAACTTTATTGCTACTCTCTCCATATACCTGATATTGTTACTGAGTTGAACTGCTTGAGCGCCAACAAACGTTTTTTCCATTCTCCCTCTTTCAAAGTAGAACTTCTGTGTTAGTCTTACATGGCCTCCCTGTTTCTTTTTCTTCTCATTATCTTTGAAATGTTTTCTATTCCACAAAGACCAGCTCAAATGCCATTGCTCCTAAAATCCATCTTTAATCACCTAAGCCGCTCTTGGACCAATGAGAACTCTTTGTACAATGTTGATGAGACCCACACTTTCCGCATTATGCTGCAGTGTATCTGTACATGGCATTTTCTCCTGCTCTACTGGGAAACAGCTGAGGGGCAGGCACCATGCTTTTAATTTATTTTTGTAATCCCTACATGCCTAAAATATTAGCTACTTCATAGAAGATCTTCAATATTTGGTGAATGAGTGAATGGATTAATAAAACAGCACTAATATCCAGGGTGTTTCCTTTGGCATGCTGCAATTTCATAGAAAAACAATCCCTGGCTGGTGTTGAGGAGAGACTGACCCTCTGCTGGCAAAGAAGTTAACAAGGTACTATGGGAGGCAGCAGTTCCATCTGGAAATCTCCATCTTCATGCCAAGTCTCCCACAGAGCAGATAGGAAGGGGAGTCAATTTCCCAATGGATGGTGGGGGAAAACTACAAAGTTCACTGGAGCAGAGGTGCCCTCAGCATAACCTATCACTTCCTTGGGAACATAGTACCTAGGAAGGATATCAACAAAAACCAATTGCTCCAGAGTGCTGCTCTTGCCATATCATTTGAGAAAATGCTATTTGCAGAAACAGTAAAATAGGCAGAGCTTTGCTGAGTCTCCAGACACTCTTCTCCTAAACCAGAGGCCTCCAATTTTCTAAGCTCATTAAACCACTCTCTAATTTTATGCCTATAATATACTGCTATATATGTGGTTTAAAACAATCATAAGATTTAGCATATTGTATTTTCAAAGCTCTTTGCACACATCAAGTAATTATCCACATAATACCCTCGTGATGCAGGTGTTATTATTCCCATTTTATAGATAAGGATATTGAGACACTAGAGATCTAATAATATGCCTAAGGCAGTATAGTAGACCAGCTGCAGAAACTAAATTAAAATAGAATTTTCTGACTCTTTTTTTTTTTTCCTGATTTCCGACTGCAAAATTACACTGAATTTCAAGCTTTCTTCTATATGTGTACTTTATAATAACTACATGGGTCTATATCGAATTCTATATAGGTCTTAGAAAATAAGCATCATTATTATATAGCAGTGTTATGCAGCCTTCTTCATGCGAGGTAAGAAAAATCAACATTATCCCTCCATGCTGAGGAATTATATATCAGCTGTATAATTCTATTTAATAATCTGTTCCTCTCAAAGACAGAACATTTCACAGCTAGCATTTTTAATGTTTTCACAATGAGATGATTAGAAACAAAATGGCTGGTTTGAAAAAAATTTCCAACCACGTTCATTTTAGCTGTAATACCTCATCGAAACGGGGAGGACATGATAATCCTGTACCTCATGCAAAATCAATTACATTTTACTTCAAGATTCTCAGTGGCTGAGCAGGATATTATTTTATGTCCCGAACAATATGTTGTTCCAGTTACTAAGGAAACCGGTAGCAAAAACTAAGTTTACCATGATGCATTCCCAAGAAACTGACTACAATGTCAGTCTCTGGGGTATCATTACAAAGTGCTATTTGCATTTAAATTTCTTATAACCCTTAAGCAACTGATATGTTTGTTTATAAGCATGAGTATGCATTTTTTTAGCTCTGGAAAAATTTTTAAACATCCAACCAATACATTGATAGTTAACCATTTAGAGAGAGAACCACAAAGCATACGATGTCTCCTGCCGAATTATGTGTGAACTGCGCTTCTGTGGGTTTCCAATGAGACCTCCATTAAAACCTAAGCTCTTAATGTGCTCCTCACTAATGAAAGCTGCACATTCTGTTTCACACATGGTAACAAATAGGCGAAGTCATGTTGACTTATACTGTTGCATGTCACAAATAACAAGATTCTACAGGAATCAATACGTCTATTTTGCACACAAGGTTTCTGGAGTCGAAGGCTATTGAAGGCGGACTCCAAGTACCTCAGGGAAAGGCAAGGAAAACGCCAGATTTTTCTTGACAGACACTTGCCTCTTTTGTCAAAAAGAAACAACAAATATTCTGATGAGTTACTGATGCTTTTATAGTTGAAAACTCTCCTGACAAACTACTCTACTGACCAGAGATGACAAGGCCTTGACATGCTCCTTTTGCCTGCAGAACATATAGAACTGCTGCAAAAGCTGATCGGACTGGATGTGGCCACAGAGGTAAAGGGATGAAGACAGTGTCAGAGGCCCTCTATTCCCAGGGACAAATCAACACCCAGCCTTTCCAGCTGTATCCTTTGTCTTCAGGTTTTACACTTAGAACTCTGAAATTATTTTCGTATAAGAAGCTCTTCTCAGGCTCCAAATTTATTCTATATTTAGTGAAATAAAACCACACAAACAGTATAAAATGAATCTCTATGAAACAAATCACTTTTATGAGTAAGCAATTGCATGCACTCACCCCAAGGAACACAAAAACTAAATAGAAGAGGCGAGATGTCTATTCGAAACTGCAGACAAGCAATCGCAAATTCAGCCCTCCACAATAAAACGAATTTAATTAAGTCACATTCTAACTTTAGAAAGGATGCGCACTGATTTAGATCAGATATTTTTATTTTTGCAGAAAATCACTTTAGGAAAGTAACTATGAGACAATCTTTTGCATTACTCATTTTTTCCTTCCCTCTTGCTCGACTCAGCATTGGCATCCACAGTTAATATATTGCACCTGAATCGTGAGAAATTATGAAAGGGAGAAACAGAGATCAAGCATTCTTGAGTATCTGGGAAACCAGCACACTGGAGGCTAATTTTGTGTAAGGTTTCTTTTACTTCCCATCAATATGCCAGAAGCCTGACCTGAAGGATCCCCTGCAATTGATGCAAGAAAGTAATTAAGTCTCCAGGCTCATCACAACCTGTGCAATCTCATGCACAAAGATTGTGCTTTGAGTCAAACAGCTTTTAGTTTTATGACAAAGACTTCTGTAATGTAGGGTTAACAATCAAAGCCAGGCAGTATGTTTCTCTCATGGGACTTGATGCTCACACAAGTGCTATGATCCCCAATCTCATTTGAAAGGAGTTGAGTTTAAACCCAGATTTTTCTTTTTTGTGTTCTTCTATTTTGTCCTTTTTTTTTTTTTTGGTCAGCCTTTCTTGGCTTCACCTGCATAGTCTTCAATCTCATCTTATACCTTAGGTCTCCTTATGCCCTTTTCTTTCTTGTCACATTTGGTCCCTACCCTTAGGACATGTTAAGGATGTTCCTCCTTGGCATAAGTCACATCAGAAAAATCAAATCCTTGGACAGTGTGTGGGCTGTTTCCAGGTTAAATTGTAAAATCTTGAAAACAAAATGTATCCTTAACAAGTTTAACGAAATGCCACTTGAGAATCTATGGAGTATCAGTTCTGCTGAGTTCCCAGGTAGATATTGGGGACTTGAGTGTATTTTCTCACCAGCTTCCCTCCTGAGTTAATCATGTGGAAGATCCATCCACCTCATTACAACAGAACAGATGAAAGGTTTACCTGCTCTCTCACTTTTAATATGAGTTGCCTTTCTACTTCTGAAATATATATCTGTTGCTTTCTACAATTTGCATTTGTCAATGCCTACTTTTTTATTTCTCTTTTTTTTTCTTTTTCTTTTTTTTTTTTTTGGTGCTACACCCAAATCTCAGTGTCTATTTTTAAAATTAGATTTCATTATACATGTCATTTTGGCAAGGGGAGGTGGGACTAATAACATGGGCAACATATCGCTGATATAAAGACTGATTTAATTAATTAACCTACAGAATAGTTAATGCATTTCCTGAAGAATTTTTTTTTTTTAATAAAGGGAAAGCAAGCAGGCATAGTCTTTCCAGAACACATCAGTGGCCTCCAGCAAGTTCAATACCATGTGAGAGACAGAAGACCATAAGATAGTTTACACAGGCAAAGGTGTACATTTTTAGAAGCTGAAGTTCAGAACGATTATTTTAACTATTTTAAAGGGAGATATAAAAAATCTGGAAGAATATATGAATCTCAAAAAAAAAATTTTGGATGCTAAAATCTTCTTGTCAGTGAACTTAAAAAAAAACTGTCTTACTGTATCAGAAGATCAGAACTAAGAAGACTGAAAAGGACAAAAACAGGTGACAAATGCAATTCAGAGTAATTAAAAACACAGCTCTTTGCTTGCATTTCACTGTTGATCACAACATCCTGAATTAAAAGAAGTATATCTGTGTTTGTGATGCACAGCCTCAGAAAACATTACTGAATATTCTGTAACCTCTATTGGAATTTAGCAGCAGTATTTTTTTGTTTGTTTTCCACAAATCTCTGCTACTTTTTTCCTGGCACTTATTTTAGATGTGGGCAGAGGATAGAACCGCTTGGAAGAAGAGATGGCTGTACACTAACACTCGAGGCTCTGCACGCTCTAGCATTTTACCCTTCACGTCACAATCAGAATTCACCAATTTGCATGCATAATTGCAGAAGTTAAAGGTGCAAGTACAATAATCACAATGCAAACTCAAGATGCAGATGGGAGAACACTAGGGTAGCTGCAGTTGGCCTCCTTCCGTGAGTTCTTCCCTTGAGTAATGGAAAGGGTCCTGGCTTCTCATCTGTTTTCAACAAATTCTTTCACCTTAACTCTGTTTCAAAGTCATAAAAAAAATCTTCTCTCTTAACCTTGGCATGAGGTCAGGAGAAAAGACTTTAGAGGGTGCATTTATAGGTTTTTATCCTGTACTCTCAGGGGAACGTACATTCTCCAGCCAGCTGTACCTTTTGAAGTTTCACAGAGGTTCTATACTCTTTCTAGTTACAATTTCCTTTTTATTTTTTTAAAAGATCCAAGCTGATTAGTTAGCAACTTTTTTTTTAACCATTTCACCTGATATAAGTGGCTTAAGCTGTATTGTTTTTTATTATCTCTTCACAAAACAAGATCAACTCTCCTGCAAATCCACCTCTGATATCTTCAATGCTGGTATTTTTTGGTAAAAGTGAAATACAGTGATAGAGGGCCAGAATAGATTTGCATAAGTAAATCAATTCATTCTTATTTAAAATAAATGTACCAGAGAGGAGAAAAGGTGTTTTCATTTTAAGAGGTAACAGAGTTACACCCAGATAATTCTATATTTGAAGCAAGGTATTATTTGAGACAAGAAGCATATACAATGATAAAAGGGACTTGACCATGTTTCAAATGTGAATATTTTGCATGAACCTTAATATTGACATCAAATATTTTATTTGAACGATTTTCATTTTATCATGTTTGAAGTATAAGGGAAAAAAAGGAAGTGATGCTGTTCCCCCTAATAACTCTGAGCTCCATCATAGTATATTATCCAATGCTCCACATTCAAAGGAACTGTGGGCACCACAGCTTCACCTTCATATTAATGTCAGGAAAACATTGAAATAAGGGTGTTGCCTCTGTACAGTCTCAGCCTTTACTCACAAGCCCACCCCACCCCATTCTGATACAACCCAAGCCTAGAACCTGTCCTTTGAAATGATAAGTTGTGACCAGAGGCTAAGCCTTGGTAGGGTTTGATTAAATAACTGAACAGGAGAAAAATTGAAAATTAACTTACAGTGGCTGAGAAAAGGAAATATTAATAGCTCCTAAATACTTTTGTCTGTAGTACTAAAAGTAGGATATAACCAATTGAAAATATGTACAATTTGACATTACTTTTTTTGCTTCATTTCAATATTATAAAATGACGAAATAGAAGAATCCTAAGAGTCCTCAAAATAACAGAAAAATTCCTTTAAGCAATTATCATTTCAGATTTGATTTGGGATAATTGTCCAAAAAGATTATAGAAGTTCTAAATGAAATCTGCCAACCAGAAACATAAAAGGAAAAACATTATTTAAATAGACCTTTTAGTTTATGGAACAAAACCTATGGTCTCACAACAGATCCAGGAACATACAGCTGAGAGAAATGGGAAAAGGAGAAAGGTGTTCATATTTTTGGTTACCTCAGAGTGGGACAACCTCAGATTATCCTTTATAACTTATGTACTGGGCATAGTAAAGTTTAACCTCCTCCTCAGGAACTGGTAAACGCTGCCCAGTAGTAAGAAGAAAAACAGCCAAAACTGCTGTTGCTGTAATAAGTGGACACCAAGCAAATCCAACTGTCTAGAACAGTCTGCACTACCCACCTGCCTATCCAACCCACACTGAGAAATGGCACAAGCTATCTGGTGGGGATATCTTTCAGTTAACAGTGGGATTTTCTCAGGGATGTATTTGTTTTGAGTTATGAAAAATGCTTCCTATTCCTACTGTTACAATAGACACACACATACATGTTTCTTCCTCTAACTTTCTAAAATTCACCAGGCCTCTACTGGAGAACTTAATCAATTTTATTCTAGATAGTTAGAAATGTGTTTCTCTGCTTCAATAAGTGAGCACTCCAGCAAACTGTATGAGGCTGTGACAGTTATCAGTGATTTAGAGCACAAGGCTATGGATGGTAGACTGGACAATGCACCTACTAGATATCTGACCTTGAATAGATAATTTAACCTTTTGAAATTTTTACCTAATTCATCTGTATAATGTAATGCAGTGCCTAAAAATGATGCTTTGTGAATTAAATAAAATAGTGCATGTATAAAGTACAGGATATAGTAAATAATAATAATGACTTTGTATTACTAGTTTCTAACGGTAACTAACAGAAATTTTCCACAAACCTTGTTCAAATCAGAGCAAGTGTTTTTTATTCTCTCATTTGTTTTAACTTACTTATTTTACTTTTTAAAAATGTTGTATGTAATAAAACTAAAATGCAGAATATAGATAGATAGTAAATAATATTTTTAAACCTACTACAAAAAATTTTACTGGAAAAATTTATGTCTTGAATAAAAATTTGTGATAACTGATATTTAGAACATTAAAATTAAATGTCACAAGTTACTTTATCAAAGATTTAGCTTATTGTGAAATGTACAGCATGATACTGTAAAAATTAATGTAATGGGAATGCTTAAAAGCATACACAAAAGAGATAAATTTCTAATTTATTTTCTGACATTGAATATAACTGATGTGGAGTGTTACATTTTAGACTAATTTGAGGTGGTTTGCCAGCAAAATAAGTCATGTTACTAGTCGAATACAAGGCTAAAAGTACTACTAAAATACAGCAGAATCCCTTGCACTAGGATTTAAGGTAACAGTGCTATACGGAAGAATGCCTCGAGCTGAAGAAGAAAACGAGAGAACAGAATTATAAAATGTAAAACTTGGGAAAGGATTTAGAATTAGAAAATTTAATCTTTTAATGTGGAAGAATAGAAAACTTAAATCCAGAGAAGTTAATGACTTGCCCTGGTACTCAGCAAATTAGAAACAAAGGCAGGATTAGAACCTACAGCTTCTCACATTTCAGACTATGAATTTCAAAAAAAGAAAAAAATAACAATCATAAATATATTTTGTCATTTAAAACTTCTTGAAATTGAAATAAATTTAGAGGTAGAAAGGTTATAGAAATAATATATTAAAATTTTTTAAAAAATATCATTTTAGTGAGGTAGTTTATTTATAATAATCTTTATTCCAATAGCTATTTTTATATTATTGTCTTATTTTGGTACTCAAAAGTTCGTGTGTGTACTTAACCTATTAATATTTAGATATAACTTGATTATTTGCCTTACTAGCAACAGTTTCAGTGTGTGTATGTGTTTACGGTTTTTAATTGAATTTTTCACTTAAACATATATCTACACTCACATTTTTATTTGAGTTTTTGTATTACAGCAAAATTCTGCATTTCAAGAGAATAGTTGCTGCAAGTTTATGTTTGTTTTAAAATCCCTGCTTCCATAAAATAAAACAGATAAAAATTATCACATGCACAGCATTTATTATATATCGGCACTTAGAATTACAAGAATTTTGAAATCACAATAAATAATAGAAGTCATTTTAAAAAGAAAAATTAATTCACAGGTAGTGAAGGAATAATAAAGCAACTTTCTGTAAGGTGTCTAGAAGGTAAATTACATTACTAGCTGGTTTTATTTCTAAAAACCCTTAAGATACTAATAGACAAAGCATACATGAAATAGTTCTCTCTTTCTAAGGTAGAGATGTTAACTACCTTTTTTAAAGTTTGTTTTTTGCTTATTTTTTAGTATTTAACACATCGTGCAATGCAACTAAATTCATTCATGTGTACTCAGAAATATTAAAGCTGAGACTTAAAGATATAGAAGTCTTATTTGGATTGAAGGAGAAGATCATCTGTGTTAAAGAGGAAAAAGAGTCAGATGAGATATTAATTTAATAGTATAACACAAATATCATCTCTGTACTTCACGTAGAACCCCCACTGAAGATGTGTTTATACCATGCAGAATAGAATCATATAATTATTAAAACAATAGGTAGAAGCCTAGCTTTCATTTGATTCTTCCTCTGTCCAGGTTCTTATAAATTGGTAGCCATCTTATTTTTCTATCATATGAAAATTAAACCAGATCACGGTTATTTATAGACCTTCAGATAAGGTGAAGACTGGGATACTAGTTGGTGTTTCACAGCAGTACCTGTGCCAATATCAGCCAGCACCCACACTCTGGGTAGCAGGGATACAGACTCACTTTAGTACACAACAACAAGCCAGAGTCCCCTACTCCTATGTCTGAACATTTGACCGAACTTAAGAAACAACACCCCAGCAACCTTGTCATTTCAATTTTTCACACTTTTGTCTGTATGTGTTTTATCTCTCAACAAAGACTTATCTCCCCAACCCACTGCCACAGGATAATTCTCTGTAACAAAGCTGAGTCTCAATCTCCAACCAAATGAAAAAAAGGGCAAATCCCCAAAGAGAAAAGTAACGGTCACAGCCATTTCTACGGGTCCCAATCTCACAGACCAAGGAGGGACCGATGACAGTTCACTGCTACCATAAACTGGCAGAATAGGCCCCAAGGGATTGGAGGTTCTGTAAGGGGATTTTGTACGAAGAATATCTTTCTGAGCCCTCCAACAGAGACAAGCCTTTTTTACAAGTAAGGAAGCTGTGTTGGCACAACAGACAACATTTTCAAGCTGGGCGGAGATGCAAATTGCCACCAGTGTGAGAATGTTGGTGTCTGTCATCTGCAGGGCTCTCTGACCATGCTTTTCCCTCGTCTTTTGTTTGGAGGGAGAAAGAACACAACGTGATGGAAATACTTTTGCTATAAATCACAACATTCAAGACAGCAAGGGTCCTCAAAAGCATTCGACCTGTTTTCCTGTCCAGGTAAGGGTGAGAATGCAATTAAACAGTCAAGAGGGCAAAATAGGACAGAAAAAGGTGATGGTTGGCGAAACGTGGAGTGTACTTAAAACCGCACCTGGAATGCCATGGCCCATTTCTCCCATACGATTCTGTTAATAAAATAAAACTTTATTTGATGTAGTGTGTTTATGTCAAAATGCTTCCCCAAATACTTTACAGATATAAATAATGCATTTACTACCACTGCTGTGTGGTGATAGGGTGTCCCAGATCACTAGGAGTCCTGAATTAATATACTCTAATGATCTCTCCCCAGGGGTGCCTGGAAGTGCCTTGTTGCTGGGCAGATTATGGTAAGGGGTTTGGGGTTGCATAATTAAGGGGGGTTGCTTGGTAGCTGCCATTCCTGGAAGATTCTAATTTTTTATTTTTTTCTATTTGAAAAATCTGTAAGGGACTATTCTGTAGACAAAGTACGAACCAGAGACACTTTCAAATATGAACAAACACCTGCAGATTTTCCTTTAAGAGGTGGAGAGATATTGGATAACCGTAATGGTATGGATGAGAAAGTTGACTACCCGTTAGCCTCTTGTAGCATATTTCAATAAAAAGACAAAGGCTAGCTCTTACTCACCTAAACATCTTCATAGAAGTGAATACAACTGAGTCCATGTGACACTACATCTGGCAGTTTCTATGACACCTACTGTGTGACCTTCTAAATGCCCTGTATCCCTTGTGTAGGGCATGTTCCATTATAGGGGCTTTTGTCTCTTTCCATATGCTGCACCCTCTCTCTAACACAAAAGCCAACATTTGAAGTGCAAAATAAATGTGTTAAGGGGCTTTTAAACTAAACTCACAACGATATAATCATTTAAAGGCGTTGATGTAATCATTACAAGTAATTTGTTCTTGCCAAAGAGTGAAAAATGAGTCCTAAAAGGGACAAGCTAGAGCTGAAGTCTGCATCTTGCTTCTCCAGGGCAGAAAATGCCTCTTATATATTTTTGCATAAGTTGTTCCACTGCCTAATTGGGCATGAGAGCAGGACAGAATTTATGGCTCCGAGTTCTCCTCAGCCACAGGTGTAGAGTGAGATTGGGATAGCTAGCAAGCTAATATTGGTCTGGAACCCAGCTTAAGCATCTCATTTCTAGCGGTTAGACAGATGTCACACATTCCCGGGCAGCAGAATGTGCTCTTCCCCTTGCCACAGAGATTAGCCACAGCCTGTGACTCTGGTACTTTGCTGGAAGGAATAGGACAGGAGCTCACTGCTGTGTTATTATCTGGGCTCTATTATGTTTTTACATTTTTCAAAAATCTTTAAGCTAGATCTTTGACATTCAACTGCCTATAAAGACATGTGCCACCTGATGAGAAGCTTTGATGTGCATTTTGAGGATTAAATAATCTAGATAGAAGGCAATGTGTTTCCAGCCAAGAAGAAAACTATGGAGAAAATTTTGCCTCCTGCAGCTAAGCTCTGTTGGCAGTCAATACCTTTTAGCTTACCCTCTATATTTGATTTCATACATATTTACAGACTGTTTTTCCTCTTAGTGCTAATTCTTTTGAGACCAAATTAAGAACAAAGATAGCAGGAACAGGCTTCATCAAATAAAAATGTAAATATGCTGCATCTCATTTGTGCTTGAAGAAACTTTATTTAAATATTTTTGTGAAGTGGAAGAGTCTGGCTATATCATTATTATCAGCGACTGGGAAAGTAATAAACTCACGAGTCAGTGTAAACCACGGAGGGAAGAGTCAGCGTATGCATTCTGGCAATGTGGCCTGCTTTGGAATGAGGTTTTTCTGTAACTTCCAAAAAAGAAGTGATAGTAGCGTTGATGTACATGGCAATGACAATTGTCATAACTGTTTTTATTTTACTGTACACAAATGAAGAATTATTAACTCTGACTAGTGGTATTTTACAAAGTACTCATGATGTCATTTTAAGTGAATGAAATGGAGGATAATTTCTGGATTTTTGCCTATGTTATTTAAATATACTACACTTTGGTTTTAGAGAATAGCAAGGGAAACTCCAGATTAAATAACAAGTTAAACAGACTTCTAAATTTTATTTTTTCTGACTCAGTCTACACCATTATACTGCATTATCAGCAATAACAAGAAAGTGAATCAAAAAAACATTCTAGCTGCATAAAATATGCTACTCTTTAAATACTACAGTAAGAAAAAATATTTTTAAAAGACTTTCAAATGCAGGAACTCTAAACCTCAGTCACAAATTAGTTTGCATTTCTTCAGGTGTCGAAAAACATCACTTACATATCTCAAAATTGTTCTAATTTGTCCTTCTTTAAAAAGAAACCTTTAATGAATCAATTCCAAAGTGCGGATTTGGGGTGGGGGGGCTGAAATTTCATATTTAAACTAAATGGATCTTTTAGAATAGCATTGAGTGGATCGGTGTGATACCTCAACTACCAATGTTACCAACATCCCAGCTCTCCTCTCCCTGAGCCCTCTCACCTCTATCACACGTACACAAACCCATATTTATTTGTATATTTTGCCCAGCTTGCTCTGAATAAGGGAAATGGGATAAAAAGCAAAATTTCCTCTCCTGTCATGGTTTGTTTCCCAGGGTCTCTTTTATCCATGCATTTTCCCCAATTATTTACTAACTCATTAAAATATTTTATTCTTACTGACTTTACAAGAGTAGAGCTGGTAAATGTTTAAGAATGAAGCAGAAGATCAAGCGTACACAGCTGCACCCTAGATTCAAAACCTGAATGATTCTGTAGCATCTGTGGTCATGGGAAGACAGTTGAACACAATGAACTCCCCATGCAAAGCAAGAGACTTACTGGGAAGACAAGAACAAGGGAGCTAAGATTGCCCTCCAAGAGAAAAATATTTCTTACTAACTACTTTGTGTGTATGTGCGCGATTGAATGACTGTCCTCTACAGCTCCACAGATGAAATGTGTTCTTGCTAATAAAAGGGAAAACTTTTTAAACATCTCAAGTGCAAGAAGAATAAAATCATCAGTTCTCTTCTATAACATTATAATCAAAAGAGTTTGAAAATACTCTCCAAAAGTGATTTATACAAATAAATGTTTCAAAATCTCAAAGGTTCCACCACAGTAATTAAAGGTGTAACTTTCACATTTATTTTGCAATTCATGTCTCTGGAGGCTCATTTAAGGTACTTTTTCACAACAATATTAATTTATTTCTTTGTGCTACATCTTACAAGATATGAAGTTAACATCTATGATGTCCTTGCTTTCAAATGTAGATTTTGCCTTTCTAAATCTTGCTTGCTGGAAGAGCTGCGTATGACATGCATTCACAACCCCACATAGTATTTTTACACAGCCTCATTCATAACACACACTCCCAGTCGCAATACGCACAGAAATACAGACACCCTGTTTTCAGAGTATCGTGGGCATCAGCTCTAGGTTATCGGGGTGACCCAGAATATTTGAAATGAATATACCACTCAGAAATCTTAAAATCTTGAGATCATCATCTTGAATTCAAGTAAATTCAACAATGTTTACCTGTTTGAAATTAGTAAATAGGATTATTCACACATCTGCCTTTTTGAATATCTAATTAAATCATGTTATATCTGTGCTACTTGGATACAAAACCGTTAAGAGATTACAAAAGGAGAAACGTGGCCAAAATTAACACCAGACGCTCTGTGTGCTGGAGGACTCATTTTAGCCAACACTCTTACCGAATGCTTTCTTGAGAGTTGCAGAGAAGTGCTGGATCTTCCTGGACTTTTGTTGTCTTCTGGATGCCTCCCTCATGGCCCCCAGATTCTAAGTAACCTAGTTAGCATATCCCCTTTGCATGTAAAAAGGGATGTATACTGTAACCTGAGGCCAGGCCCACCTTAATTAACATTTCAAATCAGAGACTCTAAGCAGATATTTTACAGAGGTAGAAAAAGGCAAAGAAACTGGCAGGGTGGGATAAAGCCAAGCCTATGGAGGCCTAATTTAGTGAGCATTATTAAACAAAGATTTCCTAAAGAGATAGCAAAGAGAGAAATGGATTTCTTCATCGAGTAATGAGCATTAAGAAACTAAGCTCATGTCTTTTAAAATGGGAATAGCTGTGTCTGATTTTATTTCTTCAAAATAGCTTAGATCCCAAAAAGAAACTGGACAACAACCTAATGGGGGCTACTTATGAAGTCTTGTACAGATACCCCTCTCCACCTCCACCAGCACCTCCTCCCCCAGAAAAAGACCCCAAATTTAACCCTTTGTTTGTCTAGAAATGCATTTTACTATGAACAAATAGACTATGTGGAATTATTGAGAGGTTTGAACCTATGTAGAAGTGTTAACTGAACCAATCAGAACCCAGAGTGTTTTGTTACTGTTGTTTTTAACTTTAAGCATCTCATTCTTTCTTTCTGTTAGTCTGGAGGGCTTCTAGAATCCATCAGATCATGCTAGTGTTTGGAGGATGAGAGTCAAAATATTGAGCACAATTAATTAATACACTTTGTTACTGTGCATCCAAAATCAGTCAAGTATACATTATTATTACCTTTTTAAAATTTTTGAGCAACACATGCTTTGGAGGCAGGTGGGGTATAAATTATACATAAATAAGTAAAAAAAAAAAAAATCATCTCTGTAGAATTGAACCTACTAAATGTTTCACTCCCAGTATGGAGTGCCTACAGTCATACACCCAGTCACCACCCAGGAGAAAAGTCATGGAATTAAGTTTTAATTATTTAGTGCCAATAAAAAAAATTTTTAGTTGCTCAGGAGTTTTTTCCTAT
This sequence comes from Sciurus vulgaris, assembly GCF_902686455.1. Lineage (NCBI taxonomy): Eukaryota > Metazoa > Chordata > Mammalia > Rodentia > Sciuridae > Sciurus > Sciurus vulgaris. The sequence goes on from NC_136461.1 coordinate 70,451,487, forward strand.
TCCATACCACTCTCACTGTGACTCTAACAATTTATAGATTTTGACCACATCAAAATGGTGAACATCAAATGTCTTCACTTGTGATCAGTTTCAGAGATGGAAGTAGCACCTTATCTGCTCACACAATGACAATGACAATATTGATGATTCTTTGAAGATCTTTCTCATGTTGCTTGGATCAAATATTTGAGTACTTGTGCCAGTTGGAATAGTTGAATAAACTCCAGGTAAGTCTCTGGAGTGATAGGAACAGATGAATTTCTTCAAAAGCAAAAATATGCCTTTTTTCACCCTATAGCTAGAATCATTATTTGAAGATATCCTGCTCCAATCAAATAGCTCAGGCAAAATCTTAGAACTAGACATTTTCCTCAGATCACCAAAGTGCAAAGAAGCACAAAACTCCAGACATGGTACACAGTGGGCACATGTACTTTTTGCTTTTTCAGTGCCTGTGGCAGACATTATTAATCAATCACAGCCTTTTCTGCATAATTAAGATGAAGCCTCAGAATCCTTTATGTAAGTATCTTCGAAATTCCAGGCAATAGTATAGCACAGTTATAACTTTTGTCATGTCAGTACTAAGTAAATAGTATTTCCTAAAATGTTTTAATTGATAGTTTTGGTTAATTGTGAGCCATAAGAAAAATGTACGTTTTTCATAATATCCATGAAATCATGATTTTAATATGTTCTAGCATCAACTCAAAATACTAAAGACTAGAACCATATCTAAATATCATCTAATTCAGATGTGGGTGAAGCTCAAACTATCATTCATTCTGAGACAAACTGTTCTCTAGTTGTGAATCTGTGAAATGAAACATATGATGTGTTTCCAAAATATAATAGTGGGACAGGCCCAAAAAGACATTCCCATTTTAAAAGAAAGAAAAAAAAAAAAAAAAAGAAAAGAAAAGTAAAGAAAGAAAGAAATGAAGGAATAGGTAACAACAGGTCCAGAGCAATTCCAAAACTGTAAGGGTTGAGAACAATTCTTTTTGATTCAAGGCTCTGCCTTGGGGACCCATTGGGGCAGAGGTCCTGTTTCCAGACTGACAGGGAAAGTGGCCCAGATTCCATGGCTTTGGGAGGTCCTGTGCCAGTTCTCCATAGTGCCTCTGCCACTTGTACAGCTTTGTCATTGAGTCATTTGCCTGAGGTTCTCTTGGACTGGAATGGAACACTGTGGATCTATCCATCTGAAGTCTAGAGGAAGACCCCACTCCTTAGGCAGTTGTCCAATTGGCCTACGTGGCTCTCGAAAGCATCCTCTGAAGGAAAGATGGATGCAGACACTCCACAGCTGTGATGGGAGTTGCTCACTATTACAGGGCCCACTGGAGGCCCACCTGGGACAGGGAAGGAACACCACCATGGAATGCAGTGACCAGATCCTTGAAAGGTGCAGAGCAACAAGGGCCTACATCCTTTCCTTTGAAATGACTATTTCCTAGACCCTGGCACTCCTGTTCTGTAATAGAAGTAGCAGTCACAGTAATCTCTGAAATTGTTTTGTGGATCATTTTCCCTTGTCTTTGTGACTAGAAGCTGACTCATCCACACTAGTCTCCTTCTTATATGATAATACCTCCTTGGTGTTCTCCCCTCAACATGTTTCATCACTTTCAGAATATTAAGGAGATGAGAATTTTCTAAAATTTAATTTGTTCTTTCTTAGATATACATGACAGTAGAGTGAATTTTGACATATTATACATATGTTGAGTATAACTTACTCTAATTAACATATAACACATGGAGTATAACATTCTTGTGGTTGTACACAATGTGGGGTTACAGTGGCCCTGTGTTCATACATGAACACAGGAAAGTTATGTCTGCTACATTCTACTATCTTCCTTATCCCCATCCCCACTCCCTTCCCTTCCTTCCTGTTTGTCCAATCTAATGAACTTCTTTTTATTCTTCTCTCCACCTCACTTATTGTGTCAGCATCCACATATCATTCAGAACATTCAGTCTTTGAATTTTGAATTGAAGTCTTTGACTTATTTTACTTAGCATGATAGTCTCCAGTTCCATCCATTTACCAGTAAATGACACAATTTTATTCTTCTTTATGGATGAATAATATTCCATTGTGTATATATACACCACATTTTCTTAATCCATTCATCTGTGGAAGAACACTTATGTCAGTACTATAGCTTAGTTCTCATGATTGAGCTGCTATAATGCTGGTGTGGTTGCATCACTGTAGTATGCTGATTTTAAGTCCTTTAGGTATAGACTGAGGACTGGGATAACCAGGTCAAATGGTGGTTCCATTCCAAGTTTCCTGAAGAATCTCCATACTACTTTCCATAGAGATTGCACCAATTTGCAGTTCCACCAGCAATGTATGTGTGAATCTTTTCCCAAACATCCTCCCCAACATTTATTATTTTTTGTATTCTTGATAATTGTCATTCTGATTGGAGGGGTGAAATCACAAAGTAGTTTTAAATTGCATTTCTCAAATTGTTAGAGATGTTGAACATTTTTCCATATATTTATTGGTCATTGGTATTTCTTCTTTTTTTTTAATTTATTATTATTTTAAACAAATGGGATACATGTTTTTTCAGTTTGTACATGGAGTAACAGCATACCATTTGCATATTCATATATTTACATAGAGTAATGATGTTTGATTCATTTCGTTATTTTTTTCCTCCCCCCACCCCTCCCACCTCTCTTTTCCCTCTATACAGTCCCACCTTCCTCCATTCTTGCCCCCCTCCCACCCCCCATTATGTGTCATCATCCGCTTATCAGGGAGATCATTCCTCCTTTAGATTTTTGAGATTGGCTTATCTCACTTAACATGATATTCTCCAATTTCATCCATTTGCCTGCAAATGCCATAATTTTTTTATTCTTTGTAGCTGAGTAATATTCCATTGTACATATATACCACAGTTACTTTATCCATTCATCAACTGAAGGGCATCTAGGTTGGTTCCACAGTCTGGCTATTGTGAATTGAGCCACTATGAACATTGATGTGGCTGTATCTCTGTAGTATGCTAATTTTAAGTCCTTTGGGTATAGGCCAAGGAGTGGGATAGCTGGGTCAAATGGTAGGTCCATTCCAAGTTTTCTAAGGAATCTCTACACTGCTTTCCAGAGTGACTGCAATAATTTGCAGTCCCACCAGCATTATATGAGTGTACCTTTTTCCCCACATCCTCTCCAACATCTATTGTTGCTTGTATTCTTCATAATCACCATTCTAATTGGGGTGAAATGGAATCTTAGTGTAGTTTTGATTTGTATTTCTCTTATTACTAGAGATGTTGAACATTTTTTTCATATGTTTGTTGATTGCTTGTAGCTCTTCTTCTGTGAAGTGTCTGTTCATTTCCTTAGCCCATTTGTCGATTGGATTATTTGTATTCTTGGTGTAGAGTTTTTTGAGTTCTTTATAGATTCTGTAGATTAGTGCTTTATCTGAAGTATGTGTGGCAAAGATATTCTCCCACTCTGTAGGCTCGCTCTTCGCATTGCTGATAGTTTCCTTTGCTGAGAGAAAGCTATTTAGTTTGAATCTATCCCAGTTATTGATTCTTGCTTTTATTTCTTGTGCTATGGAAGTCCTGTTAAGGAAGTCTCATCCTAAGCCAACAAGTTGAAGATTTGGACCTACCTTTTCTTCTATAAGATGCAGGGTCTCTGGTCTGATTTCAAGGTCCTTGATCCATTGTGAGTTGATTTTTGTGCAGGGTGAGAGATAGGGGTTTAGTTTCATTCTGTTGCATATGTATTTCCAGTTTTCCCAGCACCATTTGTTGAAGAGGCTATCTTTTCTCCATTGCGTATTTTGGGCACCTTTGTCTAGTATGAGAAAATTGTATTATTTGGGTTTGTGTGTGTGTCCTCTATTCTGTACCATTGATCTACCTATCTATTTTGGTGCCAATACCATGCTGTTTTTGTTACTATTGCTTTGTAGTATAGTTGAAGGTCTGGTATTGCAATACCCCCTGTTTCATTCTTCCTGCTAAGGATTGCTTTAGCTATTCTGGGTTTCTTATTCTTCCAGATGAATTTCATGATTGCTTGCGCTATTTCTGTGAGGTAAGTCATTGGGATTTTAATTGGAATTGCATTGAATCTGTATAGCACTTTTGGTAGTATGGCCATTTTGACAATATTAATTCTTCCTATCCAAGAATATGGGAGATCTTTCCATCTTCTAAGGTCTTCTTTAATTTCTTTCTTCAATGTTTTGTAGTTTTCATTGTAGAGATCTGTTACCTCTTTGGTTAAATTGATACCCAAGTATTTTATTTTTTTGAGGCTATTACAAATGGAGTTGTTTTCCTCATTTCCCTTTCAGCTGTTTCGTCGTTTGCGTATAAAAATGCTGTAGATTTATGTGTGTTGATTTTATAGCCTGCTATTTTGCTGAATTCATTGATGAGGTCTAGAAGTTTTCTGGAGGAGGTTTTTGGATCCTCTAAATATAGAATCATGTCATCTGCAAATAGTGACAGCTTAAGTTCCTCTTTTCCTATTCGTATCCTTTAATTTCTTTAGTCTGCCTAATTGCTCTGGCTAGAGTTTTGAGGACAATGTTGAATAGAAGTGATGAAAGAGGACATCCCTGTTCCCGTTTTTAAAGGGAATGGTTTCAGTTTTTCTCCATTAAGAATGATGTTGGCCACGGGCTTAGCATAAATAGCCTTTACAATGTTCAGGTATGTTCCTACTAACCTTATTTTTTCTAGTGTTTTGAGCATGAAGGGGTGTTGTATTTTGTCAAACACTTTTTCTGTGTCAATTGAAATAACCATATGATTCTTATCCTTAAGTCTATTGACATGATGAATTACATTTATTGATTTACGAATGTTGAACCATCCTTGCATTCCAGGAATGAGCCCCACATGATCGTGGTGCACAATTTTCTTAATATGTTTTTGGATATGGTTTGCCAATATTTTGTTAAGGATTTTTGCATGTACATTCATCAAGGATATTGGTCTGAAATTTTCTTTCCTTGATGTGTCTTTGCCTGGTTTGTGTATGAGGGTGATATTAGCTTCATAGAATGAGTTCAGTAGGGTACCCTCCTTTTCTATTTCCTGGAATACTTTGAGAAGTATTGGAATGAGTTCTTCTTTGAAGGTCTTGTAGAACTCGGCTGAGAATCCGTCTGGTCCTGGGCTTTTCTTGGATGGTAGATTTTTAATGGCTTCTTCTATTTCATTGCTTGATATTGATCTGTTTAAATCGTCCTCCTGGTTCAGTTTGGGAGGAGCACATGTCTCTAGAAATTTGTCAATGTCTTCGGTAGTTTCTATTTTGTTGGAATACAGATTTTCAAAGTAGCTTCTCATTATATTCTGTATCTCAGTGGTGTCTGTTGTGATATTTCCTTTTGCATCATGTATTTTAGTAATTTGAGTCTTCTCTCTCCTCTTTGTTAGTGTGGCTAAAGGTTTATCTATTTTGTTTACTTTCTCAATGAACCAACTTTTTGTTTTGTCAATTTTTTGAATAGTTTCTTTTGTTTCAATTTCATTGATATCTGCTCTGATTTTAATTATTTCCTGTCTTCTACTACTTTTGCTGTTATTCTGTTCTTCTTTTTCTAGGGCTTTGAGCTGTAATGTTAGGTCATTTAATTGTTGACTTTTCATTCTTTTCTGGAATGCGCTCCATGCAATGAAATTTCCTGTTAGTACCGCTTTCTTAGTGTCCCAGAGATTTTGATATGTTGTATCATCGTTCTCATTGACCTCTAAGAATTTTTTAATCTCCTCCCTAATGTTTTTTGTTATCCATGTTTCATTCAATAGCATATTATTTAGTCTCCAAGTGTTGGAGTAATTTCTTTTTTTTATTTTGTCATTGATTTCTACTCTTAGTCCATTATGATCTGATAGAACACAAGGAAGTATCTCTATTTTTTTGCATTTCCTAAGGGCTGCTTTGTGGCATAACACATGGTCTATTTTCGAGAAGGTTCCATGTGCTGCTGAGAAGAAAGTGTATCTGCTCGTTGATGGATGGAACATTCTATATATGTCTATTAGGTCTGAGTTATTGATTGTGTTATTGAGTTCTATGGTTTCTTTGGTTGGATTTTGTTTGGAAGATGTATCTAGTGGTGACAGCGGTGTGTTAAAGTCACCCAGAATTATTGTGTTGTGGTCTATGTGATTCTTGAAATTGAGAAGGATTTGTTTGATGTACAGGGATGCACCATTGTTTGGGGCATAAATATTTACTATCGTTATGTCCTCCTGATTTACGGTTCCCTTAAGCAGTATGAAATGTCCTTCTTTATCCCTTCTGACTAACTTTGGCTTGACGTCCACTTTATCTGATATAAGGATGGAAACCCCCGCCTTTTTACTGAGTCCATGTGTGTGGTGGGTTTTTTCCCATCCTTTCACTTTTAGTCTGTGGATGTCTTTTTCTATGAGATGAGTCTCTTGCAGGCAGCATATTGTTCCATCTTTCTTTTTAATCCATTCTGCCAGTCTATGTCTTTTGATTGATGAGTTTAGGCCATTAACATTCAGGGTTATTATTGAGATATGATTTGTATTCCCAGTCATTGGGCTTATTTTTAGTTTTTAAGTTGGGTTGGTTTCTCCTTTGAGTGGTTTTTCTCTAAGGTAATTCCTCCCTTTGCTGACCTACATTGTTGTTTTTCATTTCCTCCTCATGGAATATTTTGTTGAGAACATTCTGTAGCACAGGCTTTCTATTTGTAAATTCTTTTAACTTTTGTTTATCATGGAAGGATTTTATTTCATCTTCAAATATGAAGGTTAGTTTTGCTGGATATAGGATTCTTGGTTGGCAACCATGTTCTTTCAGAGCTTGAAATATGTTATTCCAAGCCCTTCTAGCTTTTAGATTCTGGGTTGTGAAGTCGGCCGCTCTCCGTACTGGTTTCTCCCTATATAATCTGATGCTCTTCTCTCGCGGCCTTCAAAATCCTATCTTTATTTTGAATGTTAGGCATTTTCATTATAATGTGCCTTGGTGTGGATCTGTTGTGATTCTGTGCATTTGGTGTTCTGTAAGCCTCTTGTATTTGATTTTCCATTTCATTCTTCAGGTTTGGGAAATTTTCTGATATTATTTCATTGAATAGGTTGTTCATTCCTTTGGTTTGTATCTCTGTGCCTTCCTCAACCCCAATCCCAATAATTCTTAAATTTGGTCTTTTCATGATGTCCCATAGTTCTTGGAGATTCTGTTCATGATTTCTTACCATCTTCTCTGTTTGGGCGACTTTATTTTCAAGATTAAATATTTTGTCTTCTTTGTCTGAGGTTCTGGCTTACAAGTGGTCTAGTCTGTTGGTGATGCTTTCCATTGAGTTTTTTATTTGGTTTATTGTCTCCTTCATTTCAAGGATTTCTGTTTGTTTTTTTTTTTTTGAAAATCTCTATCTCTTTGTTGAAATGATCTTTTGCTTCCTGCAGGTGCTCTTTCAGCTTATTGGGATTATCATTCAGTGCCTGCATTTGCTCTCTTATCTCATCCTTTGCTTCGCGAATCATCTTAATCATGTATAATCTGAAGTCCTTTTCTGACATTTCTTCTAAAATATTGTCATTGGATTCTATTACTATAGAATCTAGATTTGTTTGAATGATTTTCTTCCCTTCTTTTTTCATGTTGTTCATGTATCTTCCCCTCTAGCAGTGCAGATCTGGGGTATTGCAGAATCCCCCTATAGGCTTATAGTGGCCCTATAGGTTTCCAAAATCCTTTCTCTAAGGGGAGATCAATATTAGCAGTGCCCAAGTCAGACACTATTCAATCCTGGACCAAATATCCCCTATGGGGACAATAACAAAATTGTCATAATAAACAAAATAAGTTCAAATGTTATCTTCGGTAAAACAAACAGGTTTGCAATAAGGTCTGCAGTTTCTAATGGAGGACAAAGAGGATGTAGAGGAATGTAGAATGTGGCTGTTAATGGGATAAGAAAAGAATAAACAGAAGTTCTAGAAAATAGGTTGAGAGTGTAATCAAAAGAAATCGGATGTTAGCATGCAAAAAAGGGAGAAAGAGACTCTGAGGGAACAGGTAAACAAAAGGGAAAGAAAGCAAGAAAAGTAAAGAAATAAAAACAAATTTTTTAAAAAAGGAGAAAAAAGAAAATCTACTGTATATACTGTCATATACTAATGAAACCTCCCAGTGTTCACTAGCCTGATGCATGAGAGATACCTGACAATGAGCCTCAAGCCTCCAGCAGGCATTGCAGGATGGGATTTGCCCCACCCATAGCTCAGAGCTATGGCTTCCAGGATTATCCAAGATGGCTGCTCTGGTTTTGAAATGTGTTGGTAAATGGGGAGCTGCAGCTCAGGGGTGGAAGTGGTCAGCTGGAGGTCCTGGAGACAGGATGCAGTTGGTCCGGCAGTGGTCCTGGAGGTCCGGTGTGTTTGGTGTGGTTGTAGGATCCTGGAGGCCGGGTACAATCAGTCGGTCTGGGGTCCTGGTGATAGGGCGCAGTCAGTTGGTCTGGGGGTCCTGGCGGCAGGGAGCAGTCAGTTGATGTAAGGGCCCCAGAGGTAGTGAGTGATGGGTCGGGCTAAGGGATCCTGGAGACGGGGCTCAGTCAGTTTGGCCAGGGGTCCTACGGGGCCTGGCTGTTGTCTCAAAATGGTGACAGCCACGTGTAATCAAACCAAAGGCAGGTAGTTCAACTCCTTCCCACGACGGCCTGAGGCTGGCCCTGACTCAGGTGCTCTTTCCACCAATATTTCTTCTTCTGTGAAGGGTCTATTCAGTTCCTTTGCCTATTGATTGGGTTTTGTTTTGTTTTGTTTCTGGTGTTAAATTTTTTGAGTTCTTTATATATCCTGGAGATTAATGCTCTATCTGAGGTACAGGTGGCAAAGCTTTTCTACCATTATGTAGTCTCTCTCTTTACATTCTTCATTGTTTTCTTTGCTGTGAAGAAGCTTTTTAGTTTGGTACTATCCCATTTATTGATTCTTGATTTTACTTCTTTCACTTAAGGAGTCTTGTTGAGGAGGTCAGTTCCTCAGCCAACATGATGGAGAGTGGGGCCTACATTTTTTTTCTAGTAGGTAAAAGGAATCTGGTCTAATGCCTAGGTCCTTGATTCATTTTGAATTGAGTTCTGTGCAGGGTAAGAGATAGGAATTGAATTTCATTCTACTAGGAATGGATTTCCACTTTTCCCAGTACCATTTGTTAAAGAGGCTATCTTTTCACTAGTGTATATTTATGGTGTCTTCGTCTTGTATGAGGTAACTGTCTTTATGTGGGTTTGTCTCTGTGTCTTCCATTTTGTACCATGGGTCTTCATGTCTGTTTTGGTGTCAATACCATGCCATTTTTGTTACTATATCCCTGTAGTATAATTTAAATTCTGGTATCGTGATGCCTCCTGTTCACTCTTCTGGCTAAGAATTGATTTGGCTATTCTAGGGCTCTTGTTTTTCCAAATGAATTTCAAGACTGATTTTTCTATTTCTACAAAGACCATCATTGGAAATTTAATGAGAATTGCATTAAATCTGATTAGCACTTTTGGTAGCATGGCCAAATGCTACCAAAATGGCAAATATTAATTCTGCCAAATCAATAACAAGTGATCTTTCCATCTTCTAAGGTCTTCTTCAATTTCTTTATTTAGTGTTCTGTAGTTTTCATTGTAGCAGTCTTTCATTTTTTTTTTTTTGTTAAATTTATTCCCAAGAATTTTTTTTTGAGACTATTATGAATTGGATAGTCTTCCTAATTTCTCTTTCAGTTGATTCATCATTGGTGTATAGGAATGCAATTGATTTAGAGTTGTTAATTTTATATCTTGCTATTTTGATGAATTCATTTATGAGGTCTAGAAACTTTCTGGTGGAGTTTTTTGGGTCTTCCATATACATAGAATCATGTCATCAGCAAATAGGGATAGTTTGAGCTCTTCTTTTCCTTTCCATATCCCTTTAATTTCATTCTTTTGCCTAATTTTTCTGGCAAGAATTTCAAGGACTATGTTGAATAGAAATGGTTAAAAAAAAAAAAAAAACAAAAAAAACAACTCTGTCTTGTTCCAGATTTTTGAGATAATGAGTTTAGTTTTTCTCCATTTAGAATGATGTTGCCCTTGGGATTAACATATCTAGCTTTTACAATGTTGATGTATGTTCATAATACCGCTAGTTTTTCTAATTATTGAGCATGAATGGATGCTGTGTTTTGTCAAATGTTTTTTTTGAATCTATTGAAATAATAATGTGATTCTTGTCTTTAAATCTATTGATGTGATGAATTTTGTTTATTGCTTTTTGTACATTGAAACAACATTTCATCCCTGGAATGAACCTCACTTGATCATGGTGTACTATCTTTTAAATATGTTTATGTATGCATTTTATTTTATTAGGAACTTATGCATATATGTTTATTAGGATATTAGTCTGATGTTTTCTTTACTTGATGTGTCTTTGGTTTTGGTATCAGGGTAATACTAGCTTCACAGAATAAGTATGGAAGGGTTCTCTTCTATTGCACAAAATAATTTGAGGAGTGTTGGTATAATTTCCTGTATTAAATTTGATGAAAAAAAAAATGTATGCAAGTTATTTCTCTCTTCTTGCATTTTACTATAAGCATTCAAGAGAAGCCAAGACATGTCTTTAACCACTTGCATAGAAACTTCTTGGGTCAAGTATTTTATTTCGTCACTCACAGGGGATCTCTCCCACAAAATTCTAGGACACAACCACAACACAGTCAAAGTCTTTAACAGTTCGTGATAAGGAGTTGCCTGTCCTTCAACTTACTATAATGTGTTCTGCATTTCGGTCTTTCATAGAAATGGGTGTTTATTATCTATATTTCTAACAAGATTCTGCTTACAAGTACTAACACAATTTCTAAGAAGACTGGCGGTTTCTCTATAGTTCCCCCCTGATTCTAAGCCCTCACCAAAATCTCCCTTTGGGCTCTGTCCATGAGAAAGTAGCCTTATTCTGGCATGCATCTAAAATTTTTCCAGTCTCTACTCACTCCCAAGTTTCAGCTCTCTCCATATTTTTGGATTTTTGTCAAGACAGCAACATCAAACCTTGACGCCACAATTTGTTTTAGTCTATTTAAACTGCTCTAAGAAAATATGATGAGGCTATGTTACAGGACATTAACAGCATTCATAAGAGCTCTGCATTTGGGAAGTGAATAGACTGTGGGTATGGAGACCTTCTGAATGATACTAATGATCAACAGAACACCCAAGACTAGATAATTTGTAAAAGACATCAACTTATTTGGCTAATGGTTCTGGAGTCCAGAAATTCCAAGAACATGGAGAAACTTTTCCAAGAGCATCTTAGGAGAAACTTTGTGCTGCATCATTGATGGAGGAAGGCAACAGAGGTCAGGGGCAGGAAGGGAGAAAGAGCTGAACTTACTTCCATGCCGTTACTCACATGATAACCAACCCACTCGTACAATATCAAAATTAATTACCTAATATCCTCTCACTATATATAATGGGTTATATATAGTATAACCCATTCAGAAAAAAAAAAATGCTGTCTTTTTCATTTTACAAGGGAGGAAGCAGAGACCCTGGGAGATTAAATAGCTTGTTCAAGATTAGTTGGTTATTAAATTGGCAGAACTGAGACTTGAATCTAGGAAATCAGAGCATTTATAGGGAACTTACCTTGCCTTTCACATTCAAGAGATTCTCAAAATGTTGTTACCAAGTTTGTTCATTATAGCAGATAATGCTTATTAATTTGGGTAATATTTTAAGATTCTTCTTCAGTATTTCTGAACTTGCAGATCCCTACCATCCCTGCACTGTTTGAAACAATGATCTATGTGACCTTGCTTACAGATCTAAAGATTCAAAATCTGAAAAGATTTGAGCTGACAGTTACAGCCAAGAATATCATAGCTATTGTTTCATATAGGGAAACATAAAGCTAGAAATTTCAGCTAGGATATTGAGGAAACCAAGAGAGCAACAGATGTGAATGTAGAGTCACAAAACCATTAAAATCATTTTATTTCCTTTAGCTATAAAATATTTTAGTTCTCTTTGGTCAGTTTCTTACAGGATAGTATAACTTAGTTATATTTCCTTTTGACTCATATGAAGAGTATAAAAGCTTTGATTTCTAGCCAAAATTTGAGTCCTGATTTAACCATTTACTTAATGATCACCCTTTTGATTCTTTATCACCTCATCTGTACAATGGACTTTTCATTTGTTGTAAGAAGGAAATAAAACATTTTGTTTAAAGTACCTAGCATAACCCCTGGAAAACAATCTTACTGACAAACGCTAGACTCTTTCTCTGGAATGTGAATATGCTAATACATAACACACCTACTATTTAATCTAGTTGAAAACTTTTTCTTGAGTAATTACCAAGTAGTAGATACTACCCCACTTAGACTCCAGTGAGGAAGTTAAGTGCTAAGTTCCATTGTTTGATGTAAAAACTGTAGGTTTCAAAATCACATAGACCAGGAATCAACAAAGTATACTTGCTAATCTCATATTTTTTCTGGTTGTGAAATAATAAAATTTATTAAGTTTACATTGTATTCTATGAATAAATCCCAACAAAGGAATCCAAAATGAGCAGCAAGAAAAATCATCAGATAAAACGATATTGTGATGATACACAAAATTGTTTTCTGGCAGGTAGTCTATGCTAGAAAGTAAATGCCATGAGTAGAATTTGGGGAAAAATCATAAGAATGGTAAAAGGAATTTTACAAAAGGAGAAAAATGAAGTTCAGATTTTGGAAGTTCAAACCATGTGCAATAAATATTTTAGGAAGAAGGAACAGAAAAGGTACAATATGAAAAAAAAAATGCAAGAAATTATTCTCAATTCCAAAGAGATTATTTGTTCCAAAAATCAAGAGTTCATATCATGTTCTAGCCAAACTTAAAAATAAAGCCATATTTCGTAATAGCTAGTGAAGTTGGAAACTTCAAAGATACAAAAGTGTTCTACAAGCATCTAGGGGGTCAGCAAAGCAGTTTCTGTAAGAAAAGAAAATCAGGCATGCTTTCGCATTGGTGCAACCTAAAGAATAGAAAATGAAGCAACAACTACAGCATCCCAAAGAAAAATGTTTGGACCCAAGCATTATATTTCCAACCAAATTTTCATTAACTTATGAGGACAGAAGAAAGTCCTTGATGTGCAGTGACTTAAAACCATGTCAACCAGTTCATGCTATTTTTAGGGTAAACTTTTAAACTGCCAGAAAATTCACTCCAAAATGATGAAATCCAATTAGAATTAAAATGAGAACATTGTGGCTGAAAACGATTGTCTGGTTGAAAAATAAAAATCTGTTAACTATCTTGAGATAGATTTTAATAATTTTTTAGCATAATTAAGATTTCATAACAGTTTCCTTTCAAATTTGGAAAAAACAATAGTTAAAGTCACAGAGTTCATATCCTCTACTGAGAAGCAAATTCTGAGAAGAGGTATATGGCAGGAGCTTTGGGAAAGCATGAAAAATCTTTACATTTACAAAGGCAAGTAGAAATTTTTAAAATTGATCCCAATGATCAATTAATCATGTCCTTCTAAAAATTTTAACATAAACATTAGGAGAAGCCGAAAGTAGAAGTTACTGTTAGGAAGAGCAGGTACAAATGAGCAGTTTGTGGCTTCAATATGGCTGCCTTGCTTTACCACCTGCCCCACTGATCAGAATTGATCTGCCTTTCTAAAAATCCAGCATAGTTCCAAAAAAGAGGACTAATATAAGGCTTTTCTATCTTTGGATGGGTAAGCACCTAGAGATTCACATAAAACAGCCCCAAGGAGAAAGTTATGAAGTATTGAATTTCGGGAATAATGTGGTCTCCAGAGGGTTATAGCTTTCTAGAGATAAGTTTAAAATTGGTATCAGATCTAAGTTATGGCGCATGTTTTCAGAAGTAGCTGAATGGTGCACTGTGACTTATTGCACGTGAGGTCTGTGTGACTCTATGGCTGTCAGACCCCAGCTTACTTCTCTTCACTTTGGGAGTGCCTCTAGGTAGGATCCTGTAGCACCCAAATTAATTACTAATGTGTTTAGGAAGAAAAATAATCATATATCTTTAGGCTCAGCAACCTAAGATAGTTATCACTCAGAGTAGATAAAACAGAATTATGATTTGGAACTGTTGGGAAGATTAAACGGCCAAAACAAAAAAGAAGTAAAAGCTCCTTAGAACATGCAAATGTGGAATTCAGATATACACAAACACTGATTTGTTGGATTTAAAATACTGAATTATTATCTAAATATGCTGTATAATAAAAATATGAGTATGGGCTGGGGATGTAGCTCAGTTGGTAGAGTGCTTGCCTTGCAAGCACAAGGTCCTGGGTTCAATCCCCAGCACCGCAAAAAAAAAAAAGAAAGTATGGGTATGATTAAAATGTGTATTAGGGACTTGAAAAACTGAATAGAATAAATTTTAATTTTAGAAGAAAGTATAATTAACAAAAAAAGAAATAAAGAGTATGGGGTCAAGTGAGATATGAAAAAACTAGCAGGAGATTAATCCATGTTTCAGAAAGATGAAAGAGAAATAGATGTGGAGCAATTAAACAAATCATTGAAAACTTTCCCAAAGTCAAGCAAAGAACTGAGCTTGTGGATTTGTGGATTGAAAGTGCCCATTGTGTTTTGGGTCAGTAACAGACACATATGTGGAGATATATACATAGATGGGTATCTTTTTTTCAGTTCTAAAGATGAGAAAATATTACATAGTTTTGAAGGGAAAGGACAAGTTACTGACAAAGGCAAACGAATCAAACTGACATCAGATTTCACACATTGCAAATTACAAGAAAGAACATTAGCTGTAGACTTCAGAGAGCCAGAAATTCAAACTAATAGTCCTATAAACGACAAGAAATCCTTCACCTGTTAGGATTAAAAATATTATTATGTTGTGCAATATTTAAAACAAGCATTGTTTTATGAAACATCAAAAGTAATATTTGAGGGGGCTTCATGATGGCAGACTAGAGAGTGGCTGCATTTCATTTCATGTTTCTCCAGGACTCAGGATTCAAGAAGAGGAGATATTGAGAGACTTGGGACCAACTCAATGCCACCGCATGAGTCTCTCCCGTTCGGGAGGTGTCCTGGGTGGGGCGGTCATCCCGGGATGCAGGGAACTTTGTGAAGTAGAGTTGCCCAATGAGACACCCCTCCCCCCGCTGGAGCAGTGAACTCGGAAAACTGGGAGCATCATAGAGGAGGCCGCTCAGCACGACGCTTGGACTTGGAGCAACCCACCGGAGCTCCAGGGGGCTGCCCAGAGGAGGAGCTGCGCAGTGAGCTGTTTGGACTCAGAGCAACCGCTCCTGAACACAAGGGGACTGCACAGAGGAGGAGGAGGAGCGTGGTGGGTTGCTTGGTCTCGGAGCGGCCGCATCAGAGCTCTGGATGGCTGCCTGGAGGAGGAGGCATGTGGCGGGTCCCTTGGACTCAGAGGGACCGCTTCTGAACACCCAGGGGGCTGGCTGGAGTAGGAGGATGAGCGTGGCGGGTCACTTGGACTCAGAGTGACTACACTAGGGCTACGGGTGGTTGTCAGGAGGAGGAGGTGTGCAGGGAGTTGCTTGGATTCCTAGCAACCGCACCAGAACACTGGTTGGCTGCCCAGAGGAAGAGGCGTGCAGCGGGTTGCCAGGACTCAGAGCGACTGTACAGGGCTCCAGGTGGCTGCTCAGAGGAGGGGTCACATAGCCAGGCGATTAGGTGCAGAGCACGGTCCCAGGACCTATGCGGCTTCTTGGTGGAAGAGAGAAAAGAACCAAATTACATTCAGGGGGAAACCAATATGGATATCAGCAGATTTTTCAATCAAGACCCTAAAAGCTAGAAGGGCCTAGAACAACATTTTTCAAGCCCTGAAAGAAAATGGATGCCAACCAAGAATCTTATACCCAGCAAAACTTACCTTCAAATTTGATAATGAAATAAAATCTTTCCATGATAAACAAAAGCTAAAAGAATTTACAAAAAGAAAGCCAGCATTACAGAATATTCTCAGCAAAATATTCCATGAGGAAGAGATGAAAAACAAAGAAACAAATCAGAAAAGCGAGGAATTATCCTAAAGGAATTGTCAAATAAAGGTGGAACCAAGTCGTGTCAAAAATAAATAAATAAATAAATAAATAAAATTAAATTTAAAAATGAACCAAAATACCGGGAATACAAATCATATCTCAATAATAACCCTGAATATTAATGGCCTGAACTCATCAATCAAAAGACATAGACTGGCAGATTGGATTAAAAAGAAAGATCCAAGAATATGTTGCCTGCAAGAGATTCACCTCATAGAAAGAGATACCCATAGACTAAAGGTGAAAGGATGGGGAAAAACATACGACGCACATGGACTCAGCAAAAAAGCTGGGGTATCCATCCTCATTTCAGATAATGTGGACATCAAGCCAAAGTTAGTCAGAAGGGATAAAGAAGGACATTTCATACTGCTTAAGGGAAGCATAGATCAGCAAGACATAACAATCATAAACTTCTATGCCCCAAACAGTGGCTCATCCATGTATGTCAAAAAAATTCTTCTTAAGTTCAGAAACCAAATAGACCATAACACAATAATACTAGGTGATTTTAACATGCTTCTCTCACCACTGGACAGATCTTCCAAACAAAAATTAAACAAAGAAACCATAGATCTCAAAAACACAATCAATAATTTAGACTTAACGGACATTTATAGAATATACCATTCAACCAAGAGCGAATACACTTGCTTCTCAGCAGCACATGGATCCTTCTCTAAAATAGTCCATATATTATGCCACAAAGCTAATATTAGCAAATACAAGAAGATAGAGACACTACCTTGTATTCTATCAGATCATAATGGATTGAAATTAGAAATAAATGAAAGAGTAAAAAACAGAAACTACTCCAATACCCGGAGATTAAACAATATGCTATGATATGATGAATGGATAACAGAAGATATTAGGAAGGAAATTAAAAAATTCTTAGAGGTAAATGAGAACAAAGAAACATATCAAAATCTCTGGGACACTATGAAAGCAGTACTTAGAGGAAAATTTATTTCATGGAGCGCATTCAATAAAAGAAGTAAAACTCAACAAATAAATGACCTAACACTACAGCTCAAAGCCTTAGAAAAAGAAGAGCAGACCAACACCAAAAGTAGTAGAAGACAGGAAATAGTTAAACTCAGAGCTGAAATCAACAAAATGAAACCAAAGAAACAATACAAAAAATTGACAAAATAAATAGTTGGTTCTTCGAAAAAATAAACAAAATTGATAAACCTTTAGCCACGCTAACAAAGAGAAGACGAGAGAAAACCCAAATCACTAAAATTCGGAATGAACAAGGAAATATCACAACAGACACGGTTGAAATACAAAACTAATTAGAAGCTATTTTGAATATTTATACTCTAACAAAATAGAAAATTTCGAAGACTTCAACAGGTTTCTAGAGACATATGAATTGCCTAAACTGAATGAGGAGGACATACACAATTTAAATAGACCAATTTCAAGTACTGAAATAGAAGAAGTCATCAAAAGCCTACCAACATAGAAAAGTTCCAGAACCAGATGGGTTCTCAGCCGAGTTCTACAAAACCTTTAAAGAAGAGCTCATTTTAATACTCCTCAAAGTATTCCTTGAAATAGAAGAGGAGGGAACCCTCCCAAACTCATTCCATGAAGCCAATATTACCCTGATACCTAAACCAGATAGAGACACATTGAGGAAAGAAAATTTCAGACCAATATACTTAATGAACATCAACGCAAAAATTCTCAACAAAATTTTAGCAAATCGCATACAAAAACATATTAAAAAGATAGTGCACTATGATCAAGTGGGTTTCATCCCAGGGATGCAAGATTGGTTCAACATCAGGAAATCAATAAATGTCATTCACCATATCAACAGACTAAAAGTTAAGAATCACATGATTATTTCAATAGATGCAGAAAAAGCATTTGATAAAATACAGCACCCCTTCATGCTCAAAACACTAGAAAAAATATGGATAGTGGGAACATTCCTTAACATTGTAAAGGCCATCTATGATAAGCCCATGGCTAATATCATTCTAAATGGTGAAAAACTGAAAGCATTCCCCCTAAAAACTGGAACAAGGCAGGGAAGCCCTATTTCACCACTTCTATTCAATATCGCCCTTGAAAGACAGGCCAGAGCAATTAGACAGACCAAAGAAATTAAAGGGATATGAATAGGAAAAGAAGAACTCAAACTATCTCTATGTGCTGATGATATGATTATATACTTAGATGAACCAGGAAATTCCACCAGAAAACTTTCAGAACTCATAAGTGAATTCAGTAAAGTAGCCGGATATAAGATCAATGTACATAAATCTAATGCATTTTTATACATAAGTGATGAATCTTTGGAAAGAATAATTAGGAAAACTACCCCATTCACAATAGCCTCGAAAAAAATAAAATACTTGGGAATCAATCTCACAAAAGAGGTGAAAGACCTCTACAATGAGAACTACAGAACACTAAAGAAAGAAATTAAAGAAAACCTTAGAAGATGGAAAGATCTCCCATGTTCTTGGATAGGAAGAATTAATATTGTCAAAATGGCCATACTACCAAAAGTGTTATACAGATTCAATGCAATTCCAATTAAAATCCCAATGACTTACCTCACAGAAATAGAGCAAGCAATTATGAAATTCATCTGAAAGAATAAGAAACCCAAAATAGCTAAAGCAATCCTTAGCAGAAAGAGTGAAGCAGGGGGTATCGCAATACCAGATCTTCAACTCTACTACAAAGCAATAGTAACAAAAATGGCATGGTATTGATACCAAAATAGAAAGGTAGATCAATGGTACAGAATAGAGGACACGGACACAAACCCAAATAAATACAATTTTCTCATACTAGACAAAGGTGCCAAAAATATACAATGGAGAAAAGATAGCCTCTTCAACAAATGGTGCTGGAAGAGTTGGAAATCCATATGCAACAGAATGAAACTAAACCCATATATCTCACCATGCACGAAACTCAACTCAAAATTTATTAAGGGCCTCAGAATTAGACCAGAGACCCTGCAGATTATAGAAGAAAAAGTAGGTCCAGATCTTCAACATGTCGGCTTAGGACCAGAGTTCCTCAACAGGACTCCCATAGCACAAGAAATAAAAGCAAGAATCAATAACTGGGATAGATTCAAACTAAAAAGCTTTCTCTCAGCAAAGGAAACTATCAGCAATGTGAAGAAAGAGCCTACAGAGTGGGAGAATATCTTTGCCAATCATACTTCAGATAGAGCACTAATCTCCAGAATCTATAAAGAACTCAAAAAACTCTACACCAAGAATGCAAATAATCCAATCAACGAATGGGCTAAGGAAATTAACAGACACTTCACAGATGAAGATCTACAAACAATCAACAAACATATGGAAAAATGTTCAACATCTCTAGTAATAAGAGAAATGCAAATTAAAACTACCCTAAGATTCCATCTCACCCCAGTTAGAATGGCGATTATCAAGAATACAAGCAACAACAGGTGTTGGCCAGGATGTGGGGAGAAAAGTACACTAATACATTGCTGGTGGGGTTGCAAATTAGTGCAGCCACTCTGGAAAGCAGTGTGGAGATTTCTCAGACAGCTTGGAATGGAACCACCATTTGACCAGGTATCCCTTGGCCTATACCCAAAGGACTTAAAATCAGCATACTACAGAGATACAGCCACATCAATGTTCATAGCTGCTCAATTCACAATAGCCAGATTGTGGAACCAACCTAGATGCATATATATATATACATATATATATACAATAGAATATTACTCAGCCATAAAGAATTATAAAATAAAATTATGGCATTTGCAGGCAAATGGATGAAATTGGAGAATATCATGCTAAGTGAGATAAGCCAATCTCAAAAAACCAGAGGACAAATGATCTCGCTGATAAGTGGGGCAAGAATGGAGGAAGGACTGTATAGAGGGAAAAGAGGGGTGGGAGGGGTGGGGGTAAGGAAAAAATAACAGAATGAATCAAACAACATTACCCTATGTAAATTTATGAATACACAAATGGTATGCCTTTATGCCATGTACAGAGAAACAACATGTATTCCATTTGTTTACAATAAAAAAATAAATAAATAATTAAAAATAAATAAATATGGTGTGTTAAAAAAAGTAATAATTTAGAATAAGTAGCAGCTGAATAGCTAATAAATCAGAAAACATAACTTAAAATGGAACATATATACAAATTGCCATAATATAAGCAAATAAAGAAAGAAATCGGTCAGTGAAAGAAACTTGAGAAATCAATCCTAACACATAAGGAAATTAACCATGATTAAAGTGCTACTTCTATTCAGTAAGGAAAGAATAATTTTTTATGAAAGACCCAGTGATGCGTGCCTGTCATACCAGCTACTTTAGAGGCTGGTATACTCTAGAGGATCAAAAATTCAAGGCCAGCATGGGCAATTTAGAGACCCCTGTCTCACAAAAAGAAAAAAAGAAAAAAACCCAGAAAGATTAACTAATAAATTATGCTGTTTGAAAAAGTGTTAAATGGAAGGTCATTGAAAGATAATATAATTAAGCCCTGTTAGAATTTGTAAAGTTAAACTATAGCTACATCAAAATCTAAACAATAAATATTCTACAAAATAATTTAGGAGTTTACATATACATGTCAAAGGTGGGGGAGAACTGCTTCCTAAATCTAAAAATGCAGGGGTTATAAGGCAAAAAAGAAAAAAATTTGATTATATAAAAATTTTAAAAATCCTTTTGATAATAAAAGATACCATAAATAAGTTAATAAAAATATTGACTAAAAATTACCACAGGACATTATTATTTGTAATACATAAATATCTCTTGCAGACAGGTACAAAATTCTATTAGAAAATTAAGTTGAAGAGATGAAGAGATATTTCATTGATGAGCAAATCAAAATGGGTGCTAAACATAAAATTTCTCAAACACATCAGTAGTTCCAAAAATACAATCAAGTGTTACTGAGATATCTTGGGTTACTCTGAGATATCAAGTGTTACTATGATACCTATCAGAGAAGGAAATATTAAAATTGAGAATGCTATTTATGGAAGGTATGTGAAAAAAATGTCCCTCACAAACTCTAGTCATAGCTGGGTGAATGGTGATAGCTTTTAAAACTTTCTGCAAATTCTATTAAAATTAAAGTACATATATTCTTTCATACATCAATCTCACTTCTAGATGCCTGCCCCATTAAAGGAAAAAAAATCACTCAATAATTTATTTACCCAGATGTTGTTAGAAGAATTATGTGGCATGGGGGAAAATACACAAATTTTTATAATTAGGATAAAAATTAAAACTAAAAAAAAGCAAAATAAATTAGAGAAACAGTTTGTATATAAGAAGACCATAGCATGACAACTAAATGTCATGCATTCTACTTGACTAGATCCTCAATGGAACACAAAGTTAAAAAGGAAAGAATTGGGACACTTGAAGATATTTACCTTAGAGTTATTTTAGATAATGGTATTAATGTTAAATTTCCTGAATGTGATCATTGTTATGTGTCTCTGTGGAAGGTTTTCTTTATTCTTAGATGATGCTAACTGAAATACTTAGGCCTGAAAATTAATGTTAACAAGTCTCAAACTGTTCAGTTAAAGGTGACCACTGGGTTAGTGTAGGAGGTAATTGAATGCTTGTCCTATTATTCTTGCAGTTTTACTGCAGGTTTAAAATCCTTAAAATAAGACATTAGAAAAAATAAAGAAATAGAAAAATTTATTAAGAAACTACCTTACACAGAACAAAGCAAAATTTTGATTATGGTGTTGCCCAATTCTAAAAGAGAAGTGAGAGGGCAGAATTGATTTTGAGTCTTTTGGAAACTGCAGGGCTCTTCCCAGAATCGGGGAAAAAACTGATCCCCTTAAGCACAGAAAAAGAAGTCAGACGAAGAGGTAGGTTCAGAACTGGGCCCTCATGTTTTATGTTGCCCTGACTCCCCCATCACACCATCAGCTACACTTCCCTTTTCTTCCCTGTGCTCTGACAAAAGTAAGATATAAACTCCAAATACATAGGGTGACCACCTCTACCTCCCTCTAATTAGGTGAGTTTAAACTGATCCTGTGAGCCAGGCAGGTGTTGCTCAGAGATCAGTGGGACCATGCCAACCAATGAGGTAAAGGAAAGGATGCACACATGGATGCTGGATCTTGTAAGTGCTTAGGTGTGTTGCCATAAGCATCTTCTAAAAATAATCAAGTTCACACTAAATGTAATGAATTTGTACCTTATGAGAAATGAGATAATTCATTTGGAAATTCACTAGGTTTTCTTTGAGAAAATGGATACTATATATGTATATATTCACTGACACCTGGCACGTCTGAGATCATGTATGCCAAATTTTAGCCTGGAGGTAATTTTTACCAAGAAGTTATAAACCTCTGAAAATAGAGGTTAATAGGAAAAGCGGAAACATCCTTAATGACAAGGTTGCTACGGCAACAATATAAGCTTACCACTAGCATCAAATATCTGCTGCATTTAGGGCTTCTTGTCTGCTTTGATAAGTTTTCCCCGAATAAAATAAAAGCATCAGTTGACTAGCTCAGGAAGACTTTTATTCCTATGTCATAGAATCAATGACTTACTGTGTAATTAGGTGAGCTAGTCAGGAAAATAGAAAGAGAAAATACTTGAATATGCCCCAGCCAATATTGACTAGAAGGTTGCTATCACCTGAGCATTGTGACTTAACACTTTAAAGAAGAAAAGTCAAGGCAGGGAATAGCAAAGTAAAAATAAAACAGCTGAATTAGCACACAAAGTGTAATTATGCAGAGTCGTTTCTTTGCAAAAGGGCTCAAACAAAGGCCAGATTTATTTCTATGAGATCTTTGAAAATTCATGTTCAGTGACTCTAGAGCAATGATTCACAGAGTGTGGTCCACACGGCTCCTGCAGGTGGCCACAGCTTGATCCCTGGTGGAGTTGATGTTTCTCATGTGAATATGTGGTCCTTCTGTGTCTGGCAATTATTAATAATGTCCTTGTTTTATGTAATTGAAACCAGTCATCACTTTATTGGCATCTCATCCAAAACCTCATCATTCCTCTCATTGGTTCCACAAAAAGGTTCTGGGGATTGCAAGTAGAATAGGGGTGGGATAACTAATCTAAAGTGTTCATTTTATTTAAAAAATTTTTTTTTTACCTGTTTGGAATTGGTCATTTTAGAGTAATGCTTACACATTTCTATGATTTTTTAAACCCGGGATCTGCATTTAATAATCTCAAGGCATTAACAATCACAAAGTGATTCTGGTTTTATGAGATTGAAGCAGCAAAGCTCAAACTGTTCCTCAGGCATAAAGCCATGGGGGCCAGGCTTTCCCTTCAATGGCAGACACACCCCAGCATGTCATTTTCCACTCACCCTCAAGGATTTTAATATCTCTGGAACCTCTGGAAGCTGAGTAAATTTTAGCATGAGTCTCTGTTCAAAACCTCAATAGAAAAAAAAAGTCACTGGAGTCTTTCATCATCTTTAACTAGAGAACAAATGTAATGTGTTGGTCAAGTGTCCCAAGTGTACTTAATGAATACACAGACTGGGGAGCATGATTCTTAGTAAATGGTGCTCTGACTCAAGAAAATGTAATCAGAATACTTGCCAGGTTCAAACGCAAACATGGGAGAGGATCCATTATATCATGAAAAGAGCATGGGCTTTGGGTTTGGATCCTGTTTTCTATCCACTGACCTGTGCGCATATCTCTAGGGAAGCTACTTCAATTTGAGTGGCAGTTTATTCTTTGGTGTGTGGATAAACTGATTCTTAACTCCCAGATACTCTGAGAATTAAGTGAGACAAGAAATATTAAGATTTCAATACGGCTCTTATACATGTAGTAGATCCGTATTAATATTTTTAATAATGTTATTAGTTTTTGTAATAAGTTTCCACTTATATGTAGACATAGGTCCTCTGACAGAAACACATGATCAAATGTAGAACACCATTTCCAATCATTCAAAACCAGCCAACTGGGTCAACCTACCTGCATAAGGAATTAGGACAAAATAATTACTGGAGTAAAGTCTCTCAGAGCTGGGTTAGGAAAAATTGACATGATTGCATGGTTCCATTCACATATGATTTATGTGGCTGCAATCCAATATTTGCATTTAAGTGAAATCATGTTAAGTTAAAATCAGGTTGAGCTTTCAGGGAAATGCAAGTTACAATCAACTTGGGAGAAGAGTGAAGGGTGGTTGTTCCTACAATGCCACAAAGATGGTACAGGGGACCAAGGGTGGACAGCATGTGTAGGTCAGATTTGGCTCACCTCATCTGGGAGGGTGGACTATAAATTAAGCTTATGATCAGCTTCATGAACAAGGCTGACAAACACTTATAGGGAAAAAGGACATTTTTCATGACCATCAGCAGGGCCATAGTGGGGATAATAGACTATACCATTTAAGTGACTCTAGACTTTCAGTGGCAGAAACTGCAATTTTCCACCAAATCCTTCCATTTTCTTCTAATAATGCTAATAGCTTTTCCTGCTTCTCTTGTAGGTAACTAGGTCCCTGCAGATGCAACTCTAGTGAAAATGATACATGCTATTCCTAATTCTGGGCCTTAAGCCTTGTGGGGTGTGTGTGTGTGTGTGTGTGTGTATGTGTGTGTGTGCGTGTGTGTGATCTTTATGCTCATTTCCTCTTTTGAAAAGCTGTCCATGATGCAACTTGAACCCTGAAGGATAATATTCTAGGGGATAGTAGAGGAACAGTATGGGTCTCTTTGTAGACAAGTGGTCTAGACACTTACCTCTAACCTGGCTGCGTACCTGGGGTTTATGTAACAGGAAGGATTGATTTCTATTTTCTATAAGCAGCAGCTTCTTTTATACCATGGTTTAGTCTTACCTTAACACTCCTTCCAGTGGTAAGAAATCTAAAACATAAGAGAACTGGGATTCAATTATTCTATTTTTGATGGCATATATTCATCCCTATTTTCTGAGTACTGAGAAAGTAGGCAGGAGGTTACCATGGGAAGCCCATTTTAGCTCCTGCACTTCTCTCTTCTATAACTAGACAATAATGTGCCCCAAATCAAGTGGTACATTTAAATGGATGTCAGGAATGATGGAATTGGGAGCATGTGTGAATGACAGTAAGTGGTTGGTATTGCTTACATCTTGGGAGCTAGGAATAGTTCAGTACAAGCTTGATAAATTAGGGAAATTGGCAGGGAAAACCAGGGGAAAGTAAATAGGGCAAGGGCAAGATGTGACACCCAGAAGACAGAAACAATACAGAGATTAAAGATAGGGGCTGTCGTTGCTAGCACGACCACAACAGAAAGCCTGGACCAACTAGACCTGGGACCAAAGATTAGTCAGCAGAACAGGTTCGTTGTTTAAAAGCCTAACATGCTACTATATTAACAGGAATAGGACACATCAAGTCCCAGAAGTCATGTTTTCTCTATGTTGGCACTGCTGAGGACCTTATTAAAGGACAGTGTCTAGTTTTATTCTCAACACCTGAAGGGGAATGTGGCAAAACTGGACAGAGTCTAACACAGAGCAACAACAGTGATAAAAGGATGAGAAAATAAAAGCTGAGAGGAAAGGTTAATAACGAGGATGGTTTAACCTGAAAGAGCTAGAAGGATGAAGGGGACGCCCAATGTGCTTGAATACATGCATGGCTATTGTAATGAGCATGCTGACTAGCTGTTCCACATGCCCTTAATGAGAGGGTGAGGAAGAAAACTCATACAGTTGCTTTGGATTTCTGTGTCACATAAACATTTAGAGGGATAAAAATAGAAGAACTCTATGAAGGGAATCGGTGCATTTTTTCTTCAAGGTGTCTAAGACTACAGCACCGTGGGCATTTACTTGACCTTAGAGTCAGGGAGCTTGCAAGACCAAGCCAGCCATGGAGTTCATTTGGCCCCTTTTACCTACAGGGGAATAAGCATGAAAACATGATGGACATATTTCATAAAGTTTCTGCCACAGAGGGTAAACGGATGTTTTTGTCCATTAAACTCATTTCCTTAAACTTTTTTCCCTCAGATTTCCACATTCAACTTGCTTTGTATTTGTAATTTGGGTGGGAAAAAAAAAAAAAACAAAAAAAAACAGAGCAAAGAGTAATTGGGATTTGAATCTCTACCTTCTCATTTGCACTGTCAAGATATAAAAGTCTATTAGTGTCACCCAAAATACTGGCTTTTGCCCTTGGGTCTGTCCTGGTAGGTTTCAAAATGTGATCCAACTTTGCAGTAGTTGAGACATTTTCAGGAATCTACAAGGTCAAAATAATTTTTATATAAATACCAAGATGTTATTTGTTATTTCCACTGTGGTAATTTTTGCACCAATGACATAAAAGCAGTGGAGGTTGAAACTGCTGGTGCCTAGCAAAAACTAGGCTGCAGCATCAAACCATAAGAATAGCCGTCATATTTTTCATGAATAGCTATTATTGATATCAAAACTAATGCTGATTTCACTCAAAAGTGTTGTTGTCGATGCATCTCTAAGAATTATTAATTTGTGAACATTTCCTTTTGGTAGTACCTTCTTTGGATACTTAATATGAGAAAAATGGAAAGTACAGGGAGAGAGAGAGAAAGAGAGAGAGAGAGAGAGAGAGAGAGAGAGAGAGAGAGAGAGAGAGAGAGAGAGAGAGAGAGAGAGAGAGATTCTCTGGCAAAGCTCCTATATGATTCAGTTGTGAACTGAGCTTGTTGCATTTTCCATGAAACATCATTTTTAGTTAAGAGAATGAATGATGAACACATTTTGTTGTTCATGCTTGGCTGTTTGGTAGATGTTCTATCAAAAACAAACTAGATAAACTTGCCACTTTAAGGAGATCATGCAATATTTGTTGGCAATGAAAGAAATCTGAATTTTCAAGGCAAAAATAAAATTGTGGAGAGTTTAGAATTTGGACAGCTTTCTGATACTTTTCTGTTAGATGGAGGTGTTTATTTGTGTTTGTTTTAAATGTGAAGAAATGTGTCAACATTTGGGAAATTAGTATTACTCTATGAATCAGTATTTTACAAATCACCAATGTATGATAACAAAATTATGCATAAGTAAAAGATACATTCAAAATTCACATAATCAAATAATTTTTAATATAGGAGAGTACAGAGGCCTCAATATTGTTTCAGATTTCATATTGCAACTCAAGAAGCTAACATGTTAAATTCATGATAAAATATTAAAGAACAGTTTTCTGAAAAGGTATTAAAATACCCCTTATTTTTCTAACTATATATCTGCATGGAAACAGATTTTCTTTACATATTTTAAACCAACATATTGCAAAAATTAAATGCAAAGTAGATATTCTACTTTTCTCAAATAATTTTTGTTTAGGAAAAATATTTTAATAAATATATTTTACTTATCATGTTGCAGATTATTATAACTTAACCTAAATTCATAATTTAAAATTTTCTCAAAGTTTTTTTTGTTTTGTTTTTTGTTTTTTTGGTACCAGGGATTGAACTAAGGGGCACTTAACCACTAATCCACATCCCCAGCTCCTTTTATATTTTATTTAGAGACAAGGTATCACTGACTTGCTTAGGGCCTTGATAAGTTGCTGAGGCTGGCTTTGAACTCACAGTCCTCCTGCCTCAGCCTCCCCAGCTGCTGGGATTATATGTGTGAGCTACCATGCCTGACAAAATTTTCTCAGTTTCAATAAATAATATGGTAAATATTAATATGTATAACTCCCATAACAACTATTTGGATTCCTCAATATATTTTTAGAGTAAAGGACACTTGAAACCAAAAAGTCTGCCTATTTATTTACTTTAAGTTTCATACTAAGTTATATTATTGGATTATTATTGTCAAGTAGTTTTTTTGTTGAGCTAGGTCTTCTGTGGGATCCTTTTATTGTTAAGAAAAGAATATTAACTTGTTGAATCACTTTTTAACTGACACTTTATTTTTATGTTTATAGGCACCAATTGTCTGCAGCCTGGTTCCTAGATAAGCAAGTGCCTGACAAACAGAAAGGTAGGTTTCTTTATAGATAAACACAGACACAGAATGATCATAAAGGAGAAAAAAAAATGTCAACTTATTTACCCATGATATGAACTGAGCACAGCCATTTTGTTTTGGGCACTATGAAATTCTGAGACTTGTCACATTCCTGTCAGTATATCACCCTATTGTAGTTTGTAAGTTTACACAGTGCTTATTGTTTGGATATAGTCTGAGTGAATGCCCCAAGGGTTCATGTGTTGGAAGTTTGGAGTCAAGTATGGAGATGTTAAAAGGTAGTGAGGCCCAGTGGAATTTCCTTAGGTCAATGGGAGAGTACCTTTGGAAGAGATTAAAATAGTTCTCAGGGGACCCCTGATGGAGATTTCACAAGAGAGTGGTTATAAAAGATCAAGTCTGGTGACTTCTCAGCCTTTTTAACTTCCTGCCTGGCAATGTGATCTCTTTTCCAAGTGCTCTCACCATTTTCCACAACTGTGAGCTAAAAAATACCTCTTATTTTTATAATTACCCAACTAAGATATTTCTTCTAGCAATAGAAAATTTAGTAATACAGAAAATTGGTACTCTGGAATGGGATCATCACCATAAGGATTCCTGAAAATGTGAAGGTAGCTTTGAAAATGGGTTACAGGAAGAGAGTAAGAGTTTGTAGAAGTTGGCTAGCAAAAGCCTACAATGATGTCAACCGGGAGATGTGGGAGATTCTGGGGAGGTTCAAGGAGACTAGGAAGTAGTTCCAGATGTAAATGAGGATATGGTTGCAAATTTGTTACACCATCACAAAGAACCTGGTTGTATTATGTGGATGGCTTACCTTAACAGTGATGGTCTAATTTAGCTGGCAGATAAAATATCTAAAAAAATAGAGAAGCAGCTATGTGGGTGCTTTTGGCTGCTTTCGTGGTAATTCAAGAGCAAAGCAAATTAGAGTGGAAGGATTTGGAATATTCACAGCCTTGTGATAGCTTTATCAATTGAGTGCTAATTGTTATGACAGTTGGAAAAAGACCACCTCAGAAATCTTCCAGGCTATCTCTCCCATCACAGGTCTAAGAACTGCTGAAACAGAATTGCGTTAGGTCTTGAGTCTGGGTTTCTTCCATAGGCTTGCTGCCCAGTATGGTGACCTTGGGATATGTCTTCCCTACTTTTAGCTGATGAAGTGCTCCATGGCTATAGCCATGATTCAAGTGAACCCAGACACTGCTTGTGATGATGGCAGACCTTGGTAGCATCTACCTGGAACTGACTTTACACAGTGCAGAATGCAAGAGTATGCAATTATGGTGGCTTCCACTGAGATTTCAAAGGGAAGTTTGAGAGACTGGGCAGAAATTTGTAACAGGGTCACAGTCCCTGCAGAGTATGCCCAATGAGGTCATCCCTCATGTACCTGTGGGGATAGAGATGAAGGGGGGACTTCAGGAAGCTAGAGCAACCAGCAATGTTCTATGCCTGGAGAAGGAAGCTGCAGTCAGCATGCAGGGCCAGACTAAGAGAGTACCATATGGTCTGTGACCAGCCAAACCACACAAGCAGGGCTGTCTGAGACCTTGGAGAACCAACCCTCCACAGCAGCATGCCAAAGTTATTAGACATAGGGACTTATGATTTAATGTCTGTACTACTGTGTTCTCTTTGTTTTGGTCTGCTTTACTTTCTATTTGCTTAGTCCTCCCTTTTGGAATAGGGATGTATGTACTACACCTGTCCCATCATTATATGTGGAAGTAGATGGCATGTTTTGATTTTATAGGTTCAAAACTTGG
The DNA here is from genome assembly GCF_902686455.1 of Sciurus vulgaris. NCBI lineage: Eukaryota > Metazoa > Chordata > Mammalia > Rodentia > Sciuridae > Sciurus > Sciurus vulgaris. The sequence continues at coordinate 70,481,398 of NC_136461.1, forward strand.
AACTTGTCTTGGAATCAAATGAGAACTTGGACTTTGGAATTTTTAATTAATTCTAGAATAATTTAAGACTTTGGGACTACTTGGATGAAATGATCATATGTTGTAAGTGAATGTCGTGATTTTCATGAAGCCAGGAATGGGATGCTATGTTTTGTCTTTTCCAAAATTCACATTTGAAATTAAACCCAATTGTGAGTTGTTAAGAAGACGGAAATTTACTCAAACTAGGGTGTTCAGACGTGGAGCTGATGGGAGGTAATTAGGATTGGGTAAGGCCATTGAAATGAGTTCTCCATGATTAAACACTAGAGGCTTTATATGGAGAAAGAAGTCAGAGGATAAGCAAAAGCGTGCTTCCTGTCTCTGACCTTGTGATGCCCTGCACCTCTTTGGAACTCTGCAAACAAGATGGCATCACCAGATATGACCCCTCAATCTTGTACCAGAACTGTGAGCCAGAATAAATCTTTTATTTGAAACTTATGCAGTCTCTCCTATTGTGATGTCAGTAATAGAAAAGTGGGTTAATACACACAGCATTCTCAGTATGACCCACATTCCATGCACAGGCAAGCCTAACAAAATCAAACAACCTTACAGATGGAGGTCAGGTTCCCTTACAAATGAAGGTCACAGGTCGTCTAGGTTATATTAGGTGATTAGGTGAGATATAAAAACCAGACAGGATTTGGTTACTTAGATGCCCAGGATTCTACTTTCTTTCTCTTCTTATATCTATAGATATTGACTGAGGTAATACAAGCCTTGTTATCTGGGTGAGAATTAGTTCAAAACATTTGAGGGGCTGATTTGGACTTTGAGCTTAGGCAGAGAATTTCTGATTTTAAAGCTATTTGATGAAAATATCTTCCCAATTATTTTCCAATATTTGATAATAGAGGATATGGTAGAACAGGTTTCCCAGGAAACAAGCTCTGAAAGGAAGAATTGCATGCAAATGCCTTATTTACACAGAACAATACCTATTAAGGTGAAGAAGACAGATTTAGACAAAAGGAAAGATAACAAAAGAGGTCTCAGCCAATTCCATGGGGGTCTCTGAAGTTGGGGCAGCCTGTTAGAGTTGCTTTGGGTTAAAAAAATGAAGGTTGGGTCACCAAATTCTGAATTTATCAGAGACTAAATGCATGCTGCTTTCAGAAAGGGAGTTGTAAACATTCATGAGGTTAGAGAGGGACTCAGCCATAATGTCAGTTGCTAATATTCCTGGAATCCAGAAGAATGAAGAGTCTTAGTCCTGGAGGATGAATGAAACACATGGTCCACTCATCCTAGGGTCTCCTTCAAATTTTGCATTTCCTAACAAATGAATTAAGCAGGCTAACATGGATAAACACATCTACATTTTCTTGAATGTTTTCTATTTGATTCTTATCAATTATTGTCCAACCTATTAACAAGAAAGGAATTCATGTTATAAAATACAGTGGAAACAGGAGATTTGATGATGCTGGACAGAGGCACCCAGAGGTGAATGACCATGGGGAAATACTGGAAATCAACAAGAAGGAGTCAGGAAACTTCTAAGAATCAGAGATCTGGGACAACAGCATCATAAGAGAAATACCAGCATCTTCTACCCAAGCTCCACAAAGGGGAGTCTCCCCTTTGCAGGGGTAAAGGTAAGAGTCCCAGCAAATTCTATCAATGTGGATGTTGGCAATCCTAGATGTGGGAAGTTTTGCAATTCTCACAGCCTTGTAGCCCACTTAGATAAATAACCTGAAATCTGCATGATAGCCTTGCTTTGAAAAAGGATTTCACACTGTTTTCCAGTGAAAATCAGGGGGCTATAGCCAGGAGTCATCATTAAAAGGGACTTAATGTCTGAATGTAGATTACTCTAGGTTCTATTTTTGAATATTCTCATACTGGGATACCACAGATAATCCATGGTACTGACTTAATCAGTATCTTCCCTGTAAAGCACACTTGACACAGAAGAGTGACTGAATCAACCCATTGGGCGCCATGCAATGTAGGGAATATTGCCACATGAAGGGGAATAGATGTCACCAGCTTGAAGAACTCAGAAATCAGTGCACCGACTTTTCCCTCTGAGACTGCAGGCATGACCAGTTGCATGCATATTCACCAGGAAGGCAGATTCTTATGTAGTTCCCTCCATCTCTCTAAAATGTGTCAAGCACAGATGCCTGTCATTAGCAGGGCAGGGAAGAAACATTGCTGGTCTACTATTGCCTTGCCCATAGGGATATGCTGAAGTGGTCTCTAGTGACTACAGTTATGGCTGTTACCCTGCCCACAGGGCACATAATAAAAGGAAGTTTCTCCAGAGAAAAATTTTCTTGTTCCAGCTGGGTACTACTTCCGCTTACTCCCTTGGCCACTTCAGCTGAAGCAGTGATGGGGAGAAGAGCCCAAGCCAGAAACCTATTGCCAGAAGTTTAAGATAGAGTGGGGCTGAGGTTCTGCTCTTGGACGGTCATTCCACAGTAGCAATAGAGAAGAATATGACAGTTCCTGCTGACACCACACCTGTGCATTTCCCACCAGTGGATACTTGGATGTTATCTGACTGAGAACGGGCGTAAGGAATGGGTGGGAGCTTCAAAGAGAGGATTCTGTGCTTCCTGTGCCTCTCCCTATGAAGTCTAGGTCTGCACTACTATCTGGTCAGAGGACAAGTCCTCTCAGCTCTTTATCAATATGGTTGCAGGCAGTGCCACAGACCATAAGTAACCGATCCAACATCAACAGTGTTTGAAGAAACCTGTATCATCCAATGGTGGCCACCACTCCCACTGTAGGAGTAACTAGTTACATGATGTCAACCCCATACAACACAATTGGCTTAACTGCTAGAGGGTCCCCAATCCTGTATGACCCCATGGAGAGAGTGTGCAGTATGCACTGTGTCCAAAGTCATCATTACAGTCAAAGAATATACAGGGAGACTGACTACACCACAGTGCCCACTTGGAAATAAAGCAACTTTACACACACACACACAAATGACACTTAAGACACATCTAAAGGAGAAAACCGCTTCATTAGAAGGTCAACCCATCAAAGTGGTAGAGAGAGCTGATAAATTAGACATGCAAATCTCAACATTGGAGTACAATAACTATGAAAAGATAAGGTAAATATGATACTTCAAAAAGATCATAACTTTCTTACATCAGATTCCAAAGAAATTGAAAAGGATGAAATGTCTGATAAAGAATTTAAAAGAACCTCAATGACATAAGAGAATAAAATAAAAATTCAGTTGAAAGCCTCAACAAAAGACTAGATCAAGCATTAAAAAGAATATCTGAGTTTGAACTTTTTAAAAAAAATATCCTATTCAGACAAAAAAGAAGGAAGAGGAGGAAGGGGGAGGAAGGGAAGCAGAAAGAATGAAGAGAACATTTAAGGTCTTTGGAATACCATTAAATGAACAAACATCCACATGACTGGAGCATCCAAAGGAGAGAAGATAAAGGTTAAAGATAAAGAAAACCTAGTCAATGAACTAATAGAAAACTTTCCTAATCTTGGGAAAGACTTACACATCCATGTGCAGCTGACTTATAGAAATCCAAATAGACATGATCAGAAAAATCTTCAATATAACATAGGCAAATGTCAATAGTACAACAGAAAAAAAGAATTAAAAGCTGCAAGGAAAAAAAAAAAAACAAAAAAAACAACAAGCTACATTTAAGGGCAACTCAAACTATCAGCAGATTTTTCAACAAAAACCCTGCAGGATAAGAGGGAATGGAATGACATATTCCAATTTCTGAAACAAAATAACTTCCAGCCAAGATTACTAATCCCAGAATAGTCTATCCTTTGGAAATTAAGAAGAAATAAAGACCTTCCAAGATGAGCAAAAATTGAGAGAATATCATATCAGCAAACAAAAAAAAAATATTCTTAAGAGACTCACATTCAGAAGTGAAAGAAAGATAATCATAATCATAATAGTATGTGACTATATAAATACCACTAAAAGAATAGATCCATAAAAGAGAAATAGAAAAGAATCAAATATTTTCAATACGGTAAACCACCAAGCCACAAAGACAAACAAGAGAGGAAGAAAAGAACAATGAATATTCAAACCAACGAAGAGAATATCAACAAAAAGACAGGCATGAATTCTTCCCTTTCAATGATAACTTTGAATAGATGGACTAAGTTCTTATATTAAAAGATACTAGGTGGTTAAATGGATAAAGAAACAAGACCAGAAATATACTACTGTAGGACCCCCCAAAAGGAAGACCCTTACTTGAGTCTCAGGATGGCGCGCTCCAGGAAGCACGAGAGACCGGCTTGATGCAAAAGCACGAGGCACTTTAATAACGGAGCTCCGGGCCAACACGTATCTCACGCAGGAGATAGAGGAGTTGACCACGAGGCTCAGAAGTCAGGGGTTTATATAGGAAAAGTTAGGGAGTTTGGCATGGGTACACATAATTGGCTGATTCAAACATAAGCGGGCACATGACTACATTGATTACATCAGCAAGTAGTACGTGCAAATTGACATTCCAGCAATGTGGTAGGCCAGTTTATTTTGGTTAGCAGGCGGTCAAGTTAACCTTAAAGAAAAGGGAAGAAGGGGGAAAGTGGGTGACACCAGATGGTCCACGGCCTTGTGGAGATTGTTTATCCTCCATGGCCAGTTAGATTTTGATGTTTTGGCAGTCTTATTTTAGGCTTGTTAAGGTATGTTCAGGCCTCAAGCCTGTCCCTCTTTGTTTCTTTTCCTAAGTTCATTTGCTAGACTACAGATTCTGTGATTTAATTATGGGCACTTAAATTTTAACTCCTTCACTACTTATAAGAAACTCACTTCACATGAGACTCAAAGTGATAGAAATGATATTCCAAGCAAAAGCATATCTGCAGTGAGAAGGAATGCTTATACTTACATCTGACAAAATAGATCTTAAGATGGAAAATTTAAGAGCAAGATTTTCACTATACTATGATCCAGTGATCAATTCATCAAGAAAATATGATAATTACAAACGTATATGAACCTAATTTCAGAGTAGTCGATTTAGAGAAACAAACACTATTAGACTTCAAGGGAGAGAGAGGCTTAAATATGATAATAGAGGGAGATTTCAGTACTCCATACTCATCAATGCACAACTCATCCAGACAAAAGACTCAACAAAGAAATATAACAGCTAAATTATACTACGGATCAAGTTCATGATGAAAACCCAGGACAAAATAGGTTGGATCACATCTCAACAAAATAAAAGGTATATATGACAAATCCACAACCAATATCATACTGCAACATTTCCTCTAAGGTCAGGAACAAGAGAAAAATATCCGCTCCTTGCTTTTATTCATTATAGTACTAGAAAATTTAAATAGAGAGGTTAAGCAAGAGAAAAATAAATAAAATATGAATGGGAGGTTTGAAGCCAAATTATACCTGTTTGTAGGTGATATGATACTGTACACAGAAAAACCTAAAGACTCCACAAAAGAATATTAGTTCTAATAAATTAATTCAGTAAAATAGCAAAATAAAAAATTTAAAAATCGGTAGATTCTCTGTACTTTAACGACAAATTTGCGGAGAAAGAAAGTGTGAAAGCATTCGAAATAGCCACACATAAAAAACAATACCTAGGAATTAACTTAACAAAAAAGTGAAAAAACTCTACAATGAATATTACAAAACACAGATGAAAGCAATTGAGAAGACACTAAAAGATGGAAATAACTCTCATGTTCATAGATTAAAGAATTGTGTTAAAATGTCTATACTAACAAATGTAATCAACATATTCAATGTAACTTTTTTCAAAATATCAATGTCATTATTTATAGAACCAAAACAAATCCTAAAATTCATATAGAATCACAATAGACCTCAAGTAGCCAAGTCAATCCTGAACAAAAAGAACAAAGCTTGAGACATTATAATCCCTGATTTCAAGATGTACTATAGAATCATAGTAACAAAAACAGCATTTTTTGACATGAAAACAAACAAACCAATGGAACAGAACAGAGAATACAGAAAGAAACTCACAAGACTATAGCTAAGTCTGATTCGCAATGAAATTGCCCAAAACATACATTGGAGAAAGGACAGCCTCTTTAACAGGTTGGAAAAAACTGAATATTCACATGCAGGTGACTGAAACCTGACCCCTATTTTCTCATCCCGTAGAAAGCCGACATAAAATGGAACAAAGACTGAAATGTAAGACACAAAGCCCTGAAACTGCTAGAAGAAAACATAGGGGAACCGCTTCAAGGCATTCATACAGGCAATGCTTTTTCAATGCTGCAACTGAAAGACCTGACCAGAACAACTGCAAAACCGGAAAGGTTTATTGAAGGGATCACGGTTTCAGAGGTCTCAGTCCATAGACAGCAGGCTTCATTCCTATGGCTGGAAGTGAGGCAGGAAGAGTGTGGCAGAGGGAAAGAGTTCATATGATGATCAGGAAGCAGAGAGTCTCCACTCTCCAGATACAAAATATGTATCCCATAGCCACATCCACAATGAACCACTTACTCCAGACACCCCCACCTGCCTCACATTACCACTCAATTAATCCCATCAATTAATTCCTGATGGGATTGATGCACTGATTAGGTTTATAGCCCAATCATTTCTTTTCCAAACCTTCTGGGATGGTCTCATTTGTGAACTTTTGGGGGATACCTCATATCCAAACCATAAAATCTCTTTTGTAGATAGCACACCAAAAGCATAGGAAGCAAAAGTAAAAATTTGCACACGATCACCTCAAATTAAAAATCTGCAGAGTAAAGGAAACAGAAGATTAGAGAAAAGCCTAGGAATTGGAGAAAATATTTGCCAGTTATTCAACTGACAGAGGTTTGATATTTAGAACATGTAAAGTACTCAAAAAGCTTAACAATAAAAAGTAATTTAATTTTAAAAGTGGTCAATGATTTGAATAGACATTTCTCAAAGGAAGAAATGCAAATGGCTAGTAAATATGTGATAAATGCTCAAAACCATTAGCCATCAGGAAAATGCAAATCAAAACTCTTGAGATACCATGTACCCCAGTTAGAATGGGTATTACCAAAAAAATCAAAACAAACAAAAAAGCATAATAAATGCTGATAAGAATATAGAGAAAAAGTAACTCTTGCACACTATTAATGGCAATGTATATACATACAGTCATTGTAAGGAACAATACGGAGTTATCTTGAACAACTAAAAATAGAATTACCATAAGATCCAGCTATCTTTCTCATGGGTATATATACAACAAAATGAAGTCAGCATACAAGAGGTACTGGATATGCATATTTATTGTGGCACTATTCACAATAGCTAAGATATGGACTCAGCCTTGGTAGGCCACCATAGACAAATTAATAAAGAAAATATGGTATATAGAAACAATGAAGAATTATTAAGCCATAAAGAAAAATGAAATCCTGCCTTTTGCAGGAAAATGGATGGAACTGAAGGACATTATGTTAAGTGAAATAACCCATAAACAGAAAGATAAGTATTGTGTTCTTCCTCAGATGTGTAAACTAAAAAAAGTTGACCTGAAAGTAGAATAATGCTTATTATTCTAAAAGTTACTGAGATGGGTAGGAGTGGGGTGGGTGTGGAAGAAGCATGCTTGGATGTAATCAGTGCATATTGTATGCATGTACAGACTTATCACATTGAATCCCATTAAAAATACAATTAATACGTTAAAAATTTTAGTATTGTGAAAAGAAAGGAAACATTTGGAAAAGTTTCCCTAGAAAAATGTCTCTGAAATTGAAGCAAAAACAAATTTACATACAGATTTGAGGATGCTAAAATGGAAATTCTTTATTTTTGGAGATACACTAATGTCCACATTTCAGTTCCCCAAATGTCCTTTCAATGTCAGGATATCTTTAAGATTGAACAATCACATTGTCTCTTTTTTAAATATTTTCTCAGCACCTATAAGTCAAAGCCATGATTATGGAAAAGGAGAACTTGAAAACGACAATGCAGGCAGTTTGTAAGGTTGAAACCGAAGGAATTTAAAGTTTATAGAGTTCAGCTTCCTTATCTTACAGATAAGAGTAAATAACACTTTATTGAGAGTATGCATTGTTTCTAATGTTGAATTATTCAAATATACCCTTTTTTTAATCCTCACCACATTTCTGCAATCTAATTATGTTCATTTTATAAATGGCAGAACTGAAATTCACAAAGCTTAGGATCCATTCCCAGGTCACATAGCCAGTAAATAGCTAAGCTGGAATCAATACCAAGGGCTGTTTGATTTGACCCTGGCACCTGCACTTAAATACTGAAGTACACTACTTAGACAGATAACCCTGAGGCATTTCTTCTTTTTAACTCAGAAAGGATGTTATCCCATCTCTAAATGAAGAATTTGCCTGAATCAGCAGCTTGACTTTTGTCATCTGATGGGTTGCTTTCTTGGGTCATTTAAAGATATTTGGACACTTAAAATATATAAATTCACATATACTTGTAATTGCAAATATCCTCCAGACTCTCTTATCTAAAGTGCAGTCAAAAGTCATTGCCAGATTTAAAGTTTTCTTTAGAATGTGGTTAATCTTGGTGCTCTGGTGTGTTCTTGGACAACACATTTTCTAGCATTCTGGGAGAGAGAAAAAAAAGAAATTACCAAATCCTGATGAACAATTTGCTTTTTTTTTTTTTTCCTGTTTGGATTTTTTTCTACTAAACTCATTTGTAAGACAGTAGGCTGCCATCTTTTCTTCTTTCTTACTCTTCTAAGCCTGTCCTTGTTGCTGTTTTTCAAAAAATTGTTGTTGAATTAGATTATGTTTAGAAAAGTATATTATATGTACATTTTTATTAAAGTATAATATACATTCAGACAGGAGTATATACTATTCAAAGAGAATACAGCATACACCACATATGGTTTGATGAATTTTCACAGCTGCAAATATCTGTGTACCCATACTTGGACTCGTTGATCAGATATTATATGTATCAGCAGTATTTGGTTTGGCGATATTATATGTATCAGCAGTATTTGAAAAAGCCACACAAAGTGATTTGTCCTGGGCCCCTGACCTACTTCCCACCTCTGAGTAGAGATAAGTTGCCAGTAATCTCAGGTGTTATAAAGAGAAGAACAAGGAGTTCCTCTTGACAGGATAAAGGTGAGAAGAACTAAGAATAAAAAGAAAATTATTATAGAGTGAAGGACTTCAAAATCCCAGAGCACAAATTTATTGTCAGGGAAAAAAGTTGAAATAGAAAAGGTTAGGAGAAAATTGTATTAATCTCTTTCAAAGGTATTGGAAAAAGAAATTTTGAATAAAATATAAATGTGAGAGACACTGCAGAAATGGAAGCAATGGCACATGTCATGAGGTTCAGAGGGGAGTTTGGGGGCAAGTATTGCTCTGGATTTCGAATCTTGGGTATCTGGAAAGTATGGGTATCGATGAAATAAAAGGCAAATTGGAGGAGAGTGGCTCTGGAGAGAGTAGAGTGGAAAATTTTAAAACATTTAAGTATCAATATTGTCAATTGGTTTGCAAAGGACAGAAAGGAGGGGGTTTGGAAAACCATGATTGGATTTATTTTTGGAATAGAAAACAGGGAGTAGGCAGCAAGGATGTGCAAACAATGCAAGTATGAACTACTGTTTTCTTTCAAAAATTTTTATAAGAAAATAACACAAGGATAATACGAGGGAATTTCTGAATGACACTGGTTATAAGGATTTGTGAATGAAGGGATATGATAAAGTCAGTGCAAAAAGCAGGGCATTGACTAAAAGCACAGTGAAAGGCTTAGCATGGAGAGGAGAGCACTTTCTCATGGAGTCCAAGGAGGAACTGGGCTTGTCCATTCCATGGACAGAAGGAAGGAATGGAGCATTGGTCTTAACTCTCTTTAGCAAATGAAAGAGTTAAGAAACGGAGGATGGGAAGAAATCTTGAGCTGATGCTATGGAGAATAAAAAAGGCTATAAATCATCAATGAGAACAAGTCCTGTCAAGCAGCAAACAGGGCCCAGCTGACTTCAGATAGCTCAGAACTGTAGTGGAACCAGTCAACCTGGCTTTGTGACTTTTTTCAGCAATGTTTGGTGGCCTGGGACTGGGCGCCTAGGAGGCAGATGATGGTATTTACCCATTCTTGGGGATTAGAATGGCAGTTCTGGGGCAAGGCTGTGTGAAAATCTAATAAAATGACTGACCCTAGTGTCAAGGCTGGTTAGGCAAGCAAATGAAGCCAGAAGAGGGACTGATGAACTGAGACAATAGGAGGGGTATCAAGGGAGGGGAGAGAAGGGGTAATAATGAGACTGAGAAACAGATTTCATTAGAAGTGCAGAGACGAGAGAGACTTGTAATGATAGGAGTTTATGCTAAAAGTCTACTGTAGTTAGTATTCAAACTATGAGAAAAGGGAGAAAAGGAACACAAACTGTAAGACAAGGGTCTGAAGATTTGGAGTTAGAGTTGACCTTAGCTAAAGTTCGTTGTTTGTTTTAAAGTCAGCTTCATGTGAGCCTTTGAAAACAAAAATCACAAAGACTGTATATCCAATAAGTCAGACAGTTATTATCTGCAATAACCTTCAATTTATGCATGAGTTTAATAATTAGGATGCTACTTTTATAAATAAGAATTTTCTTAATGCTTACAGCAAACTGTAGCCACTTTTTTTTTTTTTTTTAAGTCACTAAAACTGTAGGTCAGAGCAGTTTAGTGATTTACAAACAGAGAAAATGGTAGAATAGGGAACCCTGGGCAAAACAACTGACTCTAAGACCAGGGTTCTTTAAGATTGTCGCCCCAAGTCACAGCTAGAGTCTTGGTGTCTGCATTTGGTATGGTGCTTCTGCAGTTTCCTCAATGCTTAGGACTTGTGGGCATGTGATAATTTACATGGCTGGCTTCGCCAGTTCAAAAAAGCAAATATATGTTTAATTATACTTTCAAATTTTATCAATACAATTATCAATTTGTATATAATAAACAGAATCAGTATCTACTTTCAGCATGATTATCTGAGTATGTAGCTTTATTTTAACAATATTTGAAAGCAGAGAAAATAAGAATTTCAATAAAGCATGTATGTATGATGTTATTGGCTTGATGTTATATAGACACAATATATACAATATAGACACACTCATTTTTTTATTGTTGTTGTTACTTTGGGACAGGAGCAATAGTTCATGCAGGAAGCAAGTTCACATGTCTCTAACTGCCAAGTTGATAGCAGATTATAGAAGAGGGCAAAATTCCCACCAATACTGCGCTGGGATATAAGCTTTTTTTTTTTTTTTTTTTTCTTTTGGCCTCTTGGTTTGGCTTGTTGCTGCTAAATGGAGGGTCAAGCTGGAGATGGTCTTGGCCATGACAAGCTGATGACTGATTCTTTGTCTTCTGAGGATCAGTTCTCGAATGTTTAAAGACTAGGAATAAAAGTAGAGTGAAACAGACCTTATTATCTCATGTACATTATGACTGCATGACCGATGTGATCCTATAATATGTACAATCAGAAAAATGAGAGATTACACTCCATTTATGTATGATCTCTCAAATTGTATAAAGTCATTCTACTGGCATATACAACAAATTAAAACAAATTAAATATTAAAAAAAGACTTTCCTCAATCAACTTTTTTAGAGGTTGTTTCATTCACTACAATCAACTATAGGTAATTATAAGCCTGAAGACAGTTGTCCTACCTTGGGCATCAACCGACTGCCATAAATCCTAGCTAAAATAAGTGACACTAATTTGGAGACCATATCAATAAAAGTGACTTAAGAAAGAAAATTTCCAAATTTTCTCGTAGCCTGGGCAAACAGTTTCAAAGGTTAAGAAACAGAAAATGATGATAAGAAGGGTTTTTTTTTTTCCTAGCCATAATGAGACCTGATAAATTATCCTTCATAACCAGAATATTGACTTTAACTCTTTCTTTTGCCTTTCCTTATGTATCTCCCTAGTTAAAATTTCTCTTGCCCTGTTGGATAATGAACAATTACTATGTTGAATCTCATTTTTAAATGTTGTCTGCTTTGTATTTTATGCATCAATAGAGAAGGTCAAGAACAGTCAAGCTACTATTAGCTAAACACTCAGAAGGACATCTTCAAGTTCTTCATGTTATACTCTCACTTTTAGTATCTAGAATATACTTTATTACAGTAAAGGTGAATGCCCTCAAGGGAGTAATATGAATAAAATGTAGTGAAAGATCAGTTGATTCATAAAAATTAAGTAAAACATTAATAGGAGGAATGAGATAGGGAAAAGTAAAATAATGTATGAAGAGTGACTGGCATACAACCAAGTAACACAAGGTAGCAACTAATTGGATGTCACTTGGTAATAGGTTTTTATGGAAAACCAAATGTATTCATCAGCAGATTGGGAAACTTTGTATTCTTAAATACAACTTGTCATTGTTATTTATTCACATTCATGGAAGTTATGAGTGGTAAATTTGTTCAGTGAAGTTCCAATTTCTTCTCTTGAATTAACTTTTATGTTCCATTGAGTTCTCTGTGTTTGTCCAGGTGACAAAATATAGAGTGGGCAAATTGCCCTCATTGAATTAGAATAAGTAAAATGTACATCAGACTTTATTGGGAATTATTGTTAATTCTCCGGGCCTCACTTATTGATAGAGAGCATTGAACTATTAATCTTTGCCCTCGCATCGTTAAAAACTTAGTGACATTTCATTCCAATTGTCCTCACTCTACTAAAGTGACAATTAGAATGAGTAACCTCTTAGGAGCCAAGGTGGCAGGAACTTTAGATATTAGCCATTTGGTTCACTTGGGGCACCTGTCTGGATAAATCTACCAAAACTGTCATGGCTTAAATTTATTCCCTGATACCATGATGGTCCTTGAAGCTCTCAAAATATGTGTTTTATAACTTGTGGGTTCCTTTGCCTCATCAGTAAAATTGGGTTTTTAATGTTAGATTACCTCCAAATCTCCTTCTAGTTCTAAAGTTGTTATTTGTCTAATAGCTAGTTTTTTAAAAGCCATTTACAACCACAATGAATTTTATAGTTTGTTTTTCCCCCTTTAAACAAAAATGATATTATTTAAGATGAAATTTTCAATCATTAAATTATTTTTGATTATTTAATCATGACATATTTGATACCAAGCAATTTTATCTTTCCACTTTCCTTCCAGATTGAAAGAAAAGGAGTAAAATCTGGGAAGTTAAGTCATATACCATGATAGGTTTCCAGGAAATTCTCTTTTTTGTTTCAAGGAAAACAATTTTTTAAAGTAAACCTTTGAGAAAATAAACTATAGAATTATTGTAAGTTTATGGCATATTAAGAATAAAGATGTTTCATATACAGGCGATCTTAGCATTAAGTTCAATATGCATCTGCTTGGTAGCATATGCAAGATCCTAGTTAAGTGACACCTTGAGCCACTTTATATCTTTGTCATTGCTATAGGGGACTTGTCTGTTAAAAAATAATTCTAATGGTTACAATGATTAAAATTACTAACATAGTCTCCTTAAAAGAGTGATTATGAGTAGAAAAAATAATATTCTTTAAGAATTTCTGGGAAGAGCTGTGCTAATTAAGGAACTTATTTAAAAACATAGCAATAAAATGAGCTTGATGATATATAGTGCATTGAAGAAAGATGAAATTAATATCATTATTTTCTTAAGTAAGGGTATTGAGTCTAAGTGAACATTATTGATAATTTAAAGGTGTTTATTAATTCTTAAATACTAAGAATTAGCCAAAATAAGAATTTTAAAACTGATCTTAAAGGATTTAAAAAGGATTTTTATTGCCAATTAGTTTACATTAACTTATTTAATTTTGTAGTTAAATGTTTTTAAATGCATAGTTCTTTGTATATTATAGTTTTTCCTTCTCCTTTTAATGTGTTAAGACTTACTTTGAGTTCAAATACTCAAATTACGATTTAGGTTTTCGAAGTCAGATATTAAATTATAACTACAATTAAATATTGAAAATATTTTACTATAGCAAAAGATCTGCATGTTATCAACATACGTTTACTTTTTTCAGATAAATTTCATCTAAATTTATTATATACATATACACCAGATATTTGTTTGTATTCAGTAGTATATTTTTAAAGTTTGTATATATTTGATATATGTACACATATATACACAACATATATTAAACTTGATTAGTTAGAAATATTTTTGTGTGTTTTAAAATTGCAAAGTATACTAGAAAATAACCAATATCTGTGATTAAAAATAATTTATTTTGATAAATGTTAAAATGTTATTAAAATGCTCTAAAATGTTGCCATCCAGAATTATATAATAACCAGTCCAGAATTACATAATAATTACTTATCATACAACTTCAAAAATGTTAATTTTACTTTAATGTATTTGCTCTCTCCAAATGAATGTCATTTCAACATAGTTGAAATCACAACTGAAAATATAAAATAGTTGGCGCCATGGTGCCATTCGTTTCAATTTAGCAATCATGGTGTTGCTTCAGCTAGCAGCAAACTTCTAATGGCCAAAGCATCAATTTTGTCCTTTTAATTTATTAAAATGAAATGCTTCAAAAAGACATTAAATAAGGATGTGCCCTCTGGTGCATATTCAGCACTTTGTGGAGTCTAATAAACTATACATAAGACATTAAATGATTTTTACTTAGCAGTATTTCATTTTTGTATTCTTGCTAATCACCATGAGCATGTACTGCTACTACTTCAGCATTCAGTGCTATATGGTGCTCACACACATGATATGAAAAGCTCTAGACATGAGAAAACTTCGCAAATTCGACTTTTCTCAATTTCACATTCTTTTGTGTTCAGTTTGTGGTGCCTGGTTTCTGTGTGAAATGATTTCCAAGTTTTCAAACGAAAGCAGCTAAGAAACAAAATATTTACACCCTCCTAACTTGTGTTTCCTGTATGGCTAGATACAATACAGATGCTAAGTCACTGGTCTGAAAGAGCTTCCACAAATCTATAATAAAATAATTAAATTAGTGAGCTGTGTTTAGATCAGAGACCCTTGGTTGCCAACTCCTAAGAACTCGGGGAATTCAGAACCATAGAAGGATCATTTGGACTCCATTTGGCAGAGACGTCAGAAACTTGCTGCTCTTGGGAACATCCTTTTCCAATAACATTTATAGCTCTAGATGGAAGCGAAAAGCACCATATGTTAAGAGTTTCCTGCAAAGCTTCCTGGTAAGAGAGGAAATAAATTCAACTTGTCACATCTGCTCGTGGGCCAGTCAAGTAGGATTTTATCACAGCCTTAAGTGGTTTACAAAACTGTCCTGTTATCGACTGAAGGGGCTTTACGTTTCAGGTTTTTTCATACTGATGTTCATAATCTAAATCATTAAACTATTTTTCTTCTTTGGACTTTAGCAGCATGCATCATCATTTGCTTCTAAGCAAGGAGAATTATTCAAAGCAATTCAGCTAAGAATCACATTCCCATAGCAGTCTCCGTAGCCCTTCATGGCTTAACTGCTCGAATGCCTACGGGTCTCAATTCTACCTCAGTTTTGACCCGTGGGTCCTTACGTTTTGCATAATTTAAGATGGGAACTGCATTTAATCAGGCTAAATTGATTATCCACCATTCCAAAAAGTCCCGATTGACTTTAACCATGGCAAAGACCTATAGGGTCAGAAAAGATTTTTCTGCTGCAAGTATAGGTAATCACAGGAAAGGTGTTAAAACTTGCATTGTGAGCCACAAGGTTTTTTCCCAAAGTGATTCATATTTTACCCTCACAATGAAAAAAAAAAGTTAGACTCACTATGGGCATTTTGGTTTTCTAACATAAGCAAAATTCTTTTCAGTTTCAGATCTACTGGAGATATAATGCCGCAGGTAAGCATTACCTTTTCCTAATTAAGCATGAGGTAAATTGATAGCTGTTGTTCCAAATCACACATAAGTTCCCAGTTTGCCAACTTGCAATTTTATGTTCATGTCTTCTATAAAGGAATAATCAAACTTATTAATACATCTCCTATCACATTAGAAATGAAAGATGCTTTAAGTTAAATTTACCATGTGTCTAATTCTGTGAAGAGTTATATAGTAAATGAATATAACAGAGTTAGATAAGTGAATAATGAAATTTCTAGCATTTCTTTATGTTTATATATGATATTGCTACGGGTGAATTTTAAACATATAAAAATTTAAGTAAATCAGAGTGAAAGAAAACAATCTAGAATAATAAGAGGACAATATTTAACATACCAACCCTATAAATTTATGAAAGTAGGCTGTGGAGTGCACTCTTTTGTATCCTGCTAATCAAAATAAACAGACGATTCATGTTTTTTTCTTCTATCAGAAAAGAAGTTGTCAAAATGAAGATCCTCCCACCACTGAGTCCTAGAAGTCTCTCAAGAGAATTCACATACAGTAGAAGTCAACTCCACCTCAATACCATCCCCATCTCTTCCCCAATGCATGAAGGCATTGGCATATTTCAATGAACTATTTCCTAAACTATTACTCAGTGTAACTTGTGAACTTAAAAATAAAGTGTAATCTAATAAAAACGAAACAATTGTGGCATTGCTGCACAGTTCTGGGGACACTGGTCATACAGAAATAGGAAGCCAAGGCAACAATTATAATAAAAGAGATGCCAGTTTGATAAGTACAACAACCATCAATAAAAAAAATCTCAGACATGCCAGGTGTGGTGGCTCATGCCTGTAATCCCAGCCACTCAGAAGCTGAGGCAAGAGCATCACAAATTCGAGGCCATCCTAAGCAATTTAGTGAGAGTGTCTATCTCAAAAAAAAATAAATAAATAAAAAATAAAAAGGGCTGGGGTTGGAGCTGGGGTTGGGGGGTGTAGCTCAGTGATAGCGTACTTGCCTAGCATGTCTGAGGCACTAGGTTTCATTCCCAGCACTACGTAAAAATAGATAAATAAAATAAAAGTATTGTGCCCATCTACAACTACAAATATATATAAAGTCGTATCTGGGCATGTGGCTCAGTGGTTAATTGCCTGGGTTCAATTCCTGGTGCGAAGAAAAACAATAAAAAAATCTGAGATAGACTTCTTCAGTAATGGCCATGGAATTTTCACTACCAGTCACTGACATGAATATTATGCACATTAAGAAAGTCAGAGATACCACGTACTTAGCATTGCTGTACTCTGTGGGGATGAGGCTTCCACATCTATTCTCCCCTTCATTATTTAGTAGTGGAATATATAGATAATATTTCCTGCCCTCTTTTGCAGGTAGGTTTGACCTTTATGATCAACATGATGAGTGCAGAAGTGATACATGCAACTTTTTTTTAAATTTATTTTTACAGACTGCATTTTGGTTCATTGTACACAAATGGGGTACATCTTTTTGTTTCTATGTTTGTGCACTATGTAGATTCATACCATTCACGTAAACATACATGTACACAGGGTAATGATGTCTGTCTCATTCCACCATTTTTCATACCCCTGCCTCCTCCTTCCTCTCATTTCCCTGTACGTAATCTAAAGTTCCTCCATTCTTCTCTTATAATTATCTCTTAAACTGACTTACTATAAACTCTTCCTCTCCTCCTGCTGACTGAAAAAAGGCAACTGCTGGAGCAACTTGGAAGCCCTGTGTTGCAGACGGTGGAGTTGCCCCATCATCTGTGTATTACTTTACCTTGCAACTTAGGTGAGAAAGAAACAAAAATCTATCTTGTGTAACACTCCATTCCTTGTGTGTATTTGTTTGTAAATTAACTATCTCAAACTAATGTAACAGTATGTTAACTTTATCTGTATTTATAGTCCCATCACTTTGAACTAGAGGATTGAGAAGAAAAACTGGGCTTCTATATGACAATAAAATGTAATAGAAGTAGAAAATTAATAGAAGTAGAAACTATATGAATGAAACTCACTGTGGTCTAGTGACAAGCTCAAGTTCAAAGATGCAGTAATTAGCATTAATTTCCTGTTGTTCCAATATATGTGCATGAGTTACTTTTCGCTCCTTTCATTCCTGTATTTGATGGTTCACCCTAATATCATTCTTAGTAAACTACAGTTTAAACAAAACCTGGGTTCTCTTAGAAGGCACAAGTACAGCCATCAAACCCAAAGTTTGATATCTCAGCAGCCGAACACTTGCCTCACATATGCACAGCCCTGAGTTCAATTCCCAGCACTGCAAGAAAACAACCAACCCCCCAAAACACAAACCTTGTATCTAAGTATGGATGAATCCCTAGATGGAAATAATTAGACTAATTATGAGACTTCGAGCTGACAAAATGTGGCAGAAACATATTCCAAATTATTTTATTATTTGAAAAAAGTGAGTGACCCATTATCCTATCCATGACCTTATCTGAGTATAAGCAGAGTTGCTTTTATACATATATAGTGTATATATATACTATATCTACACATATATCTCCTCCTGCCCTGTACCCTTTTCTCATCCTTAAAACTAACAGTTACACATTTCCCTTCATTGTCTCCATAAAAACAATCACCTGGATACTGAAAGGAGCAGGCAATCCAAACAAGCAAGCAATGTCAAAATAAATTTACAAGACCATCGGATTCAGAGAAACAATGGTTAATATTTCTTAGCTGACATATGTTTGCTAATATGCTTATAACCTGCCAGGTACTTGTTCAGTTTTGTGCATATTAGCTCATTTAATTCTCCTAAGATCTTTGTGAGTAGATGATACTAGTATTCTTATTTTCTAAGTAATAAAACTTAGGGATAAAGAGAATAGGTAAACCTCCAAAGGCCAAATAACTGTTAAGTGCTAGTCTGGGAAACAAATCCAAAGATTTCTATTCCAGCACCATTTCTTTTTTTTTTTTTTTTTTTGGTACCAGGGTTTGAACCCCAACTTTAAACACTGAGCCACATCCCCAGTGCCCCCACCCCCCTCCTTTTATTTGTGTATTTTATTTGGAGACAGGGTCTAACTAAGTTGCTAAGGGCTTCACTAAGTTGCTGAGGCTGCCTTTGAACTCGTGATACTCCTGCCTCAGCCTCCTGAGTTGCTGGGATCACTGGCATGTGCCACTGATCCCAGAACAAAGCACCTATTCTTAATTACTATTTAAATGTATATTCTTACACCCAGTCCGAGATTGACATGATGTTGATTTGGGAGTAGAGAGAGGTGCTTGGAAATAAAATAGCTTTAAATTGCCAGGTCTGCATTCTACTGCTTTTTCTTTGCTCTTCAATTTGAGATTCCAGGCTGACAACACATTCTTTGTACAAGAGACCTGCCCAACTTTGGCCTTGTCCTGCCACACCTCCCCTTATGGTACAAAAGACACCTGGAGTGATTGCTCCAGTGACTGTCAGAATGGAAAGATTACTTTTTCCCCCTAATTTTCAAAGCTGAGCTAAACAATAACAGTGTTTTAAACTATATCACCTTTCATGTGGCACTACAAGAGTCACCTGTTGGCTGTCTGCATTTATGTTTTCTCTTTGAACTACTTGGAGGGTTAGAACCATTAAGAAATAATATGTTCATTCAGAAAACACAATTGAAATAATTGAACATCGTCCCAGGGTCTGAGTGTGCTAATTTTTTCTTCTTTGCAGAAATGTGGTTAGAGATCACACCCGCTCTACTTAAGAGTAAAAATAAGTCAGTTTGAGCCTATCACTAAATAACAATTTCAGAAGTATATAGGTGGGAAATCACAGTCTGACAATGAGCTAGAGACCCAAATCACAGGATTTTTCATTCATTACATCTAATTTTTCCCCCCTCCCCACGTTGTGATTATGCAGAAGAAGAAACATGCAGGTCAAAGCCCTCTACAAGAAGTATCATTATAAAACTTCTATTTAACCAGAAAACAGGACAAATCACAATCACGGGCAGGATTTGAGAACTTCTGCTTTACTGACAATAAAGAATGGGGAAATATTTTTAGGCACTGTAGTAAATTGATCTTAATTTAATATTCACCAAACGCTTCCAGGACAACAGGATTTTGTCATACAGAATACACTGGGCAAATAAATGTATTTGGGGGTGCAAATAAAATTTATACCTTGATTACTAGTTCTGATTCTGATGACACATGTCTAACCATTATGGACTTCATCACACAATGGGAGCCTTGAACCTGATTTCATTTCATTTTTACAGCAGCACTCACACCTGTCAAATCTGAGGTTCATGAAGGTTAGGAAACTTGTCCAAGTTTCTACAGGAAGTTGCAGAACCAAGGTCCAGGGTTGAAATACATGTACCAGCGATAACACCACTTAAGCCCTTGGAGCCTCCTGAGAAGAGATTAAGTTATCTAAGTAAGTTAGCTCTGCTGTGACTATAAAGGTGAGGTAAGAGAAGAGATCTATAGTAACTGGGCCCATTCACCTCCAATAACCCTGGCTTGAGTAAAGTGCAGAGCCAGATACATGAGGGTCCTGAACTTGCAAAAAATTAAATGAATAAGTAAATAAATAAATGAATAAATGAATAAGGTCTGATATACCTTTACCTTTGTATTCTTCCATTGGGGCTATTAGTCATCTCAATGCCAAGGTCTAAAAATCTGGGGAGCTGCATGCCACTGGAAGGACACATTTGTTCACTTACTTCATTGTACCCCTTTTTATCCACAGGATTTCATACATTTTAATTTTTTTAGCATTATTACATAGCATATTTTAAATGTATCAGTATTTATTTTTCTAAAACAACTTGATGTGAAACCCAGCTCTGCCACTTGCTAGACATATAATCATGGGGAAATCTCATGCATACATACTCCCTTTACACATCTCAGTTTCTTCACAATCCAAGTAACACTGGGTTATAAAGTTTTAATGATAAAATGAATGCAAGACCTGGCACATAGTAAATGTCAAAAAAAATACAAACTATTATTATTTCAAAATTTTCTAAATATCTGTTGTTGTTTTAATCTAACTTTGATAAGAAACAGATTAAGATGGATGTTAAAATGCATACCACATTTTAATCTATATACATTTTCAAAGAAGAAAGATACTCCCTTATTTGGGTTTTGTGGTAATTTATTTTAAATGTGACATACAACACAGGACAGCAGGGTTTATAGTCCTTTCAGTGATGAACCCTGAAGTATTCCTGATTCCTTCAAGTTAGGGATTTATTTTTGCCTTTTATTTTTATTGATTCTTTTAAGCTATCCATATCATTAGGATTCATGTTGACATGATTATAAAAGTATGGGATATAATTTGCTCTAATTTATTCCCCAGTACTTAAAAAGACACTGTATGACATATATTGATTTCCTATCTCTGTCTTCTTCATGGAGCAAAAATAGAAATATTTTCTGCAGAAGTAATATAGGCAAAAATTCTTGAGGAGCATTTTCCTCTAGAAAGTCTAAGATAATGGAACAGGTCAGTGCAGAAATTTCTCTAATTTCCTTTTTGACTTTTCAAATTAATGTTAATATCATTCTTATTGTTGATGTATCTGTGTTCTTTCCTGAAAGACTAGATGGCTTCTTCCTTTGAGCCCTATTATTCTTTCCTACATCACTGAAAATTCATTTCATGTGTTTTGTGACTTGGACTAGTTCACAGACAGCTCTAAACATTAATTTCCTCTTAAGCAAACTGAGATAATCATAGCTCTTACATTTCAAGTCGTCATGAGGATTTTCTTGGGACAAAACTTATAAGACTCCATCTTAGCCAAAGCCCTGACATAAGGTAAGCAACCTGAAAGCGTGAATTATTATTTTAATTGTTATTAATAAAAGTGATATTCCTGACTCATCAAAAAATAAATAGAAGAAGAAAGGGATATTCGCTTGGTTTATTCAGACCATAGCACCCTGAGTGTGAATGATTTGCCTTATTCTATCAACTCTTTATGAAAGAAACTCCCATTGACTAGTTTGCCACCATCCACTAGTGGGCAGAGGACTAGGATGCTTTAGTGATCATTGTTCATCATATACATATCTTAGACTTGTAACAATTTTGTGTGATCAGATAGTCCCAAGACAGTAGGAAACATCAGACTTTTTCTTTATGTATTCATCTAAATATGTATATGTAATTCACTTAAAGTATGTACATAATGCAGTCAACAACAAATTGTTCTGATAAAAAAAAAAAAAAATCAATCTTAACTGTCTCCAACACAGGAGCCTTTTGGTGATCGCTTTCAATAGTTCACCACTGAACTCCTGAGCAGGTCTCTCAGGAGTTCCTGAACATTAGGAAAGACTGGCCAACATTCTGTGGAAACATTTACAAAAGCAGTCAGCAGTCCCTAATGGCCTGAAAGCAAATGGATATTTTGCTACAACAATGAAAAGAAACATTTCAATTTGGATGTGTTTGCTTGTGAAACAAATGTTTACAACAGAAACCTCCATTTGGGTTGTTAGAACATGGTCAAACAAAGTATGTATTTACTGAAGAATCAAGTGCAGCTTCTCATTGTAAGTATTTCCTCTTTGGGGAAAAGCTATATTGTAAGGATAATGTTCTGGATAACAAAAAGGAAATGGAGCTCCAGGACTTTAAGGTAATAGGCAGTATGTGTAACACTTACCAGCTCTACCAAAGTGACTTTCCCAGTAAGTGTGGATTAGTTAGAATATAAATACAGATGCAGTAACAGTGAAGTCTGGGATATGATGACTTGAACTAGGAAAATGGTCATTTTCATCTCTAGTGGAAGTGCAGATGTCAGGAGCCCAGGTAGTGCTGTCGGGGCCTTGGCTCCCTAACACTAGCTTTAACATCCACAGTGTAGGTGTCTTCCTGTGGTCCATGATGCCTGAGTTGGCTGTAGACATCATATCTGCCTTCAGGCCAAAGGAAAGAGAAGAATTGAGGGAGCCTTGATTCTGCTTTCTAAAGCCATGGTTCTCAACTGACAGTGATTTAATTCCTTAAATTCCTTGCCTGGTGAGATTTGTGTTTGTCATAACTTTGGGGTGTTCAAAATCCTGTTGTGAGCAACAGAGTCCCCTAAGTAAAGATGAATCTGGACTACCTGGCTGCATTTGAGAAATGCCATACCAACGTGAAAACTTCATACTGGCACATAATCGTGAATACATTAGCTGGCAAGGACCATTCCCACTGCAGTCAGTTGTATCCCTAGGAAGCTGCCTGGCATAAATGAGCATGATTTTGGTAGAAACTACCACAGGTCCCCAGAATCTGTCCTCTTCTTCTTTAGTATTAATAGAATTTGAACCTGGACAAGCTAAAATTTTCCAGACTCCTCCCCATTTAAAATTTTTTTTTTCCCTCCCGATTTATGATAACCCAAAGTGTCTCCTAACATTGCCAAATATCCCCTGGAGACATTATAATAAGAGATAGTTCTTAGGTGAGACTCCTTGAGCGAGTCGATTAAGAGTTTGGAATCTCAATTTCATCAAAGGTAAAACATCTGGATAATATTTGCCTCAACATTACTGCGGGAGTTTGAATTCTAAGACATCTCTCAACATTTCTCCCACTTAGTGCACATACACCTTCTCCTGGTTATTCCATCAAACACTAATCTATGTGCTACTGGAAGGGATTGTTACAGATATGACAGGTCCCAAGTCAGTTGACTAAGGAAAAGAAATTATGCTCTATGGGGCTAGTCTAATCAGGCAAGTCTATGAGAGAGATGGGGATCTTCCTTGCAAAAAGGAATCCAGTGGAAAGATGATTCCCCATTGCTGACTGTGAAGATGGAGAGGGCCATGTGTTAAGGAATGCAGGTGGCCCCCTGGATCTATAAGAAGCTCCAGATTGAAACTTACTAAGAAAATGGAGACTTCGGTGCTTTTGCAGCAAGGAATTGAGTTCTGCTACAACCATATGAACTGAGAAGGAATCCTTAGCCCTATATCATAACACAGCCCACATGACATTTAATTTTAGTCTTCCAATACCCTGAGGAAAAAACTTAGTCACTGCATGCCTGGACTTCTGACCTAAAGAACTATAGGTGTTATTTTAAGGTGGTCATTTCTACAACAGTAGAAAACTAGAAGAGTTATTAGCAATATTGATTGTGGTAACAAGAGTTATACTTTTGTGAACACTATTATGCTCCAAAAAATTAGCTAGGCATTTTAAGAGAATTATTTTTCTTTTAAAATGAGCATGGTAAAGTAGCATTTCCCTCCCATTTAATGAATGAAGTAACTGGGACCTAGAGAAATTACCTAAATTGCTCAATATCTTACAGTTAATATCAGTTAAACTAGAATTTAAAATCTGACTTCTCTGTCCTTTCTGCATTGCCTAATCTTGTTTATATAAAATATTAGAAGGCAAAAAGACATTCTAAAGTTATTCACTTTTCCACATATACACTGTGACTGAATTATGGCCTCCTGAACTTTTCGAGAGACACAAGACACAAAAATATCAAAACGTGGGAAAATTTACACATGCCAAGGTTTCATTCTGGATTTCACGATAGTGACTGATCAAGACAAGTCTTACTTTCCTGCGTACTGACACATTTCCTTAATTATTTGTTAGGTAGATTTTTTTTTTTTATTTTATGTTATAGCTAGTAAGGGATTACTCCCTGTCCTTGCTTTTTAAATAATATCCAATAAAATATTTCAGAGTTTACTAAATGTCAAAGAAAACAATGACAGAAAACACCTATCTAAATGTTTACCTAAATTAATAGTAATTTTGATAATTGTCAATTTTTTGGGGATTCATAATATGCCAACCACAGTATTAAATGGAGGGTGTTAGGCAACTCACAGAATCCTACAATGTAAAGATTATTATTATTCTAATTTTAGAGATGAGGAAACTGCTTCATATAGGTTCAGGATCTTGCCCAGGCAAAGTTGCAGGTAGGTTGCAGAGATTAAGTTGAATCCATGATCTGTCAGGTTCTACATTTTACCCCAATAGGTATTGTTCTTAAGCGTGGGTTCTCTTAAGGATTCGCCGAATCAGTCCTTGGGATGAATGAGCTCTCCAAGGGTGTCTCCAGAAGAGTCTGGAATCTCAAAACATGATGCCTATGATTGAGTCTTTTTTTAGATATCAGCTACATACTACTTATTCGATGTTGAACTAAGTCCTCCTACAGGGCTTTTTGGGAGTGTTGCTTCTGGTCAGTCCTATGCCATGAGGGAGCCTTATGGCCGGTATGCCTCTGATGGTGATGACTGTTGTTGCTTTACCCATGTCTTTTCATCCAAATCCTTAAAGGTTAAAGCACGTCAATACAGCTGGTAGGGATTAGGGTATATTGTAAGGCAGAAGGCTGAAAACAAATTTCTCCATGCCATATGTAATGGCCATGCAGCTGCAGCGCCTGCACACATCTGTAGAGCTGCTGTAAAATAAGAGCCTAACATTTGGCAAAGATAGCAGATGGCTTTATTATCAAATGTGAATAGAAGTAGACTCATACTTATGGGGAATGGCAAGTTTAAGTCTAGGAAGAGGATGGCTATTTCAACCAATGAATACATGGGGAGGAAGAAGAGCAACTGGAAGATTGTAGCACCTGGCGCAATGAGAAAGTGTAAGGGTAAGATTGTGAGAGAGCAAGATGGAATTTTTTGAAAATTTTAAATAGAGACTCAAAAATGTCTTGATTATAACAGTAATTAGAAACTGTCGGAATTGTGCTTAGTTAAATCTGGTTAATTTGCTAGACTTGGCAGTAGAACTGGTGTTAAAGGTTGCCACAGTTAACATTTGGTGTGGTGTGTCCTGGGGACACTCCATCATTACTAATTGAGTAAATGACATTAACAGAAGAGATGGACAGGTCTGTCTTTAGCTCATTCCATGGAGTCCTGCTGTTTTTTAAAAGACTCTGCCAACCTCAGCTTTTTGCTACTGAACAAAAAAATGGTGCTAGAAGCAACTTTAAGAAAAATGGGGTCAATGAATGGTACAAATAGATATAGATCCCTTATCTTCAAGCATGTCCACCCTGTGGTCAATTTCCCTTCAGAACTTTGTAGTAGAGTCCCCCAAAGCTTTGGATTCTTCCAAGAAGTTTTCAACATATGGTCGATAGTAGATGCTACCCCAACAGAAGAGGCAGATTTCAAAGCTGGGAGAGAGAGACCATTGCATGGCAGAATAAATGTGCAATAAAAGTAGAGGGGGTTTTACCGCAGTGTGAAGTTTGTCTTAGCTCAAAGTCTTTGGCATAGAGCTCTTCTTCTTGGTCTGGGAGCTCTCTTTTTTTGGCCTTTAAGTAGGAACCTCACAGGCATTCTCTTTTTTCAGGTTGAGTTGACATTGAGGAAGCAAGCTGCTCAAGTTGGAGCAAAACCAGACAACCTGCCCATTCTGCTAATTGGATTTTGGGATCTGTGTTGAGGTAGCCTGAGCTGGAATTTTATTCACCTCTGCTCAGATGCCAAATCCATTGGCCTAGAAGTACATAAAACGTAGTAAAATAAATTAACAAAATGGTTATGTCATGGACATTTTCAAAATGTATATCTTGTGGTTGTTCTCAGTTGGGGACTCTTTTATTTTTCACTGATCAATTAAACTTGTCTAACTACATGAATTGTTCTAATTACTGAGTTTCCCCAGAATTAAATACTCTAAGTTAAATCAACTAACATTTAGCAAACAGGAGCTACTTCTTCTGCTTCTCTCCCTAAGAGCCCTCCATAGAATTAACAGTTAGGTGCTAATTGCAAATGATTAAGTGCTCACCAGTCTTGGAGTCCTTTCTTTAATATTAATGAGATGGATTAGCATGGCACATGTCTTCTATTAATATTATAAATGGAAGCCTGCATGGATCACTGAGTGCTGTTTTGTATTATAAGGAGCACTTAGTTTAAAGGAGTAAAAAACATACACTCTAAAAATGCATCTTCCTTTCAGCTGGGAAGTAAAATTACTGAGGAAAATGTTTAAATATCATTAATTTAGGGCAACCATGTAGCATTTGAGCAATCAGCACAGTGGCAAACTTTTATATAAAACTTTCATCAGTCTCCATGAGGAGGCACTGCACATTAAACCAGACTAGAGCTTAAGTGAATTCATAAAGTATACACAGAAACACTTACCATTCCATGCTACGACAAGAAATTACTTGGCAGTTTAAGACTATTTTCAGACACCTGAATTCCCTTCCAAGAACACTATTTGCCTACTTAAAAAATGCTAATTAATTTCTTTTGCCTGTTTGAAAACAGCAAACTGACTTCTTTTTTTAAGAACAGAGTTAATAATCACTTGCTTCCTCTTGCTTTTCTTATGAAGATTCTGTAAGAAAGGAAAGCTTGTATTTCATATATTACTGGTTTCAAATGTACTATGATAAGCATGATCAACAGTCTCTAAGTTGTAAAAAGGGCATCATTCTATTTCATTTCATAAAGCTTGTTAGATGAAAAATATTGTTCATTTTGCTAAGTGATATTTGAGTAAGCACACTATACCATAAAAAACATTGACATGCGAAACAATTACTTTTAGCTAGCAGTTAATTACAATTTTAGTTCTTTTTTTCAGTTGCAAACACTTTCAAAAGACAGGACCAAAGCTTATGTGTTCAGACCAAATCAAGGCCTGTGTTAATGTAGTGCATATCATACTTTGATTAAGACTTAACCCTCTGAGTAGAACTTACAGTTTTGTCCTTATTCTTTGAACTTAAATCTACATATACATTTATCATTTGTCAAAGATAAACATGATTACAGCCAAAGCATACCAAGTGGTGAACACTTACACATTCAAAACAATAGAGCTGATACTTGTTTTAGATTGAAAGTATTAAAAATGATAATGAGTGATACAGGATTTCTAAGATCAATGAAAAAAATTAGAATACATAGCTGAAAACTTGCATTTAGCCTCGCATTTAACCTTGCATATATTTGATTTAGTCCAGACTGTACATTATGTGTTGGTCAATTATATTTATATATTAATATATTCTGATATTATCATGTTTATAGTAATCTCAAATTTTTTGGAAATTCATAACTAGTAGGTAACCATGATACATTATGTAGCCCAAAATTTTATTTTAAATATCTGGTCTTCTGAAATATTTACTATAATTCTCATAAATATTGAGATATATAACCTACAAAATGAATTAATGAAAATTGTGGTAGGTGCAATTCTAAGTTAGTCTGCAAATGACTGCCCCTTGGTGCACACACTCTGTCATTTCTTCCCACTGTCAGCAGGACCAGTGAATGGAATGATACACCACTTGTTTGATTAGGTGACAGCAGTTCATTCTGAGTGAATAAATAATAAAATTAGTGCAATTAATCAAGCAAGCAAAGTAGCAACTGCAATTAATCAGGTGAGCTTTTTAAAATAAGGTAAAGTGTCAGAAAGATTCTCTCATGATGACCTGAAAGAAAACAAACAGCCTTGAAGAAAGAGGAGGTGGCCATGTGGTAAGAACCTCTAGGAACTGAAAGTGGTTCTCAGAAGTGAAGAAGAGGAGCCTCAGTAATCAACCAACAAACATCCACAAATGAACTGCACCCATAGTCAGTGACTTTGGGAGAGGACCCCAAGCTTCAGATGAGCTCTCATCCTGGTTGACAGGTTGAATTCAATCTATGAGATCCTCAGAGAACCAGATAGGCCACACTTAGACTCCTGACCCACAGAAAATGTTAAATAATAAATTAATGTTGTTTGAGTCACTATAGTTTATAGTGATTTCTCAGAAAACTAATACTAAAAGTCATTTCCTTTGATCCATGCGGAATAAATTTAGCTGAAACTAGTTGACTCTTCTTACTTAATGAAATGTAGCTGCAAACTTATCATAGCTTAGAAACCATGATATCTTTCATGGCAAATGAAAAAAATTATGTAGCCACAAGTAATATCGCTAATTACAAAGGAAAACAAGTGTTTCATAGTTTTGCTTCCTTCTGTTCTTCAGATAAGATGCTATTATCATTGACAATGACACTACCAATCATTCCTGGATGACTTTGCAAGAAATTGGCTAGGCATGCCTCATGATTCTCTTCATTACACGCAGGTTTCAAACTCATAGGGGATGCTCAACGTTTTTCCCAGAGAACAAAAGACATTTTGCCCCATAACACCACTATGAAACCATTGGATTATTGTCTATAGGAGTTCAAGTTCTTCCAACCATAGGTTCTGTTCCCCCAGTCCTAGGGGAAGGATCACAATTAATTGTGGCAGTGTGTGTGTTACCCTGTCCACAAACTCACCTGTGCATCAGCTGCTGATTGTCAACAGCAGAAGGCACTGAATATGTTTCAGACTATAATTCTGAATACCAGTGATTTCATTTTCTGCTTTCTCCTTTTTAGAATGCTCTGATGGGCAAGATATTGAGCCATATGGATACCTGCCTTTAACAACTCTTGGGAGTCCAGAGCTGAGAATCACTTTATGTAGTGTAAAATTGGCTGGGGTCTGCAGCATTGTGAGCCAGTATTTGGAGGGAATGACTAATTAGTGTCCTTTTCCTTTTTCTTTTTTTTTTTTTTTTCTTGTCTGTAGAAAAATTCAGGGTTTCCACATTCTGATCAGAATGAAATGTATGATAAGAGAAAAAGTATTATCCAATGTAGAATCTTTGCAAATACCCTAATAATGCCAATAGCTACTGCAGATCAGAGAGCACCATTACAGCACATACATGCAAACAAGCACATGCACACATAAACACCCAGACACACATGCACACTCACACTCACTTTCAGGTGCACCTAAGTTGCTATTTAAGAATTCTTAGGGTCGATATTATTTCTTTCCTTCTAGTTTGTGACATTATTCTGCAGAGAGAAGAGTTACAGTCCTCTCTATAAGAGAAACTGGCCCCATTCCACCTCCAGAGAAAACCAACTTAATATTATTTCAGAGAATACCCATGAGAATATACTTTTGTGGCTAGAGACTAGTTACAATGCCAGAGCAGCATAATATCATTAGTGAAGTCTGGCTTTTACTGTCTCTGCTGAGAAGATAAACAAAAGTCCTGGCAAGAGGTTCTTGAAGACTACAAATGTTTATCATACACTTAATTTCTCATACTATAGTTAGGTTATTGATTTGAAAGCAGCATGAATAATCTTAATATGGTTAACTGACAAATCCAGTTAAGTTTGGTTCATATCATTCAGTCAACTTTCCCTATTCTAATCCCCATGGTTAATTGACATATTTAATTCAGTTTGGCTCATGTCATACAGTTAACTTTCCCTATTTTAAACCCACATGTACACAAGGCATATTTCTCCAATAAGTCTAAATCTGAAAGGATAAGACAGCATATCAAATTCTTGTGTTGTTCTGGAAAGATCCCTAGAACAAAACTCCCATGTCTGAGGATCAAACCAATCACTTCTTAGCATCTGGAACTTTCTAAACTCCAGTGGTCTTATTATTATTACTTTTTAAAGAGCACAATCAAAAGAATCCTTGCAATAAGTTGATGAGTTCAAAAAGTCATGTTGTGTCTGTTAATAACCTGGTTTTTAACATTCATTTTTCACATTTTACCTGCTCTTCTCTGTTGTAGAGAACTGCAAATTCTGTGCTTCCTTGCTTTCGAACCATTTCAGCCCAGGAAAGCAGTTTTAGAAAATTCAGTGCTGTGGACTGAGAAAAGGCCTGGGTATTTCTTTTTCTCTTTTCTTTAGGCAGAGTATCTGCCTGTGACTCCTTTATGTTTCTACTCTGTACTAGTCAGTGGTTTCCTCCATGGCCCCATTTCTGGCAGTAGAGTCTCCCTTGTGTTTCAATTCTTGCTAGATTGTTCCTCTTCTCATCTCTGGTATTACCACTCTGCCTGGTACCTCCAACACTAGGGACAGTAGCTCCCAGGTTTTGCCTCTTAGTTGCTTCACCCTCTCTTATTTGGCTTCTTAGTTCTCTCAATTACATGGCCAATTCACTGTGTTGAATACCTTCATTGTGGAACAGCAAGAATCATTTCCATTTCTTGTCTGGATCCCAAATGACTGATAGGAAAGCACTACACAGATTACAAGCATTCTGTCAATGGAGAATATTAGCAATATAATCATTTTAATGATTAAACCATGTATTCCAATGGTGGCATATTCAGTTATCCTGACTTTTGGCATTCTTTCATAATTATCTCTCTTTATGGGCATGGATAATTAAGAATCACAGAATATCTTTGAACTTACATGTAGAGGTATGGAATGCTATTTTTTTCTGTTTTATATGTATTTCTATTAATGGAGAAATGTGGGATTAAAATTGGAATATTTGAAATGTGTTTGGGTGTCTTAATTTAGATTTATTTTAGTGTGGAGCAGTGGGAACAGCAGTAACTTCCTTTTAACTACCTTGCCTATTTAATCTCCTGACTTTTCCTAAAGAGTAAATCTTGGGCAGGCAAGGTGGTGCATGCCTGTAATTCCAGCAGCTTTGGAGTCTGAGGCAGGAAGATCTTGAGTTCAAAGTCAGCCTAAGCAAAGGTGAGGCACTAAGTAACTCAGTGAGACCCTGTCTCTAAATTAAAAAAAAAAAAAAAAAAAAAAAAAAAAATGCAAAATAGGGCTGGGGATGTGGCTCAGTGGTTGAGTGCCCCTGCATTCAATCCCTGATATCAAAAAAAAAACAAAAACAAAAACAAACAACAACAAAAAAACCAACAACCCCCCTCCCAAAACAAAACAAACAAACTAAAAGATTAAATCTGTCTTCAATGAGATACTAAAAAAAACAAAAAAAATGCACTGGAAAGATATATTGAAGTGGATTGTTTTGCCCAAGAACAACGTTATGACATTGTTTCATGCCTTACCTATGTAACATCTGTGATTTATCTATTAACTTCGAGACTTCAAAAGTTAGATGCTTGTCATCAGCATGAATATTAAATTATTTATCTGAATTGAACAATGAAGTCTAAATACTGTGCTGGGAATTGTTTAATGAGCATTTTTCAAGAAATGAATGGAATAAATCTTCAGCTCTACCCTTTCTATAAAGTTGTATGTAAACATGGAATGACATAAAAGCATTTTTAAAGTTTTTTTTTTTTTTTTTAAACTTTGTATTTATCAGGTCAGACAAAGTGCCTGTAAGTGGAAGAACAGATCTAATGACAGTCTTTTAGTACATGTTAGTAAACCCTTTTCTGAAACAGAGAAAGTAAAAGATTCTAATGACTAAATAACAAGCATTTATTGAATCACTCATTGCATTCAACAAAATCAAAGAAAGACCTAATTGAGTTGTCAGCTGATGGATCGTTAGAAATAATAATAGACCACAATGTAATTTTTGACATGTACCTCAGAAAATGTTTAAAGAATTAAGTGTTGTTTCCATGACAAAACTCCTTCTAGTCACATCTATTTATTGGGGACAGTTTTTTTTTTTTTTTTTTTCTCAGTATGTACATTCTAAAAGTAAACAGAACACAGGAATAAGATTATTAGTGATTCCGCTAATATCTTACCAAAGAGTTGTTGTATTCTTTTATAATATATATACTATTTGAAAATAAAAATACTACAAATTTAATTAAGAAATTTTCTAATAGTTTGATTTTTATATTTAGTAAATATTAAAATTGATCTTTTTAGTAGTATGAAGAAATGAAATGATGTACCCCATTTGTGTACAATGAATCAAAATGCAGTTTGTAAAAAATAAAAAAAGAAAAGTATTTAGAAAATCTAATAATAGTAAAAATTCCAATATGTGTTCATATTTTCATGACAGGGAAAACAAGCATGAACTACATTAATATACAACTTTGTATGGTAACCAAAATGGAAATATGAACTCAAGGAGTGAAAAAGTACGAACACAAAATTTCTGACTCAGAGGAAGGCTTACTTACGTAACTTTTAAAATAAATTTGTTTGGTATCATATTTCCATGGTATTTAAATTCTTTTGAATACTTTCTACAAAATGATCCAGCTGTTTCATTTAACAAATGCTAATTCTTACAATACACCAGAAATTGTATTCTATGCAATCAATTAAACATGATGAAAAGTCTTTCAGCCAAATGTAAGCAAAAAATTTTAAGACCTACCCACACCATGCTCTCTGTTTCTGAATGGTAATTGTATGTGTTCTGTTTATATGCATCTATCTGAGCACATTAATGTATCCCATCTTGTATTAGTGATTTGCTTCCTGTTCATCAGTTTTTATCTCCATCTGGATCTCCTATAGTGTCCAGCCCTATGCTGGACTCATAGCATC
The DNA here is from genome assembly GCF_902686455.1 of Sciurus vulgaris. NCBI lineage: Eukaryota > Metazoa > Chordata > Mammalia > Rodentia > Sciuridae > Sciurus > Sciurus vulgaris. The sequence continues at coordinate 70,514,614 of NC_136461.1, forward strand.
ACAATGTGGCCTCAATAGACTTTTAATATATGAGTTATCTAAAAAGCAAATAATAAGCTCATATACAAAAGTATTTTCTGATTTCTCCTTATCCTTCTTACCTTCAGACAGTGCCCTATTCTTGGCCATTTCCCCCTCTTTTGCTGCTGACTTGAATTTGCATAACCCCTATATCCCTTCTTACAATCTCTTAATTCCTCCTTTTTTCAAAGCATGTGAATTTAGGTTTAGTATTGGATGACTACCAGGTGAATCATTTGGATTGTGAAAAATAACCCTAGATCAATTTCTTTTATTTCTTCACTACACTGTTTCTAGCCTGTTTTACTTCTTTCTTTATGAGGGTATTACTCTGGCACATATCCCAATTGATGGAGGATCTCCAGAAAAGAGTGTTAAATTAAAAATATCAGTTACTGGCTTACCTCTTAATGAAGCAGCTGGCTTAAGAAGCTTTAGATTTAAATTATCTGCCCCAGCACTATTATTCAGTCTTAAGTAAGGCAGCACACCAACTCTCTTATAAGTAATTGGCTGAAACTAAAATTTGGAGGCACCTACATTAGCAGACTGATTAGAGACATCACTGGTACTGGAAGGGGCAGCTCTTTTAGGCAAAGTCAGGCTCAGTACTCTGAACAGTACTAAGACTGAAATTTATCAAATGAGTGTTAAATTAATTTATAGTGGAGCTCATGTTAACGATAAGAGAATCAGTGGCCAAACTGATATGATGGATTGTCTCATTATGATCTACTGTAGATCAAAAAGCTTTCTATTATATGACAGAATTTCCTTGGTGCTCATTTATTCTTCTTCTGTGAGTTGTACTAGTGCCACCATCATTTCTTTTATTTTTAAATAGAGATTTCTTATTTTACACATAGAAATTTTTGTAGGTCAGTACAATATTATTTCAGTTTTCTTGTGTCTTAGGAAATTTTCATGACTTGAATTTTTGTCCCACTCTGAATTCATAGTGGACTTGATTTCCATTGTAACAGTATTAAAAAAGTGGGACCTTTAAGTGGGGATGAGGCCTTGAATGTGCTGACTTTGTGACAGGATTAGTGCTGTCATTGTTGGAGTGGTTTGTTATTGTGAGAATGGGTTCATTAGTTCATTATCTTAGGAGTCAGTTCCTTATAAAAGGATGAGTTGGCCCCCTTTTGTTTCTCTCTCTCTCTCTCTCTCTCTCTCTCTCTCCCCTTTTTTTTTCCCTGCCCTTCTATGTCATAGGATAACACATTACAAAATTTATCACTGATATAGTCACCTCAATCTTCAATTTTCCAACCTCCAGAACTGTAAAGAAATATATTCCTTTTCTTTATAAATTACCAAGTCCAAAGTATTGTGTTTATAGCAGGATAAAATGGACTAAGACAGGAACTCAGAATCTATCATGGAATTTGGTACTCCTGGACCACTTTTACATTCAAGAACTGATGCTTTCTTGAAAATTTTATTTGCCAAAAATATAAATATGAATAAGTGCATTATAAATAATCTCTTTTCTTCAGATTGGCAAACATGATGTATCTAAGCTCCATTGGTCTTCCAATTCTAGGTTTCCTTATTTCTCCATAATTTAGTGTGAAAGATACATAATTTCTTCAAAGTAAGTGGATCAAATAAGCATTATGTGTCCAAACAAAACAAAACAAAACAAAACAAAAATGATGCCTTACTTGTCATTAAACTATTTACTACAATGCAGACTCTTCAAATTAGAGATGTTCCCAGAATGTCATAAGTTTACCTTCCACCCAGATTTACACGGCCAAGCATAAACAGAATGGAACTCTGGTGAATGTGATTGGGGATGTAATATAGTCAGGTGATGGCTTAGTCTGAAGAACGAAGGACAATTACAGAAACACTTGTATGCATCTGTTCTACCTTCCATTTCTGCTTAATGAATTTTATCAGAAGTAATAAATATCTCTGAACTTGACCCCCTTCTTCCATGACTCATTGTGTCATCAGAAGTGGATCCAGAATCCTGGACATCCCTAGGAGAACCAAGTACACTTTTAGTAAATATTTTGATGTATATGCTTTAGTTTGACTCTTAATACCTTAAAATTACCATCAATAAATCTTTTTTCCTGTAGTCCATAATGTCAAATTCTTATTTAGTGACTAATATGTTATAAGAACTAGACAATGAGGTCCATAGTAATATTCCATGTGAAAAGCAATTTATGGTTAAAAATATTTCACCTACATTATCATCTGTGATTCTGACCCAGGTGTGTGATTCTGACAGAGCCGTATCACTATTTTATAGATGAAAAAATAGCACAAAATCTAAAAGACTCATTTAAGTATGTGGGCTGCACATTAGAGTGACTACTAAGTTGTCCCAATACTGAAGCAAGGGTTTCTGCTACCTCTTTCAATGCTTGGTTCACCGCATTAAGCAAGTAGTCCCTGTTTTTAAAGATCCTAGGATTTATTTGGAGCACTGCATTGACACAAAAGGAAAAATTATGAAAAGCAGAGTACTCAAAACTCACACAATACTTAGAATTTAATGTAGTAAATGTGAAGCTATATTTCTCTTGATTATTACAACAAATCAATAAAATAGATACCATTAATATTATTTTTGTTTTGTAATTTTATAGATGAGGTCCAGAGAGACAAGAAAGTGAATTTCGCCTAGATCACAGTAAGAGTGTATGTGAGCCAGAGTGAAATAGGCAAGCTTAACATGGAAAAAAAAGAAGGAGCTGGCTAGGTCGGTCCATACTGCCTGGATAACATTCCCCATAAGCAAGCCCATGCTTTTACTGTTCAACATGATGTCTCGGATTGATAGGAATCACAAGACTACTGTTCCTCTGGGCATGAAATCTTGACAGAAATATCCTATGTGTAATGTTTCTTTTCACTTCCTAAGCCTTTTAAATGTGTGAATAATTCTAGAACTTTTAGTTAGACTGGAAGTCTAAGGTGAGTGCAAATTGGAATCCATAGTTTATTAGGGTACAATGTATCCCATCTAAAATTATAATGGAAAAAGTTTATGAGGTTCCACAGATTTCAGAGAAGATGCTCTTATAGGGGAATTCCACCATATCAAACATATTTATTAAAGGATGTTAGCTATATAGCAACTATATCTTCAATTTATAGAGCCTAGAATCTTTAGAACTAAGAGAGGCTTTAGAGACAAATTATCTAATCTAATGTTTTCATTTTTATGGATGTAAATTGAAGTCCATAGAGACAGTTACGAGACACTGATCTTGATCTTTAAACTTTTAATGATTTTCATTCACTTCATCAAAAATAATATTTTCTGCAGATGATTAAGTACTGTGTTTTGTGCTCTGATCAAGGAACATTACTGTGCCTTCCTATATGCTATATATGTAAAAAGTACTTTCTTCAGGAAGTTTAAAGTTGTGTTGGACACAGCCATTGGGGAAAATAGGGAGAAAAACATAATTCACAAATTTCTTATAAATAAATTAGAAAACATAATTTACAGAAGAAATATATATGTTATTTTTTGAAAAATTTCAAAAGCCACAGAACTGTCTCTTACAAATTTCAAGTGTAGTAGGGATTTATTCTATAAGTAGTTATCAAACACCCACTATGTGTCTGGAATTGTTTTAGGAACTGATTTATCAGAGTGAAAACTACATCTTGACCACATTGAAGTTTGTATTCTTGGAACAGAGTAATGGTAATGGATGTAAAGAGAGAATGGGAAGGCTTACAGGATATAAGAGACAAGAAGATAGGATGATTTAAGTACTGACCCCCTCTACTGACTTTGCTGCCACTCCCTTAATAAAGGTATAAAAATTACTGGGCACTTATCATTTGCCAGGTTATTATAAGTGCTTTATATTTATTACTTTATAAAATCTGCATGCAGTCTATTGGCCCAATGAATTAGATAATTTCATTAATCCAGTTTTGCAGGTGAGGAAAGTGTTGGGAGGTATGCAATATGCTCAATGTTAGAGAGCCTTACATGCTGAAACCAGGGTTCAAACCTAGGTAAATGAATCCAAAGACCATAATTTTTGACATCATTTTTGAAATACCTAAGTACTTGTTGCCAAGATCATTACTGTTCAGAGCACTGTAGTTATACAAGCCTGGTTGTCTGACTTTGGACAAGCTACTCAAATTCTCAAATGCAAAGTAAGAGTGGTTGACTAGGTGATGCCTAAGGTCCCTGAGAATTCTAATGACATTCTGGTCGTGTCATTTTCTGTGTTAACTCTATGAGACCTGCTCCCTGATTAACTATTATTTAAGGAAACTAAATATCCCCCTAGTAGGCTGTCTTTGCTCCATACTATAGGATCTGTCATGGGGTCTAACATTTCTCTAGTTGAGTCACTCCTTGTAGGCAAGGTATTTTCTAAAACAAGGGTTCATTAATTGGCAGCAGTTTCACATTATTATGGCTCTTCAGGAGATGGTGGTAAGGATATTCAAAGGGACAAAGACAGCTTCAGCTCTGACATACCATAGTAAATGGCCTCATTGGGTCCAGTTAGCCTTATTGCTGGTAACCTGGGGATAGAGAAAGACGCCTTTTTAGGAGAGGTGGTAGTTGCTTCACATTTTTGTCTAGATCAGCACAACACATATGCTCTATTTCCTTTCTTCTCCTGTCTCCTTTTCATTCAATGTACAGCAGAAAACAGGCTTTGATTAAAAAGAGGGGGGTTGTTTAATGCAAGTACATTTTCAACATGTCTGAGAAAAAATTACAATAAAAAAATAAAAATTAAAAGAACAGGTATATTAAAGAGATGGTCCTTGTGTGGGGATGAATGATCAGTACCTACTGGATAAGAAGAGACTTGCTGACATGAGAAAGTCCGTAAGATTATAAAAATAGAGCTATATTATTTACCTTAAACAAAAAAGGCATGTAAAATATAGAGGCAGTGGAAATAAACGGATTTACAGTGTTCGTTTGTTAAGAGCCAGAACAAATGGAGCTGAAATCACATTCCCTCCCGTTCCTCCATGTTATGCATCCTATCAGGTCATTAAGTGGTCAGGACTTTCCCTAAGGTATGGCTATCAACAACACCTTTGCTTACCTCCGTCAGCTTGGTGCCCCTGCTGCTACAGATATTAATGATGTTGTGAACTTATTTAGTGTAAGTGTGGCTTAATGTGCGTTATTACATTATCCATCAGTTGTATGTTGCCCTTAGCAACTGGCATAAAGTTATCTCCAGTCCACTGCTAATTTTATATCTGTCTTTGTTGGGTCAGCTCTGCTGGTTTCTCTGCTTCATATTTCTTCTGGGTTGAAACTCAGAACAGTGCTATGGGAGTGTTATGGGAGTCACAATCTTACAACTGTGACCATAAGCACTGATTGCAGCAAAGCAATGACCCTGGGTGCATGGGGTCATAGCGAAAGTCATTGGTATCCTTTTGCTGTTGCTGTTGTTTTAGTATTCTCTTGGTAATATGATCTAGTATAGATAAAGAACACAGATCAATGCCTTTGAAATTCCTCCATTTTAGAGACATCTATGCATGGATGCTATTTTCCTTTTATTTGGCTATCTTTCTCTCTTGGATTTAAACATTGACTTGGGGTTCGTGTCTGAAACAGGAAGAAAGGTCATGTAGTCTTTCTTGTGTTAACTGAAAAAATAAACCAATAAAATATCTTGCAGACCTAACTAGCACGCAAAAATTTTTGTGGTCTGATCATCTTGAGAAAATGTTCTTACTTTCATCTGGGGTTGAAATCTGTGCTTGATTGGTAAAGCTTAGAGCAGAAAAGTATGTTTTAGAGTCAGTCCTGTGGTGCAGAAATCATTTTCAAAAAATTATTATTCATTTGTTTGTTTGACTAGATTTAGAGCTGAATGGATAGCTAGTGATGAAGCCATTAAATCTATGAGAAAGAAAATCATCTTGATATCACATTTCACTGTTTAATCTCTCTGGTTTACTTCCTTCATCTGCAAAATGGTAAGGTAGAAGGCTGATCCTTAAGGTCTTGTTTGGATTGATATACAAATGACTGTACTTTGTTTCCTTTCTCTTTATCATAGATTTCTTCTGGGTGGAATGTTCAATAATATATTACATCATAGAAATCTGGTTTTAGAATAAAACAATATGGATCACTAATAGTAATGAAAATAATGATAGTTTTTATTATTAGAAGATTGAAATAATACTTGCTTATAAAACTTTTACAATTAACTCAGTTTTTATGATAATTCCAGTACATATCTGTAACTACTTCCAAGTGCTGCACTTATTTTTACTTAATAACATTGAACAAAGATTGAATTAGATTCTTCTACTGGGCAGGCTAATTTCTGGTTAAATGGCAGGATGCTCTGCCAAAAACTCTTGGCACATATGTGCTGACTAGTTTGTCTGTAGTGGCAATTAGACATCTTTGTACATTATCTATTAGCCCATTAGTATACTTTAGAAACATGCAGTAGGAATTTATGTAATTAAATTTGAGTAGGGCCTCACCCCATTTTTGGCCTAACTGGCTAGCTCACCAGCATATATCAAAATACATATTTTGGTACACAGTCACACAAAAACTCTTGTTAAAGAATTTATGTTCCTTTCCTCCTTTTTTCCTGCTTTGACCCCTCTAGTAAAGCCTGAAGATATGTTTCAGTTTCTTTATGAATCCTATTTTGCATGTTTCTGCATAGATTTGCATGTTAAATTAAAGGAATTTTAATTTCAAGGTTTGTACTATAGAATTCAATTAATAAATTCAGGCAAATTATTCCAATTATATTCAAAACCAGTATTCAAAGCTGACATTTGAGGCTCAAGTTGAGTATCTTCTTAACTTTTGTCTGTTACCATTTCAGCCCTAAGTCAAAATCCAAAAATAATGTTAAGAAAAAATTCTTTGCCCTGATATAACACAGAATCATAAAACTCCCTTGTGTGAAGAATTCAAAAGATAATCAGCCTGAGTTTTTACAAGGGTCTACTTACACTTAGCTCTATATGATCTGCCCCAAACTTTACCTCCTAGATCTCTGCTACAAATTGAACTGTGTCCTCCCAAAATCTATATGCTAGAGTTGTAACTTCTAATGTGACTATATTTGAAAATAGAAACTTTCAGAGGTAATTAGGGTTACACGAGGTTATAAAAGTGAGTTGCTAACTCAATGGGATTGGTAGCTTTACAAGGAGAATGATAGAGGCGGGAGGGGACACCTCTGCTTGTGTGCAGGCACTGAGGAAAGACGATGTGAGAACCAAGAAGGAAGGCTGCCCTTCTCAAGCCAGGAAAAGAATCCTCCACAGAAATGAAACCAGTGAGACTCTGATCTGGAAATTCTAGCCTCCAGAGCTGGGAGAAAATAAAATTCTGTTATTTAAGCCGTCTAGTCTGATATTTTATTATGACAGCCAGGTAGACTGAGAATCTTACCTTTGACTACCTGCTGCTGATTCATGCCTTGAAGCCCTAGAAACATTGGCCTTTCTTCTACTGTTCCTGGAGATATCATGTGTACTTCCATCTGAGGGGTTTGGCACTAGGTGTTTCTTGTGCCTAGACATTTTTTCCACCAGGTATTCCGCATGGTCAATTTGACTGCTGTCTTCAAATCTTTGATCCAATGTCACCTCTCAAGGAAACTTTCAGAGTCCACCTTATTTACTATTACAACTGGCCACCTCCCCAGCCTGGATTCTTTGGAACCCCTTCACACTGTTCCACATTTTACCCTTTTATTTCTATAGCAATAAATGCCAGGTTATTTAACTTTGCCTTTTTTATTGTCTGTTATTTTCTCTTTAAATCACTTATGTGTTTCAACACTACAGAATAGTACATGCACAACAGATACTCAGTATATATTTGGTAAATAAATGAACAAGTTGTTTTATGGAAACATTTAGAAGATGCTTCTTGGTAATGCTCCTCACAGCCTTCACTGGACTTAATCATAGCACTAGCAATTGCTTTCATACATCTTATTGATTTACTAATCTATATAGCAATATTTCCAAAGCACTACTCTGCACTGAATTGGAATAGGAGGTGAGAACAACTGGCACAATTTCTATTTTGAAAGAATTTAGAGCCAGCTGTGCATATCACAGAATCATACTGCCCCAATAGTTTACAATGACAGATTTAAGGAGAAGACTCTTTAAACACTTTTGCCTAACATTTTAATAAAATATACATCAACACTGCTTAATTTGAAGACAGAGGAGGAAGTAAGAACCTCACTATCTGGGCCTACAAATCACTGAGAACTTTTCATTATGTAGCTTGAGTTAAAGTAGGACGTGAATGAGTTAAATCATTTTTGGCTTCTGAAAAGGAAAACACAAACATATTTGGGTTCAGGGCAGGTGGGTCGTGATCTATTTACTGTGATGTGCTAAATTTGCACATTCTTTTAGACACTGGCTTTTTTAACTACTCAAAGTCATCTAGAGACTCAGATTGTGGTTTTTAAATGCAATTTGTTAGTAATGCCTTCATTTGCTAATAGTGTTTGTAGGTGCCTGTAAACTAATGTATGTGAACCTGGTGTTTTCTGTAATAATCCTAAATGAATTGCTTGGAGAGTTAATATTTTTAGTTTTTTTTTTTTTTTTTTTTTCCTTCTTCAGTAATCTCTTACAATCCTGAATAACAACATTTGCATGTCCACATATGACATTCTTAAATTATGGGAAAATTTCTTCTGCTTCTAACAAAGAACAAAAATGACCCAATCATTTTCTTGGATTTGGTAGCAATGACAAATTACTCCATGACTTTCATAGCAATTTAGTTCTGAAACTTATTTTGAATCTCTCAAAAGGTATTTGCTTCCTTACCACATCTTACTATTCATATTATACATTCCATGAGAGTTAGGAGATAACTTAAATGCATTTTTAATTCTTTCCATAAAATTCTATAAATAGTAATTTATTAATTTCAAAATTATATTGTTTAAAATTTTTATTATGCAATATTCTGTTCTGAACTTATGCTACAAAATATGGGGAAAACATGCAGACACATACACACACATACACACACACAAGCTACAAAACTCTGGTTTAGAATATTCATTGAATATGGTAACACTCCTCCCTATTATCTTTCTGGTTCTTCCTGATGATGTAGACTTCACTGCTGTAAGAAAACGCATGTGAAGCTAGACTGCTCTTAAGATCAGAAAGTTCTTTCTTATATTACTTCAAAATTCATCTCACCTTTATAATCTAAGATTGATGGAATGAAGAGCCCATTTCCATTGGTAGAGCACATACCAATTCATTAAATATTTGAAGACCAATTTTTTCAACATTTACTCTTTTTCTAGGTTATGTATTTCTCAGTTCTTATGGTTTTAACTTTGGTAAAACTTTATCTCTTCAACTGTAGAATACCCAATATCTTAATCACCACCCAGTGAATTGGATATATTACGGTTCATTGATCTCTCTCTTCTTTTTCCCCTTTAGAATGGTTTATTTCTTTATTTTATTTTTTTATTTTTATTACTTTTTATTTAACTTTTAATTTTTTACAGACTGCATTTTGATTCATTGTACACAAATGAGGTACATCATTTTGTTTCTGTGGTTGTGCAGATGTAGATTCATACCATTCATGGAATCATACATGTACATAGGGTAATAATGTCTGTCTCATTCCACCATTTTTCATACTCCCTCCATCTCGTTTCCTTCTACATATTCTAAAATTCCCCCATTCTTCTCTTAACATATTATCATATAAAAAATTACTTTTCCTAATTTAACTTCTTGCCTTACTCATGAACCTACTTCTGATTCATATTAGCCTTCTCTGAAATTTCTGACCATGTTTTTCTTCCATATAATTTCCTCTATTTTATTGAGTATCTCCTTTTCTTCTCTGAAGAGATAGTAATGGAATGGAATTTTTAAAGTCCTTTCATTGTTTCAAGATATTTAACCAGTTTTAATTTTAAAATGTAAGCAGCCTCTCTCATGAAATCTCCAGTTACCAGAGACATTCTCTTGGTATAATTTCAATTTAAAAAATGAGTTATAAAACTTTTCATTCTCCTTGGTGGCTCCTCATTTAGTCAAGAACAATACACTCTGATTGAAGAGGAGTTTTATGGTTTGAATCTGGAACGCTCCCCAAAAGCTCAAGAGTTGAAAGATTGGTCCTTTGGCAGAAAGGTTGAGATGTTAGACTTTTAGGCGATGATTAGATCATGAAGGCTCCTTATGATGGATTAATCCATTGAAAACTGAATGGACTATTGGGAGATGAGACCCTGATGGAGAAATTTTATCATTGGGAGTATGTCCAGAAAAGTTCATTTTCTCCATGGCACCTTGCTCTCTTTTTCTTCCCTGCTCCACCTCTCTCTCTGCTTCCTGGCTGCCATTAGCTGAGCAGCTTTCCTCCTCCACGCCCTTCCACCATCACATTCTGCCTCACCTCAGGTCTAAAGAAATGAAGCCAGTTGATCATGGACTATGTCTTCTGAAACTGTAAGTCAAAATAAATCTTTCTTCCTCTAAGTTCTTGTCAGGTATTTTGGTCAGGGCAACAAAAAGCAGACTAATACACACAGCTATCTTTTGATGGCTAAGTGCTTTGTACCTTCTCCTCCTATCCAGAATCTGTTTCTTTTTCCTTTCAAAAGGCAATTCAACGTCAGATGCCATAAAATTGCCAGCTTCATTCAGTTCTTTAAGATTTCTGTTCTCTCTAGAATATTTTCCTCCTACTAGAATTTTGGCTTCTCCTGGAATGCACTTCTTGGGATTGTTCTTGTTAACATTGTCTCCTGTGTCCTTCAATGCTCAATTTAGCTGTCATATCTGTAAGAAGTCTTCCGTGATCTCCCTAAGTCTCAGACCCCAGATCAGTTCAAATGTCCTGTCTCTGTGAATTTATCTATCATGGACCAATGTGATGCTACCATATTGCTGTTTCTGGTATGCTTATCTGTAACCTACATTAGCTATTTAACTTTTGGAAATAACAGTACAGTACTTGTCTATTCAATTTAAAGTCCATGAAATGGAAGATTATAAGCATTCAATCACTACCTGTTAATATAGAAATAAAATAATGAATGAATGACATATTATTCTTTATTATGAAATGTATCACACAAATGACAGCATATAAACATATGTATTCGAGTATAAAAAAAGAAGTGAATTTCAATTTAATTGTCACATAAGAAAAAGATCATAGCTAGTACAAAAAAATTTTTAATCCTATTCCCCTTTGTCTAGTAAGTATATTCTTTTTTTCTGAATATCATTTTTCCTTTTAGTTTTAATACATAAACTAAATAATAAATAACACAGAATTTAGTTTTATTGGAACTGAAATGTATACAAATATAATTTTATTGTGTGTATTCTGTGACTACATTAGTTCAGAACTTTTTCTTTAGAGTTTATATATAGTAATTTATATAGTTGAAATTTAATTCTGTACTAGTACATAAATATTCTACTTTATAATATTATAAATGTTTATATCTATTTTATTCTTGATGGGCATTTTTACTATCTAGATTTTTATTATATTAAACAATGCTACTATAAACTTAGGGAAATATAATCCCAAGAGGACTTCCCGTAAGGCACATACAGAGTGTATTTGCTGATAAGGGGAATATGCAAATGTCCAATTTAATAGGTAATAACAAACTGTTTCCGAATGGTTGTACCACTTATACATATCCCAAGGATAGACAAGTTTCTGTTAACACGTTAGTCAATATAAACACTAACTTTCAATTTTCTCCCCAATATCAGACATGTGGAAAGATATAAATATGGTTCTAATTTGAATTTTCCTGAGTACTAACCAGGTGGAAAACACTTTTTTTCCTCATATAATTAAGAACACATTGTTTTTCTCCTTCTATGAAATGCCTATTTACTCTTTTGCACAATTTTCCAGTGGGTTGTTTGTCTTTTACTTAATGATTTGTAGATAGTAAGGCTGTGTACACTATATGTGTAATAAACATGTCTCCCAGCTAGTCTTTTAACATTTTTATAGTTTGCTATTCACATTTAAGTCTTTAATCTACCTAGAATTAATTTTTGTGCATATATGAGTTATGGATTCAATTTCCTTTTTTATGAGTAACCAATTGTCCCAAGATAATTTATTAAAAATAAATTAAAAAACATATTCTTACCATTCTGATCTATAATGTCTGCATTGTCATAAATCAAGCTTCCATATATGCATGGCTTTGTTCTGAGCTCTCTTGTTTCATTTGAATATTTGTTTAGCAAAGTGTCAGTATACTATCTTAATATCTTAGCTTTATAATAAACTTGATACCCTCTTTTAATTTCATTCTATCTACCTTGTTCTTTCTTGGAAACATTAAAACTATTCTTGACTTTTTGGTATTTCATGCAAACTTCAGATTCATCTTCTGAAATTTCATAAAACATTTGTGTTGCAGTTTTGGTTGGAACTGCATTGAACTTAGGAAGAATTAATCTTTCATGTTACTGAGTATTCTAGTCCATAAACATTAAATATATTTTGATCTGAGTGAATTTTTAAATTTTTATTTTAATAAAAATTTATATTTACTTTAAAAATCTTGTTATATTTTGGATTAGCTTTATTCCCAGGTGCATTGCAGTTTGATATTATTTAATTGGAATACTTTTTTATTTCAACTATGTTCTCTGACACATTGTTGGTATTTAATACAATTTATTATATTTTTATGTTGATTTTGTGTTAAGCAATCTTGTTACACTTAATTAATTTGAATAATTGATACATAGATTTTTAAAAATCTCTTAATTAATAGCCAAGTATCTGTGAATGCTTTATTTTTGATTAAATTATATATAAATATTATTTATTACTAATCTCTTGTGATTATCTAGCTATGGGGTAAATTATATTATTATTGACATATGTATATCATCTATCTATAACTCATTTTCAAATCTGCTTGGTAATTCTTTTTTTTGTGGGGGATGGTTACCAGAAATTGAACTAAAGAGGGAGCATGCAACAGCTGAGTCACATAGCCAGCCTTATTTTGTATTTTATTTAGAGACAGTGTCTCACTGAGTTGCTTAATGCCTGGCTTTTGTTGAGGCTGACTTTGAACTCACAATCCTTCTGTCTCAGCCAGGCCAAGCTGCTGGGATTACAGAGGTGGGCCACCATGCCTGGCTGCTTGGTAATTCTTTATGGTTTCCTGTTGCTTACTCAAATTTTCAAAACTGACTTTACTTTTTGTTGTTTTATACACTTAGTCTACAGCTCTACACAGATCCTACTTCTAAAATTGATTTTCTATTAGATTTTCCCATCCTACATTTTACTTCCTGTTCCCTGAATTCCATGCAAGAATCAACACAGAAGCACAAACTTTCCAGAATTTGGCAGAATCCAAGGCCAAACAAGTGTACTTTCAAATGGTCTATTCTCATATTGTTCTTGTCTTTCAATTGTGTGTCAGATAAGTAATGAAGTATGTGCATGTATCTCTAAATATAGATAAAATGCCTATATATATGATATGTACATATGTCTAAATACTTGTTATATATCTACATAATTACATATGCAATATCTATGTATTTATATTTTAAATATTTGTACACATGCATATCACATATCCATATATTACTGTTAATTTATATACTTTATGCATAGGAACATGACATATACACATATTAATATGAATTCAGTATTATACATATAGATGAACTGATTTTACACATATGTGTACCTATATATACACACATATATATAATTTTATCTGCAATTTTGATCATTTCAATCAGAAGCACTCAGAATACCTGCTACACCATCAAATACAGAAGTCTAATTTATATTTAGGAAACTTGTTCATTTTTCACCTGAAAAGTAAATCAATAGTTGTCAGCTAAGTAGTATTGACTAGCTGACCAGTGTTTTAGTTAGCTTTTTCATCACTGTGACCAAAAGATGTGACACGAACAATATAGAGGAGGAAAGTATTCTGGCTCACAGTTTCAGAGGTTCCAGTTCATAGATGGTGGATTCTATAGCTCTGAGCCTGCGAGGGAGGCCGAACATCATGACAGAAGAGTGTGGCATAGGAAAATAGTTCAGAGAAAATTCTACTCACCATAAAGGCAGGTCCCCAGTGATCTATCACCTCCAAACACACCCTACCTGCCTATAGTTTCCACCCAGTTAATCCATACCTCATAATGTCATCATTTAACTTCTGAACATTCTTCCATTGTTTCACACATGAACTTTTTGGGGACACCTCTTATCCAATCCATAACCACCAAGTAATAAAAAGAAAGCTAGTTGAAATGCCATTAACACTGACCATCAATTTAAAGTCAGTCAGGGCAAGTTATTTCTAAAATTTGATTTTGCCTAGTATTTCTTTTCAAAACACTTTGTAATAACAATGGTTTGCATTTGTACAGCCATCTCCTCTGTACTCTGATGCATTTGCTACTCTGATACTCTTTCCTATTCTATGTGGCAATTAATTTAGACTATCTCAGCTTTAAAAATAAGACTTGGAGTCACTAAGCAACTTACATCATGCCAGAATTCAAAAGAAGGTAGTCAGTGTATACTCCTAGAACTTCAAACACAGAGGACGTCTATACAACAGTACCTCATTCTAAATATGAGAGATTCTTAACTTCCCTACCTACACCTGTGCTTCTTTGTATAAGAATAAATTGCTATTTATAGTAGCCATCTGACCGAATTACAAGAAAATAAAACTGTATTATAAATTTTAATTGTGAAGTAGGCTTGTACAGTGTGAAATGCTTTTAGCACAGCACCTAATTCAAGAGTTTTAATTCCCAACCCATCAACTTCTTTTAGCCACATACATAATATTGAGCCACCTTTTATTCTTTCACCACAGATCTGCACCCTCTGTAGCTTCAAAGAGGGCAGTTTGATCACCAGTCTATTAGATACATATGCACATCAAAAAATAGCAAGAATTTCAAAAAAGAAGAGAACATGTTCTTATAGTCCAAGGGCAAAGGTCATTCACTCAAAGACAATATACCATACATATGTTATTTGTAGGCCACCATTTAACTGCTCTTCAATGAAAAACATCTTGTTACCATAGCAACTGCCACATTACATGCTGTCTTAGAGACTACTATATCATTGTACTAGATACACAGAAAGGCCTTCACATTCTTAAGTAATTTCAAAGTCTGCATTTTTAACAAAGTTTAAAGAAAAATAAAAAGTAAGTGTGAGTAATCCACCCCCCCCCCTTTATTATTTTGCTTTAGAACCACTTGGTTCTCCATGGACTATATTTTTTCTTAATTTTTAACTGGTAAAGGAAATATCAGCAACTTATATTTCACTGTGTTAGAAGAAGAATCAGATAACAACATGGTTTAATAGAAAAAGAATTATGTGACAGTTATGGCTATATCATGTCTATTTGTTTTTACATTCATTGAGAAGTTCACATCCTGTCACAGTGGTGACATCTTCCTGAGCCATGATGTGCTACTGAACAAAAGTGTTTTCATTCTTCAATGCAGGATTTAGATGTGCTCATCATAATCTTCTGTTTATTCCTAATTTTTCAATAACTGTCATGAGGTCCCAAAGATAACATATACTTTTACCAGAAAAAAATTACAGCAGAAATGTGCTGCCTATAAAATTCTATTTTGGTCAAATGAACCATGTCTATAGCTGTTAGTAGAAAACTTCATTCATAATAAAAACCAATATTTAGGTCTTTCTATATGCCAAGCTCTATGATCACACCTTATTCATTATCTATTTTAATCTTCAACTGATTTAATGACCTACCTGGCTCTGATGTCATGTTTCAATGGTAAAACTGAGGCTTACCAAATTAAGTGATTGTCCCATGATTTGATGCATAGCCGCAAGTAGCCAATCTGAGTCTGTGCTCATATCACTCTGGCACCAAAGCACAAACTCTTTACTTCAGTTCTATACTGAGTTCCTTACTAGATATACTGGCAAGACCCTCTGGGGAGAGGGGGGGGCTTTTAAATTTGTCTATCATTTTTATTATCAATTTCTTAATTAGTTTTAAAAGTTCTTACATTTTTAGGGAAAAAATCCTGTGAAGTCATAAAAATGAAACAACAAAGAGGTACTTACAAAGTTAGAACATCACTGGATCAATTCCATGTATTCCCTCATAAATTTGATAGCATTTCCTGTGACTTTTTACATCATTATATTAAAAACTATTGTAATCTTGACACATCTATGCTAAATCTTAGTAAAATTGTTAGAAGTCTTAGACTTAAAAAATATTTGCCCCTATCTCTAAAACAGTAAAATTTCTGACAGTAAAATGGTTTTCGCTAACAAGTTCATATAATAGGATCCAGAGATTGACTTCATTGCCTCACCAAGCTCAAGGGACCCCAGATCTGACATGACATTTTGGTTTGGAACACAGTAAAACCAAAACTCATATTCTCTAACAACAGAACATCTGCTTGCATATGCTGTCTTCTATAAATTGCAATTGTAAACTCTCCTAATGTTGCTGGATTAGAAATGCAGGTATAGGGAAGTCAGGATATGACAAAGTTGAGACTCACTTGGTCCAAATTCACAAGATATAGGTGCATTGTGACTACAGGCAGACAATTAAAACTTTGGAACTGAAAATAATGTAGATCACAAAGATAGCATTCTATCTATTTAAAGTTCTTTTTGTTCATATGCATGTGTAAACTTAACAATTCACTCAATACATTATTTTGATTTAATATTCAAAACCTTAGCCAAAACCCAAATGATTGTCCAATTTGTTAAACATTATATAAATTGTATAATAAAGTAATTTACCAATAATTATCATACATTGAGTTCCTACGCAGTTTGGAGTATTGTCGTATGCCCATCACATAAATGATTTCTTATAATAATCTCACCTACTAAAAGAGTATCAAAAAGATTAGTAGATTTGCTTAGTCCCACAGTAAGTAAGGTATGCACAGAAATGGAATCAAGTATCAGGTTTCCAATGTCCCTTATCTTTTTAGTAAGTAAGTAGTTTCAAAAAAGACATAATTTTGACTTTTGTACTTTCCTTTTAAGTTTAATCTTTAAAACAAAAACTAAAATTTTGTTTCATAATGTCTGCCTAAGAAACAGCAAAATACAAAAATGAGATATATAATTTTAACCTCTTAAAAATAACTGAACCTATGTATTTCCAAGGAATTGCTCTTGCAGGAATCACTAAGTGACCCCCAGTTATAAAGAAATGTTTTTCAGTCACATTTAGAATTGAATTTTCCATGTCTTTTTACTCATAGAACAGCTGGAGTAGTTATTCTAATACTTCAAGTAAAAATAAAAATTTTTTGCATGTTTTTAAATGCAAAATTTACATATTAAAAAGTACCTATCAAATGTCTTTAAAAAGAAAATTGCCAGGCACTGTGGCGTAGGCCTGCAAAACCAGTGGTTTGGGAGGCTGAGGCAGGAGGACCACAAATCCAGTCTCAGCCAAAGCAAGGCACTAACCAACTCACTGAGACCCTGACTCTAAGTAAAATATGCAATAGGGCTGGGGATGTGGCTCAGGGCTCAAGTGCCCCTGAGTTCAATCCCCAGTATCCCTCAAAAAGTAAGTTAATGTACATTTTAAAACCATAATGTTTATAAGTGATCTGCATTTGCAGATCGTAAGTGGAAATGAATATTCAAAACCAACCAGTCTGATTTCTTTGAACACGTGGGTAGAGAGTGTAAGATTTCTGTCCTTATAATTATGTAAGTTTGCCTTTAGAAAATATAGATGGGACGGGAAGGAAACACACATACGACAGATTTGTAATTATTTTTGTCTGAGGGGGCAACTGAAGTAAAATATAAGTTGGTAAATTGACATATTTGTCAAACACTTTATTAAATTTTAGCAAATATGTGAAAATTTTAGAACACACTCTTCAGTGCCATAAATGTGTATATACTTGACCCTTCTAAAATATTGTTCTATATAATTATTCTTTAGTTTGATATTGTCCTAAATTACTTGGCTAAATATTCAGGATTTATGACCATGTAAATAGAGGATAATGATATATGTACACTGTGTGAGGGTTTGCTAATGGGAATGTGTACCATTTGGGAGGTTAATGTGTGTTAACTTCTCCAAAGACTATAATTAAGCAAAAGTTTCCTTTCATTCCTTGTGAAAACCTGTTAATTGTTTCAGGAAGTCATTGATTGCCCGTTATTGAGTCAAAACATATACAGCTAGACAGATGGCTTAATGTCACAAAGTTATTGGCTCATATAACTAGATTTTTATTACTAAGCTTCAGATGAAAAAGAAAGAGCTGTGAATAATAAATACAAAGCAAAATCATATACATGAGATCAAGCTATTCTCCAATATTAAAAATATAGTACTAAAATTTTTAAGTGAAAGGTTTGTAAGGGTAGGGGAATTAGATCAGAATCTTTCTGAATAAATCTAAACTCAGTGTAAAAAATGAACCTTTATGCTCACACAAGGGCTTGTTTGTGCATGACCTTGAGAAATCTGCTGACGTTTTTAACACACCACCCATTTTAAATAATATGCAGGATTACTTGGAGCATCAAATTCTTATGAAAAGTGCTTTATAGACTCAAAAGAAAAATAATCAGTGGTATGAACCTGCTTTTAGGATTAAAATGGTCTTTATTTTATATGAATTGTTTAATATTTAGCAGAATAATAATACTGAAATTTAGCCAATTTTTAATTTAAGTTACATGTGTATTCATTCCTGTATATTTATTTCTAAACATTAATGAAATATGATGTAAAATCATGTTTATAAACATTTTCAAAATGTTTCTGTATGTCATTTAACTATGGTACTGATTAAGATGATCAACATTTTCTTCAAGGTCATGCACAACACAACAGAAAAAAAGTATTCTTTCCCCTGTAAATACCCCTCTTTTTTTCTCTGTCCTTTTCCTGTCCCATCTCCTTTGCCATATATTACATATACACAGTTATGTGAGGTGGAAGGATGAGCAGTTTGGTTTATCTGTTACACAAAATTTTCTTTTCTCTAAATGAATTCACATTTTCTAACCATTAAAAGTAAATTATTTTTGCATATGCATAAAAGAGAATAAAATTCAAAGTAATAGCAAGGAAAAGAATGCCTTTTGCATGCAAGTGTATTCATTTGCTTTTAGAAATCAAAAGTTCTCCAACACCCTCTCCCCAATAGTCTTCCACCAGGAAATTGATAAACACAGTATATATTTTTTCCTTTGCTTTTGGGTTACTTTGTAGTTTAAGACATTTTGATCTATTTTCTGAAAACTTCCAATAAAGTTAAATTTCATATTCCAATATGTTCTAGCATAATTTTTACAGGATCTGAGAATGAATTCCTTTCTCTCTGTTTTTAGAGTTTATTCTGTTTATTTTCCAAGTAAAAATAATTGACAGAATTTTTTCCTTTTCTTTCTTTTTTTTCCTGTAAACATGGAATTTAATACAATTCTTAACCCTCCTTCGCTCACCCTTGACTTCTTCCCAAGTTAGCTTCCAGTTCAACATGTGAGTCAGACATATAAGTAAGGAAAGCAGAATGAAGGCATGGAAGAAAGCAGTTTTCCTGGTGAGGAGCAGGCATGTGAAGGCCTTCAGAACTTCCTTCCCCACCCTGTGCTTTTTGATGATTGAGATAGCATGGGTAGTGGAAACAGATGCTATCAGCTCTGCAGTTTTTGGCTCAGGATAAAGGGAGCAAAGGCTAACGGAGTCATGCTGTTTAGCAAACTGACATGCACCCTTCATCTTTCCAAAAGATATCTGGGTAAAAGAGTAAATTTCCAGACTTGATGGTGCTGTGGATGCTCTACTTCCCTTAGTTGGGAAACATACAGAGTGAAGAGCAGAAAACCAACTAAATGATCAGTTTATTAGCAGAGTCAGGTGTTCCCACTATGTCCTGCGGCTCCTTTTTAATGCCATTTCTGTGAATTGTAAATCTGTGTGCAGAAACCTTGTATTACAGAAGGGCGTTTAGATGCTATTGCTGCCTTTCATGATATTGGAGGAGTTTTTTGAAAAATCGGCACAAGAAGGAGGAGAATACAATTTCCTTTTTTTTTTAGTTTGGTTTTTATTTCTGTGTCCTTGAATGTATCTTTTCTAACTTCTAAGTCTCAGTTTCTTCATCCCCACAACCACTATATAATTGTATGATATGACTCATGCTGCTTATCTCATGTAAGTGTGAGCTGAATGTTTGTATATTACTTTACAATAGAGAATGCCTAATTAATTTAGGTTCCTCTGTGGCTGATAAGCCTTCCCATTAAATGTATGATAGACGTGATTGGCTGATAGCTGTCATATGTTGTATCAGTAACCTGGTAATGATAGCAATTAAAAGTTATTTGGTTTTGAAGATGTTTCCACACAAGCCCAATAGAGACAACGTGTCTACAGGGTCTGATCTATTGGAAGACGGGAAGAGAAGGAGAGACAGTGTTCCTCAGGATACCAGCTCTGACATCACTCCTTTCTGTGCCCTCGGTTCACCAAGCCACATGTATCACAAATAGAAGAGTTGAAGGCATCTTTTTATGCATGAGCCTTTGCTTCAGCTCTCGGGCTCCATCTGCTGCAGTTCCTCAAGAGTTAATAAACTCTAATCTTTGTTGCAATCACATACTACCTAAGAGGGAGACAATTTTCTGCTGGTCTTTTGCTATCTACTCTGAACAGGCCCCCAAATAAAGCACTGAAATCTGATAACTTCTGTTAAAAATGCCTTTAACCTTCCAGTATATGTGTACAAAAAACAAAAGGTAAGAACAATAAATACTACATTGTGAAGATAGGCCGTCAGAGCGACTGAGACCTGGGTGTTCAGAGAAGTCTTCACAAAAGTGACCAGAGCTAGACTAGGGCTCTGAACAAACGGCCAGATTTGGACCTGGGTTAACTGGCTGGCTTATCTACATGCCACTGGTGAGGATGCCTGTCGCTGTCACTGTCATTTAACTTAGTTATGTTTTGAGTTGTAAGCAAAAACGCTAAAAAATTCTGACTTCGTTTCCCTAGCATCCTGACACATTATTGGCTTACAGGCTGCAATTCCACACTTTGGGGCTTGCAAAGGGAAGCAACAGTAAGGAGAGACACATCTGGAACATAGTCAAGGTGGCAAGAATGTCAGTGTTCTATTTGAGAAAAAGACCGGAGAAGGACAGCAACACCAAAGAGAATTTTCTTGTTAGAGAAGTTTAGAATCCTATATGAAAAGGGGTTGGTTTCTTAGAATGTTTAAGCATTGCAAAATTTTTGCCTGCCTCAATGAAAAGGTGTTCATATTTCATTCTCTGCTACAATTTCAAGTTAGGCAGAACTTGAGGGGAGTAACACAGAGTCTAAATGTGAAAGCACAAACCATTCATCCCTGAATCCCTGCCCTGCTGCACTGCTTAGGAAAGTACCATCCATGCACTGGCCTAACAAATAGCTTCAGGGACCCTAGTTCCTTGGTATGTAATTCTTAGGGGTTTTGGGAACTGTACTACAAGACACACTCATCTGTCATTGTATTTTCCTAATCCAATTTTTTTAAAAAATGATGTCTTTCCATGAATTAGAATCAAGAAATAATTTTAATATTACTTAATTAGACAGATCATCAAGATCTTGGACAAATGTCAAGGACCTTTGTAATGAGACAAAGTTATCATAGGAATAAAAATATTCTTAGCAATAGACAGTTTTTGAATCATTTCATTCATTATATTTCCTTGAAATAAAATGGTGTAAAATATCAAGCCACATTGAGCCAATTTAGATTGTGACTTTCCTTTCTCAGACTGAAGAAATTTATAGACAAAGCTCAACTTGGGTTAAAATTAGTTTCCAAGGAAAGTATTCGAGTTCACTTAGAGTGTGTATTTAAAAATTTATTGTATTTTACAATTATTATTCATGAGCAAGCTTAAGTAACTCACTAATAAAACTAATGGTATGCCACAGATGCAATTAAAATTGTTTTAGGTAAAATAGGATGACCATTAGAACTTCCTTTGGAGGAATAGTAAGTGCGCAAGTGTGCAAGTGGTTGTTGAGTGTATGAAAAATTTAATTTGGCTAATTAGTGACCTGGATTTGATAGGCAATTACTTTGGTTATGAGAGTCCTGTGAATTCTATATCACCCTTTTTAAAAGGAAAATAATGTGGTATAAGGACTATAAAGAGAAGGTTCATTCACAAAGCAAGGAGGGAAAATAGATCATTTTCCCTTTGATAGTTTGTTCCATCTGAGGTTTATTATTCCATGGAATGCTGGAAGCAATAAGCCCCTTTGGCCAACCTCTCACCTCTCACATTTTCTATTCAAAGCCTGTCAAGGCAGATGGCCAGCTACAAATGCTACACTTACTGAATCGCGAACTTTAGTACATAATCTGAAATATGCAAGTATTAATCGAAATGTCAAGATAAGAAGGAAAAAAATAAAAGGCCAAATTGCAAGAGTTGGAGTAACCTCCTCTTTGGGATACAACCTCTCGTGTGTTGGAGTGAAGATTGCTGAGTATGTGAAAGGGGGTTTTATAAAAGGACTTAATCAGTAATTGGAAACAATAACAACAGTAGCAAAAACAATTGGCAACATCACCAACAAATCAAAACTCTCAGAATCTTCCATCATGTTTCCATGAACCTATGACTGCTTCCTATCTACACTTGTCAAGAAGCTGAAGCCCAGTGCTGAAGGTGCTCTTTTCAAGCCTCACTTCTTCCCAGCAAATTGGTAGCATGGTGGCAAAACAACTGGAGTTCTCCTATCTGCTCAATGGCCTCCCAGTAGAGGAGTGTGTTCTGTGGATATCCAGGCATGGGAAAGAACCCACAGTATCTGAAAGAAGGGTAATATTATGTACTGACTGGAGACTTACCACAAGGAAAGAGAATTGTTTTCTAAAGGTATCTCTGGAATCAAGACTAAGTAAAGGTCTTGTAGAATCATGAAAATACAGTAAAGTATTGAATATGTAATTCCTTATGAAGTATCATTAACCAGGGAATTCCAAAACACATAAAGTTTGCAGTAATATTTGTCTGTTTACCATCACCATCCAGAGACTTTGTCAGCATGCAAGAACGTGCAGATGCTTCCGGAGGCAGTCCTGAAGGGTTCTTCTAAATTCTGAGTGAGAAACACTTGTGAGTAGTGGTTTCCATTTTTTAGAAAAACAATTTATTTCAACAGGGTACACATACTCCAAATGAAATGTGCATATGATTGAATTACTTCCTCTGATGGGTGGTGTTCTCAAACCAAAAGACACTGAAGGAAAACGACTTTTTTAAGCATTTATGTTCTTAGTTCTCCATTTGCATTTAAAAACTGGCTTCTATCATTCAGCCATAGAGCTGGTTGGGGACTCGCCTTTACACTTACCCAGCATAAGGACACAGATATAAAAGCCTTTGCACTCCATAGAGTTTCACATATTGAGCCACACATTTGACACGTGAAACACAAAAATTTTACCAAAGAAGAAAACATTTTTTTTCTATTGTGGAGAATTGTTCCAACTTGTCTCTACACATCTGTATGTATTGTAGATGAATGCAGCTTCTTTCATGAAATCCCATAAGGTGTTTCTGCAATGAGCAACACTCATTTAACAAGTGCACTCTGCCATGCAGGCGGGACCTGCCAGGAGCAACAGCATGCCTGGAACGGAAATGTTGTTTAATGAATATTTATTGATTATGAATATTCATTAAATTAACATCTTTATGGCCAGCCCCAGGCTTTGCAACTTGTGTGGCAGTAAAGTGGTTAAATAAAGTTTTCAAGCCAGTCTTGAAGCCCTTTGAGGTTCAGATAACTTTAAAGACTACCAAGAGCAAGTTTTCTCTGGGGACAGCGGTGACAGAAATATTCTGATGTAGTATCACTTGGCATCAAAACAGTTGTTTTTGGGTCTTGGTCTGAAGAGCCCTGACCCTGCATCTCAGATTTTTTGGTACAATCCCCACAGCAGAGTGCTTTAGTCATTAGCTCTCTGTGTTTCTCATTTTCTTCATCCTCATAACTTATTTCATTAATCCCAGGCATCATCACATTTGGCACGGATTACTGACCCAGTTTGCTTTTCCAGGTCTCTTTGAGGGTAGATTTGCCTTTCTTCAACCCATTTAGGAGAGCGTAATCTTCCTAAATCACATTTTTGGTCATGTAAGTCACCTACTTAAAATTCATCAAAGATTTTTTATTGCCTTTAGCATCAAATTCAAGGTCCTCGTGCTAGATTGGGACCCAGCTACCTTCCGAGCTGTATTTCTCACCAGTCTCTACTTTTTTTAGGTGCCAGTCACAGTGAAAAATTACTCACACTAAACTTGCC
This sequence comes from Sciurus vulgaris, assembly GCF_902686455.1. Taxonomy (NCBI): domain Eukaryota; kingdom Metazoa; phylum Chordata; class Mammalia; order Rodentia; family Sciuridae; genus Sciurus; species Sciurus vulgaris. The sequence continues at coordinate 70,539,037 of NC_136461.1, forward strand.
TCTAGGCCTTGGAACATGTTTCACTTTTGGCCCAGGAATCTGCTCCCATCACCCTAACTCTTTAATCTGGCTTAACTCCTACTCATCTTTTCCATATTACCTTATGCCTCATTTCCCTTGGAAACTCTTTTTGGATCTCTAAAGACTGGCATGGATGCTCCTTCTTTGTACTTTCACATCATCCAGATTTACTGCTATTTTAGGGCATACCACACTGCACTGAAATTCCCTCTTTAGTTTCTCCAGACTCCACAGTCTCCTTGACACTTGGGAATGCATCTTATCCACCAATGAAATGCCAGCACCCAGATCAGTTTGTGAACATATAATAGTTTTTAACGTAGGGGTACAGATGTGAAAATGAATTAATCACCATGTTTGATTCTGCCAGAAGCCTTCTCTGAGGGTCTTGTTCAAACTGAAGTTATGTCAGGCAGTTCTGACTGACTGCTGGGAGCACTGGAAAAAAATAATGACCATGGATTTCTCATCTGAGCATTTGGGAAAATGGAGGATTTGGAAGTTTCATAGTAGCAATTGTAAGGCAAATTCAAACCAAAATTCAATTCATACTTGACTTCCATCACTTGCTACTTTAAACGTGAGTCTGTGTTCCAGCTCAAGCACAAACCCAGATCTGTTCAGTACATAAGACTCTGATGACCAGTAATCCCAAACTCCTAATGATAGTTGAAAGAGAAGTGTCATTAAAAGAGGTTACACACAGGATAAACTGGAAGGGATATGGTGGGCCTCTGCTGGGAAAAAAATTGAAACTATTAAAGTTGGAACCCTATACCAAGAGGACTTCTGCGTGTCTCATATTTGTCTCTGCTGTACTTCTCCCCCGACTTCTCCCTCTGCAAGCTTGTCCTGTTTCTCAGACCACATGGCAGGTGCCTCACTTTATATCATCCCATTCAAAACAAATGGAGCTAGATTTCCTTCTGTTCAGTTTCTAGGGAAAATGTATTTTCTCAACTTGGAGATGTGTAAAAAAATTATTAGGGGATTACTTCACAAGATAGAGAAAGATTTTCCCCTACTTTATTTTTGGGGTTTATGTTGAAATAAACCCCAAAAATGTTATTCCTGAGAGAATAATATTCCCTAGGTTAGTAATATATAATTTGTCTATATTTTTTCCTCCAAGAATAGTATCATGAAGGCAAAGAAATTGTTTTTTGTTTGGCTTGCAAAACTCTCTGTCTCAATTCTAATAATATTTCATTTGTCATTACACAACTACAGAAAATACCATTAGCTTTTCTTGTTATTAGTGCTATAACAACACTGTAAGTGTAGTAGTCAGGTTACTTCAGGGAAACAGAGCCAATTAGATACCTATAACATCTATCTATTTACAAAGAGAGTTATTATAAGGCATTGGTCTACAAAATTATGAAGCGTGAGAGGTCCCATGATCTGCTATCTGCAAGCTGAAGTGGTAGGAGAGCCATTGGTGTAGTTCAAAAACTTAAGAACCAGAAAGTCAATGACATGGACTCCTGTCTGGGTCTGAATGCCTGAGAACCAGGAGTGCCAGGGACAAGAAAAGATGAATCTCCCAGCTGAAGCAAAGACAATTCAACATTTCCCTATATTTTTGTTCTAATTAACCTTTAGTGAATTGGGTCATTCCCACACACAACAGGTGGGGCAAATTGCCTTGCTTAGTCCACAAACCCAATGCTAATCTCTTCCAGAAACACCTGCACAGAAATACTCAGAAATAATGCCTGACGAGATAACTGGACATTCCCTGGTCAAGTTGAGCTGAATCATAAAATTAACCATCATATGATATGATCTCAATTCAGGCCAATCAACTTCATTAGGATTATGACCTCTACCTCTGGATCTGCAAAAGCATTTGCATTAGGTATAATTTGTCTCTTGACATTATCATAATTCATGTGTGTTTAGTCTTCTTTGGTTCTTTGGTTATATTTGCCCATTTTTGTGTGTGGTTGATTTCTCAAGCCTTTTGTTCTCTCTCCTTTATCCAGTAGTTTGAATGTAAAAAAATTTTTCTAATGCTATTGGCAAAATATGACTCCAAAGTTATTAGTTGCCACATATCAAACCCTCAGTCTCTGTGTCCCATGTCCTGTGGCACAACTTCATCCACAGCTGCAACAAATTTGTAACTGAAGGTTTTGGGAGGGTAGAAAAACAAAAGATTCATTTTCAGTAAAGATCATGCTATCTTCAGCCTAGAGATTTCCTCTCTGCAACCCAGTTTTTAGTTGCACAGGATCATTGCTGTTCCTATGCAGGATTCATCCATCATCTTGAGGGCCTGCCTATAAGCTGCAGTGGAACGTCCTGTTAATCTGCCTGGAGCTAGATGCTCCACTGTGCTCACCATCTTGCATTCTCCTCCATTAATTCTTTGGTTTCCCATCTCCTTGCACAAGGCAAAAATAATGCTTTTGTGTACAGAATTTCTGCATTAGTTTCAATAGAATCAAACCATTGTGCTGTTACTGAACCAAAGACTGCAAATATAAGAACTCCCTTACATACTACATCAGAGACATCAATCCTTTATGCTCATGTCAGAATACTTCTGCCTCAGGCTCCCTTGGGCAAGTCTGACCCCATTTGGAGTTGTTTCTCGTTTCCCTGTGGAGATGGGCCTCACTGTTTAATGTTTAACAAATGCTCTACAACGCAGGGGTCCAGCTGCAACATTTTCCCTAATCAGAATGATGTCACAGCCTTGCTCCCAAAGCTGCACTCCCTTTAGGGAATGCTTCTACTGGCTGAGCTTCTGCTAAGACACGGCATCCTCATAGATCAGGGTCCTGAGTTACTGAGTCTATGGCCACTGTGCTACTTACAGGATTTTCATGAGGTAAAGTAGTAGACATAGCTTGGTAGGGCTAGAGTGGAGAACCAGAACCAAGAGTAAAAGTTATACAGATGAAGCTTTAAATTCAACGCTTTAAAAGAAAACACTTTTGAGTAATATCAGTTATGCCTAACAATAGAATGAGTCTGTGGGTTTCTTTCCCCTATGAATGATCCAGAAAGAAGATGGATGAATAGTCAGAGATGAGAAGAAGGGATTACTTCAAAGGTAACCAGATTGAGGCTAGACTTCTAAGTCTCCTTGCAGTTTTAGGATTTTAATAATCTTAGACTTTTCTCCCTCCTTCCTTCCCTGCTTCCGCCCTTCTTCCCTTCTATACTTTCTCCCTTTCTTCCTTTTTCAGTTTTTAAGTGAATTTAATGGGAATTAAATTATACCCAAAGGATGTATACTTGCTTTCAGGACCAGCAGAAAAAGTAATGGTGGACTCTTTTTCTTTCTACTTTTCTTTCCTCCATTCTTTCTAAAGAAATCAAAAGAAGCTTATCAAGTGAATGATTCTATTCTCAGAATATTTCGCTTTTGAGATCTTTGTGTACTTTCAATACACATAGCCAATGGAAGAAAGCACATCTGACTCTGAACTCAGGGACTGTCAAACATCCTCCATAACACTAGTGGTGAGGTTTTGACGTCAGCTTTCACCACCTCATCAGAGTTGAAAGCGTGAGCAGTTACCTTTAAGATCTTTCATGGCTAGGAAACACTTGCCCACAAGTGTAGCTGCGCTTTCCCTCATAGAAATTCAGATTAGTAGATGATCTTTTAAGCTTTCCATTACAGAGCTAGCACAAAACCTGCTTACTGAAGAGCTCCTATTTTATAAGTTGGCTTTCCACCAAATTGGTGGAAATTCAAAAAATACTCTGATTTCTGTCTTTTCTGCTAATGCTTCTTGCTTTTCCCTGCTCAGACTCCACATCTTAATTCAGGCCACTTAACTCAGATCAGAATGCTTATTGTTGACTTCCCTAGGATGACAGGCTCATCCCCCAGCAAATGAAAGTTGATCCTTTTGTGCCAAGACATCTGGGTAATTGCTCTGAGAGAAATCTCTGACCTTGGGGGTAATACTTTATTTGTAGGCTAGCAGAACAGTAGTGATCAAGCAGTGTTGAGTAAAGATCCTTTGGTATTTATCTTTGTGTTTTTTCCCTGAAAAAGAGTAAATACATTTTATTTGCCAAACATGCTATGTTGATCTGTAGAACAAAAACAACTTTGAAGAACCAGTTCTTTGAACTGCATTTTGCCAAGTCGGATAGTGTAGAGCAGAATGATAGCCCCCTCTTTTCTACATTTCAAAACTTTAAGCCCCAAATTAGCATGCATCTGACCACTTTGTTGCCTATATTTTAGAGATCCTCTTATTAGATTAAATTACTTTTCAGTTACTGTGATATATCGATCTTCTCTTTGGGAGAAAAAACACAGTTTGTGATCTCTATCTGCACATTTCTATGTCATCTCTCTGTTGGGAACCTCACAGCCATTCTGTCCTGAACAGGTCTGAAAGTGAACTCATGACCTTGCCTAAATGGACAATTTTCCAGACTTCTCCATCTCAGTATATGGCCCTTCTTATGCCTTTTTTACTCTTCCAAAGTACCCTGAACTTTTAGATATAATATTAATTTAAATTTAATCATATGTATACATACACACACACACACACACACACACACATATATATATATATATATATATATATATGAGATTATCTCATATATATATATATGAGATTATTTTTTGATGCTTGTCTCCCTAGTAGGTTATAAACCCTATGAGAGTAGGTGCCTGGAACACAGTAGAATCTCGTGATGCTTTGGATCTTTAATGTCCTATAAAACTCAAGTATTGAAGGCTTAGTCCCCAGATGGTGCTATTGGGAGGTAGTAGAAACTTCAGGAGGTGGGGTGCAGTGGAAGGAAATTAGATTATTAGGGAAGTGCCTTGAAGTGGTTTTGGTACCCTGACTCCCCTCTCTCCCTACTTCTTGGCCACCATGAGGTAAGCAGCTTTTGTTTCACCATTGGATCCCTGCCATGGTGTTATGCCTCACCACACACTAGAGTAAAAATGCCAAGTCACCATGGACTGAAACCTCTGAGACTGGACTAAAATAAATCTTTCCTCATAAGTTAGTTATCTCAGGTATTTTGTCACACTAACATAAAGTCAGTTCACACAATTGTCAATAAAAGTTTGCTGAATTAGTAGTATAAATAGGAGGTAGTTCTGTGATTTATTAATTATTTCTGAGAATCTATTATATTTTATATCTGTGGGGTACAATGTGATGTTTCAGTCCATGTATATATTGTGCAATTTTCAAATTAGGATAAGTAACATATTCGTCAATCATGCATTTGTCACTTCTTCATAGAACATTCACAAACCTCTCTTCTAGCTGATTAGAATTATACATTATTGTTAAGTACAGTGTAATTGAATAATAGAATTTATTCCTTCTTTATACTTATAAATTTGGATCCATTTTAAGTGCTTGTTAGTTAACATTCATCTATAACTCATCCAGCATCAGATTTGTTGACGTGTGTAATATATCAAATACCACACCACACAAGTGTTTGACATCCTACCAAGTCTTCAATCAAGTGATTCATTCCAAGATAGTACAATGCCTTTAAAAAAAAAACCTGAGGTCACAGTTCCCATAACTCCCATCTGTGTTGTCCTACTGAAGAGTCAATACCCTTAGTACAATGATTTTTGATGTAACCAAAAATGATATTCCAGTTTTATCCTCTATAGTCGGGAAAATAGAATCATTTGGGTTTTTTCTCTAAATCCATTTCAAAGTGAACTCAAACAAAATTCAATTCTTGTTTGATTCTCTCACTGGTTGATTTATTGACTATATGAAATCTATGTTTATTGCAATCTCCAGAAATTATTGGTAATTACTGATTCTGTATGGCAAATACACAAATATAGAGAATTTTCTTTTGTTCATGTTATTACACAGGTGAGGTGAATTCTGAAGGTTGAGACAGACAATGGATTGCTTAAACCACTGCTGATTGACCATGTCAGTTTGGTGCATTCATCACAACAGAGATCATGCATTTGCTTATGGTGGTAAGTAGAGGACATGGGCTAAAGCAAAGGCCTTGAGGTTCATCTGACCATACAGATGAAGCAGACATGTCTGCTTCACAAAAGTCAAAATCATACATCAAAAACACACTCTGAATTAGCATTACCATTTCTAATTAGAATAAAAAAGAAACGTAGATAAAATATTTTTTGTATTTACTACCCTGTTACCCTGTGCTTTAGAATAGAGTCTGATTATTGAACAAAGTAGTGTGGGCATTTTAATAACAATCCTTCAAGGTAGCATCCTCCTACTTCCACCCCGTTCACTGTTAATTTGTTTCAGTGACAATCTTAAACCTAGATTGCCTAAGGACAGTTGACTGACAAAGGACTAGTGTGTGTGTGTGTGTGTGTGTATTTTCTAGCATGTGTGAGGCACTGAGTTCAATCCTCAGCAGCATATGTAAATAAATAAAAGGTCCATCAACAACTTAAAAAATATTAAATATATATGTAGATATATACATATATATGTGTTTATATATATATATATATTTATATATTCGACAGTCAAATAAATTTTAAAAAATAAAAAAAAAAATTGACAAACCCACCAGGATTGTCTGTGGATCCTAATTTTGTATATGTTTATGTTAGGCCTGGTTATCAAGTTGGGGTTGGAATAATAGCAAGTTGGGAAGTGATTCAAAGTCTTCTGTGGGTAGGTGTGATCTGTGGGTAAGTGTGAAGCACCCCTAAATCTTTCAGTATGAGTTTTCCCAAATGTCTACAATCCCACAAGCAGACTCTAAGACTTGACAGTCAAGGAGAACTGGCACAACTATAAAATCATTTGTTTTAGCAGCTGTTGCTCAGTCTTCTCAGGGTGTATACAATGGTAATGAGAGTCATATGGTAACCATGGCTAGGTTTTATTTTGTTTCTGTCTGTAGTGTAGCAACTGGGGAAGTAAATTTCTCTTATTTGCTAATGTAGAGTTCCTGGATCCTTAAGAGTCATCCTGGAAACTCCACATTTCCTGCTCTCCTTTATATATTTATGTTCCATTAAAGTGGCAGCTCCTTTGAGCCTCAGTCACAACATTCTACTCCTCAGAAATTACAAGCAAGAACTTGGCTACCATTTGTGCCACTGAGGGCCATGGGAGGCAATTCTTAACAAAGGAGAGCAGGAAAACTGTTCATTTCTCTTAAATTTCCTTCTCATCTCTAAAGACCTATGTTTTCTAAAAATGGATTCAGTTCCATTTTCAATTCTGATCAAGGATTACTTTGATCCAGGGAATTACTTTCTATGGAAATCAATAGGAATTTGAGATAGAAGAGAATGTCCAAGTCATCCTAGTAGAATTCATTCTCTTCCCATCCACACTCACCAGGTCTTGTTTAGACTCCCTTAGCATGGCTTATGGTGTCTAGTGATATGTTTTTGTCTCTTTAGCCTCTCTATGATCTGCTGATGCTGCTTGTCATTCACTGACTCCATTAGCCTTGTGTTCCTGGGCTCTGACCAGATGCCGCTCCTTTGTTTCTGCTGTTTTCTCTTTTGAACAGACTTTCCCCACCTCTACTCAAATCTTAAGTGCTGCCTCTTCAGAAAAGCTTTCTGAGTTTGCCCACACTATGGTTGTGCCTCATGACTTACTCTCACAGCCCTCTCCCATCAACTAACACCCAGAGCTCCTCTTCACCAAGGTAGTAGGACATTTAATATCCTAACATGTAATTTAAAAAGAAAAAAACAACTTTTAAGACTATTTTTGTATTATTAGTTGTTCTGTGACTTGGGATTCATCCAGCAGTAGTGCTCTTCTCAAAGAGATAGTTAAAAGAGTGCTTTCACTAAAATTCCATAGTGGACAGTCAATGTCTTGGAGACTTAGAAATTTGGGTACCCTAAACAAAGAAGGAAGAATTGGAGCCAAGCTGGTTGTTGCAGGAGCACTAGTAGCTTTACTGGTCTACATGGAGGCAGGAAGAACACAGAGGGAAACACAATAGATTTGCTACTAGAAAACCTGAGATAAAAAATGAGCCTGAATTTAATGATCCAGAGATTGGACCATCAACTGTACTTGAAAAGTGCTTTCTCTCAACTGGTCACAGGAAGCTGAGGTGGTCATCTTGAGATGATCATGATGAAGCTACTGCTCTGGACCCAGGAGATCAGAGCAAACACTACAACTATGTTCCACACATTGCACCCTGTGGCCTAGGGTATACCTAGCAGAATGTGAATACAACAGAGATGATTATACCCAGGGAGAATCATGTTGGGAAAAATGAAGGGGAGCCAAACTCACTTCCCCTCCCAGTCTGGTGACTCACATGATCACCTGAAGCAGGTGGGGAAACTGAACATGAATATGTGAATACTCTTAGGGACTGAGTCTGGGAAGTTTGTGTTCTTGGGCAGCAGAATATGAAGATGATTGGTTTCCCTGTCCCATGAGTAGAAATCTTGGGAGTATTCTGAGATCCCAACTCCCAACAGAGATCAGCAACTGCCCAGCCCTAGGGGCATGTTGATCTACTCTCTCCAGAATAGACACCATACAAAAAAACTCCTGAGGCCTGATTAGATTTAATTCGGAGTCACCAGAATTCCTCCCATAGAGTTCTGCAGTGCTCCCATACTGGGAAGACACCAATCTGGTCTGTGCAGACAGAACTCCAACTGAGAGTACTTCTTACTCCATCCTACCTCAAACCATCGAGAAGGGAAGCTGAGACTTATTTCAGACTTAGACCACCCTAACTGGAACAACACACACACACACACACACACACACACACACACACACACACACAAAGGAATGAGTTAACAACTCCCGATCTTTTTTCACCTCATCTCCCCTCCCCTCTCCTCTCCTTCCTTCCTCTACCCTCCCCTCCTCTTCTCTCTCTCTCTCTCTCTCTCTCTCTCTCTCTCTCTTTCTTTGTACATAGCTCAAGAAGAAATGGAAAGAAAGACAGTTGGGCATAAACAGCTAGCATCCATTCTTGTAAACTGCTTTGACTACCTTAATGGAGACAATTCATTATATTTTTCTTTCTTTCTTTCTCTCATTTTGTGTATGTGTGTGTTTGTGTGTTCTTCCTGTGCTGATCGCTCAGTGGACATATATACATATACATATTTGTTTCATTTTTTTCTGAGTTCTAGCATTTTTTAAAATTTATTTTTTAATTTGTTCTAATTAGCTATGCATGACAGTAGAATGCATTCTGACACATCATACATAAATGGAGTATAACTTCTCATTCTTCTGGTTATACATGATGTAGGATCATACCAGTTGTGTAGTCATATATGTACATAGGGCACTAATGTCAGATTTATTCATTCTATTTTCCCTACTCTCATACCCTCTTCCTCCCTTCATTCCCCTCCGCCTAATCCAAATCACCTCTATTTTTCCCTAGTGCTCTCTCCCTATTGTGAATTAGCATTTGTATATCAGAGAAAACATTCAGCCTTTGACTTTTTGAGATTGTGTTATTTTGTCATTTCTAGCATTTTTTAATGTTGTTATTTTTCCTTTCCTTATCTTTTGAGGTTTAGGGTTTTCAGTTTGTATATTGTGGTTTGCTTTTGTTCTGTTTTTATTGGTTTGTCTCTTGTTTCTCTCTTTTCTTCTAACAGCCAAATGCTCTTGATCTCTATTTATCTCTCCCTTTACTTCACTTATCCTATTTATTTCCTCCTTCTTTGTAACCATCAACTGCTATATCTTTTCTTTATTCTCTCTGTTCTCTTTTTGAAACTTAAAACTCTTTTCTACCTTCCTATCACATTTTATCTTCTCTTAATCAACTCTATTTTTAACATTTTTTAAAACTAATTGTTTCATGCCCATACTTGTCATGCTTTTTGCAATTATTACTGCTAGGGATGACGTAGTTTATAATTGTTGTTTGCTTTAATACAAGATCTAGTTTATTGTTACTTTTTGCTTTTGCTGTTGTCAATTGCTGACCCCATCATATCCGGTTTTTTGTGGTAATTAACACTGTAGATGTCACAGTAGGAGCTGGGTATTTATTTTAATGCTGTATATATTTACCTTAGTTGTCACTATTGTTTGTTTCTCCCTCTTATGTGAGGTGTTGGGAAACTACAGGGACACTACAAGTTCAGAGAGTAGAAACTCTACTGCAGATCTAAACTCAGTCAAAAGATAGCACGTCCTGCTCAAAACACAAATTAATACACACAATCTTCAGGTATACTATAGTAAAAGAATGGAAGATATAAAACCGAAACTAATGACCCCAAGTAGAAACAGGAAGGGGTGGACCTTCAGTTACCACTCACAGACCTCCACTGCTACAACAAAAATAGACAATTAACATAAAGACTGTAGATATGAGGAGGTCTCAATTTAGATCACTCTAGGACATTTTGGAAAGTAAAGACTGTGCCCTAAAAAGGCCCACACATAAAGCAACAGAGAACTCCCCCCCCCCTTCACTTCAGATGAATAAAACCCAATATAGGCATACAAGAAATAAGAAAAATGTAACACAACTCTTCCTCAAGTTCATATTTCACTAGCAACTGACTCCAAAATATTGAATTGAATGAGATATCAGATAAATAATTCAAAAGAATGAGTATGAAAATTATCAATGATTTCCTAAAGAATACAGAAAAACGACTGAATTAATTAAGGAAGTTGGTACAGGATATGAACAAGAAATTTGATTAGGAGATAGAGATATTGAAAAAGAACAACACAGAAATCTTAAAAGTGAAAGTCACAATAAATAAAATAAAATGTTCATTTGAAAGTCTCTGATAGAGTTGACCACAAAGAAGATAGAATCTCAGAGCTAGAAGGCAAGTGGTCATCCTTGAATATTAAGACAGCATTAAAGAAAAACAAAGAAGTAGTCATGATTAGAATATATAAAAACTCTGCAACAACATTAAGAGAACAAATGTAAGAATCATTGGAATTGAGGAGGGTTGTGAGTACAGGCTAATGGAATGGAAAAGTTCTTCAGGGAAATAACAGAAAATTTTCCAACCTTGATAATGAGATGGAATTCAGATACAGGATACATTCATAACCCCAAATAGACAAGATCAAAAAAGAACATCTGAAGGATGCATTAAAATTAAAATGCCTGACATACAGAGCAAGGATAGAATTTTAAAAGCCTCAAGAGAAAAACATCAGGTCATATTTAGAGGCAAGCCAATCAGAATTACTTTGGATTTCTTATCACAAACTTTAAAAGTCAGGAAGGCTTGGAAAGATGTGTTCCAAATACTGAAAGAAAATAACTATCAACCAAGATTGCCATATACAACAAAGTTATCCTTCAAAATAGATGAAAAAATAAAAATCTTTCAAGATTAGCAGAAAATAAAAGAATTATGCCTAGTACCTGGCACCCAGAATGTACTTAAAGAAATACTCCATATGGAAGAAATTTTAAGAAGTCCTCAGTTCAAAAATTAATAAAATCTCATTTGAAGAATAGCAAAGCAAATGATAAACAGATCCAAATTAAACATTATAAATAAATCAAAATGTCAGGAATTAATACATATCTCTCTATAATAGCATTGAATGTAAATGGTCTCAACTCTAATATAGATATAAGTTGGCAGAATGGATTAAAAAAACAGGACCCAGTTATATGTTGTTTTCAAGTGACTCATCTTGTAGACAAAGAAAGTCAGGGGCTGAAAGTGAAAAGATGGAAATTGTCATACCAAATAAAACCCACAAACAAGCAGGGGTAGCTACTTTCATATCTGATGAAGCAGATTTCAAAGCAACATAAATCAGAAGAGACAAAGAAGGTTATACTGGTTAAGGGAAAAATCAAACAAAGAGATACAACAATAATAAATATGACCCAACCATGAGTGCAGTTAATTAGATAAGATGCACTACTCGAATTGAAGCATCAGATAGACCCTGGCACAATAATACTGGGTGATATCAACACACCATTCTCATCAATAGATAGGTCATCCAAAGTAAGTAAAGACTCTTTGGATATAAATATAAATCAAATGGACTTAGCAGAAATCTATAGAGTATTTCATCCAACAATAGCTAAATACAGTTTCTTCTCAGGGAACCTTTTCCAAAATGGAAATATTTAGGACATAAAGGAACTCTCAGCAAAAACAAACAAAAAAAAAATTGAAATCATTCCTTGCATCTTACTGGATCTTAATGAAATGAAATTAGAAATTAACACCAAAATACCCTACAGAAATTGCATAAACACATGGAAATTGAAGGATATACTTTTAAAGGATGAATGGATGATAGAAGAAGTGAAGGGAGAAATTTTGAAATTATTTGAATAAAATACGAATAGTGATACAATATACCAGAACCTCTGGTACTAGTAGTTCTAAGAGGAGGATTTATAGCTATTAATGTATACATAAGAAAATCAGAAATATCCAAAATAAACAACATAATGATGAATCTCAAACATTTTGAAAAAGAATAGCAAACCAATTCCAAAACCAGTAGATGGGAGGGACAATTGATATTAGAGATCAATCAATAAACTTGAGAATAAAAAAAAAGTACAAAGGATTGATGATAAGGAGTTGGTTCATTGAAACAGATAAAAAAGATTGATAAGCCTTAGCCAAACTAACCAAAGGAAAAAGAGAAAAACCTCAAATTAGTAAAATCAGAGATTAAAAAAAAGAGAAATTACTATAGACATCACAGAAATCCAGCAGATTGTTAGGGAATATTTTGTAAATTTACACTTCAATAAATTCAATAAACCTAGAAGAAATGAATACATCTCTAGAAATCTCAATGAATTCAATAAATTCAATAAACCTAGAAGAATTGAGTACACCTCAATGTGTCAAAACTGAATCAAAAGTCATTGACACCTGAACAGTCCAATCCAATAACTAGTAATGATATAGAAACAGTAATAAACAAACCTTCCAACAAAGCAAAGACCAAGTTCAGATCAATTCTCAGCTAAATTCTACCAGACCTTTAAAGAAGAACTAATGCCAACATTCCTCTAATTATTCCATGAAATAAAAAGGGATGGAGTATTTCCAAATTTCTTCTATGAACCAGTATTACACTTACACCAAACAGATAAAGACACATCAAGAAAAAATTGCAGACCATATTCTTGATGAACTAGAAGAAATATACTTAATAAACATATTAGCAAATCATGTTCAACAACATATTGAGAAGATTGTATATCATGACCAAGTTGGTTTTATTCCAGAAATTCAAGATTGGTTTAAATACACAAATCAGTAAATGTAATTCATCATACAAATAGAATTAGAGACAGGAATCAATAGTCACCTCAATAGATGCAGAGAAAGCCTTTAACAAAATTTAGCATCTATTCATGATACAAACACTGAAGAAATTAAGGAAAGAAGGAATGTCCTTCATCACCATAAAGGCTAAATGTAAAAAACCCAAAGCCAGCATAGTAAATGGGAAAAAAAAATGAAAAAAAATGAAAGCATTTTCCTTAAAGTCAGGAAGAAGAAAAGGAGTCTACTTTCACCACTCCTATTTAATATAGTGTTACATATTCTAAACAAATAAATTGTGCAAGAAAAAATTTAAGAAGGGATAAAAATAGGAAAGGAAAAAGTCAATTGATCACTTTTGTAGATGATATGACTCTTTACCAGAAAGTCTAAAAACTCCACCAAAAGACTGCTATAGTTAACAAAAAAAAAAAAAAAAAAAAAAAATTCATCCAATTAACAGGTTGCAAAGTCAACATACAAAAATCAATAGCTTTCCTATATACCAATAATGAAAAAAATCAGGAAAGCAATTCAATTCACAATAAAAAAAAAAAAAAGCAGTAAAAGCCAAACAAATAAAAAAACAAAACAAAACAAAACAAAAAAACCCTAGGAAAAACTTTAATCAAGGAGGGAAAGACCTCCAAAAGGAAAACTATAGAACATTGAAGAAAGAAATTGAGGAAGACCTCAAAAGATGGAAAGACCTCTCATGTTCATTGATAAGCAGAATTAATATTATTAAAACGGTCATACTACCAAAAGCAATATCAGGCTCAACACAATCTTCATCAAAATAAAAATGACATTCTTCACAGAACTAGAAAAAAAAGCAGTCCTAAAATTCATATGGAAGAATAAAAGAGAATAGCCAAAGCAATTCTACACCAAAAAAGCAATGCTGGAGGCCTCACAAGGCCTGACATCAAATTGTACTTCAGACCTATAATAATAAAAACTGCTTAGTACCAGCATAAAAACAGACATGTAGACCAAATGGTACGGAATAGAACACATGGGGACAAAAGCTTATAACTACAATCATCTGATTCTTGAAAAAAGGTGCCAAAAAACATACTTTGGAGAAAAGGCAGACTTTTTTGCAAATGGTGCTGGATAACTGGTTATCCATATGAAGAAGAATAAAACTAGACCCTTATCTCTTACCCTGCATAAAATTCAACTCAAAATGGATCATAATCATAGATCTAGGGATTAGATTAGAAACTATGCAACTCATAGAAGAATATGTATATAGGCTATGACTTTCTCAATAGGACACCTAAAACTCAGGATATAATGCTAAGAATTAACAAATGGGATGGAATCAGATTAAAAAATTTCCACACATCAAATAAAAAAATTGGGAATGTAAAGAGAGAACCAACAAGAGGGGAGAAAATCTTTGCTAGCTACTCTTCTGATAGAGGATGAATATTTAGAATATATAAAGAACTCAAAAGGCATAACATCAAAAAATTAAATAATCCAATTAATTAATTGGAAAATCAGCCAAACAGACACTTCTCAAAAGAATAAACACAAATTGCCAACAAATATATGAAAGAATATTCAGCATCACTAGCAATTAGGGAAATGCAAATCAAAATTACACTGAGAGTTCATCTCATACTAGTCAGAACAACAGTCATCAAGAGCACAATTAATAATGAACATGGGACAGGATGTGCAGAGGAAAGAACACTTATATTATTGGTGGATTGTGAATTAGTATGACCATATGGAAATCAATATGGGGGTTCTTCAAAAGACTAGTCATAGACCATATGACCTAGCTATACCACTCCTTGGCATTTATTCTAAAGGATCTTAATATAATGATACATGCATACCCATTTTTATAGCAATATAATTCACAATTGGCAAACTATGGAACCAATCTAGGTGTCCATCAATGGATGAATGGATAAAGAAACTGTTCTATATATGCACCATGGAGTTTTTTTCAACCATAAAGAAAAATAAAATTATACCTTTCCAGGAAAATGAATGGAACTAGAGACCTTATGTTAAATGAAATAAGTCAAACTTAGAAAGTCAAGAGTTGTCTATTTTCTCTCATATGTGGAAGAGCTAGAGAGGAAAAAGGAATAGAAAAGTTGTGGAGTGTGGTCAGGGATCTTGTGAAAATAAAAAGGAGATCAGTAGAGCAAAAGGGTCAGGAGGTAAGAGGTGGGGAGTGAGGGGGGATGTGCTAGGGAGTGACACTGACCAAATTATATTGTTATATTGTGTGCAGGTATGAGTATGTAAGAACAAATACCATCATAATATAAAAATATAATGCATCAATAAAAAATGTGGGAAAAAATTTTCAGGAGTTTTTTTCTGCCACAAATATACCCTAGCTGATTCACTGAGTTTCACCTTAGAAGCAGGAAAAAAACAAAACAAAACAAAACAAAACAAAAAAAAATATGGTCTATACAATTACCTCCTGTTTGATCATCTGAATATGTGTATACAAACTCCACCAGATGAGTCAGATTATGATAATAACAAAATCAATGTTAATACTAATGTTTAATTAATTTTTACTGGCTAAATTATTTAAATTTAATTTATTTTAATTTGTATTTTTAATTCATATATATTTTTAATTATATCTAATTATTATACATGACAGCAGAATGCATTTTGACACATCACAAATGGAATACAACTTCTCATTTGACTGTACATGACATATTTATACAGGACATATAATTGTATATGCACAAAGGCTAATAATGTCTGCTTCATTCTACTGTCATTCATAACATATGCAGATTTGGGCCAACTTTTTCTTCTATTAGGGACAGGGTCTCTGTTCTAGTTCCCAAGTCTTTGATACACTTTAAGTTGATTTTTTGGACAGGGTGAGAAATAGGGGTTTAATTTCATTTTGCTACATATGAATTTCCAGTTTTCTCAGCACCATTTGTTGAAGAAGCTGCCTGTTCTCCAATGTATACTTTTGGTGCCTTTGTCTAGTATGAGATAACTGTGTTTATGTAGGTTTGTCTTTGTGTCTTCTATTCTGTACCATCGGTCTACATGCCAGTTTTGGTGCCAATAACATGCTGTTTTTGTTACTATGTCTCTGTAGTATAATTTAAGGTCTGGTATTGTGAAGCCTCCTGCTTCATTTTTCTTGCTAAGTATTGCTTTGGCAATTCTGGGTCTCTTTTTTTTTTTTTTCCAAATGAATTTCATGATTGCTTTTTCTATTTCTATGAGGAATGTCATTGGGATTTTAATTGGAATTGCATTAAATCTGTATAATGCTTTTGGTAGTATGACCAATTTGATAACATTAATTCTGCCCATCCATTAGCATAAAAGATCTTTTCCATCTTTTAAGGTCTTCTTCAATTTCTTTCTCCAATATTATGTAGTTTTCATCTTCCATCTTTTGTTAGATTGATTCCCAAATATTTTATCTTATTTTTCTTTAAGCTATTCTGAAGGGGATAGTTTTCCTAATTTCTCTTTCAGTGGATTCATCACTGGTGTATAGGAATGAATTCTATTTATGGGTATTGATTTTTTATTTTTCAACTTTGCTGAATTTATTTATTAGTTCTAAAAAGTTTCTGGTGAAATTTTTGAATCTTTTAAATATAGAATCATGTTACTGGCACATAGTGGTAGTTTGAGTTATTCTTTTTCTATTTGTATCCCTTTAATTTCTTTCTTCTAATTGCTCTGGCTAGAGTTTCAAGGCTGATGTTGAATAAAAGTGGTGAAAGAGGGCATCCTTGTCTTGTTCCAGTTCTTATGGGGAATGCTTTCAGTTTTTCTCCATTTAGGATGATGTTTGCCTTGAGTTTAGCATAGATAGCTTTTACAATGTTGAGGTGTGTTCCTACTATCCCTAGTTTTTCTAGAGTTTGAACATGCAGGGGTGCTGTGTTTTGTCAAATGCTTTTTCTGCATCTATTGAGGTGATCATAGGATTCTTATCTTTAAATCTATTGATGTGATGAATTATGTTTATTGATTTTTCAAATGTTGAACCATCTTGCACCCTGGGATGAACCCCATTTGATCATGGTGCACTATCTTTTAAATATGCTTTTGTATGTGATTTACCAGAATTTTATTGAGAATCTTTGTATCTATGTTCATCACAGATATTGGTCTGAAGTTTTCTTTCCTCAATGTGACTTTGTTTGGTTTTGGTATCAGGGTCATATTAGCCTCATAGAATGAGTTTGAAAGGGTTCCCTTCTTTTCTATTTCATGTTGTAATTTGAGAAGTATTGATGTTAATTCTTCTTTGAAGGTCTTGTAGAAGTTGACTAAGAATCTGTGGTCCTGGACTTTTCTTAGTTGGTAGGCTTTTGATGGTGTTTTCCATTTCATTGATTGAGTGTGATGTGTTCACATTGTGTATGTCCCTCCTAGTTCAGTTTGCGTAGATCATATGTCACTAGAAATTTGTCAATGTCTTCAAGATTTTCTATTTTATTGGAGTATAAATTTTCAAAATAGTTTCTAATATTCTTGTTATTTCAGTAGTGTCCATCATGATATTTTCTCTTTCATCATGAATTTTAGTATTTCGGATTTTCTTTTTCTTTGTTAGTGTGGCTGAGGGTTTATCAATTTTTATCTTTTTTTTCAAAGAACCAAATTTTTGATTTGTCAATTCTTTGAATTGTTTCTTTTGTTTCAATTTCATTGATTTCAGATCTGATTTTAATTATTTTCTGTCTTCTACTGCTTTTGGTGGTGATTTGTTCTTCTTTTCCTAGGGATTTGAGATGTAATGTAGGATTCTTGATTGGAAACTATTTTCTTTCAGAGTTTGGTATATGTTATTCTACAACCTCCTGGCTTTGAGGATCTGAGTTGAAAAATCAGCTGATATCTGTACTGGTTTCTCCCATATGTAATCTGATGTTTTTCTCTCATAGACTTTAAAATTCTATCCTTATTCTGTATGATAGACATTTTCATTATAATGTGCGTTGATGTGGGTCTGTGGCAATTTTATACACTTGGGTTCCTGTAAACCTCTTGTATTTGGTTTTCCATTTCATTCTTTAGATTGGAGAAATTTTCTGATATTATTGCATTGAAAGGATTGTGAATTCCTTTGTTTTTTATCTCTGTGCCTTCCTCTATTTCAACAAATTTTAAATTTGCTTTTATCATGTTATCCCATAATTCTTGGAAGTTCTGTCTATGGTTTCTTACCACCTTCTCTGCATGGTGAACACCATTTAAGGATTATACATTTTGACTTCATTTCTGTCTTTCAAGTGGTCTAATCTGTTAGTGATGCTTTCTATTGAATTTTTAATTTGGTTATTATTTCCTTCTTTTCTAGGATTTCTCTTTATTTTTTCCTAGAATCTCTATCTCTTTATTGAAGTGATTTTCACTACCTGTATTTGCTCTCTTACATCATCCTTTACTTCAAAATCAGTTTATATATGTACATTCCAAACTCCTTTTCTGACATTTCTTCCACTGTGGTGTTGATGGATTCTGTTATTGGAGTATCTTGGTTTGCTTGGGGTGATTTGTTCTTTGGCTTTTTCATGTTGTCTGTGGGTCTACCTATTTAACAGTATGGGTCTGAGGCAGTAGAGTTTCCACACTGTGGACCTATACTGTCTCTGAAGGTTTCTAGTACCTCATTGTTTAGGAGGACACACGTAATAACAACAACCAATATAAACAATTTATAGCATTAAAGCAAATAGTTCCTACTATGACATCTACAATGTTAATTATCACAATAAACAGAAATGATATGATCAGTTATTGCCTATAATATAAACAGCACGTTTGCAAAAGGGTTTTCATTTTCAAATGGTAAACAGGGAGAGAGCAGAACTGATATATGACGTGATGATTATGAGGGAAGAGGAGAGAAGACAAAAGTTTAAAGGAAGAGTGAAAGAGAGAAAAACAGAGATTGGCTCTTAGCAGAAGAAAAGAGAATCAAGGGCAACAGCTAGGTAGGAGAAAAAATATATGTATATAAAGTAAAATTTTCATAAAAATGAAAATAAAAGAATGTAAAACAAAACTAAAATATACTAATCAAACATCCTAGTTCACAAAAAAAAACAATTCGTATAAAATAACTGGTGTCAAAAATTTGAGAGATGAGGAAAAAATTTAAGAGACTGTATAAATGTCCATACATCATTAAGGTCACAATTAAACAGTGAAAAATATTTAAAAAAAAAAAGAATAGAAAAAAATCTTGCTGAAAAATTAAAAACTTCTTTCCTTGGGAGATCAACATATTCTCAGCTATTTTAGGTGTGGTCTTCTGGAGTGTGATGCTATACCCTCTGGATCCTGGAGTAAGAGAGGTAA
The DNA here is from genome assembly GCF_902686455.1 of Sciurus vulgaris. Lineage (NCBI taxonomy): Eukaryota > Metazoa > Chordata > Mammalia > Rodentia > Sciuridae > Sciurus > Sciurus vulgaris. Next base: position 70,558,631 of record NC_136461.1, read on the forward strand.
TTCCATAGGTAGAGTTCCTGGAGGCAGAGTTTAGGCTCAGGCAGGCTCTAAGCTCTTCTCTGCTAATTGGTCTGGAGATTTTAAGTTAGTGCACCTCCAGCATCCAGTACTTGCTGGTTCACACTGGAAGACTTTCTTGCAGGGATCTTCCCTGGGTTCCACTCCTGTGGTGAGGGAGCCAATTCTATTCCCCTATATCACCTGCAGAGCCCATGTTTCCTGGTCTTGGGTTCAGTCTCCAAACAATTTCTCCCACCCACTTCCTTGCAGTTCAGATGCTTCTTTCCCAACCAGTCTTGCAAGCAGTCAGATTGGAATGTGGGAGCGGCAGAGCCGAGTGGGTTTCCACCACCAGTTGTCCTACATGTAAACCTCTCTCCAAGTTTGATTTCCTCCTGGTCAGTTAAGCACACTCTATATCATGAAACAATTGTTTACTGGGCCTGAATTCCAGGGCAAACTCAGGTTTGCCAGGAATAGACTTCCTCGGTTGTAAGTCCCCATGCTGCAGCTGCAAAATGATTCCTTCCTTTATCCTCCACAAGCTGCCTGGAGAGATGGTGGCTTCTTTGCCCACAATTGGATATTGTGCAGTGTGTCCTTCAGATTTGTTGGGCAATGTCCTTGGTCTCTAAATCCTCTGTATCCAGACACACCTTGGGCCTCCCCAAAATGCGGGTTCCTTTAATTCCCTTATCTCTCTACTATCTTGCAGAAGGACCTCTCTGACTGGAGCTTCTGGCCTGGCTGTGGCAGCAACTGTACTGCTGAGGATTTTTCCTTATTTTATTATATCCGAACTCCTGTGTCCCTGGTCTGCTTTGAATGTCCAATTTTAGGCTCCAGCATTCCCTTTGCCCTTTTTTTGTTCACCCACCTTGCAGCAAAGCTGCCTGTCTGCCTTCTTAGTTTCATGACGTGGAATAGCCAGTTTCATGCCACGGAATTCTGCTATCTTGGATCTCTGGATTTTATTTTTCATCTCAAATAAACTCTCTGGTTGAGAGAGTGAAGAGTCAAGTGAGTCCATTTCACATAGTAGGAAACTAAGGCACCAGAGTTTAGTAACTGTTAACAGAGCCACAGGGCTTGTAAGAGGTAATACCTTGATTGAAACCTAGAGAATGTTCCTTCTGAGTTAGTTTATGCTGGTATGCTGCCTTCCAGCTGGTGGACTATTAGTCAATCACATCTGTTTTCACATTGATAATTAAACTGCAATTTCTCCTAGGAAGAAGTTTGCAACCCTATTACTGAAGTTGAAGGCCCAAACTGACCATTCTTAATAACCCTTTGCCTCTTACTGTGATTTAGCTTGCTTTCTGGCTTAGAATTCATAGCATGTTCCCTAGGTAAAATGAGTGCTTGTAGATGGAAAGGAAGGATTTCCCACTGAATGGAGAGATATATGGGATGTCCGTGGTAGGGGAGACAAAAAGAGAAAGGCATGAAAAGGAAAAATGATAATTTCATTTTTTAAATCTGAGAAATTAATGTTTTGAACAATTATCAGTTTTTATACATTTCTCTGAAATTTCTCAAGGGAAAAGAGAAAGGAGAACAAGAGAAAAGAGGTAAATATTTCTATTAACACTTGTCTGGAGAATTCCTTGATGAGTACGGTAAAGACACAGAGCAAATTCAAGACATTAATAAGGCAATTGAAATAGTGAGCTTGGCGACAAGTTTGGACAGGGAGAGGAGTAACAATGGGGGCTGGCTGAAAATGGAATTAGGGTAAAAATCATGTATGGAAGAAAGTCTATTCTTCTGAAGTTTGTACTTGGGTGTTCCTTTGCATTGGGTAATTAACTGTTAGTTTCCTTCAAGTCACCAGCTACTTTGGTAGAGAAATGTTTCAAATTTCAATTCAAAAATCAGAAATCTCAGATTGACTTTTCTTTCTTCATTCATTTCATACATATATGAATGATATAAATATACATATATACATACACACATATATATGAAATTTATTAAGAAAACCAAGAAAAAGCACACAGATAAAATTTAAAATGCTACTGTAATACATAACAGAATTTAATAACAAGAACTAAATAATATGTGTGCCACAATTGCTTTAAAAGATCTACTAATGTCAAACATTTAAATTATAATTACTTACAATTTTCATGATTATATGCAATGCTGTGTTCAAGTTCAGACATTTCTGTTTCCATTGCCTATTATTCTCTTGGGACAGATTTCTAGTAAAATCACTAGTTGGAAGGGTAGAATACTTCATGATAATTTGCTTTCCAAAAGTCTGTTGGAGTTTTACCTTCCATTTCACTTACAAGAGTTCCCACAACACAAAACTCCTCTTATCAATCTTCTCATTATAATTTTATAATAAGCAAAAGTACTTAAGTGCCTTTTCCTTTTTTTAAAATTTGACTTCATATATTCTCATATGCATAACTTGGGGTCATACCTATAAAGAAAAAGATTGTTTCTCTACAATTACAAATGCTCCCTAATGTCTCATTTCTTGCCCTCTTTCGATACCTTAACCAGAATGACATCTCTGTAACAGTCTTGTTTATTTTATTTTAATTTTTTATTTGTTCTTATTAGTTATAAATGACAGTAGAGTGCATTTATGCATTTTGATAAATTATACATAAATGCAGTATAATTTTTCATGTTTCTGATTTTCTTTTAATATATATTCATTTAGGTATGAAAAGTTTAAAATTATCATGATTTATTTATTATTCATAATCAAATGTGGCTTGTCCAGGTTTTTTGCCAGTGTTTTTATAAGAATTTTTGAACTTCTTATATTGATTTACAAAGAATTATTTACACATTAGTATGTATATTATGTGCAATACTTGTTGCAAAAACATTTTCTCTCTTGCCGTTTGCTCCTAATTTTACATACATATCTTCTTATCTTTTGGAAAAAATGTAAAAAAATTAAACAAATTTACTGAACTCATCTTTGTGGTTTCTTTTTTCCTTTTGTGCTTACAAACTATTAATAACTCACATATATTTGTTTTTCTTTGCACTTTTATTTATTTTTTAAATGGAGAAAATTGAATGAAGTTAACTTTCAAGTAGATAAAAATAAAATACCTATTTAATAGAAAATAATACCAGTAAAAAAACAACAACAACAACAAAAAAAACATTCTCTTCTTGATTCCCTTCCCATATCATAGGGCAACTCCTAAGAGCAAATACTTTCAGATCTTTGATTTTGGAATAATTTCTCAAATATTGCTTTGAGTATGTGTACTCAAATGTTAGTACACCTTCATGGTCATGGTATACTAACATTTATATAATATCTACAAACTAATTACAGAAAAAGTTTTATTATTTGAACAAACCCTACTTTCACTCTCCCATCTTTTTAATGTAATCATATTGTTATATTTAGAGCACATGAACATTGTACACTATGATGATGTGTGTTGAGCTATGCCAAGCTGTGTACTGTGATTATATTTCCTTTACTTGATATTTCTTCTAATAATGTCTTATTTATTCATACTTACTTTTATATTATTTCTTAGTTATATTTTTGCAGTAAGACCATAATATCTCTCTCTCTCTCTCTCTCTCTCTCTCTCGCCCATCCAAACCACTACCCCCACTCAAGATGGCTGCTTTGGGGCTTTTGGCAAGTTCATTGCCCATGGCTTCCTTTACTTCTGAGATGAATCATCTTCCTCCCTGAATTCCATGTACTTACCACTCTGTTTTTCACTATTTTTAGTTTCTGTAACAAATTAGCTCAGAATTAGAGAATTCCATAATCACAATTTATTAACTTGTAGTTCTACAGGAAAGTTTGGGTCCTCTGAGAAGCAGATGCCAAGGCAGGAATACAGGAGATTTGTTGTGAAGGAAAAAGTGACAAGAGGCACTTGAAGTAGGAGAATTTTCAGACTGTGGGTTAGATCTCAATCAGTGGTAGAAAGAGAGCAGAAAGGAGGGCAGGAGAGGGAGTTTCAAATGGCAGCTCTAAGAAAGTTTTAGCCAAGGTAATCAGAATCTTTGAGCCCAAAGTATAACTTAAGGGATCCCACATCTCATAGGAATGGGTTTGCACTGGAAACCCCATTGTGTCCATGTGGGAGTGGACAGTGAGACATTGGTGTAAACACAATGGTGAATCCATAAGGGCAACAGTTGATACAATCAATACATCACACATCCTTCAGCGGGAAATCTGAGCAGAGATTTTTCATTGCCAGTGGAGTCCTTCTCATGTGCCTTATAGATTTATAGATCTGAGGGAAGTACCTCCATGATTCCTGTGGGTCTTGCTCCCCAAGGGAAGACCAAAGATGGAGGTTAGTGGGATTAACTGCAGCCTCCATTCTGCAGGTAGTCTCAGGGTCACATCTGGTACTTGCCTTCTTCTTCCACCACCTGTTCTTAGTTGCCCTCACTCTCATCTATTACTTAGGACATCTTGGCAGCATACTTACCGGTTCAACCCAAGCCTTTATTCCTTTACTTGACTGGTATTCATACTTTTCAGGAAATACGAGGACTTGTTCCCCTGTACCTATTATTTAAGTGGAGCCCTATCTTTGCCTGTGAACCAAAGTTGATTCTTCCTATTGGGTTGATGACTCTTCCTTTCAGCTATTTGCTCCTGGATACAAAGAAATTTAAAGTGTCCTGGCAGCAGCCATGGTTTATAATTTAATGGGACCCTGGCTCTCTCTACTTGCTAGTGAACAGAACCCAGAGTTGTGAGGGTCAAAATCTCCACTGGATCAGTTAGAGAGATGATAAACCAGGCTATGACTTCTTCCACTTCTGGTTCCCAGACACAATTATTCTTTCTATTAAGGATACAATGTCCTATAGACATCTATGGTTTAATGTCTATACTGCATCCTGAGGGAAAACATTTCATTATTTCAGAGTATTGCCTCTAACCTGGTGCTAACTGCCCTCTTTCCTGGTTATAGATGTTAAGTAGTACCCCCACATTTTTTTTTTTTTTTCTGTAAGGTAATCATGCTCTCTGAACCATCTTCAAAACTTCTTGTGTGCCAAGTCTATTCCCTTCCTTTCCTAATATATAAGTTGTTGTCCTGCCATCTATTAACTTCTGTTTGTTAAACCACCACCTAGATTATATTTCTTCTGGGTTCCATTCACCATGGATGTTAACAAACCAGTCTCTTACCTAGTCTTCCTGTTAGCCTTCTCCCAGAGAGAAGAGCCATCAATGAACTTACTGATTCTGTGCTCCTCTCCAAAGTGCAGCCCCAATTGTCTTGGTGAGTGGTATGCCTCATAGGATCCCTCATAGGATATGTTACTCTGGAGAATTTTCTGGCTTCATATATTTTACTTATTCAATATGCCTGTTTCCTTCAGCTTCTTTGTTCTTTCTCCTACCATCTTCCCAGAGCAACTTGGGCATTTCCTCTTTACAAAGCACTGACTGTCACATTATCAGGTTTCTAAAAGGTACCCCCAAAATTGATCCCATTCTCTGGGTCTTTTAATGTTTCTTTATTCAGTCATATTTCAGCTCTTTTTATCCAGCTCCATTAAAATTCAAATCCAGAGTTATTTTCCTGTTATATTATTCTGAATGGGCTGCCACAACAAAATTCCACACACTGAGTGGTATTAAACAACAGAAATTTATTTCTCACAGTTCTGGAAGCTGAGAAGTTCAAGATCATCTAACATAACCTGGAACTGGTGAAGGACCTTTTTCTAGCTCATGGAAACTGCCTTCCTACTGTGTACTCACCAGGGCTGCAAAGGCATGGAGAGAAAGAGCACTTTCTCTCCTTCTTCATATAAGACCACCAATGGTATTGAATTCAGGTCTTCTGACAAAATCCCACCCTCATCACCTCATTTAACCATAGCTGACTCATAAATGTCCAATTTCCAAATAGTCACATTGGGTGTTAAGGCTTTGACATAAATTGTGGGTGGTGTGGGACACAGTTCATTCCATTGTAGCTGCGTTCTGCTGGAATATACTAATTTCTGCAGTTTTGCTGGTATACAATCTCTTTTGTCATGTATCAGATCTGGCATATGCCTGATGTAAAACTAGCTCTATCTATTAGTGTCCAGAAAGAAGGTAAGGGTAAACCCTTGAGAAAGATCCTATTGCTTTTTAGGGGAGAGTCTTCTGCAGCATCTTCCACACAGGAAAAGTACCACTTCTTACTAGGAGAGAATTCTGGAAGCACTAAGTGTTCAGGTGGCCTTCATTGCCAATACCCTCATAAGCATCCATCTTGATTTCACATTTCAAGGCCCAGGTTTCCTACCCAGAATCCTAGTGTAAGCGTACCATACTTGGCTTGCCTAAATATTTAAACACTTCTGGAGCTCTATAATTCAAACCATCAGAGCTTTAGTCTGTCATTTGGCTCTGTGGATCTACCAAGGAGACCCTATGGTTGTTACACTTGGCCTTTAACTGCCCACTAACAGCCCTCAATTTTGAATCATATGTTTATGTAGTACATCACTATGGCTTAGCCATAATTTCTGAACACCAATGATTTTGTAGTCAAGGGTCCCCCACCTTATATTTTTCAAATGGCAGAAGCATAGAGCTTGTAATAGTGTTCCTTCAAACAAAACATTTATCCAGGTCATTACTGATGAAATCTTTAGCCAAGATGCTCTTATTCCAGAGACTACTCCTCCTGTATATGTGTCTTGAAATGTCAACATCTTTTGTCTACTAGAAGAGTGAGTCTATCCCAACATCAGTCACCCAGGTTTTTGGAATATGCCTGGCACCATGTGTGTTCATGAAGGCTCCTTAAAGAAGTAGACATAGTAAGATTATATGCGTAAGCAGTTTATTGAGTGACACATTTGCAAAGGGTAGAAGAGATGAGAACCCAGAAAGTAGGAAGAGACTTCAGACCATGATACAGGTCTGTTGCCTGTAAATGAGAGCGGAAAGAACGAAGGATTTGGTAGAAGGAGTCTTGTGATGTAATTCTAAGAAAACTTTAGGCAAGCAGATGGGAATTATCAAACATGTCAAAAGAATTTCTTATCCTGCAGTAATTGATCTGAATTAGGACACCAATTAATGATCAATCATTGGCAGGTTGCACACCATAGCATGTGAACTATATTACAAACACAGTGATCCTGGGCCATCACTCAATTATGCTTCTTGCAGTAGGTTATCTGAGTGGTTCATCTTCATCAAAATCATAGGGTTGTTTTTAAAATTACTTTTTGAAATTCAGTTTTTTTATTACCCTCTCATTTTCTTGGTTTCTTTTCAGATAATTTCCCCTATTTCTCTATCTTAGTCTCTTTCTTTTGTTTTGACATTTTCCAAAGTCCAGTGACCATTGTAAGTGGCCCTTTCAGTGTGTTGGATTCATCAATGTATTGACTAATTGAGCAGCTATTGATCAACCTGTTAACTAACTTGACATGATTTTTATCTTTATTTTCCAGAAGAGCATCTTTGCTTTGGATCATCAATGCCCATGGTTATAAAAGCATTTCAACTTTCAAGAAAACCCCAAATTAGTACCGAGCACATGAGTTAGCAGCTGTTCTGCAAATGAGACTATAGGGAAGCATTAGTGGACTACCTTGCATAATCAACTTGCAACTAATCCCTGAATTTCTGGACATGGCTCTATCTAACCTTTTAAAAATATATATGTTACTTTCAAGTTTTAAGCCTGCCCTTGACTCTGAAATGGAAATCAGTAAATGAGCTCTTCACTGAAGACTTTTATGGACTGTTCCTTGTTTACTATTTTTGCCTTTGTTTTTCACCTTCCAGAAATAAGTTGAAATCTCTTGAGGCTTAATAATCATCCCTTCCCTTTTGCTACTTCCTTCACCTCCAATTCTTCTTGTCACTTTACTTAAATAGCTTTATTCACTTACTGTTCCTAAGAGACTTTTGGAGGAAAGGAAATTATGCATGTGGTCAGTCTGCCTCCATCTTGACATGGAGGTATTCATCCTGAGTTAGCAAGATATGGGTGAGTTTTAATTCACAGTGTTTGTTTCTTACTGTGGTATACATGGTTTCTCTAACTCGGTCATTTTGATATTCTTTCCAACCTACTACTATGTTGCTGATAATCTGTTTTTTTTTTTTTTCAAAATTCCAAAGTGGTTGATATATGTGTCTGTGTATGTTTCAGTGTGAACCTTTTATATTTTTAATAATGTACTTATTTTATTGTATTGTTGTTTCATAAATGAGACCTGAAAACCTACTGCTTTTGGTTTGTTTGTTCTTTGAAATACTGAAGACTGAACCCAGGGATGTTCTACCACTAAGCTGCATCCCTAGTCCTTTTGATTTCCTTTTTTTTCTTTTTATGTAGACAGGATTTCCCTAAGTTACCTAGGTTGGGCTGCAACTTGGAATTTTCCTACCTCAGCTATATGCTAGCACACTTGGCCCTTCTGCTTATTTTTTATTACTTGCTTAATTTTAGCAACCTCATCTAGAGAATGTGGGGTTTCAAGTTAAGTAATATGAAGGATTGTCCCAATTTATAAAATTTGTGCTAAGTAAAATCTCCAGTGATTTGCAGGAATTCTTGTTTCAACTCAGGTCTGCCTATACAATTATAATTAAAACTAAAATAAACAAAAGAATGAAAGCAAACTTTATCATGTATACATGTGAAAGTAATACGTTTCCAGGTAAAATAATATTATCTTATCATTAAAATTGGTTTCTGGCCATTCAGATTTCTCTCCCTCTGTCTCTCTGTTCATATCTTTATCTATTTTTAAACTTAGGTTTATTTTTCTAATCTCATAATGAAATAATCTTTTACTTAATTTTTTGTTATATTTTATTTTCTAGTTTTAACTCTGCTCTTCATTTGTGTCTTGAAGTTTTTGACCATATGTAACATATGTATTTAAATATCAAATCAAATCAACCTGATTTTTAATTTGTAATACCTCCTTCATTCTTATGAAAAAATATAAATACATTTAAGGACTTTTTCTTTCTTCTTGTCTTTCTTTTTACTTTTTTCCCAATGGTTTCTCTATTTTTAAAATCACTTTCATACCGCTCAGTGAAATAATTGTACTTCAAGATGTCAGAGATAACTATCCTCTAAAGTAAAATATATGAGTTTTGTTGAAATGTATTGGTGAATTATAAAGTATGTTAAAAATGCTAGATTATTCTGAGAAGTTTTGCCTTGACTGTGAAGCCTAAAAGGAATCACTGTAGAGTCTGGTTTCACATATACTTAATGTTATTTGCATGCATTTTGGAGTAGAGGATCAACATCACAAAAAGGGCTGCTCCAATAAGTGTATATGCGAGCAACAGAAAGACCTACTTAGGCATCATTAGCATCTTGATTCCTTATCCTCATGTAAACAGGGGAGAATATGGCATCATAGAATACAGACAGGATATTCTAAAACTTATAGAAGATTTCTCCATTTTTCACTCATTCAATAAATATTTTTATGTCTTTATAGTAAGATCTATAGACACACTACATGTTTGTGGTACAAAATGAATTAATTAAGGTTCTTGCTTTTTAGGAGTTTAAAGTCTGATGGAATAGTCATTCTGTACAACAGATAAGTTGTAATACCTCAGGGTAAATGTAAGAAGAGAGCTATAAGCACTTTGCTATGAGAACACAGAGGAGAAAGTAACTACATCTCCTGCCACGGTTAGGTTCTGCTTCAAAGAGAAAATGATCTTTCAAATGGATCTCCAAAAATGAGTCATGAGGGGCTGGAGATATAGCTCAGTTGGTAGAGTGCTTGCCTCGGACATAAAAGGCCCAGGGTTCAATCTCCAGCACCACTAAATAAATAAATAAATAAAACAAACAAAAATGAGTCATGAAAATCTACCTTTTCATTGGCTACTGGTGGACTTCCAACTAGATCTTGGAAAGAAAAATTTCTATGTGTGTTTTGGGGAGTGAAGGCAAAAATCACAGTGAGTAATTGATTTACTACCTCGAGGAGTAAATGGGAGGCAAAGAGGCAGATAAAGGGACAGTTAACCATCCTTTCAAGATGTTGTTTATGCTGTATAAGAGGAAGAGGGGCAATAGCCTTGTGTCATTGAGCCCCTTTCATGTTTCTGAACAAAGTCTGCATTGTGGGCTGCTCTGCCATGGCTGCTTCTTCAGTAGCATTGGTCCCAGAGCCAAAGCTTTGCTAGGTTAACCTGTGTGATTCAGAAAAAAAGCCACTCCTCTCCTCTGCACAAGCAGGAGTATATGTTGTTTTTACCTTATAAACAAGGAATTCACTGTAGCCTCCTCGTATTGAAAATCAAAGTCAACTTGGTTAGGTGAACCTGATATCTGTCAAAAACTTTCCTGGTTCTTCCTGCATTTTATATCAATGAACACAGAAATGTACATTTGCTCACCCTTTTCAGAAAACAAACAAACAAACAAATTCCCAAACTCTCAAATAAGGAATTTTTCTTTTGGTTGTATACCAACTGCTTAAAGAAAAACAATATATTAACATGTACAATACACTAAGGCAATTTGACCTCTAAACAGTTTGTTCTAAAACCAACATAGCATACATTTTGCTTGCAGATGACTGAACTTTGTAAGTCCTGAATAAATGTCGGCTTGCACAGTCAGTTCTGTTATGGGAATTGATGTCCCTGTCTCTCTCTCTCTCTCTCTCTCTCTTTCTCTCTCTCTCTCTCTCTCTCTCTCTCACACACACACACACACACACACACATACACACACACACACTCCAAAACAAAAACCGATTTAGCCTCAACATAAATAATAGGAACTTCAAGTGTTGAATCCCAGAGAAAACACTATTTCTCCTATCAATATTGGCTTGAGAAGATTTGCTTAGGAGTTGTATAGGGTAGGGTTGTCAGCCAGGTATAACTGAACTCAAGATGAAATAGGGAAACAGCAAGCACAAAGCATTCACTAGCTCCTGAAAGCTGAAATCACTTTATATCAACTCTAAATTAAATGTAAAAAAAAAAAAAAAAAAAAAAAGACAAAAAAGAAAATGGTACAATATATTTTCCTTTGCTTCATTTCTTTTGTGTTGCCTTCTCCTGGGCATTTTGCTATGTAGAAGGGTAATGTGTTTATACATTTTGGAACTAAGCAGTCATAAAACTGTATAGGCACAGCTGGGAACCACCATCCACAAATTAGAAAGTTCCCCTCGACTTGCCCATTTTATAAACACTATATGAAGAAAGAGAGAAAGAAAATCAAACAAAGCCCTGGGAAGGTAGTTTAGGGTTTTGGATATCTTTTCCTCACTCTTTCCCCACCCATATAACTCCTGAATAGTCTGTTTGATAATTATACAGCACAGAAATATGATGCAAAGTAATGTAAATATGATTTTCATCAAACAATGGAAAATCTTAAAAATTGCCCTTAGCAGTGTCAGCTGGAATTCAACAGACTTTATGCATATTTGAAATAAATACCAAAATGCACTGTTTTTCATACTAAAAAGCAAAAACTAATTGAAAGAAGCATCAATAAACATTTTTGTTTTCTTTTAAAATATTTTTCTTTCTGCAAACTAGAGACTTCAGAAGTTATTAGTGGTCAGAAGTAAAATTATCTTTTTCAAAATCTCCAAGATGATAATCGGTATTTTTTAAACAATCTTCTTGCTTGTTGACCCGTGTAATTTCGGAAACAATGCCGAGCATTGGTAGTTTGGACAAAGATTCTAACGCTCCATTCCTGATGTACTCCCAGATTAAGATAGCAAGTAATTTGCATCAAAAAATGTAAAATAAATAAAGAATAGGGCACTGCATGTTGAAAGTGTAACTCGTTCAACAAAACTATGAATAACTTATTTACTCCCACCAGCAGTAATTTCTATGTTGCTGCCTCTCCACTATAGGCCCTGAAATAATATTAAATGCAGTAGTATTAAATGCTGCTTTTATGGCAGATTAGGTGAAAACTTGAATACATGAAAACTTGAAATGAATATGCAAGTTAAAAATTAAGTACACATTCACATGCTGCTATCACAATCTATGTTGAATAAGTCAAAAGATCCCAAGTTCTATTAGTACATGTGCTTCAAATAAGAGATATTCTGTACATTGTATTTTGCCCAATTTTGTCATCTAGGACCATCTATCACCATATGACAAGTTAAATTACAGTGAGAGGAGGGACAGATTGTGACTGCTTATAAAAGAGTAGATGATGATAAGTAAGATTGATTTTAATATACTACTATATTGAAGATTTAAATGTGTTCCAAAATTAGACTATGTCTAATGCTTGGCACATTGCACTTACTTAATAAATATCTGTTGAATGAAAGGATAAACTATTCATTGCAGAAAATGCCAAAATGCTCCCCAAGGAAAGGAAGCCAGTACCGAATATGTTTTTGACCTCAAGTTTCATTTTATATGGTACTGAGCACGCTTTTAACAGAAACTGAATACTCTGTAGAAGTTTGGGGTGTATGTAGATTGATAACCACCTTTGATGCTCAGCAGGGAACTCATAAATAGTTAAGCATATGCAAATCACTTGAGAAAAATTGGTCTTCATTTGTGGTTTTAGGTCAGACTAATGATTTTCTTTTTCAAACAAAACCAAATGGATGTGTCAAAGAGGTAAAATTCTTAATGGAAGTGGACATAAATAGTTTCTAACCTGCTGCTAGGGTTACAAATGTCACTGGTAGTTGTCATTATAGTAGAGCAGAGGGTCCTTCATCATTTCAAACACATTTCCATATCCACAGGTAGTCAGATAAGTGACCATTACCACATGTACCAAAAGGACAAACAGATGGTGTTTGGATCATTCATTTTTTTGTGTGTCTTACAGGATTCTAGCATTTTAGAAGTCATTCAGAGTCATGTGTTTTATATCAACTTATGTAGAAACATTTACATATATTGAACCCTTGCCCTCCCTCTCCTGGGTTTGCTTTCTCCAACTCCCTTTCTATATCCCAAGTGGGCATATGTACAATAGAAGTAGATAGCTTTCCCCAGGGCAATTGGGGAATTTTCCATTAGGATTCCAAGCGAGCATTTTCAATTAATTTTCTGGTCAGCCAACAACCCCCAGGCATGATAAATTGTGCAATCTAGATCACAGGCTAAAGGCCTATCCCCCTTCCTTAAGTTTTTCACATCCAACGGTGCTGTTGCTGAGTGGACATGAGGGTGTGCCATATTGACAGAACACAACCAGATTAGCCTGGCATCGCCCACTCAGATCTTCCCTGCAGTTCTCCCCAGCAGAGTTTCAAACAGATTGTACTCACAATCTAAACGGAACATGGATATGGCCAAGGAAACGAAACTGACTGGGCTAGAGTTCATTTTAGGACTATTTTGTTGTCTCTTGGTCATATGGATAAAACCAGCGGGTGTCATTACAACACTGCCCCTTTCTGGTCTGTGGCAATTACCTCACTTTAGCCCACGTAGAGCAGGCTGTAAACTGTCTGGCTCAGCCTGAGCCAACTAATACAACCTGTGCTTCGGAATCCTTCCAGGTATTACTGAGAATTGTAGGATTGACAGCTGTGCATGGCTGTGGTGAAGGAGGATGACCAATTTTTAGGAGGGATATAACATTTTTATCTGCAACTCTCTTCCACTCAACTCTGCAGTAGTATCCAAACGCTGTTGCTTAGAGTGGCCTGAATAGACCCGTTAAGTAACTAATTGACCACAAGCTTTTCTGGCCCAAATAGGATGTCTCACCTTTTTTCCTAACCACAATCCTATCTCAGTCAATGCCCTATCCCATTCATCTCTTTAATTTGGATTTTTTGGTTAGATTGCTTGACTAAGAATTAAATGAATTTAACATCTGTGAATTTGTTTACATCAGGCAAAATTCAATTTTCAACATTTATCTACGTCAGAGCCCCCTCCCACTTGGCTTTACCTATCTGAGAGAGGACTGCTAGGCTCAGCCTGAGAAAGAAACAATTTATTTTGTACTCAGACCCTAGAGAAATTAAGCTACATGCATGACCCACACATAAGTACTAAGCTAATCAGAGCAAAAGTGTAGAAACTGGTTTTCCCTTCTCCATGTTTTTCCAATATATGACAAAATTGAACAAAAAAAAGTCTATACAGACGTTTACTTACATCAATAATATGCATTTCAGTAATTTGGGATGTTTGAACTAGTGCACCATATGAAAAGCATTAAAGAAGCCCACAGCTATGAACAATCAGGGCGTGCGAAATTTCCTTACAGTTTTTGTTGCCACAGGATTTTGTTTGAGTTTTCAGAAGTTTTTGTAGTAATTAATATTTTTTGATGTTCCATCTCTGCCTTATGTGGAAGTACAATACTGTGACATTTGAAACGAGTACCCTAAAGCTTGGTCGAATCATCAGTGCATTTCTTGCTCCAAAGCTTCTCAGTCTAAAAGTCTGTGCTTAGACATTCTCAAGTTACTGAGGCTTAGAAATGTGCTTTTCAATGCAGAGATCTTAGACACTCAAGTTTCCTTTAGTACTAACTTAAAGGCTTCTCCTGTGGTGTGACGGAGATAGTAGTTTTCCTTAAACACATTTCTTATGTGAACAAGTTCTGCAAAGTTTCCTTAAAGAAAGGGTACTGAGGTTTGCAGGAAGGAGGCAGTTTTGTTTCCTTTTGTTTAGTATTACCACGGAGCAAAAGCAACTTTGAAACAACAGTAGACAGTCTGAAATTTCCCTTTCATCCACTAGCATCCTTCTCCTCCTCATCATCTTTTAAAATTTTTTTTTTTATTTTTACAGACTGCATTTTGATTCATTGTACACAAATGGGGTACATCTTTTCATTTCTATGGTTGTACATGTTGTACATGATGCAGATTCAATGTAGGTCTGGGGGCATAACTCAGTGGTCAAGTGCCAGTCTAGCACATGCTAGTCTCTAAGCTCCCGGCAGCACACACTAGCACACACACTCACACAAATAGAACAGGCAGGGATACTAGGGATCTTGCCAATTTACTGTATAATTATCTTTATTACTGTGTCCAAGCTCTCTCCTTCACATAAGATGCAACCTTAAAAATTCTCTCAGTGATGAAGAAGAGGCTGCTGATTCATTTCACTGGAATTGAAAGTAAAGATCTTTTTTTGTTTTTATAATTTTTTTTAGTTGTAAATGGATACAATATCTTTTTTTTAATTTATTTATTTCTATGATGTGCTGAGGGTAGAACCCAGTGCCTCACATGTGCTAGGCAAGCGCTCTACCACTGAGCCACAACCCCAGCCATGTAGTAAGGATCTTAACAGTAGTCTAAATGCACCTGTGTTAATTATCCGGCAGCAGACACATCCACTTTTGGACTTAAAATGGGCACTTGGTGCAAAGGTTTGCACTGATTCCTCATTTATTCACTTAACATTAGTACCCTTGATGTGCCAGCAATTTTGTCAATTGTTAAAGATGAATGCCAAAAGAAACATGATCCCATCATTCAAATTACCTGTTTTCTATTTTTATTCATTTTTTGGTTATCACTCAGCGATCCATTCGGGCTCTCTTTGTGGCTTCTTCATGTTTCTCGATTCTTTTCTTTCTCATCACTCCATCTTTTCTCTACTTTCCTGTAAAATTGTTGTATTTTATCCAAGAAAGAAAAACACCAAATAATCAAAATCAAACAGAAAAATGTTCTGATATCCAAATCTCAGATACCAAACACTGTTTTTGCTGAAAAGGTCACTGCCTTTTTACAAGTCTAAGCATTTCCTAGAATATTAAGTACATTACACATTAAAAGTACAAGTTCCCAGAAAATGGTTTATTCTTTTTTTCTTTTTTTAATTTATATTTTATGTATACTAATTATTTGTACATGACAGTAGAATACATTTTGACACAACATACATAAATGGTGAATAACTTCTCATTCTTCTGCTTGTACATGATGTAGAATCACACCAGTTGTGTAATCATATATGTATATAGGGTAATAATGTCTGATTCATTCTGTTTCTACCCCCATGTCCCTGCCCCTCCCTTCCGTAAATTCTGTCTAATCCAAAATACCTCTATTCTACCCTAGCCCCACTGCCTTATTTTGAATTAGCATCTGCATATCAGTAAAACATTTGTCTTTGGATTTCATGGATGGGTTTATTTCACTTAGCATGATATTCACCAACTCCAACCATTTACCTGTAAATGCCATAATTTCATTCTTCTTTAAGGCTGAATGATATTACATTGTGCATATATGCCACATTTTCTTTATCCATTCATCTGTTGAAGAATATCTAGGTTGGTTCCATAGTTTGGCTACTGTGATTGAGCTGTTATAAACATTGATGTGGCTGCATCACTACAGTATGTTGAGTTTAAGTCCTTTGATATAAACTGAGGAGTAGGATAGCTGGATCAAATGGTGGTTCCATTCCACGTTTTCTTTCTTTTTAATTTTTTAAATTTTTATTTAGCTTTTAATTTTTTACAGACTGCATTTTGATTCGTTGTACACAAATGGGGTACATAATTTTGTTTCTATGATTGTACACAATGTAGATTCATATCATTCATGTAATCATACATGTACATAGGGTAATGATGTCTGTCTCATTCCACCATTTTTCATACCTCCCTCCCTCTCATTTTCTTCTACATATTCTAAAGTTCCCCCATTATTTTCTCATTCCCCACCCCAACCCTTCACTTATCAGGGAAAACATTCCGCCTTTTGTTTTTTGGGCTTGGCTTATTTCACGTAGCATGACATTCTCCAATTCCATCCATTTATTTGCAAATGCCATAATGTTATTCTTCTTTATGGTTGAATAGTATCCCATTGTGTATATATACCAGAGTTTCTTTATCCATTCATCTGTTGAAGGGTATCGAGGTTGGTTCCACAATCTAGCTATTGTGAACTGAGCTGCTATAAACATTGATGTGGCTGCAACACTGTAGTTTGCTGATTTTAGGTCCTTTGGGTATAAACCGAGGAGTGGGATAACTGGGTCAAAGGTGGGTCCATTCCAAGTTTTCTTAGGATTCTCCACGATGCTTTTCAGAGTGGCAGTGCCAATTTGAACTCCACCAGTAATGTAAAAGTGTGCCTTTTCCCCACATCCACACCAACACCTATTATTGTTCGTGTCCTTGATAATAGCCATTCTAATTGGAGTAAGTTGAAATCTTAGAGTTGTTTTAATTTGCATTTCTCTAATTACTAGCGATGTTGAACACTTTTTCATATATTTATTCATTGCCTGTGTGTCTTCTTCAATAAAGTGTCTGTCCAGTTCATTGGCCCAATTTTTGATTGTGTTCTTTGTATTTTTGGTGTAAAGTTTTGTAAGTTCTTTATAAATTTTGGAGGTGCATGTGGAAAAGATTTTCTCCCACTCTGTAGGCTCTCTCTTCACATTCTTGATTGTATCCTTTGCGAGAAAAAGCTTTTTAGTTTGAGTCCATCCCATTTATTGATTCTTGCTTTGATTTCTTGTGCTTTGGGAGTCTTATTGAGGAAGTCTGATCCTAAGCCAACATGATGAAGATTTGTGCCTACTTTATCTTCTATTAGGTGCAGGGTCTCTGGTCTAATTCCTGTGTCTTTGATCCATTTTGAGTTGTGTTTTGTGCAGGGTGAGAGGTAGAGTTTTAATTTCATTTTACTGCATGCGGATTTCCAGATTTGCCAGCACCATTTGTTGAACAGGCTATCTTTTCTCAATTGTATGTTTTTGGCTCCTTTATCTAGTATGAGGTGACTGTATTTATGTGGTTTTGTCTCTGTGTCTTCTATTCTGTACCATTGGTCTGCCTATCTATTTTGGTGCCAATACCATGCCATTTTTGTTATGATTGCTCTGTATTGTAGTTTCATGTCTGATATTGTGATACCTCCTGTTTCACTTTTTCTAATCAGGATTGTTTTGGCTATTCGAGGTCTCTTGTTCTTCCAGATGAAGTTCATGATTACTTTCTCTGTTTCTATGAGGAATGTCATTGGGATTTTAATTGGAATTGCATTGAATCTGTATAGTGCCTTTGGTAGTATGGCCATTTTGACAATGTTAATTCTGCCTATCCAAGAACATGGGAGATATTTCCATCTTCTAAGGTTTTCTTCAATTTCTTTCTTTAATGTTCTGTAGTTTTCATTGTACAGGTCTTCCACCTCTTTTGTTAGGTTAATTCCCAAGTATTTTATTGGTTTAGACACTACTGTGAATGGAGTGGTTTTCCTAATTTCTCTTTCAGAGGATTCATCACTTATGAATAGAAATGCTTTAGACTTACACGTATTGATTTTATATCCTGCTACTTTGCTGAATTCATTTATTAGTTCTAGAAGTTTTGTAGCAGAGTTTTGTGGATCTTCTAAATATAGGATCATGTCATCAGCAAATAGTGACAGCTTTAGTTCTTCTTTTCCTATTTGTATCCCTTTAATTTCTTTGGTCTATCTAATTGCTCTGGCAAGTGTTTCAAGGATGATGTTGAATAGAAGTGGTGAAAGAGGGCATCCCTGTCTTGTTCCAGTTTTTAGAGGAAATGTTTTCAGTTTTTCTCCATTAAGAATGATGTTGGCTGTGGGCTTAGCATAGATAGCCTTTGCAATGTTGAGGTATGTTCCCACTATTCCTATTTTTTCTAATGTTTTAAGCATGAAGGGACGCTGTATTTTATCAAATGCTTTCTCAGCATCAATTGAAATAATCATGTGTTTCTTAACTTTAAGTCTATTGATGTAGTGAATTACATTTATTGATTTTCAGATGTTGATACAACCTTGCATCCCTGGGATAAACCCCACTTAATCATGGTGCACTATCTTTGTAATATATTTTTGTATGTGATTTGCCAGTATTTTGTTAAGGATTTTTGCATCTATGTTCATCAGGGATATTGGTCTAAATAAAGTTTTCTTTCTTTGATGTGTCTTTGTCTGGTTTTTGGTATTAGAGTGATACTAGCCTCATAGAATGAATTTGGAAGGGTTCCCTCTTTTTCTATTTCCCAAAATACTTTGAGGAGTATTGGTTTCAGTACTTCTTTAAAGGTTTTGTAGAACTCAGCTGAGAATCCATCTGGTCCTGGGCTTTTCTTGGTTTTCAGGCTTTTGATGGCTTCTTCTGTTTCAGTGTTTGAAATTGATCTGTTTAGATTGTGTACATCTTCCTGATTCAGTTTGGGAGAATTATATGTCTCTAAAAAATTTGTTGATGTCTTTCAGTATTTTCTATTTTGTCAGAGTATAGATTTTCAAAAGTAGCTTCTAATTACGTTATGCATTTCCATGGTGTCTGTCGTGATCTTTCCATTTCATCACAGATTCTAGTAATTTGAGTTTTTTCTCTCCTCTTCGTTAGTGTGGCTAGGAGTTTATCAATTTTGTTTACTTTTTCAAAGAACCAACTTTTTGTTTGTCAATTTTTTGAATGTTTCTTGTTTCGATTTCATTGATTTTAGCTCTGATTTTAATTATTTCCTGTCTTCTACTATTTTTGGGTATTGATCTGTTCTTCTTTTTCTAGGGCTTTTGAGATGTAATGTTAGGTTATTTAGTTGTGACTTTTATCTTTTAATGTATGAGCTCAATGCAATGAACTTTCCTCTTAGTACAGCTTTCATAGTGTCCCAGATGTTTTGATATGTTGTATCATTGTTCTCATTACTTCTAAGAATTTTTAAATTTCTTCCCTGATGTCTTCTGCTATCATTGCATCATTCAGTAGTATATTATTTAGTCTCCAGGTATATGAGTAGTTTTTGTTTATTATTTTATCATTCACTTCTAATTGCATTCCATTATGGTCTGATAAGATACAGAGTAGGATCTCTATGTTTTTTGTATTTACTAATGTCTTTTTGGTGGCATAGCATATAGTCTATTTTGGAGAAGGATCCATGACTGCTGAGAAGAAAGTATATTCGCTCAATGATGGATGAAATAATCTGTAAATATCCATTAGGTCTATATCATTGATTGTATAATTTAGTTCTATAGTTTCTTTGTTCAGTTTTTGTTTGGAGGATCTATCCAGTGGTGAGAGTGTTACATTAAAGTCCCCCACTATTAATGTGTTTTGGTCTATTTGATTCTTAAAATTGAGAAGGGTTTGTTTGATATACGCAGATGCTCCATTGTTTGGGACATAAGTATTTAAAAGTGTTGTATCTTGCTGTTTTACGCTTCCCTTAAGGAGTTTGAAATGTCCTTCTTTAACCCATCTGACTAACTCAAGTTTGAAGTTCACTTTATCTGATATGAGGACATAGACCCCTGCTTTTTTACTGGGTCCATGTGCATGGTATGTTTTTCCCATTCTTCACCTTTAGTCTGTGGATGTCTTTTTCTATGGGATGGGATCTTGAAGACAGCATATGTTGGTCTTCTTTTTAATCCAATCTGCTAGTCTGTGTCTTTTGGTTATTGAATTTATGCCATTGACATTCAAGGTTATTATTGAGTTATGATTTGTATTCCTGCTCATTTTGGCTTATTTTTGGATTTTTTACTTGTCCTTTGATTGGCTTTTCCTTTAGAGTAGTTCCTCCCTTTGCTGACTTGTATTGTTGTTTTTCACTTCCTCCTCCGGAAATATTTTGTTGAGAATGGTTGTAGGGCAGGCTACAAATGTTGTAAATTCTTTTAACTTTTGTTTATCATGGAAAGATTTATTTCATTGTCAATCTGAAGGTCGTTTTTGCTGGGTATAGTAATCTTGGTTGGCATCTGTGTTCTTTCGGAGCTTGAAGTATATTGTTCCAGGTCCTTCTTGCTTTTAGAGTCTGGGCTGAGAAATCTGCTGATATCCTTATTGGTTTCCCCTTATATGTAATCTGATGCTTTTTTCTAGCAGGCTTTAAAATCCTATCTTTATTTTGAATGTGAGCTATTTTTATTATAATGTATCTTGGTGTGTATCTGTTGTAGTTTTGTGCACCTGGTGTTCTGTAAGCCTCTTGTATTTGGTTTTCCATTTAATTTTTCAGGTTTGGGAAATTTTCTGATATTATTTCATTGAACAGTTTTTTCATGCCTTTGGTTTATATCTCTGTGCCCTTCCTCAATCCAATGATTCTTAAATTCAGTCTTTTCATGATATTCCATAATTCTTGGAGATTCTGTTCATGACTTCTTAACATCTCAGTTTGTTCAATTTTATTTTCAAGATTGAATATTTTGTCTTCATTGTCTGAGATTCTGTCTTCCATGAGGTCTATTCTGTTGGTGATGCTTTCTATTGAATTTTTAATTTGTTTTATCATTTCTTTCATTCAATATTTCTTTTTTTTCTTTTTTTTTCTTTTTTTTCCCAGAATCTCAATCTCTTTATTGAAGTATTCTTTTGCCTCTTGCATTTTCTCTTTCAACTGTCTACTGAAATGGTCTTGCATTGCCTGCATTTGCTCTCTTATCTCATCTTTTGCTTCACAGATTATTTTAATCATGTGTACTCTAAACTCGTTTTCTGTCATTTCTACTGCCATGCTGTCATTGGAGTCTATCACAATAGCATCTTGGTTTGTTAAGGACACTTTCTTCCCCTGTTTTTTCATATTATTTCTGTATATTCCCCTCCAGCAGTGAAGATCAGAGATACGGAAATTCCCCCCTGTAGGCTTATTATGAACCTGCAGTGTTCCACCACCTCTTCTTTGAAAGGGAGATCAATACCAGTAGCACCCAATAGAGAGAAAATGCAGCCCTGAACCAGATAGCCCTTATGAAGACTTAACGTTTTAAAAATAAACAGGATCAGTTAAATTACTGTTTACAATATTTCTAGTTGTGAACAAGAGGATAGGGAAAGGGTGTAGGATATAAGTGAGTAAATAGGGGTACCTACCAAAGGGCCTCCAGTCTCCTGTAGGTGTCTTAGGAAGGGAGCTGCCCTTCCAATAATGATGGCCACACCCTCAGGAATAACTCAAAGTACCTGCATCAGCCTCCAAAGGAGCTGGGGAGCCCCAGCAAGGTTGCACTGAGTCAGCACGGAGGCAGGTGCAGTGTCCCTCAGCAGTAGGGGGATAGGTGAGCAGGCAGGCTCAGCACCAGACCAACCTTGGTGTGGGGGGCAGGCTCAGCAACGGTGACCTCGGTTTATTCTTAATCTTTTTCCACAACACAGCAATTAGTATAGTGCCCACTACCATGCTATAAATTTACAGATCTCAATGAAATTTGTGTTTTAAAAGTGTATTTTCATAAATATTAGAGTAATTGAAATTTATTTTACATTACTTAAGATAATCTAGACAATATAAACAATAACAATTAAATAAATAATATTCATAATTTTAAAACAGTCTCATTGAACTTATAAAAATTTTTGATAATGTGAGTTTATATAATAGCAATAGGAAGAGAGAAAATACAACAAAAATATAATAGGAAAAAATTTAATTTGTGAAATACAAAGAAATTTACATAAAGTTCAAAGAAACAGTATAAAACAATATTTACATGAATGTAAATTAAATTACAATATTTTGTGATATTAAATATTATAAAAATTTCTATTTCCCCAAATTAATCTATATAATTAGCTCAATTTAGATATAATGTGTATGTTACACTTTTAAGTATTTTTTTTCTCAGTCTCATTTTAGAGAAGGCATTTGCAAGAATACTTACTCAGAAATTTTGATAATAATACAGGGATTTGTGCCTAGATTTTAAAACACACTCAAGCTAGAGAAGTTAAAAACACTTAATGTTTGTGGTGGAAGAGACAAATCAATTATGGTATAGTAGATTCAAGATACAGGGAATTTCATTTTCTAAATTAACTGGGAAAGAACATATTGTTAAATAAATGATAATGGATTAGTTGGCTACCTATTTGAGAAAAATAAAATTTCCATCATAGCATACAAAAAAATAAATTCCAGACAGACTGAAGGGTTATATAAAACAAAGCAGCAAAGGACTCTAAAATGTAATATTTTATAACATAGGGGAACATGAAATTAAACCTATAAGTCATAAAAGATAAAAAAAAAAAAAAATGAACCCAAATTTTACTCAACATTTAAAAACAGTTTTTAGGGAAAATATATTATAAAAATTTTATAAAGAACTTTTATTTGTCAAAAATTATAGCCGTCAAATATGATATCCTGTTGCCTACATAGATACCACAAAGCAAAGAATAAAATGTTAGAATAAATGGAAAATTATATGAAAAAATAATTCAGTGATAGTCTTTAA
The DNA here is from genome assembly GCF_902686455.1 of Sciurus vulgaris. Taxonomy (NCBI): domain Eukaryota; kingdom Metazoa; phylum Chordata; class Mammalia; order Rodentia; family Sciuridae; genus Sciurus; species Sciurus vulgaris. Next base: position 70,581,797 of record NC_136461.1, read on the forward strand.
ACATACATTATGCTCAATTTCACTAAGTTTCAAGGAAATGCACATTATAGTGAGAGTGACCACCTTTACTAGCAGAATGGAAATGGAGAGAATTTGGGAAAGGCCATCCTCTGTGATGGTCCTGGCTGACTTTTTATGGTTTAGTTTATTCTTTTGTACTAACATTTATAAGAACTTATATTTTTAGTCAGCATTTTTGCTTACAAACTTTATCTAACAGTTTTAAATGAGTCTGCAAAGGACATTAATTAAGCGATATTGGCAATAGTGAAAAATTAGAAACAACATATCAATAGGGGATAAGTAGATAGACTATGATGTTCACAAAATAAAATATTGAAAGATAACTATTAAGTAAGCCACCCTTATGAAGACACAGCAAGCTGACAAACATTCTAGCTGATTATTACCTGAATTCCTGATCTAGTATCATAAAGAGAATTTTTAAAAAGATGTTCCTTAAGTCACTAAGTTTTGGGATGGTTTGTGGTTTTATAGGAATAGAAATAAAAAATTTGGCCAGTGTAGAAAATCTGCTATTGGATCCATACAATAGAGTAAGATTTACTTGATATACTGTGGAGAAAAATAAACTTAGTGTATATAGTGTGAGACAAAATATTAGGATCTTGAAAACTAGGCAAAAGATACTTTGTGTTCTGAGGAAGAGATACTTGTTAGATAGCTAAACATAAACATCCCAATTTTAGAGAGGGAAAGAGGGAATTATAGTACTCTATCTAGCCAGCTCAACTACAGCACTTTGTTCCTGGAGAGAGAAGGAGCAAGGTCTCATGGGAAAGGCAAGTTTCCACAGAGACAGTGGAAACTTATGTGTTGCATTGGTAGAGAATCTAAAAGGTCCCAAGTCAAGCAGCTGGGGCAGATGACCTTTCAGAGTCCTTTCAGGTCTTTGATTCTCTAGGAAGAAGAGTTTCCTTTCCCTAAATTATTCCTCAAATGGCATGGCCAGCACCCTCATCACCCTGCTGATTCTCTGTGGGTGCTTTCAGTTTGTCAATGGTCCTTTTAAGTGAGATATCTGAAAGCAGGCACCATATTCCTGACTAAATGTGACCTGCATAGGATTAGGGCATGGTAACTAAAACAATCCCAGTTACTTTTTATGCCAGTATCACAAACATGTCCAAACATTGGAGAACAATATTAAATGCATACCTTAATATTAATATTTAAATAGCTAAGTGTTGGTAATAATAGGGAATACACTATATTCTCAACAGTTTTAAAAATGATCTCATTATAAACATAGTTTATTCTGCTTCATAAAGACTCGTTGATAATTATTTCATTTTTCTGTAGTAGCATCCAAATAATATTCTTCCTAGCATCTTAAATCTGTCCTTCGAAGCAGATTCATTCACTTCTTCCTCTTTCATGTAAAATTATTGAATGCAAAGTTCCTAAACTTATCTGTGCTCTATCTAGAAGTGTCTTGGGGTTGTAGTCAGGGTCTCCTCTGGTTCTATAATCCACTAATATTAAATTTGATCTAGATTTTGCCATATCATATGTCTGAAGACAAGACCCAGCTACACATTCTTGTTTCCTCACTTTGGCCCTCTCTGTTGACACCCATTACTACAAGCACATTCTATAAACCTCAGGGTTCATGGTGTGGTTCATCAGATATCCATACCTTTCATCTTCACTTCTCCTTCAATGAGATCTTTCCCCTGATTTAGGAGTATGCATTTTAGACTTGGCCAAACAATTCTTCAAACACCAGATATCTGTTGTCTGAGCCTGAAAATTTAATTAAAATAAATGAAAAACACCTCTTTTTCTTCTTAGACAGAAAATAATAAACAAAACTACACCTGATGTTGCAGAGACCGTTCTGATAAATGGAATATCTTTTGTAGAATTCCTTCCTAATAAGACATCAGTTAAGTAGACTTCCTATTTGGAAAAAAATGGAAAATTTTCAGCATTCCGATTTTATAGGGTTCACATTTATAAGGGGTTATCAATATTTATTTCATGTATGACCAAAACCTGCTATTGAGAAGTACCACTGTTACCCTTTTAGAGATAAATAGATGAAAGAAAAGAAAATGACACTACAGCCTAACTTTAAGCACAGGACTAATCAATGAAAAAGTGAGGTGTAAGGTGGAAGTTCCCTTGAGCCTACCAACACAGACTTACTGGTATCAAATCACACCTCAGAAGGAGAGCTGTAGTCTCTTACGAATCTGCTGGTGTAAGCTTCATCATTATCATCAATTTTCAGCTATCTTTCCAATAATTCTCTGTTGTAAAACTCACTAAAGTTAATATGTGGCTGATGAAGGTAATATCATCAAAGTGAATTTCAAAAATCAAACACAATCACTATTATCACTATCAAAATGCTTTACATTTATTTTCATGAGTAGTGATACTCTTCAACAAAGTCACTTACATGTGCTCCTTTATTTATAGGAATTTGTTGGTTTGCAAACTATTGATGTGGAAAGGCATTGGAACATGCTTTAAACAAACGAATCATTTATATAAGTTAGTTATAATATTGAATAATTAAAGACCTAGCTAATTATTTTTGTATCCTGGGTCATGCATAAAAATTTTGGACCAGAAGACTAGATCATTGAGAGAAACTGAGAAGAGGTAAATGTGTATTTCAGAGAATAATTTACTAGAAAATGGAAGACAAAATTAATAGCATAGTCCTTTAGAACTTGCAAACATAAGGAACTAAATCCTTTGGATCTATGGTGTACAAAAATGTAAAATCACTATAGTGATTCACTGTTGCTCCCAATATCCTTTGAAGTAAGTAGTTAGTGAAACTAATCAGAATCCAATATTCTATGTGAAATAATTTTGTACTGGACAGTTTATAGTGTGTGGATATGAGAGCAAATAATGGTTAAAAAGTTGTCAAAGTGTTGAATATTTAAATATTAAAAATAAGTTACTGTAAGAATGTGATTCTCCTTTTTTTTTTTTTTACCACTTAGTTTTATTGTTTCAACCACCATTAATTTGATATTTAACTTACAGAATTACCCAGTACTTGCTAGATAAGCACTCAACCATTGAGTTATACCCCCAGGCTCCCAGTATTTAATCTTATTGTTTATCCATTTATTTTAAAGTTTTTTTTTTTTTTTGTCTGTAATTTGGCATCTACCACAACCAATGCTATGTTAGATGAGATGCAGGAGTCAGAGCATTGAAGCTGAAAGATACTTTAATCTAGCTAGTTAGGGTCTGTGAGAACAAAATGGCAGAAGAGTGTGATGGAATGAAGGACCTCAGGATATGGCAACAAGAAGCAGAGAGAAACTCCCACTCCACAAAGACAAAATATATACCTCAAAGGCATGCCCCCAGTGACCCACCTCTCCAGGCACACCTCACCTGCCTACAGTTACTGCCCACTAATCCGTATTGGCAGATTAACACACTGGTTAGGTTAAGGCTCCCATAACCCTATCATTTCATCTCCAAACTTTCTTATATCATCTCACACATGTGCTTTGGGGGACACCTCACATCTAAACATTAACAATGATATTCTTCAGCTTGTTCTTTCCTTATTTTTATCACAGAGTCCCTTACCATCTTTGATTTTTTTTTAAAATTTTTCCCACTACTTGGGCATGAATACATCATGCCCTCAAATACCAAGCTAGTGGCTATAAGTTAAGCTAGGAAATGCACAGACTCCCAAAATGTCCAAACTACCAAAACAATATATGAATTCAATACAATCCACATCAAAATACAAATGACATTCTTTATAGAATTAGAAAAAAAAAAAACAATTCTTAAATTCATTAAGAAGAATAAGAGACCCAGAATAGCCAAAGCAACACTTATCAAGCAAAGCAATGTGGAAGGCAACAAAATACCTCATCTGAAATTATACTACAGAGTAATGGTAACAAAAACAGCATAGACTTTGATGTGGCTGTGTGAAAAATTAAAATTAGTATGCTAATTTTAAGTCCTTTGGGTATAAACTGAGGAGTGGGATAACTGGGTCAAAGGTGGGTTCATTCCAAGTTTTCTGAGGATTCTCCACGCTGCTTTCCAGAGTTTTGAACTCCACCAGTAATGTAAAAGTGTGCCTTTTCCCCGCATCCACACCAGCACCTATTATTGTTCTTGTCCTTGATAATAGCCATTCTAATTGGAGTAAGTTGAAATCTTAGAGTTGTTTTAATTTGCATTTCTCTAATTACTAGAGATATTAAACACTTTTTCATATATTTATTAATCACCTGTATATCCTCTATAAAGTGTCTGTCCAGTCCCTTAGCCTATTTACTGACTGGGTTCTTTGTATTTTTGGTGTAAAGTTTTGTAAGTTCTTTATAAATTTTGGAGATTAGTGCTCTATCTGAAGTGCATGTGGAAAAGATTTCTCCCACTCTGTAGGTTCTCTTTTCACATTATTGACTGTATCCTTTGGTGAGAAAAAGCTTTTTAGTTTGAATCCATCCCATTTATTGATTCTTGCTTTGATTTCTTGTGCTTTGGGGGTCTTGTTGAGGAAGTCTGATCTTAAGTCAACATGTTTAAAGATTCGGGCCCACTTTGTCTTCTGTTTGGTGCAGGGTCTCTGGTCTAATTTCTAAGTCCTTGATCCATTTTGAGTTGAGTTTTGTGCAGGGTGAGAGAGAGAGGTTTAATTTCATTTTACTGCATATGGATTTCCAGTTTTTCCAGCACCATTTGTTGAATAAGCTATCTTTTCTCCATTATATGTTTTTGGTTCCTTTGTCTAATATGAGGTAACTTTTTGTGTGTTTGTCTCTATGTCTTCTATTCTGTACCATTTGTCTGCCTGTGTGTTTTGGTGCCAGTACCATGCCATTTTTGTTATTATTGCTCTGTAGTATAAGGCAGTCACATCATTGTTTATAGCAACTCAATTCACAATAGCTAGATTGTGGAACCAACCTAGATGCTCTTCAACAAATGAATGGATAAAGAAATGGTGTATATACATGATGGAATATTATTCAGCCATAAAGAAGAATAATATTATGGCATTTGCAGATAAATGTTTGGAATTGGAGAATATCATGCTAAGTGAAATAAGTCAATCCCAAAAAATCAAAGACTGAATGTTTTCCCTGATAAGTGGATGATGTAGGTGGTGGGGTGGGAGTTGAGAGAAGAATGGAGGAACTTTAGATTTTGTAGAGGGAAATGAGAGGGAGGAGGGGGCAGGGGTATGAAAGATGGTGGAATGAGACAGACATCATTGCCCTATGTCAATGTATGATTACATGAATGGTATGAATCTATGTACAACCATAGAAATGGAAAGATGTACTCCATTTGTGTACAATGAATCAAAATGCAGTCCGTAAAAATAAAAAAATTTAAAAACAGCTTAGTATTGACATCAAAGTAAACATGAAGATCAATGGAACAGAATAGAAGTCACAGAGAAAAACCTACATACTTACAGTCATCTGACACTTGACAAAGATGCCAAAAACCATATTTTGGAGAAAGATGACCTTTTAAACAAATAGTGCTGGGAAAACTGGATAGCTATATGTAGAAAAATGAAACTAGGTTCCACCTCTGAGCCCACACAAAAGTTAAATTGGACCAAAACTTAGGAATTAGATGAGAATTCTTATAACTGATAAGAAAAAAACAGGGTCAACAGTCTGTCATATTGCTGCTGGCACTGACTTCCTCAACAAAGCTCCAAAAGTGCAAGAAATAAAACCAAGAATTAATAAGTGGAATGCCATCAGATTAAAAACTGCTATATAGCAAAGGAAACAAGAGTGTGAGAAAGAAAGTATACAATGGGAGAAAATATGCCCACTGTTCTTCAGATAAAAGATTATTATTCAAAATATATTAAAAAAAAACTCACACAAACATGACATCAGAAAAACAAATATCCCAATCAAAAAACAGGCAAAAGAACCAAACAGAAACTTTTCAGAAAAAGAAACACAAATGACCAACAAATATATAAAAATATTCAACTTCTCTAGCAATTTGGGAAATGCAAGTCAAAACTACACTAACATTTCATGTTACTCTAATCCTGACATTGATCAAGGATTCGACCTATAATATATGCTGGCGATAACAAGGTGAAAAGGTGCACTTGTACATTGTTGGAACAGCAGACTAGTACAAGCACTCTGGAAAGCAGTATGGTGATTCCTCAAAAAGAAAAAAATCTTTATATTAAATTATCTAGGAATGGAACCACCATATGACCCTACTATCCCACTCCTTGGTATTTCCCCAAAGAACTAAAATTAGGATACTACAGTGATGCAGCCATCTCAATGTTGATAGCAGCACAGTTCACAATTTCTTTACTTTTCATGCTCTCTTTTCCTTTTGTTTACCTGTTCCCTCAGAGTCTCTTTCTCCCTTTTTTGCATGCTAACATCCAATTTCTTTTGATTACACACTCACCCTTTCTACTATCTAGAACTTCTATATATTCTTTTCTTTTCCCATTAACAGCTACATTCTACATCCCTCTGCATCCTCTTTGTCCTCCATTTGAAACTGCAGACCTCATTGCAAATCTGTTTGTTTTACTGAAGATAATATTTGAAATCATTCTGTTTATTATGACACTATTGTTATTGTCCTCATAGGGGCTATTTGGTCTAAGATTGCACAGTGTCTGATTTGGGCACTGCTAATATTGATCTCCCCTTAGAGAAAGGGTTTTGGAAACCTATAGGGCCACTATAAGCCTATAGGGGGAAATCTGCAATACCCCAGATCTGCACTGTTAGAGGGGAAGATACATGAACAACATGAAGAAAACAAGGGAAGAAAATGATCCAAATAAATCTAGATTCTATATTAATAGAATCCAATGACAGTATGTTAGAAGAAATGTCAGAAAAGGACTTCAGATTATACATGATTAAGATGATTCATGAAGCAAAGGATGAGATAAGAGAGCAAATGCAGGCAATGAATGATAATACCAATAAGCTGAAAGAGCACCTGCAGGAAGCAAAAGATCATTTCAACAAAGAGGTAGAGATTCCCCCCCAAAAAAAAAACAACAAACAAACAAACAAACAAACAAAAACCAAAAACCAAAAACAAAAAAAAAATCCAAATGGAAATCCTTAAAATGAAGGAAACAATAAACCAAATAAAAAACTCAATGGAAAGCATCACCAAAAGACTAGAACACTTGGAAGACAGAACCTCAGACAATGAAGACAAAATATTCAATCTTGAAAATAAGTTGTCCAAACAGAGAAGATGGTAAGAAATCATGAACAGAATCTCCAAGAACTATGGGACATCATGAAAAGACCAAATTTAAGAATTATTGGGATTGAGGAAGGCACAGAGATACAAACCAAAGGAATGAACAACCTATTCAATGAAATAATATCAGAAAATTTCCCAAACCTGAAGAATGAAATGGAAAATCAAATACAAGAGGCTTACAGAACACCAAATGCACAAAATCACAACAGATCCACACCAAGGCACATTATAATGAAAATGCATAACATTCAAACTAAAGATAGGATTTTGAAAGCCGTGAGAGAAAAGCATCAGATTACATATAGGGGGAGACCAATACAGATAGCAACCAACTTCTCAATCCAGACTCTAAAAGCTAGAAGGGCCTGGAATGACATATTTCAAGCTCTGAAAGAACATGGTTGCCAACCAAGACTCCTATACCCAGCAAAACTAATCTTCAGATTTGAAGATGAAATAAAATCATTCCATGATAAACAAAAGTTAAAAGAATTTACAAATAGAAAGCCTGCACTACAGAATGTTCTCAACAAAATATTCTATGAGGAGGAAATGAAAAACAACCATGTAGGTCATCACAGGGAGGAACTACCTTAGAGAAAAACCACTCAAAGGAGAAACCAAGCCAACTTAAAAATCAAAAATGAGCCCAAAGACTGGGAATACAAATCATATCTCAATAATAACCCTGAATGTTAGTGGCCTAAACTCATCAATCAAAAGACACAGACTGGCAGAATGGATTAAAAAGAAAGACCCAACAATATGCTGCCTGCGAGAGATTCATCTCATAGAAAAAGACATCCACAGACTAAAGGTGAAAGGATGGGAAAAAACCCACCACACACATGGACTCAGTAAAAAAGTGGGAGTTTCCATCATTATATCAGATAAAGTGGACTTCAAGCCAAAGTTAGTCAGAAGGGATAAAGAAGGACATTTCATACTGCTTAAGGGAACCATAAATCAGGAAGACATAACAATAGTAAATATTTATGCCCCAAATAATGGTGCATCCCTGTACATCAAACAAATCCTTCTCAATTTCAAGAATCAAGTAGACCACAATACAATAATTCTGGGTGACTTAATGCATCGCTGTCACGACTAGATACATCTTCCAAACAAAAACCAACCAAAGAAACCATAGAACTCAGTAACACAATCAACAACCTAGACTTAATAGACATATATAGAATATTCCATCCATCAATGAGCGGATTCACTTTCTTCTCAGCAGCACATGGAACCTTCTCGAAAATAGACCATGTGTTATGCCACAAAGCAGCCCTTAGGAAATGCAAAAAAATAGAGATACTTCCTTGTGTTCTATCAGATCATAATGGACTGAGAGTAGAAATCTATGACAAAATAAAAAACAGAAATTACTCCAATACCTGGAAACTAAATAATATGCTATTGAATGAAACAAGGATAACAGAAAACATCAAGGAGATAAAAAAATTCTTAGAGGTCAATGAGAATGATAATACAACATATCAAAATTTCTGGGACACTATGAAAGCGGTACTAAGAGGAAAATTCAGGGGCTGGGGATATAGCTCAGTTGGTAGAGTGCTTGCCTCCCATGCACAAGGCCCTGGGTTCAATCCCCAGCACCAAAAAAAGGAAAAAAAAAAAAAAGAGGAAAATTCATTGCATGGAGCGCATTCCAGAAAAGAATGAAAAGTCAACAACTAAATGACCTAACATTACAGCTCAAAGCCCTAGAAAAAGAAGGACAGAATAACAGCAAAAGTAGTAGAAGACAGGAAATAATTAAAATCAGAGCTGAAATCAATGAAATTGAAACAAAAGAAACAGTTCAAAAAATTGACAAAACAAAAAGTTGGTTCTTTGAAAAAGTATACAAAATAGACAAACCCTTAGCCACACTAACAAAGAGAAGGAGAGAGAAAACTCAAATTACTAAAATTCATAATGAAAAAGGAAATATCACAACAGACACCTCTGAGATACATAACATAATCAGAAGCTACTTTGAAAATCTCTATTTCAACAAAATAGAAACTACCAAAGACATTGACAAATTTCTAGAGACATACACTCCTCCTAAACTGAACCAGGAGGACATACACAATTTAAACAGATCAATATCAAGCAATGAAATAGAAGAAGCCCTTAAAAATCTACCATCCAAGAAAAGCCCAGGACCAGATGGATTCTCAGCTGAGTTCTACAAGACCTTCAAAGAAGAACTCATTCCAATACTTCTCAAAGTGTTCCAGGAAATAGAAAAGGAGGGTACCCTACCAAACTCATTCTAGGAAGCTAATATCACCCTCATCCACAAACCAGGCAAAGACACATCAAGGAAAGAAAATTTCAGACCAATATCCTTGATGAATGTACATGCAAAAATCCTTAACAAAATATTGGCAAACCATATCCAAAAACATATTAAGAAAATTGTGCACCACGATCAAGTGGGGTTCAACCCTGGAATACAAGGATGATTTAACATCCGTAAATAAATAAACATAATCCATCATGTCAATAGACTTAAGTATAAGAATCATATAGTTATTTCAATTGATGCAGAAAAAGTGTTCAAAAAAATACAACACCCCTTCATGCTCAAAACACTAGAAAAAATAGGGATAGTAGGAACATTCCTGAACATTGTAAAGGCTATTTATGCTAAGCCCATGGCCAACATCATTCTTAATGGAGAAAAAACTGAAACCATTTCCTTTAAAAACAGGAACAAGACAGGGATGTCCTCTTTCACCACTTCTAGTCAACATTGTCCTCGAAACTCTAGCCAGAGCAATTAGACAGACTAAAGAAATTAAAGGGATACAAATAGGAAAAGAGGAACTTAAGGTGTCACTATTTGCTGATGACATGATTCTATACTTAGAGGATCCAAAAAACTCCTCCAGAAAACTTGTAGACCTCATCAGTGAATTCAGCAAAATAGCAGGCTATAAAATCAACACACATAAATCTACAGCATTTTTATATGCAAGCTATGAAACATCTGAAAGGGAAATGAGGAAAACAACTCCATTTGCAATAGCCTCAAAAAAAATAAAATACTTGGGAATCAATCTAACCAAAGAGTAAAAGATCTCTACAATGAAAACTACAAAAAATTGAAGAAAGAAATTCAGGAAGACCTTAGAAGATGGAAAGATCTCCCATGTTCTTGGATAGGCAGAATTAATATTGTCAAAATGGCCATACTACCAAAAGTGCTATATAGATTTAATGCACTTCCAATTAAAATCCCAATGATGCATCTTACAGAAATAGAGCAAGCAATTATGAAATTCAACTGGAAGAATAAAAAACCCAGAATAGCTAAAGCAATCCTTAGCAGGAAGAATGAAACAGGGAGTATCACAATACCAGAACTTCAACTATACTACAAAGCAATAGTAACAAAAACAGCATGGTATTGGCACCAAAATAGACAGGTAGATCAATGGTACAGAATAGAGGACATGTACACAAAACCAAATAAATATAATTTTCTCATACTAGACAAAGGGGCCAAAAATACGCAATGGAGAAAAGATAGCCTCTTCAACAAATGGTGCTGGGAAAACTGGAAATCCATTTGCAACAGAATGAAACTAAACCCCTATCTCTCACCCTGCACAAATATTAACCACAATGGATCAAGGACCTTGAAATCAGACCAGAGACCCTGCATCTTATAGAAGAAAAGGTAGGTCCAAACCTTCACCTAGTTGGCTTAGGATCAGACTTCCTTAACAGGACTCCCATAGCACAAGAAATAAAAGCAAGAATCAATAACTGGGATAGATTCAAACCAAATAGCTTTCTCTCAGCAAAGGAAACTATCAGCAATGCGAAGAGAGAGCCTACAGAGTGGGAGAATATCTTTGCCACTCATACTTCAGATAGAGCACTAATCTCCAGAATCTATAAAGAACTCAAAAAACTCTACACCAAGAATACAAATAACCCAATCAACAAATGGGCTGAGGATATGAACAGACACTTCACAGAAGAAGATCTACGAGCAATCAACAAACATATGAAAAAATGTTCACCATCTTTAGTAATAAGAGAAATGCAAATCAAAACTACACTAAGATTCCATCTCACCCCAATTAAAATGGCGATTATCAAGAATACAAGCAACAATAGGTGTTGGAGGGGATGTGGAGAAAAAGGTACACTCATACATTGCTGGTGGGGTTGCAAATTAGTGCAACCACTCTGGAAAGCAGTGTGGAGATTCCTTAGAAAAAGTTGGAATGGACCCACCATTTGACCCAGCTATCCCACTTCTCAGCCTATATCCAAAGGACTTAAAATCAGCAAACTACAGAGATACAGCCACATCAATGTTCATAGCAGCTCAATTCACAATAACCAGACTATGGAACCAACCTAGATGTCCTTCAATTGATGAATGGATAAAGAAACTGTGGTATATATATACAATGGAATATTAGTCAGCTATAAAGAATAATAAAATTATGGCATTTGCAGGCAAATGGATGAAATTGGAGAATATCATGCTAAGTGAGATAAGCCAATCTCAAAAATCCAAAAGATGAATGATCTCACTGATAAGCGGATGATGACACATAATGGGGAATGGAAGGGGGGCAAGAATGGAGGAAGGAAGGACTGTATAGAGGGAAAAGAGAGGTGGGAGGGGTGTGGGGAAGAAAAAAATAATGTAATGAATCAAATATCATTACCCTATGTAAATATATGATTACGCAAATGGTATGCTGTTACTCCATGTACAAACAGAAACAATATGTATCCCAGTTGTTTACAATAAAAATAAATTTAAAAAAAAAAGATAGTATAGCATGATCAAGTGGGGTTCATCCCAGGGATGAAATGTTGTTTCAATGTACAAAAAGTGATAAACAAAATTCATCACATGAATAGATTTAAAAATAAGAATCACATAATTATTTCAATAGATTCAGAAAAAGCATTTGACAAAACACAGCGTCCATTCATGCTCAATACATTAGAAAAATTAGCGGTATTATGAACATACCTCAAAATTGTAAAAGCTAGATATGATAATCCCGAGGGCAACATCATTCTAAATGGAGAAAAACTAAACTCATTATCTAAAAAATCTGGAACAACTAAACAAATGTATCCCATTTGTTTACAATAAAAATAAATTTAAAAAAAATAATGAAGGAGCTTTAGATGGTAGAGGAAAATGGGGTGGAAGGGGGTGGGGGATAGAAAGATAGTAGAATGAAACAGACAGTATTACCCTATGTGTATGTATGATTACATGAATGGTGTGAATCTACATTGTGTGCAACCATAGAAATGAAAAGTTGTAGCCCATTTGTGTACAATGAAACAAAATGTGTCTGTAAAAATAAAAAGGATTTTAATAAAAAAAAAAAAGAAAAAAGAGAAATTAAAACAAACAAAAAAAGTCTAGCAGAGTAAAGGAAAGAGAATGGGGGAATGAAGGGAGGATGGGAGGGAAAATAGGGAAAGAAAAGGGGGAGTGCCATGAACCGAAACTGAATTCCTTGCACGTGTGATTTTGTCAGATGGAACCCAACTACTATGTACAACTATAATGCTCTAATGAAAATAAAAAAGTGGAGGGAACGCACGGACGAAAACCCCTTGGGTCCTGAACTTGAACATACCTGGAAAGAACAAAGGGGATGAAGAGGGTTTCATCCCTGGGGACTGTCCATGGACATGCCCATGATGAGAAGGACAGCCTGTGACATCCGGGGTCTGATTGTGCTGGAAGCAACCAGTTGTAATCTCTGGAACTTTGATTTAGACTCTAAGCAGTAAGTTTTAGTGAAAATAGGCTTCACTAGGAAGTAGAATGCTACATCCTTCCATTTTTGTTACCAAGTCACTTAACCACACTGAGTAAGTCATTCAACTAGGTTCCTGTCCAATCTTATAGGGTTTTGACTCCTATATATCTTTGTACACTTCCCACATCTGACAAGTCACTTGGTACTGTCTTATTCCTACATGTTATAGTTAGGAAGGGCAGGGACTTCACATTGCATACAAAGTGGCAGTAATTGTAAGCAATGAAATTCAGAAGAAGAAAAGGATGTCTTAATTCACATTAAAAAATTCTTCTGATATGAAAACCAAGAAGCAAAGAAAACATTAATTTTAACCACAGAAACAATCCATGACCCATACCTGGGCTTAGATTGGGGACAGTGAGACATATATTTACAATTTATTCATTCCTTCCTTCTATGTGTCAGGCTCTCGAGAATAGTTTACTGAATGGACCAAAGATTTTGAATCCAGAACTTATTTATGCTCAAGAGAAGGGAGAAAAAAATAAATATATAAACATAATGGCTAAATAAATTATTTAGTGTGTTCATAAGTAACAAGTGCTGTGGATAAAAGGAAGAAAGGATAATAGGGCAACAGAAATCATGAGTGCTGGGGTTTATGGGAGGGGTTAGAATGCCATATTCATTATTGAGATGAAGGCAGCATCATTGGGAATTGGCATTTGAACAGAAAATTTTAAGAAGAGCAAAGGAATCAATGATGCCTATGTATGGAAAACAGAAATTCCAAATAGAGAATACCACTGGGAACAAATCTCTTAAGGTGAGGGTCTATTATTATGTTTAAGGAAATGTAAGGAAACCTTGTAGTTTTTGTGGAGTTAGCAAGGGAAGACTATTAGGAGATGAGTTTAAAGAGATCACTGGTTTCATGTACAAGGGTAAGTTCACTTATGATTTCGAAAGACTTTTGGCTTTCAGTCTGACTGAAGATGGAAGCCATGATAATGATTTTGAGCACAGTAATGATATGATCCATCTTGAGTGTTAAAACCACTACTCTGGTTGCTGCATTGAGAATAGACTATCAGACAAAAGGTAAAATTAATTAGAAGGGTTTGGTAGGATGGATGTAACATATGAAAGAAAGATTCAAGGATTAATAATTATTTTTTTTTTTTTGCCCTGAGCAATTAGATGGAGTTACCATCAATTAAGATGTGGAAGGTTACAGGTGAAGCAGTCTTGTATTTATTTGAAGGCATATTGATTTTGAGAAGTCTGCTAGACATTCAAGTGAATATTTAAGTGGACAGAGATGCAAATGTATTTTGCATAGGGGCACAACTTTTTTAGCATATGGATAATATTTAAATCTATGTGACTGGATAAGATCACCAAAGACATGTAATTCTGAAGAAAAAACGAGGGACAAACCTGTGGACTTCTGCACCACTAAGAGTTTGGGGAGAAGAATAGAATCAAAAGGGAAAAAAACTAGTGAAGGATGAAATCAAGGAAGTAGGTGGTATGAAATAGGAGTGAGAAAACTCTCCTAAGAAAGTGGGTGAGCTGGTGACAGTGGCCACCGAATACAGCAATGTGCAGATAATATTAAACCAGATGAGAAGAGTTTCGATGTTTGATGAGGACATGATGTAGGGTACAATTTCTATTATGGCTATGCAGTATCCTGCTGTCTGTCTTCCTTTCTTCTTTCTGTGCTAGGGATTGAACCCAGGCCCTTGCTCACGTTGAACTGCACACCCCCAGCTCTGTATTAGTTCCTTAATCTCTAGAAGACTCCTTACCAACAATGGAAAAGCAGACTTTAAATCTGATTCCCTACACCTCCATGCGTTTATACCTTCCTGTTAAATTCTCATCCACAAGACCACTGAATGCAAAAGGGTCTTGGAAGTAACTAACCATTTATTTTATCCATGGACTTCATTTCACTCTTAAGACACCAGCTATTTGAGGTTGGTCTGTTTAAAGAACATTAAATGAAGCTACTAATATCCAGAAAAAAAAAATCTTTTCAGGAAAGAGAAAATATTCCCAAATACAGCATTCAGAATGGTGTCATGAGGTGAAGAGACATCCCTGAAATCAGTCAGTCTTCTTTTCTCCTTTCACCTTTTGTTCTAATATTCTTTGCCTCTATTCCCTTTCTCCCATAATTCATTCATGAAACCATGGCAAACTTAATGTTTCTAAATTAGTAGAAGTGTCTTCATGTCACTATTCCTCTGTTTAAAAGCCTTTTGTAGTTCAACATTTTCTAGAGAATTAAATCCAAATTACTTTGATTCCATTGGCTTGTTCTTCATTGTTGCTATCACCAAGCCCAGCTGCCATGATCTCTTAAACTGAAAATTATTCCACTCTTTTGTACACCATATACCCCTGCAAAATCCATTTTTCACACTTTCCACCTTATCATTTACCTATAGCTGTATTTAAGTTTCCCAACAAATAACCACAGATTCTAGTGGCTTAAAACATTAAATATTTATTTACTTCACAATTCTGTGGGTTAATTGGGCAGTTCTGTGAGGCTCACCAGAGGAGTTATGCTGCTATGAGGAGGACTCAGCAGGATTCTGGGCTGTGAAAATCAGAAAATCAGCTGGACTGTTTTGCTGATCTTGCCAGGGCTCTTACGTCTGACTGGTGGCCAGGTACATGTGGTGGGTCTCAGTAGAGACTGTTGCTCTGCTCCCTGTTTCCTCATTCAGCAGATTATTCCAGACATTTTCTCCTAGTGCCTTTTCTGCCTCAGTCCAGTTTACTACCGTCCTGTTGATCAAAGCAAGCTGTGTGAAGTTCACCTCATGGAAAGGGACTGGCACTAGGGTGTGGATTTAGGGAGATATGAAAAATTAGGGTCATGAATGCCATCAATCTACTACAAAGACCTAATTCTTGGCATGTGCTAACATGGTCTTTGGCTCAGAGTCCCTTTTCACAGTTCTTTCCCCCTGCATCCTTTGCTGCACCCATTTAGTTTTGTTGATTCTTTTTCCTCATTAATCACAGATCAGACATCAATTTGTGTGGGAAAACTGATCTCTCAGTCTAGGCCAGAATTCTTCATCATACACCGCCCCCCCACCACCCCCGCATCGTGTCATTGTCACAGAACACCTGACTTGAGTTGAATAATTAATGTGATTCCTTGATTATTTTATATGTTCACACTACACTAGCCCGTTGAAAAATGGGACCTTTGACATCTCTAAAGCAGAAAAATCTAATTTGCACTATTGAGCATGGCACATAATAAATGGTCAATAAACATTTGAAGGATAATGCTACTTCAGCTAATTGAATTTTCCTAATTGTTGTTTCTTCTCCTCTTCTTTTTCCACAAAAATTTTATACATCCTTTTAAATTTTAAATGTACTTTTAATTATGGAAGCTCTCATCTGTTATTCCATGTACTTAATATGGTGACTTTTTTTTTTTTTCTTTTGCCTATTCTCTCTAAGACTTTCTAAGACTTTGTTTTTGAGTCCCTGGTCTCCCAGCAATGAGACCTTGATTAAATAGCACAGCCAAAGGGGAAAGAAGTAGGAAATTTGTTGTCACCCCTGACAACACAACCTCTGCATGTTATTGTAATCTTTGAAATAGGAGAAATAGTATGTAAATTGGTGTTATAAATTAGGGATATGCTACCATATATTTCCCAAAGACGTGTCAGCTATAATCAATAGAACATTAGATTTAGAAACTGGAGATGTGGTGTACATAAGCTGTGGTTCCCAGCATGGGTTACTTTACCTCTTCAGGCTTCAGTTTTACCCACAACATTTAGAGAGGAGATGAGGTCTAATATCTTTTCTAGCTTTAAGAAAAATTTCCAAGCAATGCTTTTGTATGAACAAATCACATTCCTTCTGTGTTCTTAACTTAAGTGGTTGCATATTTCTCTGATTGAAATTAACTCACTATGTGACTTAAATGCCTGGCTTCTATACTAAATTGTGATTTCTTTTCTGCATAAGAACAACGTCTTCTTCCTGGTGCTTGGCTCAATTAGGTGCTGAAAAATTTTTTTTATTATCTCAGTGAAGACTTCCATCCAATTCTCATTTGTGCTTATACATTTCAAGGAACATATTTTCAGAGAACTCCCTTGGGCATAGGCTATAGCCTTAGGTGTAAGTTAGACACATTGGAGACTCCAACTGGGAGCTGTTAGCTCTCATTTATTAGTTCTTCCTTGAGCACAATAAAGTTATATTGAATAGGAGTCTTGGTATGCGATTTGAGAAACAAATGCAAATCTAAAAATGCAAAAATATAGAGTATTTTGCACTTGCAAACTTACCTTCTGGAATCATATGCATTGAAGAGAGGGTAATCTTAAAATCAAATTTTATATTCTTTAGTATACACTATAGTGACATGGAAAATGTTAATTTCAGATTGAGAGAGTTTCAATTATTGAATCCATCCACCAATAACTATACTGAAGTAATGTCAAAGAATCCCAAGGGTGTACCAGAGGGAAAAAACAGAGTTTATTGTGGAAAAACTAATGGGCCATTTTCTGTTGCTGCTCCCGCTGGTGTTGCTGTGATGGGTAACACCAAGTGAAATATCCTCCTCAAATGTTTAACCACACATTTTCACCTTAGGGAAATAGAATGGGCTTCATCTCTCTTAAACATGTTTGGTTGCTTGAGGATAGTTTCCCTTTTCTGTTTTTCCTATCATTGTTTTTATTTTTAATAAAAATATTTTATAGTATTCATGCAAAAAACAATTCCATTGTATCTTTTTTTCATAAATAACTCATGTTAGGAATTGAGGTAAATGGCTCTCTTGTGACCTCCATCTTGTTATAATCCATAGGTCATTACAATTTTGGCTTGAGGGTGTTAGGTTAATGAATTCAATGCTCCCTGGTAAGACGGCCATGTTCTAGTGGTGCAAGTTGAGTGTGCACTATTTTTTTAACTTGTCCAAAGTAATAATAATAATAAAGTGTTTGATGATGGTCAATCTTTGCTGCATGCATGGGAAGCTATGTTGATTTGGAAAAGTTTATAGTTTTACATATGTTCTCCATTAGCCATACTTTTATGTTAAGAAAATAAAATCTTCAGGAGACCATCTTAGCCTTGATTATAGCAGGATAATAAAGAGTTAAGAAATATGAAATCTTCTAGACCCTGAAAATAAAATCACAATGAGTGTTATTTCTCTAACGTATTGCACAATTTTTTGCACATGTGTGGGGGAAATGCATCACCATGGAAAGCACTGCCATTTGTAATTCTGTAGAGAATGGATTAGAACATCAAGTCAGCCTAAGCTTTTTCCATTTCATTCTGTACCTGCTTCATGGACAGATTTTTAAAGGGCAATCAATGAATCTATTTTAACATATTATATTACAAAATCCAGTTTTCACTTTGTAAAAGAAAAAATTACTTTTCAAAGATCTGTTTGTTTGTTTGTTTGAGGAAAAGGAAGAATTCATCATTCCTACTTCCAATTTGCTTCATCTTGACAACTCTAATTCCAGTCCTTACCCTGCAGGGTTAGCAGCTGATTAGACTAATACAATACATAAAACCCATAAAAAGTTATTGCTGATTAATTTTTAACCTAGTCTCTAGTGGAGAACTTTGATAATTGTCCCCAATGCATTAGAACTCAAATGTTTGTTCTAGAATATCATTCAAAGTCAAGATTGATGGGTATGCTATTTGTAACTCATTATCCTTAAGAATTTTAATTTGTAGAAATTCTTTCACTTTCAAGTTTTGTTGATTCAGGATGCAGAAGTCATTTTGTTTTGCAATGTTGATGGTATACAGTTCTTTCATGATTGTTTCTGGGTTCAATTCCACAAAGTTTTTACTTATGGTGTATTTCCTTGGCTTAATTCCCTTTCCTGTCTCCATGGATCACAGTGTTTGACAGAACTGCAGAGGAGAGAAAGCCTTACTACCAGATTTTCCACTTGAACTAAAGATTAAGTCAAGTTAAAATTGAAAATTCCTTAATCAAAGTTGTCAGCTTACATATGGTTGCTAGTTTAATATAGTCAAGTGGATGTATATCAAAGTTTGAAAAGAACCAATTTAGCATTCAGTTACATACTTGGAAAACACATTAGGTCACAGATAATTCTGATTTCTATGAATGTGAAAATAATGTAAGTAATAATATGAGGAACTACAATTTATTGAGTGCTAATTATAACACCATTGTGTAGAATGCTTTTATTTCAAGATTTGAAATAGTACAGTTATTTACATTTCATGGTAGTTTGGAAAGATGAAATATCTTTTTACTGATCATATGGCTTCAAATTTTTTAATGTGGAAATTAACATCAGATCCATTTTCCTTTTCCTTCAAGAACTGTATACCTAACAATCCTGCAATACTGTTCATATAGATTATCACTTTCGAATTCAAGGAGTCTCCAAACTCATAACTGTATGGATCTGTGATGAATTCTCTCTGAGGGTTTCTCTGAATGTAGTCTCTGCCAAGATGGAGGCTCAAATCACATTGGATTGTGCAATATAACAAGTATTAAGCCCAGGCATTTGTTCTAGTGTTCCTGAGAATGAAATAACTTTGAAATTACTCTTCAGGATTATCCCTGAGTAAAATACAATAAGAAAGAACTTAAAATCAGTCCTCCATAACCTCCACCTTCTGAACCTCTGGTGGATGCACGCCCTAATTGATCAGATAGCCTTTGTAGTTTGGTCTTCTAACAAAACAAAAGCGTGTCCCTTTGTTACTGTGCCCTTCTAGTTCTCAGGTCCAAGCAGAGAAGGCTCTATCTAGAACCATCATGGTAGTAAAGTATGCACCATTTGATCCTGACACAATGCTTTCTCCACATTCCAGTGTCTTCTTCACAGCCTCCAAATTCACTTCTTCTTATCACCTGAATAAGTCATATCCAATAAATAGTAGCTGAGACATTTTCGGGTAAATACAAACAGTACGCCTTCAAAAGCATTGTCACTTATTCCTGTACAGACTCTAGCCTGGTGATATATAAGAATTATCCCTAAGCTGAGGAATATCATGTAATCTAGGGAGTTTGCAAAATTATCTATTGAATAGTGAAAAAAGAAAATTAAGCCCTCTTGTTAAATTTATTTTACCTAAATCCTTAAGGCTATTATTTTAGGGTATGTTTTAGAAAATGAATGGTTTAAAGGTATAGTGGTACATTTATAGTACGTGTAAATAAAAACATAAGTACTGGGCTACTAATATTTGGAGACTCCTGTATATGACATTACAATTAAGCTAAAGTAATTCCATGTGGAGCATATGTGTCCACTTAGGACATTGCAAATCTATAGGTATTGATAACTCAATTATCTAAAGTGACATAAGTCTTCTGATTTTGTATACCAATTTTCAGTTAAGCATTTTAAGAGATCTCAGGCTTTCTTTTGAAATAAGAAACCATACAGAATGAGATATTCTATCTAAATACCTTTAATTATGAGAAAAAAATAAAGGAGTGAAATAGACTTTTCATATCCCAGACCCATATTTACTAGCCCTTAGTGATATAAAGTATCCTAGGGAAAGAGAGAGGCTCATTAAAACAGATTCTCTTTTTTACAATAAGACTCCTTAGAGTTCCTAATATGCATTATGAATCACTAAGATATAGAAAATATTTGCAGCCAAATTTCTTTGACCATGGTGTCATGCTTGGAGAAGCATTTTATGGGATTAATTTTCAATTGAATGTACTTGGAAAATGTTGCTTATAGTACATAATTGTTTTCGGACCCAATCCTCTATTCCTTAAGTTAATGCCATTGCAGTTCAAATTCATTCCACTTTAACCCACTGTATCCCATCAACCTATATAGGTTGGTATATAGAGCATATGTGGTACATATAGAGTACCTATAAAGTAGATCAATTTGAGTTTTTATAGGTATTCTATATATAGGATGAATGTTCATTATAGGTTAAGTTAGGTTTTCTCAACAGTCAAGGCATTTTCTTTTCTACTTCATTTCTCTTACATTCATTAAGTGTATCTTAAGTTCTTTCCATTTATCCAGTATTATGCTAGGTACAAGAAGAAAATTGTAAACCTTTATAGTATTTGTTCAAATTGAATTACTGCAGTGGGATACTAGACATTATACGTGAAATATTTGTAATTGTTTCAAATGAGAAGGTTTAAATAGGTAGGTATTACAGGTATATTGCTTAGTTTTTTGGGATAAGGAAACATTGTACAGGTAATGTTTCTGCTGAGATACGAAGCAAAAGGTGAAAGTGAACATTTGAAGAGTGGAGAGAGTTAAATTGTAGAAAAAGAAAAAGACATGCAGATTTAACAAAGAGTTGAAAATTGTCACCATTACAAAGGAGAATGCCATGTGGTTGGAACACAGTGAAGAAAGAAATGTGTATGAGGTGCCAGAATCAAATGGGAACTAGATTACACAGTACTTTGAAGGTTACATCAAGGCTTTTGGACATTAATCAAGAGTGATTGAAAATTATGAACAAGTTTTAGATAGAAAGTGGCAAGATCAAAGTTATCTTTGAAATCACTTTGGATGTCGTGTAGTTGACAAATTGGAGGAAGACTGAAAAAAAAAAAAAGAGAGAGAGACATTTCCAAATTCCTCTGGATAAACTCTACAAGGACAGCAATATTTCCCTTTACTAAGTTACCCTAAACACCTCCAGTAATGCTTAGTATATGATAAAATTCCATAAATTTTTGCTGAATAAAGAAATCAAGGTATCCATCCAGTTAAGACCCAATTTTAGCAATTCAGGCTATAGATGTTGGTGCATTGGACTTAGCGTAGAAAGCCCTACATGTTCCCTCCAAAACAGAGAAATCTAATTGCACTGTGATGATAATTGAAAGTAGGACCTTTAAGAGATGATTAGGTCATGACAGTTCAACTCTCATGAAGGGATTAAGAGCAAGAGGGAGCTCTCTTGCACATATATGTTCTCTTTCTCTCTCTCCAATGCTGTCTTACCATGTGATACCCTCTGCCATGTTATGATATAGTTAGAGGCCCTCACCAGTTGCAGTTCCTTAATCTTGGGCTTTCCAGAACCCTAATTTTATTGTTTATAATTGAACTGTCTGTAGTACACTGTTGTAGCAGAACATTTACTAAGGCACTCGGAGGAGCAACAGAAATCTGTGCTGGTGAATGTTGAAGGATCACTGGTTTGAAGAAATCTGTTAAGTTTATTCTCAATACACTTCTTGTTATTGTGATTGATTTGATCCCCCATTATTTTCTGAAATATATATGAGACAGTCTTTTGGTAGAATCAGCTATAAACCAGAAATTGACAGGGTACAGATTTTGCAGGTGTGAAGAATTACTAGCAGGAATCAGGAGGCCTCATAAGCAGCATTCTACTTTGCCTATGAACTTGAATAGCAGTGTTTAGTCAATTTTCAATTCCTGGTTCATTAAAAATGTGTAGTCACTTCATAATTCCTACTTCACTTGAACTTTGTGTCAAAATTAAAACAAACAACCACTTAACATTAGAGTAATTCATTTATTACTTTATATAGTTTTGAGGAATCATCTAATTATGGTTCCTAATACATATTTATGTTTCTACTAAGTAAAATTTTAAAAGATGTTTAAAATAAAAATGAGTAAGTGTCTGCTATGGGTTTTATTGTGTCCTTTTTCCATTCTTCTGCTGAAATTCTTACCTTCAGTACCTACAAATGTGATATTATTTGGAAATGGAGTCTTTATAGAAATAATCAAATTGAATGAGGTCAACAGGGTATGCCCTAATCCAGTACAACTAGTGTCCATACAAAAGAGGAAATTTGAGGATAGACACATACACAAGGAAAACAAATGAGTGAACATGATTATGACTATCTACAAACCAAAGACAGAGCTCTGGAACAGATCCTTCCCTTGTAGCCCTGAGAAAGAATCAACCCTACTGACACCTTAATTTCAGATTTCTGAACTATGAGTCATGCCATTTCAATCAGCTTGCAGAACTTTGTTAAGGCAGCCTTAGCAAAGGAGTGGAAATCTTGAAGGTTTCAAAATGGCAGCCTAGAGGGTGGCTGCATTTCATGTTGCTCCAGGACTCAGGATTCAAAAGAGGAGATATTGAGAGACTTGGGACCAACTCAAAGCAGCCAGGTGAGTCTCTCCCATTGGGGAGGCGTCCCGGATGGGACGGTAGTCCCGGAACGCAGGGAACTTAGTGAAGTAGAGCTCCCCGCAAGACGCCCCTCCCCCTGCTGGAGCAGTGAACGCGGACAACTGGGAGCGTCGGAGAGGAGGCCGCTCAGCACAGTGCTGGGACTCAGAGCAACCACTGGGGCTCTGGTGGCTGCCCAGGGGAGGAGCGGCGAGGAGAGCTGTGTGGACTCAGAACACCGGGGCCTGCCCTGAGGAGGAGGAGGAGGAGCGTGGCCGCTTGGATTTGGAGTGGCTATACCAGAGCTACAGGCGGTTGCCAGAGGAGAGGCTGCGTGGCGAGCTGTTTGAACTCAGACCACTTCTGAACACCGGGGCCTGCCCGGAAGAGTAGGAGGAGGAGGAGGAGCAGGAGCGCGGCAGGTCGTTTGGACTCGCAGTGACTGCAATAGAGCTCCAGGCGGCTGCTCAGAGGAGGAGGCGAGTAGTGAGTTGTTTGGACTTAAAGCGACCGCTCCTGAACACAGGGGGGCTGCCTGGAGGAGAAGCGCGGTAGGTCACTTGGTCTCGAGTGGCCGCACCAGAGCTCCGGGCGGTTGCCCAGAGGACATGTGCAGCGGGTCACGTGGATTCAGAGCCACTCAGAGCGACTGCTCCTGAACACCCGGGGGGGTTACCAGGAGGAGGAGGAGGAACGGGGAGGGTCATTTCGACTTGGAGTGATTGATTGCCCAGGGCTACCGGTGGTTGGTGGGAGGAGGCACACAGTGAGTTGCTTGGACTCCTAGTGACCGCACTGGAATACTGGGTGGCTGTCTGGAGGAAGAGGCGTGTGGTGGGTCTCTGGGACTCAGAGCGATTGTATGGGGCCCCAGGTGGCTGCTCAGAGGAGGGGCCGCATAGCCAGGCGATTAGGTGCACAGCAGGGTCCCAGGATCTAGGAGGCTTCTTGGTGGAAGAGCCCCACAGAGACACGCTTAGGGGCGCAGCAAAGGTTCCAGGACTGCGGGCAGATTCTCTGAGGAGGGTGAGCCTAAGGAGATTCATCTGCGAAGGGTGAGGCTCCCAGGCCCAGGAGGTAGGGCCGGGCCCCTGGGAACTTTGCAGAGGAAGGCAGCCCAGCCCAGGCGGTAGCTGTAAATTGAGGGAAACCTCTAGGAGGGAACTGACCAACGAGACCTCCCCACCGGGTGAGTCTTCCCTGCCGGGTGAGGTTTCCCCACAAGGACGGTAAAACCAGAGACACAGACCCAAACAGGCCTTGCCTCAGCCCGCAGTCTAGTTCCCCTTTGGATGACCATTGGTCAACAAGTGGAGGCACCTCTGCCCACTAGCAGGGAATATACCCCACCTGAAGGCCACCACTCCTAGAGAGGCAGCTTCCTTGTGGAGCACCGCATTATTAACTTCCTCCAAGACTTCAGCCTACTGAAGGCTAAGGGGGGATATATATAGAAATCTACAGGGACTTTGTAAGTCAATAAAGGAAACCTACAATATCTCAGCGGTCCACTGATACCTGAACAATATGAGAAAACAAGGAAAGAAAATGCCGCAAACAAATCTAGATGTTACATCAATAAAACCCAATGACAGCATGGCAGAAGAAATGACAGAAAAGGAGTTCAGAATGTACATAATTAAAATGATCAGAGAAGCAAACGATGAGATGAAAGAGCAAATGCATGCACTGAATGATGAGATGAAAGAGCAAATGCAGGCATTGAATGATCGCACCAATCGACAGTTAAAAGAGCAAATACAGGAAGCAAAAGATCATTTCAATAAAGAGTTAGAGATATTGAAAAAAAACCAAACAGAAATCCTTGACATGAAGGAAACAATAAACCAAATTAAGAACTCCATAGAAAGCATATCCAGTAGGATAGAACACCTGGAAGACAGAACCTCAGACATGGAAGACAAAATATTTAACCTTGAAAACAAAGTTGAACAAACAGAGAAGATAGTAAGAAATCATGAACAGAATCTACAAGAACTATGGGATATCATGAAAAGGCCAAATTTAAGAATAATTGGGATTGAGGAAGGCTTAGAGAAACAAACCAAAGGAATGAACAATCTATTCAATGAAATAATATCAGAAAATTTCCCAAATCTGAAGAATGAAATGGAAAATCAAGTTCAAGAGGCTTATAGGACTCCAAATACACAAAATTACAACAGACCCACACCAAGGCACATTATAATGAAAATACCTAACATACAAAATAAAGACAGAATTTTAAAGGCTGTGAGAGAAAAGAACCAAATTACATACAGGGGGAAACCAATACGGATATCAGCAGATTTTTCAATCCAGACCCTAAAAGCTAGAAGGGCCTGGAACAACATTTTTCAAGCCCTGAAAGACAATGGATGCCAACCAAGAATCTTATACCCAGCAAAACTTACCTTCAAATTTGACGATGAAATAAAATCCTTCCATGATAAACAAAAGCTAAAAGAATTTACAAAAAGAAAGCCAGCATTACAGAACATTCTCAGCAAAATATTCCATGAGGAACAGATGAAAAACAAAGAAGCAAATCAGCAAAAGGAAGAATTATCCTAAAGGAATTGTCAAGTAAAGGAGGAACCAAGTTGTGTCAAACAAATAAATAAATAAAATTTTAAAAATGAACCAAATGACCGGGAAACCAAATCATATCTCAATAATAACCCTGAACGTTAATGGCCTGAATTCATCAATCAAAAGACATAGACTGGCAGATTGGATTAAAAAGAAAGATCCAACAATATGTTGCCTACAAGAGACTGACCTCATAGAAAAAGATACCCATAGACTAAAGGTGAAAGGATGGGGAAAAACATACCATGCACATGGACTCAGCAAAAAAGCTGGAGTATCCATCCTCATTTCAGACAATGTGGACTTCAAGCTAAAGTTAGTCAGAAGGGATAAAGAAGGTCATTTCATACTGCTTAAGGGAAGCATAAATCAGCAAGATATAATAATCATAAACATCTATGCCCCAAACAGTGGCTCTTCCATGTATGTCAAACAAATCCTTCTCAATTTCAGAAACCAAATAGACCATAACACAATAATGCTAGGTGATTTTAACATGCCTCTCTCTCCACTGGACAGATCTTCCAGACAAAAATTGAACAAAGAAACCATATATCTTAATAACACAATCAATAATTTAGACTTAACAGACATTTATAGAATATACCATCCAACCAAGAGCGAATACACTTTCTTCTCAGCAGCACATGGATCCTTCTCTAAAATAGACCATATATTATGCCACAAAGCTAATGTTAGCAAATACAAGAAGATAGAGACACTAGCATGTATTCTATCAGATCATAATGGATTGAAGTTAGAAATAAATGAAAGAGTAAAACACAGAAACTATTCCAACATCTGGAGATTAAACAATATGCTATTATATAATGAATGGATAACAGAAGATATTAGGAAGGAAATTAAAAAATTCTTAGAGGTAAATGAGAACAAAGAAACATTATATCAAAATCTCTGGGACACTATGAAAGCAGTACTTAGAGGGAAATTTATCTCATGGAGCGCATTTAATAAAAGAAGTAAAACTCAACAAATAAACGACCTAACACTACAGCTCAAAGCCCTAGAAAAAGAAGAACAGAACAGCACCAAAAGTAGTAGAAGGCAGGAAATAGTTAAACTCAGAGCTGAAATCAATGAAATTGAAACAAAAGAAACAATACAAAAAATTGACAAAATAAATAGTTGGTTCTTCGAAAAAATAAACAAAATTGATAAACCTTTAGCCACACTAACAAAGAGAAGACGAGAGAAAACCCAAATCACTAAAATTCGGAATGAACAAGGAAATATCACAACAGACAGGATTGAAATACAAAACATAATTAGAAGCTATTTTGAAAATCTATACTCCAACAAAATAGAAAATTTCGAAGACATCAACAGGTTTCTAGAGACATATGAATTGCTTAAACTGAATGAGGAGGACATACACAATTTAAATAGACCAATTTTAAGTACTGAAATTGAAGAAATCATCAAAAGCCTACCAACAAAGAAAAGTCTCGGATCAGATGGGTTCTCAGCAGAGTTCTACAAAACCTTTAAAGAAGAGCTCATTCCAATACTTCTCAAAGTATTTCATAAAATAGAAGAGGAGGGAACCCTCCCAAACTCATTCTATGAAGCCAATATCACACTGATACCTAAACCAGACAGAGACTCATCAAGGAAAGAAAATTTCAGACCAATATCCTTAATGAACATCGACGCAAAAATTCTCAACAAAATTTTAGCAAATCGCATACAAAAACATATTAAAAAGATAGTGCACCATGATCAAGTGGGTTTCATCCCAGGGATGCAAGGTTGGTTCAACATCAGGAAATCAATAAATGTAATTCACCATATCAATAGACTTAAAGTCAAGAATCACACGATTATTTCAATAGATGCAGAAAAAGCATTTGATAAAATAAAGCACCCCTTCAAGCTTAAAACACTAGAAAAAATAGGGATAGTGGGAACATTCCTTAACATTGTAAAGGCCATGTATGCTAAGCCCGTGGCTAATATCATTCTAAATGGTGAAAAACTGAAAGTATTCCCCCTAAAAACTGGAACAAGGCAGGGATGCCCTCATTCACCACTTCTATGTAACATCGGTCTTGAGACTCTAGCCAGAGCAATTAGCAAACCAAAGAAATTAAAGGGATACGAATTGGAAAGAAGAACTCAAACTATCCCTGTTCGCTGATGACATGATTATATATTTAGAGGAACCTGGAAATTCCACCAGAAAACTCTTAGAACTCATAAGTGAATTTAGTAAAGTAGCAGGTTACAAGATCAATGCTCATAAATCCAATGCATTTTTATACATAAGTGATGAATCTTCAGAAAGACAAATTAGAAAAATTACCCCATTCACAATAACATCGAAAAAAATAAAATACTTGGGAATCAATCTCACAAAAGAGGTGAAAGACCTCTACAATAAGAACTACAGAACACTAAAGAAAGAAATTAAAGAACACCTTAGAAGATGGAAGAATCTTCCATGTTCTTGGATAGGAAGAATTAATATTGTCAAAATGGCCATACTACCTAAAGTGCTATACAAATTCAATGCAATTCCAATTAAAATCCCAATTGTGTACCTTACAGAAATAGAGCAAGCAATTATGAAATTCATCTGGAAGAATAAGAAACCCAGAATAGCTAAAGCAATCCTTAGCAGGAAGAGTGAAACAGGGGGTATTGCAATACCAGATCTTCAACTCTACTACAAAGCAATAGTAACAAAAACAGCATGGTATTGGTACCAAAATAGAAAGGTAGATCAATGGTACAGAATAGAGGACACGGACACAAACCCAAATAAATACAATTTTCTCATACTAAACAAAGGTGCCAAAAATATGCAATGGAGAAAAGATAGCCTCTTCAACAAATGGTGCTGGAAGAATTGGAAATCCATATGCAACAGAATGAAACTAAATCCATATCTCTCACCATGCACGACACTAAACTCAAAATGGATTAAGGACCTTGGAATCAGACCAGAGACCCTGCAGATTATAGAAGAAAAAGTAGGTCCAAATCTTCACCTTGTTGGTCTAGGATCAGACTTCCTTAACAGGACTCCCATAGCACAAGAAATAAAAGCTAGAATCAACCACTGGGATAGAGTCAAACTAAAAAGCTTTCTCTTTCTCTCAGCAAAGGAACCTATCAGCAATGCAAAGAAAGAGCCTACAGAGTGGGAGAATATCTTTGCCAATCATACTTCAGATAGAGCACTAATCTCCAGAATCTATAAAGAACTCAAAAAACTCTACTCCAAGAATTCAAATAATCTAGTTGACAAATGGGCCAAGGAAATGAATAGACACTTCACAGAGGAAGATATACAAGCAATCAATAAACATATGGAAAAATGTTCAACATCACTAGTAATAAGAGAAATGCAAATCAAAACAACCCTAAGATTCCATCTCACCCCAATTAGAATGGCGATTATCAAGAATATGAACAACAACAGGTGTTGGCGAGGATGTGGGGAGAAAGGTGCACTCATACATTGCTGGTGGGGCTGCAAATTAATGCAGCCACTCTGGAAAGCAGTGTGGAGATTCCTTAGAAAACTTGGAATGGACCCTCCATTTGACCCAGCTATCCCACTCCTTGGCCTATTCCCAAAGGACTTAAAATCAGCATACTACAGAGATACAGCCACATCAATGTTCATAGCTGCTCAATTCACAATAGCCAGACTGTGGAACCAACCTAGATGCCCTTCAATTGATGAGTGGATAAAGAAACTGTGGTATATATATATATATATATATATATATATATATATATATATATATATATATATACATACAATGGAATATTACTCAGCCATAAAGAATGATAAAATTATGGAATTTGCAGGCAAATGGGTGAAATTGGAGAATATTATGCTAAGTGAGAGAAGCCAATCTCAAAAAGCCAAAGGACGAATGATATCGCTAATAAGTGGATGAGGACACATAATGGGGGGAGGGAAGGGTTAGTGTTAGGGTTAGAGTTAGGGTTAGGGAGGGGGGCAAGTATGGAGGAAAGAAGCACCGTATAGAGGGAAAAGGGTGGGAGGGGGGAAGGGAAAAAATAACAGAATGAATCAAACAACATTACTCTATGTAAATTTATGATTACACAAATGGTATGCCTTTACGCCATGTACAAACAGAGAAGCAACATATATCCCATTTGTTTACACTAAAAAAAAAATAAAATAAAATAATTCAGATGCAGAAAGACCAAAAAAAAAAAAAAAAAAAAAAAGGAGTGGAAATCTTATAACATCAGCAACTTTGTTAAGATTATCGCTTTTAACTGTTACCTGTGTTCTTTATTCTAGTTGAATCCATCAAATTGAGCAAAAAATACTAGCTGAAACTGAAAATACTCTATTGTTTACAAAGATATAAAAAAAATACATTTTAAATAGCTTAAAGTTGGAGAATTGTGGAAAGCAGAGGTTGTTGGAATTTGTTTAAAAAAGCTGAAAGAACATTAATTTCATATTGAGAAACTAGTTATTTGCATGGGTTTGAATAAGTATTACTAAGGTCACTTGAGTATTAGCTTGAGATGATGCAAATGTCATAGGAATCCTCAGCAGTTTGCTTTTCCTACAGGGGTTTACTTCACTTTAGTTATGAATGCACCTGCTTCGTTTCCTAGAAAGAAATCATTCTCTTCAACAAACCTGAGTCACCACTTTTAAGTGTAGAAGTGCTGACATAATTATTGGCAATCATTGAGCTGCAATAAGGAAAATAAGAATTTGTCTTTTTTAAAAATATTTTTCCTTTAGAATTAAATGACACAAAATGAAATAATATCAGTACACAAGGATTTAAGACTATTTAATATTTTACTTGCTTTCAGACACTATAGTTTAATTTTAAAATCTTTGTCAACACAGAACTACAGAAATTTCCTCCCAAGGTTAGAATTCTTCAGTTTTTGAAATAGTAACATATTAGTCTTATTCATTATTTTTGGGAAATAGAATAACAGTGCATTTCATGAAGATTTGAAGATGTAATTCTTGTTTTAATAGATGGGAATTGGTCTTGTTGTGCTGTTTGTTGGTTGGGTTTTATGGTGCTTGGTGCTTGGAATTGAATCGAGGGCCTCACACATGCTGGTACACTCTGCCACTGAGCATACCTCCAACCAAGGAAATCCTTCAAGGAATAATTTGAAACTAAGTTAGAGTGAAAATGGTGTGCATGCCTACATGCATGTGCACATGCTAAAGAAACAGTATGAGCCAAAGAGACAACACACTGTGAGGACACTTTAAGTGATGGTCAGTAGACATGTCTGATTAGGACATAGATTTGATGTTGATGAGACTTGAGTTACATTGGAATGATTGTGGTAGGAGAGATTGTTGCAGGTTTCAAAAGTCAGGAGTGAAGGTGTGCCTGAGAAAGACATAATAGGGGTCCTAAGGACTAGAGACTGGCAGCCTGGCTTTCTATCCTTGCTCCACTAGGATTGACTGTTGATTGCACTCCATGCTTTTATTCTGCTTTAATTTCATCACATATATTGCTCTATCAGACATCGTTATAAAACCATTTGCTTAAGTTGTTTTATTAAAGTGTTTCATGTGTATATGGGGTTACATATTCTTCAGTAAATATGAAGGTAACCAGAAGGCAGAAAGGTTTGATTTTGATGCAAAAAGAAAAAACATAGTTGCTGAAATATTTTTAATTGTTTTTGTGCTATAAAGTATAAAAAAGTTACCCAGGACCACTAGAACTGAATACAGGAAACCTTAGAGTCAGAAAACCTAGGGAGCAGACTGTTGCCATGTGTTTTACCTCGTCTTCTCTTTTCCTTCCTCTTTAGCATCAGTGTGATCGTAATTCCAGTTTATAGATGTGATTATGCACTATTTTGCTTAAGTTCTGGTAATCCTCCCAACCTTCAGAGTTAAGTCAGAATTTCTGAGCAATTTACTCAAGAATCATAATAAATCAGGTTCCATATATAATTTTTTTTGGTCTCATTTTCCAACATTTCCTCCAAACTTTGACGAGTTTCATAAACCCTGCCTTGAGGCATATCAAAATTCCTCCATTCTTTTAAATAATATAAACATTTATATACTGAGTAACTTATAAACATTTATAGCCTGAAATATCATTTTGCCCCAGATGATCCTCAGCCTACCCTTCAAAACCCATCTCAAATGTTGCCTATCCTATGAAGACTTTCCTAATGTTGACTTGCCTCAGACTTCTCTGGTGTCCCTCTTTTTTCCTTCCATAACTACTTATGCACCTTGAACTTAGAGCATGAAATTTATCTTAATCTTATTTCAATTTTGGGTTCATAATCCTACTTCTTGGGTTATACGAGGAGGTTCTCAAAGATCAATTTACTTTGTTTCTATAGTACCTGCAATGTAGTGGCAGATGTAAGGAATTAATAAGTGGCTGATATGATGTATAGAACTTCAAGATCAAGTGGAAGGAAAGTAAGTATACTCACAATACTGGGGAAACTTAGATTTCGAGTTTTTCTTAAGTGACATTAAAAAATTATTTTAAAATATTTAAAGTGAAAAATGGTATTACTCTATAGAGAAGGAAGTTTATTATTAAATGGACTTGGTGTAGGATAGACAGTAATTTATTAAACTGCACATATCAAAAGGTTATTTGAGAGAAAATATTCTAGTATAAGTGGAAATGCAAAGGTACCTCTGTGCTACAATGATACACCTATTGGACATTCATATTTTTGGAGATGATAACTAAAATTCAGAGCCTAAGAACAGATACTGAGTGAAACAAACACCTGATCAGATTTTGGGTTTTGCACATGAGAGGAACAGTGAGGTCACTGGATCAGGAAGTTGTGACCAGAAGAGTCATTGAACAGGTGGGAGAATTAGGGTGACATGGAAGAGAGAACTAGGATAAGAACATATCCAGGAGTCCCAGTATCGAGCCCCAGAGAGATCAAGGGAAATGAATCTGAGACATCATCAGAAGGGTGTTGTTGCTAATTTGAGAGGGGGAGAGATTTCAGCAGTTTGGTATAGAGGATGAGAATATCAGATAACAAAGAAGTTTCTATGCAGGAACTGAAATTGTCATAAGTGGGCTTCAGTCCCAACTACAGTTTTTAAAAATGGGAAACAAATGTGGATATGTGGGTATCCTAATCTGCAGGGCTTCTTTTTCATTTTCTTTCGGTACACTGCCACTGAATTCTAAAAATTGAGCTTGCAATTTCAAGTTCAGTTATGGGGAAAAATAATCTGAAGTTTGGAAACTTTCAAAATGAAATTTTCACTCACTCATCAGTCACATCTGAAGACTTCAGAGTCAAGAATTCCCTTGATAAACTTTGCTCTTCTTGAGGGTAGTTCTACCCACAGGCATGTTTTCCTATTTAAAATCTCTAAAAGAGTTAGATTTTGTAGGTGAGTTCTGCAGAAGTGTCAAGAGCAGCATTTTCCAAACTATGTTCCATGGAACACTGTTGCCATAGACTATTAGTAGGAGATATGTGTGGGAAAAGTTACCCTAGTCTGCCGTGTTTTTTAAATGCAAGTTAAAACAAACTCTAAGACTTACTTAGGACTCCTCAGAACCTCTATTATGAGCACTGTGAATGTCAGAGCAATGCTGAGAGTTGCAGATCTTTCCCAAGCACTTCTGACCAAATCATTTTATTAGGAAACTCATTTTGGGACATTTAAACCTGGGTGTATTTTACCCAGTATTTTCCAACTGTCTTTTTCTCAGGCTGAATGTTACATTATACTTATACAACATAGTGCAGGAGTCACTCAGTAATAAGAACGTATACACGAAAGAACAGCAAGACTTTCTCCCTATATTCTCCCTTCCTTCCTTCCTTCCTTCCTTCCTTCCTTCCTTCTTTCCTTTTCTTTCTCCTTTCTTCTATGTTCCCTCTTAACTAGGAGATTGCTTCAGCGGACATGTTTTGCTTTCTTTTAAAATAAAAAAATACTAGTGAATTGAATTTCAATTAACAATAAGTGGAAATTTTTTTTTCCATATCCGTGAGAAAATTCATTAAGAATCTTTGGGACAGGAGTGTCTAAGTTCTCTCATTTCCAGTTTGTAAGCTCTAGTAATCTAAGACTATACATTTCTTTGAAAATACTAGGGTTTGAGGTGGTGGTATGCATTGAATTCTCTAGTTAAACGGGGATACTGAATATGCTTTTACCTTTAATGCTAAGTGTTGCTTGTGTGATTTTTCTCACAGTTATTTAATAGATAAAGACCGCAGTGGATGTGTGAGGAGGGCATGTGTCCTTTGCAAAGAAATGGGAGAAGGATTCTGTGCTGCATCACCACAATCCACCTTCATTTATGTTTGGGAGAAAGCCCTTACAAATGTTTCCAATTTTTATTCTGCATTCGTTTCATGCCAGTACTTCCCAGGAATGTTCTTATCTCATCTGCCATGATTTTCTGTCCCCCCACATTGCTCTTCTGCCTTTCACTGCAGTTGTTCCATTAGCCCGCCTCACTCTGGCTCGCCTCTGGGCACGTGTTCCCCCTTGCACTCCTCACCCCTGACCCCACCTTTGTAGCACTTTCCTCAGTGCCTAGAGGTGGTCTTCTTGTTTCCTATTGAACTCATTTATGTTTCCCACTTTTGATTTATAATTTTTATTTGCCTCGCAGTAAGGAAAGGGACATGTTTGGCCTCCCTATGTTTATTAGAGTCACTACAAAGAAACATTGACATTGTGTGTTTGAATGGTTCAGATTGTTTTTATAAAGTCATTCCTTTTGTGAAACCTGCCTTTTCAAACTGTGAGGCAAATAGACCATTTGGAATTCTGCATTCTTGTGGTCTGAAATGCTTCTTGACCTGCTAGCAGGAGTGAGAATGGTGGGCAGAGCTGGGAGGTAACCTTAAACATGGCTCATGCATCACCTTACCAAGAATCCCTGACAGGACATAAACCCTGTGTCCCTTCCCTGTCTCTATTGTCTTCCCCCAAACAACACCCACGTCCATCAATGCACAACTGCTTCACATGGAGTTGTTTATACTAAAGTCACAGGATGACTGAAAATGCCTATTCCACAAGCATAAAATACTCTTAGTGATTGAGATATAAGAGTCAGTTTTAAGTGTTTCATTAAAATCACTGCAAATACTATGCATAACAATTTACAAAGAACTCATGAAGCTGCTTGTCTAATAAATGAGGTTCATCTCTAGTAAATGGCTTGGTGCAACCAAAGTGGCTCTAATCAAATTGGGGACAGATGAGTTCTGTAGATGTAGCTTATTTCATTAATTTACTACTGTTTAGGGTTCATAGTCAATGGCCAATTGATATTATTTGTGACAACACTAAATAAAATAAGTAAAGGAGAATAAGTTGGGTGATGTATTGCAGAGATAAATCACACCCCGGCATGTGGGTAGATGAAACCCTCCAGCAGAAGCACTTAGCACACTTCATTTGATTCTCATTCGTCAGCCTCAGTGCCGGTGGCTCGAAAAGAATGCAAAGGTAAATGAACACCAAAATATGATTTGCAGCACTGGAAAACAGTCCTACCCAAATAAATCAAGGTTCCACTTCATTTCAGGCACTGGTTTATTCATAATACGGGGCTTTTACAAGTCCTGCCATTGTAAACAAACCCCAACAAACATACACCTGCATTAAGCCATAGGCATGATACTGTGTGTGCTTAGGGAACTAAAGAGGTTTAAAAATAACTGCAGCTATTCCGTGGATTGAAAAAGGAAATGGGCAGCTCACTTTAAAAGACCTTGCTGATTTGAGCAATAATGTTGTTGCAATGGACATTATTAGGGCAAAAAAAGTCACATCCACTTTCAGAACACATATATTTAAAATGTTTAACCAGACTGTATACATAGCCTTGTTTAAACTCTTGGGAAGACCACCATGAGAATCCATTCTATGTCTAAAATGTCTAGAATTAAACTAGGGTAAAAGATAAAAGAGAAAACAGAAATGAGAGAGAGAGATGAGTCTAATAAATGCAATCTCTTATAAAATTGCTTAATTGCCCAGCTACTTGGGAGACTGAGGTGGGAGGATCACTTGAGTCCAGGAATTCAAGACCAGCCTGGGCAACATGGTGAGACCCTGACTCCAAAGCCAACAAACAAAGCAATTCCAAAAATCAAACAAACAAAAAAATGGTTTAATTTAATTTTCATTTTAGGCTTAATAGATTACCATCTTGCTATTGGAGAACTTTTCATCTGATATAAACTAAAGATAATAAAAAACTGAAGTGTTTTCTATCACAAACATCTTTCTTTAGCTAGATACAGATGGTCATATCTTATAAACATAATTCTATGTTGATTTCTTTTTATTAATAATGGACTTTAAAGAAGAAAATAATTGAAAACAAATGAAAACTTAAAATTATGGAATTTTAGGATTGAAATTTACTTGCTTAGAGATCATTTAGATGTTCAATTTCCAAATTTCACACACAAAAAGAAATCTTTGTAGGTGAAAAAAATGAGTTCGGCAAGGTCACACCATGGGTTAACAGCAGAATCTGACTCCAGGCTTCACATCTGATGAATTGTTAGTCCAGTCAGTTCAAGGACTTCAAATTCTTAGGAAAGTTCAAGAACATATGTGTTGAAATCTACAGGTTTACTGTAATATGTAACAAAAGAGATAAATGTCCCACCTTCTTAGAAATACTGAGTGTGCATGGGGCTGTCACACGTGTATTTCATGAACTTCTTACATGTACATAGGTATCATGGGTTTTTTAAAAAAATTTAGCTTCTCTGCTTTTCTTTTCTTATAACTTATAGCAATGTTTTATTTGGCTTTATTATATTCAAACACTGGTTTCAAGAAGCATTTAGTGTGGTTTCCAAAGGGAAGTGGCCTCCCTGATATTATTTTAAGCATTGTTGCACCAAAATGTCTTTTGTTTCCCTCCTTCTTAATTGTGTCCTGAGAAAGACGCACTGAATTGATTGGTTGTCTACTTAGTGCCAAGCCTTCAAAGGTTATGCATGGACTGTGTTTCCTCTAACAAGCTGCAAAGCAACTGCCTTGAGAAGCATTGAAAGCCAAGTTGCAAAGTGTTTTAAATCTTTCCTGGAGATAATGTAACTTTTTCTCCCAGTATTTGTACTGCAGACACTGCTTATATTATTGAAAGTTAATATTTCATCCCTAGTTGCAGAGGTATTACAAATTACCAAACCCATGCAACCATGCTGCCTGAAGTTAAGATTATACATTGCCGAGGTTTAAATAGGTGTTTGCCTAAGAGCAGCATTCTCCATAGAAAACAAGTTTTCAGAAGGAAAGCAGAAACAGTTGGGTTTTCATTCTATTACCATTGAAATTGCACTTCTTTTCGTTAATGATTGAATAAATCAGAATTTCAGTGGTGTATTCTCAGCATTTTCTTCTATTTATTCCATCTGTTATGGGAAAGCACCAACATCTTGAGAAATAACCCACTTTATAGTCAAAAAGTATAGTCTGCAAATTTAAGCTGTTTATTGTGGGATAAAAATAACCATAAAACAAACAAGCTCTCCTTGAATAGTTGTGCCCCTGGTTGGAGAGCTCTTCCATACCCTTGAAGGGGTTTGGCTATAAAACACCCTGAAAAACAATTTCTCACAGTCCCAGCTCATATGTAGGAAGCTGTTTCTTTCATTCTGATTAGCTTGACTACAGGTTTGCCTGGGGATTAAATAAACTAGCTCACTTCCAAAACCCTTTCCAGGGGGAAAAGTTCTCCTGCCTTTTGTCATTTTAGTACTAACCCTTCACACACAGGCAAGGTGGCTGGGGCTGGATGGGGAGTGGGTGGGGTACCCAGTGGAAGCAGGAAGGTTTACTTGGCTGGAACTGAGTAAAAAAAAAAAAAAGAAAAAAAGAAAAAAATGAAGGCTTCCTGTGTCACTGCTGGAAAATAAGATTCTATTCCACCTCTCCTGGTTCATGTTTTCCCTACCTGTTACAAGTCATTTATTTTTATGACACCTTTAACAAAAGTGACCTATAGGAAGGGTTTTTATCTGGGCTGTGGTGAACTAAGGAAAGAAAGGAACTTGGAATTATAGTACATTAGTTAACCATCAAGGAAATAAAAGAAACACTTTTACAAGGAGAGATAAGTTCTTGCAAAACAACTTTTTAAGCAAAATAATACAATAATAATATCAGAGGAAAAAAAATCTAGTTGAGCACTCTCTCCAACTATAATTGACTCAACAAATATACATTCAACCCCAAGCAACATGCAAGCTTTGCTTCTTTGTCTTTTCAGCATTCAAATACTGCCGTTGCTATAAATATCTCTAGGTCAAAACTTACATTTTAGTAATAATATATTCCATCTACCCAGGTTAGATATTCTCCCCAAATTTACAATCTTTAAGCATGTTAATATCTTGAAAGACAGAGAGGCTGGCATAACAAATTCTTTCCTTTCTTGTATTTATCTGATGCTAAAGCTTGAGGGGAATTTCTAGTTTTCCTTCTAAACATGCTTGTAGATTATTTCCTTGTTTGGCAAGGGAATGGAATTTACCATCACTTGGGAAAATTCTGAAGTCAAGCTGTGAAATTGAACAAAATTTTCATCAGCAAAAATTGAGTTTGAAAAACATGTGTTTCCCCTTTGGTAACAGGAGGATGAGAGGTAGATAGGAAGCAGGATTGGAGAGTTTAAGCCTTCATTATTCTTTCCTATGTAACTGTTCAGGAGCAAGGAAAAGAATGGAGAGAATGCCAGCTGCAGCGCCCAAAGCCAAATCTTTATGAGAATGAGTGATAGAACTCAGAGCAGCAAACCAGGTGTCTACCCCTTGATCTTAACGCACAACATTTGTATACACAACTGCAAAGGAAATACAAGTCAAGAGAGGATAGATTACTGGGAAACATGGAGAAAGAGAGTAAAAAGGAATCTCAGGAGGTTGCAGAGCCTCGTGGAGGGTTCACACAGGCACAAGAAACAATAAATCCAAGGTTATACTTTTATAATGAAAGTAGTGTAATTTGCTGCTTCCTAAAGTCACCTGAGTTGAACTCAAAGGATACATTTTGGGGGATAACAATATTCTAAGTTTTTATAGCACTTGATATCTTGTTGATCTGATCTTATCCACACACATCTGTAAGGTAGGTTATAATTACTCAAGAAAAACTTAATGCCAAAGAGGTTGACTCAGTTTCCCAAGGTCCAGAATTAGGCAGTGTATTCCTATAATTATTTTACATCACTGATTCTAGCAGATTTACAGGAAAAAGTAAAATTTCACAACTTCATCATTCTATGAATAAATGTAAAAGAGTTATCTAGCTTGCAGTGGAGGAAATATCTTTTTGCAAGAATCAATATTGTGAACCTCAGCTAATGCATAGAAAATAAGGACAAGTGCTCTCCAGTAATCACAGCCTTAGGGTCAGTTCAGTCTGTCCCAGTTATATAAACATAGAGTAACTTTCATATCTCACTGCTCAAACATATTGTTCATGACTATACTTTTACTCCTGGGTGCCAACATTACTCCATAGATCTTACTCCCGTGAGAGAGAAAATCAACAATATCACCATCATTACCACAAAAAAGCATTTAGTGAGGCCTCAATCTGTGTACCTATTGTTTTGCTAAGTTGGCTACCAGACATAGTTCTTGTCCACTGGGATCTTAGGAGACAAAGGAAAGCAACTGAAAGGACATACAGACAACTAAACAAGCAATGAGACTTGCACACAGGCACATATGTGCTAACTCCTATTTGCATATGGAAATGTTGACTTTGTAGATTCAAGCTAATGATGTTTTGCTTTTGTCAATCCATTATGTGTTGTCAGCTATTAAAATCTGGCCCCAAGTGGTATCTCAGTGCAGTGACTTGCCTGATCCTGTTGTTCTGTTGTGTAGGTTAAGATCTCAGTGCTTCATTTGAGCTTGGGGGAATTCTTAGCTTATGAAGACCATGCATTCAGGGTCACTGATGTTTCAAGAAATAGCTTAGCCAAACATCATTTTTTTTCTTAATTTTTTTAAAAAAGCTTAGTTAAAGAATTAGTAAACAAAATCAATTGCTGCTTCTTCTCATAAGGAAGAGCTTAAAGAAACTTTGTGAATTGAAATTATGGTTTGAAACAATTCCTACTTTTAAGGCTGATAGAAGACTTGAGACAAAATATTCCTTCCCTAGTTTTTTGGTGTTCGGTGCAGTGGAAAGATATATTCCCACTGTGTTAATCTTCAGATGTGTTAATGTTTCATGGTATCATTTGATGCATAAATATAGGTGAAAATGAGAAAACAGAAGATTCTCAGTCATTACTTTGCATAGTAGCTAATAAATTTTTGTTCCTGCAATACTTATATAAGACCATGGACGAAGCGTTACACATACATCATCTCATTTAACATTCACAATCAATTCATGGGATAGAAAATATTTTGTCAAATAGCACACCCCCTCATTCTAATGAGAAACTTCCAATTGGGTATGCTCACCAAGGCCACACAATGAATAAGAATTAGAAACACATTTAAATCAAAATTTGTTTGACCTCAATGTCTATTTCATCTCTACCTCCCCATTCACTATGGAATAATTCTAAAAGGATTCTTCTTTAAACTTTCATTAAAGATATCTTATTTCTCTTGTCTTTAATGTCCTTTCCTCTTTCCCTGGAAGAGACATTGAGTAGTAGGCACTGTGAGGGCAGAGTATGTCATAAACCTTTTCTTCATCCTTCAGGTTGGCTCAGCCTCAGCTCTTCCTTCAGTCTCTGCTGCATCCTCGAGTCTAGCAAAGGTCCTCACTGGGCATACAGCAGGTGAACCTCAGTGTCCTCCTCAGGCCTCACAAGGCCTCCCTGACACTGTAGTGTGGTACCCTCTTCAGGTGCATGGATGCAAGTAGACAATGGGAGAGCAGAAGCCTGTTATTTTCCAGGCGAACAGTACTGAGACACATTCATCAATATCCTTAGCAGTCTGGCAGAATGGAAATCACTTGCTTATGGTGGTGGCTGATGCAATAGTTTTTCCTCTGGATTTTCCTTCTACTCTGTTGGATCTCAGTGTCTCTCACTCCTGTTCCTTGTGTTCATGTTCCCAGTAAGTAATCTGCATGCAGGTGCTTCTCCCGCATTCTGCATTCAGGGTTCTTGAAGCCAAGAAACAGGAATTGCATTGTATTTATTATTATATGGCTATTTCTTATTAATAAGTCTGATAGATAATCTATACATTCAATCATGATACAACAGATTTTTAAAAAAATTTTTGTATCGCCTAATCCAAGTTTTTATTAAGGGACGTTAAGAAATGGTTATTTTTTTTCACAGTTAAGAAATGGTAATGATGCTTAGTTGTTGCCATGGATGTGTTGCCTTGGAGGCTGGGGAATTGGATAGGGTTGATTCCATTATGGTCATTTCTAGGGGTGTTAAGTGGGCACACACATCCAGAAATAGCATCTTCTAATTTCCTGGATACCGAAATCAATGTAACTACAGCTATTGTTTTCTAATTGTAAAAGTTATATTGCTATTACTGAATTTTGTAATATAATTTCTATTACTGATTCCTTTTCCCCTTAGCAGAATGTGTGTGCTGTAGTAGATTCCTTGATTTTTTTGATATGGATAATTATTTTTAAGCCCCTGGAAAGCTCATATTCCAAATTAAAATAAGTCTAGCTTATTGGTCCATATCCAATTTGTCATCAGATAGATATCAGTCTTTAAAAGTAGAATCATAATTAGGATTAATTAAAACAATTTAAGAAGATCTTGGAAGGGACGCTAAACACTGAAAAGCAGTTGAAATTGAAACCTTTTTCTCTGTTACTTCCTGATCAATGTTTGAATGCCTGTGGCCTTTCTGGCAATAAAGTGTTCTTGTGTCAAGGATTAAAACTGGGCTCCCTTCAAGTGCAATAAATCCACTTAAAAATATGTAAATGTGTTTCACTTACCACTGACCTGAAGGTGAAAAGTTCTATATCAAATTACTAACAGCCCGAGATACCCATTCTTCTATTCTGATTCTAATTAAAAAGAGCTGAGAAATGAACTATGTAGGAACATTCATTTATATTATAGTGAAAAAGTATGGAAGATTTACTAAGTGTTGTTCACTGCACAAAACTAAAACTATGGAAAACAAGGGAAAGGAGACTGCTATGTTCCTTCCAAATACCACATGCTTTTCCAAATTTATTCCTCTCTATAAAATTTTTCCCACAATTATAGAACATATCGCTTCATGTTGATCCTTTATAAAAATCTTCTCTAATTGGGTTTGCTAAGACTCAGAATTTCAATCATATGTCTTTACATTGCTAGAGTAATCCTAAATGATGAGGTGCATATGGTGCTACTACATTCTCAAATTGGCAGGGGTCCATCATTGCTCAGTAGATATGATGTAAACTCCAGTATCCAAGCATCCTGGTTATCTTGTCAAGCTTCTATCTCTTCACTAGTACGGCTGCTAGGAATAGCAAATGAAAATTCCTTGTTAACAAGAAAGTGTCTTCTATGTGCATTGTGGCATAATAGGCAATCTCATTTCCATTTATTTCCCTGGTCAACTAGGAACTCTGAAGCCAGGAAACATCTTTACTATGTTTTTTATGTACACCAAGCAAACAGTCTTTTATTAATTGAATGAGATTTATCTCACAGGGCATTTTTTAGCTGCCTTTCATATTCTATGGGTTTGAACAAAAAGACAAACTTCAGGTAAGGTACTACGGATAACTACAGGAATAAGGGAAATGTGGACAAGCTAAGGCTAACTCCTCTCTATTTTAAACTTATGCATACAGTTGTGCAAGTGAAAATGCAAGACATGCGGAGCCTCAGGTGTATTACAGCTGATGTCAAAGATATCTTCTCCTCCCAGGAGAGGTTCAGGGTAATACCTGCCAACCTTTATAACCTTGGTAGACTTAGACAAGTTCCTTAACCTCCTAATTTATGAATAGAGTACAATATGCTTCCTTAAAGACCTATTAAAGATAAAATTACATTTATTCCTTCCCAGCACTGTTTGTGAGTATGAATTTTGTCTGTATTCAACTTATTCCCTAGAATATACACCCATCATGACTGTAGGGAATATGCAGTTTTTTCCTAACACAATAATATCATCTTTATTATGTGCCAGCTCTCAAAAATCATATGTTAAGGATGAATAAATGAATGTATCAATTAAGTCATACGAAGTACCAGGTACAATCTAGGGCTAAATAAATGTTGGTGCCTTCTCATCTCCCTTCTATTGTTTATTAAATATAAACATTTCTAGGGAGATATCATTAAAATATTTACCATTATTTAATGTTATCTATATGCTTCTTTAGAGTTCTAAAAAGATAAAAAGACAAGATTATATATCTGAAAAATACATCGTTTAATACTCTGATTAAACAAGCAGTCTTAGTTCTTTCAAGCATTGTCTTTGTAATTGATCAGATCTGGTTTTGAAATCATGTTCTTAAGAGCATAACTGAACAGGTCTGAATTCTATTGTAGTTAATAACACCTGTTGTCATTACCTGTCTCACATATAAGATTTACATAAGAGTAAATACAACATTTCACCACTGTTCAGAGTTTCCCAAACTGTGCCATAGAGCTCTAAATTCTCATGACTTGAGTCAATGAATTTTTATCTCTAATATTTTAAAAGACTTAT
Organism: Sciurus vulgaris; assembly: GCF_902686455.1. NCBI lineage: Eukaryota > Metazoa > Chordata > Mammalia > Rodentia > Sciuridae > Sciurus > Sciurus vulgaris. The sequence goes on from NC_136461.1 coordinate 70,625,299, forward strand.
CACTTGACCAAAACCAAACCAAACCAAACCAAAACAGAACAAACCAACAAACTATCATGGGATACACGACAGAAAAATATTGATAGCACTTGCATGCCAATAGGATTTTTATATTTTTCCTCTCAAAATTTTTCTCTTCCATCGTTGTTACTTTATTACTTGCCTATATAACTTCTAAGACAATAACTAACATATCATGAAACTGAATATCTAGTTACATAAAGCAATATACTGACGTCTCATTCTGCAGGGTAATGACCTTAGCACTGTTCTAGGTCCACTACCACCTAGATAAGTTGAAAGGTATTGTTTTCCCAAAAATGAATAATGTGTTTATAATTGCAATTATAAATACCATCTACTTTAAATATAAAACTAGCTTGGTTATCCAGGGAGTAACCTCTGGAAGACAATCATCAGGTTGGAGAGAAAAACCAATACACATAAAGATTAACAGGCAATAGCATAAGAAGTGATATTAAATACGAGTGAACCACAAGGAATGTATTGTAATTTGAAAGAATAAGGTAACAGTGTAGGGCAGGGTAATCAGGAAATGCTTTCTGAGGATGGGTTTAGGCTGTGCTCAGAAGTGTGCTAATAATTTAGTAAAGCAAGGGAGGGTAGTATATTTAAGGGGAACAATAAGAGCAAAGAAAACCTCAGAAGATGAAGGGTAGAGAGCATGTTTTTGAGATGGTGGGTGGTTAATTTATACAGAATCATGACATAACATACTCAAGGGAAGGCATGTTGGAAAATAAGAGTTGAAAATATCACTCCACATTTTTTATTATTAAGTATTTTTTGTTGTTGTTAATACATAGTACGTATAAATCATGAGATCTTAGAATACAAATCCTCAGTGATCAATATTACTCCCTTTTTCTCATCCTGAGTTTCCCTGCTGTGTGCTCAGTGAGTTTCACTCATCCTATTCAGATTGCAGTGGTAATCTCTAATAAAGTCAATTAGCATACTCTCACCCTTGGACAATAATGATTGGTTTAGGGCATAGAGAGCCAACTCAAGCCAGGCCAATCATGAGCAATAAAAGTCAACTTGATACATGTTAAGTGAATTATTGAGGAAATGATTTCCTTTTCTTACTGGATGTAAATCAGGAAGCATATTAACTGGAAGTCATAAAGGAGAATGGGCCCAACACTGAAGAAATGTGTCTCAAAAGGGTAAGGGGGAAAAATAGGGCCTGGTCACTCCATTTGAACTTAGTTTCTCTGCTACCATATCTACTCCTGAACAAGGAGTTAGGTGAATTAATAAATTTACCCTATCTTTCTTTCTCCTGTTTTTGAAAAGCCTCATTTGATGTACTATTTTGAATCATCCATACTTTTTGACTTCTTAATATTTGAAGTACTTTTATCTTTTTCAGGCAGGTAACATATCTATACCAAGCATTAGTTTTGTGGTATGTAGATTTTTTTCCCTTTGTTACCTTATACTGCAAATTTTGTAAAGGCTATATCTTTTTTTTCTCGCTCTCTTTTAATTAGCTAATGCCATGGTTCAAAATGATGATCCACTGATGCTATATCTAGAATTGTATGGAGGTGGAAACTCAGGCTTTGAAAGTGAATATTATTGTTTGCATTTCTGCCTTTAATAATTACCTGCACACTATAGGTAAATTACTTAACTTTTCTGAGTCTCCATTTCCTTATCAATAAAATGAGGGTAATAGAACCAATCTCATAAAATTACTGATATAATGATGTATATAAAATGTTTAGTACAGTCTGGTACAAGGCAGTTATTTCTGAATTATTAAATCAATTTTAAATAAATAAACAAATGCCTAAAATATCTGGAAGTTAATAGTGAGATAATTGATGACCTTATCTAATAAATGATTAAAATGATAAAACCTGAGAAAAATACTCAGTATACCTCTGAACCGAAAGCAATCACATGTCATGGACTTCAACAATGACTCATATAATACAAAGCAGAGAAAATGTTAAGTTCATTTACTATGATTTTAGAAAATAATGTTAAATTAAAAAAAAAAAAAAAAAAAACTTAGGAAAGTGCTTTTGACCTTTGGTGATGAGGAAGGAAGCACATCAGGAAATGTTTAATTTTCTTATGGAATTTGCAAAATGAGAGGACACCAGGGTTTCCAAGGACTTTTGGACTGGAACAACAGTAACAGGATGGTAAAGACAAAGTAGATGCTGCCGGAGGGATTCAGGGCTGCCCTTTCCATACGTTTATGGAGCAGCCTCTGTGTTTTGAGCCTATGCTGGAGTAAGTTCTAAGAATAAACCAGGGCTGAATTGGGCAAGCAACTAGGGTTTAATGTTCACCCTATCAATTCCTGGAGTCACCCTGGGCTAGAAAAGCCAGGCTTTAAGAGACATTTCAGGTTTTTCTTAAGCCAAGCTTTCAAGAGATGTGTAAGGCCAAACTGTGATAGAAATAAGTGTCTGTCAACAAATGCAGCCTTAGAAATGTGTGAAGTTTTCAAGGATCACCGGAAAGGGTTACATCAGCGGACTTTCTTTCCAACCCTTTCGCCTCCTTGCATTTTGGTTTAAATTAAATGGAAGTTACACAATGGGAAATCAATATTTTGTTGTTCCAAACAGTGCATTCACCTTGGGGGCACAATATTCATGTAATTCTTGTGGGAGATTCTTTTGAAGGCGAGTGGAGAATGAGTGGGAAAATGTTGAGAGTGATCAAAAAGACTAACCTCCCCATGCAGTGTTGTCTTTCTAAAGCGAAAGTCAAAAAATTTAAAACACAGAGGCCCTGATTGAAGCTGACACTATATGGCTTTAATTTATGTCCTAAGCCTGAGAGAATTCCTGCCTTAAAGCCATAAATGCCTCCAAGCCTTATAAGAAAGCAGCATTTACATAGAAAGGTGTACTCTAGGTCAAATTCCAGGTGTTACCCAAGGTCTGGGACTCCTGCCCCTCCACCATTCTGGTGTGGGTTACACTTAGGGAATTCCCACAGGCATTCTTGGAAAACAAAGATATGCAAAAGATAGGCCAACAATTTTTGTGTCTGGAGCAGCAATTGAGTGGAAGGATTCCATTTTCGAATGGCTTAAGGAATTCTGTTAAGGAGTTCTTTCTCAAAATCTCTCTCATTCATTTGTTTATCTTCTTTTTTGTTCACTTAGTCAACAATTATTTTTTATAGTGAACTCCTTTCCTACTTTCCTCATACTAGCATTGAAACTCCAGAGAAGTTCATTGGTTTGTATCTTATTTAATTTTCAATAGTACTCCCTTAAAGAGAAAGATCTGCTTGTCTGCCATGCCAAACAGGTGGTTCTGCAAGAGTGCGTGAAGCAGCAACTCCTTAGATTCTCTACTCAACCATGACAATGTAGGGTGGGGTTTGCATAAGACATTATGACTGACTGGCTGGATAGCAAACAGATTGTCAAATATTATTAGCTCAAAAGTGCTGACATTCATGAGTATTCCTGGGCTAGAGGCAGTCTCATATTTACAAAGATGAAACATGTAACTGAGAAACCCGACTTCTGTGATTAGACAGAGTCTGTAAAACTGCAGAGAGAAGATAAAACTTTAGGAATCAGAGAGGAAGATAGGAGAATGACAAATTCAACTTTGCTCACATTAGCACTTTACCTAGTTTGCTCCTATCAAGATCTGTAAGAATGAAAACTTGTAAAACTAAGAAAATAAGCAAACTAATTCCTACTTGTCATGTCATTACATGTGAGGTCATTTCATAACCTTTCTGTGAGGTTCTTGCCAATTCTAGATCCATGGAAAATTGAATGGTCAAGACCCTAATCCTGAGTTCTTAAGCTCCACTCAGCCACCAGCTGTCTGTGTATTACTGGTGTTCTAAAGGTGTCAAGGGCAAAGTGTACCACAAGCAAGGACACACATTTTATTTATAGGTCCAGTGTCTGCCGTATATCTGTGCTTGGCACACTGCCTTTGTTGGGCCTGAGCCACATAGAGTTCTTGAGGACCTGTCTCTCTTCTTTAAGCCTGGTCCTCATATTGCCTTGAGATTCCTGATCCATGTAGTCTTTATTTGTTTTCAGTCTACTCACATTCAATATGTGTGTGTGTGTGTGTGTGTAGGGGGTGATCCCAAATCCCAACTTCTAACCTAGTCATATTAGTCACAGAAAATATAGAAGTAGACAGAAAAAGAGACTATAAATCTATCATGAGTCTATCTCATGAAATCTTCCTATGCCACTACCATAGTGTGTGCTTTGAGGCTTCTATTTTGTCCTATAAAAGAGGCTGGTGTTGGACAAAGGAGATAAATGACATTAAAATGGCAAGAAAATCTGTCACTCCCCTGCAGAATAGAATATGTGACCAGAAAATAAAAACCTCAGACTGGGAGGTGATATTTTTTTGTCAAAGTTACACAATTAACTAGTTATTGTTAACTTGGGCTTTGATTGAGCTAAGTCCAAAGCCTCTACCCTTTGCACTGTAGTACTTTCTAAGAAGGCCATAGTGGACATCGTTTATTAGTGTTAGGGGTGACTCTCTAAAGTCTCTTAAGGAAAGCATAACAAAGTTATCACACAGATGTTAATTTGTAGCATCTTTCCCATTCTAGAATGAAGCAAATCACACTAGTATAACTGCCAGTATTCATTTACTCATCTGATTGCCAGACACCACCGTGACAATGTGACATGAGTTATTTAATTTTAATCCTGGAGGTGAAGAGCATCACCTCCCAGTTTGTCTCACAGATAACAGTGACTTTAAAAATAAGAGGTAACATATCCCAAGCCATTTGAGTGGTAGACAAGGACTGATCCCTAATCAGGAGTTCTCCTGCCTTCAGTAGGCATTTTCAGTCAGTTTGCCATATCCTGCTGGATGCCTAACAGTACATGACATAAATAAGATTCTCAAAACCCTCACTAAATTAAGAACGAAGATCTGAATCAACAAAACTTCATCAATATTTTCTCTGAATTATTCTATAAACTTTATTAAAGCAAGATGAAACTATAATCAGATTTATAAATAAAAAAATATACTAAAAACTCATTTCATGGCAAATGGAAGAGTGAACTCCAATCCATGTCCTACTATTTGCCTGTAGAATAGCGAGTACTATTCTATGAAATGGGGAAATCAATGGTGAATAAAGAGAATAATTTCATAAAGTTTTCTGAGAGTCAGTGAGATTTAATGTATACATGTGAAAGACAGAATTATGTAACACACCACAGTGATTAAATAGGAGGATATATATATATATATATATATGTATCAAAAAATTTTTAAAAAGCTGTTGAAAGTAAGACAGTATGATATTTCTATAAATTAAAAACATACAGTGCAATGGTGTGTTACTGATAGCTTGTGTATCTGCACACTTGTGTATATTAAGAATGGATTCAAAGTATGTAAATCAAACTCATGATAATGGTTGTTTTAGTCACCATTTCATCACTGTGACCAAAATACTGACAAGAACAACTTAGAGAAGGAAAAATTTATTCTGGCCTCACAGTTTCAGAGGTTCAGTCTGTGGTAAGCTGACTCCATTGCACTGGGCCTGAGATAAGGTAAAACATCATGGCAGAAGGGTGTGGTGGAATAAAGCTGTTCAGCTCATTACAACTGGGAAGCAGGGGATATGGGGAAGGGGCCACAGAGAAGATGAGCTCTTCCAGGGCATTCCCTCAGTGACCCATCTCCTCTAGCCACACCTAACCTGCCTACAGTTACCACCCAGTTAGTCCATTCAAACTAGTGTGAACTGATCAGGTTAGAGCTTTTGTTATGTAATCATTCTACCTCTGAGCATTTCTGCATGAACACAGGAGTTCTGGGAGATACCTTATATCATAACAGTGGTTATCTTAGATCAGGGATGGAGGCAAATAGGACTAGCAATAGAGATCAAAGAGGACTTCATACAGAAGAAAATACTGGAGGAAAATAAAATAAAATGCTGATTAATTCTTAGTGTAGATGAATTTGTAATGGTATTTGTAATGGTTAATTTTAGATGTCATCTTGACTAGATTAAAGGATACCCAGATAGCTAGCAAAGCACTGCTTTGGGGTATATCCATGAGGTTGTTCCCAGAGGACATTTGCATTTGAACCAGTGGACTGATAAAGAAAAATCCACCTTCACCCAATGTGCATAGGTCACATCTAATAGGCCGAGTGTGCAGACAGAACAAAGACAGAGAATAGATGAATCTCCTCAGATGTACTCAGTTGCTCTCTTGTTCTCTCTCTCTACCCCACTGTTCTCCCAGAGGTGGGCCATCCTTCTTCTGCTGCCTTTGTATATCAGAACTAAAGGTTCTCTGGCTTTGGGACTCCAGGATTTACCCTAGAAGCCTCCCTGGTTGAACTTTTGGTCTCAGACTGAGAATTACACCATCAGACTGCCTGATTTTGAGGTCTTTGGGCTTGAATGGAGCCACATGCCAAACTTCCGTGATTCTCCAGCATTCAGGCAGTCTATCATGCGACTTCTTAGTCTCCATGATCCATGAGCCAATTCCCCCAGTTAATAACCTATCATCTCTCTGTCTATGCAACTTTATTGGTGCTGTCTCTCTGACAAACCCTAATACAATCCTCTTTACCCCTCTGTTCATGAGTGAGTTTTTCTAAGTATAAAAATTAGAAAAATATAGACTATAGCAGAAACACATAAAGGGCAGATTAGGGAAATCTCTGTAAAAAGAGTGATGCTTAAATTGGGGCTTAAAGGATGATAGTCATTTTCTGAGTGTAGGTAAGGGAAGTGTATTCCAGATGAAGGGATTTATCTGCTCAAAAGCGTGGAATGAGAACAAATTTGTTTTGTTTAGAGAATCTCTCCCTCTCTGAATTTCTCTTATACTCCAGGTTAGACTCAGAAATCAGAGGAATGGTAGAAGAAAGGCAGTGGCAACTTGTGGAAAGTTGGCTTAAATTCACGGGAAGACACCCATTCAGCCTCCATGGTTTAAGAGGCTGGGAAATGTTTGCCACATGGCCCAGCGTTTGGCTGCACTCACTACTGAGCATGGGTTGAACAGAGTGTCTCTCTGCTGGGTGTTGCAGTCATGAATAGCAACTGTGACTAAGAAGGAAGATTTGGGCTCTATTCCAGCTGATGTTAACACTAGGCTATTTTCCTCACTGTCAGATCAAGGCTGGTGATATTTTAAGGAATTCCTCTTTCTGTACATAAATATAATTCTGCCAATTCACAGGCAAAAGGATGTGTACTTTAAGATAACTTTTTTCTTTTTATTCCTTTTGACACCCTCCCCTCCACCCACCAGTGATAATAGCATTTAACTCCCCACTAGACCCTGATTCTGCTTTGATAAAACAACATATCTATATTGACAGCTGCCTGGGGTCAAGGATGTAGTTTTGACCTTGGGAAAGATCCAAATTGTTTGGCCCACACTCCTGTGCCAACACCACGATATTCTAATTTAAGTTTTTCAGATTGATTTGCAGAACTTGAATTATCTGAGAATGCTTGGTAAGATTTGGAGAGGTGGTTTATGAAAGGGATTGATATGCAAATGTTTTATAAAATAACTGATTTGCAGAAAATTCTAGTTGCTATAGAGATATCATTGAGACATAAGAAATCAGTTTCATAGATTTAATATAATAGGTGAAATCACTTTCCAAAAAGAACAAATTGCAGGTTCACTGGGTACTTATCCTTACTGTAAGTCAGTACAATTCTTTTTGATAAGGTCCACCCCTATTCCTTTACATGAAATGTGCTATAGAATTATCAAGGGGATTTGGATTGGGGTCAAAGTCAGGCTCCCTGGACTGAGCCAAATTTAAAGTAAAAGCAAAAATTTATGCAATTTCAAGATGTCTTAACAATACTCAAGAACACTTGAAAGTGGTCATTGTTCCTAGAATGTCTTATGAGGTAGTGAGGCATTTAGAGGACAGCTAAAAGATACTCTTGTTTTAGTGGCACACTGAAAGATGATAGATAGCCCAGAGATCTTAACTTGCCATCTCTGGATTTTTTGGATACAATAACTGAAAATGTTACAGAACCAAGTCAGCAAAGTATCTTAACCTAGCAGTTGTTCATTTCTTTCCTGGGTCAATTAAACATCTCAGCAGAAAACATGTGCCTTATGAATGCTGCTGTCAAGAACTCTGAAGTCCACATAATTCTTAGTATTATGGCTCAAATATGAAAAAGACAATGAGATGAAAGATACATGTCAGTATATCCTTCAGCTCTCTATTTTCCTACATTAATTTTTTTATTTTAACTAAGTTTTGATTAAAATATCAAAATATTATAGGGTAATTACCTTGTATTTCTCTTGAACTCTAGAAAAGCACATTCATCTATCTCCCGAGGTATAGCAGGAAAATGGTCCAACTAAAGAATGCCACCATTTAATAGCTATGTGAAAGTTACTTGATCTATAAGACTCTTATTTCTTCAACTGTAAAATGAGAAACAATAAAAGTAATAGTAACCTCTCCTCTTCATAGCATTTTTATGGCCATTAAACTTGCTCCTATTTGCAAAGTACTTAGAATATTGAATGACTAGCAATGGAAATGTTTGATTTGTAACCTTATCTTCCTTACCTCTTAGATATCTGTATACATCTGTGTTATGATTTAAATATGGAGATATCTCCCAAAAGCTCATGTGTGAGACAATGCAAGAAAGTTTAGAAGTGGAATAATTGGATTATGAGAACTTCAACCTAGTTAGTGTTTCAATCCTCAGATAGGGATTAACTGGGTGGGAACTGTGGGCAGGTAGGGCGTGGCTAAACAGGTGAGTCAGTGGGGTGTGCCCTTGAGGTTTATATTTTGTCTGTGGTGGGAGGATTAGGCTCTTTCTTTCTCTTTTTCTCCTCCTTCTCCTCCTCTTCCTCCTCCTCCTTCTTCTTCTTCCTCCTTGTGTTCTGTCCTGAGTTGCTTTCTTCCATCACAGTCTTCTGTCATGACAACCTGCTTCAACTCAGACCCAGAACCTAGAGCAATGAAGTTGGCCATCTATGAACTGAGACCCTTGAAACTGTGAGCTCCCAAATAAACTTTTCCTCTACTAATTGTTCTGGTCAGATCTTCTGATCACAGCAGTGAAAAAGCTGGTTAAAATTATCTATATGTCTCTATATTTAAAATTTATCTTATTATATTCCCCTCAACTTGTTCTTCCTCCTCTTACCTTTGTATGCCCCAAAACAACACCTCCCCACCTTCACCTATGTGATTAAATAACACTTTGACGACTTGTCTCTCAACTTCTCACATACTTGCCCTTTTAAAATGTGACTTTGTCATTTCTGCATCAGGAGTTGGAGTTTATTTCCCCTTCCCTGAATCTTGACAGGCTCTACAATTTGCCTTGATGAAGAGAATGTGAGAGGGTGTGACTTCTCGACTCAGACTTTACGAGGCCTCTAAGCTTCCATTTTTCACCTCTTATTCTCTGAAATATGTAGAGGGGCGTTAAACGAATTTCTGAATGTTCAGAAACCATGAAAACAGAGAGAGAAAGGTCATGCAGAGAGAAATTAAGATGCCCAGTAGACAGCCAAACTCGCAGTCACAGGAGTGAGGCCATCTTGAATTTCCTGACTGTAGTCAGGTTGTCCCAGTTGACACCAAGGGAAGAAAAAATGGGCAGACTATTCTTTAGTAGTCACATCTCCCTTTCTTACCATAGTCATAAAATATTCTCTTCATTAAAAAATAAAAAAAGGGTTCTATTTTGATTTTTTTCAATAGCACAAGTAAAATTGCATGTATTTATAATGTATAGCAGGATGCTTTGATATTGAATTCATTTAATTAGTTTGAACCCCTCTAGATAATCCAAAATAATCTGTCCATCCCTAATCCCCCATATTTACTAAACACTTTGCAACCATTCTCTATTGTTGCCATAACAAAGTACCACAGCCTTAGCAGTTCAACAATAAATTTGTTATCTGACAATTTTGTGGATCAGAAGTCAAACACACATCTTGTGAAACTAATTTCAAGGTGCTGGAAGTCTTTGTTTTGCTTTGTTTTGTTTCCTGGAGGTTAGCAGAGGTCTTCCACATTTTTGACTCATGAAATCCCTGCCTCTATATTCAAAGCCAGCAGTATCACTCCAATTTGTCCCTTCTTCTATAGTCATAACACTCATTTACCAACATGATTGGGAAAATATTCTCTAATTTTAAATACTCATGTGATTCAATTGAGTTCACCTGGATAATCTAGGCTAATCTCCCCATCCCAGTGTCTACAGGCTTAAAGACTTCTGCAAAATTCCTTTAGCCAAATATTGTAATGCAATCAGTAGTTCCAGAAATTGGGATGTGGACATTTGGGAGGGAATCCATATTTCTGCCTACCAAAGATGTCCTTTCTCTTTTCTATGCTGTTTTAAGCAGTACTCCTTCTAATTGTTCATCTAGTACTCAACTCAGGTTCCCTTTTTCTCAGTTGCCAGTAGCAATTTTCTTGCTTTCTTTTCAACCTGAATTAATAATCCATGTAAGATTATTTAGAACTTTACCATTTAGATCAATACCAAAGTCAATACTAAATGATCTGGGCTTTTGTTATGGCAATACTCCATTTCAATGGTTTTTGTTTCTGTTATCAATTGTTCAGTTGTATTAGATAATATCAATCATTTAGTTGCTCAGGACGTTTTAATTTGGTCAAAGTTTATATTGGAATGGCCTGTCTCATATCCGTTGAGGCTATTATGCCCAAGATTGCTTTTTCACTCATATCTGATGACCCGAGAGTCTTTCCCTGTTATGGTTTGGGTAAGAGGTGCTATCCAAAAGCATATGGGTTAATGCAGAAATGTTCAATGGTGAGATGATTAGATTGTGAAAGCTATAATATAATCATTCCATCCTATTTTAAAAGGACTGTGTGGCAACTGGGCAGGTGGGGCATGGCAGGAGGAGTGGTTCACTAGAGATGGGTCCTGAAAGATTCATCTTTACCACAGCCTCTCCCCCTTCTCTCTATGTTTCTTGGCTGTCCTGAAGGATCAACTTTCCTCCACCACACCATTCCAACATGATGTTCTCCCTAACTTTGGGCCAAGGACAATGGAATTAGCCCATCATGAAATGAACTGAAACAGTGAGCCAAACTAAACATTCTCTCCTCTACGTTGTTCTTGTCAAATATTTTGGTCACATTAACACAAGGCTAACTAACACACTACTCCTCTAAATGACCTCTACCCATCATATCTCCCCTTCATCTCTCCATCATTATAGCTTCCAAAAATTAGCAGTATCAGAACTTCTTAATATTTGGGCTTGAAAGTTCTAAAATATTATGACTGCCATATACAATTAGACAAGTAATCCCCAGGACAAGCCCAGATTCAGAGAAAGAGAAATTAGCCAGACATCTTGTTGAAGAAATAAATGATCACATTAAAATGGAGCACATGGGAAAAAAGATATTGTAGACATTTTTAGAATCCTAATGTACTATAGGTATTTTATTATATTCTCTTTTTTACTTTTTATTTAATCATATTTTATTGTGTTTTTAGGTAATAAGTTGGAAAATGATTCTTTTCTGATGGATCTTGAATAAGTTCTATATTTTAGAATTAGACTTAAAAGTATTATCTTGTTTAGTATAATAGCAATCTAAAGCAATGGTCCTCAACCAAGGGCAAAAAAAATGTGATGTCACCCAAATGTCAGTGGTGCCAAAGTTGAGAAAAAGGCTGTGGATCTTTTGTTCTTTATGAAGACCTGCACAATGCTGAATGAATTTATTTATTGTAATACAGTAGTTAAATTAACATGAATTGTCACTTTAGAATCAATGAAGAAGTATTAATAAAATTGATATTAAACATTTTGAAGCTAATTTTGACTTAAAAATCCGTGGCCTTTTTTAAACTTAATAAAATAACAATCTTCAAAGTACAAACAACAACTCATAGGGTTTCATGAAAATTAAAAAAAAAAAAACCATAATGCTATTATAATTAGAACACCACCTGATATACATATGGAGGCACCAGGACATTGATGAAAATCATGAGTCTAGAAAAAGATATATGTGTATCTGGGATATTGTATGTGAAAAAGATATCATATCAACAATGTGTGAAGCAAAATAATTTTTAAAAAATTGTATTGGGTCAATTAGGCTAATCCTTTAAGGGAAAATTAAGTTCAAATAGTAAAATCTGTGTACCCATGTATACATACACATTATCTACAATTGGATCCCGTATTTAGTCAACAAAAGCAACTACAATATTTATAGAAAAATATAGATTTTATAATTCTTAAATCTGTCATTAAGAAATGCTTGACAGTTTAACCAAAGACAATTTCAAAATTCTGTAAAACAAGAGCAATTAGAAAGAGTCCTGAAGAAATAACAACAAACTAAAGATTCATCATTCATTGTATGCATCTTGCAAATTCTCATGCAAAGAAATCGTTGTACAAGAACACAAGTGTTTAAGAAAAGTTATAGAAGTTGGCCAACATTGATACATGTTCACAAAATGCAAACTAAAACATATTAATTGACAACTCTCAGATTAGCAAAATTTATGAAAAGATCAATAAACGTTCTATTTTGGTAGGAATATATATTGCTATAACTTTTTAGCAGTAATTATTAAATACTAGAATAATCATATTAAAGCATATGAATATGACCAGGACATCCACAGAAAACATGTAACTAGCATTACATAAACATGTACACAAATGCAAGAATTCAAGAATGCTCATTTGCAATTATAACTTCATCTCTGTAACAGAAAAGTTGGGAAAAAATTTATGTCCAATAATAGGGAAATGATTTTATGCATTAAAATAAATTGATCTAAAGGTATACTCTGTAACAGAGGTACATTTCTGTGTTAGTCAGAGCAAATACATGATAAGAACAATTTAGGGGAAGACCTGCAGAATGTTGAATGAATTTATTTATTGTAATACAGTAGTTAAAGGCTTATCATCTCAGAGTTTCAGTTCATGATCAGACAACTCCATAGCTCTGGTCCTTAGGTGAGGCAGAAAATTAAAGCAGAAGGGTAAGGTGGAGGAAGGCTGCCCAGTTCATGACTGCCAAGAAGCAGAGAGAGAGAGAGAGAGAGAGAGAGAGAGAGGGGAAGAGATCACAGGTAAGTTGTACCCTTCTAGGGAACACCCACCTCCTCTAGTCATGCCCCATCTTCTTATAGTTTCCATCTACTAATTCATTCAATTTATTGACCCATTAAATGGATCAATTCATGGATTAGATTACAACTTTCATAATCCAATCATTCATCTCCTGCATTACTATAGGAGGGTTTGAAGGGCACTTCATATTTAAACCATAACAATATCTTCCCAAGATATTATTGAATAAAATGTTTCTAAGATATTATTGAATGAAGGAGTTGGTTTCATACTATTACTACTATTGACAATGCTTCCACTACATTTACTAGCCAGAAATTTAGATAAGATTATCTGTTTGACATTGCCCTATGTACTTAACATGTATCAACTCTGTTTAATCCTTAAAATAACCCAGATGATAGGCATTGCATTTTTAGTATACTTAACTGAAAAGGTAACTAAAGAACAAAGAGTCTAAAAAGTATTTTGAGAATTCAAAAAATAAATAAATAAAAAAGAACTAAGAGTTTAAACAAGTTGCCACATCCACAAGCAGTGGATGTGGAAGCAGAGACTAAATCCAGGTAAACTGGCCTCAAAGTACATACTTTTAATCACTACAGTATGCATTCATTAACACAACAAATATTTACTTGTTAGGCACTCTTAGGTGCTGAGACCATACTGGTAAATAAACTACATAAAATGTCTTGCTGGATCTTATACTATAGTGGGTACATAACAAAAACATAAGTATGAATATGTCAATTATGAGATGATAAGAACTATGAAGACAAGGAACTCATGGACGAGGGATGGGCACAAATCTGTACATAGGATTCAGTAAGTGTGTGGATAAAATCTAAGGGAGGTGATGGAAGAATCCTAGTGGATATCTTGGGAAAGAACATTTCCAAAAGAGGAAAAGAACAAATACAAAGCATAAGTATTTCTGGGTGTAAACTCATGGAATGTCAAAACAAAGCAAACAAATACACTTGGAGTTAGTGACACACGCATATTTAAATATTCTGGAAGGAAGCATATGACACCACAAAAAATGATAACATCTATAAAAGGAAGTGAGACTTGGCAGTATGTGGGGTGCTTGTATATGTATATTTGTGGGGGTGGGAAAGGCAAGGGTGACTAAAAGAGAATTTCCTCTTTTCTTTCACATGCTTCTTTTTGTTTTAACTTAGGAATGTGCTTGTGTATCATTGAAGTAATAAAATTATGTTGTGGGAAAATGTTTGGAAAACATCAAAGCAAATCATGTATGAGCCAGCAAAAGCATTATACTAACTGGATCATACATTTGCACACCAGCAAAATTTAAGGTTTCTACAGAAAAATGAGTCTTCTTCAATATATTCTGTAACACTTTTATAAGCATAAAAATTAAGTGCATGTACAAGTACGAAGATATAGAACTTCATGCCTTGAGAAAAATACTTGATATAAGCATCCAAGGAGTCAACTTGAATTCCCTCAATGAGATTCATGATTTGCCTTCAGTGAGAATGTAGTATTTTCCCCAGATCATATATTAAACTTTTACTTCAATAATTCACCCTGACATAAGCTACTGTACTTACAGATTTACTATACATTATGCAGGGCAAAAGGGCAAAAGACCAGGAAATTACACACACCTTGAATTATGTGCGAATACAAGCTGATAGGTTTTAAAAAACCCAATTGACATCGTGAATCATATTTAGATCAATATAGCTTGAAACCTGAAGGACAATTCTTAAAATCTAATTATCTAAAAAAATTGAGTGGATCTGAAAATTGAAATAGAAAAATAAAAATCTATTAAACAGGACATATAAGGAGTTCATTGTTCTGACATTTATAAATCTATTGTTAGTGGGATACAGTTACTTGAGAAAAGTTTACATATAAATATTAGCAGTAAATGAAATAACTGGAGAAGAAGATTGCATTCTGTAAAATGAAGTTGAAAACTAAATGTTAAAATATACATTTTTATTTTAAATGAGGATACGAGGAATTAAAAATATATGTCACATACAAGTGATATAAATAGATAATTATCTTAAAGACTAATTCTAGACATATATACAGTAGCACCCAGAAATAATAAGGGTAATAGTTACCCTTTCTACACATTTATTAGTTACCATTTCTACACATTTATTTAATTTCTAGGAGATCCTGGAAACTGAAGGAATTTTTAAAATTCCTAGAGACAGATACAAACAAAAACTCTTAGACTAGCTGGTTTCTTTAAAGTATGGAAAAATTGTGGTTTTATCAAATACAAAGATAACAGTAATAGGAAAAAAGAAGATAGGCAAGCCAATTAGGAATTCTCATGGAAGCTTTCTACTATACAGAGCAGAAAAATGAGGTATTTTATTTGTGGCACCTTGAGTGAGTTCACAGGTTTTAGGGACAATTAAAAGCCTATTTAGTCTCTTTGTCTGTTGTAGTTTGAAGATGATTTGTTCTACACATAACTTTATACAAGCAATTAAAAAAGTGGTGGTTTTCATTGAAATACACTGCTTTCTTAGAGTTGCAGCTTAAAAGTGTGACAGGATTAATTCTTGTGAGGCCTAAATCAAAATATTATGATCACATTTTAGAATGATCAAAAATTCCACACTATCCTGGCATTGACTGGAAATTTTGAGATAATCTCTTATTCTATTCAGATAACTGTCTCTACTTGACTTGAGGACAAAGTGGCATGTTAGCTCTCCACTTATAAACAATACTCCTCCTTTGACAAGCAAAGTAATTCAGACCTCTCTACACATGTGATTATAGGACTCAATTGGCAGGAAATATGAAACTTGGGGAAAATTATTATTGGGTTCCATGAGCTAAAAGAGCCAACAGCAGCAATCTCCTCTTGCTTCAAAATCATTTCTTTCCTGCTGTTGTCTCCTCCTCATGCTTATCTGCTCTCCAATCAACCCAAATTGCCCTATTCACAATGTCTCCCTCAGTTGGGGTTCTTAAAGACACATTCTGGCTGCAAGAAGCAAGGTGAATTCACAAGGAGCCCAGAGTTTTCCCGCACAAGCAGCGTCTCGGTTTAGGAACAGGCCATTGTAGATTGCAAAGAGGCATCTCCCTGGCTTTTTAGGCAAGTGAGATGATTATATTGCATTTGTGGGCCATAAAACTTGACAGGTGGATTCAACTGGGCTAGGACCAGAATGGAGACTAAGAGATTTCTTTCCCTAGGTGAGCATAGACGTCACTTTGGTAGGGACACACTCCCGTAGATTCTCCAGAGGCACATGGAGGACCAGTGTCAGCAGGCATTGTGTGTGCAAGTGATAGATACCCACTTCAAAATAATGTTTGCAAATGGAATAACAGAAATACATTATACAATTAGCTGGGCACAGTGGTGCATGCCTGTAATCCCAGCAATGCAGGAGGATCTTGAGTTCAAAGACAACCTCAGCAATTTAGTGAGGTCCTAAGCAACTGAGTGAGACCCTGTCTCAAAATGAAAAAAATAAGAAGAGCTGAGAATGTGGCTCAGTGGTTGAGTGCCCCTGGTTTCAATCCCTAGGAAGGAAGGAAGGAAGGAAGGAAGGAAGGAAGGAAGGAAGGAAGGAAGGAAAGAAAGAAAGAAAGAAAGAAAGAAAGAAAGAAAGAAAGAAAGAAAGAAAGAAAGAAAGAAAGAAAGAAAGAAAGAAAGAAAGAAAGAAAGAAAGAAAGAAAGAAAGAAAGAAAGAAAAACATAATTAAAGTTTACAGCAATTGTAGTACAACAATCAAGCCTGCAGAGAGCAGGGGTGGGTGACTTCTGAGACTTGGGAGACCTGAGTCACTTGGGATACCTGATTCACTTGTTTATTCCCTTTCCTTGTAACTCTATGCTTTTTGTTGTCTGTTGGCCTCAACTTCTCAAAACAGTTTGCCCCTTGAGGCTCACTAGGGCTACAGTTGCCCAGCTTGGTTGTCTGAGAGGAAAATCTTGTGTTCTATTATTTTTAACTTGAAAATTTTAGAAAAAGTCTCTGATTGACCCAAACCAGAACCAATCACTGAGACTGGTATATAAGAGTTCCCATTCCTTCACATGAGAGCACAGAGTGGAATCTGAAGACCAATTCTGAGCTCATTAGAGGGGCTGGGCAGACAAAATAATAAATGCTCACTTCTGTTTCATAGTATCCAGGCAGCAAGAGAGCCGACACTATCACACCTCTATTCTCTATCTCCTGCAGAGTGCTTTACAATTTTCAAAGTATTATTTTTAAGTATAGCATCTCTCGAATTCTCAAATAACCCTGCCAGGTTATCTCCAGTTTTCAAATATGTAAACTTGCACAAAGTACAGTTGTACAAAGAGGTTGTGTCATCTTCCCCAAACACATGGAAGAAAGTATTTGAATCCCAATCCTTTAAACGCTGACCCCCAGCTCTTTGCATGGGCAAGCTAAGGCAAGCACATTGCTAGCAACTTGTAGATGTTAATGGAAAGTCTAGATATTTTCATAGTGACTCCTGACTCTTCAAGCATACAGAACAACCACTATACATTGACAGCATTTTTCACCAGATAGGAAGACAAAAAATTAGGAAGAAAGAAAGAGAGAAAGAAAGAAAAGAAAGAAGTTTATAAAGCATTTTAAGCAGACATAAAATTATCAGCTTACATTCCCTCAAAAAACAATGATGATAGGGTGTCTGGAGAGAGTCCATAAATGTGTCACATAAATGATCCCATTAAGAACCACAACAGTATAGAGCAGAAAAAAGTAATGCCTCATCCCTATTTTGCAGATGAGCTTTAGGGAGTGAAGAAACTTTGTCCTGGTAACTGTTGGGGTTATTGCTAAATGTCAGATCATCAGCCTTTGCCACAAGAGAATATAACCCTGGATCTGATCTTCATTGCTTTGGTTTGTTTTTATTTTTTAAAACTGGAGTGCAAAAATACCCATTGTGATTCTGTTGCAGCACCTTCATATTAGGTGGCTAACAGGAACTCTTGGAATTTAATGAGAATTTGAAAATGTCCATGTTCCTAGAGGGCGGGGTCCTTAACTTTTTCTCCTTAACTCAAAGCTCTACAATATATCATACACAAATAAGCTTAAGAACCACAGTTTCTCCTGCTTTTAAAGTCCCTTCTGTTAAACACAATTGATTGAGCACACGGTGTGACTAGCATTGTGCTTGAGTGCTAAGAGTGCTAGGAGCTTCCTCCCTGTCTTCAAAGTCACAGCTGATATGACAACTTAACGCGTAGTATCATTCCTTTTTTTCCTTTTGTAAATTGGACTTTATCTTTCTGGTGAAAGTTATACCTATTTGACAATATGCAGCCCCCAGACAAATCTTATTTAGAAATTCTCCAAAGTGCAGCTAAAATGCCAGTCTCTGTGCTCAGTGTTCACACGAGTAGGCTGACTCTTCAGTATGCTCCCAGAACACAAATAGCTCTTAACAGATTTGTGCCTCCCAATAGCTCCTTCTGGCCATGTTCATGTTAGAATCAGTGTCCATGAGAACCTGCCTATGAGATGCATAAGGGTTTCAAGTGGGCATGGAGGGAAAGGGTGGGCCGGGCAGAACAATGAGAAGAATAAGGGAGGCCTGGCAGTGCTTCTGTTGATTACTGCAGAGGGGCAGTGGTGGGCCTTGCTGGAGTGAGGTCTTAAGAAAGCCTCCAGCTGTGCCTCACCATCTCAAGATGTCACGAGGGGCACCCTTGGTGTCAAGTATGACAGGAGTCATTGAGATGTACAAAGGAGTCAGTGTCTTGGTGGTGGTGGGGTCTGGCAAAAGAGGAGGGCTGCTATCAGAGCAGCATGAAGTCTGATTAAAGTGCAAATGCCACGTGGAGAATTTCTTCAAAAGAACAGCACAGTAATAGCAATATATCCAAGTTGTTTGGGGCTATTCATTTTCAAAATACAGCTTATTACACAATGAAAAATAGGGCAACCTGATAGAATAGACAGAGGGCCTTTTCAGACAGAAAATATCAATAGATAAGATCATACCTGTAAGTGGAAAAGGGCAAAGGGATTCTGAGCAGCAAGTATTTGAAAAGTACTGTTCCAGCCCCTTCTTTTATAGTTCAATATTGCAGCACCGCATTCAATACAAAATTCAGTACAGTATTATATTTCAAAGTCTGGCCATATTGAAGTCACCTAAAAGGCAAGGAAGCAAAGTCTTTCATCACCTTCATTGTGAATGTGACAGACTTTCAAAGGAAAAATGCCTTCTGTTTCCGATAGTTCATTCCCATTTCACAAAGCTGTGCGGGAATCAGCCCTTATCCCTGCCCTCCTCCCTGCTGCTTCCCTGACCAAATCTGCTTACCTTGCTGCTTTCACCTGGGGGCCTCAGTCTGGACTTCCCTGGGGACTGCAAGTTGCCATAGTAGGAAATTCAGTAAGATGCCACTTGGCTGCCACAGATGGTTTGCTTTGTACCAAAGATGTCTTTCTTCTGCTGCCTCATGCCGGTTTCTTCACTCAACAGCAAAGTCTCTTGGTCCCCAGACAGATATGAATACACACCTAGAGCAGAAATAGATGGAAGGAAGACAAAGTCTAACCTAGCTTCTTTACCAATTTAGTTAGTCTCCCTGAACCTTAGTCTCTTCCTTTTACCACACAAATATTAATTTATGCTTAACTGGGTTTTGGAGAGAAGAAGATGAAACTATGCATATGAAAAAATTAGCATGCTGCCTCTCCTATAATGTTTTGTTTCTGTTTTTTTCCTTTTCTAGCACTGCCATTCCCTGATTTTTTGCTCTGCTTTCTGTTCCAGTCCTTTGTCCTCTTCATATCTGTCTGCCTAACTCTTGTCTTATAGTTCTTCTGGTCCCATGCACTTGCCCATTAATTTTGTCCAGTCCTATATTTTGTCCACTGGGTATGGCTAAACTCCATGCAGCCCTTCTGGAGCTGCCTGGATCACCGCTCTAGAGTGTGATGCTGCTCACATCTGCTGTAGCGATCTGCCTCCCACTGGTTCATGCCAAAGCCTCTCTTTCTGCCCGCCACACTACATATAAGAGCTATAGTGTGTTGGGCCATTTTACGTGACAATTAAACAGGTATTTGGTTATATATTCTTCTTGATGTTTCTGTGAGTATATTTTAAATATTAAAGTAACATTTAAATTGCTAGATTTGGGGTAAAGGGCAATACTCTCTCTAATGTGGGTGGGTCTCATCTAATCAGTTGAAAATGTTAATAGAAAAAGCCTGACCTCCTTGTAGAAGAGGAAATTTTTCCAGCTGGCAGGCTTTTGATCCAAACTGCAACTCTTCTCTGGCTCTCCAGCTTGTCCTGTGGATTTAGGAGTCGTCAGCCTCCACAAGCACGTGAGCCAGTTCCTTAAAGATTTCTCTCTCTCTCTCTCTCTGTGTCTCTCTTCAGTCATTTAACAATGCGGTGACATTCTGAGAAATGAATCATTAGCCAGTTTAATTATTATGTGAACATCACAGTGTATACTTACACTGTAAGATGACTATGATGCCATTAGGTGATTTAAACCTTTATTTTATTTTATTTATTTTTTTGGGACTGGGAATTGAACCCAGGGGCCCTTGGCCACTGAGCCACATCCCTAGCCCTATTTTGTATTATATTTAGAGACAGGGTCTCACTGAGGTGCTTAGCACCTCTCTGGTTGCTAAGGCTGGCTTTGAACTTGGGATCCTCCTACCTCAGCCTCCAGAGCCACTGGGAATACAGATGTGACCACCACTGTGCCTGGTTTGGTCATTTAATCTTATGGGACCCTCATTGTATGAGGTCCCTTGGACTGATATGTCCTTATGTGGTAGGTGACTGCGTATATACATATATATGAGTTTATGTACATAAATAATAGAAAATGTGTATGTAAATATATTCATATTCACAGGAAGTTTGAATTGCTACATATATTAAAGATACATGTACACATGGCTCTCTCTGTGTATATATATATATCAGTCTATTGGTTTTTTTTCTCTGGAGTGCCTTAACTAATATGTGCACTGTAACAGCCCATCCAGCAAGATGGAGACTCCTCTGAAAGACAATTTTGGCTCCAGAACTACCCCCTGACTTTGCTGAATCTTTCTAGAAATGGCAATGCATTCTAAGATTTCCTATTTTTATCAGCTTATTTTGCTACTGTGATCAAAAAACTTGACCAGAACAATTTTAGAGAAGGAAAAGTTTATTTGGGGACTCATAGTTTCAGAGGTCTTAGTCCATAGATAGCTGGCCCCATTGCTCTGTGCCTGAGGTAAGGCAGCACATCAGGGTGGAAGAGTGTGGTGAAGGAAAGCAGCTCAAGACATGGTACCAGGAAGCAGAGAGAGACTGCTTCGTTCACTATGAACAAAATAAAAGCTCCAAAGATATGCCCCCAGAGACCCACCTCCTCCAGCCACACCCTACCTGCCTGTGGTTACCACCCTGTTGATCTATTCGAGTGGATTAACACACTGACCAGGTTAAGGCTCTCATAACCAATTCTTTCACCTCTAAACTCTCTTGCATTGTCTCACACATGAGTGTTGGGGGACACATGTCTAAGCCATAATCCCTTTCTTGTTTTGTCCTTCCCCAAGCATCAGATTTGCATCCCCATCAGTGTTCCCCACGTCCTCCTGCTCCCTCTTGCCAATGGGTCTCTGTGGCACCAGTGTTGTTTCAGTGAGTACTTTTTGGTAAACTAAACCAAGTGTTACCCTGCTTCCTGTCTTGCCTTTTGTCCCCAACTTCGAGTTTCACATTATTCTTCTGCACTGCCCTAGAGGGAAAATTTTCAAGCACTTACAAGTTGTTGCTCACTTGGATCAAGTGTGCACTCTACCTTTAACGTCAAAGCCAGGTCTTGCTAATTTAGCCTCACTGAAAATCCTTCACATTACCACACATGCAGGTTCACATTGCCTGGGGACCTGATCCCAACTCTCTGATCTCCACCCCTCTCCCAGGTTTCCATCTGTCAATTAAAAACAAGTTTCCCTAGAAAGCTGTACGTTACCCTGAGAGTTGGGGCACAAGCTCTTTCTCTGTGTTCCTACAACTCCTGCTTCCACTAAAAGTGAACATATTATTATTTATTCTAATTGTTTGCTTCTCCCACTTTCCCCTCTACTCTAAACCCTTTGAGATGATAAATAGGACTTCATGCATTGTTGTTTTTCTAGTGAATAGTTCCATAGGTTATTAATAAATATAATTGAATATGTGTATTCTAAGTCATGGAAAAAGTCCCCAAAAGATGATTCTATATTTCTAAGGTTTTGTATGTATTGAGTTCTCAAAAATGAGTTCTAAGGTGACTATACATGTTTGCTTGTTTGTCTGTTTTTAAGGCAGATAAGTTTTGGGAAAAGTACTGAGTGTCAACTCCTTGAGCTCTTCTGTATTCCAGGGAATAGACTAGGGGCAGAGTAAGGTCAGAGTTTAGTCACAACATTTCCTTTGCTAAAGATATGGCAACTATATTTGTTGATCAATTGTATTTCTTCTACTGTAAGTGTATGTTCAGTTCTTTAGCCCATTTATTGATTGGGTTACTTTATTTATTTATTTTTTTGGTGTTAAGTTTTTTTTTTTGAGTTCTTTGTATATCCTAGAGATTAATGCTTTATCTGAAGTGCATGTGGTAAAGATTTTCTCCCTGTTTGTAGACTCTTTCTTCACATTATTGTTTCTTTTTCCACTCCTCGGTTTAAAATCAGCATACTACAGTGACACAGCCACATCAATGTTTATAGTAGTCAACTCACAATAGCTAAACTATGGAACCAACCTAGGTATCCTTCAACAGATGAATGAATAAAGAAAATGTGATATATATATATAAATATATATATATATGAATATTACTCAGCTTCAAAGAATGAAATTATGGTATTTGCTAGTAAATGGATGGAGCCAGAGAATATCATACTGAGCAAAATAAACCAAACCCCCCAAAACCAAAGGCTGGATGTTTTCTCTGGTATGTAAATGCTAATTCACAATAAGAGGGGAGGCGCTATAGAAGAATACAGTTACTTTAGATTAAGTAGAGGGGTGTGAAGGGAGGGGAAGTGGTATAGGGGTAGGAAGGATAGTAAAGTGAAACAGAGATTATTACCTCATGTACATATATGACCGCATGACCTATGTGATCCTTCAACATGTACAATCAGAAAAATGATAAATTATATTCCACTTATGCATGATTTATCAAATGCATAAATGTATTCTACTGTCATGTATAACTTATTAGAATAAATTTTAAAAATTAATTAAAAATTTTTTAAAAAGTGACAAGTCCCTAGTAAAACTGGGTTTTGGTTGCTGATTAGAAGACTTGCATCAAAATGTATAACAAATAATGATAAATACTTCCAACCTTTCCCTTCACCCTTTTTTTCCTTTCTCTGATTTTGTCTCATCACCTTTCATTATTGATGGCTGCAGTATGTGTTCAGTAGATATTCACTAGGCATCTTGTAGACATCCCCACTGGGATGGTATGGGCAGACAGACTTGGAGAACAAAATGGCACCTTCCATTGGTAGAACTTTCTACCCCCATGTCCTAAAAGTTTTAAATCTGCAAGTATTTAGTTCCTCTAGGAGCAAAGCACATTGCTAAACAATGAAGAGGAAAGGGGAAAGTATACCAAAAGTTTTAAGACAAAAATCTCTGCTTTCTAGGAATTTATAACCCAGTGAAGGAGATAGATCTATAAACTAGTTCAAATCCAAGAGGTACAGTGGAAAGTGCTTTAGTACACACATTCAAAAACCAACTCTAATAGAGTCTCATACAGGAAGTTAATCTCAGCCCACCCCTGTGAATGTGTAACCCATTGGAAACCTTGCACAGTAGTTGGCAGCCAACTCAATGACATTCTGTGCAGGAAGTTCTTACTGTTAACTATGAATCACATATGCATTTTCCCTCATTTTCATTTAAACTTCATGTTATCTAATTTCTTTGAATTCCCAGTATTATGGCAAGAGTGAATAAAAGTATTCAACTGGCCTTTTTGTTTTAACATTTCATTTTTTACCCCCTTCTAACAAATTTCCACTTACTTTCTCCCCTTCCAAATGATACAATCCTGGCCTTTTTCAGCTCTTCTCATATGCATCTAATCATTGCACTTGCACTTCCTCAGACCTTTCCTACGGTCTTTTACTGTGAACAGATCCTTTATTGAGATGTTCATAATGACTGTTAGACCTTTCTCCTGAAAGGTTATAGCTAATTCAAAATCTATCAGTGTGCATCAGGAGCTTGAATTATTCTTTATAATATAAAGTCCATTCTCTTGTCCTAGCTCAATTTTATATGACATTAGATTATTCAACTATCTAATTTTGGGGGTCTTTGTGGAGTTTCTCAAAATGTTCCCCACTACCGACTTGCTTAAATAATTCTCTGTTACCAACACATTTTGCAACCTCATTATTCAGAAGCGTTTGCAGATTGATTGGTGTTAACATATACAAGAAATCTGATTCCAATGCCATTCCCTCGTGCACCTTACTATTAACCTCCTTCCAGGCTAACGACATCATTTATTTTTACCTTTCATTTTCATTGTTATTCAGTTTTCTAACGCCAAGGTTTTACAAGACAAAATTTTACCTCTCACCTCTTGGGTCCTACAGAAAGCTGAAATGGATCCTAAATGTCTTCTGGTTAGGCGCTTGATCAAAAGCCTTTTGAATGTCTAAATATTTAATGCCCACTACATCTCGACACTTTACTATTTTGTTAACTCTTTCAAAAATTCCAAATAGATTAGGGAGGCATGATTTATCCAGTCTGAAGCTGCACATATGACCCACCTGGGTGTTTTATAACCCTCAGTAATGATTTTATCAGCTATTTTTTCTCATCCTGAAGGTAACACTCATTGGTAAGCAATTCCCTAGGTAACTCCGAGCTCATTATTTAAAGATGGGCACTCCTGCGTGTTTGTCCAGACAAACAGGCACCTAATGGAAATTCAGACCAAATAACATAAAACCTATTTTCTCTCTGACATATCCAACCACCATTCTAAAACACCTTGGGGCATGTCAGAGCAAAAAGGAAGCCTTAGTTTGACTAATAAAAGAACACTGTGTACTTTGCCTGTTCTAAAAGAAACATTAAGGTAGATTTAGTTTAGATATAAGGAAAAATTTTCCTGACAGGGCTCTTTAACCCCCCAAATGGGTTTGGTAGTAGGCTGTGAATTCTCCTTTCTGGAAATCTCTTAAAGTAGAATAAGTCTTCATTCTTCAGGCAGGACTCCCTAATGGTCCTTCCGAAGAGGGAAGGATATAATAACCACTGGAAGCCACCTTTCAGTCCTAGTTTGTGATTTTGTTTTTGAATTCACTGTATGTTAGTGGGAATAAAGGAGAACAAACTTGCACAATATCTCCCAGAGCAAACTGAATGATCGCAGCTGTCAGAGTACAAGCAAGTTAAAAAAAAAAATGTATTTAAATTAAAACTGAAGTACCCTCAAGGTGACCCAACTAAATTTGCTGAAAGGATAAGAGGAATTGACAAAACTAATCAACAAAGGTAATCACCTGAATGTACACTAAGTGCTCCAGGTGCAGGGATGCAAAAGGACCCTCTACAGACAAGGGGGGCTCAAATGGGTGGCAATCAGAGGAAAAGAGAAGCATCTGAGAGGGGAGTGGACACAGAGTAGGAAGGAGACGGGACAAGTGGCAGAAGATTGCTCTTTTCTTTCCTGTTTTGATTTCTTGTGGTTCAAGTTTATAATAGGAGTTATAATATGTTTACAGTCTCTGACACCTTCTCTAGGAATGGCTTTATCAGGGTTCTACTCTGGGGTGGCTAAACGGACACTAGAACTCACAGCAGGAACTGGGGCTGAAGGTGATCCTTTCAGAACACAAATCTGACCAGGCCATTTCCTTGAGGAAAACAATGTAATGACTTTCTATTGAGATTTGGAAAAAAGAATCAAATATTAATAGGGTGATCATATATTTTGTCCATATCCAAGCCTACCTACAAAATTCATAGGGCCCCTTATTCAAAAGCAGGGGCAAAGTGGCCTTCAAGGTACTGCAGTATAAAACTTTATCTTTCTTCTACATACTCTCTCTTTACCTGCCAGGATGAGGTTTCGTTTGCTATATGTTTTTCTTCAGATATGGACCATCTCCCCTGGCATCTGCCCTTCTCAGAGGGCTGACATTTGTTCCGCAATTGCCATGCAAACCCTGAGGGACTATAACCTCTGCGCTGGTACCTGGATGGGGATGAGCAAGAGGCCCATGAGTTGTACTGTTCCATGTTCCACCCCAGATGCCACTCTGGGCACTCCACAGACCCTGGTCTTTCCTGTGACTGAGACAGAGGTGGTAGTAGTTAATGGACAAGAACAGGGAAGTGCAGAGCGGGAAGAGGCCTAGTCAGACCCATGGAAACAGGAGGTGGAGAAAAGGAAATATCCAGGAAGATGGTGCTATGTAGGACCCAAGTCTTCTACCCTCTTTCTCCATCAACACACTCCATTGTCCACCAGCTTCATTTCTAAAACATAATCCAAAGACAATTTCATTAAGAATTTCAATACTGTGATACGAAGCATTAAACCACAACCAATTGTAAAGACTCTCTGAGGGTGGAAACTTGTGTGTCTGTACTGGTCACCAGTTTATGAAGAAGTCCCTAAACTTTTCATCCAATCCTTGACAAAATTGAAAGTGGAGCAAGGAGCAGGGAACTAACAGGAATAAGCAGGGACTGTCTCAGGCAAATCAGGATGGTTTGGCTGCTATGGAAAATTGTTCTTTGATTAATTATTTATCTATCTATTCTTTAGTTTGATGACATTTAGATTGGTGACAATGTTTCATTATTGCCAATAGCACTTCAATAAACACTTTTGGACAATTCTGAGCATATTTGAGAATTTCTCTAACAGGATAATTTTCAAATTGAGAGACATAACCAGGGTTATGAAATCAGTTGATTGGCTCGTGAGCAGAGTGGACTGAGGTAGAGTGGAAAGAAATGCAGTGGGATTGGACCGGATGGGGTAGAATGAAACAGAATGGTATGGAATGGAGTGGAATGGAATGGAATGGACGGCGATAGGAGTCTATCAAATTGAAGGAAGTTAAGTGTTTTATTGTGAGATTTTTTTTTCAGTTGTGGGTGTGAGGATGTATGAGTGTGTCCTGATGTACAATGTGAAACGCTTTTTTTCTTTTGTTTTGTTTTACTGTGGATTGTTGTTAAAATTTCTTTTGAAAGCAATTTTACTGTAGTTTATAAGTCAGAGTGGAAATGCTAGGTCATAGGATATTTTTGACTTTTGCAAATATGGAAGATTTCTCTTGAAGGCAGTTGCTGCAATTTTTTTCTGAGTTATGTGAAATTTCTTGATTTTTGTGCCTGCAATCCAGCAATTAGCATTATCAGATATTTTTGATGAACTTAACAGATAGAACATATCACCTCATTTAAATATGCATTTTTCTTACGAATAAACAACCTAACAAACACATATTGGCCATAAGAGTTGTCTGGTTTCTAAAAATTGCCTAGTGATATCCCTTGCCAATTTTTCTCTTGAATTCTCTGTGAATCATTTTTCAAATCTGTAAGTCCCATAAAATATATTTCATATGTTTATATATACATATATTTTTAAAGAAACATTTATGAAAATTGTCCACATTTCTAAATGGTTCTTCAAAAAGTAAATATATTATCTAAAGAGAGGTCTAGGAATATATACCCAGTTATCCATCAAGTTGATCATTCTGTTCACATACCTGTTTTCTTAATGATATATCACCTAATTTATATCTCAATTAAGAAAGAGCTGTGCTCCTAATTCACCATTAGGATTATGAATGTTAAAGTTTTTCCTTTATAATTTTGTCAAATATCTTTTCATTAAATTTAAATGTTTAGGCACATACAATATAAGAATTTTTATCAGTTCATAGCATTTCTTGTTTCTATTATTAAGTAACTCTCTCTTTTATTAATAATCATGTGTAATTTAACAGTCATTTGAGTCTGATATATGTTTCTACACCATATTTTTGGTTATACTTCTACATACCTTGGTATTATAAACGTTTCTTTTTTTTTTTTTTTTTACATTTTATGCAATTCTTGTACATGCAGCTAGTTTGATTATAGGTTTTTGTCCATTCAATCATAAAATTCCTGTTTTTTAGATAGTCATTTCTATTTTTATGATTCTCGACATATTTTGAATTATTTCTGCCATCTTCATTTTGTGTTTTCTCTGTTTTATTATTTTTTTCACTATTTCTCCCTTCTTTGTTTGCCTTCTAGCTAGGCAAGTCAAAATTCTTTAATGCCCTACTATTTTTCTTCTATTTGATTATGATATTTTAGAGTGATTATTTCATAATTACCTTTAAATTTTACTAGTTCTACTTAGCATGATACAAGCTAAACAAATCAGTCATTGTCATTTTTCTAATCAATAAAAAGGCTCCATTTCTTAGGTTATTTATTTCTACCTTCCTTTGTACTTTTCCAAACTAGTGATTATGATTAATAGTTTTTACAGTAAGAGTCTAAGATGGAGAGAAAATTCTAGCCTTTGTTTTCTTGCAAATGTCTTTTATTTTATTCTCAAATTTGAGGACTTCATTATAGAATCCTAGGGTGACAGTTAATTTACTGCAGTGGTCTTTTGACATTTATTATTGCTGATGAGAAGTCTATCAGTCTGACATTCTTTGGTGGTTAACTATTTTTTGTCTCTAGTAGTTTTTAGCATAGTCTGTACATGGTTTCTGGTATTTTAGCAAAATATATCTGAATTTTTATTTCTTATTACTTTTCCTTATGTTTTGATGTGTTTCTTCAAAGTGAAGATGTATCATTTTCAGTGCTGAAATATTGTTAGCCATATCTTGTGGCTTAGTCTGCTTCTTGTTGCTATAACTGGGTATTTAAAAAGAAAAGAATTTATTTCTTACTTGTTCTGAAGACCGGAAAGTTTTATTAATTACATGTTCAAATATGTGTATGTTCCTCTACATTTTAATTTCCATGAAGTTATTTATATACATAGATAATTTTTTCCAAAGTTCTGGTTGTTCATTTTACAAAACAACTTAGTTCTCCTATGATTTTATTTTGTCAAAAAATATTGTCAGTCATGTTAAATATACCTAATTTATAATTCTTCAAATTATTCCTGGGAGGAGTTATTTCAATTTCTTGAGCTTTTAATCCTTTTTGTTATTTATTGTCGGTAATGATTAATTCAGGTTTATGGGCCCCGATACTTGTACAATTCTTACGGCTTTAATCACTACAGCTTTCCTTTGTTCCTTTGTACATTCTGGAAATTTCTTTTTTCCCTTTGAGTTTGGTAGTACAGTTCAAATCATTTTCTGTCAATACTCAAGCATTCACGAATTTTTTGGGTCAGGGTTCCACCACGTTGCTAGAGCACTTTTCCTCTTCTCTACTGGACACCTTTCTGTATCTTAAAATTCACTGTGCCTCAGCCACACTGACCTGCAGTTTATTTAATCCACCCTATCTCCCCCTGGCTCCCGATCTCAGTCATTGCCCTTGCAGGGAATACTTTATTAACTTCTAATTGTCCTATTAATCTGATTCAAATGTCACTTCTCAGGAAGGTTACTGACCCAAACCAGTTCTCTTGGTCCCACATGCCCTTTTGCCATGCACATTTCCTGCCACATGCTTGTCATGGTTTACAGTGATACATGCCAGCGGTTGATTACTATCTGTCATTCCCTCTGAAATGCATGGTATGATGTACTATGGAGTAGAGCCCTGAATGAGATCTTTTCTGTGGTGAGGGTCAGGGGTGGGCATTGTTGGCTAGGACTCATG
The DNA here is from genome assembly GCF_902686455.1 of Sciurus vulgaris. Lineage (NCBI taxonomy): Eukaryota > Metazoa > Chordata > Mammalia > Rodentia > Sciuridae > Sciurus > Sciurus vulgaris. The sequence continues at coordinate 70,655,312 of NC_136461.1, forward strand.
GCTGAGAAGATAAGCACCCAGTATGCTAAGCTGGAGGCTTTTCCAGAGCAAACTTGGCCCAGCAAATAGGCATATATAATGCACCACAATTTTAAAAGTCTACTATAATTTTAGTTTTGTAATATGTATGGATGGTTGCACTAATCAACATCTTTCACCACTAAATAACTCTTCAGGGTTTAGCAATGACTGGAAATTTCTGGAAATTTCTTTCTTCCCTTTGAGTTTGGTAGTACAGTTCTATTTGCATTATCTCATTTTATCTTTATAAGCAATCTCAGAGTTCAGAATTCTTAAATCTGTTTCTTGTTACTCAGAATTTTGAAGAATGCAACCTATAAAATGTGAATTTCTAGATGGTGAAATTACTGTATTTGAAGTGTATAGACTTTATTATTATTCATACCCCTGCTCATGTGACTTTGTTGAAAGAAAGAGGTATATGGAATATATCTCTATATGTAATATACCACTGTCACAACCGAAAGAGCCAGAAAACACCCCTTTTTGTGAAGATGAAGCCTGGCATGATTCCTTTATTAAAGAGGTTCTGTATTTATTTGTTTGTTGAAAAATGTATTCACTTATGGTGGAGGCTGGGTTCAGATGGTTTGTATGATTGTTCACTGTTATCTAAATAGTTCACAAACTAGTAAATGTATAAGCAACCCACTAAAATGAACTTCTATTATTAGCATCCTTTCATAAGAGAAAAGGTATTTTGACCATCATCAGAAAGAAAAAGGAAAAAAAAAAAAAAAAAAGCAGAATCTCAGAATTAAACAGACATTTAATTTGAATAAAAGATCTTCCAAAATTTTTATTTCATTTTCTTATTTCTCCACAGCCTGGTGAACACTTCATTAAGAACTAATATTTAGGAACTACTAGTATAGAAAAAGAAATTGAACCCCATGTGGCTCAGACAAAGGATCTTAAAGGTTAAATGTTAAGAGCCATTCCTATTGAAGATCAATCAGAAAAGATGAATCATTTCTGGTTTTATAATGGGATTTTATTTGCACAGAGCTTTTCAGGGATGCACTATGCAAAGAGAGGTGCAGCTGTCTCTTTTTCATGTGCATCCCTATTGGCAATGGAGGAGCAGAGATACGTAGATACCAATTACCTTAGTCTACAATAGCAAATGATGTGCCCTTCTTAATTCCATCTCAGAAAATCTCTCTCCGAGTGCCGCGCTCTTCCCTCGCCTAACCCATCTCTGAATTCTAGATGTACAATGTGGAGTGCCACCCAGTGCTTTTTAATGCTTTCTTCACAGCCAGCTATTTTCGGTTTCATTCTTCACGTTTGTTTTAGCTCTCAGACATGTCAACATGTTCCCTTTAGCACTACATATCATAATAGATCTCTCTGAAAGTGACAAAAAAAATGCTCATAAAAAATTCCCATGCAAAATTATAATGCCACACTTTAAAATAAATGCTGTCTTGACTGGTTCACATATTTTCAAAAATATTCTAAAATAATTATCTTCATGCCCCAATTTCTTCATTTGGCTCCCAAGCGCTTTGTTCTCTGACCTTGTTGTGAGTAAAACGACTGCTTCACATATGCTCCATTCTTCTTCGAGACGAGAGAGCATCGTTTCTTTTTGAGCATCATAGTGATACATGGATTGCTGTTAGGGAGGGCAGCCCATTCTCCCAGGGCTCAAACTTTCCCCAGTACCTCAGAAAGTGACATTCATTTTTACAGGTCATAAGAGTAGCTTTTACCTCATAACATTGTATGGGTTCAGTGCATCTGAATAACACAAGTCTAAGAGGAAGAAAATGGAATGCAAAATGTTATCAGTGCCATTCATTCTCAGCACAGCAAATACTGTGCAGGAACAGGGGTGATGTGGAAGCCATAAAGAAGGCAGTCCGCAGGGAGAGATAGCCTACAGCAGAAAACTACTAGTTGTGTGGGGCAAAACACCACTGTGTGGTGCAGCATTTGAAGAGGAAAACTAATTTGGCTGGCATTTTTCATCCAAAATTTTTGTTATGGCCTTTTTTTTTTTTTTTTTTTTTCCTCTCTCTCTTTTTTTTTCTTCTCGGTCCTACACTTGCTTAGTTTTCTAAGAATACCTTTTGATAGACCCTTTGGAAATAATCTAAACTAAGAAATAATGTAATGTTATTTCTTTGAAAGAAAGCATCTCTGTTTTCAAATGTCTAACACTTCTGTACTTTAATGTATTGACTAAGAGATTTGCATTGATGAATGAATTAGCTCCATAATAATCTCCTGGAGATAACAACTCCATAGTCACAAATTATAGGACCCTGATGTATGTATGTGTATGCGTACGTCAACACATATGCAAATATATTAAATGCATACACATAGATTGACATTAAAATATGTATGTATATTACTTGTGTACATAAACCTTTATTCTTCTTAGCTTGAAATTTTTCTATAAAATATGCCTAATCTGTACCTTTAGGCTCAAGTAAAATTTACCAAGGGCCATCTGGTTTACTTCTTCATTCTCTAAGAGTATGTGTCTCTATTTGTATTATTTACTACATTTAATGTTTATGGTACTTTTTTTTTAATACCTGTGGAGAAAAACTTTAAAATGAATTTTTTTGTTTTTTTCTAGTCTTAATAAATAGTACTTGGCTTTATATAGATATTTTATATATACATATAGATATCCTGATATTTATATATAAAATTAAGAAATTCACTTTGCAGAAAATGTAGTTATTCATGAAAATGTTGGGACCCTCTACTCCAGGATCCTAATATTCCAAATAACATGAATAAACCTATTTCATGTTAGGCCCATCAATCTGAGGGTAAATTAAGCATGAAGGTTACCTAGAGTTATGCTGGTAACTGTTCTTCCCTGATAGCTCACTGGAGAAATAATTTAGATGATATTATTTCAGATTATCTCTTATAACTGAACATCAGAGAGTTGGTAATGTTTGGTAAGGAGCAGAAGAAGTCTAACTTTTGGTTGTTTAATTAAGGTTATTCGAGCACTGATTTATCTTTTTAGAAAATATTTATAAGATCCTTCTCTCAAAAAATTCCATATCTAGCAGGGGACCCAGCAAAATCAATAGACATCTATGTCAGCGTAGTCAAGGCAAACTTCTGAAATTAAGGTGCGCTTAATCTCTTGGTGTATATAGGGAGGACATACAGCATTCTGTCCCAGTCTATGAAGAGAGTAGGAGTAAATCAGAAGAAAGTTAGTTGCCTACATTCATTAGAGTTACATTCATTAGGCAACTGCCTCACACAGTAGTACTCATGTTTTTGTTTTCTAATAAGGAAATTGAACCTTGGGAAAGAGCCATGGCTACAATGAAGTAGAAGCAGAATTTGAGTTCAGGTCTGAGTCACTCCCAGATTCATACTATTGCCTTCTTTCTGTTGACTCTCCTTATGCCAAACTCTATTTATAGGCAATACTTAATGCCATGATTAGTGCACTGAACTATATAACTATATGCGGTTCTTGAATATTCTGTACTGCACTATTACTGTGCTCAACAGCTATTACGGATACATATGTATGCTATGCAAGTTGTAAAAGAAATAATAAAGAAATAAATTTACAAGGTGCATGCTGTACTTTGATGATACCAATTTGTTTTCTTTCCCAAATGCTGCTAATGTCACTGTCATCTCTACTGCCAGAGGCATTTTTGTATAACCTGTCTGCTGCTATGCTCATTTAGAAAAGGAAACCTATCAGTACAACAGGACAGGAATTTCTTCCCCCTCCCTTTCCGCTATGAGCTTCATTTCAAAGGCTGTTTGTTTTGTCCTAATTGTAATTGAATGAGTCTTTGTCATCCATCAGTGTCTGCATTTCACAATCCGAAGATGATATCTCACATTCATCTTGGGCAGAGTAATGGCACCAAATGACACACATAATAACACTGCTTAAAGCTAAGTTGGTTCACTCAAGGAGGGGCTGGCACCCAAAGAAATCACCTGTCTGGCCTTTGTCTCACAAGTGCTTCCACGAATGCAGGGTTCTTACCTTCTTAGTCTCATACATGCCAGCTGAAGGAAATAAACCACCTACTGTGGATACATGTGGCTCACACGACATACATTACCAAAAGGTGACTGAAAACATCAAGCTTTGTATTGCAAATGGCAACAAGACAAGACGTGCTGCCTCCCCAGAATGTATTAACCCCTGATGTAGAAGATTAGGGTACCTAAACCAAGATCATGAGTATATTCAAGATTAATTCTATGCAATTTTAAAAAATGGGGAAATTTTCAGAGAAGGAAGCAAATAGCACTTGGAGATGGTCCATATATGCCATGCAATTTAAATTATATATTGTCTTATTGAGTCCTCAAAACTCTAAAAGAAAAGTATATTTGGCCCATTTTATCACTCAGAAGTTCAAAAAATTGGCCGAAATCACATGTTGTGGAAGATCTGTGACTCCCACGACATGTGTCATTCCATCTGCTTCATGCATACAGCAGCCAGGCAGTTTTCAGTGGACAGAAAACTTGTCCTCAAGGAGTCCCTCCATCACCTCCACTTTCGTCATGCACACAGCCCTAAAGTACTTTTCCTGCCACTTGATCATTTCAACCTGTACTAACTTAACAGCCTGTGGTTCCTGTTTATAGGACTGTTCAATTTGGAAAATCCAATCACGTGTCCCTGATGGTGGAGATTATGTGAGGATCTAGTATTTTCCATGTGCTCAACAGAGAAGATGATCTCCAACTTCTATTCTCAGATTGTTGACAAATACAAAGAAGAGACTTCAACCAAACTCCTGGTCCTTACTCTTGGTCTCTGTCCTGAGCCTGCTCCTCTCCCTCAGTGGACAGCGCTGGAAGATGGAGAAGCTGCTAGAGATTTTATTCTGCCCTCTTGAGGCTGAGCTCTCAGCCAGCTCCCTTTCACACCCTGGTGCTCCTTTGATTTTTGAGGATACACATAACCATGCAAGCAGGATGCACCCCAGTCCTCAGGTCTGACCACTCTAATAGAAAATTAGCAAAAATGATGCTGGGTATAGTGGCACATGCCTGTAATCCCAGTGACTTGGGAAGCTGAAGCAGGAGGATTACAAGTTCAAGGTCAGCCTCAGCAATTTAGCCAAACCCTAAACAACTTAGCAAGATTCTTTTTCAAAATAAAAAGAGCTGGGAATGTGGCTTAGTGGTTAAGCGCCCTGGAATTCAACCCCTAGTCTCCCCCTCCCCCCCCCAAAAAAAAAGTAGAAGAGAAACTCCAGGAAGTAATTCACATTTCTGGATCTGTAAAAATGAAAAACAATTCTGTCTTTTGAAAGGGATATATGAAAAGTCAAATGCAAAGATACAGCTGCAGGAAGATGTGTTAGTTTATAGTGGTTGCTGTTAGTGTTGGAGGAAGTACTAGTTTCACCTGATCCCAATCTCCTTGTCTCTTTTTTCTGTCTTCAACTTTCTAAGAGAAGGAATGCAATTACAAAATACACTTTTTAAAATGCTGGTTTCGGTGCAGGCTGTCTGGGCTGTCCCTTCCAGCCTACAGTCCTGCCAAGATGATGCACTTATTTATTTTCACTGCTGTAATCTTAGCCTTCCCTGTTTTCTTGTCTGTCTGAAATTTACTGATCTCTTTTTCAATGACTCTTTATTTTTAAAAATGACTGTCTCCCTCCTCTTGAATTTAAACAAGTTATTTCTTCATCTGAAATCCTGCCTTTCTTTCTTCTCACCTTACAGAGCTGTGGGTCTGGGTGGAAGTGCCCCCAAATGCTAAAAGCACTGGGACTATGACCAGGAGACCTTCATAACCATGAGAGTTGACAGGATCACTGTGATCATCACCACCAACCTGTTGTTGATCAGTACATTATTTGCACTCATCTGTCATTGTATCCTTATCAGGAGCTATGGGGGACCTGTCATCACTGATCATGGTTGTAATGGAGATTACTGCTGCACAGGTTAAATATCAATGTTTGGCTCCTTAACACAAGCACTCTCAGTAGGCTGCATTAGTTTAATACATAAGATTTATTTTTTTCTGCACCATATTTCTTTTCTTTATGATATGGGGTAAAACAGAAACAATGAAGCCCAAGGAGTGTGGTTATGGTTTCTTCTTAAATGCCTCAAGAGCTCAAGAAAACTTTCCTGGGAAAATTACTATGCATCTGGCATTTTGCCAAGATATAAGGACCCAGAAATGAAAGACATCTCCCAGGCTCATGGGAGAAAGGTAAAATTGAAAAGATGCCATCATAATATTCTGTTCTGATGTCATATTAGTTCATTTCAAAGTGTAATAGTTATACAAAGATTGAGAGGTCAGGGACAGCCTAAAGAACTATATCTTTAATAATAAAAACATGATGTATATGAACTGGCACTAAAGTATAGGAATATACGATATTGAAGAATCAGCAGCAAAGATTCTGGAATGGATTCTCTGGACAGAAAAGGAAAATAAATAGCGTATTGGAAACAATCAAAATACAAGGCAATGCCTTCTACCCTGAGGAATAGATGTATGTTTAGAAACATGTAGTTACAGGGCAAGATAGCAGTTTAAGTAGACAGATACCACTGCTTGTGTAAATTGTGGTTTCCTAGAAGTCAGAGAAAAGAGAATGTACCTGCCTGCTCAGATTGGTGAGGTGTTCTGCTTGTCTCTAGATGTGTACTGGCCCGAATAGACTTTGAGATAAATATTGCCCATCAGGGGTTTAGAACAGGGTGTTAGAGTGATGTTCAATTGGGCCATTATGTTATCTGTTTGAGTATGGAGGCAAGAGTGTTCACGTGGGGATGACTGATGTGAACATAGTAGAAATTTGGGTTATGGTTAAAGTGTGAGACCCTGAGAAAGTCAGAAGAAAAGAAGGTGGAGAAGGCAGGTGAGGGAAGCCTCCTTTGGGCAATGCAATGTGCTATAAAACATTTCATGTGCTGTGATGTGAGGAGTGTGGTTTGAGAATAGTCATGCCAATCCAGGTAACTCAAAATTAAATAGTGTCATATGGCGAGAAGCCCAGGAGAGGTCAGTGCTCAGTATTTTAGCCGTGGCTTCTATCTATAATCCCCATGCCCAGAATTACTAATCAGGAATACCCCTCATTCCCACATGTCTGAATTTGAACTGGGGATCCTTCTCAGCCATTCGTTAACAATCCATTGAAATTGATATAAGAGAGAAACTCTCATTGCTGTCTCTCTGACTGGGGTGCAGTTCACTGGAACTGGAATGAGAGATGAACCCCTTTGCTGTATCTGACTTAAGGTGCTGTCTATGAGGTAGTAAATATTTTTTTTCATTCCCTATTCCATTTTCTTTTGCAGTCATTTTTGTGACAAAAGATTATTGTCCAAACTTTCTTTTCCACTGATGCTTAAGTTTTTACCTCTGAAGCCAACCAATATTGTAATATGGGAGTTGGTGGGTACCCACTCATCTTTGGCAGGATTATTTGAGGAATTTATACAGCTTATTTCTCTAAATGGATAGTGAGCTTCACAAAGAAACTCCCATTTATTTTACATTCTCCTCAGTGGCTGGTCCCATTTGGAGTACACAGCAGGTACATAATAAATACTTGTTGACTTAGTCGAATTTCAAGCCTTTCATATAAGCCATTATGATTTAGCTGAAGAATGTTATAGCCTTTAGAAGGGCTAATTAGAGCCAATAATTTGACTGACCTGTGCTGGTTCTGAAGTACTTAGTGGTAATAATACTGTTTTTGCAAGATGGATATTTTACTGTTGAGCCTGTCTGGTTTGAGAGGCTCACTGTTTTATGGTCTGTATGTGGTGATCATTTGGATGTAATGATCAAATGGGGGTTGCCCAAATTGATCGTTATAACAGGATTCCACTGTAATTACATTTCCATAAATGATACTCAAATTCACTAGGGAAATCAACAACCCCTTGGTGTGCCTACTTCCAGCACTGATTACAAGTTCAGGTTCTATAGCACTTTCTAAACAAAAGGTAATTAAAATTTTATAACCCATAGTTAAGCCAAAATGAAAAGGCATTTTTTTTTGTTCTAGATTCAGAAGTACTGCTCTTTGTAGACAACATCAGAAGACAACTCAATGTAGAAGAGGCAGATATTTAGATCTTATACATGCATATTAGTGAGACAAAAGATTTAAGTGGATTGGAGCCAGAATTATGGGTTTAAATCTCAGCTCCATTATTTCTGTATCTACTTGGTTAAGTTATTTAATCTTCTGAGCCTCAGTTTCCTAATCTTTAAAATAGAAATAATATAGAATCTGCCTCATTAAGCATTTCACCTAACTAAATGCCCCACTGTATAGTCCTCAACACAGTGCTGGTTGGGCATGTTAGTAAGTACTCAATATGCTTTAACTATTATTATTGTCATTTTGGGTTTGTTTTGTTTTTAAAAATCCAGCCAACATTTTCCCTGATAACACCATAAAAAACACTATATTTATTTCATCTGCCTGAGACTGAGATGAATGTTTCCAACTCCACATATATAACATTACCTGGTATTCTTAGTTTGTCGTTTCTTCTGTTCTAGAATTCTCTGGGTTAACCTCCATGTTTCAGATGTATTTGATCATGTTCATTTCCAGACAGTCGCTTGTCTACCTTATCAGATTAATTAGACTATTCCATCAACTTCGCATTCTTGATATGTTAAAGTACCCATTACTCTAAGTGTAATAAAGGTCATGGGATGATTCTAGTGCACATTTCCACAATGAATTACCCCCCCACCCACACACACACACATACACACACAAATGGGAGAGAGGAAGGTTTCAACCCAATCTAAATGCCATTATGCCATCAAAATAACATTTAAAAAAAAATCTTGTTTTAAGCTTTTGAGCCCTTTTTGAACATGCAAGAAGTAGTTGTAAAACATTGCAATTTACTCTAGAAATTACCCTGTTCAGAAGAAATTCAGCCAACAAAAATCATCTGCGCTACATTGAAAGATACTAGGGGTAAATATTATATTTGTCATTCTTTGCCACCCATGTAGCCTGTACCCCAGAGGGCATCTTCAAGGTTTCCTGATGAGCCATGTTAGGAAATTTAAGTATCTGTGAAGCCTCTTATACAAATACAAATAAGATGGACTTTCCTATATTCTACCTTTGTGTTTTTAAAAAGTGTATTCAATGTGTTGATTTTATATCCTGCAACTTTACTGAATTTGTTTATGCTAACAGTGTTTCAGTTGTGTCTTTAGTTTTTTCTATACAGAAAATCAAGTTGTTTGCAAACAGGGATAATTAAAAAGAACTTGCCCAGTAGTAATGTGAGTTAGAAAAGTAAAAGCCTTTACCGAGAAACAACTCTGGGTCTATTTGCTTGTCTTGAAATGTTATTTTGGTTTCACAGTAAGAGAAAATTAAAAGACTGATCATGGTAAAGCAATGCTATCTCAAACTATAGGAAACCATGTTGAGTTGCACTATCTGAACATACCTTGATTGGTTTGGTTTGGTTAAGACCGAGTACCTGCATAGGCAGGCATTTTGCATAGGGGAAAGTATTCTAATATAGTATTGCTGTAGTTTCCTTTTTATTATGTACCTTTCCTTCTGAGTTCTATTCTTTCAGGTTTGTTTCTAACCTTCCTGAGATTTTTATTTTTATTTTTGACTTCATGATAATCTGTATTTTTGTTGCTCTTCCTAGTAATTCTTTCAGTTTATACTTATTTACTGGTATAAAACAAATAATATTTCTAAAGATTAGCATAGTTTTTTTAATGATTCCTACATTTAAAAAAAATAATTAGAATCTATAAGGACTGAACCATAAACCAAATCTCTATTCTGACATGAGTCAATCATTCAACTGTACTGAGTGCTTTGTATGTCCCAGGCTCTGTGCTAAGGATTGGAATTGCAGGAGTTCAAGCAGAAAGTATTCATGAAAAAGGGGCAGGGAGGAATATTAAGAGTTGAAATGTGCATGTTTCTTTATCACATTTTTATGCATTAATTGTTATATGTTCCAGCTTATAATTACTTGATTGCTACAGAACAAACATCAGTCAATATAAACATTAGATTTGTTCTTTGGGGTCCAGTGTAAGTCACGATTAGTTAGTTGTCCCTCTTGGCAGAGTATTTATGTCAATAAAATGAATATGTAAGGAACAAATAAAGATAATAAAAAAGAATAACAAATATGGAAGGTATTTGGATTTAGAACACATAAAGAAGATCTGACGGTTGCAATAAGGACAAAAATAGAGAAATGGAAGCAGCCCAGTAACTTGCATACAAATTTTATACCAGGAAGCTAAAGAAGCATTCCCTAAAACTTTTATGCTCAGAAAAGCATGATGAGTTTCTCTTACAGAGAAGTTGCAAAACAACATGGCAAGTTTGAGGAGAGATAACAGGGTAGATGTATTAGCATAATAGGTTGTGATAGCAAAATATTGGGTGGTTTAAACAGCAGATAGTGATACTCCGACAGTTTCTGGAGGCCAAAAGTCTGAGGCAGAATGGCAACATAGTCTGTTTCTGGTGAGGGCTTTCTTTCTAGCCTATGAATAGGCTGCTTATGAATAGGCAGTCATCTCCCATGAGGTGGGTGGAAAAAGTGAAAGTGCACTCTGGTGTCTCTTCCTCTTCCTAAGAGAATACTGAGCTCATCATCAGGACTCTGCCTTTGTGATCTCATCTAAGATCTAAACCTAATCATCTCCAAAAGTCCCCTGTCACCAAATATAATCACTTTGGGGGTTAAGATTTCTGCATATGAATTTTGGAGGAAGGAGGAAATTGTCGTTTAGAGTAATGGAAGAGCGAGTTGAAGAAATAATCACAAATGCAAAACAAATTTATAAAGAATGGAAAATATGAGCCAAATAATATGAGGTACGGAAGAGAGAGCTGGGATATCTAATTTATGAATAATATAATTACTAGAGGACAAAATAAAACAGATGAGAAATATTGAACAAAGAAGAGAATAGCAGTTCAGTGAACTGAAGAAAAAATAAAATTTCAATAAGGGTCATTGAGTTTCAGGCCTAATTAACAAAATGCACATACTTATTGTATATTACGATAAGGATTTGTAAACTTAAAAGTTGACAAAAAAAAAGTAAAATGTCTTCTAACTTCAAGAGTTCAACAGAAATAGAAGTTAATGAAATATTTTCAAAATATTAAGAGAAAATACTATTTTACATGTAATTATGAATATAAAAATAATGTCTTTTATGAATATAATTAAGAATATATTCAGAGAAACAAAAAATGATGTTTACAACCAAAAGAAGTTTCTAGGAAGAAAATTCCAAAGGAAGGAAGACAATGAAACCAGAAGGAAAGTGTGACCAAGTGTTGTTCACCACCCTACATACATAGAAAGGTGACCGCAGTCAGAGGGAGCCCAGGCCATGCATTCTAATAATGAGTGGTGAGAGGGAACATGTGGGCTGGTGGCACATGGAACTCCAGGGAAACATCACAGTAAGGTGGGGTCTTCATTAGCCTGGGTTCCTCACTGTGAAGAGAAGCAGCCCCACTCACCCTCATTGACATGTGGTATGAGTAATAAATATATAATTTTTTAGACTTCCAGTTAATTTGTTATCTCAGCATAATGTGCTGGTCCTGGTGACACAAAAAGCCCAAGATTAAGAAGCTGATGAGCAAAGATATTATTAAATATGTTGAGAAATCTAAACAAACATTATCTGTAATTCTGTGTTTAAAAATTCCTTAATTTATGTGGTTCAAAAAATTCCGAACTGAGGTAGTGTTGTAGCTAATCAGCAAAACCCATTGTGTCTCCTGCCTGACACCTAGTGAGACTGCGCTCCTCAGCTTCTCTTGCAGTCATCAGTGGCCATGTGAATAAGAAGCTCCCCTTGATTTTTTTCCCTTGTGGCTATGAAAATTGAGATAACCTATAGGATGACCTACAGAGCCCACATTTTTAAAATGGAGGAGCTACAAGTTCGAAGGAGCCTGAATTCTTCACTGTTTGAAGTGACTACCAATATCTTCTGTAGACTTCCAGATGAGTAGGACAGAAACTTTTATGATGTTAATTCACTTATGTGTGCGCGTGTATGTGTGGGTTAGCTTTATTGAATGAAGACAACTAACAAATATCTAATCATCATAATATGTTTAGGTCATTTATAAACTTAAGCATGTTTCAGTCGATGAAGAAATTATCAATGATAAAAAGAAAAAGATGTCACAAAAAAAATTTCCTCTGATCAAAGTAAAGCAGAAATCAATAATAAGATGGGTTAAGATAATGAATCTGTTAAGAAAGAATTCAGATTTATAAATAACTCAGGTTAGAAAATATTATTTTCTAATATTATTTAAAAAATAATATTTAAATAATATTTCTAATTAATGAATTTAAATATTATTTAAATAATATTATTTAAAATCTGAAACACAAGTCTGAAACATGAAATTGCAATGTGTCAAAATTTGTGCTATAGAAAAATTTATAGTTTTAAACGATCATATTCAAAAAGAAGACACACTGAACATTAAAGATCTAAACTTAACAGGTTAGAAAATGAAGAGGAGAATGAACCCCAAAATAGTAGAAGATGGGCTGGGGTAGCGACTCAGTGGTAGAGCGCTTGCCTAGTGTGTGAGACACTGGGTTTGATTCTCAGCACCACGTATAAATAAATTAATGTCCATTGACAACTAAAGAAACTCAGAATATTGGAAAAAGCTTTTTAAAAACACAAAATAGTAGAAGAAAAAAAATAATAGCATAGAAAGAAATTGAAATAGAAAACAAGTTTTATAGAAGCAGAATTAATGATTATAGAGTTAGAATTAATGATGATGGTGGTAGTGCTGATATCAACAACACATAATACTTGCTATGTATCATGTAATCCCTAATTTAAATGTTTTAGGTATGTTAATTTGTTTAATTCTTAAAACAACCTTGTGGGATTGATACTATTATTATTTTCACTTTTATAGAAAAAGAAACATGCACAGAGAAGTTTAACAACAGGATCCAAAGGTAATTTTTAAATAAAACTAATAGACAAATTTTGGTGAAATAAATCGAGAGAAAATGATAGAAGACACAAGCAAATGAAAATTAGAATTAAAAATGTGTTAGAATTATAGAAGATCCCCCTGCTCCCCACCAGCAATTCTAAAGACACTGAGTAAAAAAGCCAGCAGAAACAGCACTGAAGAAAGATTTAACTCTGGTATTGGCTCCAACTTCAAACTCAGCATTTTGGAAGCAGAATAGTCTCATGCCTTCTTCAGCAGTGCATCTGCCATCCTGGAATTATATATGATCTATGTTTAGGAGATTACATAGTTCCTGCAAAAAATAATCACTGTAACTATGTTAATAGGAATAAGATCCATCACTTGAATTCATTGCTAACATCCACTGTTCACCTTCAAATACAGGCAAGCATTTTATATATGAGTTAAAGAAATTTTGCATTTTACATGAAAAATTACATCAGTCAACTGAAGTATGAATTTTTATCACTGAAAGAATAAAATGCTATATTAATTAGTGATGCTTGTGAGAAGTTTTATCTACAAAACGATGTTCAAGAACTAGTTTTGTGGGGAAACAGTAACCAAGAGGACTTTAAAGATAAAGTATGGTGATCAGATAACTTTGGCATAACATTATAAAGAAAATTTTTTCTCTTTGGAGCTCTCAACTCTTTGTATTATTTATATAATAATATAAAATTGAATAATAAAGAGTATGATATGATTAGTATGTGAATATTATATGAGAATATTATATGATACATCTAGTCTGGGGAGAATTATTTGGTGCACTTGCTGTGGCAGACATACAGGTACTAAATCCATGCTAGGTGAATCATATCCTTGTATAATCTCCTCCCCTTGAGAGCCCTGGAACCTGTATCTTGCTTTTGTACAAAAGAAGTTGACAAATGGGAGGAGATGTTACCCCTTGATAATGTTGTTATGTGCCAAAGGTGAGGGTATGTCATTTCCTTGACTGCATTATAAGGCTGTTTTAACACACTGGACAATCTCCTGCTGGCTTAGGGAGGCAGATCTCAATATTGAGGGGAAGACATGGCAGGGAGCTGCTGTGGTCTCTTGAGGGTGAGACTTCAAGGAACTAAGTTTAGCCAACAACCAAGGAACTTATTGACCCTACATAAGCTATACTACAATGTGTAGATTTGGGTTTTGATGTTGGCCTAATGTATCATGAATTCTTAGCTGTGTGACGTAGTAGCCGTATGACTTACAGTACATTTTTATAAGTCTTCAGAGAATTAGTTTCTGCAATGGGAGAACAAGAACAATGTCAGTAGTAGCATTACAGTGTTCTTCTGAGGACTGGAGGTAAGGTATGTAAAATGTTAGTCACATAATGCAGTCTCTATTACAGTTACTCTAAGAGGTAGTGAATGCAGGTTATAGACATCTCCTAACCCTCTGCCTTTGATCTGGTAGTTAGCCCTATAGCATTGTGGGAAGGACTAAAGAAGAGAACAGAAAAACTTGTCCTTAGCTGGTATATAGCAAGTGCTCATTGAGAGGTGGCTATTGAAATAAAATGCTGAGATGGTAATGCTAACCATCCTCATTTGATTATTCTTCATAACATAGTTACTAAAATAAAACACTATTCCACAAATCTGTAAAATTCTCTGAAGACTTATAAAAATGTACTGTAAGTCATACGGCTAAGCAAAAAGAAAAAAAAAAACAAAATTAAATACAACAAATATTAAAGCCATGTCTTCTCTCAAATGTATGTATGTCTGTATACACATATATACAGAAAGAGAAAAAATATCGAAATGAGCTAATCTAATAAATTTTTCTTAACATTCAAGCTGTCAAAAAATTAGGATCTGTGATTAGTTCTAAAACCACTTTTTATTCAGAACAAAAACATTCCTCAAGATGTCCCAGAGACCAGTCTATTTTTCTTATATACACTATCATTACCATTTCTCTTACAGAAAATGAAACCATCATTTCCGGAAAGGAAATGGATGCAAATCCACATCTTCCACCCTACTCATCACATCTTACAGCTTTCTGCAATTCCGTCTTTCACTCTTTACTCTCAGGATTCAGATACAGCCATTGTGTAATTATATGTTTTTCAAGAGAAATTGATGAGAATGTGAATGCTCTGAAACAGTATCTTGTTTCCTTAGATAAAGCACAACAATATTTTCTGTTTCTACAGATGGCTTGAAAAGCTGGGGCAATCAGTCGCAATCACTCCTCACTCAGAAAGAATGCACAGCCCTGTTGCCCAGAGGGCGCGGGTTCTCATCTGTGACCTTAAGCGGCGAACATGCAGCGAAACTCTAAGATTGTCCATGTAGATGAGCTTAATAGTTCTGTTTTACCTGTGAAGAGCACTTGGCAGATTCAGAGTACTTTTACAAAAACTGTCTCCTCTGACCCTCTCAGGCATGGAAGGTATTATTATCCCTGTGTTATAGAAATAAAAAAATATGCATATGCAGAAGTAGGTGCCTTTCTCAAACCCACTTTATAAGTAAGTGGCAGGGCCATGCCTGGCATCCTGGCATCTTTTTTCCTTAATGGTGTTTTTTAAAACTCATAATGGATGTAGCTTCAGACAATTATGACCTTGAGCTTTTAGGATTTGATGAGACTTGGTTTCGAGTTTTAGCTCTTCCTTTTGCTAGCTATACAGCTACAGGCAGATTATTTAAACTCTTTACAATTTCATTTTCTCATTTGTAAAACAGGGCTAGTAATTGGGCATTTAGAATTATGAAAAGATTAAATGAGATAATATTTGCAAAACACTCAACACTTAATAAAATCTCACTGTTGGCTCTAATAATTGTCATAAGAAAAATGTATTCTGCTATCTTTTATGAATAATTTTCCACCTATATAGGAAATATTCAGTATATGATACCAATTTCTGTTGAATAGAGATGGTTCTAGGAATAAAAAAAATCTTGACTATTTGTAAAAATGGAATAAATTTCTTTTCCTGGGGTTCATAAAAAATGAAACACTTATCAAGTTGCACTTCAAATAATATAGGTTTTCCATGCTCTCAAGAAGGCATATTTTCACAGGCAAATGAGGTAAAAATATGCCTTTTGTCATTCTAAAAACCCAAGTGGGACAGTTTCAGCGAAGGCTCAAGAATATATATTTTTTTCTTAAATGATGAAAATAGTTTCTCCAAGACCATATCTATTTTATCTTTATATCTAGGCAAACTCTTATATGAAATCCCAATCAAGAAAAAAAACAGGGCTATATGTCACTATAAAACTTGGTAAATGGATATTTTTCATTGATTTTGGACTGTTTCATCAAAATGACGATTTGGGGCATGAGGTAGATAGACACAGCCTCGCAGCATGTAAGAGAGAAATTACATTTCTTCATGGAGAGGATATGGGCAGGCAGATATTAAGGTGAATGGCTCAAATATTTTACATTAGTGGCTGCTTTTTTTAGTTTGCTTTATGCTTTTATTTTGAATGTTAATATGATACATACAGCAATGTCAGAAGAATTGAAGTAATTGCACGTCAAGCGGCTCAGTGTAGCATAAATGTGACCATATTAAAATAGTTTTTCAATGTTTCTCATAATGAAAAATAAATCAAATCACTATTTTTTCTAGAATAAGTACTAAGGTAAGAGGTATCAAAATTAGCTTGAGAGATTTGAATTGTGTCATTGTGTCTTTATGGTTCTCAGAAGCATTGATATATATGTCATACATATCTTTGTATATTTTATATATATGTGTATGTGTGTGTGTGTATATATATATATATATATATATATATATATATATATATATATGATTTCCAAAACTTAAACAATGGATCTTTGTCCTAAAATTAGAATATTAGTTTTTAAGCAAATGAACTCGAAAGAAATGAATTCAAAAACAGAGCCACAGAATAGATATTAATCCTATTTCAAACGTCTTTGCTGGGAAAAAAAGGAAATAAAGAAATTGCCCAAGTCTGTTATTACCCAGTGATGACTTTAGACAGTGTCATGAGACTCCACTTTCTTGGAACATTGTATGGATGATATACATCATGCCTGAGCTGAGATCACCTTGAAAAGAGTCACTGAATCACCACTCATCAAATGGTGCTCAGAACCAATAAGTTTTATCTTAAATGTAAATGAATGAAAAACATATGAGAAAATTTTAGTTCACAGGTGATTGAAGGCTTGTGGCAGTGTGCCAGTACAGATCATCTTCATGCATTATATTCCAGGAATCTTTGGTTTCAGGCTTTATAGCTTCTAGGAGATTTCACTGCTCAAAGACACATGAAGGGGTCCTGTTGTTTTCATTACGGTACAAATGGTGGGACCCCGTAAACTTTGCACACAGTTCAGTTTCAAACATTTTACTGGACAATTATCCTGGAACACCACCGTAGAAGAGACTTTTGTGGTCAAATACTGTCATGAGTGACTCGAAAAGTGAGGTAACTCTTCTCCACTCAAAATTGGGATGGGTAGGAGGGATACAGGAGGGCTGCTTTGGCTCTCTGGGGGTCTTTAGTTTTTCCACCTCATTTCTGTGCAGTAGCGGACTGATTTAGAAATTCTTCTCCCACTTTGTCTCTCTTAATATTCTGTTTCCCTTCTGAATTAGTTAAGGTTCTTTGGGTTACATTTAATAACAGAAATCAAATTGAGCCAATGCAAGCCAGGAGGAAAGAAATGAGGGAAGCAGGAAGCGAAAAGCCTCGGGGGATCCAGGGCACTCCAACTCTCCATCTCATATTTTCGTTCCTCTTAGCAGATGTGCTTCACTTTGACTCTCTACAGTCCAACTTTATTCTTCTCTTCACATATGGAAAGAAAATGACTGACAGCCTCTGAACCCCAATTACAAAGATGTAGTCTGATTGGTCTAGCTTTAGTCAGGAGACACCCCCACACCCTCTGCACTAGTTCACTTACCTATGGCCAGGGGCCAGGGGTTCCTATGTGACCAACACTGTTGTCACACCCAGAGCATGGACTGAGGTGTGACGAGCAGTTCTGAAGGGAGGCAACTGAGTTGAGCAGCGATTCCAGAAATTGTCACCCACATTTTATTTCCTACTGCAAGGGAGGACATATTAACATAGACTAGCACATTCTGTATCCTTTTATTTTGAAACTCCCATCCCCAATCTCCCATGTACACTTTTTTTTGTTTTGCATTGTTTTGTTTTTAATATGTATACAGGAAACACAAAAACGATGAAAGGAGAAGTTTTGAGAAGGGTCTATGGTTGAGCAGGCCCTGAGGGACTAGCAGCCGTGGAATTTGGTTTCCTTGCTTTCTGAAATGTTCTTGACCTTCTACACACACTAGGAGATCACAGTCCTGTCCTGGGTCATTCTACGCATGCGAACCCAGAGCCAAGAAACCAGGAGAGAGGGAAAGAATGCCTCCAACTCACTAAGCAATATATGGGACACAAACTGATAACAAAGCATGTTATAATGATAAAAGCAACAAAACCGTGAGAAAGTCAGAGTTGATTTATTATGCCATCATGCTCAAAAACCATACATTACCATGGAGATTTCCATATTATGCTATGTTATACAGAGCATAGTTAAAATCCTCTTTAACAATAAACACATATTAGATCATCAAAATGTGTATGATGCAAAACCATGCCTATGTGATTTATGGTGCATTTCAACGGTTGATTTTTTTATGGAGTATTGCACGGGGCTTACTAAATGGATGCTGAAGTTACAATGCTCTGGATTCCAGTGCCAGGTATGCTCCTTGACAGACGTGTGGCTAGGGCACATTATTTAACCTCTCCAGTTGGGTGTATTTCTTTAATCTTACATGTAACTACTATTAGCTTCTTAAAATAGGCTTCTCCTGGTAGCTAATACATAGCACACATCGACAAGTACTAGATTTTTATCCCACTTTTTCTAACAACTCTATGTAGCAAACAGGCCAGTGGTCTAGGTATTATGTTGCCAATTTTGAAAATCAATAAACATAAATTGTCCATGGTCATTTGGATGTACTACTTACTATATAAGCTTCTTTAGACATATTTAATGACAGAAATCAAATTGATCCCATTATTTGAGGGAAAAAATCAAAAAGTGAGGGACATGGAAAGAACCTAGAACCAGAGCTAAAAAGACATCAGCTAGGTCAAAGCTTGTTGGTCATTGCCATGGTTCATTCTCTCATTCTCCTTTCATCATCAAATTGTGACTTTTAGAGAACCTTCTCACCACTCAGAACAAAGGTTTCCTCACAGCTATGTGTGGTCCATTGGCCAATGGAATGCTAGAAAGATGGGCCTGACATTCAGCCACCGAAATGTTTTCTGATGGGAGGGTTCATCTCTTTTGTCTCTCTGTTGTCAGTGCTGGAAGCATAATGGCTGAAGCTCCATCAGTTTCTTAGTCCATGAGATAATCTTGGATCTAAAGCCATGTATGTCAGAGCAATGAGAGGAAAGAACAACCATCCTTGGCACTGTGGACCATCACATCAACTCCACATTACATCTTTGTTGAGGGTAAGATGGAAATGCATTGCCTTGGTTAAAGCATAATTATTTTGTGGTTTTCTGATACCTGCAATCAAATTTTGATGCTTGCAATAAAATTTAATCCTAACTACTTTTGTCAACCTTAAACAAAGACACAAGTATCCTGAGCATCTGTGAGAGGTTAAGTATCATGACAGGCTTTGAGGTCACAAAGTCATATAGTCCTAAGGAATTTTCCAGTTAGCTAGGAAAATAATACATATTCGTTACATAAGACGAATCATGATAACATCATTGTACAAAGATGGCAGAGATTCTAGCACCATGATACATATATACATAGGATTTATTGAGTGAAATTTATAAGCCGAGAATTGGTAGAGCACTCACAATGTCCCAGGCTTGCATTATCAGAGGCCTACTTCAGTCCAATGTGTCTAATCTATAAGTACTTCAAGAAACATTCCAGTGTGTGTGCTGTACTACAGTCAGAACCGAGAGAACAATGAAGATTCCTGGATAAGAACAACTGGAATAGTCAGTCAGACCCTCCAGAGGTCAGTAGCTGATATGAACCTAAAATGCAGGATGCATGGCCCTAAGCTAATTTGCTTGTC
Organism: Sciurus vulgaris; assembly: GCF_902686455.1. Lineage (NCBI taxonomy): Eukaryota > Metazoa > Chordata > Mammalia > Rodentia > Sciuridae > Sciurus > Sciurus vulgaris. The sequence continues at coordinate 70,675,457 of NC_136461.1, forward strand.
TTAAAAGGCCAATTTATCATTGAGACACCTCTGGTTCAGGTGACACCATTGTGTGTTGTCTCACACAGGAAGACATTTTCTTACAGTCCTAAGAAGAGCATCATAGAAATTACATGCACAACCATGGGACATGGTGGGGGGAAGTTGGACCAAATTGAGACGGGGGAGTGGTTGGACCAATTATTTTTAGGCTTATTTAACATTAGACTTATTTAAATATGTAAAACTCAGTATTTACTAATCATTAATTCATTTAATCTTAATTATAACTTCAGGAGGTAGGGATTATTATTCCCATTTTAGAAATGAAGGAACTTGAGGCATAGAGATATTGATAAATGTGAAATGTTATGAAACCTGTATAGAGTGGAGTGAGGATTTGAACCCAGGCAGCCAGGATCAAGACTCCCATGCCCCTCTTACTTCCTATTCTATATTGATTCTCCCCCAGCTAGGAGAAAAAGCTAACATTAACCTATATGTGTGTGCTATCTGTATTACTGTGCTGGACATCTATACACATTATTTCCTGTAATCTTCACAATAATACTGGAAAGTAGATGCTATTATTAACCCAGTTTTATAGGTAAGTAAACCACAGATCAGAGAAATTAAGTTCTTAATCCCAAGGTTCATTGACTTTAAAATAAATGAGCTGGAATCCCAACCTTGGTCTCACAGAGCATCTACTGATAACCACTATACCATGTTACAGAATGGGCAAGATGGATTAAGGAAGAGAGGACAGAAAACTCCAATGTCATTCAAATATTAGAGTGTTTGGAGTGGAAGAAGGAACTTGAATATAAACATGGGGGAGCCTGGGTAATGCATACATTCCTGTCTCACTAATGTAACAATTTAGTTTTCTTTTAAAAAGAGTGTGTTTTATTCATTGGTATAAATATAATTATAAACTGCATTGCATGAGGCAGTTTATGAAAGGAGGGGACTCCAACTGCAGGGGATCTAAAATTAGCAAAGACCCCTTCTGAAATTTAGCTTGGGGGGCCCAGAATTTAAATTTATACCCCCCGGCTGGATTGGAAAAATATAAAAGCCAAACATCCAGGTTCTCCTTGGAATCCTCGCTTTGCCCACCAAGAAGCATAGGCTCTGAGAGAGCATTGAACACAGCAGGAAATATCATTACAGACCTGGAATCCAGATTTCTACCAGAAAATGCAAAGCATCTGGCAGTTTTGAAAGGTAATCTTTCCAGATTTACTTTCACATAAACTATACTCCACTTCAGCACCAGAAATCATGGGGGAAGATTGTTTTTAATATAGTGGTTCAGAAAAAAGCACAGGGAAACTTAAATGAAGACAGCATTTCATCTGCAGGCCTTGATTAGCAAAAACAGCACCCCCTGACATTCCTTACTTGTTAAGAAAGGTGGGCTCACTCGGGTAGTCTTAGGACATTTCCATGTTCTTCCTATGTGGCACATTAATTTCCAGAGAATTCTGTGGGGCGCCTCTTTTTTGAAGCAATCGGCCATTGATTACCCATTAGTTTGGTGGTTGTTATTCTTCTCTACAGGAAGCTAACTGAAGTTTCAAATTATCTTCCACTACTTTGCTGTGAACACAGCCCTTTCCTTCTTTGTATTAGTTAGAAAGACAGGTTTCTGTTTCTGTTTTTGTTTTCTTAATTACATCCCCAGTTTTTAATCCATGTGATTGAAGGGAAACACATTGTTCCCATTTTTCCTCTTTTGCGGGGTGTGGATAAATGTGGATTGAGCTATGCATACCTAAATAATTAAGAACATTTTCATAGCTTTCAGTACACCCCTCAATCTCTTAGATGATTTCCCTCTGCGCAAAGCCTATTATAAATAAGAGAAGGTCAAAATATAGGTTAATCTGTAAAGAGTGGTAGGCAAGACAGAATGTAGGGAAGAAAACTTGAGAAATCCTCAATGATCAATATATGCCATATTCTCAACATAATGAAATGGAAACAGTAGTGTGTTTTTCTTTTTTTTTTGAAGAGACATCTTGGAAAAAGTCATTTATAGCAGAATGCACAATATGAAATGTTTGAACTGCATGAAAATATAAAAGGCAAGCTGAAAATGTACACTTATCAAGATTGTTAGACAACACGACATTATCGTTTTTCCAAAAGCAGAGCATGAATTTGGATCTTAATTACAATGAAAGCAAATGTGTAAAAGAAAAGTTTATTTCCCATTGTTGTTTGTGTATAATTGATAGTGTGACAAATAATTGCACAGTTATTGTGTATGGCAGATAAGTAACTTGGTAGAAATCTTGCCCTACATGGCAACCAAACAGCTGTTTATCATTGGCCTAATTATCAAGTAAATGAGATGCTAATTTCTATATTCATAAGGCATGCATGAGCAAGTAGTAGTATATGCAAAACAGGGCTCAGTGACAAACTTAATAAATAAAATAGCAAGGTATTGGTAAATAGATCCAAATGGTTTTTAAATTTAAGACTTAGTTTATTTGGGGAGCTGTACAATTCCACGATGCATGCCCAGCCATCTACTGTGTTTGATGCATACACAGCCCTGACAGCAGCCTTCTCTCGCTCCCCAGTCTTTATTCAGCTCCTGCTGTGTCTATAGAACTCCTATTACAGTTGCTCAATGGGAGCAGAATCAGGCACACTGAGCAGATTTATGGACGGCTGTTTCAATCCCTATGGGATTGTGGTGCCAGGTTTCCAATTTCCCCAGCACAAGATGGGATGCCCCTTTTTCTAGGAAATTAATATTATCAGGAAAAACCTCCAATAAGCACTGCAGTGAAACATGCTTTTTCCCTTCTCCCAGGCAACAGTGCCTCTGTGGGTTTGGTTGGTATAACATCCCATTTGATGTTTCCTTATTGACTAGAAGAAAGGAACCATTATTTAAAATAATAGTAATTTCAACTTTTGAAGTGGTTCGAAAATGCTGACTCATGCCACCTCCTTTCTTTCAAAGAACACAATTTCACCAATGTTGAATGTTTTGGAGGCAACTAAACTGCCATCAACAGATTAAGCACCTTGGTGACCTACTCATACCTTGGTGACCTACTCACACCTACATTCACTATCAGCAGAGTAGTACAGATGGAGACCTCAGGAAGCAAAGTCCTTAAAACAGAGCCACAGAGCCTGCCAATCAATAGTGGGGCCACAGTTACAGCATATTGAAGTTTCCAGTAAAAATACATGAGAGACTGCAGAAGATGCCACCAAGAACGTGGCATCTGCATTTTGTAACCTGACTTGTGACAATCCTGACTGAGCGGTGGGGAGCAATGTCAAGCCTATCATTGTTCACTTTCCACCATAAAAACCTAGAGTAGGTGCTGAGTAAATGAAAGAACACTTCTTTACTCAGTGTATAATCAGATTGTCAGCTCCCAATTGTATTTTGAATCTCTGTTATTGAAAGTAATCAGTTTCAGCAGTTTATTCTTTCACTGTTTTGACATTATTATTGATAACTTCAATTTGCATTTTTTATTTATCACATGTTCATTTGTTGGCATTTTATGCTAAACTCGAGAGTTTAGGCTACATGTAATGAAGCTCATCACTTAACAGGTGTAGATATTGAAGCCCAGATTTCAGTGATTGTTTGTAACAGAGCTGGACTGGAACTCTGAATCTGTGCTTATTGTCTTTCTTGAAAAATGAAGCTGAATGATGGTCAGAGTGCTTAACATGGCATGCCATGCAAATGTATTTTTAACACAAAATAGAAAAGTGTCAGATTTCTGACATGATTATAAAATGGGACTTTTCAAATTGCCATACACCCTAGTAATTAGGTCTTTGTCCCTGGGGAATAAGAATATAGTTCATTGCTTTGAACTGGAAACCTCTGCTGTTAACAGAATACCTCATTTTGCATCATCTTTCAAGGAACTTAAGAATCTTCTTACTCATTCATTCACTTCAACACTTACATGGAACTTAGCACAAAAAGTTCAGTCTTTCCCAGACTGAGTAACTCCAAGTTAGAAGGATATGTTCCTTGCAATGGAATATTGGGGCCATTTTCTGGGTGATTCAGATGCAATGAGAATTACTTGGCTCAGTTCATTGCATTGATCAAATTTAATTAATTATGAAATACTTCGATTTTGTAGATTTGGGTCAAAACTGCCTTAATGAATTGTTGGAACATATTTTAATCTCCATTGTTTCTGTAGACTCAGGATTCTGAGTATGAGTATTTGCAGAAAAGTAGTGTCAATGCTGGGATTTTTGAAGTGAAATGGGAACATATCTCACTTGGGTGTACAGGTTCACTAGCAGCTTGTTAAAAACACAGCAACTGAGAAATGCTAAGGACCAATCTCCGATTTCTTCAATCAGAGTCTCCAAAAGGGATATAGAAGCACTGTCATTCTTAATATGCTTCATAGATAAATTTGACATTTACTACAGTCTAAAATTCCCTTGGTAGGGCTTTGAATTCCAGGAAGACAAAACCTGTCTTTCTCATGAAGTTTGAATCATCAGTGCCAAGAACATAATAGGTACTTAATAAGTGTTCTTGGATGCATTAATTAATGAAAAAGTAGATCCTCAGGAAAGTACTCTAAAACCAGAGATAAAGAACAGAGTAAGATGTGGTAGAAGCAGAGTGAGATGCCTTACTTAGGATAAAGCTACAGGATGGACAAAATCAGAACATACCTAGTAACAAAAATATTCCCCCAAATCAAGTTCAATAGCATAAAAAAAGTCCATGTGGTTTTTGCAGGACCATGAGTGTATGAAGACCACCGTGCTTGACCAAGAAGAATAACACACAAGCTGTCTGATTTCCTCAGCTTGATTCACATCTGCACATTTCTGAAATCAGGATGTGCCTCACATTTGATATGTCTTATCGCTTCTACTGTCCTGAATTGACTCCCATTTCTCCTGTTTGTTCCTGATAGTCACCTGGGGGTACTCTCTTAGCAATACTACTTCAATTTAAGTCATCTTCTGAGAATATTGGACTATACTAGAGCTGTGGATTCAGACTGCACACTTGTAAAAGTGGCAGATTAGTTCAATTTTCACAGGAAGTTTTTTTCCCTTCATCCATTGTTAATGTTTAAATGTACAAGTTTCCTTAGTGGTTCTGAATATTTTGTTTAATTCTTATTTACCCCTGAAGTGGGGGGTTAGGATGGTTTATGCAAGAAGCAGCTATTAGACTCTCAATCTCCCTCTCTCTCTCTCTTTCTCTTTCCCCGCCCCCCATCTCCCTCTCTCTGTTGGAGCACTAAATAACATTATATCTTACAATTAATGATATTTTATATGTGATGAAATACATTTCTTTCTACTGGAATTGGAGCAAAATTCACAGATGAGCAGTCTTAAGTCTATAGGAAGAATGATAGGAGTAATTACATCAGCCTACAAGATGCTGTAGCTAAACAAGGTTCAGATCCTGACAACTCCTTTTGATTCTGTAGTGCTCTGGAAGTTGAGACCTCAGATTTCATGGGCCACATTGGGTTATCATAGTGCCACTTGCAAATTAATATACTTATTGTGATATTATCTTTCTCATCTTCTGGTACAGCACTCAACATAAACTGGGGGGTCAACTTGTGTTTACTGAACTCCCATGTTCTAGCACATGGGAGTCTAACTTGAGTTGGCTCAGTTCTCAAAACAGAGTCTCTTCCTCACGTTTGTTTCTAAGATCTGTCTAGTAATCACTTTAAACGGCAACAGGGGATTATACAGGGCTACTAAGGAAATATTTTAATAAAATCCTTAACATTTGCAAAAAATAATTGCATGTTGCTCTCTTGTTCATGACACAGCTTTTGGAATCAACTAAATTTCTATATCTTTTGTACCCTTTTGTTTCATTTTCCTCTTGAAGAAATTGTTATAAATTCTCACTTAAACCAGATTTTTTAGAGTAGAAAATGCATTGTGATTATTATTGGAATATTGATTTTCTGTCATAGCTCATGGTTCATTCATCCCCCTTCTTCAACAAGACAAACCAAATTTCTAGGAGGGTGCTGGATTGCAGGCTACATTTGTGTGTGTGTGTGTGTGTGTGTGTGTGTGTGTGTTATTACTCTATTGTCACTCAAAGCTGACTTTCTTTCAGTTTTATTTTTTTCCTCAAACCTTGAATTTCACATTTATCTTTTCTATCTTTTCCTGTTTTAAAATTTTTATTTATTTATTTATTTTTTTGCTTTTATGGGGTGAGGGCCTCATAAATTTCTGTGGCCCTGCAGCCCTCTTTCAAAGCCAGTTCTTTGATGTGCCCTTGGCACCACTTACTTTTTCCTAACCTGTTTCCAGATTATCAGAATCTGAGAGAAACATCAGAAAGCAGAAGAACATGTTTCAATTGTCAAGAAAGTAAGTCATCGAGTGAAAATGACTAATAATATTGTCAGCTCCAGGTAGTTCTAGATTCTCAAAGAAAGGGCAATCCTATCATGTTAGATAAACTCAATCTTTGGGTTTCAACATATGGATAATCAGTTGTACTTTCTCAAATTCTTCCTGGAACCTGAAGCAAGGCTTACTTCCCTCCTTTTCTTCCTTCTCTCTTGCTCCCTCTGCCTCCCTTCTTTCCTTTTATTTTTCTTTTGCCCAAATTCTCTGACTTGAACTAATTGGGTGTCATATTTTGGTAATGATGCTCATAAATCACCAACTGTCACCCTTAACAACCTATCACACTTTCTATAAAAGGCAACTGTGTCAAAGCATATTTGCTCATGGTCCTCACTTCCAAAATCCACACTCATCAGGTCTTGAAATGAAGTAAAACAAGAAACACATGTCTACATGTTTGCATGTCTTCCTCATTGAATAATTGTGATGATAAGAATCTTGATAAAATTTACAGACATAACTAACATTTTTTTAAATGTGTGTTCAACCCAGGTATGAGACACATTAAAATTTCTTCATATGGATTTTGTCATTTAATCCTATGGGGTAGATACTCTTTCCTCACTTATAGATAAGTAGAATGAATCCCAGAGAACACAAATAACTTTGCCAAAATCATGAACTGCTAAATTTCTGTTAGTATCTTGATGTAAGTGTTCAATTTGGGGAAACATCTTGGCAAAATAAATGTAAATTTTCAGGCAGTACACATATATAAGAACTTTCTTGAAACAAAGAGAATATTTAGGAGAAAGAAATAGGGTATGACTAAAGATAATTAGTTTAAGATCCGGTTATCTCAGCTGTATTATTCCATCTCAGGAGTCAAGTAGAGCTTCGGGGCTGTATAGGCTGGATTCCACTCCTTGGGTGGGTTTGCCTAAAGTGAGGTTAATAATTTCTGCAGAGAAGTATACTTGGTTATTCCAAAACTATTTGTAGAAATGTTTTCCATTCCAGTGGGAGCTTGGTGCTGTGTCACTGGTGGTCCTTGACTCAGTAATTATCAAGTTGTTAGAATACTCTACCCATCATCACATGATCCCTTCTCTTCATGAGTAGCCTCTGGAATGTATTTTTCTTTCCCAAGCTGTTCCTACAATATAGTCTTTTCAAAACATTCCCTGGGATGCTCACTATGTTGATAGTGATGATATTTTGATCTCTGCTTATTATAGACTGGTAACAAAATGTGATTCTTTCCATTTTTCTTCTAGCCTCTTGTCAATTCATCTTTTCTACATCCATTACTAAGTACTTCAAACCAATCTTTTTCTTGCATAACTTCACATTTCCAGACCAAAATTTCCATGTATTTTCCTTCACATGTTCTTCTGAGGCCATCCCAAAAGGTTTAGTCAAAATAGACAATCCTAGCAACTAGAGAGAGGCTGAAGTTGCTCAGCAAATATAGGGATGGTTTAGAAGGTGCCTTCTTCTGCACTTTCTTTTTTTTTTTTTTTTTTTTTTTTTTGGTGCCTTTATGCTGATCTCACTTCCCCTTTCTTCTGCTGAAAGCTCCAGAGGCCACTCAGAATTAGCTCACTTAGATTAATGAGTCTAGCCCTCCACAGTCTCTGTTAGCTAGCTCTGTCTACACATGGTTCCTAGGGTGCCCATAGACCCAAAACTAAAGCCATATATGAGCCCTGGGATGATTTACACTCCCACAATTTTACACAGTCATATGGATAAATTATAAAATGATGTGAGTATTTTGTTGGTAAAAGAGAATTTTTGTTGCTGCTATTTTACAGCACCACAGAGATGCCATGTCTAATTCACTGTTTATCCCCGCCTTCTTTCAACAGCTCTTAGATATTTCCCAGGACCAGAGATTATTCAATTCCCAAACTATTTACATTATTTCACCAATAATGAGCATGCCACATGGTCCTGTTTCTCTGTCCTCATCTAGAACCTATTATATTTGTTTGGTTATACAAATTATAACAATTTCCAACTAAATTACAGAAGAGGAGAATGAAGCAATCCTCAAACACAGGAAACTAAGTTTATCTATGTCTAGATGTTGACAAAATCCTGTATGACGAAACACTTGGTACAATGAGAAGGAAAAATGCAAAGGAATCAGAGTCATGCATGATTTGACTCAAACTAAAGCAAACCATGATTTTTTTTAAAAGTTAAATGTCCTAAATAAAACAAAAGTTTATTCAAAAAACTTCTCCCTATGACTGCTATATAACTTCTATGTGTAAGGAATATGTATCTGAATGTAATAGGAAGATGATCAATAAATAAATGTTCTATTGTATGAACCCAAATTCCTAAGGAACTACTCCTGGCAAAAAGAAAGAAATAAATACTTAAATGTATAAGTTAATAGACTGAAATAGGAAAGGGATGGCTCCAGGCATGAGCTGCTTGTTATAGGGAGGGAGCTCTGGAGAAGGGAGGGGAGACTTCTTGGAGAGGTATGACCTGAGACTTGTGCCTGGGAGAACAGGGTTGTCAACTCTGGGGGGCCGAGTGACTGAGTGGACAGGGAGATGGAGTGAGTAGGAGTAGCTTCAGAGAGAAAAGGGCTTTAATGGGAAATTTAGGAAGCTTTCCTGTGGGAAGAACTCTGTAAATCTTTTATAAATTTTTATAACACCCTTCCAAGGAAACTCATAATAATGGTCAAATATTCCATAAGAATTTGGGAAGTCAGACTACATAAATTTGAGGAAATACCACTCTAAGACTGGCCCCAAAGGAGCTCAGTTTTACTTAGGTTCCTGAAAGATCCTCCTCCCACCCCTGGTATATTTACTACACCAGTCTATTCTCTGAAGGGAATGAATTAGATGTTCTATGTTAGGGTTCAGAAGTGCATCCAGTTTCATAGACTTGGGTCAGGCTGAGAAGCCTGCCTCTGACCATGATACTCATTCATTTTAGTAGGACTAGACCTGGAAGAGCTGACCTAATTGTAGCTGCTTCCAGAAAAGGATGAATCATGGGTAGGTATAGGGTGCAGGGGTTAAATCAAACTCAAGTTGCATTGAAGGTGAAAGATAGATCAGCAGTGGGAGTCCACATTGAAATAGTTGCTTGGTTTGGCAGCTGTGGGGACCAGATGACATTCAGAAATGTTCTTTACTGTGTCAGTTGACAACAGGAAGGTCGGATTTGCTAGCTGGGTTTCAGGGTTGAGCCTGCAAACTTATGGGAAAAAAAGTAAGCTCTTACTGTTATCAATTAAGCCTAGAGTGCTAGGCTCTGAAAATAGACTAAATCACTGAACTGAATTGTCCTTTCTGCTACTCCTCTACAATAAATGCTATGCTGCCAGTGCCCAAATGCATTTTGAGTAATTTCTGTTTTTTCTGGACATCACTCCAAATACCTTGGCAGGAAGAATCAACTGAGACAAACTTAGATCATTTGTGATTTCCCATTAGCTGTTTTATCTATTTTTAAAATAGAAATTAAGTTAAAAGTAATTTCAAAACGAGAAATTATTTTTTAAATAGACTATACCTTTATGTTTCTTCTTGAGTGCTCCTCAGGGACTCATCTTCCATCAGGATTTACAGAATGGCACATTCCGTAAGCATGTGAAATTTTAGATTTGCGAAAACATGTCTACAACACTGTTCAAAAAAAAAAAAAAAAAAAAAAAGATGTGATTACTAGACCATTCACCCAAAATCCAAAAGAATGGAGCTCAGCTGGAAACACTGGACTCCTAGAATAGACTGGAGCTCAGAACAGACAGAGTCCTATGGTCAGAGATAGAGCACCAAGTTCAGCCTGATCCCTTAGCAACTTGATTTCGAGCTTGCGTCTCCATCCAGAAAGGTCTAGCCTCTCCTACCACATGGAACAGTCTGAAAGATCTTGAGTCTGAAAGATGTTGCTATGCCTGCTGGTTCCCTGACTGAGGCCAACCACAAGCAATGCTAGTAAATGTTCTGACATGGTATTTAGTAGAACATATTGACATTTCAAGACATGCTAAGATGAGCTAACACCACATCTACATTGACAAAGTAAAGTCACAGTTCAGAAATGTTACAAAAATGGTTTACTTTGCTTTTGTGATAATTTATGTAAGCCTATTAATTCCCAGGTGACCTGCAAGAATAATGCTATCAATTGCTAAATTCTGTGTGACTGGAGGATTTTCAAAGAGTTTTGTAAAAGTAAATAAGCCCTGAAATGTAGTCTTGATAGTGCCTAGATACTACTATTCTAATGTTATTGCAAAAAAACACATTGCTTGGAAACTTTAAGAGCTATAAATCCCCTCCACGTTTCCCTGCATCCCTTGGCTAAATGCCAGGGACTGAACTGTCTACTGGCCGGATCTAGGACCTCTGATGTTTGGCAGTACTCAAGTCTGTTTGTGGCTATGTGTTCCCAGGTGCATGCCTTTCCTCTGTGTCTGTGAATGCTGAGGGATGCTAAGGGTATCTTTATGACAGCGCAAGGTTCTTTGTCACAGGTATAAAATTCAGTAGACTTTTATAGCAGCAGCTGCTATACTAGAATTGGGAGAAATAATTCTCTAGGTAATCACAAAAGATAAAAGGAAAAGATATAAGAAAAAGAAATAGAAACAAATATATTATTTTTCAGAAAAAATATCAACAGGGGCAGGAGGGAAGGCTAAGAACTAGCATTTATTGTGTTGTGACTATGGCTTCAAGGTTCCCATTAAGCCCAGGAAAAGGAGAGATGCAGGAGTCAGATGTGAATGTCACAGCCAGGAAATGCTGTCATCTGCAATACTGCCAGCTTTCTGGTCTCCAGGGCCAAAATTGTAGAAGTGGTTTTCTAGTCTGAAAAATCTAAAGATGTAAAGGCAAAAAGCATATTGGGTATTTCAAAATGTTTGATAGCTGATGATTGTGTAATGGGAAAAAGGAGAGAAAACCCTTTGGTTAGAACACTTTTCCATATCTATTAGATTGTGTAAGTTTATTGGGCCAAGGAAAAGTCTTAACAATAAAGAAGGTGGCAAGAACCTGTGACTGATGATTGTGGACATGCTTTATGGAGACAGATTACAAAAACAAAGAGAGGATATGTAATAAAAGTTTGCCTTGTTATTTCATAAATTTTGGTTGTGAGATGAATCCTTATTGCAAAATCTATCAGAATTCCTCTGATCCCTTGTAAAGAAACAATGAAAACTCTCTCCTTGATAGGCAGCTCACAGAAAATAAGTGGATCGCATTTTGAATGGATTCAGGCAAATAACTCACACAAAAGCACATACATGACCACCAACAAAAATTTTCAAATAACTTGCAAATTTTGTCTGCCTTAAAGAAATCCTCTTCAATCTGAAGCATGTAACTGAGGCTTGTGTGGTAGCCATCATGGAGCCTTGGTGGCTGACACTGTGCAAGCTGCCTGCTCCCAGCTGGATCCCTAAAGATTGATCCCTAAAGATTTCTCAATCTGTAGATCTATAGTGTTGAAAAATAATGGCTTTTTTTTTTTTTTTTTTTTAAGTACTAAAGCCTGTCTTGATTCATGGACAATAATGGGTAGCACCTCCTCTGAATACCTGGAGAAGCAGATTCTCTTTTACAGCCTTCTTCAGAGTATTCTGAATCCTTCTCTAGGACTCTAGTGCTGTGGGAGAGGATACATAACAGAGAGGACTTTGTCCTGTGCGTCACCCATCTAGTTAGAAAACCAGTTTGCTGCCTGGATTCTGAGTACCCCATTTCTGGCAGCTGCCAAACCCTCTATTTGATTTCTAAATGTTTGACTTGTTCAGGGAAGGCAAGTGTCAGCCACAATTTCTCCTCTGTCCTGTTTGTTTCCCAGTTGTAATGGGATTCTTACTGCTATAGTGTTATTGAGTAGCTAGCGAAGCAAGACCTTCTCATTTCTGGAAGCAAACTCTACATTGATAAGCATAATAATTTAACCAACTTTGTATATTTTAACACATAAAATATAATAATAAAATTACGTAGGTAAAATTCAATTATTATAGTAGTTCTTGAGTTTATACTCAGACTTCTTTAATATAACATGGATTCAAGTTAAGTTTTGAACTTAACTTGAACATTGCATCTTTTCTTTCATTTATGGCATTTTCCAATTTTTCTTTGGCCTTAGAATCAAATGTGTGTGTGTGTGTGTGTGTGTGTGTGTGTGTGTGTGTGTGTGTGTTTACAGATGGCATCCATTATTTTGATTCCAGAAGGATGCCTCATTTCACTGAAATTACATGCGTGATGGCAAAAGTCCTACGGTCTTAGTTGCTAGTTATTACTCTATTCAAAATGTTTCCACTGACTTTTCTGAAAACTCCTCAGCATTCCTCAAAAAACTTAGGAATAGATTCTATAGTCTTTCACACAGGAATCCTACCCTTATCCACATACTCCCACCTTGATTGTTATGGGCTGTGAAGGAGGCAACCCAGCTAGGACACCAACAGTTGTTATCTTCACTCTGGCCTGGGTAGTCCCAGGGCAGGAGAAGAAGCACTCTCCCCTCTTATAAAGTGCCTCTAAATGATGGTAATTTTCACGAGGGATGAGGGTCACAGTTGCATCCAGCCTGGAAAACTCAACGAATGTGGTGCCATTCTTTGAGTTAGGGATTATAGAAGGAGATGAAGGTGTGCCTTGGGGATGATACAAAAAATTCAGTTTTGCACTTTCGTTTGTCTCACATCTACATAATAGAACCAGCAGGCAGTTTGATAATATACAAAGGAATCTTGGGGTAGTTCTGTGGTCTATAAATAATTTTGGAAGTCATAATGATATAAAAGTGTAATAAAGTAATGAGAACAGACAATTAACCCTTTCTTAGTAGGAGAAGAAGTTCTCAAAGCATCAATGATAATTAAGGCGGAGTCAGAAACTGGGAGTCTGACATGAATGCTGTTGGTAGATTCAAGAAGAACAAGAGAAAAACCAGTAGAGGAAAGAAGTTGGTCACCTATGAGATGTGAGAATAACACGAAGCCATTAAAAATTATTTTCAAGTTTTGAGTACAGGTTACTAGTACCTTTGGTGACTTGTAATGTTTGTAAGTTTATTTGCACAGTTAAATTCCATTTTAACAAGAACCAATATGGGGAAAAAAGTTCGCAACAAAAAAATTATTTCTAAGCCCAGGCCAATGGCCTGGAGCATTAGTGCCTTGTTGATCTCATTACAACAAAATTCTCTACTATGAATTATTTAGTATAATGACTTTCCCCAGTCCTTGTCTATAGAGTAGTTCTTCACTTATAATGAAAAAATCATAAGAATACAAACTGTTCCATGAAGGTTGATTTAAGTTAAAAAAAATCATTCTCTAGAGTCATAGTGGTTTATCCAATGTGAAATGTGTTGTGCTCTGCTGGAAACTGAAGGTGGGCTCTGGGGTGTGCATTTAAATGGAGCTAATGAATTTCCTCTGTGCAGTCCAGCCTGGGGAGAAATGGAGAAGTCAGTTTAATAAAGCATGCAGTAGAATTGCCCTCTCTGGTTCTCTAGATTATAATAGTGGAGCATGGTATTTTTCCCCTTTTCTCTAAATCTATTCTTGTTTTTCTGTGTTACTGCAATTTCTTAAACTTTCATCATCTCATTTTCTTGTCTGCCCTCTCTCTGTCCCTTCAGGCCTCCCTGCATCCCTTCTTCTGTACCTCGCCACCTCCCTCCTGCCTTTCTTCTTATTTTCCTTTAATTAAGGCTAGTCTCTCAGTGATGATCTGAAGAGATGCTCACTGTGTGCTCAACGAATTCTTCCGCAGTGTGCTGTTTTCAGAAGTCCTCATGGTGTGCACTGTCTTGCTAAGAGCTGCAAAGTGGGGCCTCTGCTGACTTAGTGAAAAAGAACCTGACTTCGTACAAGAAATAAGTGTGTTTTGGGTCTTTACTGTTTTTGTTTATTTGTTTATTACTTCATTTTGGCTTGCCTGAGAGTTCTATTCCTTTTGGTTATCATTTGAGTCTGGGGAACTGGGAAGCAATTTTCTCACTCAGGTCTTTTGCTCTGACTGTGCATTCAGTTCAGAAATCAATCCTGATCACTCCAATGGCCTTTGAAAGAGCCTTCCCACAAGAGTCTGAAGAGGTGACTGGCATCATTGTCAGCTGGAGTGACAGAAAACCTAAGGATACTTAGGAATCTGCCTTTTTTAAATAAATTCTTCCTGCAATCACTATACACACTAAAATCTGAGGTCTTTATGCTAAAGTCGTTATGACCTTAAGGATGAGAGAGAGTTTGGTGGGAAGTGAAACAGAAAGTTGCATGTCCACATGCTGCTACCCTTCAGGATGAATTCATAAATAAGTTTGTAAACTTCCTGAGCTCAGGAATCTTATCTTTTATTTCTTAGGCAAGGTAATGTGCAACCCTGGAAGGAGTATGGTCTTGGAAGAAAAAAAAAATGAGAGTTCCAAACTATCTATCTGTAGAGGCTCACCATGGATAAATTCTTAAACCTCCCTGAAGCTCATTTCATTCATCCAATAGTAATAATAAACTCACAAGATAATTATAAGCACTAGTGTCCTGCTTAATTAGGACGAAATGGAATGGCCAGGTTAGCATGTGGGAGAGGCCCTGGTGTATAGTTGGAGTTGTCGAGTACGTTATGACTCCCACCTGCACTGCCTCTGAGACTTAGTTTCCCCATTTATAAAATGGAAATGTCATACTTGTATTAATATCAATGTGAAGACAAGAATAGAAAAGTAAGTGGAAATATCTAAAGCTTTGCTTGACATATGTGGTTACTATTATCTTATAAGGTATATTTCATGATAAACCAATTGTAGACATAACATAGTTATTGAGTGCCTACTATGTACAAAATCTCTCTGCTACAAGAACTTGTGAATTCAAAATTAAAATCACAGGGTTCCAGGAGTTCCCAGTCTAGTTAGTAATATGATTAAGTACATGTGTGATTCGGATAGAAGGTAAGCCATAATTTTTGTTGTTGATTCAGTAGTTACAACCTAAAAGTTGTAAGAATTGTTTTGGAGGAGAAGGGAATTAATTCTAACTGGGAGAATAGAGCGTCTCTCTATTTAATGCTCATTGAAATTAAGAGGGAAAATAAAATTAAGGAAAACCCTACTTCTGCTTATTTAATCTGCTTTGGAGGGCTTTAAATACTCAGAAGAGAGAGGAGCACAGTACAGTAGAACCTTGATTAACTGGAGCACTCTAAATCGAGATAATAGAATTTTCTTGTTAATTCTCTCTTAAAAATCCTGTTGCTATTCCTACTTTTAATAATGCTTACCCAAATAATCCTCATTGAGTTAATATGGATTCAGTAGTGGTGTGCACTGCAGCAGAAATGAATGTCACAATATGTAATTCTTGCTTCTAAAGAGTTTATTATCTTATAGATTAAAAGAGATATTGATTTATGAAAATAAAGCAAACAATGTAAGGAAGTGTATAACCAACTTCCCAGTTGGTTGATACGAATGATAAGAAGGTGTCAAGCATGGTGGTACATGCCTATAATCTTAGCAGCTCAGGAGGCTGAGGCAGGAGGATGGCGAGTTCAAGGTCAGCCTCAGCAATGTAGTGAGGTCCTAAGCAATTTAGTGAGACTCTGTGTAAAAATTTAAAAATTTTTAAAATAGGGCTAGAGATGTGGCTTAGTAGTTAAGCGCCCCTGCAGTCAGTCCTCAGTACCAAAAATAAAATAAAATGAAATAAGATTAGGACTAGGAGTCTTGTCACCATTTGAGGTTCTCTCCTACAACTGAAATACAGTACATGATGAAAATTAGGCCCACAATATGATCATAAGAGGGGCATAATACCAATGAATCCAAATTTACAGTATCAGAAAAATTCTATGCCAATGTCAGGGCTATGGTAGGGAAGATGAGACATTGAGGCCTCAAAGGAGATAGTTAATGGGAGAATTTACTTGAGAATTCTCAACTCCTATGTATGGACAGAATGGCTGTGTCTTCCCCACATTCATATGTGGAGGCTTAAATCACCAGTGGGATAGTATTCGAAGGTGGGGCCTTTGGAGGATCATTAGATCATGCTATTGAACCCTCATGAATGTGATTAGTACACTTAAAAGAAGCCACAGAAGAGTTTGCTCTACCTCTCAGCTCTCCATCATACAGTGGTACGAAGAGAAGACCACCACTGAGGAACCAAAAAGAGTATCCTTACCAGACACTGAATCTGACAGAGCCTTGATCTTGGACTTCTCACCCTCTACAAATATGAAGAAAAAAATGTTGGTTGTTTGATTCATCTAGTTTATTATATTTTTTTTTCTAGCAGTCTAAGCTAAGATAACCTACTACTCCCATCATGATTTGCAGAAGAAAACCTTGGTTTTCTTGCTTGGAGATTGTTCAAAAATCTCCTGTGTGGTCCATCCCTGGCAGAGGCTGTTTGTCCTCTTGAACTATGTGTATTTGCTTCCTTCAGTAGTTCCAAATCAATCACTAAAATCAAAGTGTGCCTGGCCTAACTGGCAATGCTATGTCCTTGGTATGGTTTATTATCCAAAAAGATAAAGAACTTATACTTGTAAGTGATTCTAGTGATTGTTGAACTAGAAGTTTCACAATATAGGGCAAGACAAAGGAGAGTTACTAAAGACAGGAGAATATTCTGAGTTAAGATTCAGTATTCTTACAATAAACTAGATGGTTCTTTGAAGCACAAAAATAAAAATAGCCTACAATAAGTGAGGTAGAAATGCAGAATCAACTTGGTAGAGTATTGAGGAAGGGGATAGAAGGTTTAGTGATATGGACTTGTAAAAATGGGCACTAAGAATGCAGATCCTGTTGTCTTACATCAGGCTCACTAGAAAGTGTCCACTATAGAGCAGATGCTGGACAGCAAACTGGACAAAATGAATGAACCAGGGACATTAACCAGCTTCTGTCATTAGCCATGCTGGCATTTGCCTAATGGGTCCATGAAGAGTATCATGGCAGTAAGAAACTGTGCATGGACTCAACCATGTTTGCTCCCTTTCACTAAGCCTGATAGCACCAGAGACCACCACTGAGTCCTTAATGATATTGTTGACAGTTAAAGAGGCCAATCAGCCACTTGGGAGCAAGTTAATTACTCAAAACCCATGGATAAAGCAGCCTAAACCAGTATGAGTGTAAGTCAGTGGTGAGGGGCATCCATGATGTTTAGTACAGGAGGGGAGACCAATGAGCATCTATTATTGCTTTGGGACCAACCACATCATTGTTTACTGAAGTGAAACTTTACCCCACTAACCCTTCCGTTGTGGGAAATGAAGCTTGGAATACAGATCATCCTAAATGCCAGATTAAATAATTTGTATTTTATTTCTGGGAAAATAGGAAAAAATCAGGTAGTAGAGTAACAAAACCATATGAATAATTTGTACTAAAAGTCTTTACTCACTCCCCCAGAAGTAAACCAATGCACAGGAACACAAATAGGCAGGCATACATATGTACCCACCTACCTACATACATACGCATACAAACAGGATGAAAAAGTAGGAGTCTAAAATTTGAAGCAAAAACCCATTGCGTAATCTTTCCCTCAATAATTGCAACAATCAAATTTAGTTTTTCTATGGTCATTTCCCCAGAATACAATAAAAATAGTGAATTTTAGGGCTCCTGATTTAGACAACATTATGTTTAAAATGTCAACACTTTTTGAATGCTTATTATGTTCTAAGCTCAATGCCAGCACTATCTTTTTCAATACTTAAAAACATTACTGTGGGGTAAGTACTGTCATTATTTCAATTTTAGAGAAAGCCAAGGTTCGGAGAGGTCAAAACTTGAGCAAGATCAGTTAGGATGGGATTGGAAATTCAACTCCATTTCTATGTGACACTGAAATCCATGCTTCTGACTACTGTGCCATATTAGTCATCATAATTTGTTCCAAAAGAGGAGGTAAAAAAACACAGCACTTTGGCAATTTACCTCTAATTGTCTGTGTTGTCTTTTGAAGTGGCAAGTCTCAGGCTGTGAGCACTGGTACTTTGATTTTAAAAGGGTTACCAAGGGAAAGCCTTATTTCTGTTATCCTATCTACATATTTCAGGTAATTGCCTATAATGCAAATTGAGGTTCTTGGCTGCTGCAGTTTATATTAATGATTAAGTGAAATATATTAACCATATTTAGCTGTCTGTCATGTTTGAGGAGTAAGTGAACAATATTATATTGCTTCTAAAGTAAAGAATCTAAACTACAATACTGCAAACCAAAATGTTAATTTATATTTAAGAAGAGATTTAGGCTTAAAAGTAGGAAAATTCTTCAACAAACCATGGTGGGGTTACATTTGTAAGAAGAGGATTGCCAACTTTATAGTTACGCTGCCTATGTAATGTAAAACAAGTATTTAAAAATGCTTTTTAGGACTGTCGAACTCCTGTTGGTTTATGCACAAGATTTATACATGTTCTTTCCATCTCCACTTTCTGTGAAGGGAATATTAATCTTTGATTACCTCCATAAGCATGGGAGTAGGAATGGTTTTCTGGGGTATGTAACTAATTCTTGATTATTCATCCTACCAATAAACAAGTTTTTACTTTTCAAAAGCTTTCCTTTGCATTACCTTAGGATTGTGGACAGCAAAAAGACATGAACTTCATGAGGTATTGGTTGCAGTCAATTTTATTAAAATAAATCCCACCTTACCTTCTCTTGTCTCTACTTACAACGTGCAGCACCATAATGTAGACTTTCATTTGACCAGATGTCCTCAAAATCTGGTCTCTCCCCTACCATCCTTCAAACGAAAGTCATTCATCAACTGGTTCTCTTCATTTGTAAAAACTTACATTATTGGTGATAATTTAAGGAAGAAAACCATAGACTAATAATACACTTGAATTTAATTTGCCTTCTATTCTCTCCAAAGAGAACTAGAGCTTCTAATTGAGAAGCAAAGTTCATGTACTCATAAAGATGTAGAAGATTTCAAGTTTGAAAGATGATAGTGATTTCACATATTGAATACTTATTTTTTTTAATCATGTAAATTTCTATTCTGGTAGTGCTTTCCTGGCAACTGTGATCCAAAAAATTAACCTGAGATTGAACTACTTTCATCAATTAGATGAAAACTACAAATGATCATTTTTTCATTGTTGAGGAAAGTGATATGCTGTGGAAAAATCTTGGAAGGTATATTTTAGATCTTTTTAAAAAATCATTTCAAATAGGATATGTATGAATTTAACACCACAGGGGTAAAAACAGCTATTTGTACAAAAAAAAAAAAAAAATGGAACTTTTCTTTAAATCCCTGATGTATAGAGCTCAGATAACACTCTTATCCATAAAACAACAAAGATGAACAAAACTTTACTTGGACCCATCAGTTCATCATAAAACAGGTTTCGAGGTAAGCTGCCACCCACAAATCTGGAAAGAGACGAAATCTAGAGAGTAGCAACAGAAAATTTTCAGTCAAGAGAAGAAGCTGCTACAGGCATAATTGGTATTTACATTTCACTGGCAATTCTGAAGGTTTTCTGTGAGTCTGAGTAGAAAGTAGTTAGAGAAGGAATATTTATAGGCCACAGGGTTGGGAGCACACTTTCACAGATTTTATCACCAGGACCTCCTTCCCCCAGATTCTTACAGTACAGAATCAAGAAAGATGCCTTCATATGTCTCCAGTGGGGAAATGACACTCATGGTGAAATACTCCAGAGACTTCCCTATAACAAAGGACTCCTGCAAGAGAAAAAGACTCCCCCAGAACCGCGGATAGGGAAAGGGCATTCGATTCAGTCCCACTCTAGACTTTTTTTCTTGCCCCAGGAGGGCAAGGAGTATAGATCCATGTATTTGATGAACTGATTTTCTCTCTCCCCTATTATACTAATAGTCTTAAATTTGTAGAACGTGACATTTTGGTAATTGAAATTCAAGAAGAAACTTATGAAACTTCATCAGTAAGCTCTTTGGTGTTCATAGTAGAAAAAGATGCTGCTAAAAATGGAAAATTATTAGGAAAATGATAGTAAAATGCCATATAATAAAATAATAGTAGCAACTGAAATGGACAAATTTCAGGAAAGCATGGGGGATTTTTCAAAATTAATTTTGATATTACACCATCAAAAGTCTACCAACCAAGAAAAGCCCTAGACTAGATAGATTCTCAGCTGAGTTCCACAAGACCTTCAGAGAATTAACACCAACATTCCTCAAAGTATTCCATGAAATAGAAAAGAAGGGAACCTTTCCAAACTCATTCCATGAGGCAAATATTACCCTGATACCAAAACCACACAAAGACACATCAAAGAAAAAAAATATTCAGGCCAGTATCCCTGATGAACATAGATGCAAAAATTCTCAATAAAATTCTGGCAAATTGCATATAAGAGCCTATTACAAAGATAATTCAAGGTTGGTTCAAGACACAGAATATTGCTGGTGGGAGTGCAAATTGGTGCAAGCATTAGGGAAAGCAGTATGGTGATTCCTCAGAAAACTTGGAATGAAACCACTATTTGTCCCAGCTAGTCCACATCTTGGTTTATACCCAAAGGATTTTAAAATCAGCATATTGCAGTGATACAACCACATCAATGTTTAGCAGTTCAATTCACAATAGCTAAACTATGGAACCAACCTAGGTGCCCTTCAACAGAAGAATGGATAAAAAAAAATGTGATTATATATGTGTATATATATATGATGGAATATTACTCAGCCTTGAAGAAGAATGAAGTTATGACATTTGCCAGTTAATGGATGGAGCTGGAGAATATCATGAGAATATCATTCTAAGCAAATAATAGCAAAATAGCAAATAGCCAATCCCCCCGAAAAAAGCCAAATGTTTTTTCTGATATGCAGATGCTAATTTACAATATGGAGACTAAGGAAGAATAGAGTAACTTTAGATTAGGTAGAAGGGATTGAAGGGAGGGGACAGAAAAAATAGTAGAATGAATCAGACATTATTACCCTGTGTACATGTATAACTATACCACTGATGGGATTCTACATCATGTATAACCAGAAGAAGCAGAAATTATACACCACTTACTTGAGCCAATGAAATGCTACAATGTGAAAAAATATAAGAGTGAATGTATGAGTAACCAAACCTTTTTCTTCCCTTATTATTATGGAAGGCAATATTGGACAGGATCCTTGATTGAAAATCACATGGAGCAGAACAGTACTTTCTTCTCAACTGACATGTAATGTGGATAAAACATTATTTTTTGTAAGCCAGTACAGTTTTGGAGTTGTTACTGCAACCTAATCTGCTCTATACTTACTAATATACTTTCTATGAGGTAAAAAAGGTCTCACTACTGCTTTAATTTTTCTTTTAACAGCATTAACTAAATGAGTATATTCTGAACACTATGTTTGGATTTTCTAAAGGGCTCACTTGATTAGTGAGTAAAAGCATTCCCACTTTGTATGGGTACAGACAACTTGTTGGTTTAGGATGGGTTTGAAAATCTTGACTATGATGAACAAAGAAGACACATTCAGTCCATGTAATGAGCTTGGTACTTCATAAATTATGGAAATTAATAAAGAAAATAATTCACACTAGAGAATGAAACATGCATAGATTTAGTTGATGAAAAGTGTCTAAAGCCTAATTATATAAATTAGAATTCATAGCAGTGGGATCTGAGATTAAGTTCTAATTCTCCTCACTAAAGGGTTTGTGGTTGTTTTTGTTTGTTCTTATAGTTTGAATCCTGAATTCCTCTCAATCTTTTATTATTCAAGATCTACAGAAATTCTTCACTGTTACATGCCATTTTTTCTAGAAGTTTCTGTCAATAAGTAACTTTTTTCTTTAATATTTTTTCCTATTTGCTGAAAATCCTTCATATCTCTAGAATTGCTCAAAGTGCACTTTAAATTTAGTGATTATCATCCGTATTGAAGGATGTTTCCTTTCCAAATGATCTTGAAATTGCCAGACTGTACTTCTTATCACTGGAAAATAGCTTCTCTTTTCAGGCAGTAAAGCTCTGATGAACAATAAGTGATGAAGATGGTGGTGGTGGGTGGTGTTGGTCATGATGATGATACTGGCTACCATTTATTTAGGCCTCGCCAAGTTTCAGGAACTACTTTTGGTAGTTCATATGAATTATCTCATTTAAGTATCACATAAAGCATCCAAAATAGCTATTATTTTCACTTTATATTTAAGTAAACTGAAAATTTGCTTGTATAGTTGTTATGGTTTGGATGTGAGGTGTCCCCCAGAAGCTCACATGAGGCAATGCAGGAAGGTTCAGAGGAGAAATGATTGGGTTTTAAGAGTCTTAATCCAATCAGTGGATTAATCCCTAATGGGACTAATTGACATGGTAGGGTGTGGCTGGAGGAGACTGGAATTGGGGCCTGGCTATTTTGTATCTGGAGAGTGGAGTTTCTCTCTCTCTCTCTCTTTCTGCTTCCTGATGATGCGAGCTGCTTCCCTCTGCCCTGCTCTTCCATCATGATGTTCTGCCTCACCTCAAACCCCGAGGAATGGAGCTGGCCTTCTATGGACTAAGATCTCTGAAACCATGAGCCCTCAATAAACCATTCCTCATCTATAATTGTGCTGGTCAGATCATTTAGTCACAGCAGAGAAAACCGGATTAAAATAGTTGTAAAGTCCATTGCTCTTCTGCTAAGATATGCTATCTTCTTACACTATTCTGTGATTCTGTTAGTCATCTGTTTCTGTATTATGCCCTCGGCTATGGCAAGGGAAGATTCTCCAGTGAGAATGCTTCTTTAAGACAAAAAAGGCAATTATTGTTTGGGATCTGAGTTGAAAATTATTACCTCTTTTGGGCGGAAACATGCTCATCATGACATTTCTTGGATAAAAGTATTAAATACTCTGTAGACCATCAACCTTATGCTTATCATGTTCTGCTTCATATAATGTAAGATGAACAGGCCTGGAGAAGTAAGGAATAAAGTTAGCCAAAATTAGGGTCTGGCCTCCAGGAAGAGGTGAACAATGCAACTCTACTTTAGTCAGTTGGAATAGGATTATCTCTGGCGAGAGGAGTAGAGAATCTCTAGGCAAAGATAGATAGTAGAGGTGCTTCTAACACCACTAAATTGGGTTAAAGGAAATCACAAGGTATTGGCTGGAATTATGTAGATCAAGGTTTAATCTGTTAATGAAGAAACCAGAATATATGTCAGAATAACTGAGATTCCAACCAAGAGAAAGGAGCAGGACTCCAGGGCCAGCAAGGTGAATTAAACCTCACTCTGGAAATTAAATAAAGAGTTATTGGTGGAAGATAAATCTCTGTAGGTATGTGAAAGCCAAATGATCTACACTGTGTACCTACTAACATACTTGGAACCATTAAACCAATTTCAGGTCACAAATGACTCTTGATAGCCTTGGTTGGAGGAGACTCAAGATTTATGGTAGGGTATAACTATAGACTGAAGATCTTAAACAGGAATCCTTTCACTTGCTATTTGATCGTGGGCTATTTATCTAACCTTGTTACTCAATTTTGTCTGTTACAAAATTGTGATAATATTAATACTTACCTCATGAGGTTTTTTTTTGTTCCAATTAGTTGTACATGATAGTAGAATGCATTTTGACACATCATACATAAATGTAGTATAACTTCTCATTCATCTGGTTGTACATGATGTAGAGTTACAAAGGTCACCTAATCATATGCACATAGGGTAATAATGTTCAATTCATTCTGCTGTCATTCCTACCCCTAGGTCCCCTCCTCTCCCTTCACTCCCCTCTGTTTAGTCCAAAATGCCACTATTCCCACCACCCCTTACTGTGAATTATCATCCACACAACAGGGAAAGCATTAGGTCTTTGGTTTTTGGGGACTGGTTTATTTTTCTTAGCATAATATTCTTCACATCCATTCATTTACTGGCAAATGCCATAATTTCACTCTTCTTTAAGAGTGAGTAATATTCCACTGTGTGTTTATAACTCATTTTCTTTATCCATTCATCTGTTAAAGGGCACCTAGGTTGGTTCCATAATTTAGCTATTGTGAATTGAGCTACTATAAACATTGATGTGACTGCATCACTGTCATATGCTGATTTTAAGTCCTTTGGATATAATCCTTGGAGTGGCATGAATGGGTCAAATGGTGGTTCCTTTCCAAGTTTTCTTAGGAATTTCCACACCACTTTCCAGAGTGTTGCATCAATTTGCAGTCCCACCAGCACTGTATGAGTGTACCTTTTTTTCCCACATCCTCACCAACATTTATTGTTGCTTATATTCTTGATGATTGCCATTCTGACTGGAGTGAGTTTATTATCATGGTATATGGAGAGTTTTGTAGTGGGTAGTGCAAGAAAAACATAGTCGTTTACTAGTGTATGAATAATTGGATCCAAATAACTTCTATTAACTCTTTCAACATCAAGAAGGTGAATCAGTTAGATCACTTAAAGGTATTTCCTGAAGCTACAGTGAGTACAGAATAACAGAATTCTTTTTCTAGTCTTCTCTTTACACTTTAACCATCCTGATTGGCTCCAATACTGTCATTCATCAGTTGGATATTTTTACATATACAGTGTGCCTTGAATGATCTTATTCTCTGTATCTTTACACTTGCATCTTCTTTTGCCAAATGCTCATAGGAAACACGTCCAAGCTCCCAGGCATCTCCATTTCCTCCACTTACGGGTCTAATTCACTTCCACATCTTACCCTTTCCACATATGCAATATGTTTTACCTCACCATTTTCACTTATTGATTGACACCATAATTATCATCTCAGATATCTGTTATAGCTTGTTACTTATTTGATTTCCTTGTCTCTAAATTATTTGTCGACAGTCTGTGTTGTTTGCCTTCCTAGCCTTGCAAAACCACACATGATCAAGCTTTATGATAAATGATAAAGATTTATCAGTGACTCTTCATTTCCTATGGAAAAAAATATATCTGTTAGTTAGCCTGGCATTTGTGCTCCTTATTAAATTGATCTCAATATATAGTTATATTCTAGTTTTATTCTTATCACTCAATTTCTTGCATCTTATTTCCAAGCAAACTATTCTATTTACTTCTTAGTTTCTCATGTTTTTTAACCTGAGACTTTACTCATGAGTTTCCTTCTGTCTCTCAAACATGCATCAAATATTATTAATTTTTAAAAATCCAATTAAAATTATTTTATGTGTACATCTTTTAATGGTTCTCTCTGCTTCTACTTTGAATTATAGTCAGGCATGTTATTATGAACTGAATCATGCCTACCCTCCAAGTTCACATGTTGATGTTTTGACCCCAATATAACTATTACAGGGTCTTTAGGAGTTAACCAGGGTCATAAGATAAATGAAGTCATAAGGGAGTATCTAACTTGATAGGACTATGGCCTTGGAAGATTTGGAAGATTGACCTCTTTTTCTTGCCATACAAAGACAAAACAAGAAGTAGCTTTCTATAGACCAGGGAAAGAGGTTTCATTAGAAATTAAACCCTTCCAGAACCTTAATCTTAGACTTTCTGGCCTCCAGAACCATAAGAACATAAATTTCTGTTGTTTAAACTACCAAATCCATGGTGCCATTTTATGGACACTCAAGCAGACTAACACATTTCCATGGCCTATGAACTTAAAATAAGTATAATTCCTTAGCCTCAATAATGTTTGTATTTTTGTACATGTGTATTATCATAGTTTATTACACAAAATTGGTGCTAAATAAATATTAACTTAATAAGCAAATGAATAAATACACAATTACAGGACATAGAAAGAAAATGGTCATAATACCTTATTTTTAAAATAGGTAATTATGAGGAAAACTATTTCAGGAATGGGTTTTCAGGCCATAACTTCAAGTTGTTTTATTTATTTGCTTGAATGCATTCTTTATCTCACAAAATATTCTCCACATTCAGGAATAGTTTTGAATAATTATGTAAAAAACACACATCGTTTTGCTTTTTAGCAGATATAAATCATTTCCTTTCCTGACACCCACACACTGGGGATGAGGACTCTTGATAAAACCAAAGATAAGAACTTCAACAATTTCAGAAGAAATTTAAAACTTTTCAGGAAGAAAAAAATGTCATTCCTTTGCAGCTAAGTTTTTGCCAAGTACATATCAGTATTTGTGATCTGGAGAGTTGGAGTGTTTTTGTTTAGAAAACACTGAAGATGTTATGAATTTAGGAATGAGTAGGAAGGAAGTGTGTTGAATTAGCATATGTAAGCTAACATCTGCTGGAGGGAGCACTGAGGATGCTCAGAATATCATACCCTTACAAGGATGGAAAGGAAAGGAAGTGAGATGAAGACGTGGGAGGAGGAGAAATTCAACATTTAAAACCTCTAAACCTTTTGATAGCAAAGTTCTATGCTTTTCTGACTTATTCTCTACAGGGTTAACCACACTACTTCAATTCAATAAACAGCCAAATAATAATAATTTCAATACCATCATTTTTTTGGTATCATTTGTCTTTGAGGTATAGTCAACCTGAATTCAGCAAATAGGGTGAAATCAGCAGCTATTTCTTTGAGCATTTCCACACATATAAATAATTATGATTAATCACTCCCAATCATTTCCATCATCATGTATTCCCTGGGGGGAAAAAAAAAAGAAGTCAAATCTTAGTCTGTTTGTGCTGCACTAACAGAATACTGTGAACTGGTTAATTTATAAAGATCAAAAAAGAAATAGGTTTTGCAGTTCTGGAGACTGGGAAGTTCAAGATCATCGGTGTCTGATGAGGGCCTTACTATCTCCTTCTAAGATGATGGTTTGTCAATGTGTTTTTCAAAGGAGACAAATGTGTCCTCATATCTGGAAGGGACAGGTGGTGATGGACTCCTCTGAAGCCTCCTGTTTTAGGGCATTAACCCACTGATGAGAGTAGAGTCCTCCTCATTCATCCCTTCCTAAAAGACCCCACCTCTAAATACCCTCAGAGTGAGGATGAAGTTTGGACAGGAATTTTGGAAGGACACGCATTGGGACCATAGAAGTTCACACTGTATAAGATTTTTAGAGGTAGTGCAATAGGACAAAGGGAGTTATCAGGCCTGTTACCTTTTGAGATGTGGAGAAAAATAAATATTATTATTTGAGATTGAAATGGACTGTCACTGAGACTACTTTTCCACAGCCTCACTGACTTTTAAAACAATTATTTGCTGAACATTTGCAACACAGACAACTTTCTTACCCTCTTGGAGCTTACCTGTAAGTGGGAAGAAGAGAATGGAAAGAAGGGGGAAGGAGAGAAGGAGGAAACAGAGGGAAAGGAAGAGGTGCTTATGGTGGTGATAAATGTTGTGAAGCACATCAGCAGGGAATGTGATGGAGAGTATCTGTGAATGGTCATAAACCAAGGCTCTACTACAGTGTGGTCAAAGAAATCCAGGGCATTGTCTGAAACCTGAATTAAGAAGGAACCAGTCATGGCAAGAACAAAAGTAGGTAACAAACACAGGTGGGAGGAGAGATGAGAGGAGAGAAGGAGAGAAAGAGAGATTTAAATTATTTTGGCACTTGTGACATGAAAGGAAGCCAGTGTGGCTGCAGCCTGTGAAAAAAAGGAGAGAGGGATGTGGGACTGGGCTGGAAAGGCAGGCAGGAGGCAGCATACCTAAGACTTTGCAGATTCAGGAGCTGGCTCAATGGGAGCTATGGAACTCCTTTAAGCAGGTGAGTTATTTATTATAAGCACTCTGCTTGTTATGGAGAGAATGAATTGGTCCAGAAAAGAATGGACATAAGGTAGCAGAGAAATTTTGCAGCAATCAATCAGCAACTTGTTGGAAAATTAGGATGGAAGATATGAAGGATGGAGATAGAGAAAATTATAAAGATTTAAAATACATTATACACCTTTGAATATCAGCCATTTTTTGTGGATTGTACATGAAGGTAAGAGTGAAGGTGAGGAAAAGACAGGAATCAAGCATACCTCCTAGGTTTTTAGCTAGAAGACCTAGGTATATGATGGCTCTTCTTACTGAGATAGAAAAGACTGAGAATGAAATTTTTGCTGTCCTCTTAAGTGTATGATATTTTATATCTGCTAGCCGATGAGACAAGAAGTTAGTAAGACAACTAAGCTTTTGGTTTTATGAGACTCAAGCTCAGAAAATAGGTAAGAGCTGAAGATATAAACTTGGATTTTTTTCAGAAACCCTCCTCCATTTAATGATAGAATAGAAGAGATAGTTTCAAAGCTTTGAGGACGGCCAGTGAAGTAAGAATTAGGAAATCATGAAACTGTGGATTTTAAAAGATGAGGACATTGGAAGTAGCATGGGGTCCAGAGTGTTAAAATTTGCCAAAAAATAGCATATGATAAAACAAAGGCATTTCCATCTTATAGTGATTTATTTTTTTATTAACCAGCACAACTGAAATATGTTATAAATTAACACCTATTTTCTATGGTATCTAACCACTATCTTTAATCCAATGCAAAATGATGGAATGCTGCAATTTATTGATTTGTTCATTTATTTAATCAATAGTAGGTGTTACATGCTATGCTAGACACTTGGAAATACTTTGTCCTCTCCTGATGTTTTTATTGTAGCCTAAACTTTATCTTTGTAATTTAACACCAGCATTTTTGAATAGTCTAATTTTGACTTATACCATAAACTTCAGACCAATAACTTTTTAGATCCCAATCCCATTTAAATTTCCTTTTTCAATGGTAACAATCATGCCAACCCCCTACAGTTTCCCAAGAGTGTAGCATTTCATAACCTTCTATTACTTCTACCATTGATATGAACATAAAATCACAATCAAACTGGGACATATTTAGGAAAATAGAATCATTAAATTAGGGTCTAATGAAATTCAGGCTATTTTTTACCCTCATCTAAAACCCTTAATAAAAAAAAGTACTTCTGATAGAAAAAAGGAGATGATCATATGAAAACAAAACAAAAAAAAAATAAGTGATCTGATTAAACATATTATTCTAATTTCTCTTTCAATAGTTTGCATTTTTCATTCATTTCTCAATGGAGATTGGGAGATTGGATAAAAGCCATTGCAGAAATGCAACAGTAGACTCTACTACAGTGGCATTGAGCCAAACATCTCTTATTATGAGTTTTGGCACAAGGTGTTACTTTGAGAGCACAGACCTGTTTCTGTGTCTGTCAGGAAAATCCACACTGCATTCTTTATAAGGCTGGTCTTTATTAGGGCTTGGCCTTTACATCATACATGGTCTACATATTGGCATAGTTTCCCAAGGCTTTTACTCAATGTATATTCTGCATGTTATTCTCAGTCATGGTGTTTATTACTGATATAATTATCCATCCAGACCCAAATTAAATAAATTGGAAATTTTCAAGTTCTGCGTTTTACACATTATGAAAAGGAAAAAAAAAATCCTTCTGGCTGCCTGCTTGTGAAAATGTTATACACGTGATATAATGGTCTCCATTCAAAACACTTACTGTGAAGCTTTTAGCATAAAGTTCCGAGTTTTACCTTCATGGTGATATTCATCAGTCAACTGGGTGAGAAAAATATAAAAACATTCCCACGTGGAGGTTGCAGTACAATACCACCAATGGGGACACAGAAGATGATATTAAAGGCAGGTAGGTTCCTGTGATGAAATGGTTAGCTGTGCCAGTGGGGAAAAAATAGCCTTGAAAAAAATACTTTTTCAGGTATTGATGTTATTGCTTTGTTATTATTTTAGGGGAGGTTGCTTTTGGAAATTATTAACTTGATTTGCATTACCATTCTGGAGAATAAAAGGACCTTTAAAAATTAAGTTTAAGTTGATACATCTTAAGTTTGGAACTTTCTCTTCCTGTACCTTTCCCCTTGATATTCCATACCCAGACAAATAGCATTATATAGCATTGATGTGGGGCAAGGGATGGGGGAAAAACAGGTGGAAGCAATGGTTTTATTTTATTCTTTTTTTGTCTCCCAAGCACTGTTTGCACTTCTGCTTGTTAGCAAATTACTGCCTGTTGTGTTCACTTTCTGAAACAGAAATGGAAAACAGAGATAAAAGAACAACAACAAAACACATAATATAGCTACCACCAACATCACCAGAAAGCTGACTTCTGTACTATCATCTATTAACTATATTCAAAGAGAAAGATGAAAAATTCCAGCATGTTGTGTTGTAAGGGTTCTGTTCAATGAGTTAAGGTAAGAATTAAGACTTTTAAAGTTTTTATTTTTGTACTTTCAAAGAATTCTGTTAAAATGTCTTTTTTTTTTTTTTTTTTTTTTTTTTTGGTGTGCGTGTGTGTCAGAGAGAGAGAGAGATGTTTGCTTTATATATTAAGAGGCATAACTGATGGTTCTGGGCAATAGTTTAGCTGACTGTCTTAAAACAGTAGGATAAAGAAATACATTTAGCGTTTTAATGTGCAAACAAATTACTTGCATGTTGTTAAAATGCAGATTCTGATTTGGTTGGTGCTGGTTGAGCCCGAGAGTCTGCATTTCTAACCAGTCCCAATGTGATAAGATCCTGCTCATCCATGGACCATATTTTGAGTAGCAAGGGTTGAAGCCCAGGAAGTCTCTTCATGCTTAGCTTTCCCTATAAGGCACATGTGTACTGTATTCATACAAAGGAAGTTTTGAATTTTTTTTCCTTCAGTGCTGACCTCACACATGCTAGGCAAATGGCAAATGACCCTGAGTTTATCACCAACCTTGAGCCTTGAGAATTCTTTTTTTTTTTTTTTTTTTTTTTTTTTTTTTTTAGTTTAAAAGTATTAGAATTTATTTTGTGCTTTACCTGAGTCCAAAAAATCAAAAAACAAAAAACAAAAAAAAAACTTTATTGAGAAATGTGGCTCTAGAACATTTACTAATATGATCTTTCCATCTTTCCTTGCTGTTATGTTCATTTTACATTTCCAAGGGTAAACCCACATTTGGGGTTTTCTTAGGATGAATGGATTTTTTTGAGTAGGAAAGCTTTTGGCTTTTACCTGTCTGAATTTCTCTCATTCATGGTGTCTTCCTACCACTAGTGTTCCTTTAGAAAGACATGTATTTTAAGGTTTTCCAAATCTGATCACGCAACCCAAAGGTAAAGACTAGCTGGCCATTGACCACTGTATCATCCTATTAATACCCCCAGCAAGTTAGAAGCTTGCTGGTTTTCTACAGAAGGTGGAGTTGTTGTCACTGGGGTGGTGGGGATCAGAATCATCTGGAGAACTTTGAAAACTTATATATTTCTCTTTCCCCATTCACATGCCTTTCTAAGTATTAGCATCTCCTGGTAGTAACGCAGCTATTTTAATTTGAAAAAAATGACCCAAATGGTTCTTATTTGCCACTTCAATCTCCAAATTAAGAATTGCTGAAATATATTAATGATATATTTTGCGTCTTACCCTTCATTTTGAATTTTAACATTAAATCCATAAAACCTTAAATTGTTTTGTGCAGTTTTATTTTTTATTTAGTTAGATGATACCAGGGTTTTCTGATAAATGTTCTTACAGGGAGCTAAGGCAGAATAACACAGCAGCATATTCCATTGCATAAGCCAGCGGTTCTCAAACTGGTTATAAACTTGGAATAATTTGAAGAATTTTTAAAAACCTGAAGGAACAATCCCCACCCAGATCAATTAGATTAAAATCTATAGGCATGTAGTCTGGCATTATTATTTTTAAAATTCCCCAGGTAATTCTAATAAGTGGTCAGAATTGAGAACTATTGACCAGAGACCCAGAAACTATTTGTACATAGAACAATCTAGAATGATTTATTTTTATTTAAGAAGAATTCAATGTTCAGATTTTTCAGTAAATGATAGTAATTTCCATTCCTCTTGTGGAACTCTTCAAGAATCTTTCTTCCTGACTATGTAGGATTCCCAGAACAAATAGATCATCATGCACTTTACATTGTCTGTAAGTAATCAGTAATTATATTGAGAAATATGTATGCATTCCTCACAATTTATTTATTAAGGTATGTAGAGATGAGTGAACTCAGTTTAATGAATTTAATGCCAATGACCCTGGAGTACATAATATAGTATTTGGACCAATCATTTATGAACATGCATGATTTTGTTATTTGCTTTATTTCCAATCCAAATTTACATTAAGGCAAAACAAAACAACAGGAAGAGAAAACCTTCTCAGAAAGAAATGCATTAAGGATAGATTTAAAAAAAAAAAAACAAAAAAACTTCCATATCAGCTCATTTTCCCAACCTTCTAAGTTCTTACATGAAAGTGAGAGAGAATGGAATATATAGAAATCAGAGTCAATGTGCATGAAGTGAAATTCACTATTCTCAGTACACAGTGATGAGAGAGAATCCTCCCTGTGTCTCACATTTCTACACCTTTTCTGGGCAGAAGCTCTGACTGTGCTTTCTTCTGGGTTCTCTTTCAGGGTTGTCTGAATAGAAAGCAGTCTTGGAAGACTTTCTCCCACAGGAACAGGAAGGTGTCATCTGAGTTACCAAGTGAAGTTTCTTGAAACTATATGGGCAGATTCATAATGTCAATTCCCCAACAGTCAAGCCAAAAAATGTTATTTCAACCTTCCATCTCCAAAATAAGGCCCAACAACTTGTGAATTGTTTGCCTATCGGGGTCAGTATGTGCCTACTCTGGGCATTCTACTTGGTCCTTCATATTGGAAATCACAAATCAGTATGTTTTGAAAAGGTCCAAAGCAAACATACTGTGTTAGAAGCTGTCCAGGAAGCTATGGCGCACTCTCTGAACTTGGGACTCACATCCCTAATGACGCTTCTGAACTGCAGTCTATGCGCCTTGACTTACCTGATCATCATCTCTATCTGTGGAGGGCTGCTTCTTCTCAGGGGATCGCCTTAGCATTTTGACTCATTGTCTCACGACACTATTATACCACCTTGCCTAGGCAAGCACTCTACTACTGAACAACTTCTCCAGCATTTCCCCCTTCAAAGCTAGGAATTGAACTCAGAATACTTACCATGCTATAGCTACCACATATTTTGAGAATCTACTATTTATTTACTACTGAACTCTTGCTGCTACTGAACTCCTCACCCACAAAGGTGTTGGGGCTCTTCTGGGTGTTTCTGTTTGAGTGGATGTCAACTTGGACTCAGTAACTCAGAGTGGGAAAGCCCCAACCAGCCTCACTTGACCAATGCTAATAGTATAGTAAGAGTTCCCCCAGCCTCAGAAGTATTTTGGTTTTACATAAGTTAGTTATAGTATTCCTCTGTGGAAATGTTTATCCTCCATTATTCCATGTACAGAAAACTGGCTCCAAGGGGTGCTTGATCCACAGAGGCCACCTAAAAACTTGGGCTGTTTCATTGATGGTTTCGCTAAGCTCAAGTCAAGTATTGTCCCCCAGGTGGCTGAAGCCATCCAACCTCAGCTATGCTGAATTAAAAATGGATGTGGTCACTTCACTCAGTGGACTGACCTCAAAACCATGTTACCGTTCTACCTGTAAGAGTTTCAGCTACAAATGTAATGTTACACTTCATGTTACTGTTCCTTTGATGAACTGCAGTATTTTTACTGACCTGTTTCCAGTAGTCTAGCAGTTGTAGAAAACAATAGATTGGCAAATTTAAAATATCCATTTTTGGAAGCTGTGAATTATAGAAATAAGTCATGGCAATGGATCAAACTGTACGGTTCACTCGTGTGGCTATTTGTGGTTGGATCTCATTTTCTGAGAATCAAACTGCTGATCAAGCCTGTACACCCTAAATTGCACCATTGTTGCCCAGATCCATCATGTCCCCAGACATGGCAGCACATCCATCATTATCCACTGTGAACAAAGTAAAGCACCCTGTGTCTCTGATGTAGAAACTATTAATGCATGTCATCAATTGTAACTCCTGCCAAAGACAGCCTCTTTTCTTGTGGTAATAAAGGCCACAGCACATGGAATGTAACCTTCCGCATTCCTAGTTACTGACTGTCTTGAACAATTCACCAAACTTACTTGCCATCAGCAGTGCCACTGATATTCTTCTAGTCCGGTCAGGCAACTCTAGTCATTCCACCATGGCCCTTGATCCTGATCTGTGCTACATTTTTAGCCTTCTGACCAGCTGCAGTCCAATGATCCATGCAACAGAGCTCACTGTGAAGGTATTCAGTGGGCTCCCATACTCTGCATCATCCACAGGCACCTGGGAATCCCTAACCTTGAAAGGGCTCCCTCCAAAATCAACTTATATAGATTTCTGACTCTATTTTCCTCACGTTTTCCTTATGACAGTTTGGTCACAGAAAGACTGTTCCTGAACAGGTCATGCCTCATATCTTCTTTCTGGGTAATGATCCAAATGAATTGAGTGGGGTTAATGGAAGCCTATTCTGAAAATTCAGAATGCAACCTTGACCCTACCTGGGCATGATTTTTCTTTATTTTACCTAATAGCAATGTTATACAAGATTGGCACATTCTTTGGGTGTGTCAAGAACAGGTCTTGGTGATTCAAATTTAATTTTAGATTAGCTACCTATGTACTTTCGTTGCATTAACATGATCAGAAGAACAATATTCACATTGTTCATGAACATATTTCCAAGCCCCTTGTAGAAGCTCACACATACCAAATGCAGAATACATCACGTGTCTTTGTTAGTTTTATAAATCTGCTCTGCCCCACCTGCACATGACTCTTCAGAAAAAAAGGTCTGTGTGAAAATAGAGGATGATTACAAAAAATAAAAGATAAAATGAATACTCCTGGATAAAGAAACACTGATTTTGGAGTAGAGATAATGCTATAACCCTTCAACCAAAAATTTATGAGAGAAAGTTAGTTTCAGGATTTTTTTTTTTTTTTTTCAGTGCTGGGTCGGGAACTCAGAACCTTACTCATGCTAGACACATGTCTCACTGAGCTGCATCAACAGCCCTTGTCTTAATGATTTTTGCCCCTCATAATTGTCTCTAAAAATTAACACATGAAGGAAAAGCCCTGCTGAGGCATAAATGCAATTAACCATAGGTTCTGTCATCCCCTTGCTACTTGAAGCGGACACAATTTAACCACTATCTTCTTAAACTTAGTGAACTATTGTAAATGAAAGGGCTTGATCTCAGTTCCTGCATCTGCAACTCTGAACCTCTCTCAAAACCCCTGATATCTTTCCTTTCAGTATTGTTGCCATCATTTAGTCATCTTGCAGGGATCATCTGCAACTGGCAGATGATATGGGAAAACACGAGACTGGATTTACAACTGTCACAATCCCTCCAAAAATAAGAACTATTTAAATTGAACTGAGGATCTTCAGTTTCTCTTAGAGTTTCCTAACGTAATATCCAATTCTTCATTTATGATTATCTATTGGATATTTATTTCTCTGTTGGCATTGTCCAAATAAAAAAAAAATGGAAAGTAAATTGTTCATGACCTTAGTTAAAGACATTAATGTCAAACATCACCTCAGTCCTCAAAAGTGTTCAGTGTAGTCTCTACTCATTGTCCAAGTTTCATGTAGATGATAAACTTGTTCTAAATTTTCTCCTCATGGACCAAGATAGACTAATACAGTCTGCTGTTCCTTGATGAATGCTTTAGGCAAAGAGGGGAAATTAACTGATAAATTTAAAGATAAACCTACTGGGCTTTCTTGAGAGCATGTTTGGAGGTTCTAGCAGGAGACTGCAGCTACTTGTATACCCTTGACTGAAGAAAGGTCCTATTCTATCTGGGAAGGTCATCCTCTTCAACCAGAGCACACATTTGGGGAGGGTTACACATGGAGCAGTGAGGGAGGAAGAGGACACCACCTAGCCAGATAGCCAAATTAACCCTGGTGATCAGTGGAGGGAAGGAGGTGGTAGCCAGATACTCTTTACATCTAAACCACCTAGCTGTCTAAGGAAGCCTGGCTGGTTAGGTCCAGAGATTTCAATTTAATACTATTGTTTGGTCTCATTCTGTTGCTCAAGAGTTTTGGAGACAGTGAATTTAATTAAATGTTGCATGATAAAAGTTGATTGGAATTGGTCCTAGTTTTTTTTTTTTTTTTTTTTCCAGGCAGATAAATCAGAGTGATCAACAGAATGAAATCTTCACTAGAAGCCATGAAAGTATAAAAACTAGAGATGGGTTGATAAGGCACAATCCCCCACTACTGTCTCGTTTTTTTGGACATGTCTAACAAGCAGAGAGATGACTCCCTCTTGCTCTAGACTACCTTTAACAAGGTCATTTGTAAATATACTTAAATTTTCTGTCTGAAATTCCAGTATCTTGGTCTGGTCATGTTGATTGTATTATTTCTTGATACTGCATTTTTTCTCACTTTTACATGTATCAGGTACATTTTTATTGAAAGTTGGAGGTAATAGGTAGAACTATAGACTGAGATGAATAGCATTTATTCCTGATAAATGGGTGTGCCTCTTCTTCTGCTAAGTGTTCACTATGGACAGAATGAGTCAAAGCAATTAGGAGATGAGCTTGGTTTTTGTTATTTTTGTTGTTCTTCAGGACACTACAGATTTCAAATCCATTGTGTGTTCCTTTTATTAGGTGGAAACTTGGGTTGGCAGAACATTTTATTCAATATTCTATTCCACCACCAACTTTTAGGCTTTCCCATATAACAAGCACCACAAAGGGGTTTCCATCCAGGTTATTCCTTATATTCTAGAAATAGACTACATTTGTTTATTTCTTCATATTTGATAGCCTGGGGCTGATCTTTAGGAGATAGCTCTCTGTTGTTTTGGTTGGGACTCTTAGTTAAGCACTGTATCTCTGGATCTCTAAGTTGAAACTTTCTCAGTGATTTCATTTCTTCTGGCAGAAAAACTGTACCTTGGACCTTTAACAAGTCTTGATTAAGAGAGGTTTCTGTTATTTCTCCTTTTTTAATTTTTTGGTCAACTTTTCATCACTGTGAACAAAATACCTGACAAGAACAACTTAGAGTAGGGAAAGCGTTCTGGGGGCTCATGAGTTCAGAAGTCTCAGTTCATAGATGGCAGACTCCATTGCTCTGGACCGAAGCTAAGGCAGCACATCATAAGACAAGGGCGCAGCAAAGGAATATTCTTCAGCTCATGATGGGATCAGGAAGGAAAGAGAGAGAGAGAGAGAGAGAGAGAGAGAGAGAGAGAGAGAGAGAGAGAGAGAGAAGAGAAGAGAGAAGAGAGAAAAGAGGAAGAGAGAATGGGCTAGTGACCCATCTCCTTCAGCCACTCCCCACCTGTAAACAATTACTACTCTGTCAGTTCATTCACATTAGGATAGACTGATTAGGTTACAGCTTTTATAATTCAATTACTTCACCTTTGAACATTCCTGAACTAACACAAGAGCTTTTGAGAGACACTTCACATCCAAACCATAATTCCTTCAAAGGCAAGGCACTAACGGTCTGGTCCAGGATACTTTCTGCTTTTCTGCCAATATAAACATTTTTTTCTCTCTTGTTCCCTTCTTTCAGTCTCAATGCTTTTTCACTTGTGTAGACTCAAAGTAGAGTTTTGTTGCCTTTTTCCCATTGGTGTGAAACATTTGCTTTTGAAGGGAGATGGGAATGATTAGACAGGGCTTTGTGCCTTTCCTGCACTGACTCTGCTCCCCTCTTCAAGGGTGGCACTGCCAGAGGAAGCTGCTCTGTTCTCCAATGTAGCCCACAACCTTTCCTGTGAGCAATGATCAGGTCTATGGAGAAGGTTCTGGACCTGGCTGGGGATGCTTCTTGTGTCAGTAGCTCCAGAGTTTTTTGCTGCCATACTAACCCATACCCTGACTTTAGCAATTCACAGGATATTTAGGTGAAATCTTTACCTACTTCTGTAATGGCCCCATTTTTCTCCCATGCTGCTCACCTACTCCAACAAGCCAATGCTTGTGTCCTGGCTCTTAGGAGTAGCCTATCTCTTCTTAGATTTCACATTAGTAGGTCGACTACATATTCAGGTCCCTGATGGGTTTATCAAAATGTATAATTTTGTAGGTTGTTTACTTTTCCTTGTCTGGTGGCAGCAATCTTCTTTCTAACTTTCTATATCCCAAACAGAAGCAAGAAATTGAGTTTGGAGTACAATCTTCATTTCCTTGGCTTCTTGAATGTATGGGTCTTTCTTTGAAAGGTAATTTCAGCCTTTTTATCATCTAATTCAACGTTGTCATGGAGAAAATTTATTATTAATCAAGGCCTTATACCATATTTTATTTCCTCTTAAGTTTTGAATGAACTATGATAGTTCATTATAGAGAAAAAGAGACATTAAAGAAAATCTTGCTTAAAAAAAAACATCTATAGTTTCTGAAACATCAAACAAATTCTGAACTTGCTACAATTGATAAATGAAAGCTTATTTATGACTCAAGAAGATTCTACAATGGTATAGTCAGTAGAGGATTGTACTTATGTCATTGGTCCACTATTTACTGTATGTGTCATATAGGGCAAGTTATTTTTCTGAGACCACATTAATTATTTTTAAAGAGGGTAGAACGTAACTGCCTCTTTATTACTATGTGTATTTAGAAAGATTCAATGATGTAAGCATGAAGAAGTCCTAATCTCAGGATAAGATGCAGATATTTTCTCATCAGAAATATATTAAGAATAGTTCTCCCACCACATGATCTACAACAAGCATCTTAGCATTTCTCCACCTCAATTTCCTTACTGGTAAAATGTTTTTTTGTAACAAGTCATCTTACACTGAACCTGACAAATCAAAGTGGTACTAATGAAAGACAACATGTATGGGGGAAGGGGCATTATGTCTCCCATGACATTGTACAGATGGTAGGTTTTCTTACAATTATTCAAATGTAGTATTCTCCTTACTCTAAAAAATAAAAACTATTCACAAATTGTGCTGAAAATATTGCACAACCATTATTTATTTAAAATATATTTAGATTTTTAAAAGTGCTTTACATTTAATATTTCAAGTAATCAATCTTTCTTACCAATTAGGAAGATAAGTGGAGTCATATTAAATTTTATATCTAATAAAATCAGGTGAGATACAACATAGTTTTCAAAGTGAAGATAACTCACACAAAAATATATAAACCCTTTTTATATGTATACTTTATTTTTACCCATCATGCAAAGCTTGAAACTGCATGTTGAGGTATTTAATAAGTAAAGCAAAAAAAATGTGTAAATTAATTTATCAACACAACAGCTAATACCTACTTTGACTACATAAAATAAATATGACACTACTTAAAAAAAAACAAAAACTTTAACAAGATTAATTAGTCACAGTAGGCAATCCAGTTTGCCAGATTTAGCAAATAAAAATATAGGATATTGTGCTAAATTGAGTTAAGATACATTAACATATACATATACTGGCTTTAGTGTGAGTATGCAACAAATAGGACATTCTCATATAAAGAAATCACTTGTGATTAATACAAAACTCCAATTTAACACAGCATCCTTTATTTATCTGTTAACCTTATACTCAATTAATATATTTTTAAATTCCCTGCGTTGTCCTGGATTCTAGTCTTAAAAATCCTTAGATATCTCTCCACTCTAACATCATGCCAAAGGAATGGAAGAAATTCAAGGATGGTTTAGGAAATATTTAACCACAAATTCCCTGGAATTACTGTTACTTGTTTGGGTATATCCAGAAACAAGTCATACCAAGGGAAAGTGATTGTTGTGAGGCCTCCCAGGCCTTGGAACAATCTTCTGACCCAAGTAGAGACATAATTTGTCTTTCCACTCTTCTTGCTAAGGATTGCTTTGACTACTCTGGGTCTCTTATTTTTCCAAATGAGTTTCATGATTGCTTTTCTATTCCTATGAAGAGTGACATTGTAATTTTAATAGGAATTGCATTAAATTTGTATAATGCTTTTGGTAGTATGGCCATTTGACAATATTAATTCTGCCTGTACAAGAGCATGGGAGGTCTTTCCACACTCTTCTAAGGTCTTCTTCAATTTCTTTCTTTAGTGTTCTGTAGTTTTCATTGTAGAGGTCTTTCACCTCTTTTGTTAGATTGATTCCCAAGTATTTTTTTTATTTTTGAGACTATAACAAGTGGGTTAGTTTTCTTGATTTCTCTTTCAGAGAATTCATCATTGATTTATAGAAATGCATTTGATTTATGGGTGTTGATTTTATATCCTGCTGCTTTGTTAAATTCATTTATTATCTCGAGAAGTTTTCTGGTGGAATTTTTTGAAGTAGGAGGCCTCACAATACCAGACCTTTAACTATACTACTGAGCTATAGTAACAAAACCAGCATGGCATTTGCACCAAAATAGATATGTAGACCAGTGGTACAGAATAGAAGACACAGAGACAAACCCACATAAATAGAACTATTTCATACTAGACAAAGGTGCCAAAAACATTCATTGGAGAGAAGATAGTCTCCTCAGCAAAGGGTGTTGGGAAAAGTGGAAATTCATATGTAACAACATGAAATTAAACCCCTATCTCTCATGCTGCATAAAACTCAACTCAAAATGGATCAAGGACTTAGAAATTAGAAAGACACCTTGTGCCTAACAGAATAAAAAGTAAACCCAAATCTTCATCATGTTGGCTTAGGACCTGACTTCCTTAACAAGACTCTTAAAGCACAAGAAATAAAATAAAGAATCAATAAATGGGGCGGACTCAAACTAAAAAGCATCTTCTCAGCAAGGGAAAAAATAATGTGAAGAGTGAGCCTACACAATGGGAGAAAATCTTTACCACATGCACTTCAGTTAGAGTACTAATCTCCAGGATATATAAAGAACACAAAAAACTTAATACCAAAACAACAAACAACCCAATCAATAAATGGGCTAAGGAAGTGAACTCTAAAGAACTGTGGTAAGGAAGGGTTAGAAACAATTACGTTTATAATACTGTCCACATGGCATTTCAGTTTTTAAAAGCTTTCTGAATGGTTGTAGAACAATTGCATTATATCAAGTC
This sequence comes from Sciurus vulgaris, assembly GCF_902686455.1. Classification (NCBI taxonomy): domain Eukaryota; kingdom Metazoa; phylum Chordata; class Mammalia; order Rodentia; family Sciuridae; genus Sciurus; species Sciurus vulgaris. The sequence goes on from NC_136461.1 coordinate 70,716,752, forward strand.
TAGAGCTTATTTTGTTTTAATTTTTTAAAAATTGATAATGTGTATTCATATGTACAAGACTCCTCTAAAGTCTAAATGTGCCAACGTATAAATGTGACACTTCACAGAAGATAGTCAATCAACAAATATATGAAAAATATGTTCAACATCTCTAGCAATTAGAGAAATGCAAATCAAAGTACTCTAAGATTTCATCTCACTTCAGTCAGAATGGCAATTATCAAGAATGCAAGCAATAATAAATGTTGGTGAGGATGTGGAGGAAGAGGTACAGTCATACATTGCTGGTGGCACTGCAAATTAGTGCAACCACTCTGGAGATTCCTAAGAAAACTTAGAATGAAACCACTATTTGATCCAGTTATCCCACTCTTCAGTTTATTCCCAAAGGACTTAAAATCAGCCTTAAAGAAGAATGAAATTATGGCATTTGCAGGTAAATGGATATAGTTGGAGAGTATCATGCTAAGTGAAATAAGCTAATCCCCCAAACCGAAAGGCTAAATGTTTTCTCTAATATGCAAATTCTCCTCTGTAATGGGAGGGTGGGCTAGGGAAGAATGGAGGAACTTTGAATTGGTCAGAAGACAGTGAGGGAAAAGGAGGGGATATGGGGTGGGAAGGATGGTAGAATGAGACAGATATTATTACCCTATGTACATGTATGATTGCATGAAAGGTATGATTCTGCATTGTGTACAGAGAAATAAGTTTTTTCCATTTGTGTACCATGCGTTGAAATGCATTCTGCTCTCATGTATTACTAATTAGAACCAAAAAAAAAAAAAGAATTTGTCTTTGAAAATTCTGCTTAAAACCTACATTTTACTCTAAAAGGCTGCCTACTTCTTGGAATTGTTACTCTACAATCAATAATCCAAAGTTCAAGAACATAAACTCATGTTTCTTTTACTCTGTAGTGGATCTCTAAATGAGTTTTCAAACTTAACTGAATCAGAAGCCCCCAGCGGGCTTGCTAAACTCCACTCCAGAGTTTTTGATTCAGGAGGTGGGAAAAGGCCCAAAGTTCCTGGTGACATTGATGCTACTGCTGTAGGAAACCACATTTTGAGACTCATTGCTCTAAAGTAGAATTTCCAAAAAGAATGACATTAAAGTTGACCAACTAAGTATGCTATCATTCAACACCTCTAAAGAACTGTGGTAAGGAAGGGTTAGAAACAATTACGTTTATAATACTGTCCACATGGCATTTCAGTTTTTAAAAGCTTTCTGAATGATTGTAGAACAATTGCATTATGTCAAGTCTAAAGCTGATTTTAATTTTTTAAAAATTGATAATGCATATTCATATGTACAAGACTCCTCTAAAGTCTAAATGTGCCAATGTATAGGGAAATTCTAGTTGTGATATCTTTAATTTTAAGCACATATTCTCAGAACACTTAAAATTATATTTACATGTGGATTCAGCACTTCTAAAAATGTGTGAGAATAAAAAACAAAATCCTCCAAGTATCCAGATTCTTTGTACTTATAGTAGTATTGCATGAAGGGGTTGGGAAGAAGAGCAACATTCAATGAATAAAATTACAAGCAATTCAGTTTTTGTTATTTCTCTAAATAACATACTTCCTCCAAGGCATTGAAGATATTTTAATAACTTTAACTTCACTTTCTCTGTGAAGTGGCTAATCAGCAAGTACTTCCAAGTGTAATTTAATGAAATGAGAAAAAGTAGTTAAAGAATTTATTAAGCCTAGTATTTTAAGTGTTCAAAAAAATATTCCATGTTGGACCAGCTGGCTCAAATATGTAAGGATAATATATAACTTTTAGCAAACATAAATCTATCATATTTTGAAATTAAAATATAAAAGTGGCAAAACTTAACAAATTTTAGTCCCAAGTGTCACTTGCAACTCAAATTGATAGAATGGATGGCAGCAAGGAATTAAGTGTGGAGATTATGCTTAAACAGCATGAAAAAATGAGATGCCCAGCAAACCCTTAAGAGTTTGCTCCTCCTCTTAAGTAGCTGTTACTGTAATCCTCAGCACCTTATCCAATGACACACTAATTGACTTATAGGAAATTACATATAAAAGGCTCCTGTGTTTTAGAAGAAGCCTATCCATAAAAATCAGTCTCTAGATTTCAATCCAAAATGAAGAATTCAAACTAGTGGGCAATGTACAAGCTTCTTACTAAGATTTTGAATTCTAGTGAATCCTAAATAAGTTTACTAGCTATATCTATTATTAGATCAAAGGATAGTATGCATTTTTTTATATTGCAGTAGTCAAGTATTTTCTTTTTTTAAATTTATTTTATTTTTTACAGACTGCATTTTGATTCATTGTACATAAATGGGATAGTATGCATTATTTAGTTTATCAATTAACATAAGATTTGTTGTGCTCCCACTATGTTCTTATTCCAGGTAATTGACAAATCTTATTCCAGGTAATTGACATATCTAATCTCATTTTATCTTCAAAAATTTAAAATAAATCAAGGTAAAGATTTTAGGTATGTACAGCATAAAAGGCACTCTTAGTCATGCACTGGTATTTATAACCATTCCTTTCTAGACTATATAAATAGTAATTGTTTTTGAAAATGCACCACCACTGCATGTACATTCTATAGCTAAATCACTTATATCATCATGCCAATCCATTATTCCTATTCCATCCTAAAGGTTGACCAAAGACATGCAATGAGTATATGTTGCAGTTCACTCTTCTCTTGGGGTAACAGAACAGTAAGGTGAGGTAGGACCTAGGTTGCCCCTTTTTACCTCCAATTCCCCACCATCTCCAACAACCTATACAAATCAGAGATGTTCATCTTTTTCTTTTTCTTCTTTTATTTTTAGCATGTGAGTTTATTGAGAAAAGGAGAAGAATTGACGGTTGAGTCTGCTTTGGATACTCTCTAGAGTGATCCTCATCTAGAAAAAAAAAATCAATTTATGTGACTCTGTCTCATCAGATATCTCATCAAAGGCTTTGGGTTGTGGCCTTGGAGTCATATTAACTTTCAAGCATTGCTTTTGGTCCATGTATTTTTCCTGTGGTGATTTTGTCTCCTTTTGTGGGAAAAGGTGATGAGTTTAAGATAGTATTAGACAGTTTCAAGTCCTTTTGACAAAATACTATCTTAATATCAATCTTTTAATGCCCTGCTAAAAGCTATATACAACATTTAGTATATCCTAAAGCTGTCTTGGATTGCATCCAAAGACAGGTCAGCTACCTAGATATAGGAATATGTCATTGCCACATAATTACATATGTTAGAGAGTGAGGGCAAAATTATTACATGACATTCAATATTACTCTGTTGGGAAACAGAAATAAAAGCCTCTCACAGGGATGTTAGCTGTTTTGCCATTAACTCTCACTTCATTTCTTGGTGTTCATATTCATCAATTAAGAATCCTTATTTTTTGTTCCTGACATGAAGATGCCTGGAAACTAGAAAGCAATTCAATAATCTAAAATACAAAGACAAAATTTTTCCTGAGATATAGATACTAAATATTCATTTCCTTTTTCAAAAAGAATAAGAATTTGAATATAATTAGTACCAATGCTAACTTTAAAATGGTATTTGTTTAGGTACCTTTTTCACAATATAAAAGTAAAAAATGTCTTTTATTTATGCTGTACTCAATTTCCTCTCTATGTCTATTGTTATCACTCAATTTGACCAATGTATTTCTCTTTAACCTACCCTGAATCTTATCATGTAAACAAGTTTTCCTGACATTTAACATTAAGATAATTTCTACACTAAAAATACAACTATCTGTTGACTTCCTTAACCAGACTCCTAAAACACAAGAAGTAAGATCAAGAATCAGTAAGTCGGGTGGACTCAAATTAAAAAGCTTCTTCTCAGCAAAGGAAACAATCAATAACGTGAAGAGAGAACCTCCAGAATGGGAGAAAATCTTTACCACATGCACCTGAGAAAGAGTACTGATCTCCAGGATATATTAAAAAACTCAAAAAACTTAGCACCAAAACAACAAACAATCCAATCAATAAATAGCTAAGAAACTGAACAGACACTTCACAGAATATATACAATCAATCAACAAATACATGAAACAATGTTCAACATCTCTAGCAATTAGAGAAATGTGAATCAAAACTATTCTAAGATTTCATCTGACTCCAGTCAGAATGGCAATTTTCAAGAATACAAACAACAATAAATATTGGTGAGGATGTGGGGTAAAACATACAGTCTAACATTGCTGGTTGGATTGCAAATTAGTACAACCACTCTGGAAAGCAGTATGGAGATTCCTAAGAAAACTTGGAATGGAACCACCATTTGACCCAGTTATCCCACTTCTTGGTTTATAGTGAAAAACTTAAGAGCAGCATATTACAGTGACATAGCCACATCACTGTTTATAGCCGCTCAATTTACAATAGCTAAAATATAGAACCAACCTAGGTGCCCTTCAACAGATGAATGGATAAAGAAAATGTGGTACATGTACACAATGGAATATTACTCAGACTTAAAGAATAATGAAATTATAATATTTGCAGGTAAATGAATAGAGCTGGAGAATATCATGCTAAGTAAAATAAGTCGAACCCCAAAAAACAATGGTTGAATCTTTTCTCTGATAAGCGAATGCTGACTCATAATGTGTGGGGGGCGGGAATGAAGGGGCTTTGGAATCTGCAGAGGTGAGTGAGAGGAAGGGAGAGGGTAATGGGATGGAAAGGATGGTGGAATGAGATGTACACTTATTACCATTAGTACATGTATGATTACACTACTGGTGTAACTCCACACCATGTTCAGCCAGAAGAAGAAGTTGTGCTTCATTTGTATACAATATGTCTAAATGCATTCTACTGTCATGTATAAATAATTAGATCAAATTTTTGAAATATTAAAAATTAGAAAAACAACTATCTGATGTATTTGAACAGAGAAAAATCATTGCAGCAATTATAGCTTACTTTTATCTTTTCCACAGGTGAGAAGAGAGTATATACCAAAATGATAATGGAATACTAGTCCTGGAATTTGGAAAGTAACTCTAGCCTTCATGCTTCATCCCATTATTCACAAGCCGGTAAAACAGAAATTCAGGGATGGAATAAGGAGAAACTCACAGGGTTTAAGTGATTAACATTTACCCAGCCATCTTTTGAAAATGTGACTCCAAAGTCTCTCTCCCAAAATCTCTCTCCCAATACATAAAATTAATTGTTTTCACTCATAGAGAGCTTGGTCTAAGAAAGAGGTAAAACATTTCATATCCTAAGCATGGCAAATTACAATGGTATCTTACAAAATGCTTGGAGGCCAACTACCCATGGACCATGGACTGGTATAAAAGAGTTAAGTCTTTTTCAAAGAAGATTCTTGATTTCTTCTGATTGGAAGCAGAACAAATGATACCGTGCCATCAGGTATGTGAATCGGAATACCTGTTGTGGCAGGAATTAGGGATTTTCACATATAATGGAGACTTCTTCTTTCAGGCAAATGAAGAATTATCTCTCTCCATCCTTAGAGCATGAGATTTATTTGGTTGATGAAGGATGCACAATAGTGATGTATGTCTCTCCCAGATGGAAACCTTAAAAGCCAAGGTGTGATGTATAACGTTCCCTTCAACTTACCACAGTTATTGTGGCAATTTGTGTTCAGATGAAACAGCTATGAAGTGAGGTCCTTGGAATTGCTCTGATGAACAGAGTTCCTCTGGCCAAGTTTGTTTATGTAGCTTGAGCAAAAATTCTCTTTTTAATGTTGGAACATTGAGCTTCATTTTGGAGTTTTTACCGTGGCTAAAGCAGCTCATCCTTAAAGATGTATAAACTACCTTCCTTTTTGGAAGAATCAAGTTCAGTCTCAATAATTTTTTTGGTCACCCTGAAACTCAACATACATTATAAAGTTGTGAAAAAGATTTAGCCTTGAAAAAACCACATATTGGATCACATAACCAATTAGAATTGAGTAGGGAGTTAAATTTCTGTTTTACTAATTTTATTTTAAAATAATTCAACTTTTAGTAATGTAATAACACTACTTTAGCAACCCAGCAACTTCTATAAGTTGCTCATGAAGGAGTTTTTAGAAATTGATTTCTGGAAGTTGTCTCCTATGCAGAGAAAGTTTACTTAAACCTTTACAAGGATTTGTAAGTAGATATTTAAATGGATTCTACATCAAAAGATAAAAACTACATCAGTTGTAACTTCATTTTTCTTCTGAGGTTGTTAAAATGGGAAGTAGGGATTAGAGTTAGGAATATTATCATCATATAATCAGAACGATGCTTCGATTCAGAAAAGTAAAAGAATACACTTTTTAGTGTTTGGCACAATTCAGTCCATTCACTGAGACCATTAAAAACAGTCACCCCTTCAGTCTCAGTTCCTGCTTTATGAAAAGGGTAATGGGTGCTCACCGAAAGAGGGCTATGAGGGTTCATTGCCATTATTATTGTTGTTGGCTAAAAAGCAGCTGTAAGGAAATATATCAGTCAAAACTTTAAAATATGGGAGTTCAATGCTTTATGATTTAGATATTTTCCTCCCATCTTTCTGTCAGATACTGTCGGCTAAAATTTTGAATTTTTAGCCTACATGTTTGTTAATATATTAAAGTCTAGTACCAAAAAAATTGTTATAATTCAAATCTGCTTCTCACTATCATCTGTGGAAATGATGTACCTGAGGGAGATTTATCTCTAGGTGGCTCAAAAATATATTGACCCTGAGCCCTAAAAACACAACCCCAAATCCCCACAGTCACAAGTCACAAGATTTTTCCTTTCCAGAGTAGCACCCTTATCTTCCTTGACTATCCTTTATTCCAAAGTTATAGTATTTCATGAAGAAAGAGCAAAATGGATTTGTTTGCCTGTTCTTCTGGTAAGTGTGGGAGCAACAGTGAAAAGAGGAGAACTTTCTGCTAAACTGCTTCATTCACATCCACATCCCCGACCAGACTCCCAACATTTTTAAGTGTCAGGCAAAGAGTGGTTTACTCAGGCTGTTTTCTGTCTTAATGAATCTTTCAGTTGAAATCTTGCAGCTGACGACAAACATTTCTTGAATATTTTCATGGAATATAAAGAAGTAGGAAACTAAAAGTTTTTGTGAATCTACTCTGTGTTGGGTACTTTTCTAAGGATTATATTTGAGCCTTCAATTCAGAGAGTTGGATATTACTACCCCAATTTTTCAAATGAAGAATCTACAATTTAGAGAAGTGGAAGAAATGGATGAAATTCATGCAACTAATACTTCTCAGAATGGGATTTGGACCTTGGATGTCTCCTATGGCCAGACTCGTGATCTCTCTACAGCACCCTGCTGCCTCCTTTAACAGAAAGCTTAATTTAAATAAGTCAAATAACTTATCCTACATCAGTAAATTCCAGCTAACTCCTTCACAATATAGTGGGGAAAATTGATGACTAGGAACACGGAAACTGGGTTGGGTAATGGGGTCATGAACACAATGAAAAGTGCACATGTAATCTTTGGAAATGTAAGAGTAAAGACATATGACCAGGGAGGAACATCTTGTATAGATATAGTTAGATCCAAGTTCACCTTGAGCTCTTCATACTTGAATTTCAGAATTTTAGCTTTTAATATGTGAGAAATGTTGCATACCTACTTGTCAGGTTAGGATAAAATGGTAGACAGACATAAAAACTGAGCATAATCAGGATAATGTGTTTTTAATAGGATTATCTGTTCAAGGATCTGCTGTTATCACTAGAGGCTTATTGCCCAGGGTGTAGACTGAGCGTTAGGAGATAAACACATTAGAGTTCTTGCTCTGCCACTAAATAATTAGGAACAAACGTTACCTTTCTTGCTCTGTCACTAAATAATTAGAAACAAATGTTACCCCATGGGTCTTACTTTCATCATTTATAAAGTGGGGATATGAAAATAGTTCTTTCCTACTTGGTGATTCTAAGGATGCAATGTAATAATGCTTTTAAGATCATGGTCCTCTTGGGGCAGACAGAGTCCTCTTTCCACCATGGTTTAGCTCTCTTATTTTAGAAAAAACAATCCAAGCCTCAGTTGCAATAACTATAGAATGGGAATAATAATAGTTCTCTCCTCATAGGGCTGCTGAGAGGATTAACAGTAAGGTAACTTTCTATAAAATTGGTGTGTGTGTGTGTGTGTGTGAGAGAGAGAGAGAGAGAGAGAGAGAGAGAGAGAGAGAGAGAGAGAGAGAGAGAGAGAAACAAGAGAGAATGTAGTTCTGGGGTTCAAACTCAGAGTCTTGCACATGCTAAGCCAGCTCTCTACCACCTGGCCACACCATAGCCTAAAGTACAATTCCAAGTGTATGTAATGCAAGGCTTGGCATATAGGTTTGTACAAGTTAAACATAATTATAGTTGAATAATGTACCCTTATGTCTTCCACAAGGAAAAAGACAAGTGCAGTATCACTCTGAATTTGACAAATGAATAAGCTGTTTGCAGCCTTCTTTACTGTAAGGGTAGAGTATGCAGTTGGGATTACTGTGGACTACAAGGATGTGTGGCAAATAACATTTTATATCTTTTTGGATTTCGTCAGCATATGATATCTTACTTTCAGGAATCTGTTTGTATTTCGGCTGCTAAGATCACATTCTTACTTGGGTCTTACCAGAAAAAGTGGTGAAGGGAAAGAGGAAGTGGTGGGACCTTTCAACACCCTCACATCTAGAGAAGAGGAACATGCATTTTGTCAGCTCTACCCACCCTGGGATTGGAAAGGATTACTAATGGAGTAATACTGTTAAAAAGACTAAAAAGTGAATCCCTTTTTTTGAAACCATTAAAACTTTTAAAAAAATACCTACAAACCCAACTTGAAGCACAATTAAGATGCCGGAGGGAGAAGAGCGTGCTGCGTCTCCAGCATCTGGTCTCGAACTGGTACCTATGTGAACCTGTCACTGGCAGCTTTCTGGGTTATTTTCAGTTCAGTCTAATTAGTTGAGTCTCTTCCTGCAAGGACAGGAATCAGTCAGAATGTGGGTAACAATTGGGAAACTACCTTTTGGAGAACTGTTTTGCCTATTATTTTGGAAGACAACCATAACGTCCTATAAATGATAGTCCCCATAAATGTCAGGCCAGACAATTCTGCTGATGTCAACAAGCAGAGGTTGGAAGAGATGTCACAGATATTGGGACTGAATATAGCATGTGACATCAAAATCATGACTTTGTAAATATTTCCTTCTTTGCATGCAGATTTAATTATCTTGTATCCCAGAGAAGAGCAAAACAAGGGCCAACATCATTTCAAAGGAAAGAAAAATGTGTTCTTATTTTTATAGCCTTGTAAAAGCAAGGAAATGTCTGAAGGAAGAAAAAAATAGTCTTGAAGAAGAATGCAATATGCCCCAATCCAAACTTATTCAAGATGTCATTCCTGGATAGAATTCTATGCTCTCAGCATTAGACAGGCTGGTTAAGCAAAGGCAGGTTCTACATAAACTGTCATCTGAACATGATATTGATGGATCGTTTTTACAAACAGGCTGGACCGCAATGAAAAGCCTTGTGAATGTGCTAAGACCATTTTAACAGGTCACTGGAGACCAAAGTGCCTGAAGGAGAGGATATAAGCCAAGTCTCATGAACAGTTCATAATATATGAATAATGAAGCACTTGAGGGAAAAAAAAAAAACATGTATATAAGATGAAGATATTCCCAAAGACATTCCTTATGTCACTAATATCTTCGAGGACCCTTCTAGCTGCAACCTGATTAGGTGTTTCAGGATATGTAATATGTTTTCTTCATGACACTCTTATCCATGGTTCCTTTCTTTTTACAAAGAAAGGTTTCTTTCTTAATTAATTACATAGAACAGGTATCCATTGTATAAAGCAGGTAGAAAGTTTTGTCTGAAATAAGCATGAAGCAGTATAATGAATCAATTTAATGCAGAAACATTCCATGCACACATGTAACTGGAAATGTTGGAAACTTTCAAGGGCAAAAATGAAAGAGAGAATATCAGTAGAAAAAAAAACCAGCCTACTTCCAAATGGGCAAGCTGCAACCATTGCCAACCAATCCTACACACAACCTAATTTCAATTCTAAGCTTATGACTCATAAAGGCATTTAGTCAGTTCTTTCTCACTCACCTGACCCAATTCTAATTTTTCTCTGAGTCTTAATAATTAATTTCAAGTCCTTGAATTTAAACTTAAGGATTTAAAACATATTATAAATTCTAGCCTAGTTTACTAATGAATCATGATTTAAATCAAGTTTTAGCATGAGAAATATATCACTGTGCATGTCCAGAGATTTTAACTTTCAGAAAAGCTAACTGATATGGGATATTTTGAAGTTGCAAGTGACCACTTAGGCTGAATGACTATTTAGAGTACATTCAAATAAAACTGAAATAAGGTGGAGAGTCCTTATTATTCAAATATAATCTCCAACCATTGTTACTGACTTTTGCCTTTCCTAGGATCACTAAAAAGAAAAATAGAAAAATATTTGGGAGTTCATTTTTCTAATATTTTTTATTTAAGTCTTTTGTTTATTTTTTTAAGGAGAACTTCCATAGACCTTTTTTTTAAAATTATTTATTTATTTTTCTATTTTTTACAGAATAGAAGACACAGAGATGAACTCACATAAATACAGTCACCTCATACTAGACAAAGGAACCAAAAACATACAATGGAGAAAAGATGGCCTGTTCAACAAATGTGCTGGGAAAACTAGAAATCCATATGCATTAAAATGAAAATAAACCTCTATCTCTCACCCTGAACAAAACTCAACCTGAAATGGATCAAGGACTTGGGAATTAGACCAGAGACCCTGCACGAAATAGAGGGTAAAGTAGGCCTGAATCTTCATCATGTTGGCTTAGGATCAGACTTCCTTAACAAGACTCCCAAAGCACAAGAGATCAAAGCAAGAATCAATAAATGGGATGGACTCAAACTAAAAAGCTTTTTCTCAGCAAAGGATACAATCAATAATGTGAAAAGAGAGCCCACAGAGTGGGAGAAAATCTTTTCCACACACACTTCAGATAGAGCACTTAACTCCAAAATTTATGAAGAACTTACAAAACTTTCCATCAAAAATTCAAAGAACACAATCAATAAATGGGCCAAGGAACTGGACAGACGCTTTACAGAAGACAACACAGGCAATTAACAAATATATGAAAAAGTGTTCAGCATCTCTAGTAATTAGAGAAATGCAAATTAAAACAACTCTAAGATTTCATTTTACTCCAATTAGAATGTCTGATATCAAGAACACAAACAATAACAGATGTTGGTGTGGATGTGGGGAAAAAGGCACACTTGGAATGGACCCACCTTTTGACCCAGTTATCCCACTTCTTGGGTCAAAAGGTGGGTCCATTCCAAGTTTTCTGAGGATTCTCCACACTCCTTTCCAGAATGGCTGCACTAATTTGCAACTCCACAGGCAGTGGACTTAAGTCAGCAAACTACAGTGTTGCAGCCACATCAATGTTTATAGCAGCTCAATTCACAATAGCTAAGTTGTGGAACCAACCTAGATGCCCTCCACAGACTTTTTGGCAAGCCTTTCTAGGACTTTGAGGACCTATTCCTTTGGTTGAGCACCACTGTTGCCGTCATTAGAAGTGGCCCTCTGCAAGAGGAAGACTGGATTATATCTTTCACAGTTTTCTTTTTGAAAAGGCATATTCTTTTTTTTCTGGGGGGTATTAAACTCAGGGGCACTCAACCACTGAGCCACATCCCCAGTCCTACTTTGAATTTTATTTAGAGATAGGGTCTCACTGAGTTGTTTGGCACTTCACTTTTGTGGAGGAAGGCTTTGAATTTGTGATCCTTCTTCCTCAGCCTCCTAGGCCACAGGGATTACAGGTGTGTGTCACTGCGTCCCACAAAACGGTACATTCTAGGGCTGGGGATATAGCTCAGTTGGTAGAGTGCTTGCCTTGCAAGCATAAGGCCCTGGGTTCGATCCCCAGCACTGAAAAAAAAAAAAAAAAAAAAAAAAAAAAAAAAAAAAAAAAAAAACGGTACATTCTTAAACACTTAGTTTGATTTTGCAAAATTTTTAAGAGGTAGACAGGACAGTTAAACCCTGGAGTTTAGCAACAGTATTTATATTTTGTATCAATGATGCTAAACACATAGAACACATTTAATGGTATTTCTTAAGTAAATGGTCGAATTATCCCCTTTCAAACAATAAGAAAATCAAGGCTCAGTGAGATTCAGTGACATTCACAAATTCTATTTGTTGAAAAACTACTGTGCAGGGTGGCTTTGAGAATTTCTGATTGTTACCCCTGAATTCTGTGTACCACCTATTTTATTAGGTCTTTCAACCTATTACAAATACTACCTTCCAGTATTTATTCCCAGGATTAAAAAAGAAGAAAACCCCCTTAGAAACAGAATAGAGAGGTGAAAAATGATGTTTTAAAATCATGAAATAATAACACCAAATTTTATTTTAAGAACCAAAAAAGAAAACTGTTAAAATAATATAACACCCATCATACCTTCCTTTCAGAAGTTTCATTCTTCAAAGGAAAAAATATAGGCTTGAGAATAACTCTTCAAGTTGAAGTCTTGTATATCTATTGGGTATTAGTAAACACACACACACACACACACACACACACACACACACACACACACACACACACATATATATAGTATCAGGGATTAAATCCAGGGGCACTTAACCACTGAGCCACATCCTCTGCCCCTTTTTTATATTTTATTTACAGACAGGGTCACCCTGAGTTCCTTAGGGACTTGCTAAGTTGCTGAGGCTGGATTCCAACTTGAGATCCTCCTGTATCAGGCCCTGAGCTGCTGGGATTACAGGTGTGAGTCACTGTGCCCAGCAATATTTTTGTATATTTGAGATGTTTGCTTGCTCATCGCTTTTACATACATTACTTCCTAAGCGCACAAGGGAATGCCATTTATTCCCATTGTATAGATAAGACAATGGTACAATATAAGTGACTATCCCCAAGTCATGTGTATTAATCTCAAATTGTCAGCCTCCAGGAAATGCTATTTCTGACATAGGACACTCATCCATTGTGAGGTTCATTTTGAATAATGACCCTTTTAAGCTTGTTGTCTTTGTTTACCTATAATTATTCTTTTATTAAGAATTCTAGGTGAAAAGGTACTTGCTAGAGATTACGGGAGAATGCAGAGCATAACCATTTGAAACTGAGCAGGGCTGACTTGCATGTTGTGCTGTTGATGGGATTCTGAAATAATTATGGGAGTGAATGCACAGCTGAGGCATGAGGTGGGGCCAGGGGATAAGCAGACAGGACCAGAAGTTCTTTTCATTAGAATATGTTCTAATAAAAATATCTCGGCAATTAGAAATTAATTTGAATTAGCAGACTCCTATTTTAAAAGCAATCTGGAAAGGTCAAATCTGTAAGTCAAAGTAACAATTACTTTAGTAATCATGTGAACATCAAGCTAAAAACAAATAATTCAGGAAATGGGAGGTTTGCTGGGTAGAGAGGAAGGAGAGATAATTCTGGAGCATTGAGGATATTAAGATCCAGTGGGAATGGAAGAACTTTGTAGCTAGAAAGTATTAGGAAGACTCAATATTTGGGAAGTAGAAGGAAGGGCAGGAGGTAATCAGGAAGTTTTTAAATATATCCTAGAGGTTAGTCATGCCTCTGGGTCCTGGATAGAATCATATGTGACTAAAATTTATCCATGTACATGGCTGTTACTTCGGATATCTGAATGGCAAATAATTTTTAAGGCTACACTTATAAGTTCCTCTGAGTCTGCTCTGCCTCTGCATTCTACCCTAGCTAATCTTGTCAAGTCACTGCTCCATCAAAACCAGTGTTATCCTAATCTGTCACTAACCCCCCCCACACACACACACTAATGAGAGAGATAAGAAAGAGCTAAGATCTTAGCACTTGTCTATGCTAATTTTAAAAGATCTAACACCCCCTGTCTTAAGATCCTTTCCTCTCGTCTTTCTCAACTTCCCTTCTCATTCATCAATTCAACTAATATTTTCTATGCTCAAATTATCTGCAAGCATTGTGCCATATTTAAGATATTTTAAAACACACCAATAGATTCTGGCATCAAGGAGCTCAAATTGCAGCGTGTTGCTGTAATAGCCATGATCAGAGAAGTGCAGCATCAAACTGAGCCTGGAGTGTTAGGAAACTTTCAAGAGGTCAAGTAAGTTGAGTCTTTATTTTCAGGTGTGATTCAAATTTCTACAAGTTGTCAACTCAGTTGTTTTTGAGGCTCAGTTTAAGTTCTTGCTAAATCTAAATTCTTACTACCAGCAAAAGTCTACAGAGGATGATAAATCCAACCATCATTTTACCATTGAGTTTTAGCCATCAAACCACCATAGGACTGTAGGGAAAGCTTCAGCTATTTTTCTCTAAGGGCATACCTAAGATAAAGGTGCATGTGCAAAACACTCTTACAGCCAAAACAAAACAAAGCAAAAAAAAAAAAAAAAAAAAAAAAAAAAAAAAAATTACCTAAATTCAGGTTCTTCAAAGTTGAAGTCATCAAATTTTTGAATTTCATATTTCAAATTCAATTACATATACTTCTGCCACTCTAACAATTAACCCTAACAGTTCTTTATCTAGTAAGTATATAAAAATACAATAATGATTTGGTGAATGAAAAACTATCAGCATGATGAACTGATTTTTCATATTTCTTACTAGTCTGGATCTTGATAGAAGAGTAAATAAGATCTGTTTTACATGTTCATTTTCAGGTCAGCTACTATTGGAAAGATTTTTCAATGTACATGCTTGGAATTATTTCATATTAAAACTGCTTCATAAAGTAGTCAACTTAGGAACTCAGCCTATGCCCAAGCTTGTACTCAGACATGTTATTAAGACTTAACCTCCAAGTTACATTTATGGAGGACCCAGTGGGGTCAGAGAGGGATGCCATTGAATCATTTTGTTGTTATTAGTTTAGTCTAATGAAACAAAAAAAAGTGGTGGTGATTTCTAGGACTTGTAGCAACAAAGGGGATAGAACATTGAATGGAAGCAGGATCCAGAATGTTGACCGGCCCCCAATGATGAATGTGTGCGTAACAGACCCTGAATTTCAAAGGAAAAAAAAAAACTTCCTAGGTGACTAATGTTGGCATCATGAACAATTAGGTTAACAAGCTGGAGAACACATTCTTATTCAACTAGCAGAAATCAGTCATCAGGGCTTTCAAGAGATAAGAGAAGCTACTGACAGGCTTTAGCAGAGCAGCTGAGACTTCAGTCACTCCACACTCTTTATACATTTGTCACTGGTGGATGTAAATATTTATGGTTCAGATGACAAACGACTTACCTTATTTGGTGATTTGAGGCTCTGGTGCAATTCCAGGGTCACCAGGGTGGTGTTAAGTTTCCACAGAGATCTGGGCTGGATTAAGGCTGGGGAGTCATAGCAGCTGCAAATGAAAACGTGTCCTAACCCAGTCCACCCCCTAATCCTCCTACTCTCACACATGTCCCCAAACTGCCTCCCCCACCGCCAGAAACAGAAAATGAAGAAAGTCTGTGCCTTGAGTTGCAAGGAGAAAATCTTTCCAATAACTGGAATTTAGAAAAATGTGGAACGCAGAGAGGGAGCTAAACGAAGCACGTTCAGAGTGCATAAAATTAAAACACACCAGCCTCATCTGTTGAACAGCATGGTGCTCTGGCAGTTCATAAGCAAATGTTTAATAATATTTATAGTTCAGCTAAATAAGGAATTAATAAAGAAAAAGGGGGGTTGTCCTGGATGAGATCAACTTGGTGTGCTCTCCCAGATGTTGATCGGAGGATTAGACTGTGTATGATCACCTGTGGTCCCTGAGGAGTGCAGAACTCTGCAGAGCAGCTCAGCCCAGGGAAGACCTTTAAAGAGATATCCCTTACCTGGTTTTCTACACTTCGACAAACATGTGAGCCACTGCTCAGGGAGATAGTGATTTTTCTTTTGTTCTCCAACTATGATCTTCAGTTGCAACAATGGAATGCTTAAAAAAAAAAAAAAAAAAAAAAAAAAACTATTTTAAAGCACATGAACTTTCTGAGGTAGAACTTTTATCAGACTGGTTATAATTATAGTAAGTTAGCGACCCTTTTGTCCAAATCCTGAGTCCCTAATCTACTTCCTTAAAACTATTAAAATCTTATGCAGATTGTTTGTTTGCTTATTGCATGACAAATATGACTTTGAGATGGATATTTTTGTAATTTTATAAACAATTTGTCTTAGAGGTATTCATTTTATTTAAAACTGACAGCATGTTTTTGTCATGTATAACATGGTATTTTGCAGTATATATACAATACATAATGGTTAAATCTAGCTAATTAAATACATGAGCTTATATAATTATCATGTCTGTGGTAAAAGCATATAATATTCAATCTACATTTGTAAGAATAGAGTATATTGTTATTAACTATAGTCACCTTGCTGCCCAGTAGATTCTTGAAACTAATTTCTCATATATGACTGTAATTATGGATCATTTTTCCAACATCTTCCCATTTTTCCTCCCTCTGAACTATGTCAGACCTAGGTAACTACACTTCTGTTCTCTATGTCTATGAGATCAATGTTTTTAGATTCCACAGTGACATCATTTGGTATTCGTCCTTTCATATCTGACTTATTTCACTAAACTTCATCTCTCTTGCATTCACCAATGTGGTTGGAGATGGCAAGATTTCATTCTTTTAAGGTTGAATAGTATACTACCGTATATGTATACCACATTTTCTTTATCCATTCATCTGTTATGGACACTTAGGTAGATTCCATATCTTAACTACTGTGAACAGTGCTGCTATAAACATGGGATTGCAGATGTCTCTGACACCCCAATTTCTTTTCCATTGTATATAAACCTAGTAGTAGGATTGCTGGACTTTAAATGAATTTTAAGCCCTGAAGTTTACCAGACTGCTGTGTATTCACACTTAAAACTTCCCTGAGTTTCTCTTTATTGGAAGTTTTCTCAACTGGCAGTTCCTAGATTTCAACAAACAAGTACATAACTATGAACCAATATATTCTATAATCAAGGTACTTTTCTACTTGTACTTGGGGAAAAATAACTAGAAAACATTATTGTTTATTAACAAGCAACATGCATTGTATATATGAATGAGTGCAATGTGATATTTCAACATATGCATATAACATGCATTCCATGTAATATTATGATACAAAGAATGAAATACTGCAATTTGCAGTAAAAAGGATGGAACTAAAGCACATGTAGTGAAAGTTCTCTTTTATAAAGAAAATGTATGAAGGAATTAACATTGAATCTAAGGTTCTCATGGAAAATCTAACTTTTTTTCATGAATTATTCTGTACAAGTGACCTGCCCTTATATATCTACCTTTTTTTTTTTTTAAATCCAATATAACAGTACCACAACAGAAAGTGAAATTGTGATGGCCACAGTGATGCTGTCTCCAGATCCGCCTCTGAGGTGGTACGTGTGCTCAAATCCTGCCTAAGAAAGACTGTCTCAGCCATGAGGGTATGCAGGCAAGCTGCAGTGGGAAGCCCCTTCAGGGACAGCTTCAGCTGCACAAAACTTCCTTGTCCAAGATCATGAATTTATGAGACCAGTCTACTTCAAATGACTAATAAAGTACTTTACAGATGCCCAGGACATTTCATCCCAAGGAACGACAAATTTTAGAGGAAGTTTTAGTTTCAGAATTTCTTCATTGGGTTGGTCATTAGTTGTTTTTCTCAAGTATTTTGTCATAGTGGTAGAAATCTAACACACTACCATGAGAAAAGTCAAACTTATTTTCCCTTCATCTCAATCTCAGCATCTGTTGAGAATCTAAGATTAAAAAATGGGGAACATATTATAGAATTCAACACAGGTAAATAAAATTTGGTAAGGATAGCAATTTTCATAGGAACTGACATGCATAGACATTGGTTGTACTTGTCAGTTTTGGCATTTCCAATTTAGTCAACCTCACCTTTATCTATGTTCTCTGCATTTATCTTAAGCCCTAAAATCAATCCTGCCCCATAAAATGGATAATTTAAGAGACTCTAAATCACTGCTAATCATGATCAACCTTATTTATGGTTCCACTGAAAGTTAAGTGTCCTAATTTCTTGGTGATTTGTTTTTGACTAATTTTCTTTGGATTTGTTTTCTTAAGAGTAAATTCCAATAATGTAGCTTAAAATATACCAGGAATAAATGTTTTGCTCTCAGATTTCAACTCTGCTTATGAAATCCTGGATCCTGTTTTTACCTGTCCATCGGCTCTCACTGACCTACAGAATTTCTTGCATACTGCTAGTCTCATGATGGTTTAATGACCTAAACCTTTGATTTCCTTGGAAACTTTAGATAAAATACTCCCAAGATAGCTATAAATAATTTGCTATTTAACTTTTTTCCATATTTCAACATCTGTCTTGTTCTTGACTTCAAAATTCCAAGTAGTATGAATTGGGACCTCTTTTCCAATCTGCGCCATATTTAACCAAGTCTTCCTTCCACCCCAGAATTACCAAAGTCATCTTAGTGTCCCTGAATAGAAAAGAGTTGGTGATAAATGTGGTCTAGAACAAGAAAAATATCCTGAATGTCCCATCACTCAGTTAGATAATACAATAAAATTACAGTACTGTTCTAACCATCAAGAGGTTGTATTAACATGTTTCCTTTATGGCCCAATTTCTTCATAATTATAACCAAAACTTTTCAATCAAGAAGATCACTATCCTTCTTTGCAACCATATACATGAGAAACTGAGATGTGTGTACACCTCAGTCTAGACTATTTTCAAAAAAATTTTAACTGATACATAAAAATATTTTAAAAATGTACATATTAATGGGGTACTATGTAATGTTATTATACACATAGATATTGTATACGTTTAAACATGAATAATGCTTAAATCAAGTTAGATATATATATCTCCTTAAACATTCATCATTTCTTCGTCATGAAAAATTTCAGTCCTTTCCTTAGGCTCTTTGAAATGTACACTATGAGGTTATGATCCAGTCATTCTACTGTGAAATAGCACACTAGACTAGAACTTCTTGCTTTTATCTAACTGCAACTTTGTGCCCACTGATCAGTCCTCCCTTTATTCCTTTCTTCCAGCTTTTGGAAACCACCATTATACATACACTGAACTTCTACGGCTTTTGTTTAGTTCTCATATAATAGTGAGAACCTATGGTAGTTGTCATTACACACCTGCCTTATTTCAATTAATATAGTGATCTCCATGTTGCCACAAATGACAAGATTTCTTTTATATGGATAGTTTTCCATTTTTGTATTTGTACTACATTTTCTTTATCCATTCATCAGTTGACAGATACTTAGCCATTTCTTGGCTATTGTGAACAGTGCTGCAGTAAACACTAGAGTGCAGATGTCTTCTTGACATTCTGATTTCATTTTCTTTGTATGTTCCAAGTCATGGGGAGATCATATGGTAGTTTTATTTTTCACTGATCTGAGGAACTTCCATACTGGTTTTCATAATGGCTGTACTAGTATACTTCCCTACCAATCGTGTACAAGAGTTTCCTTTTCTCCACAAACTTGCCTATACTTATCTTTAGTCTTTTCTGATAGTAGTCATTTTTATGCATTCCCCTACTAGATTCTTTGTGCCAAGTCACTTTTAAAATTAAAATCACATCTTTTAAATTAGATACAAATTCAAAGTATTCTGAAAATCTACTTGTAATATCCTTAGAAAAGACACTGATTGCCATATTTTGTCACATAAACTCATTCTTTAGGCAACTATTCTCGAGTTACAAAATGTACGATAAAATCATCACATGACAAGGTTGACTCCAATACACTCCCCACAGCTCACCAGATTTATATCTGAATTCTTGTTTACAATTAACAATCTAAGTCATTTTAAACAAAGGTACACTGATCATCACCTTCCCAGTTGCTATAATTATTGTATATCTGTTATTAGACATTTTGCCACATTTTACCTCACAAGGAAAACGAAACAATCAGATTTTGGATTTCTTTACGTACCTCCAGAGGGTGGATCAGGTGATAATATCAGTCAAGGAAGGTCATCACCAGAGGCAAGGACCTTGCATTCTTATCCCCAAATGGCCTGGTTATGTTCCTAGATTAAAAGGACTTTTTCATCCATAAATAATTCCCAAGGGGGAAAAAAAATAACCACCCAATAGCTTGATGAGATTAAGGGATTAGGGGAAGATACCTTTGAGCTGATTCCCCTTTTTTCAAATCACAGGTGTTTATTTCCCTTTACATAAACACCAATTCCACTCCAGATCTGATCCAGCACACAGGAGAAACAGATTCCAATTCAACTGGCCTACCCTGGGTGGAAAAATAATCTGGGGAGAAACAGAGATCACTGCCAAAGCAGAGTTCTCTCCATTACGAAGATATAATAAGCACAGCATACATATTCTGTGATCACTAAAAGCATGTAGTAATATTCACATTGGTAAGACCTTAGCATGAAGAATAGAATTCTATTAAATAGAAAGGTTCAGTGACCCTTACCACATCTAAGGAAATTCCCAGAATTTAGCACAAAGAAGTAAAAACATGTACATTAAGAATTTTTTTTTTTTTTTAGATTCTTTCAAAATGATTGTGGCAATGGCATGCTCTGTTGGCAAAGGACATAGATCTGCCACACAGACGATATTCATCCCATTGGTCACCTCTTTGCCTTATCTCTAAAATTTCCTCTTTCATTTCTCAAAAATGATGGTATGTTCCTTTCCTGCTTACATCCATCAAAGCTCATTTTCAGAACTTTTGTGTCCTGTTACTATGCTTGACTAAATGGAGTCTTAACCCCTTTTATCTTTTTGGAATTATATCATCTGGCCAGACAACCCTCTTTCTGCCTGGAGTCTCAGTGGCTGGCTCATTCCTTATATATATTTTTTTTCATTAACCTTTACCATCATCAATATTGGCAGAAAAATATGCTTATAACAGAAGAGCTACATTTAAAAATGTAAAAGATATTTATTTTCTCTTAAGTTCAAACTTCAGGATTCTGGGAAGGAACTGGAGCTGTCAGGGGGTGTTGAGCTAAATGGTTTGCATGGAGTCAAATATTCTGGCTTTCTTCACAGAGCTCATTGAGCAGAGAGAAAAGGTGGGGGTGCCAGAAGGAGAGGGCTTCCTATAACACACTATCAGTTGGAGAGTGGTTTTTCCATGCACCAAAGTCCTTAGGCATTTAATTTTTATTGTCAAGTCTTTGGTAATATAAAGATGACACAGGCATCTTGAAAATTAATATCAAAAATAAGTTTCTGGCCTCCAAATCTTGGTGCAGAGGTTGAAGAAAAAAAAAAAAAAAACTCATCTGACTCTGCACATGTAAGTTTGTGAATGGTTGAAAGAGCCTTAGCTCCTGTTTCATTTTTTATTTGAAATTCTTGCAACTCTGTCACTGAACATCTTGAGTTTGTTTTGCATGTCATCAACTGTATGAGATGAAGATTTTTTTTATCCTTTATTAACTATACAATCAAAGTCTCAGGCCCTGCATGATTCCCCCAAATTTGTGGCTTTCAGATCAGCAGTGCCCTAGTTCAAGAAGGAAATTGCTTTCAACCAGTATTATTCAAAGAGTCTTGTTTCCATTTTATCTTTTATTTAACGCCGCTGTGTCATCTAGGGCCTGTTCACAAGGACTCCAATTATATGATAGGCAGCAGCCAGTGACAGTTTTTCTCTCTTGTTTTCTCATCTGATGGGCACAAGTTAAAAATTATTTTCATAAAAAATTAGAAGCCAGAATAGTGTTTGGGGCAATTTATATGATGACCATAAAGATTTCAGTGGAAAGCATTTTTTAAAAGTTCTCTCTGAAATGAAGAAGTTTGCAGAATTACCTGAAGGGTGCCTATAGCCATGGCTTAATTCATCTAAATTATCTCTCTCTTGATCCCCCGATGACTGATAGACTATAGCAACCTGCTATATCTAGTGTTTGAACAAAGACCCTAGATTACATCTTGGCAGGAAAGTATTAATAAGCCATGGGTTTTCTATACTCTTGTTGCCCTGGCTCAGTCAACCTTGGACAGACACAGGTTATAAAACCCTGCCCAAAAGTTGTTTGAAAAAAGTTACAAAGTGATCATCCCACAGGAATGGAAAATAGTACAGAAATATTGAAGCTTGTCTCTACTTTCTTCTTACCTCTACCCAGGTCTGAGCCTTGGTGATAACAACATTAAGCCCTTACTATGGAACACGTGCTACACTTTATCAAACTCACTTACTCCTCATCACAATCCTATGAAGTGGGCACTATCAACCCCACCTTACAGACTGAGAAGCTGAGTTGTAAGAATTTAGGTGACAGGGACAAGTTTACACATGGAAGAGCAGGTGAGTCTAGAGTGAGACCCCAGAAGGCAAGATTACAAAGCTATGCCCATGAACTACCTGACAGCACTTTACACTCATCGTTGGCTATTATCTAACAACCCACTTAGGTTTTGTGAAGTGCATGATTGTGGTAGAAAACATCAATAGCATAAAGAAATAAAAATAAAATATTTGCATAAATTGCCTCACTTGTGACTATTCTCTTAATATCTCATTTATTCTCTTTTGGAATTCACATTTTCTTTCTCTCACTTTTATTCATTTAATCTTCTTTTCAATTTGGCATCATGAGACTTTTAGCTCATTAAATATAGCAGTCTTCAAGAAACTATTAAATAGCTGTATTTGACAAATATTTATGCTGAGAAATGAGATCTTTTCCTTTCGGGAAGAACAGGTATTTCATTCCCTTGCCCCCACCACCACAGATATCAGGTGTGAGCACATAACTCAGAACTGCTCTGGTCAAAGTGTAACATATTTTAGTGACTTTTAAGACACTCTGTAGGTGTTTGTAAGTTGATAAGTTAAGCCTAGAGTTCTTAGACAGAGGTCATCTAGAGTGGCCACATCGCTTAGGACAGATGGCTGATCACTGAGAGCTAGAGCCTGCCATTATGTTGTTTGATATCTAGATTGAACCTTGCCTGATGATAGTTTTAAGTCTGAACTTTCACTTGTGTGAAACAATAAAATTTCTTTATTGCATGAGCAGCAAAGTCTATGAAATGGTAGCATGCTTTAATGGTTAAGGAATAAAAGGGAGACCAGCATGGTAAGTGAAGTAAGGAGACTGCCACAAAATAAATGCACAGAGACTATACAGGTCTAAATCACACAAGGACTCCAGGGTTTAATAAGGAATAAGGATGTAGGACCTTTACACCAGAAAGAAATTAGTCATTGGGGGTTTCTTTGCAGAGAAAATGGCATGTTTTAAAAGATGACTGATTATTTTATTGGGAATATCTGGGGTAAGCAGTGCAAAAAGATGAATAAAAATATTGCAATAAAAAATATTGCAGAGGAAAGATAATACCTTGTACCAGGAGTATAGTCTGGGTACAATGGGAAGTGATCAGATCCTGGACATATTTTAAGATGAAATCAATACAAATTGTAGAAATTAATATGTTGGTGTAAAAGAGAAAGAGAGAGGAGTCAAGGATGACTTCATGTTTTTTGTCACTAGCAACTGAAGAAAGTAGTGAAAGGACTTAACGTCTGAGGAGATGGGGGAATACTGTAGGAAAAACAGATTTCCAGAAGAAGTAACACCTGTTTGCCACTTGTTAAGCCTGAGATTCCCTTTAGGTATCTGGGTGGAGATGTTGAGATCTCCCTTGGAGATCAACATGGATATGCAGATTTCAAAGCAGAAATTGAGGCTAGAGATGTGAATTGTCAGGATAGCGATGCTCTTTAATTCGAGTTTAGTTAGTGAAGCAGAAGAGGTCCCAGAACAGAGGCCTGACTCCTTCTAGCAACTAGAGTTTAAGCAGATGAGGGAGAACCAGAAAAGACTGAGAAGTTAGTAAAGTAAGAAACCACCTGGAGAGAGTAGCAGACTAAAGAGAATAGTGTGCACTAGTTGTTATGGACTCAACATTTTTGTTCCACCTCCCCCCAAACTCACATGTTGAAATAATACCTCACATTGTGATAGCATTTGCCCAGTGGGACCTTCCGGAGATACAGAAAGGTTAGAACCATGAGGGTTGTTCCATTGTGATGGGATCCTTGGCCTTGTAAAATGAGAAGGTGGGACCTTGCTTTCTCACCTCCCCATTTGACTACACAGTGAAAAGATGGCCATTTGCAAACCAGGAAGCGAGCCCTCCTCAAATCTTGGATCTGCCAGTTCCTCAATCTTGGAGCCGTTAGCATTGTGAGAAAATACATTTCTGTCATTTAAGTCACCCAATCTATGGAATCCTGTTATAGCAGCTGGAACTGACTACAATATTAGTAGAGAAAGTTTATCAAGAAGGAAGAAGTGACTGTCAAATGCCATAGTTACTTGAATAATGACAATGAGAAACAGCAAAAGCAAAATTCTTAACCGTGAAAACAGGGCCAGCTACATGGACATAGGGTCAGCTACATGGACATAGGACCAATGCAGGCTCATGAGGTCCAGTACTTGGTGTTTTCTGCACAGTGATGGCTACCTTTCACTTTTAAAAACATTTCATTGTACTGTGGTAGAGATCTATCCTTTTAACAAATCTTCAAGTGTATTATACAGTATTGTCACCTACAGGCATAATGCTGTAGAGTGGATCTCTAGAGCTTATTCTTCTTGCTTAACTGAAATATAAGATTTGTTGATCTGCAGCTCCTCATTTTCCCCCTCCCCAGCCCTGGCAATCACCATTCCACTCTTTGATTCTATGGAATTGGCTTCTTTAGGTGACTCAGTATTTGTTCTTCTGTAACTACCTTGTTACACCTAGCATGATGTCCTTGAGGTTTATCCATATTGCTGTATTTTGTAGATTTTCATTTTAAGGTTGAAATGCTCAATATATCAATCATAAGGGAAATGCAGGCCAACATAAGGACAGTGCCATCTTAAAAATTCTTAATAATTTTATCTTTGAATTTGAATTTTGTAAGTGAAGTCCTGGTGGGGCACTGGAATGTGTACTTGAGGCCAGGGACCTCAGTTTACACATGATATGCCTCCCTCAGTTTTTCTGCCTTCTTGTGAGGAGTTCCAAGCTGTCACTCACACATCTCCAAATGACTGCTGCCACAGTCACTACCTACCTCCAGCAGGATCCTAGGCATACAGAAGGTGGGATTCAGGCATGTTCCCTCTGTGCCAAGTCTCTGGGTAGAGTCCTGGGCACTCACTTGTGAATATCTCTGTGTTTGAGGGCAGTAACACTATATGGCAAATCCATAGCTTTAGAAGAGAAACCTAGGATTAGAAAAAAGCATTATCATTCCTGTTTTGTGAACAAAAGATCCCCTTGATTTCCTTTTGGAACAGATCCCACAAATTATGTGACCAGTCTTATATGAAAAGTCCATTCAATACTTTAAGGAATGAATGCATAGTTCAAACATAAAAAGGGCAAGAATAAACTGCTTTCATGTGAAGAAAGATTTTGAGGAAGTCAGACTAGAATGAATGTGCACTTTGTTCTATTTTTTTGTTGGGATGGGTTAATCTGAGTATTTTTGAATGTCAGTGAGTGTGAATCAATGGATGGGAGATAATAAGGAAGCAAGAACTAATGGAGCAAAGCATCCAGGAGGCAGGAGAAGATGGAAGGGTCTCACCATTTTGAATTCCTTCAGGCAGAAATTGGAGCATATTTAACACTAAGTAACCAGTGGATAGACTGGCTGAGCATCTTTCTTTAGGAAGTGCAAAAGATGCAGGAAACAGCTAAGTAAAACCTTAGCTTCAGAAAACGGATGGCAATGTTTGAAAAGGAATATAAAGGTAGACTCATCCCAAAGACTATGAGTGGATGAAGACACAAGTTTATGACTTGTGGCCTGAGTATATTTAGCCCTTTAAAACAAAAAGTCATTATGAGAAACAATAAACTAAGGAAGAGAATAGGGGTGTGGGTGAAGATAGACATCACATTTGAGAAAGGTGATTCTGAGTAGTTCCAGCAGTGGGAAGGTCCTGATGCATACATTTGCAGTAGTCTGGTGCTTTGCACTTAGCAGACTTTTGGCAGAAACATTGACTGAACAAATCTGCAATCGGGTGGCCCCATTTTGGATCATCATTAAGTAGTTTCTGTAAATGTACAAGACTAGGAATGACCAGTATGTATAGACACCCATGACTGCAAATTGGCATGACTGAAAATTGCAGGCCTCTGCCCATTTCTACAGACTCAAATTCTGCCATTCTCATCTCCACAGTCTCCTTTCCAGACACTAACTCCATCACTAGGCTTCAAAAGCATGGTGGGTTCTTCACCCCTACTTCTACCTTTGCACATGGATGTAATTCCTTCTGCATGTAATTCTTCTTAGCTTAAAGAGCTCTAATTGGGCTCAAAATCTAAGTCCAGCTTCTGTGTAACCTCTTCCAACAACCTCTTACATAGTTGTGTTTTCACAGTACCTTGTACATAACCCCACAATTAGAACTCATACATGGTATTTTAATTACATTTCTATTTTTCCCCCTGTAGTAGGAGTTCATTAAGTGTAGGCATGCATTAATGTAGCCCAGGCACATAAAGCAGGACATGAAGTAGGTGCTCATTTATTGTTTCTGGACTGATTAATTGGCTAAATGAATGAGTGGTCAATTAATCATTAAAAAGGAGGAGGATGAAACTCAAAAGAGAGCATGGGAGGGAAAAACTAGAGTGAGAGCAATGGGCATTTGCTATTTATTTCCATCCAGCATTGAGTATCCTTTATCTTACTGACAGAAACATTTTTAGAAAGTGAGTACTTTTCCCATGGCTTCTACATGTCCTGAATGCCATCTCAAATTCAACTGACTTCATTTTCACTGTGAAAGAATCCAACCTGCCACTGGCAGCCATCTTGAAAAGTGATCCTGCAGAGTAGAACCAAGCAGCACAGAGCAGGATCTGTCACACCGAAGATAGCGTTTCCTCCAAGCATTCTTTTATTTTGGTTGCATACACTCACTCTTAATTGCTCAAAGTGTTTGGTGTTGGGTGCTCTGTTATCTAGAGCCCAGACATTCTATCTGAGTCAGAATCATGCTGGTCTTCTCCACTGGGTTTGGAGCCAATGAGAATCCCAGCTTTTAGGATGAAGGTCAAGGAACACATTTGATTCAGAGCAGATAATTTCTGGTGAGCAGTAGGGTGTGATGACCATGACAGCAGTCATCTTGTGACCTATCTGAAGTGGGGCCTCCAAGACTGGCTAAGACTCAGGCCTTCTTCTGCCTGTGTTGACAAAAAAATTTGAGTTCAGACCTATGTAATTGTTCTAATTCACTGGCACATTCAGGACCTGTTCATCATGTAGATATAGATATATAGATTGCTCTCTATTTACTTCTGAGAAAAACCTTGTGTGTGTGTGTGTTTTTATGTGCAGCAATGACCCAATGAAATGAACAGAGATCTAGTACATATTTCCAGTACACACGAATGTCTGAAAACCCACCCCCTTGGTATAATTTAAATAAATCAGGCTAGTTTGCACAGCTTACAAACCTTCATTTGAGTATCTCAGCTTGGACGAAGAACAGAGTGCAGCGCACTGACTGCTTCTTTGTCAGTGATCACCTTTCCCAGGACCCTTTTTGTATCCATTACCATGTCAAACCCTGTGGGCTGCCAGCCCTCCTGCCAGAGCTCTTCTAACCTTGCCTCTTGCTCCTGCTGCAACATTGCCAAGGGTGGGCAATGGCTGTCCCTGCAGGGCCTTCTCCTTTACTACTGACTCTTCCACTCTGCCACTTCCCTGAAGCATCCTAGAAACTCTCCCACCAACAAAACCAAGGGGCACAGGCTTAGAGGTATTATCTGTGACATTTTAGAAGGGAGAAAAGAGCTACAAATGTTTTTATTCTCTTTTCCTGTCTCTCCAGAGAGGACATTGGTGGAACCTTTGAAACAGTAAATAAACTTGAAATCTCGTGTGTTCAAAGGCTCTCTGACTAGTCACAGAAGCATGTTCCCTGGCACAGTCTCCAAATGCCTGCTCAGAGGAAGGTTCAACTATCTCCTCAGGCAAGTCCTGAGTAATTCCCTGCTGTGAGAGCAGTAAGCCCTTCTTTTCTTCTCCCTCAACAGAGGAGAGCTTCCTAGATGTAATAACCTTTGACCCAGACTGGAGTGCAACATGATTCCCTTCTGAGAGGGTCCTTGGAAGTCTCCTTGCTACAGGGAATGCCTAATAGCCCTGTTCGGCTTGATCGACAGCTATTTTGCCATCATACTTAATACGGTTTGTCTAAAACAGGTATCATTTTTTTTCTGATGAAGAAAATTGGCATATCGTATGTTGGCAGCTTTTAAAAATTTGAATATGAGGGGAAAATTAAGAAGAGTATTAAAAGGAACTCTGATATCCATCCTCCCCAAAATGTTATTGTAGTCGTTCTCACCCTTCCAAACACTGTCACATATCCATTATGCTGTCACGGATCAGTGTACAATTGACAGAGAATAAGATTGAGACAGTCCATCAATCTAATGTCACACCGTGTAATAAAAGTCTACAGAAACCCTGTAAATGCTAGTTACACAGCCAGATACAGCTCCAAAGTGCCGATCGGTATGAAATGTTCTAAATGGCTATAAATAGGTAATATGTCCTAAGGAAAATCTGACTCTTTAGTAGTATTGAAAAGAGAAAATAGCAGAAATTACAGATTATTACCAATGGAAATAAGGCCAGAGGGCACTTGCATGAGGAGATGGGTCTAGGGAGATAAATGAAAAGGAGATAACCCTATGTCAAACAATCTTTCTGATTCACTATTTATAATGGTCTATGTGCTTAAGGCCTTTTTGAGTACAGGGGAAAAAATTACAATCTTCACTGAAATCACAAAAATTTAAAAATCTTCTCTACCTAGTCCAATCTTTACTTAGATTAGTCTCTGTACTTGATGAAAAGCTGATTTACAATTAATTTATTTAATTTACTGATTTATTAACAGCTAAAATTAAATTAACTGCATGAAAGTATCAGAGTATTTATTATTCTATAAGCTTTTTAGGAATGGCTTCTCCTTTTAAAATAGACTTCCTTCAGTGTTTGTTGGCATGTAATTTTACTTTTGGTCATTGTCTTCTTATTTGTGGGGAGACCAAAAACGTCTCTAACAGATGGGTATTGCCTCTTCAAAAGCCCAGTTCATGGTTTGAAGGAGATGGACAATATCATGGCTGTTAGAGCATCAGCTTTCAATGTCTGTAACCAAAATGCACACTTACATATAAGCAAACCAATGCAGTCAGCTCTTTTGGTCCATGAGAATATAGTGATTTAACATTCACCACCTCCATCATTTGTTTAGCCTAGCAATTTCATAATAGACAGACTACATTTTAAAGTTAGGTGATGTATCAATTAGTGTTCTGTCTGCAAAGAAATAGAAATAATTTGAGTCTCAAAAGCAGAATTTATGTGTCAAAGGTAAGGGGATTTCTAAATTGTAATTAACATTGATGAATTTCTAGAAGGATTTCCATTTAACACCCAATAAGATGTGTCTAATTTTGTTTTCTTATATCCTTGTGGGATTTAAATGTTCCTATATTTTTGTCAGCCCAATGAATGAAAAACATGGTTTATTTCATATTTCCTTGATTTAGAACTAGGTTAATTGTACTTTTATGTGTTTTTATAATATACTGCCCATTTTTATAAGATGTTCTTAAAATAATGCATAAAGGTTAATTTGGAATCAGACCCAAAACAATGAAAATGTTGCTCATAAGACATTCAATTCAAAAAGAAAGAAGTTTGTTCACAAATATGATTTTTGGTAGGTAGATGGGACTACTGGGGATTAAACCTAGAGGTGCTTTACCACTGAGCTACGTGCTCAACTCTTTTTATTTTTATTTTAAAAATTTCGAGACAGGATCTAAGTTGCCCAAGCTGACCTTGAACTTTTGACTGTCCTGTCTCAGCCTCCCAAGTCACTGGGATTAGGGCATGTGCCCTGAACCCAGCCATGATTTTTTTATATTAAAGACAAAATGAAACAAACAAACAGAAAAACAACTAAAAATCTCACCAAAACAGTCTAGAACTAATAATCAAATTGGATAGGTTCAGGTTCCAAATTTATATACAAAAATTAGTTGTTTCTCTACAATAACATTGGAATGTTCAAAAAGAAATTAAAAATACAATACCAGTATACTATTTAAAAAAAAAAAAAGCAATAAAATACTTAGGAATAAATTCAACCAAGAAGATGAAAGATACATACACTGAAAACCGTAAGAGATTGATGAAAGAAATTGAAGAAGACACATAAATGGAAAGATATCCTGTGTTTGTGGGTTGAAATAATTAATATTATTAAAGTGTGCAAGTTACATAAAGTTATCTAGAGCTTCAATGCAATCCCTATCAAAGCTCTAATGGAATTTTTCAGAGAAATTGAAAAAACAATGCTAAGATTCTTATGATATCATAAAAGATTCTGAGCAGTGAAAACAATTTTGAGGATAAAAAAAAGTCTAGAGAGAGACGCATGACTCTTCCTGATTTCAAACTATACTAAAAAGCTGCAGTAAACAAAGCACTGTGGTATGGGGAATAATAATAAAAAAGAAGATTGACAGCAACAGAAAAAAACAGACACTATAGTCTCTGCAATAAATGGTGCTGGGCATACTTACACAGAAGAATGAAATTATACCCTTATAAAAACTAAAACAAAATAGATTTAACACTTAAATATAAAACTGGAAGCCGTAAAACTATTAGACAAAAACAAAGAAAAACCTTATTGGCATTGGTAACAGTAATGATTTTTTGGATTTGACACCAAAAGTACAGATAACAAAGTAAAAATAGGCAAGTCAGACTGCATCAAACTAAAAAGCTATGCACACAGAAAGAATTGATCCAAAATATGAAAATACAGCTGACACAATGAGAGAATATATTTACAAACCACATTCCTGATCATATATGAATATCTACAACACAAAATAAATTCAAGCTAATAAAAACAGAGCAACAAATAGTTAAATTCAAAAATAGACATAGGACATTTCCCACAGAAGATGCAAAGTGAGAAACAGATACATGAAAAGGTGCTCAGCATCATCAACCATCAGAGAAATGCACAGCAAACCATAATAAGGCATTACTGCGTGCCTGTCAGGATAACTATTATTAACAAATAATTATCAGCTCAAGTGTGGAGAAAATAAAACTCTTATATACTATTGGAAGAATTGTGAATTGGAGCAGTCATATGGAAAATAATACAGAGGTTCTTCAGAAAGTTTAAAATGGAGTGTCTAACCTAGTAGTCTCTCTTCTGGGAGAGGAAAGAAAACTAGTATATCTGCACCCCCATATTTTTGTATTGTCATTTACAGTAGCCAGGACATAGAAACAACCAAAGTATCTATTGATGGATGAATGGATAAAAAAGTGATTTATTCTCTCTCTCTTTCTCTGTCTCTCTCTCTCTCTCTCTCTCTCTCACACACACACACACAGGAAAAATTTTAGCCACAAACAACAACATGGCTGAACATGGAAGATATTATATAAAGTGAAATAAACCAAACACAGAAATACAAATATTGCACAATTTTACTTACATGTAAACTGTAAAAAAAAAAAAAAAAGTTGGAGCTCATAGAAACAGAGAATAGAACAGAGGACATCAAGAGCTGGAGGTAGAAATGGGAAGATGTTGATCAAAGGGTAAAATCATTCAGTTCTAAAATGAATAAGATCTAGAGATTTAATTGTTTTAATCAGCTTTTTCACTGCTGTGAGCAAAAGACCCAACAAGCACAATTTTAGAGGAGGAAAAGTTTATTTGGGGACTTATGGTTTCAGAGGGTCAAGTCCACAGATAGCCAGCTCCTTTGCTCTGGGTGGGAGGGGAGGCAGAACATCATGACTGAAGGATGTGGAGGAGGAAAGCAGCTTGAAACATGATGCCAGGGAGGAGAGAAGAGAGAGAGAGAGAGAGAGAGAGAGAGAGAGAGAGACTTCCCTCACCATGGACAAAATATATACCCCAAACAGCCCAGTGACCTATCTCTTCTGGCCAGACCTACCTGCCTACATTTGCCACCCAGTTAATTCCTGTCAGTGAATTAATGCACTGATTGGTTGACGCTCGTATAACCTGATCATTTCATCTCTAAACATTCTTGAATTTTCTCACACATGAGCTTCTGGGGGATACATAATATCAAAGCCATAACACTAATGGACAATACAATGACTATAGTTAGTGATACTTATCGTAGTCATTTTTCTTTGACTAATAACAGAGCACCATAGAATGGTTGTTATAAACAAAAGAAGTTTATTTCAGCTGAAGGTCCTGATCCAAGGTCAAGTGGTCACATCTGGTGATGGCCTTCTTGCTGGCAAAATCCAGAATCCAGAGAAAGCACAGGACATCATATAATAAGAGAAAGCATGCCAGAGACCCTATCACAACAGC
Source organism: Sciurus vulgaris (assembly GCF_902686455.1). Classification (NCBI taxonomy): domain Eukaryota; kingdom Metazoa; phylum Chordata; class Mammalia; order Rodentia; family Sciuridae; genus Sciurus; species Sciurus vulgaris. Next base: position 70,749,348 of record NC_136461.1, read on the forward strand.
TTGTATAGCGGACCCACTCTCAAGATAATCCACTAATCACATAAATGGATAAACTCATCCAGTAGGACAGAGCCCTATGAATTTCTTAAAGGTCTCACCTCTTAATATCCAATAATGGGGATTAAATTGCAATGTGAATTTCAGAGGGGAGAAAACAATCAAATCACAGCAATGGAATAAAATGTTAATGTTTAGTAGAAATTTGCTAGTAGTATAGATCATGCATGTTCTCACAACACACACATACATGACAGTAACTAAAGTAACTAATGTTAAATAATTTGTGCTATCATTTTACAATATATGTGAATATAAATCATCATTTAACATATATATATATATAAAGTTGCTTTTACTTATGTTATCTTAATAAACCTGAAAATAAATTCTAAAAATGTTATTCAGGATAAAAAGGAACAATTATATCTTTCACAAAAATGTTATCGAATGATAGCAATGCTACTTTAGAGGGAAAGCTTCCCTCTACGCTCTTAATTTCTGTAGTTCACAAAAGACAGATTAATAGGAGAAAAGGCACACCAATTTTATTGATATTTTATTTATTACATGCATGAAAATTATGTAGAAAAGAAGTTAGATCTAGAAGTGTATATACCATTTAAACAAAAGTGTTAAATTGCTGGAAAGTGACAATAAGAAGGAAAAAGTGTTTGGAGTTTCTAGGAGTGGTAAAGGGTGAGAAGATGGGTATATGGAGAAATTCATGGAAGATAAAGGTTATTTTGGTAAGATTTGTTTGTGCAGAATCATCTTAGTGGGGCTATTTTTTTAAAAAAGTCTTTTTCATGGCCATAAAAACTCCCAGACAGGGGATATAGGACAGCCCTATTTTCTCAGAAGTTTCTGCATATAGTCACATAAGGGAAACACTAAGAAAGTTTCTTTCTACATCTGTTGCTTCTCAATTACGTTGAGCTCAGAGCAGCCCATATGCCAAACTGGCATATATAGAGGTGACATGTTCTAATTCTCTTCATTATTTTGCCTTTATAAGTACTATCAAGTACAGTGAGTCATTGGAACTTTTGTTATGTTTTGTCTGTATGCTGATAATTTGTTTAGAATTGGATTTGAAGTCCAAGACTTCCCTCATTACCCATATAACTTTGTGCAAATCTTTTTGCTGTCAGCTTCAATTTCCCCATCCATAAACATAGGAGATTAAAACCTACTTCACAATGTCGAACTCTGTTACTACATATGCGGGCACACACGCACACACTATCCACATGGAAATTTTCTAAATGCCATAAATCTGACTTTATGATGACTTTGAATTTTCAGAATCCTACATCATCATTTATAAAGCATTCTCCACCCACTGTTCTTTTCTTGATGTTCACATGAAAACTAAGACAGGGATTTAACGAAGAGATATACTAAGGCTTGAAAAAGTTAAATAACTGGGTTACATACAATGAGCAATATGTTATAGATCTGGTCGTCTGATTCTGGGTCTCATTTTCCTGTTTCATCTTTGAGTCAACATACTTATTACATTTAAACGTACATTTTTAATAATAAATATCTTCACGCTATCCTTAAATGTGTTTGTTCCAGTGAACATAGAGCATTGTACCATACACGAGTTCCTACTGGACAGAAATCAGTTTATAGAGATCGTAATATTTCAGACCAAAGTGAAATTTCCAATGTAAATTATTACACTGCTGAATCAATACTAATGTTTGTTTAAGTAAAAATGGACACTTGAAATGCTGGAGGCTTAAGAACATATTTTCTGATATACTAAGACCATTCCGATTTTAAGTTAATGTCATTGCAAGAGTTCCCGTAAGAATAGTGCTCGTGACCTGGAGTCCACCCAGGCTGCCCATCTGCAGACACATCTTGTCCTGGATCGTCTTGCCTCTCTGCTCTTCTTTACCAAAGCTGTTCTAACCAGCTGCCTGAAGTGCCAGAGTGCATCTGATCAGCACATTCACAGGAAGGTGCTAATGACTGACAAGACAAAAGGCTCCAGCAGCATCTGTACTTTAATAGACTGTAAAGGTAGGGTCTGAAACTAGACTGCCTCGGGATCAGAGGAATCACACACAGAAAAGAAGTGGTAGCCATTGGGGCCACTCTCAGTTTCCTGAAATATCAGTCCATTTTATTTTCCCACTTTTGACAAGAATGTTTCCAGAGAAATATGGTTGCTTTTGACTACAAGGAAAACAAGAAGACAATTTGAAGATGTCTCACCTGATGCTCAGCCCTGGGGTCTGGGGTTGCATCAGCAGCAGGACTGCCACTCCACGCTAGCTCATCCTTGCCATACTGGAATGCAGGTCCAAGCAGTCATTTTCCAAAAAAATTAAAAAATCTGTTTTTAAATATAAATCCCACCTTTTGACCCAGTTATCTCACTCCTCAGTTTATACCCAAAAGACTTAAATTTAGCATACTACAGTGATGTAGCCACATCAATGTTTATACCAGCTCAATTCACAATAGCTAGATTGTGGAACCAACCTAGATGCCCTTCAATAGAATTGATAAAGAAATTGTGGTATATATACACAATGCAATATTATTCAGCCATAAAGAAGAATAAAATTATGGCATTTGCACATAAATGGATGGAATTGGAGAATACCATGCTAAGTGAAATAAGCCAATTCCAAAAATCAAAGGATGAATGTTTTCCCTGATAAGTGGATGATGATATATAATGGGGGTGGTGGGAAGGGGGTGAGAGAAGAATGGAAGAACTTTAGATTATGTAGAATGAAATGAGAGATAGGGGGTATGAAAAATGATGGAATGAGACAGACATCATTACCCTATGTACATGTACATGTATGATTACATGAATGGTATGAATCTACATTGTGCACAACCATAGAAATGAAAAGATGTACCCCATTTGTGTACAATGAATCAAAATACAGTCTGTAAAAAATAATGTATATATATATATGTATGTATATATATATATAAATGACACCATTTCTAGACTTCAGCTCAAGTATTTAAAACAGGAAATATGCAGAATAAGCATCTGCAAGCCAAATATAGCTTATTTGCTAATTGTAGTCACTGCTTTAATGTAAAGAAATAAAACTGTGACAAAGTTAGATGTCACTGACAGGGCTAGAAAGTAATAGTTTTGCATTAATATAACAGAAAAACTGCTTGTTAATAACCTTTATGCAAATTAGAGGAAGATGCTTCTTCCTAGAGGCACTTTACTAGTGTAAGTCAGGCAATTATAATGTATAGATTTTGTTAGGATGTGACATGTTAATACTATCTGGTAGAAATATTTTTTAGTAAGGGTGCAAGCAGCAGTATCTGCATTGCTCATTGTGACTTCTAGGGCCGTAAAGTGCTCACCCAGCACACTAGCATACAATAAGCATGGAAAACACTTCTTGGGTTCCTCAAATCTTGCAAAATAAGACCTTATGTCTTACAGCAAAATATTTAAAATTTTAGCTCTTGATACATTCTCCTTGGTATTATGGCTAAACCTGGCATTGGAAAGCTTTGCTGAAGTCACCATGAATTTTTCACACATTAAAAAATTTAAGAATTGATGGCAATTTGAGCAATCACAGAATCATTAGGATAGTTTTCTAGGGCTCAGTACCACCTAAATCACAGAAAGTTATTGTCTCACAGTTCTGGAGTCTTAGAAGTTCAACATCAAAATATCAACAGAGTTGTGCCTTCTGAGGGTCCTATGAGCTCATCTGTTCCATGCCTCCTTCCTCTCTTTGGTGGTTTCCTGGCAATCCTTGGTGTTCCTTGGCTGTAGCTGCGTCATCCTGATCTCTGTCTTCATGGTCAGGTGGTGCTCTCCAAATGTGTATATGTATCCAATTCTCCACTGTTAACATTAAGTGCCAGTCATGCTGGATGGAGACTCTCCTAATGATATCACCTAAACTTAGTCACCATAAAGACCTTATTTCCAAATGAAGTTACATTATGTTGTACTGGAGTTTAGGGTTTCAACATATGAAATTTACAGGAATACAACTCAATTCATAGTAAGTATTTAGAAAGCCGTCATAATTTTTAAATTCTGGATTTTAAATTAGAACACGTACTCTCAACAGAATGCAGATGTCATTAATTTAGGTCTGGCTCTATATTTACTTTTTTATATGCCAAATATCCAGAATATTTGCATTCTCATTGTTTTTTAAATGAAAATATAATACATTTTAAGCTAAATTTTTTCTCCCTTACTTTGGAACATCTGCATTTAGTGTATTCATGGATTGTGAATTTGTCTATGTGTGCGGTGGGCGGGGGGAGAGGAGAGAGAGTTTGCACTCATACCCTCAGTTCTTTCCCGTAGATTGCTGAATGATTTCCCTCTTGCCAACAGCTCGTCACATTATATGAATCTGAACTACTCACATCATGAAATCCCTTTCATTCCTATAGCTTATAGAGTAATTGCCTGCCAGTATCCCTTTTTTGTAATTTACTTTTAACCATAAAGGAAAGCCTTATTTTAATTCTGTTGAATGCCAAATCATTCAGTACTGAAGGTATCATTTCAGTGAGCTGCATAATCTCACTCAAAGCAAGAGGGAAATGTAGCATGTCAGCAAGAAATGGTCCATTCTGAACCTTGATTTAAGAGCCCTGACTGCTCAGATCATCCAGTCTTTATAAGGAAATATTTAGAACTTCCACTCAGCACAAGGTGCTTAGACAAAGGCAGTGATAGTAGGCTTAGTGATGTAATGAGTCGAGCTACTGTTTTGACGTGACTTTACCGCGTGTGTATGGGAGGATGCTGTGAAATATAAAATGCAGTGAATTAAGAATCAGTAGACTTCTAAACATGTAGTACCACTGTGACTCAATCTATCCTGTAGACATTCACGCATCCATTGATTCATTTTCTCTTTATCTAAACTATGTTAGGTGCAAGGAACATCGTGATGATTAAGAGATGGACTATGACAGTTTAAATATACATTTAAATCATTACAATAAAGGAAACATGTTTTAAGTGTAGACTTAAAGCTGAGACTTGAAAACAGTGACAAAAAAACACACTCAGGAATATCTAGAGCTCAGTAGTTTGGGGCTGGTGGAGCAATATGTGGCTTTGATATCTTGGTCCCTGGTGTCTGCTTTAGTTCTCACTAGAGGAGGGAAAGTGGCCCAGGTATGTATCCATATTCCATTTTGTGAACACAACTGGGAAATGACACATCAGTTCTGTTCACGCCCCATAGACAGAAGGTAATTACATAGGCACACGGAGCAGAAGGAGGCTAAGAATGCAGATTTTAGCTGGATCACCATGTTTGTAGATAAAATATCAGAATTCTCCTAATAAAATTATATCCATTAAGAATAAATGTTAGTGGAAAAAAATAGTAGTTCCTGCTCTGGAATATAATGAGAATACCCAGTAAGTGGCTGGGGAGGCATATTTTGGTGGGTGGGACATACTTTAATGGAAGGAAAATCCCCATCCTACCCTAAAGAAGTGACATTAAACTTAAGAAAGATAACAATAGTGCCTAATAATTAGACTGGAGGAAATGGATGACTTTAGATAGAGAAAACAGACTTTGATAAAACCTTGAAAGAACCTAAAGTTTGGGAAATGAAGGAACCAAAGGCAAATATGAATTGTTTTCATGAGTGTTATGCCAAGGGCAGAGTGGCAAAAAATGCCCCTGGGAGTGTAAGAGTAAACTGAAATGATTATGATTTTCATCCTAGGAACTTCAAGGAGGCATTAAAGAATCTCTTCTAGGGAAGATGTTCATGTAACTTTCATTGTTGAAAGGATTGCTATTTGATAACAGTGGAAAATGGATGGGGAAGGGATTTAGGCAGAGCACTCCAGTAGTGCTGCAGAAATTCAAGAAGAATGTTCGAGGCCCTACTGTGCTAACCCCAGGAAAGGAGCTGTGGACAAGGACAGCACCAAGTATAGGAGACAAGGCTTAGTAACTACTGATCACTAAGGGCTAGAAAGTAGTGAAGAATGATTCTTGAACCTTTTGCCTGGACACAGATGGTAGTGACTATTTAGTGACCCTGGGAAATTTTAGAAGAGGAGCAACTCAAAGGGCAAGTAATAGACAATGAAGACTTCTGTTTAAAATCATTGATTCTGGGGAATTTTGAAACATTTAGCTAGCTATTTTAGCAGTCTTATGGGCAGACTTGTAAGGAGCTGAGGAGATCCACTTTGGTAGAAAACACAGATCTGGGAGAGATGGAAGTAGATGAGATTTCCAATGGATATTAATTAGGCAGAATAAGGAAAGAGGGCACAGAGATAGCTGTAAAGAATGTCAACACTTTAAGAGATTGCAAAAAGATAGGGAAAGAGAGAGCCGAGTGTGGTAGGAGAAAAACCAGATATGTACATAGAAATCAAATGATAGGAAGTACTTTACTCTAGGCTGCAGTTAAAAGAAGTAGTCCTCAAGTAACCAAGGACAGATTGGAAATGACTAGTTTCAAAGAAGGTAAACTCTGAAATATGTTATATATATATATATATATATATATATATATATATATATATATACACACTTGAGAACATTTTGATACAGTCATCTTGCCATGGTGCACAGAGGGGTGGTGAGAAATCAATGTGGCATCAAGATTCAATTATTTAAAAGATATGTGATTGCAAAGAGAAGGAGGTACATAGTGCAGTGGCAACCAAGGAAGATTATGATGCAGTGTGTTTTAATTGTGTAGGCTTATCTGACAGTATTCCCAAGGGGTCAGGATATGTTGAAATTGTATGCAATTGTATATCAAAGACTTTGACTATTACAAGTCTCTGGAACTTTGCACATATTGTTTTTTCCTTAAATATTTTTCTCCTCACCTCCATTCCCTGACTTTGTTATTTCACATAAAAATGGAAGACAGTTGTTTTTGAAGACATGGTGGTTCAGGTCTTCCCCCGATGACTCTTAGGTTCATAAAATAATAGTAATAACATTGTGAAGGCTAATTATTTTTCATGCATGATATGAGACACTTTTCAAGTAATATCTCCTCCTTTCATCCTCACAACAATCCTATAAACAATTTATTTATCTATTTAGCTTCATTTCTTTTTTTTCCATTTTGGTACCAGGGGTTGAACCCAAGGGTGCTTAACCACTGAGCCACATCTCCAGTCCCTTTTATATTTTATTTAGAGACAGGATCTCACTAAATTGCTTAGGTCCTCACTAAATTGCTGAGGTTGGCTCTGAATTTGTAATCCTCCTGCCTCAGCCTCCCAGACTGCTGGGATTTACAGGTGTGCACCACAGCTCTTGGCTTTAACTTTATTTTACAGGTCAGAAATCTCTGGAGGTCACACAGCTAAGTAAATGATGGATCAAAGTATGAGTCCAAGAAATTTGAAACCCAAACTTAGATAGTCCTCTTCTTTTGTGGTAGAATTGTGAATCACTCATTCCTAAATATTACGTTTGCAATACGTTTGAGTTTTGTTTAAGGATGGTTTTCACAAAAATGGAAAGCATATCCATCTCAAGCAGAAGATGACTCATTTGGTAGTCTTTTATCAGAATGAAACTAAAAGTCAGTTTTTCTATGACCAAGATAAATATTTAATAGTAAAAATCTTTTTAAGTATCAAAGAAATCCAATAAAATTTTTTTCTTCACTGATTCTGACCACCTAAAAACAAAGCTAGATGGCATCTGAGCAGTGATGAAAGGGGAAAGTGTCCTTCATTTCATTCTTAGCTGGGAATGGATGCTTGCCCAGCTAGGAAAGTTTCACATTTTAAACGTCCACATATGATATATTGCAATGATGATGACTGAAAATCTTGTAGAGACCGTATGACACCTTTTGTGGGAAATTGGGAATAAACCCTGACCCATATTGCCTGGGAAGTCCGGAGAGAGCATTGTTCTTCATCAGGGAGGGGCTGGGGTAAGCATGCTGGCTAAATGACAAGGCAGACAGAAAGAGACAGGGAATCCAAACTGCTTTACAATAAGCTCAATTTTAAATGTATGTAATAAAGTTACAACAATAATGTTGTAGCCCAGTAATGTAGTCTTAAAATGCAGCAAGCCAATTATACGTTCATTTAAAATTTCATGTCCTTATAATAAGGTTTGTTCTTTATTTTAGGGCTTTATTGTAAGTAGAGATGAGTTGGTTTTTTATTACCTGTGTCCATCTCTGGCTATAATAAAAAGCTTATTGTGCATGCGTGTGTGTGTGTGTGTGCATGCGGTATGTGTGTGTGCTCCACAAGAACTCATCAAATACTTATAATTTTCCTTTGATCTAATAATTCTTCCCAAAGAGATTACCACTTTGAGGAATAAACCAACACACAAACAAAAAGCATTTTTTAAAGTTTGTGTTAGCATGTTACCTCATTTCTTCCTGATGTCATGTATCATTATGTTCTACGTGGCTTTTATCATTTGTCTTTCTCAAATGCATTCAATAACCACCTGACTGAAGTTTGACTGTTTTTTTTTTGTTTTGTTTTGTTTTTTAATGTATTCCCTTGGTTCTTCTGGAGATAAATACAATGATGACTTGAAACAGATCCAAAATTAGTTTATCAGTAATATTCCAAATTAGAGTGCTATCTAGAAATTGATGCCATTTGGGAGTGACAATTTTACCATATGGTCTCTGCATATATTCATTATAAAGACATTTACATCCACCTCTATCTTTTTCAAATGATATATTTTAGGAGAAAAAGTTATACAAACAATGCTAATCATACCCCTTTTATATTTTTATCAACCTGACATATTAATCTTATTAGAATAATTTCCTCCCTCACACAATAAGTGACTACTTTCTTACCAAGGAGCCAAATCTAGAAGGAATACCATTATCACCATGTCTACAGAAAAGAGACATTCTTGTTTTTCTCGTTTCCCATATCTATTAAGAAGAGTTTTGATTTTTCTGCATGTTCCCAAGGATGTCCTCTTGGTATTGCTGAATGTCATCTTTGGTAATTCAAAAACTCTCATTTTAATTACCTATGTCCATTATTCATTTCCCACACTTTCCACAGAGGAGCGAAAAGAGACTTCTAAATGCTTCCATCTTGGCTCTTCCAAAGGACACCTTGTTTAATTAAAAAAGCATTGTCAAAAAACTCTCCCTTGGTGTTTGAAGGTATGTAGACTTTGGCAATTACCTGTAATGTATTTATTATAAAGAAAATAACATAAAAAGAATCATATTTGTTTTAAAATAAAGTCAATTGAAACATATATAGTTAAATTACACTAACACTAGTATAGATAAGAAATCTAGTAATGTTTTGAGATTTTTATGTAATCATCAGTTTTGAAATTTATTTTTTAAAAGGAAATAAACTCAAGTACTTTAAGAACAAAATACACACACATACATATGTATGTGTATATATATGTATACATATACATAATTTTGTGTATATATATAGGATGCATATTTCCACAACTGTTTGCCATTGACCCAATTTTCAGCTTCCACTCCCACCCCACCTTGGGTTATTGGATTATTAATTACTATTTTTAATAGTTTCTCCTGTGTTCTTTCTGTTTCTTTATGCAGATATAATGAAATGTGAATATGTTAACTTGTGTATCTCCACAAAGTAATTTCTGGTTTCAATTTTTTCCTTATCTCTCTTTATTTTCCCCCAAGAAAAATAATGTCTCTCTGGTCTTTTTTTCCTTGCTTCGTTTATGAATGACCTGTCTATACTACAAACTTTTCCAAGAAATATATCCATCTATTTATCCTATTCTTTTCTTATAGTCTAGCCAATTGATTACTTTTGTATTTTTGCACCTGTTTTCCATTGCCAAGAAACAAACTGCAACAATCTAGAAGGTTAAGACCAAGCTTAATGATTAGCTCTTAGTTCTTTATATCAGAAATCCAGACAATTTCAACTGGGATCTCTTTCTAGAGTCTCACAGACCGAAGCAACGAACTAGGCTGGGCTGGGCTCTTCTGGAGACTCTTGGATAGATTGACCTTCTGAGCTCATACAAGTAGTTGACAGAGTTCAGTCTCTAGGGGTTGTAGAACATGGTCCCTGTTTGCTTATTTTCTTTTAGTCAGAGGTCATTCTTAGTTACTAGGGTACATGTTAAAGTCTATTCCAGGTTGTTTTCTCCACCTTCCAAGGTAGTAATAGCACATCAATTCTCTCTGTGCCTTCTCTCTGAATTTTCTTTGTTCTCAGTGGAGAAATCTGCTTGCAATTAAAGGACTCCAGCAATTAGGATAGTCCTTTTAGTTAACTTCAAGTCAACTCATTGGTCTAAGTACAGTTGTAAAAATCAAAACAAAACAAAAGCAATAATTCTTACATGGAACAACATACATAAGGCATGAGATCTTATCTTATTTACAGTCTCGGAGTTTAAAGAATGAAATCTTGGAGGGTTTTTCAGAATTCTGTCTGCCACAGTATTTATTATTTCCTGTCTTAGTGCTTTCAGGCTACTACTCACCCATGGACTAGGTGTCTTACAAGGGACACACATTTATTTCCCACAATTCTAGAATCTGACAGTCTGATATTAGAGAGCCAACTGACTGAGTATCTGGTGAGGACATGCTTCCCATTTCATGGATGGCAACTGCTCTCTCCACCTTCACCTGGGCAAAAGGTTGAGGGAGCTCTCTTGGTCCTTCTTTACAAAGTCACTTGTCCCATGCATGTGGGCTCCACCATAACTTAACTATCTCCCAAGGACCTCATCTCTTAAAACCAACTCATTGGGTTTTAGATTTCAACATATAAATTTCAGGAGAGAGAGCACAAACATTTAATCCATAACATTTCCCTAGCCTTTTCTTTTAAGTTCTTTTAAATGAGTGATGAATTCATTTGTCTTTATTTAATTTCTTCCTTTATATTGTTGTTCACAGTTATGACTTGGGGACTTGCCACTTGTGCAGTAATTTCTTCTCCTCCAGGCAGCTAGCAGCCACAAGGCTAGTCAGGGTATCTCTCTCCACCTCTGGGGAGTTGCGATTGAACCTAGGGCTGGCAGAGCCAATAAATTCCCTGGTATCACAGAATTCTCTCTGAGCAGGACATCTGCCAAAGCAATGGAGCAATCTCAAATCTGTGAAATTTCACCCAGAGTTCTCCGAGGGGCCTACCTCCACTTTAGACTTGGCTTAGACATGACCACAATTCATTCTCGGCTTCCAACACTATAATATTTAATGACTCTCAAAAGGCAAGTATAAATGTGCCAAACCTCTGGAGTCTGTATAGAGGGACATTTTCACCCATTAGCAAGCTCATTTCCATTGACCATAGGGGTACATCCAGGAAAAATATTTGGAGTAGCGTAAAATAACTGAGCAGCCTACATTGGATTTTAGGCCGGAGGGGGAAAAAGAACAGTTATGGAAGAAGATATAAGAAACAGTGTCAAGATCCTACTCCCATTTTGACCTACAAAGCAAAATCCTTATCCTGCTGGAGGAACATCAGACACAGATGAGAACCTATGGCATCAAGGATTAGCAAACAGAAATAAAATCTACCCATCAGGCAAGAGGAATAATTCCTGGACCCTAAACACTAGCAGTCTCATGAAAGCAAGACACAAGTTCACAGAGAAGACCTCATCATTAAGCCTAATCAGTGCCTAAGATTGAGGCTAAACCACAGCAGCACAAATCAGCTCCCTCATGTCAGAGTAAAGGATGTGGTGGTTTAATTTTCACAGAGAAATACCAAGTTTCACAGTCCTTACTGTACTCCACAGAAAATCCAGCTCTCAACAAGAAACTAGGAAACCATCGAAGATGGAAGAAAAAGAGGAAGAGGAGGAGGAGTTATACCGTCAAGAGACAAAGCAATCAACAAAGCCATACTCAAGTATTACAAAGATGGTGCAACTTTTGAAAATTTTGAATTAATTATAGCTGGCATACTTAAGTCTTCAGTAGAAATAAATTCCAAAGAAAAATGAAACTTTAAGAGAAAATTTAATAAAAATGTTAAACACAGATAATAAAATAAGAGGGAGAAAAGACCTTTAAAAGGCTCTAAGTATACTTGAAACTGTTAAAGAAAGAATTGGTGACCATGCAGATAGGTTAGAAAATGAGCCAAACTGAAATACAAATGGAAAAGAGCATTAAAAACACAAAAAGAAAGAGAACATCCATGAGGTGTGAGATAACATGAAATGATCAAGCATAAATGTAATGGTATGAACAGAGGAGGAGGACCAAGAGGGGGAAGAATGGTGAAGAGTAAAGGTTCAAGACATTTAAAACTTAGTGAAATAAAATTAAAAAAAAAAAAAACCATTTCTTGAAGATAAAAATGATATCCCCAAAGAACAAACTAACAATTATAGCAGAACACTTTATGGGAAACATACAATTCAAAAGAGAAATGGTAGTACATAGTTAAAATTATTACAACTTGAATGAAAGAATACAACTGTCTACCTGGAACTAAATACCTAAGGAAAATATTTTTCAAATATAAGAAAAATTTAAGGAAAAAATTAAGAAATCTTCAGAAACACAAAATAGAATTTAGTATCAGCAGATTGATAAATGAGAACTATTCATGATTTTAGACAGAAGAAATATATTAGTCACAAACAACTTTGAATCTAAGTAAACAACTAAAACAAGTAATGGAAATGACAAGTGTGAAGGAAAATAAATGATAGGTACTTTGTTCCTATTTCTGATTACTTTAAAAATAACTTGATGCTTTAAAAAAAAGAAGAGCAATATATTAATTTTTAGAGGAAAAAAACTCAATTGTTTAACATTAGAAGAAAAAAGACAGGAATGGATTGTAAGATTTTTAAGTGAATAAAAAGCAGTATAATATTGTTTACAGTCAGACAGATTAGTTAAATACACATTTTAAATGTGTATTGCAAAACCTAGGGAAATCACTGGTTTTTTTTAAAGTATAAACAATAAATCAATATTGTATATGTAATGAAATAAAAGGTAATAAAATAAATAAAAGACATAAAAAGGTAAGAAATAAATAATAAAGTAGAATAGAAAAAATAAAATGGTATATATTAATTCAACCATTTCAATGCTTTTATTAAATATAAATGATCTAAACAAACCCATTAAAGGATAGTTAGACTGGGCTGAAAAACAAGATGCAACTGTAAGCTCTCTATAAGAAATCCTTTTCAAAAATTATATGTAGGTTAAAGTAAAAGAATTAAAAAAGTTATGCTCACATTAGTCAAACTGGCTAATTAGGAAAAATTAATATACTAATTATGTCATGATTAATAGTACATTAATGCTACATTATATCTTTATTATAATGATAAACATATCAATTAATCAAAAAGACATAACAATTCTAACATTTATCTGTTTACCAGTGGATCTTCAATATATGTGAGACAACAATTGGTAGAACTGCAATTAGAAATAAACAACTCCATAGTGATACTTAATCCTCCTTTCTCACTTATTGATAGAATGAAAAGACAGAAAATCAGTAAAAGTATGGGAGACCAGAGCAATATTACCAACAAATTGACCAATTGACATTTAGAGAACAGAACACACACTATTTTTATGTTGAGATGGAATATTCACCAAGATTGGTCACATTTGACCCCAACAGAAACTTCAATGACTCTCAAAAAATTAAAATTTAAAAAGTCCTAAAATGGCCAGTCACTGTGATGCACGCCTGTAATCCCAATGGCTCCAGAGGCTGAGGCAGGAAGATCTCAAATTCAAGCCAGCCTTAGCAAAAGCAAGGCACTAAGCACCTCAGTGAGACCCTGTCTCTAAAAAAAATACACAATAGGGCTAGGGATGTGGCTCAGTGTTTGAGTGCCCCTGAATTCAATCCCTAGTAACCCCCCCCCCAAAAAAAAAGTACTAAAATGTATGATTTCGCCCAAACAAGTGTACAAATGCAACAGAATTCCAATAAAAATTCAAACAGGTGTTTCTAGGAATGAATAAGGGGATCTTAAAAATCATGTGGCAAAGGAACTAAAATAACCAAAATGATATTGAATTAGAAGAGCAATGTCAAAAGACCCATACTGTCTCAGTTCAGAATTTCCAAGAAAGTTGAAGTAATCAAGACAGTGTGGTCCTGTTATCTAGTAGATAACATAGGACAAGACTAAATTGTCTTGAGTTAAAGATTATGTTTAATCATATAAAACCAAAATTGATAGATAAAAGATAAATTAACTTTCTTAAAGTTAGTCATTTCTGTTCTTTAACATACAGTTAAATCTAAAAAGAAAAGCCACAAATTTGGAGAAAATATTTGAAGTCATATATCTGATAAAAAACTTGTATCCAGATATTATTAAGTACTCTAAAATTACAGAAAGAAAACACTTCAATTAAAAGAGATTTGAACGAACTTTTTTGCAAAGATAGTTGGTATATAGATGGCAAATAAACCCAAAAAAGATGTCCAATATTATTAAAAAATAGTACAAACTAAAGCCAAAAAGGAATATCTCTACACACCTCCTACAGTGACTTAACACCAAATCAAAGAGACAAAAACGCAGAACAAACACGTTAATATCAGGTGTTGGCGAGTGGTGGAGCTACTGGAATCTTCAGACATTTCTGGTGATAACACAAATGGTTTAGACCTTTTGGAATAAATTTTTGCATTTCTTAGTAAGATATGCTTGCTTATTTTATAACCCGTCAAATCTACTTTAAGTTATTTATTCAAATGAAATAAAATATGTTTACATATAAACCTATAAGAATGTTATATAGTAGCTTCATTTTTATAATCATCAATAATTGAAAACAACTTAAATATTTCTCAGTGGAATGGATAAGCAAATCGAGTACAATCAGACAATGGAATACTATTTGGCACTAAAAAAGAATGAGCTATTGATATGTAAAATAACACAGATGGATCTCTAAGGCATAATGATAAATGAAAGAAGTACACATTATATGATTCTAATTAATGACAATCTGTGAAAGAGAGAAATATAGGATCAGAAAAACTTATCAATGGAGTTGAATTATTGACTATAAAGGGAGGGATGTGTGTGTATAGTGATATAATTGTTCTATATTTTGATATAGTAGTCTTTAAACAATATAGATTTCCCAAAATTTAAAGAACTATGCCATGAAAGGGGTATTTTGTTGCATGTGAATTATATCCTAATTTTTAAAAATTAAAAAAATATATTTTTTGTTACTAAACAAGAAGGAATCAGGAAACATCATGCTTCTACTTTTTTCTTTTTCCTCAATGAATATGTAAGTTATTTCATTACTTTATTATTATCTGCATCAAGCATTCTAATCTAGACAAGGGGGAAATACCAATAGACTTCAGAGTGAGCCCTTACCCTCTGGAAGCTGGAGTTTTTCCAGTGCTTTCTGAGACTTACCACTACTAAGCTCATTTGCCATTTTGCATGCCTCTTCCTTCATGTATTCCTGCATGCCTTCAGCTATTTGGCGACTTTGGGGAACTCCTGTGTAGATTTGAAGTCAGCAGATTGTATACTAACTAGGCTCTTTGCAAATGAATTTACCTAATTTCCACTGCTGCTTTTGTATAACTTCCAGGAGGAGAAAAGGAATAATGCTGCTTTACTACCATAGTTATGGTCCTGTTAAAGGATGCATATACTTTCAGATGTGGAAGGACAAACTCTACAATGTAGAGGTAGAAGTGTACCATTGCTCTCCCATACCTACACCCCCACCAAAACATCATGTACTGTGTTCTTCAACTTTGAAAAAAAAAAAAAAAACAACAAAGGAACCAAGATTATCAAACAAAGGCTTTTAACAAAAACAAAACTTATTTGATCTGAAGGAGGAAATCATTCTTACAGAGATGTTCTTAAAATATTTTGGAAGAAAACATTCTCTCTTCTGTCTCCCACACTACTTCCATCTTTCAGTCACAAATCAGGTGGGAAGAATATTTTCTTTACCTCTGATTTCTTGCATTATCATTACATTCTTGTTCCTAGACTCTATTGGTGTTTTCCCCTTGACTAGGTCAGAATGCTTAATGCAGTTCTCAGAGCAAAATGCTTAGCTTTCTCTCAACTTTGTGGTTTCCTTCGAGGATTTGGTACAACACCGAAGTGTGATTGGCAACGTCTATTCTCAGGGAGCTACCTCTCCTTTTGAAATAAACAATGGGTTAGGCAGTCCTCTGAAGTGTACAGGCACCACTCCAGGCTATTATTTTGAATAATCTGCTCTGGCACAGGAACATTCATGCAAGGTGTTGAATGTCTTAAAATATGCGGTGCTACAGGCGTGCCTACAGCACCTCAGGGTAAAAACTGAGCCCAGTGTAAGAATGAGTGATGGAGCCTTTGTGTTTTCCTCAATGTTCAGGCAGGTGTGTTGGCATTTACACATGCCTGTGTGATGTAGCATTCAGAGGGAGATAAAACTCTTTGATGATTATACATTTCTACTGTACAAAGAATTCATCACCTCGCTAAGACGGTTTGCTTCTAATTGTTATGTTGTTGCCTCCTCTCTCACATTATCTTGTTTTATGGGAGAGGTGAGTTTTACAAAGCTACATTCGCTTTTCATTTAATTTTGCAAATACGGAACCAAATCAAAGGAAAACACAGTGTGCTCTCATGTTTAAAGGAAAAATATACATTGATGTATTTAAGAAGAAAACCAACAAGATACACTTTGAGAGAGAATCCGACGTCAATGCATTCTAGGACTGAGTAATTTTCAGAACCAGATTTTATTACTAAATTGGAGAAAATTATAAGGTTTGCCAGGGGAAACTATGAAAATGTGCGTGGGAAGTTGGAAGGGTGGAAGGAGTTGGTGGAGAATGCAGAAGTCATAGGTATGCAAGAAAGAGGTAAGAAAGTCACTCTCAAATGAAACGTGGAAGGAAACGAGGAAGTCCATTTTATTAAAGACCATGCAGCCGGCAAATTAAACACTTTAATAATGCAAATATAAATTCAAAATCATTAATTGCATGTAAAAGTCTCTGAAACTGATGTTGGAGAGTGTTCAAAAAAGAAGAAATGAAAGCATTGTTCAATTCTCAAAGAATTTCCAAGCTAGTGGAGAATTAAAGAAAGAAGGAAACATAACACAAAGTGGAAGCGATGTTTTTAAGAAGTAAAGTAAAAGGATACTCTGTGCTCAGTAGGTAACCCAGGAATTTTCTAGAGGAGTAGTCTGTGGAGGGATTCATAGCTGATGGCACACTGGAAGGTGGTAGAAGTTTTAGGAGGTAGGGCCTAGTTGGAGTAAGTAGGTCACTGTGGGTGTTCCCAGTCCCTTTCTCCCTCTCTCTCTCTACCCCATCCTGCCATGGGTGAGCAGCTTTGCTCTGCAATGCCCTTCTGCCTTGATGTTTCTGCAATGGAGCCAACCAACCATGAACTTAATAAATCTTTCCTCCTCTAAGTTGATTTTTTTCAGGTATTTGTTACAGTGATGAAAAGCTTACAGACACAGGATTGTAAGTAATCTAGAGATGGTTTAAAGTGAATGGGAGGACACAGGTGAGTTTTATGTAAATACTATATCATTTTATATAAGAGACTTAAGCATGCATTGATTTTGGTATCTGCAGAAGTTCTGGAACCAATCTCCAATTTATACTGATGGCCAGTATATTTATCTGGTTTTGATTGCTAGATTGATTGATTTTTATAAATGTTTTGCTTAATTTGAAGAAGTTTGAAAGGAGGCAAGTTTGCATTTGGAATGCACATATACTGTTTCAAAGATGAAGCACTAAATTACCACATGGCCCTGCTAGTAGTTGGTTCAGCAGAGTGCTCAAAACTACAGTTCAATAAACATTTAAAATTAGTGTAATCGTTGCTTATTTCTCTAGCAAAATTTTAAGTCATTACTATTGTCTGATCTTGTTCTAGGTGCTGGAGATTCAGGATTGATATAACACCACCTATATATACCAAATGAATTAAAATCTCGTGACAGGCACAAAAACTAGGGCAGATACATAAGAGGGGAGATTTAGGAGCACAGACAAAAGAAGCTATTCGTTCTCCCTGGTAAGATCAGAAGAATTCTAAGAAGAGTTGGAATTTGCACAAGGTCTTTGGTAAGATTTTGCCAGGTGAGTTACAGAAGAGTAATTCAGGCACAGAAACAATAAAATAACACATGGAAGACAGGGATGCAATAAAAGAATGGATATTTGTATGATCTGATATAATTCCTAGGAAATTTAATAGTATGATTAAAATATTCAATACTGGAGTAGAAAGAAGAAGGAAGTTTGAAACTAGATTTAAAGGGCATGATGAGCTTGACAGACTCTAAGATAACCTTGTGATATTTTTGCCCTATAAAATCCCCTCCCCTGGAGTGCAGGCAGGGCCTAGCATTTGTTCCCAACCAACAAAATGTGGCAAAGTTGATGGGGAATATGTACTTGTGTTATAGAACACAAAGCACTTCTTGCATAGAGAACATTTCCTTTCACTGGCCTTGAAGAAGTGAATTGCCATGATGGGAAGACCCACATGATCTTCCATGGCAAGGAATTAAGGCAGACGGTGACCATCAGCCAACCAAGAAATTAAAACAGCATCTGGTCAGCAGGTCTCTGGAAACTGCAGGCTGCCAACAATTACGTGAGCTTAGAAGTGAATCATTATCAGTCAAAAGATTCAGATCTTGAGATGACAGCCCTGGCCTATACCTTCATGAAAATTTGTGAGGTATAAATCAGAGGACACAGTCAATCCATCCTTGGATTCCTTTACATATATATATATATATATATATATATATATATATATATGTGTGTGTGTGTGTGTGTGTGTGTGTATATATACATATACACATATATATATACACACACACATATCTTTATTTTGTTTATTTATTTTTATGCAGTGCTGAGGATCAAACCCAGTGCCTCCCACATGCTAGACAAGCGCTCTACCACCGAGCCACAATGCAGTCCCTATCTCTAGATTTTTGACCTACAAAAACTGATTTGATATGTATATCTTTCCAGGAATAAGTGTATGGTAATAATGTTATACAGTTATGAATAACTAGTACAGTGAAGAATCTGGAATTTTTCTTAAAAACAACGACAAACCAGACCTTAAGCATTTTCAAGCAAGAACTTGGCTTAATATCTCTTTTAGGAAAGAAAATCTGGGAAGAAATGTGGAGAATGAAAAGGAAAGGGTAAAATGAGGCGTAAAATGCAGTTTTGAGATTATTCCAACAGATTGAGGAGTGAATATGCAAACTAAGCTAGTAATATAAGAATGAACAGGAAATTATGAATTCAAGGGTATAGTCTCTACATTTTTAGTGTAAGTTGTGTGATCATAATCAGCTTCAAGTACTCAAAAAACATTTTATGGTTGAATAGAAGAAACTCCAAATTTTAGTAGTTGGGGAAATGATGTAACATTAGGAACTCAAGAGTTGCAAATTCCCATAGAGATTTTAAAACTGAAAGTTTCTACAGAGCTCCCAACTTAGAACTACAAGTCCTATATCACTAAATTTGGTATTGATCACATGAAACAATTGCTGGAAAATAATGAACTCCCTTTCTTTATTGTGGCAGTCTTAGTATCGATACCATCTTAGCTTTTTGCCTGCTATTATGAATAGAAAAACAAAAGGCCACCCCAATAGGACAGTATATTCCAAATATAGTTTTTCATCTCCCTGAGGAGCTGCTAGGATCTACTGGACTAAAATTCATTTTTAAACAATTCAGTTAAAGATGATTCCAATATTTAATGTGAGCAACAGGGGAATTATAGTGTCATTTAGTGAGATAAAGTCTAAAAAGAATAAGTGTCTTTAGTAAGAAATCAAAATCAATGCCTTTGGTTAGAAATACTGTTTATGCCAATGGATATGTAAGTCTTAACTTCAGAGAACAAATTGGCAACAGAGATACAATGCTTGGATTTTTGAAGGTGAAGAAGATGTCTAAAGGCTTAGGAACATGTGAGGTTATTAGTGAATAAACATGCAAAAGAAGCAGTCTTTAGACTGAGCTCCGGCATTCCGACTTTGAGAAATTGGGAAAACAGTATAGAAGAATGATAAGTTTTATGGACTGAATGTTGTGCCCCTGAAAAATATGTGTAGAAGTCCTAAACTCTGGTGTCTGTGACTGTGAAATAGAATCTTCTTTGGAAATAGAATCTTTGAAGATATAATCAATTCAAATGAGGTCACGAGAGTGGGCATGCAATATGGCTGATGTCTTACGAGAAGAAGAGAGAGACTTGCACAGGGGAGGAAGCCATATGAAGACGGACACCTGATACGAGGAGGGAGCCAGGGTGCCACCTGACAGTGGAGGCAGAGTGAAGTGCAAGCGCTACTTGCAAATCAACAGAGCACAGGAAGAGAGGAGGGAGGGTGTCCTTGTGGGAGGTTAGTTGACAGTTTCTGATTAGTTCAGCTTAAACTTCATTATCCTGTTTACATGGAATTTTGTCTCCATTTGCTTATGTAGGAACCCAAAGGGCCAGAGTCATCTCAGTTGAATGGACTGCCAGTTATTTTGTTTGTTTTTTGAACTGCTGGAGGTTGAATCCAAGGGCTCAGGCATGCTAAGCAAGTGCTCTACTACTGAGCTGCATCCCCAGCCCTTTATTTAATTACTTTTTATTTCTGAAATAGGGTCTTGCTAAATTGTCCAGGCTGGCTCAAATTTGCAATTCTCCTGCCTCAGCCTCCCAAGTAGCTGGGACCACAGGTTTGCAACACCATAGCCAACAATTATCTTAATATTGCCATTATCAGTTTATTTAACATTCCGGAATACCCAAATCAAAAAGGCACATAGAACAAGGTATGGATGAAAGGGTGCAGAACTTCCAGGCCCTCTCCAGGTTCAGTACCCTTCCAGCACCAGGATGAGCCCCCTGGACTACATCATTTAGGGAGTTTTATGGAGGTTCCATTGCATAGTCGTGATTGATGAAATCACTGGTCAGCAGTGAGTGGTAACTGAATTCTGTGAAAGCTCTCTACTCTCCTGGAATTGAGAGAATAAAAATATCCTATCCTATAGTTTGTTCTGGCAACCAGCCCCCATCCAAGGACCCTCCAAGAGTCACCTCATTTTTATAGCCTCAGGACTTGTTGGAAAGTGCTTGTTATGAATAACAAAAGATGTTCCTACCACTACTGTCACTTACTTTAGAAACTCTGTGCCAGAAACTGGGAACAAAGACCAACTACATATAATATTGATACTGCCTTTTACCGGTGACGAGTTCTGCTCCTTCTAATGTTGAAGATTGAACACTAGAGCAGCACGCCAAGGCAAGCATATTAAGCAGGTTTTATTTAAAGGTAATAATACAGCCTTCTCCCGGCAGGAAGAAGGGGGCCATGGTTGATGTTCTAAAGTCCCAAGAAGTGAGGCTCACCCTCCATCTTTTATAGGTTAAATTCTCTTTTGTTCTCCAATTCTCTCCCCCCCTTATCTCTCTTTCCTGCCTGGGTAACTAGACCTGGTTTTGCATTAAGTGAGAAGCCATGGGCAGGGGGAGGGCCAAGGTGATTCAGGCAGGTAAGAGCCCAGGGGGCATTAATTAGCAGCTCCTTGCTTGCAGACCTTGATAAAGGCAGGTAAATTTGGTAATCAATGGGCTCCAGAGATCCTTGACATTGCATTCTTCCAGGGGCAGTCTCCAACTTCCAGAGGCAGATGGCTTCATGGCTTTATTTCCTGGAATTGACCGATCCCCTATTTCCACACTAACTACCTGCCCTTAATTCTGGCTTCAATATTATTTTACCACAGAGGGAGAACTCAGGCCAGGTACAGAGCTCTCCAGAAGGATCTGGAGTTCCATGTATATCAAGGTAGTTGGCATAGTACTAAGGTAGAGAGAGTACTTCAAAGATCTCCAGAAAAGTCCACGTGTGCATTTTGCTAAGTAGTGTTTAATATAAGTGAGTCTGGGGAAAGCAGCCCCTGAAAGAATATGAAGGAAGTCTGCAGAGCTCATAGAGGGACAGGAAGAATGCTGCATCCACCAACCTGAATGGAAAACCTCATGACTGACAGCATCGCCAGTAGTTGCTTGGAAGGTTTTTGTCTAAATAGAGGGGGAAACTATCTCTAAACTAATGCTGTTCTGTTCTCATATCATACAGCATAAAAGTAAGACCCATGCCACTTAGTTGTATCCCAGAAGAAAGCTCAAGAATCTATGTAAATACAAGAAAACAGCACCCAATAAGACAAAAATCACAAACACTTGGCATCCTTCTGCCAAGTTACCATAACAGAAATGTACAGTACCAAAAAAAAAAAAAAAAAAAAAAAAAGAGTAAAGTTGAGGATGATAAAGAGCCATAGGGAAACCTTTGATCACATCATAATTGTGGTGATGGTTTGGTACGTGCATATGTATGCCCAAATTCATCAAAGAGTATGTGGCAATTATACACAAATTATTTTATGTCGATTATACTGTAATAAAGTTGTTATAAAATATCATATCTTCCTTTAAAAAAAAGAATGGTTAGTGAGGAAGTGGTAAGAGATATTCTTTGGAGATGTTTTTAAAATAAAAGGTGATACAAGAATTAGACAGTAGTTAGAAGAAGAGATAGGATAAACAAATTTTCGTGTGTTTTCTTTTTGTTGAAGAAAAACAGTATTTATCACTTAGAATTTGTAGAAATGAGCGATTCAGTGCACATGAAAGAAAAAGATAAGTTGTATAGCACAGGAGACATCAGAGTACCTAATTAGAAATAGACTTAACGTGGGCTGGATTCATTGTTGTAGCATTTTGCAGCTGCGATCAATCCTTTGCAAATTATTTACACCAATGACCATCAGTTTCTTCATCTGTAAAATGAGGATAATAGCCATATCTACTTTGCATTGTATTTGTAATTTTAAAAATCCTAAATGTGTGATAGAGACATCTAGTGAGCCTTATTGCCGCATAAAAATAATCAGCTTTTTTGCTTTTGTTTTTTTTTTTTCTGGACAATGTAGACAATGAAAAAGATTCTTCATAGTGATTTAGCAAGCTTATCTTACATAAATATAGACTAACCATTTATCAATTGTGCAATATTTTTATTTTTATTTCAAATCTGTTTCCCTTTGCTAATTGCATACAAATCAACTGTCTTAGTAAAATATTTTTATAATATTTACTATGCTGGGAAAAGTTAGATAATGAAAGAACATTTCTGATTCTTCAAAAAAACATGTAGAAATATGTATTAACCCCATCTAAGATTCTGGCTCCAGCCCCACTCCAGACACCTTTTACCTTCACTAGCATATTTTGTTCCTAGACATGATTCAATGTCTCCTAAACCAAAACAACCTCATGTCTCTGTGCTGTGAAATATTACCATCCTTCATTTCTCCTGAGACACATTCTTCTCTCTCCATTCCCTCCATTCCTTCCCTGTTGTCCTTGCTCTTGGCCAAAAATAAACTCACTTCTACTGGTCCCAGCTAACTTCTCCTAATTCTTCAAAATGTTTCCTATTTTGTGAAACATTTTCCTGAAGCTGTAGCCCCTCCAACCCAGCACCTCTGCTTCCCCACAAACTACCCACTGCAGCCTTTGATGCACGAGAGTCACAAAGTCTGCACATTTTTTAGTCTCACCAGACAGACTATAGTGTGACACATTTACAGAAATAAACACAATAGGAAATTCTGACCCCCGCTTCCCCCAGTCCCATTTTTCATTTCATTATCAAGAATTCTGTCCTTCCTAAAGACCTCCCACTTGAGAAAATGTAAAACAGCAGTCTTAGTAATAGAATCCTGATGCTGAAGGTTAAATATCAACAGTTTCAATGGGACACTGACAAGGCCAACAGAAAACAAAGCAAGGTTTTATAGAACATGCCCAAAATCCCACCAAAGTGGCCTCTGGGTGGCAGCTGCTTTGCCATTCGCAGCTCCAGCTCAAGGAGCTCATTTCATCTCCTGAGCAGAGACTGCTGAGCTGCCCAGTTATTGAATGACCCTTCTCTTGGTAGTTCATCCAGAACTTCTTCCACATTCCTAATCCCTTCTTAAATAATTCAGCCCAAACCTAAGCCCTATTGAAAATCGTTGCCACTCTTCTTACTGAAACGTCCTATAGTTCTGTCCCATCATGTTTTCCCTGCTGCAGGAAGTGAATGACCTCTCTTTTCTTTCCTATGTACAGATACATTCCTGGTGGTTTCTGACTGGTGGACTTGAACATATACCAACTATTCTTCCTGAGAATCTCTTAGTGGTAGGGAGAGCTGGGGTTGGCAGGAGATCAGCAAAGACCAGGAAGGCAGGTTTGTGGATCTCACATTGGCCCCACACTGTTCCTGTCCCCAAGTGGCTCCTCTGTGCTGCCCTCCCAGCCTCCTTTGCACCACACTGCTGCTGCCTCCTGTAGTGCTCTCTGCTTATGTATTTTTCTACCCTCTCAGATCAGCAGAATACCGACATCTCCAGGCCAGCAGCATCAACACATTTAGGATGTTAATGATTCAATTCCTTCTCTGTTGCTCCGCCTTCTCCCTCTTTGGCAGACAACTCATGGAGTGGAATGAGGTTGTTATATCAGGGAACAACAGGCGCCGCCCCCCATTTTCACTAGAGGTGTTGCTCCCTCTGACAGCCTAAATGTTTGATCTGAGGAATTACGCTGCAATTGGCCTTCACTTGTAGTAAATTCCATCCATCTAGGCCCACCTCTCTAATGCATTCTGAATTAGCAACCTGTGCATGTCGAAAATTTAATGTACCAAATTCTGTTCCTGTACTTTGGATATCACTAGTCTTTGGCAAATTAAAGGATATAACTGGACACCTCTTACAAGACCCTAAACACCATGAAATGTCTAAGAAAGTTCCAGAATTACCTATTAGAATGTTAACCCCTTGCTTAAGTCAACTAGAATTTTATCACTATTTGTATAGTCCAAAAATAGCCCTAAAAATATAGCAGTGAATTTTTTATTTGATCTAATTAGTTATATGATAGTAGAATACATTTTGACACATCATACATAAATGGAGTATAACTTCTCATTCTTCTGGTTGTATATGTTGTAGAATCACATCAGTTGTGTTATCATTTATTTACATAGGGTAATAATGTCTGGCTTATTCTACTTTTCTTCCTACCCCACACCCCCTCCCCTCCCTTCACTTCTCTCTACCTAATGCAAAGTACCTCTAGTTTTCCCTAGGCCCCCTGCCTTACTGTGTATTAGCATCCACCTTTGTTTTGGGGAGATTGGCTTATTTTGCTTAGCATGATATTCTCCAGCTCCATCTATTTACCTGCAAATGCTATAATTTCATTCTTTAAGGCTAAATATTAATTCTTTTGTGTATATATACCAGATTTTCTTTATCCATTCATCTGTTGAAGGGCATCTAGGTTGTTTCCATAGTTAACCATGAATTATATATTAATATTTATTTCACCTTAGTCTGGCTCCTCCTATGAGACTTGATTCTGACCATCCTACTGACAGGAACTGATTTTGCTCATCTTTGGGTGAGTAGTACCTACATATGGCAGTCAACCCAGAATAGACATTTGTGTTCTATCAATGAAGAGATTTATAAGAAGGCACATAAAATGGAATACCATCCATTCCTTTAATTGGTTTATTATTTATGCTAGGCAATTAAAATGTTATTGCATGGCGCATCTGTATAGAGGCTGAGATTTGTAACTTCTTAGTATTCAAACTGGCCAAATTGGTAAGGACCTGGCTATGATTTGACTTCGTTTAAAAAAAATCTTTGAAGGTGAGTTCACCTCCTAACAAGAGAGTTTCACACAAAATAAGTTAACTTCAGTGTTTCTTTCAGTCATCTTTCTCACTGCTGCGACTAAAGGACCCAACAAGCACAATTGCAGAGGAGGAAATTTATTTGGGGGCTCACGGCTTCAGAGGTCTTAGTCCATACAAGGCCAGCTCCATTCCTCAGTGCTCCAGTTGAGGCTGGATACCATGGTAGGAGAGTGTGCCAGAGGGAAGCAGCTCACATCCTGATCAGAAGGAGTTCACGCTAGCTATTCAAAATATATACCCCATAGCCTCGCCCCAATGAACCACTCCCTCGAGTCATACACCACCTGCCTCCAGTTACCACTCAGTTAATCCCATGAGGGATTAATTCACTGATTAGGTTAAGACTCTCACAACCCAATCATTTCTCCTCTGACATTCCTTTTTTTTTTTTTATTTTGTTAAGTGGAATTTTTTTTTATTGTAAACAAATGGGATACATGTTGTTTCTCTGTACAAGGAGTAAAGGCATACCATTTGTGTAATCATAAATTTACACAGAGTAATGTTGTTTGATTCATTCTGTTATTTTTTCCCTTCCCCCCCACCCCTCCCACCCCTCTTTTCCCTCTATACAGCCCTTCCTTCCTCCATACTTGCCCCCCTCTCTAACCCTAACTCTAACCCTAACACTAACCCTTCCTTCCCCCCATTATGTGTCGTCATCCACTTATTAGCGATATCATTTGTCCTTTGACTTTTTGAGATTGGCTTATCTCACTTAGCATATTTTCCAATTTCATCCATTTGCCTGCAAATGCCATAATTTTATCATTCTTTATGGCTGAGTAATATTCCATTGTATATATATACCACAGTTTCTTTATCCATTCACCAATTGAAGGACATCTAGGTTGGTTCCACAGTCTGGCTATTGTGAATTGAGCAGTTATGAACATTGATGTGGCTGTATCTCTGTAGTATGCTGATTTTAAGTCCTTTGGGTATAGGCCAAGGGGTGGGATAGCTGGGTCAAATGGTGGTTCCATTCCAAGTTTTCTAAGGAATCTCCACACTGCTTTCCAGAGTGGCTGCACTCATTTGCAACCCCACCAGCGATGTATGAGTGTACCTTTCTCCCCACATCCTCGCCAACACCTGTTGTTGCTTGTGTTCTTGATATTCGCCATTCTAATTGGGGTGAGATGGAATCTTAGGGTGGTTTTGATTTGCATTTCTCTTATTACTAGAGATGTTGAACATTTTTCCATATGTTTGTTGATTGCTTGTAGATCTTCTTCTGTGAAGTGTCTATTCATTTCCTTAGCCAATTTGTCGACTGGATTATTTGTATTCTTGGAGTAGAGTTTTTTGAGTTCTTTATATATTCTGGAGATTAGTGCTCTATCTGAAGTATTATTGGCAAAGATATTCTCCCATTCTGTAGGTTCTTTCTTTGCATTGCTGATAGTTTCCTTTGCTGAGAGAAAGCTTTTTAGTTTGAATCTATCCCAGTTATTGATTCTTGCTTTTATTTCTTGTGCTATGGGAGTCCTGTTAAGGAAGTCTGGTCCTAAGCCGACATGTTGAAGATCTGGATCTACTTTTTCTTCTATAATCTGCAGGGTCTCTGGTCTGATTCCGAAGTCCTTAATCCATTTTGAGTTTAGTTTTGTGCATCGTAAGAGATATGGGTTTAGTTTCATTCTGTTGCATATGGATTTCCAATTCTCCCAGCACCATTTGTTGAAGAGGCTATCTTTTCTCCATTGCATATTTTTGGCACCTTTGTCTAGTATGAGAAAATTGTATTTATTTGGGTTTGTGTCCGTGTCCTCTATTCTGTACCATTGATCTACCTTTCTATTTTGGTACCAATACCATGCCGTTTTTGTTACTATTGCTTTGTAGTAGAGTTGAAGATCTGGTATTGCAATACCCCCTGTTTCACTCTTCCTGCTAAGGATTGCTTTAGCTATTCTGGGTTTCTTATTCTTCCAGATGAATTTCATAATTGCTTGCTCTATTTCTGTAAGGTACATCATTGGGATTTTAATTGGAATTGCATTGAATTTGTATAGCACTTTAGGTAGTATGGCCATTTTGACAATATTAATTCTTCCTATCCAAGAACATGGAAGATCTTTCCACCTTCTAAGGTGTTCTTTAATTTCTTTCTTTAGTGTTCTGTAGTTCTCATCGTAGAGGTCTTTCACCTCTTTTGTGAGATTGATTCCCAAGTATTTTATTTTTTTCGAGGCTATTGTGAATGGGGTAGTTTTTCTAATTTGTCTTTCTGAAGATTCATCATGTATGTATAAAAATGCATTGGATTTATGAGCATTGATCTTGTAACCTGCTACTTTACTGAATTCACTTATGAGTTCTAAGAGTTTTCTGGTGGAATTTCCAGGTTCCTCTAAATATATAATCATGTCATCAGCGAACAGGGATAGTTTGAGTTCTTCTTTTCCAATTCGTATCCCTTTAATTTCTTTGGTTTGTCTAATTGCTCTGGCTAGAGTCTCAAGAATGATGTTGATGTTGAATCCTCTGACGTTCTTGCATTGTCTTACATGTGAGCTTTTGAGGGACACCTCACATCCAAGCAATAACAGTGTTGCAGGCATTCCCACCTCCTTTGAGATGGGTCTAGGCATTGGCAATAGTGACAGGTTCCTTCATATGTATCTGAACTCCTAAGTAACACCAATAATGTCAAGGGGTTCAGCTTTACCTCAGAAGTCAATTATACATCTTTGATAAATTAACAATCATTAGTGAATTGCAAATCAATAAATTATAAAACTAATAAAATATTTTTAAATACAACATTATCTTTACCATAATGTCATGTAGTAAGCCAAGCAATAAAGACCCAGAACAGTCGATGCAGAGGGCACTATTTTTATTCTGATTTAGAAGAAAAACAAAAAGCACAGAAAGATCAAATGACTTTCCCAAGATCAGGTGGCTGTTGAGTTTGACACTTGGACTCTACCATACAAGCACTGTACCACTATCATGTCTCTACCTTTTCTGTGCTCTATATGGGATTTCCATGAAATTAGGTAAAAATATTCCCAACAGTGACATCATAACAGATGTTAACCCTAAAGAAAAATAGGTTTACCTGGATATTTCTGATGATTTGGAGCATTTTTGGAATACAACTTACATTTCACTTCAGCGATATCTCTCACTGGACTGATTCTAGCTTACTTGTAAAACTTACTATAATTTTGTCCTCATTTCAAATCTTGAACAATATAAATTGAGGCTCATTCTCAAACTTTGTATGACAACAAGATGAATATAGTAGTGGGTATAGGACCCCTTCAAATAAGGCACCACCTGACATGAAGTCATTTATAACTGTCCTCTGGAAGGTTTACAGCAATTTAAAGAAAATGTTCTCCAGTAGTTTTGGGATTATACAACCCACAAAATCATTTTATATATATACTAGCCAAATTAATTAAGGGTTATCATGAACTTTACTTTAAAAAATCAAATATATCTTTAGTTGTAAGATCCACATCATCAAGAACCCAAAGTCCCTACAAAAATAAATTAATTAACTAATTAAAACCTTCTTTAGAGCATGTAAACCATTCCCTCAAAAGGTTTGTGTCTCCTTGTATTTTCATAAAATTTTAAGTTTCAGAGATTTAAGGAGGAATTTAGTAGTCAACCACTCTGTCTAGTATTAGCATGCGAGAACATCAAAGGGAAAAATAGTAAATATGACACCTTATTTCTAACAGGAAAATTATTGGGCAGAACTACTCATGTTTCAAACATTTTCAAAAGTAATATTTAATATTTAAATAAAAATGCTATTCAAGTTACTGTAGGCTTTCTCCATTGCTTACCTTAGGAAACATAAATAAGCAAACTATTAAAAATTATCAAATTATAAAAAGCTCTCTCTACCTTATGAAAACCTGGAACTTTTTTCAGTTTAATTTTTAAAATGTCTTAGTAGATGACAAGATGCTGAAATAAATAGAATGATCGATCAAAATAAATCTTCATTAGCATCTAAATGCATAGAGTTTTGTATGTATCTATGACTCAGCAGAGCTAAAATCTCATCCTGGCATTTAAACTCATCTTTGAGGCCAGAATCTAACTTGAGAAATCCACCCTTGCATTATGAAGAGGCAATTTATGGCAATTTCTCAGGTAATTCGAAGCAATGCAATGAGTTTCTCATCTTTAGGAAAGCACTAAAGAGCAAATAAATACTATGTTTCATATTGGGTCACTGATGAACTCATAAATGAACCCAAGGTTTGGAATAAATTTGAAAAGGAATAGTGTTTCTATATTACAATGATTATTAAGGCCAATTTTTATCATCAAAATCCCTTTATGTTGTGGGTTTGAAAATAATGTTTACTAAATCCAATTGTCAATACAGTCTTAGAATGGAGTCAAAACCTATAAAAATAACTGCCTAAAATAAAATCAGGAATTTATGTCTGTAAATATCTCATTTATATAACTTATCCATCATACTCCAGAACCACCAACTCTTCTGCTCTGCTAGAGACTTTAACCTTATTATCTCATCACTTACATCTTACATCTTTATTTACACATCATTAATGGTTGAATTTAACCTGAAACAATCCTTTGTTCTTCCCTCCCAAACTAATAAGAGCTATATGACAAATATATTGTAAAATCTAGGGCTCACTCTCTTTTTCCCTCTCTCTCTCTCATGCAGTCATACACCCACACACGCACATGCACACACACACACAGGCACACAGGCACACACACACACACACACACACACACACACACACACACACACACACACACAGAGTAAAGCTCCCTACATAGCCTACTGTTTTACTGAACTGCAACCAAACACTTTTCCCTACCCTGGCAGGGGCCCACCTGCTAGGACATCCTGTGAAAATGTGCTGTGAGTGTTTTATGTGTGTACTTTTACTTAAAAGTACTGGAAGGAGAATGACCTAACCTGCCACATTTTCTTTATGAGAACATCTTCCTGGTGATCTATGGTTTCATGAGGTAGACATAGAGTTTCAAAGTTGTCCTTGAATCCTGGGTCAAGAACTGCTACCCATATATTCTCTCCCGTCATTCATTTCAAGGAACTAGTAGTTTGTCAAGCCAATGTCATTACTTTGAATTTGATTTGCAAGCCTATACAAAAAGGCATATATGCCTTTATATGATAAACAGAAGTACTTGATATTGATTTGAGTTATATTTGAATTTCTCAATGAATGCTTGAAATGGACTATGTTGATCTTTATCTGTTTTTCTTCTTTGCTTCTTTATTTCCTTCCTTCTATCCCTCCCTCACTCCTTTCTTTCTATTTTCCTTCCCTTTTTCCTTCTATTATAATGAAAAACAACAAAAAGGACTAGAGAGATTAGTAAGAACAATCCTGAGACTTTGATATAGGAACAAAAACAAAACCAAACAATCCTTCTCCAAACACAGATTTTTTTGCTTGAGAACCTCAGGGGAAACAGTTAAAATAGTTGCTAGGCAGCCTGTTCCTCATCTCACAATGAGTTAGAAATTATTTGTGCTTACAGAAATAAGTAGTAAGTAGTAAAACTCTAAAACGAATAGCCTTTTTATTTCTTAGCTCCAATTTAATTAATAGCTAATAGTTTAAATATGTTCACAATAACTTATTTTATGCAAATATAGTCTATGATACAGATATGTTTCCAGAATTCCATGGCAACTTGGATTTTTGTTTTTTACTCTCCAAATCTTACTGCCTTGGAGTTTACTTGGACATTTATACACTACTCACAGAATATCCAGCATATTTTTTTAATTTTACAGAAAGAGCTACATTTTCTACTGCTTCACATTAGGGACAGTACCTGAATCTATTAGCAGTAAGATTGTCAAAGAAATCCTATGAAGAGCTAGAAAGATAAATGATATATACCACATGCACATACGCACATGTGAGTATGTGAATGTACTTGCTCATTCTTATCAAACTATATATGTGTATATGTTTTTCTCTATTTCTAACACCATTGACTGATAATTTTTTTTTTGTTTTTTTCATGATGTAGTGATCTCTATCCGTGTTTTTGTCTTCATTTGGAAGAAATCTAAAGTACTTTTAATTTTTCTACATTTACTTTTGTATTGGTATACATTTTTACTGGTTTTCCATTGAATTTTTATTTTAGATATCCAGGTAAGTGAAATAGTCCAGGTATACTCTACACAAGAAATGGTGAGCCAAGGGAGACAGATCGTTATCTAAGTCATGCTACTGAAGGAATATCATATTTCTGACCCAGGTTCTTCTACATTCTTACCATTGGTCTTTTTTTCCTTCGTGACTCATTGTGAATTCATCTGTAACACTCTGTCATCTATTAGTCTCTCAGTTCTTACTGTGTTCCACTGCTGGTACATTGATTCAATCCCATATTCCCAGACCAGGGTTTCTTAACCTGTAGTGAACTATTCCATCTGTGGCTGCCCCAACTTTTTGTTTCCTGGTCTTTTTTAGTTTAGTTTTGTTTTCTCTTATTTTCTTTTCTGACAATAGGATCATACATTCTACCATTCTTTGGATACCCCCCAAATACTAACCCATACTGGATAAAAGTTAAGATCTTTGTAATGACCCGGAGTAATTGTGGACACACTCCTCTTTTCCAATGTCATCTTCTCTGTATATTAGGCTTACAGAGGAGACATGGTCTGCTCAGTAGATGGCAAATATGATAAGAATAATTTCCCCTGAAATTATTTAGAAAAGCTTACTATAATCTATAACATTAAAATTAATATTTACCCCTTATGACAGTGGATCTGGTTAATTATTTGTAATTTCAGTCAAGGGTAATCTCTCTATGAATAATAGTAAGAATGATCTTAAAAGTTTGAATCCCTAGGTAATGAAGTAATTAATACAAAGTGATCAGGAGCCATGGTTACCTGTAGTGCTAAAAAGCTGTGCAACACTGGACAAATCATTTAATCTTGATGTTTCTTAGTTATTTTGTCTTGAAATGAAAGTGCCAGAAGCTTCTCAACTTCCTATGCAAGGTTACTGTGAAGATAAAATAGAATAATTGAAAAGCTAAAATATATATATGCAATTCATGTATCTATAGACACACATGAAACTTTCAAGCCTTGTATGGGAAGAAGGCAAAGATACATGGCCCTGTTCTTTGAACAAATCTGTCAGGCAGTACTCCTGCACTGAATATTCATCTACTACATAATGTTTTCATTTAACATGAGGGGAGACTTTCTGAGTCTAACACAGGATTTCCCTTTCTGTTCTCTTAAGTAATCCTGGTGTGTGGGAGGCTGCATATTAAGGTATCGAAAAAGATATTTATTTTGTAGTCAGATAGACTTGAACTTTTATCACTACTCTGTCATTTTCTAGATTTTGGCCCCTGGGAAGTTAGTAGATCCTTTGAATACCAGTGCTCTTTGTGTTTTTGAAGATGTCACTATAGATTCATTTTCCTAACATCAGTTTATTTTTTCTCAAATCCCTTGATTGTTTTTATCTCACTTCTAACTTCTTAAAATCTAATTACAATATTGTCTTGAACTTATTGATGTTTTATCATTTCTTCTAAGATCATCTATGAATGTCATCAAAATGTCAATAACTTATTCTTTAAGCAGAAAGAAATCCTTTAGAACATGTTGAAACTTCTGAAGATGATTTTCTTCTTACCTTTATTTGTAAGATTACTTTTCTCATGGTAAAACGAAAGTAGCTGCTAAAGATTGTTTCTAAAGCTCAAGGTGAAGAAGAGCTAGTGTATTACAATTGCGTGTATTAAAATTTTTTCTTCCTGTCCATTTTCTTAGCTTAGTAGCTAATAACTATTCTTAGAAAAAAGGGAATCCATTTAAACACTTATAAAATTTAATGGTAAGATTTATTTGGTTTAGAATAGCTTCCTAAATGATCCTAAAACTGAATCAACTTTGTAGAATAGTCATAAGTAACATTTATATAAATTACTACAGTTTATCTTTTTTAAGTATCTATAAGACCAAACAAACAAACAAACAAAAAAACTTTCCCAGATACCCTAAGGATAAGTAAACACAAACATGGTAAATTTAAAAGAAAAAGGAAATAAATGGATACCATAGAGTTATGTCTTTGTTACTTCTATCCTTTCTTCTTCCTGTCTTTTCTGAATACTAAAGAAATTTTGTCATGACATCTGCAACTTATTTCAGCATATTTAGAGTAAAGAGATAAAAATAAGTAAATATGGCAAAATGCAATAATTAGTGAACATGTATATTTGTTGTTTTACTCCTTCAATTTTTAAGTTTGAAATTTTTCAAAACACAAATTAAAATGTGAATGCATATCTAGCTCTTAAACTGTATTAGTTACTTTTTTAGAAACTGGAAAAATTCAGTATTGAAGAAAAAAGATGAAGTCCCTGCCCTGGTGGAGCCTACATTATTATGTAGGTGACAGGCAATAAACCAACACACAATTTTAGAAATCGGTGTTAACAGGTGTTTTGGTAATAGAATTTCTTGTGTATATAGGATACTGGGTCCCTGACTTTGCTAGTGCAGTCCAGCACTGGAAACTTGATGGCAAGTGATTGTTAAGCCTCAGAGCCTCCACACCAGCCCACTGGCCTCATGCCGAGAAGAAACTGCCTCATCTCATCCTTTCTCTCACTTGCCCTCTCATCCCTTTGGCCCCTAGTCTCCCTTGCCCTATCCATAGGAGCTATAAGGTACTTCTTTATAAAACCAAAAGTAATTTCAAATACTACTTATGCTATAAATTCAAGATGTCAAGTAGCAAACTCTGGGCTTCAAGCTACCTAATTTTAGATTCTGAATTGAACATTCTCTTGGAGTCACATGAATAATGAAATGTGAGTAGATGCAATTCACACAGCTCCAGGGTCAGGTCTCTAAAAGGAAGCTGCTTACTTTCAACTTCCTAATTCCCCTTTAAGAGACTGGTGTGAGAGGTCAGTTTTCATGCTTTCGTTTTAGAATGTCATCAAAGTGCTGTTAACTATGAAAACAACACTGGGCGTGACCATATGGAACAGTCACTTCACCCTGGCCACACCCCTGCCCCCAGACTGCTCTGTAAGAAGGAATTAAAATTATTTTTGAACTGCTCTACTTTTAGTTCTCTTTGATAAAGCAAGCTTGGTTTATATTCTAATATGCACCTTAACTAAACATTCAGGAATCATTACTAACTCTTTTTTTCTTTGATCCTTAATTTTTCTTTTCTCCTGTCGTAATTCATGTTTTCATTAACCCTTACATAACTGAAGTAGTCAGAGACTCGCCCTCAACATCTTCAGACTCCCTGGTCCCTTATTTATTCTTCACACTTCCACAGTATTATCTCTTTCAAGCCCATTTTGTATTTGCATTACTTATTTTCCTCAAGGACATTCAAATGGTTTCATATTACCTAGAGAATAAAATCCAAACTCTTAACTTGGCATTCAAAGTGCTAAAATTCGTGTCTTTGCAATTTATGAAGTTATGAAATTACTATTTTATGCCAAAGTAGCATTTTCGAGACAGTGACATCTTCCCCCAACCTCTTTACTCATTGAAATTCTAATTATTCTGGAAATTCCAGTAAGGCTGGCTTTACTAGAAAGGAATGCAACCATTTCATGAAAATCCTTCCTCAGTTCCTTACATACAATCCGTAATTCTTCTTGTATTATTCACATAAAATATTGTTTTAACCTATTTCAGAGTATTTATTCAGAGTATTTTATACAGTCCATTTCTTTCGCATTTGTCTGTTTCTTCACTGGAACATAAACTTCTTGGAGATACTCACTACCTATTATTTTTAGTATCATATTCATTGCTATCACCATACAAACATGCATATTTCTCCATGTATAAAAGATAACAAAAACGTTATCTTGAACTGACCTAAAGAAGGTTAAACTGTCCAATTGCTTCCTAAGCAAGAATGGTCATTCCCATAAGCTAAGATACCAACCAAGACAACTTAAGAGAAAGAGAGACAGAGAATAATTTAGTATGCTTTCCTGAAAAAGGGTGTTTGAGTTTATTTACTTTAAGAAAAACATGATTTCCAATTTCCAAAGGGAAAAAAAACTTGAATATATTGTGAGAAAATGATAAGGCATTCTGGACATCAAAGAATTCTCACAAAATAGTTTGGATGAGTTAAGTATACAAGAATCAGAACCATACAAATTAAGTTTCATTGAAGTATACTAGACTTAAAGAAGAAACATGATTAAGATTATAACATAAAGCCTACAACTATGAGAAAAAAATTGAGAAAGCAAAATACTAAAGTTTAATGACATGGTAAAATTTAAATATAATGTCAAACTATCCAAATATTTTTTTACTCCCTTCTAACTTCCTCTAAATGTGAAATACTTCCTAAATGACAGAATTTTTAGACTCATGGCTTGACTTCATGGTCTCAGTTATGTGTCTTCTCACTTTACCATGACATGTTAATAACTTTTATTTAGCAATTGTTTACAATCTGGTAAGTTTATTTCCAAATAACAATTAATCTGACCAACACCCATGTTTCTAATGTGGCAGTTCCAGGGTTTTCTAAATTTTCCAGGTCATGCTATTTCCTGTGCTTTAAGATGCCTCAGTGTGCCTTGCATTGTCTAGAAACAGTTTTAAACTCCATAGAGTAGGATAAACAATGAAAGGAACTTGTTATCTGCTCTAAAATTCTCATCATATCTTTGGGAAAGAAAAAACAATATCTGACTCATTTCTAAATTTAATTGCCATAAATAACACCAAATAAACTGTACTAAATTGTCATGATTAATCAGTCACAGTGAAAAAGTAACAATAGCAACCACTTTTAGAGCATGCTTTATAATGTCAGGTGTTACGCTATTTTAAATACTAATCTCAATTCACACAATCACAGAAAGTATTTAACACTATTTCCACTTTACAGATGAAGAAATGAAGATTGCAAAAGATTAAGAAAAAAAAAAAAACTCAAAGCTCACAACTGGTAGAGGCAGGATTGAAATACTTAAATGTCTAGTTCCAAGTCATATTATTACTATAACTTTGCATTATTGTGCATTGAAAATTATATATCATTTCTAAGAATTATATTACCACAATAATGTTTCAGGCATTTCAGTTGAAATGGTATATAAAATTGACTTATCAAGAGAAAACATTTTCCCTTGGAAAATTTTTTCTTCATCTAGGTCTTTAACAAACTATGGCCCAAAATTCCTTATCAATTTCTATATTAGCATTGGAGTTGAATGAACAGAAAATCTACCAATCTATTACTTAGTTTTATTTCTCATCCTGACAAATGAAAGTTTATCTATAGATGGGAATCTCAGGCAATATTAAACTACTTTATCTTGGTTAATCCATATGATGGAGTGAGATTTGTTCAGTAAGCAATAACACAGGACATAATGCATGTTACACTGTAATGAAGCCACACTTAAGCTCTTTGGTGATGCATAAACATCTACTCTGTCAGATGTATCATTCCCTAATAGTAGGAATTCTAGAATTAGCCAGTAATATATTGATGCCCTCCTTCATCACTGATAATAAAAAAAAAAAAATCAGATATGGTTTTAGAACAATTTTTTTAAAAATATCTTCACTCTTTTTAGCAATTGTCAATATTTTGAGTTGACAACATATTCATAGTTCAAAAATCAAAATAATAAAAAATATGTAAAATAATAAAGAATGTGTATGTGTGTGTTTGTGTTGTGAGACCCACACCATGGGTCAAACCTAGGGCCTTAGGCATGCTGCGCAAGCATTCTGTTACTGTGCTCCATACCCAGCCCTATCTATAATGGCGAAGTCTTGCTCTCACTCTCTTACCCATCATCTTTACCTTCCATTAGCCACACCACCATCATGGCTGCTTTTGAAGTTGATATTTTCAGAGATTTTCTATCCAAAGGCAAACAAATACAAATGCAAATTCACAGCCTCTTTCTTAAAGGAGTTGACAGCAAACTATCTACATTATTTTGTGCTTTACATTTTCATGTAATTTTATGATTTTTTAGAGATCTTTACAAACCTTTGGCCAACTTTGTAGTTTTCTATTATTTAGTTAAGTCTATGCTTATTTATCCAAATGTTTCTCCTTGGACTAGAAAAATACCTATGAAAGGAGAAAACACATATGAAAGAGTATATAATGCCTACCAAATATGCTCTTTCTATTTTCAGTTAGGGGCCAGGTTCCAGGTAATTAGATCTGACCAATGATATGAGATTAGTAAGAGATGCCTGTCACCTCCTGTCAGAGGCAGTGAAACCTCATATGGAGTTTTTGGTCTGTCTCTTACTGGACAGTGAACAAGGAGGCTGAATGTTCCTGGTGCTGCAGCTATGAGATTAGGGCATACATCAATCCACACACTGCAGCAAATTTTACAGTAAAGTTCTCTGCACTGCAGTGGGCATTTATTGTTTTGTTAATACACCATGGTTTGTTGCTTATTTCAATATTGTATAGAAACAGATGTTTCAAATTGAAAAAAAATGTTCGATAATGTTTAAGGACCAAAGGTTGTTATGTCTCTGATTTTATGGAAATTTTCAATGTATGTGCATTTTTTTTTCTGGAGAATAATTAGTACTCATTAGATTCCTACAAGGAGTCTACAACCTGAAACTATCAATCTAACCTATCCCCTGTTTTTTATAAACAATAGAAATGAGTGCAAAGGAGGTTGGGTATTATTCTTAAAGGTGGAACTAAATTGCAGATCCCCCCTTCTCCATTCTGCATCAGCTTCACCAGAGCTCAGCCCAAGAGACTCAACTGCATTAAACACACAGCCCTGAAGGAGCCAGATGTTTTTTCCTACTATTACAAACACGTATGCCTTTTGAGTAGCCTCACAATCTCTTTCATC
Source organism: Sciurus vulgaris (assembly GCF_902686455.1). Taxonomy (NCBI): domain Eukaryota; kingdom Metazoa; phylum Chordata; class Mammalia; order Rodentia; family Sciuridae; genus Sciurus; species Sciurus vulgaris. Next base: position 70,788,069 of record NC_136461.1, read on the forward strand.
ATCTACTTGACTGTATAAAATACATCCATAGTTTTCTTGATCCCATCTGTTCAGTCAAGGCTGAGAGATCTGTAGCCTTGATCTCTCACTTTACCCTTTCCCATCAAAATAAACCTCTCCTACTTCATTCAAATCACTAAAGGCTCCTGTCAGTCTTGCCTTCAAAACCATCCTAAATTGATCATTTAGTGCCACATTCATCCCTCCCAGCACAATCCTCGTGTCTCTTGAACAATGCTAACCGTCTTTTTGCTGCTCTCCCTGCTTCTATTCATGTTACCCTCTGTGGATTGATTGTGAGAAAAGCAGAATGGATATTCTTTTCAAATAGTAAATCACAATCTCTTGATGAGTTCTTATCATACTTAGAAACAAATTCACTTTTAACCTAAGTCTACACAGCTTTTTTCCAGGTTGCATCGTGGATTCATCTCATGGAAAGAGCTTGCCATGAACGTTTGTATGACTGGCTTCCTTATGATTCACATGTGTGCTCAGAGGTCTCCAATAACAGGCGTTCTCTGATGCCTCGCTCTAAAATACTCCTTTCCTCTACAACCTTAATTCGTTTACAGTAGTCCCCCCTCATCTGTAGGGGGTACAGACTAAGACCTCCAGTGGTTGCCTGAAATTTACACACACACACACACACACACACACACACACACACACACACACGCCTGTGATAAAGTTTACAAATTAGGCACAGTAAGAGACTAGCAACAATAGCAAATATAAGACAGTTATAAAGATACAATGTAATAAATGTCAATGTGGTATCTCCATCTTTTGTTTCTCAATATCTTATTGCACTTTTACCTTTTAATTAAAGGAAGCACAGTATGGCCTCTCTTTCCCACATCTGAAATTCCAGCATCACTAGTCTTGAACTTTGGGGCCTCAGTAAAAAAATAAAATAAAATAAATTGGGCTATTTGAACACAACCACAGTGATGCCATCATAGCTGGTCTTATAATCACAATGGTCAATAAGTGACAAGTGGGTAAATAATATATACAATGTGGTTATCCTGGAAAATAGGAGTATTCATATCTTTGGAAAATGCAAGATGGCATGAGATTTCATCATATTACTCAGAATAGAACACACAATTTAAAACTTATGAATTGTTTATTTCTAGAATTTTCCACTCAGTATTTTTAAGCCACAGTTAACTAAAACCACAGAAAATGAAATCCCCATAAGGAGAAACTATTGTACTCAATTATTTTTCTTTGTAGATGTCAACAAGATTTTTAAAAATTGTTATCCATTTGTAGACTGTCTTACTCCAACTATGATACTTTCCATGAGGTTGAGTAAAATTTGTCTCTTTTGCTCATCACAGACTCAAAATATCCACAATATTAATTAGTACCTTTTAGTTCTTAACATTTATTAAATCAATAAATAAGTTGTTTTAGCCAGCTTTGTCACTGCTATGACTAGAATATCTGACCAGAACAATTTTAGGAAAGAAAAGTTTATTCGGGGCTCATGGTTTCAGAGGTCCATAAAAGGCCAGCTCCATTCCTCAGGTCTCAAGGTGAGGCAGGACATCATGGTGGAAGAGTGTGGCAGAGGGAAGCAGCTCACGTGATGATCAGAAAGCAGAGATAAGAGACTCCACATTCCAGATAAAGAATATATACTCTTTAGCCACACCCCCAATGAAAGACTTCCTCCAGTCACAGTCCACCTGCTTCCAGTTTTCACTCAGTTAACCCCATCAAGGATTAGTTCACTGATTAGGTTAAGGCTATAACCCAATAATTTCTTCTCCAAACCTTCTTACATTGTCTCACACATGAGCTTTTTGGAGACATCTCACATCCAAACCATAAGTGTTAAGTCTCTAACCATTAACTAAACTTGCTTTTCTCAGAATTCCTTTCATTTTTCTTCTATCAGCTAATCACTGTCTTACTTTTAGGGTTCAGGGTTATTAGGATTAAGTTCTTTCACCTGCCCTCTTCATCTATTCCCTTTTCTGACACCTACAAAATAGTTGTAGCTATAAAAATAAATGTCTTGCTTCTTAAAAAGCAAGACATCGACAGTATCATATGTGAGGAAACACAGTTCTATAACTCAGAAGACTCACTGACATCTACTTGTGATTATAATAGTATTGTGATATGACCTTGGAAAAGTCATTTCACATCTTGGAATCTCAGTCTTATAATCTTTGAAATGAGAATGATAAAAATGATGCTAACAGCATATTCCCTTTGAAGCTGCCCAGCTCACTTATGTTTAATTTAATATAATCAAATGAAAAAGTATTATTCATGTTCATCACATGGTAAAACACAATAGAAAAACAGAGAATGACTATTGTTGTTGCCATTCTGTATCATGTTAAGCTATATATCAACTTTTGATTCAATTTTCTGGTGCTTTCTGCTAGCACTAGTAATACAGCCAATAAGGAAATCTACAAATTAGCCTCTACAACATTTGTTCCAAGAATATTATAGGGGCATTATGAAGTCTCTTGTTAAATTAAAACACTATTGCTTGTTCTCTACCCACATTTTACATAAATCGAAGAGTTTTCTACCACAGAAAAAAATAATATCATTTAGGAAGAATGAAATTTCAGAGAGCCAAATTTTTAAAATTCACCAGTATCCACCGCTGTTAGCAGATATCACTCCACTAGCTGAAGAAACCTTCCCTTCCTTCCTTTAATTGACTGATGCCTACAAAGAAATGAACTGATTTGGTTACATATAAAATTTTCCTCACCTGAGCTAATTTTGTAATAACCCTCAATTTCATCATATTCTTGCATGCTGTAGATGTGTATGTATCATGCTTAAACAACAGGCTGCAAAAGAACCTCTTCAGAAGCATATTGAACAACTAAGCGATGAAAACTTGCTAATGCACTCAGAATCACATACTGTGCAAGAGCAGTAAATTGTTTCCTTGGTGGTTTTGACAACATTGCCTCTGAACATAATTGAATGTCATTCGTTTATATGTTTGCAAATGAGGTCCCAGTGACATTACACCTGGGAGTGTGCACACTTGGTCGTCTATTTATGACAGAGGAGCCAGACATATGGCCTGTGGACTCGATTTGGCCCCAGAGCTGTTGCAAAGTCCTTCTACCAGTGTTCAGCCAGCCTGCCCCGTCAGCATGCATCAGCTCTATCAGAAGCAGTGCTTCCCATCAATAAATGAGGGGACATGCAGCTTCCCCACTGCCAGCTCACCAGGTCTCTCAGCCCTGATACGGCAAGAGTCCTTGATACATGCTAGAAAATGTCACATGCTATGTAAATGAAAGAAAGAGGAGAAGGCAAGGAGAAAGAAAAATGTGACAACAAAATCTGCAAAAGGAGAAATCTAGAAAAAAGGAAAAAATCCTGCTGCATGGAAATCATTAAGCTTGAATTTAATGCCTTTTCTGCCTTAAAAGATGCATGTAATATTGGGCAAATCTTTTACCCCTTTATTCTTAGTGTCCTCCTCTATAAAGGAAAAGATTTTATTTCATTGTTTCTCAACTTTTTATCTGACCAAGGAATATTTTTATTTTCTTGATCGGATCTCACATTTTAAAAGACATTTTTATTAAAGAGACATTTACTAATTTGTTTTTCAACTATTATTAAAGACATTTACAGCTACCTAATTAGAGTGTCTGATCATCATGATCATTGACACATGGTGTTGGTATCTTTCCAGCAACAAAAATGTCATTTAATTTTCTATATTAGGCTTGGAATATGGAAACTACCTTAGAGTGCTCAGACACACTCCATGGATTTCTGGTCTTTCTGTGAATGTGTGTGTATATATGTATTTTTTCTTCCAACAAATATTTAATAAACATTATGCTAGGCACTGGCAATATTAGGTACTAAAGGAATACAAACTATTCTTGATACATTTCCAAAATGGTGGAAAATTGGCAAAGAAAAGTGAAATTCAGTGAATATAAAAATTATATTATCTACAAATCAAATGTGGGATCCAGAGTAGACCTATCAATGTCCTCTTAGAAGAGAACAAAAGAATAATGGTGACAACAAAGCCCTGTTTGTAGCAACTGTCCTAAAAGGAGGGCACCTGTTTCCATGACTCACCCAAATCCTTCAGAGACACTCATTCAAATATAGGGTTCCAGACTTAAATTTGCTTGACAAACACTTAGCTTTTTATTCTCAAAGACTTACAATAAATACTTACATATTAAAGATTCTAGGAAGTCCCAAAGGCAAATACACACATTCAACTTATTTTGATAAAAAATTTCTCAAATATTTGACCAATTCTACTTTTACAGAATACAAAATCATGTTTTGGTTTAAGACCCTTTAAATACATGCTTTGAAATAAAGAAGACTGTGGAAGAGTCAATTTTTATGATCATGTTTTCTCCATCTATGTGTCCTCAAAACCAACAGAGTTGATACCAAGATGCACTTTGGCAGTCTCTGTGAGACATTGAAAAAAGTTCAAAAAACACAATGAATTGGCTCTGTAGGTATCATTAAAGTTGCTGTTCATACGTCATTCAGTAGAGAGTAGAATTTCATCTTCAGATGTATGTTGTGTGTCTCCCAAATAATTTGTTTCTATTCGTGTCAGTACCATGATTTAATTGGTTATTGTTAGCAGAGAAGATCAATTTATGACCCATATATATGAAGTATAGAGACTGTTATGTACATCATTTGAGGATTAATTTCTCTCTTGATTCCACCTTATTTTTTGTTTTATTTTTCCTTTGCCCTAATTATGTTACTTTTAAAATTATGTCACTTTATGTAAATGAATAGCCTTTTAAAAATGCAAAAAATTTAAAATCAATAAAATGTTTCACATTCCTTTTTTTCTACCTCATCAAATCTGTCCTAACTCTATTAATTACTAAAAATTATGTTGGTGTTTCTTTCTATATCTATTTATATACAGAGATTATACATATACAATTTTGAAAGTTCACTTTTAGTTTTCTTTTGGTTTCACAGAAAAATGAAGACGATATAGAGATTTTCTATATGACCCCTAAAACCCCATGACTGTCACCTCACTATCAGCATTCAACACCAGGAGGGTAAATGGTTATATTTGATGAATCTACTTTGACTCAAAGTCCATAGTTTACATTAAGCTTTACTCCTGGTGGTTTACATTTCAGGGGTTTGGACAAATGTATAATGACATGTATCCACCACTGTAACATCATACAGAATAATTTCACTACCCTAAAATACTCTGTGTTTTGCCTATATATCCCTCCCTCTTTCTTAACCCCTAGCAACCACAATTTATTTATTTATTTTTTTACTGTTTTGTTTCTCCATTATTTTGCCTTTTCCAAAAGGTTACATAGTTGGTATCATATAGTATATAACCTTTGCTGTTGTTGTTGTTGTTTTCCATATTTTGTATTGGTGCACTATAGTTGTACATAATGGTGGGATTCATCATTGCATATTTGACATCATTGCAATATGACAATAAAATTTGGCCAATATCATTCTGCAGTACTTCCCTTCTCCCTCTCCTCCTCCCTTCTTCTCATTCTTTTCCTCTACTCTACTGGTATTCCTTTGGTTTTCCTGATATCCCCCTCACCTTCCTTTTCCTTTTCCTTCTCTAACTTTCACATATGAGAAAAAAACATATGACCCTTTCTGAGTTTGGCTTATTTTCTTTATCATAATGATCTCAGTTCCATTTGTTTTCCTACAAATGATCTAATTTCATTCTTTATGACTGAATAAAACTCTACTGTGTATTTTTGCCACATTTTCTTCATTCAGTCATCCATTGATGGACACTTAGGCTGGTTCCATAGTTTGGCTATTGTGAATTGTGCTGCTGAAAGCACAGGTATGCATATATTGCTATAGTATGATAATTTAAATTCTTTAGGATAAATTCTAAATAGTAGTATAAGTGGGTCATATGGTAGTTCCATTCCTACTCTTGAGGAAGCTTCACACTGATATTTATAGTGATTATAATAATTTATAATCCCATCAACAATGTGAAAGTGTTCATTTTTCTCCATATCCTCTCTAGCATTTATTATTAGTATTCTCAATGACTGCCATTATGACTATAGTGAGATAGAATCTCAGTGTAGTTTTGATTTGCATTTTTCTAATTGCTAATATCCTTGAATATTTTTTTGTGTAGTTTATGTTTTAGCAGTGTTGGTTTAATTCATTTACCCATTTATTAATTGTTTTTTTTTTTTTTTGGAGTTAAGTTTTTTCAATTTATATATTCTGGATAATAATCCTCTGACAGTAGAGTATCTAACAAAGATTTTCTCCCATTATGTGGGTTCTCTCTTTACATTACTGATTGTTTTCTTTGTTGTGCAAAAACTGTGGAATTTGATGCCATCCTTTTATTGACTATTGGCCTTTCTTTCTAAACTTTAGAGAAAGTCATTGCCTGTGAAATGTTGAGCTTACATTTTCTTCTAGGAGTTGCAGACCTTCTGGTCTAATTCCCATATCCATTTTAAGTTGAATTTTGTACAGGTTGAGAGGTAAGGATGTAGTCTCATTCAGTATGGATAGTCCATTTCCCCTATCATTTGTTGAAATGACTGTCTTTTTTCCAAGGTATGTTTTTGACACCTTTGTTGAGAATCAGATAACTTTATGTGGGTTTGTCTCTCTGTCTTCTATTCTGTACCATTGGTCTATGTGCCTACTTTTATGTCATTACCCATGAAGATTTTGTAACTGTAGCTCTGTAGTATAATTAGTATAATTTGAATTCAGATATTGTGATACTTCTCACATTTCTTTTTTGACTCAGAAACTTTATCTGTTCTGGGTCTTTCATTCTTCCAAATGAATTTTAGGACTTTTTTTTTTTTTTTTTTTTCTGGTTCTGTAAAGAATGCTATTGGTATTTTGATGGAGATCACACAGAATATGTATGTTGTTTTTGGTAGTATGGTGATTTTAATTATATTAATTCTGCATATCTTTGAACATGGGAGATATTTCTGTCTTTTTGTGTCTTGTTCAATTAATTTCTTCAATGTCTTATAGTTTTTACTGTATTCATCTTTCACCTTTCAGGTTAGATTTAGTCCTAGGGTTTTGTTTTTCTTGTTCGTTTGTTTATGTTTGAGGATATTGTGACTGTGATTGTTTTACTGAATCCTCTTTCTCAGCAAATTCATTATTGGTGTGTAAGAAAGCTATTGATTTTATATGTTGATTTTGTAACCTGCTACTTTGTTGAATTTGTTTATTAACTCTAGCAGTCTTCGGGTGAAGCCTTCTGGATCTTCTAAGTACAGGATCATATCATCTGAAAAAAGTGATAATTTGACTTCTTACTTTTCCAGTTTTAGCACTTTTATTTATTTATTTTTTTTATTTTGTATAGTTGCTTTGGCTATGATTTCACTATGATGTTGGCTTTGAGTTTGTCATATCTAGTCTTAATGATGTTGAGGTAGGTCCTCCTATTAGTTTCTTGAGTGTTTTTATCATGAAGGGGTGTTAAATGTTTGCTAAGGTTTTCTCTGCACTTACTATAATTTTTGTTATTAATTGTGTTTATGTGGTGAATTACATTTATTAATTCACAGGCATTAAACTACCTGAGACAGAACCAACTTGGTCATAAATTATAATATTCTTAATATGTTACCGAATATAATTTGCTAATATTTTATTAAGTATTTTTGCATTCAATAATGTTTTTTGGTAGTTTTCTTTTGGTATTTCTTTGGTAGTTTTGTTATGGTATGAGTGTGGTATTGTCTTCAAACAATGAATTTGGATGTGTATCATCCTTTCCTTTTGTGGAACAATTTAAGGAACATTGGCATTAGTATTTCTGTAAAGGTCTGATAGAGTTCAATCAATACATTTGAGAATCCATTTGGCTCTTGGTTTGCCTGTGTTGGGGAGATTTCTATTACTTCTTCTATTGCTAGTTATTGGTCTGCTTAGGTTTTCTATGTCCTCCTGATTCATGTTTGGCAGAAATGTATCCATTTCTTTTAAGTTTTCCAATTTATTAGAATCTATGTTTTCAAAATAGTTCCTAAAAATCATCTGAATGTCTTTGATGCCTGTGGTGATTTCTCCCTTTTCATCTCAAATTTTATTATCTTGGATCTTCTCTGATTCTGTCTCTCTCTCCTTTTCTCTTTGGTTAGTTTGTCAAAAGGCTTATCAACCTTATTTATTTTTTTTAAATAACTAACTTTGTTTTATTTTTTATTTGTATTGATTTTTTTTCACTTCTCGATTTCATTGATTTTGACTCTGATATTAATGATTTTTCTTTCTCCTGGATTTTAAATTGGTTTGAATTTGTTTCTCAAGGGTATTATTACTTATCATTAGTTTGTTTATTTGATTTTTCCAATTTTCTTATCTAGGCACTCATAAGAACTGCCTTCATGGTATCCCAGAGGTTCTTCTGTGTTGTATTACTACTCTCATTTGATTCTAAGAATTTTTGAGTTTCTCTCCTGGCTTTTCTTCTATCACTCATTAATCATTCAAAAGTGGATTGGGTTTATGCAGTTTCTGTAGAGCATTTTGTTGTCCATTTCTAATTTCATTTCATTCTGATTGAATCAGAACTAAGAAATTATCATTATTCTTATTTTTGCTGAGATTTGCTTTTTGTCCTGAAAGTTGCTTTGTAGAAGTTTTCATAAGCAGCTGAGAATTGTGTTCAGCTGTTGTTGAGTGAAATGTTCTGTAGATATCTGCTAAGTTCACTTGAATTTTAATATCCTTTTATGCCCAAAGTGTCTTTACTGAACTTATTTATGGATGATCTATCTATTGATGAGAGTGCTATCACCTAGTGTTAATATACTGGGGTCTAGCTGAGTCTTTAATTCAAGTAGTCTGTTTTATGTAGTTAGTTGCACTAATATTTTTGGTATAAATATTTACTATTGTTATATATTCTTTTTGGATTGTTCCCTCTGCCAGCATAAAGTGATCTTCTTTGTCTCTTTTGAATATGTTTATCTTGAAACCTGCTATATTGGATACAACAATAGTTACTTCTGCTTATATTTGGGCTTTATTTTTATATCAGTCTCTGATATGAAATCCTTTCACTTTCCATCTGCGACTGTGTTTGCCTATTATAATGAGTCTCTTGCAAGGACTATATACTTGGCTTTGTTTCATAACCCATTCTGTCAGCTTATGTCTTCTAATTAGAGAATTGAGGTTCCTTTTAAATTCAATGTTATTGTAAAGAGATATGTATTAATTCCTGTGTTTTATTTATTTACAATGTCTCATTTGGTCCTGTTTCTCATTTGCTTCACTAATCTTCCAATGATATCTGTCCATTTGTGAATTCTGTGATTTGTTTTTTATTTCTTCTGTATGAAGTATTTCTTTATATATTTTCTGTAATGCTGGCTTAGCACAAAAAACATTCTTTCTGTTTCTGCTTGTTTTGGAAGATTTTTATATATTCTTCAATTCTGAGGGATAGCTGTGCTGGACATAGCAAACATGGTTCACAGTTATTTTCTTACAGGGCTTGAAACACATCATTTGAAGCCCTCCTTATTTTTATGGCTTTTGCTGAGAAATTGAAAGAAATCCTGATATTTTTCTTTTAAGGCTTTTTATATTCTATGCTTATTGTGCATATTAAACATTTTAATTGCAATGTGTTGTGAAGAAGTTTTTGTTCTGTTTTGTTTTGTTTATATTGTCTATTTGAGGTTCTGAATGTATCCTGTATCTGGATGTCAATCTCACACTTAATATCATATCCCTGAATCCATGCCCTTTATCTGCAAATCAAATTCCTCTTCAATTTCAATAATTCTTAAACTTCCTATTTGTGTTGTCCAAGAGTTACAATATATCCTGGTCATGATTACTTCTTTTCTTTTCTTTAATACTGTCTGCATGTTCAAGGCCAGTCATTTTGTTTTTCAGCTTTTGAGATTCTGTCTTCAGTATGGTCTACTTTATTAGAGAAAATTTCAAGTGAATCCTTTATTTGATTTATTGTGCATTTCATTTACAAGATTTCTAGTTCTTTCTTAATATCTCTATCACATTATTGAATTTCTCATTCACATCTGGTACTAACTTCCTTGTATCACTGTGTTCCCTTGGAATTCATTAATCATTTTTATTATCATTATTGTGAATTTTGACCTGATATTTCTTCCACTTCAATATCTTTGAAATAATTTGCTGGTGAATTATGAACTTTAGGAGGAAATGTGTGGCCTTGTTTTTTTTTGTTTTTTTTTTTTTTTTTTCCCCATATTTCTTGTACTCCTGCGTTGGGTTTTATGCTTCTGTTGGGATACATAGATTTCTTTTCCACTCATGTGTGGGCCATTTTAGGGCACAATCTTCTCTTGGTAAAGTGTCCTTGCATGATCTAGATTGAGACCCCTTATTGATGTGGTATCCATTCATTTTTGTTGTAGGAGTGAATGTGAGTAGAACTGGAGTTCTTCCTCCACATCTTCCTACTTGGGGTCTGGCCATTAGTTTGGGGATTTTTGTCTCTTTTATTCTTTGTATGAAAATATTGCTGGGGGGCGATCCAAGATGGCGGACTAGAGGGTGACTGCATCTCCAGTCACTCCAGAACCCAGGATTCAAGAAGGAGAGGCATTGAGAGACTCGGACTAAAATAGAGCCTCGGGGTGAGTCTCCCCCACCCGGTGAAGGGGTGAAGCGCTGCCCGGGAGGCAGGCCCAGATTCGGGTAGCTTATTAGAGTAAGGCAGAGCAGCTAGAGTCCTCCCCAGGTGGCCCTGTGCACTCCGGCAGTGGGCTCCTCCCACAGGGCCAAATTCTCCAGCATCTCAGAGCAGGCCCCCCAGTGAGAGCCTTTCTGCAGAGAACCAAGCTTCAGTTCCCTGAACCAGGGCGGCGAGTTCCTGCCCACAGGTTGCTTCAGGGACCAGGACAGGGCAGCCAGGGAATTCCCAAAGCAGCCCACAGGCCGGCCCCCTCCGGCGGGAAGCGCCATTCCAGGCTAGCTTCTTGGAGCAGGCCCCCCAGTGAGAGCCTTTCCACACAGAGCCAGCTCCAAGTCCTGGAACCAATAGAGGACTAGGGGCAGCTTTCCTTGGAAGCACTGCATTATCAAGTTACTCCAAGATTTCAGGCTACTGAAGGCAGGAAGATGATACACTGGAAATCTACAGGGACAATATAAGCCAATAGAAGAATTCTGCAATATCACAAAGTCCCACTGACATCTGACCAATATGAGAAAACAAGGGAAGAAAACATCCTAAACAAACCTAGATACTATATCAATAAAACCCAATGACAGCACAGCAGAAGAAATGTCAGAAAGGGAGTTCAGAATGTACATAATTAAAACAATCAGGGAAGCAAACAGGGAGATGAAAGAGCAAATGCAGGCATTAAATGATCGCACCAATCAACAGTTAAAGGAGCAAATACGGGAAGCAGGAGATCATTTCAATAAAGAGTTAGAGATATTGAAGAAAAACCAAATAGAAATCCTTGAAATGAAGGAAACAATAAACCAAGTTAAAAACTCCATAGAAAGCATAACCAATAGGATAGAACACCTGGAAGACAGAACCTCAGATACTGACGACAAAATATTTAATCTTGAAAACAAAGTTGACCAACAGAAAAGATGGTAAGAAATCATGAACAGAATCTACAAGAATTATGGGATATCATGAAAAGGCCAAATTTAAGAATTATTGGGATTGAGGAAGACTTAGAGAAACAAACCAAAGGAATGAATAATCTATTCAATGAAATAATATCAGAAAATTTCCCAAATCTGAAGAATGAAATGGAAATCCAAGTACAAGAAGCTTATAGGACTCCAAATATACAAAATTACAACAGACCCACACCAAGGCACATTATAATGAAAATACCTAACATACAAAATAAAGACAGAATTTTAAAGGCCGCGAGAGAAAAGAATCAGATTACATTCAGGGGGAAACCAATAAGAATATCAGCAGATTTTTCAATCCAGACCCTAAAACCTAGAAGGGCCTGGAACAACATTTACCAAGCCCTGAAAGAAAATGGATGCCAACCAAGAATCTTATACCCAGCAAAACTTACTTTCAGATTTGATGATGAAATAAGATCCTTCCATGATAAACAAAAGCTAAAAGAATTTACAAAAAGAAAGCCGGCATTGCAGAACATTCTCAGCAAAATATTCCATGAGGAAGAGATGAAAAACAATGATGCAAATCAGCAACAGGAGGAACTAGCCTAAAGGAATAGCCAAATAGAGGGGAAACCAAATCATGTCAAAAAACAAAAATGAGTCAAATGACTGGAAATACAAATCATATCACAATAATAACCCTGAATGTTCTTGGCCTGAACTCATCAATCAAAAGACATAGATTGGCAGAATGGATTAAAAAGAAAAATCCAACAATTTGCTGCCTGCAAGAGACTCATCTCATAGAAAGAGATACCCATAGACTAAAGGTGAAAGGATGGGAAAAAAACATACCATGCACACGGACACAGCAAAAAAGCTGGAGTATCCATCCTCATTTCAGATAAGGTGGACTTCAAGCCAAAAGTAGTCAGAAGGGATAAAGAAGGACATTACATACTGCTTAAGGGAAGCATAAATCAGCAAGACATAACAATCATAAACATCTATGCCCCAAACATTGGCTCATCCATGTACATCAAACAAATCCTTCTCAATTCCAGAAATCAAATAGACCACAACACAATAATACTAGGCGATTTTAACACACCTCTCTCACCGCTGGTTAGTTCGTCCAAACAAAAATTGAATAAAGAAAACATAGATCTCAATAACACAATCAAAAATTTAGACTTAACCAACTTATATAGAGTATACCATCCAACAAAGAACGAATACATCTTCTTCTCAGCAGCACATGGATCCTTCTCTAAAATAGACCATGTCTTATGCCACAAAGCTACTGTTAGTAAATACAAGAAGATAGAGATACTACCTTGTACTCTATCAGATCATAATGGATTGAAATTAGAAATAAATGACAGAATAAAAAACAGAAATGTCTCCAATACCTGGAGATTAAATAATATACTATTATATGATGAATGGATAACAGAAACTTCAGGAAGGAAATAAAAAAATTCTTAGAAGTAAATGACAACAAAGACACATCATATCAAAATCTCTGGGACACTATGAAAGCAGTACTTAGAGGAAGATTTATTTCATGGGGTGCATTCAACAAAAGAAGTAGAAATCAACAAATAAACGACTTAACACCTCAGCTCAAGGCCCTAGAACAAGAAGAGCAGACCAACACCAAAAGTAGTAGAAGACAGGAAATAGTTAAAATCAGAGCTGAAATCAATGAAATTGAAACAAAAGAAACAATCAGAAAAATTAACAAAGTAAATAGTTGGTTCTTTGAAAAAATAAACAGAATTGATAGACCCTTAGCCACACTAACAAAGAGAAAGAGGGAGAAAACTCAAATTACTAAAATTCGGAATGAACAAGGAAATATCACAACAGACACGAGTGAAATACAAAACATAATTAGAAACTATTTTGAAAATCTATACTCCAACAAAACAGAAAACCTTGAAGACATCAACAAGTTTCTAGAGACATATGAATTACCTAAACTGAACGAGGGGGACATACACAACTTAAATAAATCAATTTCAAGCAATGAAATAGAAGAGGTCATCAAAAGCCTACCAACAAAGAAAAGTCCGGGACCAGATGGGTTCTCAGCCGAGTTCTACTAAACCTTTAAAGAAGAGCTCATTCCAATACTTCTCAAAGTATTCCATAAAATAGAAGAGGAGGGAACCCTCCCAAACTCATTCTATGAAGCCAATATCACCCTGATACCTAAACCAGACAGAGACACACCAAGGAAAGAAAATTTCAGACCAATATCCTTAATGAACAACGATGCAAAAATTCTCAACAAAAGTTTAGCAAATCACATATGAAAATATATTAAAAAGATAGTGCACCACGATCAAGTGGGTTTTATCCCAGGGATGCAAGGTTGGTTCAACATCCGGAAATCAATAAATGTCATGCACCATATCAACAGACTAAAAGTTAAGACTCACACGATTATTTCAATAGATGCAGAAAAAGCATTTGATAAAATACAGCATCCCTTCATGCTCAAAACACTACAGAAAATTGGGGTAATGGGAACATTCCTTAACATTGTAAAGGCCATCTACACTAAGCCCATGGCCAATATCATTCTAAATGGTGAAAAACTGAAAGCATTCCCCCTAAAAACTGGAACAAGGCAGGGATGTCCTCTTTCACCACTTATATTCAACATTGTTCTTGAGACTCTAGCCAGAACAATTAGACAAACCAAAGAAATTAAAGGGATACGAATTGGAAAAGAGGAACTCAAACTATCCCTGTTTGCTGATGACATGATTATATATTTAGAGGAACCTGGAAATTCCACCAGAAAACTCTTAGAACTCATAAGTGAATTCAGTAAAGTAGCAGGTTACAAGATCAATGTTCATAAATCCAATGCATTTTTATACATAAGTAATTTTCTCATACTAGACAAAGGTGCCAAAAATATGCAATGGAGAAAAGATAGCCTCTTCAACAAATGGTGCTGGGAGAACTAGAAATCCATATGCAACAGAATGAAACAAAATCCCTATCTCTCACCCTGCACAGAACTCAACTCAAAATGGATCAAGGACCTCAGAATAAGACCAGAGACCCTGCATCTTATAGAAGAAAAAGTAGGTCCAAACCTTCAACTTGTTGGCTTAGGATCAGACTTCCTTAACAGGACTCCCATAGCACAAGAAATAAAAGCTAGAATCAACCACTGAGATAGATTCAAACTAAAAAGATTTCTCTCAGCAATGGAAACTATCAGTAATGTGAAGAGAGAGCCTACAGAGAGGGAGAATATCTTTGCCACTCATACTTCAGATAGAGCGCTAATTTCCAGAATCTATAAAGAACTCAAAAAACTCTACACCAAGAATACAAATAACCCAATCATCAAATGGGCTAAGGAAATGAACAGACACTTCACCGAAGAAGATCTACAAGCAATCAACAGATATATGAAAAAAATGTTCAATATCTATAGTAATAAGAGAAATGCAAATCAAAACTACCCTAAGATTTCATCTCACCCCAATTAGAATGGTGATTATCAAGAACACAAGCAACAATAGGTGTTGGCGAGGATGTTGGAAAAAAGGTACACTCATACATTGCTGGTGGGGTTGCAAATTAGTGCAGCCACTCTGGAAAGCAGTATGGAGATTCCTCAGAAAGCTTGGAATGGAACCACCATTTGACCCAGCTATCCCACTCCTTGGCCTGTACCCAAGGGACTTAAAATCAGCATACTACAGAGATACAGCCACATCAATGTTCATAGCTGCTCAATTCACAAAAGCCAGATTGTGGAACCAACCTAGATGCCCTTCAGTTGATGAATGGATAAAGGAACTGTGGCATATATATACAGTGGAATATTACTCCTCCATGAAGAATAATAAAATTATGGCATTTGCAGGCAAATGGATCAAATTGGAGGATATCATGCTAAGTGAGATAAGCCAATCTCAAAAAACTAAAGGACGAATGATCTCGCTGATAAGTGGATGAGGACATATAAGGGGGTGTAGGAGGGGTTAGTGTTAGGGTTAGGGCTAGGTTTAGGGTTAGGGATAAGGAGGGTTGTAAGAATGGAGGAAGGAAGGACTGTATAGAGGGAAAGAGGAGTGGGAGGCGTGGGGGAGAAGGGGGAAAAATAACAGAATGAATCAAACAACATTGCCCTATGTAAATTTATGATTTTTGATTAAAATAAGTTAAAAAAAAAAAAAAAGAAGAAGAAGACCCAAGTGGGCCAATTGCTTAAACAGCATAGAAAAATAATGGCTCTTGTCTCCAAAAACTAAACTTTAAACAAAATGTCTAATAACATCTAATAGAAATAAGGGTTTGTAAGATCAAAACATTTCTACTTTGAAGTGTGCTTTTATTTTTACATTTTCTTATTAAAGTGTTTGTTAACCCTATGAAGTTTAAAAATAAAGATATAAAATTTTCAAAAATTAAAAAAAAATATTTTGAAGCTTTGAGTGTGTGTAATTTGTGGGTGGAACAAGATACACTGTCTCTTGAATGGATTTACTTCAGAAAAATGGTAAAATATTGTTTATTAGACAAAATAAAAATGTGACTAGAAGGTAAAAGAAAGCTTAGAATGTTCAAAAAGTGAAAAGAGAAGGCAGAGGAGATGTAATAAGTGATGCCCACACAGAAGGAGGAGAAAAAGAGGTGGGGGAGTAAAAGAGACAAAAAGAGTGAATAAGTGAAATAGACTGTTATGGAATAAGAAAGAAGAGAAAGAGAAACACAGTGTTTTAGTCAGGTATCTGACAAGAACAACATAGAGGAGGGGAGGTTCATTTGGAGCTCATGGTTTCTGAGGTGTCAGTTCATAGCTGGTGAACTCTATTGGTCTGAGCCTGAGAAAAGCAGAACAATATGTTGAAACGGTGTGGCATCCAGGTGTGGGGAGCACATGCCCATAATCCCAATGGCTCAGGAGACTGAAGTAGTAGCCTTAGCAACTTAGCAAGGCCCTAAACAACTTAGGAAGACCCTGTCTCAAAATAAAAAAAAATAATAAAAAGGGCTCAGGATGTGGTTCAGTGATTAATCACCTCTGGGTTCAATTCCTGGTACCAAAAAGAAAAGAAGAAAAAAAGGAGGAGAAGTTCTGCCCATATCCAGCCTGGGTGACGGAATATGTACCCGTTGGAGGAATGGGCTGGCTGTGAAATGAAAACTATGGAAGTAACATGAAGGACTGTTCCACTCACCAAGGAAAAAAATAAATGTCCTAAAGACCCACCCCTAGTGACCAGTCTCCTCTGGCCACATCCTACCGGACTACAGTTACTACCCAGATGATCCCTGTAGGTGGATTAACACACTGATTAGGTTTAGTCTCTCATAACTCAATCCTTTCGCTTCTGAACTTTCTTGCATTGTCTTACACATGAACTTTGGGGATAACTTATATCTAAACCATAACAAAAGAGAAACTAACAAAACCAAGATAAACAAAAACCCTAACCCTCAAAAGAAAAGAAAAATAACTATCATTAAAAAAATCTAAAAATGAAAAAAGAAACAAAACATTTATAGGTGCATTTATCTATAAACCACTCAGGTATGAGTCCACTCTGTACCTGTTTCAGTCATGTTCTGCTAGATACACCCAGGGCCATATGGTAGGTACTTGTTGAAACAGTGTGGCAATGTTCGCTATGATCTCCCAGGTCCCGCAGCACCAAGCTTCCATGTGCCCTCTTTTTTTTTTTTTTTTTTTTTTTTATTGTAAACAAATGGGATACATGTTGTTTCTCTGTTTGTACATGGCGTAAAGGCATACCATTTGTGTGCCCTCTTAAGATAGTTCCTGCCTCAGCTCTCTGTTTGCCAGTTGAGAAACAGAGCACTTTTCAAACACCAGTTCCCTACATAGTCTCAAAATCAGCTAAGTTTAGGCTGTTTTTCTGATCTGCAGCTTTTTCTAGTGCTTTCCTCTTTGTATTATCCCTCTCCTCTGCAGTGAACTGTGCTGCTGCTGCTTCTACAACCAACTTAGCTGCAATGTGTTCTTGTTCTTTGTTCAAAGTACCCAAATTTTTGAGTCTTAAGAGACTCTGACAGTTCAATATTGAATTTCATTGCAATGCTTCTTTCACCCACCTCTCTGAGAAGCAGTACTCCCACTGTTTGAATCCTAAACCACAGAGCAACTTCAAATGCAGCCTTCCTCTAATCCACCATCTTGAATCCCCAGTATGCACCCATTTTTGAATTGGCTCATTTCACTTAAAAATATGCATATTCAAGGTCCCTACACATCTTTTCATGGCTTGATGGCTCATTTCTTTTCAGTACTAAATAATATTCTATTGTTTTTTTTTTGTTTTGTTTTTTAAGCCATTCACTTTGAAGGACATGTCAGTTGTTTCCATGTTTTGGCAATTATGAATAAAACTGTTGTAAATATCTGTATTCAAATTTTTCTGTGGACATGTTTTTAGCATCTTAGGGCAAATACCAAGGAGCATTATTGTTGGAGCATATGATAAGATTATATTTAGTCCTGCACATGTCTGTATCATTTTAAATTTTCACCAGAAATGAATGAAATTTCCTATTACTCCACATACTTGTCAGGATTTGGTGTTCTGAGTGTTCTAGATTGTATAATAGTATTTTTAAATTTAATTTGCATTTGCCTGGTGACATGTGATATGGCAGAGAACTTATTCATATGTTTATTTGATATCTGTTACATATATAGTTTTACCTATTGTGGATCCTATTCTATGCTTTATTTTTAAAATTTGTTTGTCTATCTGGGGATTTTCTATGTCATCGTTTAATGAATGTATAATATCAATGTAATGAACTAAAACGTCTTTACCCATTTTAGTACTGACATTGTCCAGTTTTTTCTTATTAAAATAAGGATGCACCAAACATTCTTACTTACAGGTCTTTTGCACAGCACAATTATTCAGTTAACAAGTCTTAATGAGAACTATCTAGCTGATATTGTTACAAGTTTTTGTTGGTGTTCACTTGTGAACAACAGAATTGTCAATGATTCTTGTCCTCTGAGAGCTAAGAATTAATGGTGGTGACAAGCAATAAAAATATAAATAGTGAAAATTAAATTATAGAATGCATATTTGGAAAAGATAAAGCAGACCAATGAAGGGGTCACAGAAATGCAGAGAGTGGGAATTTGATTACAATTTTAATTGAGATGATTAAGGCAGATTTCTTTGAAAAAGCCACTCATGAGCAAGGACTTGAAGGAAATGTGGCCATTCGCCCTCTGGTAAAAGTTCACTTGCAGAATGGGAACAACAGGTACAGAAGACTTTTATGCAAAAATATGACAGGGCTGTTGGAAAGGAAACAACAGATAGTTGTAACTAGAGCAGAATCCAATGATCAATGAGGACAATAGTAGGTTAGAAGGTCAGAGAGGTCAGAACTGGGGTTGGGGGAAGCTATGTAAAACCTTGGAAAATATGAGGGTCCAGGGTTTTACTCTGCGTGCCATGGAAATATAGTAAGGAATTTAAGGGAGGAGGTACTTGACTTCTGTTCAAGAAAGTTCTGTCTGACTGCGCTGTTGAGGATAGATTGTGTAGAGTACAAGGGATGAGTCAGGAAGACCATTACAGTAATGCAAGAAAGAACTGATGAAGCATAGACCACAGTAGTGGAGATAAAAGATGAAAAAAGAGCCATCAGGTCAGGAGACAACAAATAGCTTGTTTATATGCTGATAAAAATAATCCAGTAGTGAGGGGAAAACAGAGTAGCAGGAGAATTGCTGGAAAATGTTCATTAGTGAACAATAGCTGCTGGAATCTGTGCCCATGTGAAGAAATTGGCTATACATAATACTACAGACAGTTTATCTCAGGAAACAAGATAGATGGTCAAGTGTGGGTTTCTTTCTGCTCAGTGGACATGTGTAGTGATGGAGATCTGTGATGTTTTCTTTTAAACCTTTTAATATTTTTGATGAAATCAGATGTATAGTCATCAACTCAGTTGGGGAGGATATATGCATACGGAAAAGAAGAAGAATGTGTAAAATTAAAATAGTGGTGTCAAGGGATTAATAGAATGGATGTTATGATCACTTGACTAACATTAAAAATGTCTGGTAAGATTGAATGGTTATATATATTTTTCTCTACCTATGTTTAGAAGAAGAAGAATTGCTGCCCTAGAGAATGGTTATCTGAATTTATCCAAGTTGTTGTCTTGTCAAACAAATAAAAGTCAAAAAAAAGAAGACATGCTGTTAAGGGTATACATCAAGAAGTGATTGTAAAGATTAGCCACAAATTGTTTTTAATTGGTTTATAAGCTACATATTTATTGAGTACATTATGCAATGGAATACGCATATATAGTGTGTAATGAACACATCAGGATGATTAGTATTTCCATTTCCTCAAATATTTATCATTTCTATGTGTTGGAAATCTCTTAAATTTCTTCTCTATTTTGAAATGTATAATAAGTTGTTGTAACCTATAGTCACCCTTCTCTGCTATAGAACTAATTCTTCCTATCTAACTGTATTCTTATGTCTGCTATCCAATTTCTTTCTATCCCTCCCGCCATTACTATCCTCTAATGACCATTATTCTATTTTATATTTAAATAAGAACAAAATTTTAACTTCCACAAATGAATGAGAACATTTGTCTCTCTTTGCCAACTTTTTTCACTAATATATTTCAGTTACAACCATGTTGCTTCAAATGACAGGATATCATGGATCTTTATAGCACATAGTACAGTAACATTCAGTTGTGTATATATGTCACATCTTTTTTATCCATTCATCTATAAGCAGACACCTGGAAGTTGGGCAAGGAGGACAATGAGAAAATCAAAGGGGTGAGATTCAGTGAAAAGTTGGTTATGTCAGTTTATTGGAGATCCCAGAGGCACTACAGAACTTCTGTTTTAAAGAAAACAAATTGGAAAGATAAATGGTGGTAGTCACAAGGAGACATATACAATTGAAATTAAGTTGTGGTTTTCATTTTTGATAATGACACATGACAGAATAGATATGGTAGATGGTGAACACCAAACATCATCGGAGAATTTAGGGTATTGGATGGGTCATCTGTATGAGATACTGAAATTGCTGAAAATGAACACAGCTTATGTGAATGAGAAGGGAGTCAGAAGCTAAGTTAGAAAACCAGCAGGATAGTCTGGGAATATAAGGATTGCAGTAATAATGAGGAGAGTAGGGTGATTAACAGCAGAATGTGAGATCAAAATAGAGGGGATTATAGGGAGGAGGAAAGAGAAGATAGTTTGATAGGAGAAATGAAGAACCAAACAAGTATGCACTTCATCTCCAGATTCAATAAGAGAAAGGCTGTGGGGTAGAAATGGCCATCATCTGACAGGTGTGTCAGGAAACCAAAACCTTTTAAAGAGTTATGTTCTTCTTCAATAAAGCAAATTAAATAATAAGACAGATATTTTAGATAAAATAGAGATTAAGAAATGTTGCTAAGGATCAACTGTGATTTCCAGAGGGCCCAATGAAAGACTAGCTAAAGATAGAGAAGTACAGAAAGGTATGAATATGAGTAAAGTATTAAAGGGATTGGGATTTGGGAAGTGAGAGATTCCCCTTGGAAATTACATCAGGATAAGTGGGTTCCAGTGATTTCAAGGCACATGGTGGTGACAAGGCTATAAGTACAGGTTTGTACGCAGAATGGGTATTGGCACACCCTCCTGAGAAATCAGTGGAAATGAGCAAACCTGGGGATTAGCCCATTCAATTAACAATATTCATTGAACAGCTACTGCGTGTTACACACTGTTACAAGTGCTCACGGTTCAGCTCTAACAAAAGAAGATTTCTTACCTTATGAAACATAATTGTAAATTAAGAAGACAGAATAAATAATTGGATAATAATAATAGTGTCAGTTACCAATAAGGGCAATGAAAATGATAAACTAGAGGAGGAGGATAAAGCTTAATGGGGTGCTATTTTCTAGAGGGTATGTAAGGAAGACCTCATCAAGAAGATAATAGCTGAATAAAGCATTAAATGACATGAAGAAGTGAGTTTGGCAAATAATTGGGGAAGCCAATTCCAGTCAATATAAGAGAATGAAAGCATTTTGTGTATGTAAGTGACAGCAAGAAATTCAGCATGACAGGTGTATAACAAGAGAAAGAGAATGGGAGTAATGGGAAATTATATGAGGTGGGAGAAGTCACCAGGATCCCAATTCAAATGTGGGAAATGTAGTGTGTACACATGTAAGATTCATAAAAGAGGAATTGCTGCATCAATCAAATCAAGCAAAAGATACATTCATTTTCAAAAAGATTTAACGGGTTCTATTTCGTCATCCTACAAAAATATTCCAATTTACAACATCACTAACAAGGTATAAGGTTGATCACTTCTTTTAATTTTTGACAAGACCAAATTAAGTACTGATCCTTACAAATATACTCCATTGAAGAGGTGATATCTTTACAATATCATTTTAAAATAAGCATTTTAAAATGTTTATTGGATATTTACATACTTATCATTTATGTTTCATCTCCTCTCATTATTTTACTGGTTTTTTAATGATATCGATTGTAGGAATTCTTTATTTGATGTGGGTATTAAACATTTATGTGTCATATATGTTGAAAATATTACTTTTCTGGTCTCGATTGCCTTTGACTACATATACAATTAAAACTTATGTATAATTAATTGTATTAATCATGTCTTTCAGTTTCTTAATTTTGTACATGCTTTAAAAGATTAGTCCTAAAGAATAATGTTATTAAACAATTTCATAAATGTGTTTTAATTTCTATTTTAACTTATTAATTATTCACTTTTTCTTGCTATGCCACATGTAAATTTTATAATATCCTTCAAATTATCTTAATAATAATGCAATAAAAAATGAATAAATAGTAGTAACAGACCTGAAGACATTGTTTACAATGTACCAGGTGTTGTTCCAAGTTATCTACATAAATAGCTGATTTTATACTTATAACAACCCATTGATGTGAGTACTATAATTAGAATCAATTTATAGATAAAGAAACTGACACATAGGAACATTCAGTAATTGTCCCAAGATTGAAAAGGACTGGCCAAAACCAAAGGCAAGTTTCACTCCAAAACATAGTGTAGTGACTACTACTATAGTATTCCTGCTTTCTAGTAAGCAATTAAATCATGTGCCCTAATGTCCGGAAAGTAATCTTGTTAGAATTGAGATTTCAACTGAGCATTAAGAAATGAATTTTGACAAAAAGAATTTTGAAGAAATGTTTATATAATGCCACAGCACCCTAAGTGGGTGACATTTTCTAATTTGAAGAAAAAAATTATTGTCACAGGTGTATTAGATACATGCACAAAGGAACTGAAGTTAAGATGGAAAGGAAGACTTCATTAAGAGGTGTGGGTCTTATGCTGAAGGTCAAGTTTTACACTGAGTGAGAAATTAGCAATTTAGCTGTTGTTTCAGTAGAGCATAGAAGTTTAGAGCAGGTTTCAATTCTGATTCTATCAAGATCTAGCTCTCTGAAATTAGACAAGTCACTAAATTTATCTAACCTTTGGTAGACTCAAAGTTCAAGCCAGAGGAAAAATCAGAGTTGCTTTAAAGATTTAAATATAATAATGAATATTAAGTGTTTGGACCAAAGTCAGACAAATAGTAAACAAGCAATTAATTATTAGTGGTCAAATTGAAGTTTCATGAGGGACCGTGAACAATCCAGTCAAAAATGATAGAAGCAAGTGCCTTTAAAGTGGTAGTAAAGCCAGAATTGGGGACAGGCAGTTAGTGTAGAAATAGGGGATCGGGTCAGATCGAGGAAATGGAGTGCATGAAAGCCATCTGCCTCTGGAAGTTGGAGACTGCCCCGGGAGAATGGACTGTCAAGGATCTCTAGAGTCCACTGATTACCAAATTTACCTGCTCTTATCAAGGACTGCAGGGAAGGAGCTGCTAATTAATGCCCCCTGGGCCCTTGCCAGGCTGAATCACTTTGGCCCTCCCCCTGCCCATCAGCTTCTCACTTTATGCATCTGACCTGCAAAACCAGGCCTAGTCACATAGGCAGGAAGGAGAGAGAAGCGGGGAGAGAGCCAGAGAACAAAAGAGACCTGAACCTATAAAAGATGTAGAGTGCACTCACTTCTTGGGATTCTAGAATATCAGCCATGGCCCCCTTCTCCCTCCTGGGAGAAGTCTGTAATATTTCTACTTTTTAATAAAGCCTGCTTAATATGCTCGTCTTGGTGTGCTTCTCTAGTGTTCAAGCTTCAACATTAGAGGAAGCAGAACTGTCTCCAGTCAATGTCGGTATCAGTAGCAGGTGCAAGGTTTGATTACCATTTGAATTCATAGAAAGAGAAAATAAAAGCAGATAAGAATGACAATGATACTTTGAAATTTGGGGACAAGCACACCTTTAATTCCAGTGGCTCAAGAGGCTGAGGTAGGAGGACCATGAGTTCAAAGCCAGCCTCAGTAAATTAATAAGACTCTGTCTCTAAATAAAATATAGAAAGGGCTGGGGATGTGGCTCATTGGTTAAGCTCCCCTGGGTTCAATCCTTGGTACCAAAAGGGGATAAAAAAAAAATTTGTGAGAAAGGGATTTTTATATATAAATTGGGGTGAGAACAGAGGAGTTTTAAGGATTTAAGGACCACGAGTTTGATTATTAGAGAGTTTACAATGAGATACTTGAAGTCTAGCTATAAATATCTAGTATATACTTGAATATATAGAAGTTATCTGTATTTCATCCATTTCAACGTTTAGAGGTATAGTAAAATTGGTTAATAAAACATTGTAACTACTGGAAATCCCTATTAATCAATATCTCTATGTTTTACCAGTACAATAAAATATCCACAAAGTACCTAGTCTTGACTCTGAGAAACCATAATAGCTTAAAGTGCTTTCTGACTCACCAAAGATGAAATCGTATACAGTATAATTTTATTGTTCAATGTATTTGATTACATTCTAATTATATAAAAGTAAGAAAACCACAAATGCAATGAATGTTGAAGAAAACTACATGCTGGATTCTAGAGCAATCTCAAATTTAAAAGCATTCATTTATTTGCTTAGTTGTATATTTAAAAATAAGAACATTTCATCCATTGAATTCATCCATTGAATGTCAAGTACCCCTGTCTGGAACACAGACAATGTTACAGGCAACTCGTAGTAAGGAACAGAAATTGAAGAGTTACCCTAGGGTAGTACCATCAAGGAGAGGCAATAGCCATTTCTTGGAACAACAGGTCTCCCCAAAGATCCCATGGCTCTGTGTCTGACTCTTAAAACCATTTGGTAGTTTATGCAAAAATGTCTTCTTCTTATATTAAGCTAGATCAAATTAAATTTATTATGCTGTTATGTTTTCATTTTTATTATATCTGAATGCTGATACAGTGTTTTCAGAATGCCAGATTAGGTTTTTCAAATTAGAGTTTTAAAACCTTCTTCCAACCTGAGGAAATTAATTTTATGGGAGACTTAAGCATCTACACTCTAAAAAGACACCTGCTTTCTCATGGTAAATATCTGACTTTAGGATAATTTAAAGAGCCTTTGAAAAGTTAAAAAAATCAGCAAAATCTACTAATAAAAATAGACAAGATGCTCAGGGGATTCAAAGTAGGTTAAGATATCAAAATATAAATGCCATTTGAAAGGGATTCTGGCACTAAATTTAGGATTTTAGCATTTTGACACTGATAAATCTTGCTGCAGGGTTCCTAAATCTGATGAGAACACCTGTTAGTGATGCTCAAATGCCTGAATTAAAATGTAGTTTTGATATTTCAGTTATTAGATTAAAATCAGAAACCTTTAAACACACAGTAATTTATGTAGGATTCTTTTTGTGGGGGACTTTTAAAGCATAGATTGACTCAGTTTGATTCTGGAAAGCTTCTAAATTGAAGACTTTAAGTGAATGTGCCTTGGTCATATGATGCAATTTTATTCCATATCAAATGGAGAAGTCAAAAAGTAGAGTATGATATCATGCTGTTAAGACATAATGAGAAGATTTAAAAATTCTTTTAAATAAACTCTTAAATGGAAATATTCATAGAGGATAAAAATATTCAGGTGGTGTGATTTGACCTTTAGAGTCACATAAGAAAGATGAGTCCAATTCATTATTCATCTAGGTATTGCCTATTATAAAATAATAGAGGCTTCAAGTGCTTTATATATAACCATTAGAAAGATCTGTTGCATAACCCAGTCTCCATAATGTAATTGAGTACTGCAAAAAATTACCAGTGAATTGAGTAACTCGATAATATACAACACTACAATAAAGCAATTTTTAACTGACATACAAAATAAGGTTACTAAAAAAATACTTTTGAAATACAGGAGATAATAGCTAGGAAATTTCTTTCTCCAAATCTTGCTTCAGTATTATTCAGAATTTTGGGTATAGATATAAAGAACTTCCCTCATTTTCATTAAGTTTTTCAAAAAATTATATTATAGTAAAGTACCTTATAACTCTATAAATAAACTATGTAAGAAATATCTCCAAACTTAGGTCTTAGAAATTTTTATCAAAATTAAAACTTCTATTTGTAATTCCTTCTGAGATCTCTACATGAAATATTTACTAGAGATCAGAAAAAAAGAAACTCCTTCTAAGTCAAAAGATTTTATTTGCAATTTGAACTTTCAAAAATTGATAAAGCAATATACACATTTATTTTACAGAAATTGAAGTTTCAAATCAAAGTATTATCCTCCTATGATCTATGCTCTGGGCAGTGGGGCACAGCATTGATAAGTGATTTGTAGTAGTCTGTCTTGAGTAGACATTGGAAACAACTACAAATAAAGAGAGGAGTGAGCTGAATGCCAAAGTGAGTATTTTGGAGTGAATTCTTAAACAGAGTTCTTACAATAATGCATGGACATTAAAAATAGCTAAGCAAAACACACACACAAAAAAAAGTAGTCAGTTTTTGCAGGGCTGGGGTTGTAGCTCAGAGGAAGAATGCTTGCCTCCCAGGAGTAAGGTACTGGGTTTGATCATCAGGATCACATAAAGATAAATAAACAAATAAAGTAAAGGTATTGTCTTCATCTACAACTAAAAATTTTTAAAAACGGCAGATTGAAAGCATTAAAACCAGACAAGTCTCCCCGGGCACAGTGGTACATGCTTGTAATCCTAGAGGCTTCTGAGGATCATGAGTTCAAAACTGGCCTCAGTGAGACCCTAAGCAACTCAGCAAGACCCTGTCTCTAAATTAAAAAAGAAAAGAGTCAATTTTAAAATACTTCTCATGGCTTTGTATGTCTGATTTATTTCTCTGGCTATAGGTGGGGAAATATATCCTCACTCATGTTGGAGAGACTTTAGTACAGCAAATATTGAAACTCCCTACACCTACTTTAGGGGCTTTCTTATTACTTCAGTAGGTACTACATCAAACTAAGTCTTTAAGAGTAATATTTCCATTCTTCCCATAAGAGTCTTCCTGAATATAGAAATTTTTTTCCTAGCGTGTGTATATTCTTAATTTTGTAAGATATAATAAATATAGACTAACCATGTATATCTTCATGGACTACTATGCAACCATGAAACTTTTCACTTCAGGGTAAATGAATATCAAAAAAGCCAATGGAACTGTTGGCAGACAAGCAATGTCTCCATGTGACATTTCAAATTCATCATGGCTCTACTTTGCATAAAAGTGCTCTTTGGAGTATAAAAACCAATTTTGCAGGTGTCCTATAATAAAGGAAAGGGGAGAGTTTGAAAGTCAAATGAAATTTTTGTGCCACTTATATATCAGTGAGGCGTTATAAGTGCTATCGGAAGTTAGATAAAGGACAATTAATCTAGAGTAAGAATATATTGTGGGAAGTTTAAGGGAACATGTTTTATGTTGTGAACTGAATTCTACACATGCTTCTTGTGATAACACATGTAGATTAAAATTAGGTAAGAAAAACATCCAATTTTCAAGTATTTCTCACAAAGCTTTATAATTTACACTTAAGAATATATTCCGCACATTAGTTTTGTAAACAGAATTTGTTCTCCTTGTCCCTGAAGGGGTGGAATAGGAAATATTCTGTTTTGCAATAGCCCTATTTCATAAAGGTGAGTAAGACTTTAGGAAGTATTATATTTTAGTTAAACTGATCCAGGTTACTTTGGAAACAATTATAAAGTATATACAAATTACAAATCATAAAATATATAGTAAAGATATCCACAGTTACAAGAACCCAAGATTCAAGCTCCATTCGCTAAGAATAAAGTACTGATAACCACAAGTTGCAGCTATGATTTGGATGTACTCAAAAAAGTTAACTATGTAAAAAAATGTCACCTTCTTATTCAGCATATTAGCTCCCTGGGTGTCTTCAAGACATATCCACTAGTTTTTCTTTCAAAATTTACACTTCCCTTAGCTACACTGCAGTACTAGAGATATGGAAGAGTGAACTGGCTTCCATTCTGCCTCATGCATCATCAACTGAACTGTCAGTAAAGTGCTAATTGCAGAAACTTTATTACTTGAGGTGATATTGAACCAAAGAGAACACAGCTTGATTTTTCATATTCTGAACTTTGCAAAGTGAGCAATTAGGGTAAAAAAAAAAGGAAAAAAAAAAAAAAACTTTCCTTTTTTGTTTCAATTTGTTAGTTAAGCAAAATTGAAATGGATGTCACTGACAGTGAAATAGAAACTCAAATGTTGTCCTTCTAGGTGACTTTATAACAGTATAAAAATATCTCATTAACCCCTTCTTATCAAAATGCATATTTCACACCTTAACAGCACTTGCAATTTACTACATAATTGGCTAAGACAGAACTATAACTTATTTTGCGGTCCTGTCATTTGAGTATTTTTGCAGGAGAAGTATACTTTAAAGATAGGTTTTATACGTACTCTCTAAATTTATATATTTCCTATGGGATTCAAAATATTTAAAGCAAATTTTAAACATTATTTCAGAAAATGGGTTCAGACGTAGCACAAGGAATTTCATCTAAAAATACAAAAATAGATGAAGATGGTTAAATGGAAAATGTATTGGAAGATTCGTGGACGGTCGGCTGGGACCATTTCCAGAGTGAATTGTGAAGGGAGTAATTAGGAAAACCAGCAAATATGATTCCATGTGACATACTTAGGGGAGACTCCATGTATATTAAAACACAGCAGAGGGACATCTAAATTAGATTTAAGGGTTTAAAGAAGAGGAAACAAACCTATGTTAGGATCTTAAGGGGAAGAAATAATTAGGAACATGAAGGTGGAGATGTCAAGGTAGAGGAAAAAGAAAGTGTTCTCATCCTAGGAAACAGTGTTCAATGGCCTGGGATTTTTTTTTTTTTTTTTTTTTTTTCCAAAATCGCAACAACTTAGACAGACTGGAAGTTCAGTAGGACTAAAGCCTGGGAATTAAGTGGGTGGTGTGGATTAGGACACTAGCCTAGGAACATCTTGAAAAGCCTCATAAACTGTGCTAAAGAATTTCAGATTTATGGGAAGGGCAATGGGAAAACATATTGGGTTTTCATAGGAATTTAACTTGGGCAGATTTGTATTTTTGAAAGGTCAGTCTTACTGTAGTCTGCAGAATTGCCTACAGGGAGACAAGACAGGAAATAGGGAAACCACTTAAAAAGCTATTGCAGCAGTTCACATAGGCTATGATCTAGGGCACAGCTGGGATGGTAGCAGGAAGATGGAACAGATGGATCTGAAAGATGTTTAGGAGGCAAAATCAACAGGATAAGTGATGTGCTCTGTGAGGTGAGGAAGAGGGAGATTCAAGAATGCCACTTAGGTTTCTGGCTAGCACAATGAAACAAATGGTGGCACCATTTGTGGGGACATAGAGATTAGATTTGGGTAATAAAGATGATTTCGACTGAGAACTTGCTGAGTTGATATTTCCTACAAGATATACGTGTAATTAATGCAAGTTGAAAGAGTGGAATGTTGAACATAAGCCAGATGGGAACAAAGTGAAAAGAGAAAGGTGGTGATAGGAGGAAAAGAGAGAGGTCAAGATCTGAAGCTCTCCATAAGACACATGGACAAGCATAGGGGAGTGAGTCTAAGAGGTCTGAGTGCGGAGGAGGCTGTGTTCAAAGAGTGGGATGTTTAAAATTATGAATTTAAAAGTAGACAAACCCTGTTGATGACAAGTGCTCAGGTGACTGTGGGAACAATTTGCTACAGGAAAGCTAAGGTGAGTGCCCTCAGAAAAGAGACCCTGGAACTCAACAGAATACTGCATTTCCACTTGGATACAGAAGGAGTTTTTGATTAGTATCTGTTCCCTGATATTTGTACCCACACATATAGGAGTTCATATACAGAAGTATTCTTATGGGATTCTGATGCAGTTAATCATGAAAAGAATGGTGCTTTTACTTAAAAAAAAAAAAAAATGTCCTTCTACAAATCAATCCACAAATTAGATGGAAACCTAAACTTGTAATACCCTGTGATAGAGTACTGTTAAAACCAGAGATATGAACTTGACTCATAATTAATTTAATTAGCATATTTATCCCCACTATTGGGTTAAATTCAATTTGATAAAATTTGGTATAAAAATGCTGGACTAGATAAAAGTAAAATGTTTGCATAGATGAGCATTTAAAAAGCTAAGAGTAAAATTTTGGTCATTTGAGGATCACAGGCATGGGGGCCTTATAAAAGAACTGAAATTTGATCTAACTTTAGAAGATGTGTTTAAATCTAAGCTAAGGAATTTATACTATGTATTAATTAAATACTTAATAGACTTGGGTTCAAATTTTGATGTTTCTTCTTTGTCTATTAATTGGTTCAATTAATTAGCCTTCCTAGGCATAAATATTCTTTTCTGCACTATAAAATATGAATAGTCTTAGTTGCAAAAGGTAAGTAGTTTAAAAGCTTTTGTTCTAGAGTAAATTTTAATTGAAGTAAAAGCACTAAAAATGTTAAACATCAAAAGGACAAAGTTTATAGAATCTAGAAGTTACATGGGGAGGATAAATTTCTTTTAAAGTTGGCATAGTTTTTTATTGTGCAAAATATTTTAAATAAAAAAGAATTAAATGTGATTTTAAAAGTAACATATGACAACTATTAGCAAATGTTGTGTAGTAGTGTTTACTAATAATTGTTTTTCTCCATTTATCAGTACAGAAAAAAATATGCTTTTCCTGTACCAGAAATTAGATATGGCCAGTGATTAGTTTTGGCCAGTATATTGTGAGTAGAAATATTTGCTGAAATAAAGCATTTAATTATGTGGGCTTAATTCTCTAATTCTCTTCTTCTCTTACCGTGGCAAAGACTAGTGTTGAGTTGTAATCATCAAAAGATGTTAGAATATTTGTTAACTTGGTTATTTAAGTCAAAGAGTCTTACTTAATACAGCTGCATTAAACAATAGCAAGAACCAAGATGAGGGTTGTTTGTTACTTCCACATAATTTAAACTATACTAACTGAAGTTTTCCATCATATATGTGAGACTAGGTAAGAGAAGCTCATCTTCTCCCTAGTCTTGCGTAGATATATTTTGACATATATTGATAAAGAAGAAACTAGTGAATTTAAGATGGTGACATCATTCTTATCCTTTTAATATATATGTATTAACAGTGTATTAAATAATTTTCATCTTAAAAAATATTTTCTAGGCTTTTAATTGTATGTCACACAGAAAGCTAGTCCTCTTTTCCTACTTCCTCTCCTTTAAGAGCTTGCAATCTAACATCAACAATGTAGCATAGACAGAAACATAAAGCAAATAATCTCCTAAGTATATCAGTGTCCTAGGAATGGTGACAAGGTTGATAAAAGGCACAATCAAGCCACATGATCATATAGACCCAGATGCTCTTTATATTTGGTGGGTGGCTTGATGGGTTTCCTTTACTGATGAAGGTAAGAATCATTTCTGGAGGAAGTAGGAAATTATGGTTGTTTGAATAATCAGCAGGAGAGGGCTAGGAGATTGGAGGAACTTCTGAGAAATACAATGGGCTTCAAAAAAGGTATGTCTCTCTGCTGTGGTTGGGATCTGGAAATATCCCCCAAGAATCTCGTGTATTAGGTAATGCAGCAATGTTCAGAGGTGAAAAGACTGGATTATGAGAGACATAGCTTCATCAGTGGATTAATCCACTAAGTGAATTAAGAATGTGTTTGGACTACTGGCTGGTAACTGTAGGAGGTGGGGCACAGCTAGAGAATGTAGGTTACTGGGAATGTGCTCTTGGATTATATCTGTCCCTGGCCTCTCCCTCTCTCTCTTTTCCAGCTGCCATGAACTGAGAATCTTTCTTTGGTCATGTCTTTCTGCCATGATGTTTCTGCAATAGAGTTAGGTTGGCATGGACTAAGACCTCTGAAACCATGAACCAAGGTAAATCTTCCCTCCTCTAAGTTGTTCTTGTCAGATATCTTGGAGAAAGCTTTGCAAAGTTGACTAACATGTCTCAGAGACTATGAAGGCTACAGAAATGAAGTGTGCACACTATCTAGGCTTTCAGGATGGGAACTATGGGCAGTGAAGAGTGTCTTGATGGTCCTCAGACAATACTCCAACCATTTCAGTAAAATAGGTCTCTGTGTCAGAATCTTTGACACAGTTTTCTGATTCCTTCATTCTTGAGATTTGGCATGGATGGTGCCATTTTGCTATGCAACAGCATTTCTAACTTTCAGGTCAGCCCCTGGCACAGAGTATCTCTGTGAATTACAAATGAAGGAGAGATGTTACTGAAATTCTGAGTGCTTCTCGGGGCTGAAAGGCTTCTGGAGAAAATTCAGGAAGTCTGTGCAGAGAGGGGTGGGAGGGTGACTGTTCATTCTCTACCTAGAGCAGGAGGGATCTTTCTGAACTACTAATCTGGTCATATAATCCCCACTGCTACTAAAAACCTTTCTACACTTTTCTTTTCCTCTTAAATAGATGACCTTAACAAATATCAGGATAAAGACACAAAATGATTTAAAAGGCTATAAATGATGTGAATCCGTCCACCTCTAGTTCTCTCCGCCATCACTCTCCATAGAGCCACACAGAACCACCACCCTCTACCTCCCATAATCCCTTCCACCAGAAGGTCTTACACATGCAATCATCTCTACCAAGAATGTGCTTCCCATTCCTAGTGAAGCCAAGCTCTATTAAGTTCTTAGCTACATCTCACATACCGATTGTTATAGGGTCTTACAGGACTCCCAGGGGAGGTCAGATCTTCCAGTATCAAGATTTTCTACAATTGAATACCTCTGCTTTGTAGCCATCCTCAAAGATGAAATTTTAAAATTGTTTTTGCATGAGGCATTGTGGGATGTCTTTTTTTCTGTGCTAAAGTGTCAACTTCACAAAGACAAGAGAGTACACCTTAGTACACTTCACCCTGCCTTACCAGTGCTTTCTGAAGTGTTAAACCAGTGGAAGGCTTTTCACCCATGTTTTTTGACCAGATTAGTATTGTAGAGCAATGATATGATACTCAAAAGGACTGATTTGCCTGCCTGTCTACCTACAGGCTTAAAATAAAACTCAAGTATTTTTGTGAGGTGTAGATGGGACAGTTTTCTGCAAAGCAATGCAGTTCACTATTTGGAGAAAAATGTCTACTCTGATGCCAATCTCATGCTGAGGGAAGATAGTATCAGCAGTGATCCTCATAGGAATTTGTTCTTTGCCAGTGTTCAGGAATGAAAGGTAAGGAATGAATTACTATTCTGATGGTGTGTTTAACCTTCAGGAACTCTTGAAAAAAAAAAGGTTTTAGTAAATTCTGTCTTACTTTAGATGCTTAGATATTACACCATTCTGGTAAAATAGATTTCAGTCATTATTGTAGATTATAGCTTCGAGAAGTCTTAGTATTCCTTCCTGCCTTAATAAGAACAATGGCAGTGGAAATTACATAATTTTTCCGAATGATTCAGCATACTGTGCTGCCTCACTGTCATTATTTTGATAATTATTTGGAGGAATACTGA
The DNA here is from genome assembly GCF_902686455.1 of Sciurus vulgaris. Classification (NCBI taxonomy): domain Eukaryota; kingdom Metazoa; phylum Chordata; class Mammalia; order Rodentia; family Sciuridae; genus Sciurus; species Sciurus vulgaris. The sequence continues at coordinate 70,821,722 of NC_136461.1, forward strand.
CATAAATTTAGAAGAGCAAATGAATTGGACTGAAGGACCCTTGGATAAATTCTGAAAGGGTCTTTTTTTTTTCTTCTTACTAATTATTAAATACCTTTCTATGGTTGCTTTATATCTATCATTTTGCCTTTCCTGTAAGTCAGAGGGCAGAGGTGTGGGGAAATGGAAGTTCCAGGTTTTTTGTAATTGACTTAGCAAGTTGAAGCCCTAAATTATTTTGTCAACATTTATCTTATTTCATCTGAACCTAGTAATAGAAGTCAGCCCTCAGAATATAAGTAGAGTGGTTTATTTTCTGTTCAGAATTAATCTACATAGGTATAGGATCTAACTGATATGAAAGCTGAATTTTTAAATCAAAACATTAAAAACTTTTTTTAAAAACAAAAACAGTTTCTTATGAAAGATCAAGTATTTTCACCTTTGAAGAAACAGTTCTAGATGTTATTTCAAAAAAAATCAAAAATAGTTTTGCCAAAAATGTTTTATTAATCAAGAATTTCAAATGGGAAAGACTATATATAATAAAAGAAAGTGTTTTTCTTATTTGGGGAAATTAACATAAAATACAAATTACATAATGAAAGTAGGTAACATGTTAGGAATATAAAGAATACTCATCAAATCAAAAACACAGGAGGGTCTCAGAGTGTGAAACATGGTAAGCACACTTAAAATTTGTGGATTTTTTTTCCACATTGGGACCCAATTTCTATATGTCATAGCTGGGGAAGTGAGTGATGTTAAATTTATTTGCATGAAGTATGATATGGAGTGCATGTCTTATTGCTAGTTTTGGTAACATTAAAAAATTATGTTTGCTTTATTTTAACAGAACTTTAAAATTAAAAAAAAAACTTCAAATATTAGTATTCTAAGTACAGCAAAAAGTCCTACAAATACACGTTCTTTCATGTTATAATCATACATTGTTATGGTTGGAATGTGAGGTGTCCCCCCAAAACTTCTGTGTTACACAGGAATATTCAGAGGTGAAGTGATTAGATTATGGAATATGTAATCTGATTAGTCCATCCTAGTTTGAATGGGTCACTGAGAGTATGCCCTGGAAGAGTGCATCTTCCCTGTAGTCTCTTCCTACCCTGTCCTTCTATGCTTCCTGACCCTTCCATTAGCTGAGCAGTTTTTTTTACTGGGCCCTCCACCACCATGATGCACTGTCTCACCGAGGGCCCAAAGGAATACAGTCTGCCCTCTATGGACTGAGACCTTCGAAACTGAGTTCTAAATAAACTTTCCCTTCTCTGAATTGTTCTTGTCAGGCATTTAGTCACAGTGATGAAAAACTGACTAAAACAGGCATCTTTCTTGGTCACAAAGACTTTATTTCTGGTTACTTCTTCTATAATCCCATCTCTAGGAAGAAATTATCAGACAAGCTCTTTGGAAGAATGACCTGTTTAAACAAATATTCTGCAAGCCAAAAAGGAAGAATGTTCCTAAGGCTTAACTGTCCTTCACAATGCACATGAAGATTCCCCCCAATTTTGCTCCTGGTAATTGAGAATTGATCCTCACAACTGATCAGTTTTCATGATATGGTAACTTTGGTGTTTAATCTAGACACAGATATGTATAAGAAAAATCCTACTGATATCCTCATAAGCTAAAAATACCAGTAAGCCTCATTTTTTCTTTTATGATTATATCATGACATGTAGAAGAGAATTATTTACACTATGAAAGTATATTTTTAAATTTTCTAAAATAGCCATGATATTTCAAATGTCTGTGTGCTTTTACTTGCTGTTTCCATTCTGGAAGATGTTTTCATTTCTGTCTTTGAGGAGAGACACTTCCCTGTCTTTGCACTGGAGCACACAATATCACCCATTCTGTCCTAAACAATTCCAATACCACCTGCATGGTTTCACTCTTTCTGCTTTTGCCTCTTGTCATCTTTCTCATACAGCAGCCAGAGGAATCTTTTAATTATATAAATCAACTGTTGAAAGCCTCCTGGAGCTTCTTTCTAACACAGAAGATAATGCGTAGCCTTTCCCAGCACTCAGTAGACTACAATCTGGTTCCTCACTGTCTATGCACATTCCATTCCTCTTTCAGAAAGTCTCTTACTTGAACTTGAAAAGCTCAATTATATAAGTTTCTATTCAGTATCATCTCAGAGAGGGCCTCCTCGTGATCCTGTCTAGAACAATGAACCGTCTCATCATTGTTTATCCTGTCCAGCTACCCTACTTCTTCATAGCTCTTATTACTTACTAAAACTATATTATTTATCTTTTCACACTTTATTGCCTCTCTCCTAGGTTAAGTAGTAACAGCTTCTTAATCTATTCTCCTTAACCTATTTTCTACTTTATTGCCTATACTTAGAAGAGCATGTGGAACAGATTTGCTGTCAGTAAATAGTCAACCTATTTGCTCTCAATAGTCAACCTACAATATGGACAAACAGAAAAATGAGAAATTACAGTTCATTTATGTATGCTCTATCAAAATGTATAAATGCATTCTACAGTCATGTACAACTAATTAGAATAAATAAAAATTTAATAAAAAGACTCAACCATTCCATCCCAATCTGAAATATTTTAATCTGATGTGGTCCTTCCTTTCCTTATCCTAATGTGGCATAAAGTCATCATTGAGTATTGACTGTATACTAGTCAATATCTAAGACTATTACACATAGTATATAATATAAAGTCACAACTACCCTGTTTTTGTAGTTATTATTTGTCTTAGCCAATATCATTCTACAAGCAAATGTCAGAATGAGGATTCAATCCTAGGTAGCCTTCTAGTGCTAGACTTTCAAAACTTGATACTGTACTAACTTTTTAAGGCAAATTGTCAGAGCATATTGCTATGATTAAACAAACCCTTAATATTAATAATATATCAATATCACTATGCCATGAGTTTCCCTGGGCAAGAATTATGCCTTAGCCTAACATAGCACTGGAAAAAGGTCAGTGGGTAATGGAATAAATGACGAATTAGTTCTAGTTAGGCAGCAACCAATGAACTCATACAATCTAAGATAAAAATAAATAGATTTTTGTCAGGCTGTCAGACTGCCTGATTCCGATCCTTGAGCAGAATGAGGGATCCTACAGTTGATTTGAAAAACAGATAAGCTTTTCTCTCATGAAGGTCTTAAAACACATATTAAACATGTATTCCTATTAACATTTACAAACATTCTTATTGGTAGAAGAATCCCAAGAATATTCTTTTGAAGTTTTAAATATAAAACTATTTTGAGAAGCTAAATTCAGACAGGATCAGATTCCATACTGGCAATTTGTGATGTGTATGTTGGGGTGGGGGGTGTGTCTAGTTCTTTGTGGGAATGTAGATGAAATACCACTTGATTTTATTAAGGAACTCCAGACCTGTGTCATAAATTTCCTTTCACACTGGGACCCTCTGACCCTGATGTGCCAACATTATGCAGAGGAGATAGACGCACCAAAGACTTCATCTGAATACATGAATATGTGAGAAGGCAGAAACACGCCCTGTGTGTGTGAACAACTGAGGGAAAAATATGTCTGTTGTATTTCTCAGGACTTTGCAATTGTCAGGGATCCTTCTGAGACTAGCTACGACAAAAAGAGAGAATTATTGGCTAAACTAAACTGCTAAGGGAAAGGCAAGGTGAAGTACAGTTTCACTCTAGTCTGGTCAGTGAGCCAGGTACTCAAACTCTTGTCAGTCTTCTTTCACAGCTTTATGAGTTTATTTTTCTCAATATAAGTCATTGATGTCCAGTAACAAAGGAAGAACAATTGAGTTAAAGTGTGAAAATTAAATTCAAATAATTATCTTTTTCATAATAATAGTTCTGTCTACAGTTCAAAGGTAACTAATTCATTCCATCAGTCTAGAGGGAAAGACTATTTAAGAAAATTCTTAAAGTAAAATTTTTATAAACAATTTTCATGTAAATGATGTTTATTGATACCATCAAGGACATTTTCAATTCTTTAGTCTGAGTCCTCTCTAATGCCTCAACCATAAATATGTTCTGAACATAGTACATGGACAGTAGTGAACTAGTTTTTACATATAAAATGTTTGAACAGGAAAAATCTATTCCCACTATAGGCCACTGCATTCCAAACTGTTTGTGATAAACAGTCAGGTTATGGATTTTTTTTCCCTTCCATATCTCTCAGACACAATATGTTTGCAAACAAAAGAAAAGAATTTCTATGAAAATAAAATGAAGAGGCATACACATTCACAGTCCAAGTTCAAATTATTTACTCTTAGACTTAATGAAGAAAATTATATTTCAATAAATATAACTAGAAGAAATATCACACAGAAAAGAGACCACTAAAAAAATTTTCAAATTGTTCAATTAAAATGAATGCTGGGAGTAGTGGTGCAGACTGTAATCTCAGCGAATCAGAAGCTGAGGCAGGAGGATTGAAAGTTGGAGGCCAGGGTCTGGGGATATAGCTCAGTTGATAGAATGCTTGCCTCCCAAGCACAAGGCCCTGGGTTCAATTCCCAGCACCACAAAAAAAAAAAAAAAAAAAAAAGAGAGAAGAAGAAGAAGAAGAAAGATGGAGGCCAGCCTGAACAAAGTAATGAGAGACTCTGTCTCAAAATTTAAAAACACAAAAAAAAATTAAAAAGGACTAGGGATGGAGTTCAGTGGCACAGTACCCCTGGGTTCAATCCTCAGTATTACAAAAATAAATAAATAAAATGAATCACTATGATACCTATAATTTTTGTTTTTCCTCAATTATAACTAAGCAAAAAAGTCATGTACAGTAACAATTTCCTTATCAAATATTCTTGTACAATGTTATTAAGCACATGTGTATCAATATTTAAAGTTTTAAAATAAACATTTTTATTAGTCTCAGGGTAGTGTTTTTTTTTTACTACTATTATATTTGTTGGTGCATCATAAGTTATTTCTTCAGGATTTATGTAATATAAATTGGATTAATGATTTTCTAAATTTGATCTTCATTTCTGTATTTATTTCATTTCATGCCACAATAAGCAGTTAAAATGTAGTAAGAGAATATATTATCCTTACAAATTCTTGTTACTGTGGCTTCCTCAACTTCCTTCTCTGGATTCTCAAGTTTGTAACACCTTAAATCCGTCTGTATTTCTCTATTGTTGCCAACTAAAAATTCCTTGCACAGAAGTTTATCTGTTCCATGTGAGCTAAAAATTCCTTGCACAAAAATACATCCTGTAATTGTAGTACTTTCTTAGCCACTTATAGGTCACATTCTTGTGCCATCGTCCCATGCCTGAAAATGCTTTTTCATATATTATCCCCATTCCCTCCTGTTAGAGAAGGAGGGATAAATTCAAACTTGGCTGCAAGTGGAAGTTCCATAACTTCCCCACATTTTAAAATGTTATTTCTTCATTATTATCCACTACCAAATATTTTCTAATTTGATTTCTTAATTGCATCTTAGAATGCTAAGAAGTATATTAATTACTATCATGCAGGTAAGATTTTTTTCTAATTTTATATTAATTTTGAGTTTCTAGATTAAGTTCATTTTCATAACATAACCAAAGAATTTTAATCTTGAGATACTGTCGGGATCACGTTGATGGCTTAACATGCAGTTAAACTTCCATACACATGTTCTTAAAATATGTATTCTGTTGTTCTCAGATGTAGTGCTCCTTATAGATCAATTAACTCATGCTTAAAATTTTAGTCATTCATATCTGTTCATTTTTTCTGTTTACCCTTCCTATCAGTTATTAAGAGAAATGGATTAAATGAAGGTAGGTGTTTTCTTTCCTCCTTTTGACCTGTGGAGTGAAGCTATGCTATTCAATGAGTATCTGCTTGGTATTTTGACATTTTTCTGTTGCATTGGTTCTTTGATATTTTAAAATGTTCCTTTCATCTTTAGTCATACTCTTACTGTGAAACCTACTTTGTCTTATTATCAATTAGTATAGCAACATCACCTTTCTATTGATTAGCATTTCATGTCATCATTTTTCAATCATTTCATTTTCAATCATTCTATGTTCTTTTATTTAAAATGCTTTCTCAGGTAATATATAGCTGGATGTTTTTACTTTGACCATCTTAACAATTTATTTGATGAATTTACTATATTTGCATTGACAATAATCATTGATAATAGTTGTTTTTTTTTTTTTCTACTATTCTACAAGAGTTCTTTTTTTATCACTTTCTTGGCAACTTTTGATCTTGTTTAACATTTTTAGAATATTTTCCTTATATTAACTCTTTGTTTGCAACTATTACATAGATTATTTTAGAGATCATAGAACTCATTATAATCTAAAACAAGTTATCATCTTATCACTTCCCTGATACTGCTTGAATTGTAGACCTTTCATTATTTGTTCTAATTACTTTTGAAGTGAATGAGTCTTCCAAGATTATACTGGTGCACATTGTTGACTTAAATGTTTGTATTTAGGTTAACTGGACAAAATCATCATAATCATGTTTAATAAGAAAAAAATTTATATCAGAAGTTGAGTTGCATGTATCAAAGTTCTTATGGCATCTATCACAGGGATCCTCAAATTTTTACCCTTGTAATACGATCGCTTATGATAAACTATTTCCTAACAATAAAAAAGTACTCTAGAATTTCCAGAGATCATCTCTTTATAATGTTATTTTATGAATTTAATGTTCTGTTGAAATAGAGCTACAATTTTCATTTTGTATTTCTATTCATAACATAAATTTGTTTGCAGATTTCTGGTTAATTTTTGCTTTGTTCTGTGTATTTGATGTTTGTTTTTAGAAGTTGATAACAGCACCATGTGAGCTTAGTAAGATGAATTGGGAAGTTTCTCTTCTTTATCTGTGCCTTGGAAGAGGCTGAAGAGCAAGTAGATTGTGTCTTCTTAACAATTTGTACAAAATCATTTATGAAATCACCTGAATCATGAAACTACTTGAACTATTTCTTTCATCAGTATTAGTGATCAAACTTTATACCAAAAAGTTGATTATTTCGTCAAGTATTTCTCATGTATATAATTAATCTGAAAAAGAATTTTTTATATCTGCAGTTATTTCTTTTATATGAATAATGTTGTGAATTACTATTCTCACACAGGTTCCAGTGAGTATCTTCTAGAAGTTTCATTAAACTTTTTAAATAACTAGATAAAGATATATTTTCACTTTCTCTTATTTCTTCACTTATTACATTGTCATATTTATAACTTATTTCCTACTGATGTCATGGGCATTATTTCAATGTACTTTTACTCTCTCCGTGTTAGTATTAGCAGAGGATTTGCAGCTTAAAGCAGCATTCATTAATGAGCTGTCTGTAGGTCATAAGTTTGGCATGGCATTGCTGGGTTATCCTCTTAAAATATCTTGAGATGTCTGTCAGACTGTTTTCTTCTGGGGTGTGAAGGGAAATCTACTTCCAAGACCATTCTTATTTGCAGAATTCAGTTACTTGCTGTTGCAGAACTGAGGTTCCTGTGCCCTTTTTGCTGTTACCCAGGAGCTTCTGTCAGCTGATAGGGACCACCTGTGTTTCTGGCTGTGTTGCCCCTCCATCTTCCTGCCTGCAGCAATGAGTTCTATCTTCCCCATGATTTGGATCTCTGACCTCCACTCTCTGACTTCTAGACCCAGATTGAAAGAAATCATGTGGTTAGTCCAGGCACAACATCCTGTTTTCCTCTCTCAAGGTCCACTGGTTTGGGACCTTAACAATATTTGCAAAATCCTTCACAGTATCATCTAAATTGATATTTGAGTAATAAAAAAGGTGTGTGTACACCAGAGAAAAAAATCTTGGAGTTTACATAGAATTTTGCTTAACACATTTCTGAGAGTGAAATATTTTGTTCATACTTTTATTTTTCCTATTTTTCAGATGTAAATTTTCCAGAGTGGAGTTTTTTCTGTGTTCTTCACCTTTTTATGTGTTTCAACTTAAGAAGTTCACATCTTCTTTGACTCAAGAATTCTTTACGTTATTATTTTTGGTTCCTATGAGGTTTAATAAGTTCTGTATGTAATACTTTTGTTAATAAAGTTAATTTTTTATTTCACTGAAATGAGATAAAAAGGATTGATATGATTTATTCTTTCTCTTTTGAGAATTTTTTGAGACCTAGAACGTGACTCGATATTTATATGCCTTATGAAGATTTGAATATTTTAAAATGCTATTATTTTCTGCCTAGGGGTTAACATGTTTATAACATTATCCAATTTCTGAGTTTCCTAATTTGATTTCTGATTATTTTATCATCATAGTCAAAGTTTCAAAAAATAATTATATTTTCCCGTTTGTCTTTTTTATTTGGAAAGCTTTTGCTTAATGTAGTTCTGAGATATGTTCTTTGTCTCATAAATGCTTTTGATGATCCTTACAGAATACCTGACAATGTGGTAAACAAAGAATTCCTGTATTGATTATCTTCATAGCACCAGTCAGTGGGACAATTTAAAATGATATTCGTATAATTTTAATAGTTACTTATATTAATTTAGATTCTCCAGAAAGAAAGAACAAATAGATAGAAACAATAAGATACACACACACACACACACACACAAATAGACAATAATATATACATACAGAGAGAGAGAAAAAAGAGAACAAAATAGAATTTGGGGGCATTAACACATGAAAATATGGAGGCTGAGAAGTCCCATGAGAAACTGTCTGAAAGCTGAAGACCCCAAGCTACTAGTGGTGTGGCTTAGGCCTGTTTCAAAGGCCTTAGAAGAGAGAAACCAATGGTATAACTCTCATTCCAAGACTGGCAACCAAAACTGGTACAAGTCCTGGAGTCTAAGGGCCAGAGAGCCTGCTTTTCTGATGATCAAATGCAGGTTAAGAAGGGTGTATCCTAGTTTCCTGAGATAGACTGACACATTCCCTTTTCCTATTTCTGTTCTCTCCAGACCCCAGCCAACAGGCTAGTGCTAGTCTACATCGAGGGCAGATATTCCCTAGCTAGCTCACTCAGACTAAAATGCAAGTGTCCTTGGAAACACCTGAACAAAGTCACCCCAAAATAATGTCTTCCCTGGTTTCTAGACAGTCCTGAATCCAGGTTGGTTGGCACCTAAAATTATCATACCACTAATTAAATTATCTTTAACTTTATTCATATCACATTTTAAAAATATATTGCTGGTATTTTTTGGCTTTAGGTCTTCATATATTTTATATCTTTTGTTTTGCAATCTTTCAAGAAGTGGGGTTTAGCCCATTATTTAGGTTTGGTTCTGGTATTCTATTTTTCATTTTATGTTCTTAAGCTTTTGAACTACTCCCTCACCTTCAGTTCACTGTTTTTGCTATATTATTCAAAGTTTCCTTAGTTGTTTATTTTGTAATATTCAAGAATAATATAATTTTTATTGGTTCTACCCCTGACTACCTTAAGTGTTTGGATATACACATGCATTTGCATGAACTCGTACTTTTTAAAACTTTAGTAATAAAAAGTGATCATTTTAGTTAAACAAAACTAATAATCTCATTTCTTCACTTGATCATTCTCTGAATTTTCCTATTTTTTGAGTATACAACATTAGCTTAGAAACAAAGACCCTTTATTATCTTCATTCACTTTGGCTTTCCTTCTTCCTTCGTAATCTCTGTTCTTCTTTTCTTCAGTCACCAAAACAGATTCTATCATTTTAGGCTTCACACATTCACACATGCCATTATTCATATGGGAAGTTTTTGCTTTCCTTATTTGTCTGCTAAATTCTACTCAAACCTCAACATTTACTTCAAGTTATCATATCTTCTGGAAAATTCTAGTCACCTTCCCCATACAAAGTCAGATTTTAAAAAAACAGAGACCCTGCACCTAATAGAAGAAAAAGTAGGCCTAAATCTTCATCATGCTAGCTTAGGACCTGACTTCCTTAACAAACTCCTAAAGCGCAATACATAAAAGCAAGAATCAACAAAGGAGATGGATTCAAATTAAAAACTTCTTCTCAGCAAAGAAAAAAAATCAACAACGTGAAGAGAGAGCCTACAGAGTGGGAGAAAATCTCTGTCACATACCCATTAGATAGAGCACTAATCTCCAGGATATATAAAGAACTCAAAAAACTTAACACCAAAAAATAAATAAATAAATAAATAAATCAAATAGCCCAATCACTAAATGGGCTAAGGAACTGAACAGACACTTCACAGAAGATACACAATTGACCAAAAAATAAGTGAAAAAATGTCCAACATCTCTAGTAACTAGAGAAATGCAAATCAAAACCACTCCTAAGATTTCATCACACCCTAGTCAGAATGGCAGTGATCAAGAATACAAGCAATAATAAGTGTTGGGGGGAAAGTACACTCATACATTGCTGGTGGGACTGTAAATTAGTGCAACCACTCTGGAAAGCAGTAAGGAGATTCCTTAGAAAACTTGGAATGGAACACCAATTGTCCTAGCTATCCCATTCCTTGATCTATACCAAAAGGACTTAAAATAACCATACTACAGTGATGCTGCCACAACAATGTTTATAGCAGCTCAATTCACAATAGCCAAGCTATGGAACCAACCTAGATGCCCTTCAATAGATGAATGGAGAAAGAAACTGTGGTATATATACACAATGGAATATTACTCAGCCTTAAAGGAGACTAAAATGATGGCATTTGCAGGTAAATGGATAGAGCTGGAGAATAGCATGCTAAGCAAAATAAGCCAATCCCAAAAATCAAAGGTCAAATGTTTTCTCTGATATGTGGATGCCAATCCATAATGGGGGTGGGGCAAGGGAGAATGGAGGAACTTTGAATGGAGCAGAGGGGAGGGAAAGATGGGGAAGGAATGTGGGAGTGGGAAAGATGGTGGAAAGATATTGATGTCATTATCCTAGGTAGATGTATGATTGCACAAATGGAATGACTCTACATCATGTACAACCAGAGAAATGAACAGTTGTGCTCCATTCATGTACAATTAATTGATATTGTATAACTCATTAGAACAATTAAAAAATAAAAAATAAAAAGCTGTTTCCTGTACTAACATGGTATTCTGTGGCTACCCATCATAGCATGTGCCAAGCTGCCACTTGAAGATGAGGCATTCATTGAGCTCTCAGTGAGGACAGGACCTCATTTTATGCTCCCGAGCAAAGAGTATCAGTTCTAGACAGGAGAGTGATCAAAGAAGAGTCCCTGATGGAAGCCACACCTCTAGAACCTGAATGATAAGTAGGAGTTTCAGGAGAGGAATTGAAATTAGATAAAAGAGACTAGAGAATTAAGTGTTGTTTTAGTGAGCTTTTTCGCTGCTGTGATTGAAAGATATGACCAGAACAATTTTAGAGAAGAAAAGTGTATTTGAGGGCTCATGGTTTCAGAGGTCTTAGTCCATAGAAGGTCAGCTCCATTCCTTGGGAACTGGAGGTAAGGCAGAACATCATGGCAGAAGAGTGTGACAGGGGGAAGCAACTCACATGATGATCAGAGAGCAGAGAGAGAGAGAGGTCTCCACTTGCCAGATACAAATATATACCCCAAAGCCACACCCCAATTCCCACTTTCTTCATCCATACCCTACCACTTCAATTATCACTAGTTAATCCTTGTCAGGGGATTGAATCACTGATGGAGTTAAGACTCTCACAATCCAGTCATTTCTTCTCTGAACCTTCTTGCATTGTCTCACGCGTGAACTTTTGGGGGACACCACATCTAAGCCATAACAAATGTGATACTATTTCAGAGTTTGAACTGTAATCCAGAAGCATAATGATGCCACTGAAAAAATTTTATTATGGCGACAACATGAACAGATTTTCTTTCTGGAGTGATTATTTTGGATACGACAAAGAGGAAAATGGTTTAATAATAGGCAAGATTAGATGATATCAAGACAGGAAGACAATTTATTAAGATTTTCTAATCATCTGGCTAGAAATGATGCTTTTCTAAAACAGGAGAGTATCCATAAAGATTCAGTGAAGGGAACTTCACAGCAGATTAGGAGATAGATCAATTGGGTGTGAGTGAGAGGCAGACATAGAGAATGCTTTTTTATTTCTCACTATTTGACAGAGTAGATGTGCTCATACCATTCACAGAGAAAGAAAAAATACAATAAATTTGAGACAGGGAATTAAAAATTTGTTTTATTGGGGATTTGAGATATTTGCAGAATATGTAAATAGAGACCTCCTATTGAGAAATGGATGTGCAGATCTTGATTTATGTAAGGGAATTGGGTCATAGAGACACTTGAGAATTGACAGATTATCTCTGTAACTGAGGAGAGGAGAATGGGACAATTGGCAATAGAGCATTGGACACATTCCTTGCTATAAACTATGGAGAATTAATGTTTCATAGATAACCTCTCCCAACTTTGATATTGTCTAGTTAGGAAATTTTATAGATGCTTATATTGTATTTTTCTCTATAGTGATGAAACAACTTTCAAAGTAAGGCATATTTACTTAGTGTCCTTAGTAAATGATTTATTAAATCATTGAAAGAACAAACCCAATTGTTTTGTATCCATTAACATAACACTAGAAGCATTGTTTAGAGTAATGAGATATTCCAAAATGTGATTCAATTTTTAGTGTAGATCAATTCCAAGCAAAAGTTCTAATTGTTGCATTTAAGTATTATTACTGATTTAATTTTTATTGCTTAAGTACCAATCCATGAAAAACATTATGAATGCAAAAGTATTTTTTCTAAATAGCAAAATATTAAATACTTTACTTAAGTATGTAGTAACAATGAACTTCCACTAACTGATCACCTATTATGTACATGATTGTAGGGATTGTGCTTGTGCATCTGTGTATCCTCACTTTTGGAAAAGAATTTTCTAAATAATTTTTGATTAAATGAATATTTCACAATTATTCTTCTCTATTACTCTTTTGACATTGTTAAAAATTGTCTTTTTGTTTGCTATGACTAAGACACGGAATGATTGCTATGTTCTATTGTTGACATTTGTTATTTGAAATAACTTAGCAGAATTATCTAGTTCCTTTATTTACCAAAGTATATATTTTACTCAGTAATTTATGACAATGTTTAATTTTATGTTGGGAGAGTAACTGAATTACAGAGAAGGCATATTTGCTGGTAACTATATGATTTCTATGCTGAAGAAACGGTCTAGGTGCAAGGGAATGGGCCCTGGGCGCCCTCAGATGGGAGCACCTGAGTAGATACACTTGAATGTTGAATCTTCTGTTGTCCTGGAATTCTCCAAGATTACAGAAGTGACCTATGTCCCCTTTATAAGGATATAAGCCTTCCCTTGAATAGAGTTCACCCAAAACAAGGTGAGTGATTTCCATGTTGAAAATTGACCTCTGAAGATTTCTTACCACTTTCTATAACCAGTTTTAGACTAAGAGCTACTTCAAAGTTTCTAGTAACTTCTGCACCTCTTTGGGAGAGGAAAGGGATCACACGACCCCACTAAAAACTATAAGTTCTTGAAAATATTGAAATTCTGACAAACAGATCTTTAAAAATTTGTTCTAATTAATTACACATGAGAGTAGAATGCATTTTGACACATCATGTATAAATGGAGTATAACATCTCATTCTTCTGGTTGTACATATTGTAGAGTTACACTGGTCATGTAATCATATATGTAAATAGGGTATTAATGTCCAATTCATCTTACTGTCCTTCTTACCGCTATAATCCCACCCCTCTTTTCACTCCCCTCCGCTTAATCCAAAGTACCTCTGTTTTTCCCTAGTCCCCACCTCTTATTGTGAATTAACATATCAGATAAAATTTTCAGCCTTTGGTATTTGGAAATTGACTTACTTCACTTAGCATGATATTCTCTAGCTCCATCCATTTACCTACAAATGTCATGATTTCATTCTTCTTTAAAGCTGAATAATATTCCATTGTGTATATATGTATCACATTTTCTTTTCCCATTCATCTGTTAATGGGGATCTAGGTTGGTTCCATAGCTTGACTATTGTGAATTGAGGTGCTATAAACATTGATGTGGCTGTGTCACTGTAGTATGCTGACTTTAAGTCCTTTGGGTATAAACTGAGCCCACAAATGGATTTTGAGGGCACCAGAAGAATGCAGAGTGTTTTGGGTAGCATACAGAACATAAGGCTGTGCATGGGAGAGTTGGTAAGCATGGAGAACAATCTAATGACTTAGCATTTGACATACTGCAAAATCACCTGGAACTTGTCCTGAGTTGCTATGGGATAGCTTGATAAAACTTGGAAAAAAGGTTGACCTCCAGAAAACTGATGGAATGTTGGAATTGCCATAGCAAAACAATGTGGAAAGACTCAGGTGCTTAGAAAGGTGGACATGCCAGATTGAATTTTTCACTGTCTGACCTATTTTCCTAAAGAGAGCTCAGAGGACTCTCCATTTAGCATATGGGATGAGCTAGTAAGAACTGCACAAACACTGTGTCCTTTCTAAATCAACAGGGAGACTTGTCGGTAATTGGGTCCCCTAAAGTCCATGAGTAACTAAAAGATTTTGGCATATCTGAGGCCCAAGGTGAGTGCTAAACATTAGGAGCAGAGTATATGTACCCACCAAAATGTAGCAAAACTGGATTGGCAAAGAGTTTGAATTTTACAGTATTTAATTATCTATAATTTATAAATAAAATTTAACATTGATTCACACCTATGATCATAAAATTTAACCACAAATCAACATTTTAAAATAATATTTGTCTATCTGATGTTTATAAAGCAGAAATCAATTCTATTCTATGAGAACATTCATAATGAATATGTAACAAAAGCAAATTATTGTCATGTCTTAGAAAGGTGAGCATTAATTTTTTAATACAAATATCAAAAGTGAATATTTAATATCCATCTATCCTTTCCAGTTCTTACCTTTTTCAGCTTTATTTTTATCTTAAAATCCTTACTCTCTTTAAAATTTTTCTTTGTGATATTTCCTACTTCTGATATTAAAAACACATATAACACATATAAGCATGAATGTTTGTGGATGAGGATATTGCCATTGTTCACTAATAGAAGCAAATTAGGGCACATTCTAGTAAGAAATGCATATGATGAGACATCACAGTCCCTTTTGGGGTATTTCTTGCCTGGGAGCCACTTTATGCCAAGAGAAGTGATTTCTTGGCATTTTAGCTTTAAATGTTCCCCATCCTGCTTAAGTGGCTATATTTAAATGAAGTTTAAGTACTCCAGAACTTGTGGAAGCATTAGCAGTCAAATGGGCCAGTGCTTTCCATTTGTCAGTGTGAGTATCTGGGTATCATAGGGCCTGTGTGTCCTTATGTGTGAAACCCAGTGTGTATTCCAGTCCTCTTTTCAGGGCATAACAAGGTATTCATTTTATTAAGCTTAGTTAATATTTTTAGCTATTTAATATTTTTCAGTTGGTTAAAGCTTCTGTTAAAGGGAAGTGACTTTGACTTTTTCTAATTTAAAGTTAATAAGTAATTATTTTGCAAAATCTGGAAAAATGTTGGGTTTAAAAATATTATCCATATTTTCACCCCGATAGTTATTCAAGGGTATTATATACTCACTTCTGTTTGTTATATTTATATTTTTGCTTTTTATATGCTATTCAATCTGCCCTTTTCACTTATGAAAATGATAATACACTTTTTCCAGGAGCTAATACCTTTTAACTAATTTTTGAAAGCCTCATAAGAGCTCATTAAATGAATATCCTATACAATGCTTAATTCTGATTTTATCATAAACATAGAGTTTACGTATTAGGTAGTTTCCTCTGGAGAAATGAACATAGAGAGAGATAGACAGATAGATATGGAAATATAGATTTCTTATAGATATAAAGAAATATACTATAAGAAATTGACTCATACAATGGTGGAGGCTAAAAAAATCTCATGAGCTGTCCTTTGTAAATTGGTGTGGTATAGTGTTAGCTCAAGTCCAAGTCCAATGGCTTCAGAACTGTGGAGAAGTTCTAAGTCCCAGACCAAGGGCAGGAGAGGAAAAATGTCCCAGTTCAAATAGTAAGGCAGAGACAGAATTTCTCCCTCCTCACCTTGTTCTTTTCAAGTCCTCAACAGATTGGTTGATGTCCACTCACAATGGGAAGGACAGTCTGTTTTACTCAGTCTGTTGAGTCAAATGATCATCTCATCCAGAAACACCCCAAAATAAGATTTAACCAAATATCTGTACATGTTGTCAAAGTTAAGCATTACCAGTTGTTTCACTTCTTATTATTGAGAATAATTCTGACTTCAGTATTTGTGCCTACTTTATCTTTCTGTTTTATTTCAGAATTTATGATTTATTTCTTATAATAGATTTCTTGAAATCAAATTACCAGATCAAAATGTATAAATGTATTAATTTCATAATTGCTTTAAATTGTTTCTGGGATAATTATAATCATATTATTTATGACCAAAAATTTATCATTATGTACTATAATTTTATATACTAAATTTATATAAAATAAAAATTTACATTTTATTTTATTTTATTTTTGAGCATGGATAAAGTAGGATATTTTCAATTACCTTATAAACCATTTGCATGTACTCTTTTCTTAAGCATTAGATCATTTCCATTGACTTTATCTAGAAGGATTATAGAACTTTTTAAACTAGTTTATGAAATTTACATTTACTAATATTGAGAATATTAATAGCATTGATACTGTGTCTTAAAATGACCTTCTAAATTGTTATTTGACTTCATGCCTTTTTTGAGTATAGTTCTAAATTTACGTACCACAAATTCATTTTTACCATAATAGGATAAAAATATCATTAATATCAATTGATTTAATGAATTATTTTTATTTCTCCCTGAATTCATCTTTGAAATTTTGCATTTTGTACTTTATTTTGGTAAAATATATTTATTTAATGGTATTTATCTATGTCTATCTAATGGTGTTAGTACCAAGTTATATAAATATTAGTTTTTTAGTTTATTTAATGTCTAATAGTTCTTGCTCCTTCCTTTCATTTCAGTTGGAAATCAGATTTCCTCCTAAGTTTTTAACATATAAAATAAAAAACATTTTTATTACAACTAAAATTACATTAAATAAACAAAACAGTTGAGAATTTAAGGATATTTTAAAATTTCCATCCCTTTTGCTCAAAGCATAGTATATTTAACTCTTTTCATTAAATATGCATCATATATGTTTTGTTGATGTTATTTCCAGTTGTTTTGTAGTTGGAAATAAGAGTGAAATTATAGGCAAAGCTGACAAAAACATTAAATTTAATAAAAACTCTGATCTCAACACGGTCTATTTATACTGGACTATATCAATAGAACTGTAAAAGTCTGAATTCAGGTAGTATGAGAGATTTCATTCAATCACATTTCTCCTTCTGAACCACCTGGCAAGTGTAACAGTTAGTGCATCAAAGAATTCCTTTCAGATAGCACTGGACCATGAAATCCAGTTTCTTCCTAAATCCTAATGTGGGAGACTGAGGAATGTTGGGAAAGATGATTTACTTAATGACTCTCATAATCTAAAGAGGAGATATGAAAGGAGAGCAGAAAAGCATTGTCACTGGCTCCTTGTCCCCAATATAAGCTCTTTCTTTCTCATCTCATCCCCACCCTGAGCACCAACAATCATCTGAATGTGACATCTGTTGCGTATACCTCTCTGCATGCTTTTTGCTACTGCCATGAATTAGAACCATATTTCCTCTCTCCTTGACCTAAGAAATATTTTCCTCACACTTCCTCCTCACTAGTCTGGTACCACCATCATCCATCCTTTGTACTTTAATAAAGATAACCTTCAACAAGCAAATAACTGGGTTGTTCTTTTTTTGTTTTTTTTCTCTCTCTCTCTCTTTAAATTCTTCAATGGTCCACCATTATCCTCAGAACGGAAGGTGTTTCATGTACCTGGATAACTGTATAATATCTTACTATTAAACATTATGCTTTTCTTTGCTTCATCCTGCTAAGTAAGCAGTAATTAAGCATAATCATTTACATTGACACAAGAATAAGAGTGAAATAGAGTGAAAGAAAATGGCCAATAATTAGATATTAAAAACAAATTGGGAAACCAACAGTGGTGAACTCTTATAATTCGAGCTATTCAAGAACTTGAAGGCAGGAAGATCTCAAGTTGGAGATCAGCCTGAATAATTTAGTAAGACTGTCATAAAGCAAAATAAAATAAAATCTCTTAGTGTCAGAGAGCTATTTTAGTATATGAGAGGCACTGGGTTCAATTCCTAGTTCCACATATCATCATCATCGTTATCATCATCATCATCATCATCAAATTGGGAAATTCCAGGAAAACACCATATAATTTTTATCAAAATCCAGCCCTCCACTTTGGGAGAGAGAAGAGGGAGAATATTACTGAGACTGAAGAAAATAAGGAGAAGGAGGAGAAGTGAGAAATAAATATTGGTACCCTGTGGAAGAGAGAATGAACAGACATGTTTAGTTGCCAGTCTAAGTGTGCTACATTGTCACTAGATGAAATTCTTACCAATGGTGGAAGTCAAGCCAATATCTGTTATTTGTGCTCATATTGATACTGGCTGGTCCTCTCTGCCTGGCTCCTGGCTATGTTCTTCCATTGCAAGCCACTTGTGGTTGATTCAGGAAGATCTCTCTTGCCCCTAGACTTTTCTTTCTTTCATAAAGACCACTTGGCATGATAATTCTCCATTCCCTTTCAATGGTGTGGTCCAAATTATTTAGAAGACCAAAAAACAGAGAGCAGTGTATTTGGATTCCTGAAAAAACCTTAGGTATCCAGAACAGATTTTGCACTCACAGTTAGAGGATTTATACCATGGTTAAACTAATTCTGTGATGGGTGTGTGCACTTTGTTCTCCAATGTTACTGGTTTCTGTAGCTTTCTATGCTTTCACCATAGTAACCTACTGTGGTTACCCCAAGATACACCAGATAATGTAAAGTTCCATGGCTTTTCCAGTTCTCTTCCTTCTATGGAGAAACTTAAATATCTACTTCACATAACTTCCCAGTGCACATATTATTCTTGCAAGATGTTATCATACATGTAAGTACCATAATACAACAGTGTGTTTGGATACCGTTCCCCATCTCATCAACACCCACCCACCTTCATCCAACCCTGGCCCTCAGTCTCTGAAGCTTACCCATCTCTTTATATCCAACAACTAGTATATTTAGCAGATGTTAAACAAATGAACGAACAAATCCATTCTTTCCATATTTAGCAGCCAGCTCAAAGCACAGATTCAGAGAACTTAAATTCCCCCTAAAATAGTCCTGACAGGCTGTTGCTTCTCAGATAATTCCCTAGGCCTGTCAACCTATCCCTAACTAGGTGTTTAACTCTTATTTCCAATTCTGTATCTCAATTATATGAAGTTTGTCAAAATTAGGATTACCTCACTGGCTAGACTGAAAGACCTCAAAGCTTCCTGCTACAAATGCACATAAAGGGCAAGTGGGGTGGTATGTCAGGTGCCAAGGTTAAGAAGTGAACAGTGGAGCCAAACACCCACCAACAGTCCAGAAAAATCCCATTTGCATACGCACACGCAAAATAAAGTTAGTGCTTTATTCTGTGAGGATATTTTAGACTTGAGGAAACTCGGATTTATTAAAACCTATAAGATCCCTAGCTAGACTTCATACAAGTTGAATAAATATACCTTCAGCCACAGTAATACCTCTCTCTTCCTTTGCTTCTATAATTATCCAAAGCCATTTCCCAGTCCTCAATGCATCAAATTATCTTTTAATGAAAGCTGTTGTTTGTTTACAGAGTTTTCATAACTTCAGGTGATATTGCATTTGCATTTCTGATGGACTACACTCTAAGGCATTAAGTCTAGTTTTATAATGGGGTCAAACAAAATGACATCCATAGTTTTCAGCACCCCCACCGCCACCTTTTTTTTTTTTTTCACTGTGGAGTAATTCATTACAAAAGAGACATATTTATAAATCAGATACTTTCTGAATTGCAAATATCAATGCATGTAGGGAGTAGAGAGGATTTGATTAGCAAATGCCTAAAAATTACTTTCTCATTTCTATGACTCTCCAGTAGAATTGAATTATTTTCTGTACTTGACCCCCAATTTAAATGTTTTCTTTTAATCATCATGACATTGTTAGTGAAAGGCTTTTACCCTTTAAACTCAGGAAGCCCCTTAGTTCAACCCAACTCAAGTTTATTGACCTGTAAAGCATAGAATGTTTGGTTTTTAGTCATTCGAGTCTATATATTTCACAGACCTACAGTTTGAGCAATGGTACAAAAATATATGAAGAATGACTTGTTTTCTGGTTATTGTAGCTCATTATTGAAAAATGTTTGTGCCTGCCCACCATTAAATATGTAATGTGAAGGACTGACATGCCTTGAATGAGAACTCTCCAAATCCAAGGTAACTCTAAGATAAAGAAAAATTTATTTTACAGTGTTATATTTTACATAATGAAAAGCAAAGAAATATCATTTCCTTTAAATTTTTGATGTTCTACCAAACATCCTTAAGTTATATAATAAAACTATAGATATTGACCTAATCAAATATACAGGATGTGTTTGTACACTCCATATATTTTAAAGGATTTTCCTATAGGTACTGTATTAGGGTTCTATAGAGGAACAGAATCAATAGGAAGTATGATAATAAAAAGGGGATTTATTAGATTGGCTTACACAACCAGAAGCTTGATAGTCCACAATGGCCATCTATAGGCTGGAGAACTGGAAGAACAAGTAGCTGCATATTTCAAGAGGCAGAGACCCTGGAACAAGAGGGATCAACAGTGCTACCCTACTCTGAGACCAAGGCTTCTGGAAACAACCTGGAGAATCACTGCCAGAGTACACTTTGGAAGAGAGAAGAAGCGAGAGTTTGATATCCTCAGTCTATCAAAGCAGCAATTCAGAACCCGTTCAAGAAGAGTTGAGCTTGCATGTGTATTTGCTTCCGATTCTTCCAATTTTTAGTCCATCCAAGCCATCATCTTATTGGGTGGTGCTGTCCATGCTTAGGGAGGGTCTCCAGTTCACTATTCCACATGCCCTCTTTGACACACACAGAAGCCTCTTAGTCATAGGCATATCTTAACCCAATCAAGTTGACAATTCAAAGTAACCATTACAGATTCATAGAATCTCATTTTTTGGGGTTGGGCATTGAGACAAGTTTTATAATTAAGTCAAACAAAATGACTTCCATGGCAAACACTTCTAGGATTTATAGCAGAAAAGAAAGTGTTATCTCCCTCCTGTTACTATTTTTAAGACAGTGTACCCAGAAGCCATATGGAAAGGGGTGAAGATCCAGGAGAAAAGTGATGAGACTTTGGGTGATAGAGTAAAAGTTTCAAGAATATTCTAAGGTACAGCCTAAAGGCTGTAGAGCAACCTAGTGATATTAGATCCTAGATTAAAGTGAAATGATTTAGGAGACTTTATAAGACATGTCTACAAAGCAATGCCTTCAGGAATATTTAGTTAGTTTAATTATGTAAAATAGTGAAAGTTGTTGAGAAAATACAATATTGCCTTTTCAAAAATATATATTTAACAAAGTTGGGGAGTAGTGAGGTTGGGCATTTATCATCCCACTAAAGCCCATAGCATATTCGTAATTTCATGGCATGTATTATCCTGCTTTCCATAGACAAGTGCAGTGGGATCAAGGAAGAAGGGGGTTTTCTCACTTTTCCTGAGATATTCAGGTCAAGATTATGCAAAGACTTGAAAGAAATGCAGCATTTCCTGGGGTGGCTGGGAGGTGGGGTAGGGGAATGAGTTTTTGACTAAGAAGCAATATACACTGGCATGAGAGAGCATGATGTGTTTAAAAACTATGTAGTAGGGTCCCAAAAGCTTGTGATTTAACTTCATTTCTATTTGTCCACCGATTTTCCTGCTATACTTCCAAAACACATTTCGTGTGCTAAGAGGTCTTACACAGACACCAATAACAAGGTAAAAATTGTTGTTAAAATATGAGTCATAAAATCCCAAAGGCAGTGCATACAGGAGATTTGATAGTCAGTATTTTGTGCATATTTTAGTTATTAGCACATAGTTAGATACAACTCATCACTCAAAACTGATTGTTTTACTTGTACAGAATCCAGTTAACTGCAGTTATCTTTTCAGTCAATTAATGTCCACATGCCTGCCAAGTTTCACCATACATACCTTGTGCCCTCCATGAAACTAATTCCCCAACTGTTTAGGAAATTCAAATGGAGCTTCTAAATATTTCACACACCGCTTTTGGTAATAAATTATCCAGCATATTTCAACCAAGTCAGACTCCATAGCCATACATTTTAAAGACTGTGAATTAACTCTTGACAAGGGAAATTCAAAACTATTCAAAACCAAACCCTGGGAAGAAGACAAAGGGTGAAAAGAACATAGATGAAGTAATGCAATAGCCAGCTGGAGACAAAGTGGTGCCAAGTAGCCGTGATGCAGCAGCATGAAGCAAAGTGGCTTCATTAATACACTGCAAAGCACCAGAACACCACACAAGGCAACACTGAGCTTCCAAACCAGACACAACTGGAGTCTACCACTATTGATGTTAAGGAGCAGCTGCCTAATTGCTGGAAAGCAGACACTCGAGCAGTTGTTGAGATTTGCAAATGCAAATAAGCTTCATCACAAATGGGTCTGTATCCCAGCTACCATACCATTGGTTGAGTTGTACAATGATTGTGATATTTAGCCATCATACTAATTGAACTCCATAAAGTAATTAGTAGTAGCAAACAGGTATATAAATAGCAGTTACTGAGATGATAGTCAAATCACAAGTTTTAAAAAAATGTAAAGAGCTTTTATTATCATGTTTTCATTTCCCAATTTGAAAATCAGTTTAATGTAGTCCCAAAAATAATTCATTTTAAAATGATAATTTCTATCACCCAAAATATTTATCTTACGAATATGTACTCAGCACCTTCTATGGTAGGTATTTATGATGTTAAAAACATAAAGAAACACTTCTACAGTTATTTCTTTGTTGCTGATACTAATGATACAAAATAATTCGTAAGATAAAGGAGTTTAGGGAGAAATGATAAATGTTCAACTTCACAACTCCATAACTTTGTTAAATATATATGTGAAGAGATAACGTTATATTTTTCCATTCTCTCAAATGTAACAATCTAAAAATAATGATGTTCTGGCTAGACAAAATTTCATTGTTGACACTATAACTCTTGTAGCTTATCAATTTTCAGAGAATTCTAACACCAAAGATATGTTGTAAATAGTATTTATGATACACTGAACCCAATCTAGTTTTGTTTCTATGAGTTAAAAAGATATTTCAAATTCTTGGTCAAGAAGACCATTGATTTTTACTTAGCATTCAACCAATTTTTAAGATATTTAACTTGTTCTTATTGTGTAATCAAAACTGTGCAAGAAAGAACTCTGAAGATAAGAGAGGTTCTTTTCTTGAGTAACAGTGTTAGGGGTAAAGAGACAAGTAAGACAAACAATGAATTTTGGCAAGTGTCACAGAACAACTCTAGGGCACAAAGGAGGATATCGATAAAAGACTTCCCAAAGATAGGGGTTTTCTTACTGTGTTCCCCAAAATGGGGTTGAGATAAGGATTTAAATAAAATCACTGTGATAAGGATTGAACAAGTTTATTAAAAAAATGATCCCAGGGTACACCAGTAAGAATTTGTGAGGAAATAAGAAAGGGAAGGATAGAGTTGATTGAAGGTATATTGTCTAGCATGCTTCCCACCTGGGTATCTGAGGCTTGCTGCAACTGAGCAGATCTGGGGAAAGATACAAACAAGTCTCAGATTTATCTCATCAAGAACAGAGGGAGTTAGGATATGTCTATCCCAATAGTCATCAGTCTTTGGTTGAGGTTCACTCATAAGTGTGTTAACTTCCTATACTTACAGGTTGCTGAGGAACAGAAAGTCCTTAGAAAACAAAAGAAAACAAACAAACAAACAACCTGGGGAGTGGGGTAAAGGAAGGAATTGCATTCAGGCACTGATATTAGATCCTCACTAATCCCTTTTTTAAGGTGTGCCCTTAAGGCGTTTATTTTACATTCTTCGAAAAATTCTTTAACTACCTAGATTTGACCTCTGTTTTGTTTTGTTGTATTTTGTTTCTGCTCAGCATGTCTCATACCTCACTTTCTATTTTATCTCAGATTTTGAGGGCATAACTAAAATTATTTATTTATTTATATTCTTCACTTCTTTTCTTTTCTTTTTTTTTTTTTTCCATACTAATCTGGAAAATTCCAACACTGATAAAATCTAAACTCTCCTACTTTGCATCAAAACCCAGCATGAACTGTGGCTGGAACAAAGACCAGCTTCTCTGCCTGCTCTCAGATAAGTTCTTGACCACAAACATCGTGAGCCCTGAGCACTATGTAACTATCTTCTTATTGGCCCTATCTGCACTCTCAAACTTGACTTATTCTTAGGGCTCAAGGGTCAAACTTCAATAACCATACCTTAACCAATGCCTCAACCTTTTATCTTACTAAAACAAAACAACACAAATAAAAACCAAACTGGATGAAATCATAAAACAAAATATATTTCTTATCATGATCAAATCTACTCTATTATTTCTATATATGCCAATAAACTGCATCTTCTCACCTGTAACAACTGATGAACTCTCTCTTTTGCTATGGCCAAACCTCTGATTACACACTGGATCACATCCTCTTTGATCAAGTCAAACACTTTATTCAAAGCTGGGCACTGTGGAAGACATTTGTAATTCCAGTTACATGGGAGCCTGAGGCAGGGGGATTACAAGTTCAAGGCCAGACTAGCAAAGTTAGTGAGACCCTATTTCAGGATAAGATTAAAAACAGTGGGTGAGGTGTGGTGAGAGAAAAGTTAAGTAATTGCCTAGTGCACACTAGGCCCTGGGTTCAATCTCCAGTAGGGGGAAAATACCCTCTATTCCTAGAGTTATCCATCTTTCCTAAAACACATTCATATTCCTACTTCTATGGGATTAGTTCGATCAGCATTTGAACATATTCAAGTAACTGCCATAGTAGCGTGAACTTTGGTAATTAAGTAGGAAATTAAATAGCATTTCTAAGCTTCAGTTACTTCTTCTATCAAAAAGAATGATAATAACATCTACCTTTCTGGATTATTGTTAACATTAAATGAAATGAAGCCTAAAAACCCCTTAAAATATTTGACATTGATTAATAATTCATTACTAATATTTGATTATATATTCAAATATAATAAAGCTAATATATTATCTTCTCTCAAACATTTCTTGATTCACACTTTCATTCAGAGACAGATCCACATTCTCTTCTAAAACCTGCTCCATCGAAAAGTTGAGTCTGTTTCCTTCCCTCTGAACCTGAGTGGGTCTTTCTGACTTTCTCAACTCTCACAGAATGTGGCAAAAGCAAAGCTTTGTGACTTCTAAGACTATGTGATGAAGAGTGATAATAAGCTTTCTCACTTTTCTGTCTCGAAAAATGAACATCTTTTGAACTGAGCCAAGAAAGCCCAGATTACATGGACTGCCCATGTTGAGAACAACTGAGGCTTCCACCGCTCAATCATAGATAAGCTTTTCTGGCTACCAGCCTACCAACACACCAGCCAAGTGAATGAGCCATTGTGGAAGCAGATCCTCAGTTTTCAGAAGAGTCTCCCCATCTGGTGGTATATACCTCTGGTTTTATATAATAATTCAAACCCAATATTTTAAAGATTCGTACATAGAGTAATACTGCCAGCTTGGAGTACAAGAGCAGAAACATTACAAAATGAAAGGGGACTTTGGACTCCCAAATTTCTACAAACAGAAAGCAAGCTAGGAAACAGCTACACTGCAGACACAGGCTTCCTATTAAGGAAGGGGAAGAATGATTCAGAAAGCAGAACCAAGAACTTGAAGAAATAACCTGAGAACCATGGGAGTCAGTTACAGGCAGAAGAGCTGAGACCTAATCATGGAAGTGGCAGCCAGTGCCCAACTGAGTGACAGAACTGGTATGCACAAATGTCTGCTGTGTCCTTGTCACTTCCTGCTTATGAATGGGAGCCAATATTCTCTGCCTGTCCTTCCCCTGTTGATGTATAGTGGGGAAAAGATAAGTTATCCCCCTTATTTCATAAGATTTCCATGACTGAGTAGAATGGTTATCCTTGACCTCATCTGTCCTTGGACATGAGATCCTACACCTCAAGCCTGAAGCTGATATCATAATAAATGATATTTCTGTGGGACCCTTGGGGGATGAGTATTTTGCATGTGAGAATAACATAAACAAATTTTAGGCAGAGAGAAGGCCAGAAAGGTTTTAAAAACTTGTCTGAAATCTTTTGACACTATTCCAATCATGAGATAGATTATATATCCCTTTCCTTGAACCTGTGAGAAACTTTGTGATGCCTCTATGACATATTGCAAAGGAGGCACAGTGTGACTTCTGAACACAAGTTATGAAAGGCCATGCAGCTTTGGTTTCTCTTAGGACACTTATGGGAGTCTTTAGGCACCAGATCAGAAGATTGGCTATCCTGAGGTGCCATTTGAAGAAAGAAAGACAGGAAAGAACAAGGATCCACCTTAGTGCAGTCACACGAGTGGCCACAAATGAGAATATCCTAGTTGAATCCTATCAACCCTCATATTCAAAAGCAAATTAAAGGAGTGTTACCATCTCAAGTCACTTATGTTAGTTTTCTGGAGCTGACATAACAAAGTACTAGATGGATTAAACAACAAAAAATTGTTTTCTTGGAGTCCTAAAGGCTAAATCCCAGGTGCTGATAGGGTTGGTTTCTTCTAAGGCCACTCACTGACTTGTGGTTTGCCATCTTCTCCCTTTACCTTCACATGGTTGTTACTACGTGTGTGTGCTTTTATCCATGGCACTGGTTAGGGCCTGCCCATGTAGCCCCATGTTAACTTTTCTACATTTTTAAAGAGCCTATCTCCAAATGCAGTCACACTTTGAGGCACAGAAAGTTAGGACTGCAACATATGCACCTGGGGTGGGCACTGCTTTGCCCACCTGCATTGCCCAGTCCTGCATTGCAGTAGATAACTACAATGGTGCCTTGTTTCTGATCATATCCTGCTTTCATTCCCTCCTCACTCGGGAGCCTTTCTCACTCACCTTTAAACTATAGGCAGACTAGGATCTTAGTTTAGTTTTCATTTCTGTAGCACCATTCACAAAACAAATTTCACAACATGGCGCATGGCAGCTACTCAGAAAATGTTTGGTGATGAAATCCTCAGACGCTGCCTCATGCTTTCTGTATCCTCTGTCAATATGAAGCACTCACTGACCTGTCTATTGTCATGTGTTCTGTGACAAAGAAGTAATCACACACCACACACACACTCCCATGTGTGCACTCCTTTTTGGTTTTGTTGGGGCTTCTCAACCTGGTATTCAAGACTCTCAGAATTAACAATTCTAGACCAATTTTCTCCTTTCACACTTTGGCATGCCCAAACTTTCTGTTCTTGACTATGATAACTTGATGAATGAGCAGAGGACATCCTATTGAACATACCATTGGACATTATTCTCCCCTAACTATCTAAGAGGACCGTTGCTTCTGGTAAACACTTTCACTCCATTTTGTAGTTTGGCAATTATCATATTCTACTTTGGTACTGATCATATTCTAGAATCCTTGTGTGAACCTTCCTATCTGGTTCAGGAGCTGCTATGAGCAGGGATGCCTCATGCTCTTCTTTGCACACCCTCATGCCCTCAGACAACACTTTGCATTCAGAAGATCCTTAAGTATGTGATAAATTATTACATTGATTAAAAACTAACTTAAATCCTCTTTTCTTATGGATATTAAGTATATTGATCTCAAACGGTTTTCTCATCAGTATAACTCATAAGAGTAAATAGACGAGAAGAAAATGTTTACAAGGACTATAATTAAGCATAATAGGTTTTCTCTCACTTTTACAAATAAACTAATTTGCCTGTATATCATTTAGAATTTATTGAAATCTTAACTTCAAGATCTGAAATCATCGATTTGATTATTTAGGCTGTTGCACTACAGTTATTTCTTCTAATATTTTATCAGTCCTTATGATGCATATTAAGCTCTTCCAATTTGATTTATAAATCATGTTTTCAATTAGTGTGCCACTCTTCTTAAAGGTTGTTTCTTATCATATATGCCTCTTCAAACTCAATCAAGACTTTGATTCTTCTTACCACTCTCCAATCCATGAATACCACTTACTGTGTTTATAAAGATGTGCTAAGAATTCCCCTGTACTAATGGAATATATTTTTGCAATACTGTATTCTCAGAAAAACCACTACATTGACACCTATGGTGTTTATCTGCCTAATTTAAGCAAGAACTAGATAAATTATCAAGTATTTATTTCTAAGTTTATCCTTCACTTAAAACAATGGAGGAGATTTCTTTGACTAATACAAACATTTCATGTAATTCAGTGAAAACATTTTTGTATACAGTCATCACTTGATATCCCAGAGGATTGACTCCAGGATACCCCTAATGGATAGCAAAGTCCTAAGATGCTCCAGTCCCATGTATAGAATGGGGCAATACTTGCATATAGCCTACATACATCCTTCCATATACTGTAAATCATCTCTAGATTACTTATAATTTCTAACACAATATAAATGCTATGTAAGTATCTGTATTACCACATTCTATAGGGAATAATAAAAAGAAAAATAAGTCTGTACGTGTTTAGTATGGCCTCATTTTTGTCTTTCTTGAATATGTGAATGCAGAATCCATGGATGCAAAAGGCCAACTAGATAGATACTGGCTACAGAATGACTTGGAGATGTTTCAACAAAACTGTATCAGAATTATTCTTGTCTTGTGTTTTTATTGCTATATACTTATGATGTTCTAAATTTTACTTCTGTAAAAATAAATAAGAAGGTGAGTTGTTGAAGGGTTATTCTTCCACAGCTCTATGTCTCCTCCAGAGACATCATCTTGTGTAGCCAGTCCTAGAGAGACTATGTAGAATTTCTCACCCTTTCCTGCAAAGAATGATTAAAATACTTATTTAGGTAACAACTTGATTTCTTATGTTAAAAATTCACTTTAGAACAGTTCTTTAGATTTAATACATTTGAAAATAGTTACAGTGACTCCCTTTTAGCCATGTTTTTATTGTAAGGATTTTTAGAAGTTGCTTTCCATTGTTATTGAATGTCAGTTAGTTCTTCATCAATCTTCTGAAAAATGTGACACTAAAAAAAAGAATTACATTCCAATCACCACAATTTCTCATTTACCACCCAAGAATCATTAACCGAATTAACCTTTAAATTCAACCATCGGTGAAAAGGAAAAGGTTAATTGAAATCAGTTTTTAAACAAAACTAAAAATAAGATTCCAAGCAATATTTCTTGGTTAAAGTTTTGAACTCTCAGATTCAAATGGAAAAGCAAACTGAAAGAATAAAGTATACCTGTTGCTGGCTAAACACCTGGGACATGGAGTAGGAAACATTGGCTATATTATTGCTATTTTATATGATCCAGAGTCAACTAAAGTGCCTGTAGACCTGGTTAGTTCGTCTGTCTAATTTAGACTTTTATTTAAGTTCCAGAAAGTGGAGAATTCACTTAATTGGCACCCTGATAAATGATTCTCTGATCTAATTGGTATAATTATCATGAGGCAGGCACACTGCAATATATTTAAATGACTCAAACCAATTGGCTCATGGAATCTTTTCCTTTTAAAGCTTGTTATTTATAAGCTTTATTCATAGTAGTCTAGTACCACATATCAATAACCAGCTCCAAATATTTTCTAATATGCTTCATCTCCACATCAATGGTTAATAAAGAGAATATTATAGGTGTTTCTATGGTTTTCATCCATTTCAAACAAGATTGAAAACTTAGCAAACCAAAGCAGACTCTTTTCAATTAAAATTTGTCAGAGCTGACCTGAATGCATGTTGTTATTTACTGAGTTGAGTGATAAAACTTGACTAAATGATGATTCTCATCACATGCCAAAATATTTGAAACCCTTATCTTAACATTTTCAATTATAATCCATCTATTGTCTTCTTTGATGCAAAGTATCATGAAGAAAAATTTGAGAATTATTATGAAGGTAGTGTCTTTTCTTCCCTTCAGCAAGAGAGATGGATGTTTTACTCATGGAAGTTATGAGGTGGAAAAAATAGCTATAGCTATTCCATTTTGCTTTTCGCTTTTGACATGATATAAATTTCAATGGAGACCTTAGAGATTCATAAGAAAGAAAATGAAAAACAAAGTCCTCAAAAAGAGTTTTTCTTCAGAAGAGTATCATTATTTTCAAGTTTCTCACAAACTTGTTTGTCCTATCTCCAGCATTTTGTTCTGTTGGTAATTTTATAGTAATTGAGAACTTTTTTTTCCCTAACGTAGGTGTTAAAATGAAAGAACTGGGACCTTAAGTGCAGAAGCTAAAGAGTTTGCAGTGGTTTTGTATATTGGCTTCCTGAATGGATTTGCTTGACAGCAATTCCATCCTTTGTGTGGTTGAATCTTGCCTCATCTTTGACAAGTATTTTGTTTGAACAGCTTTAAATTTATTTCTGTGGAAAATGAAATTAAATAGGATTGTTCTAATCATGTGGCTTTAATTTAAATGCTTATTTTATATTATAAAATAAATTTTATTGTATATATTTAAATGACACAATGTGATGTTTTAAAATGCATATATGGTAAAATGATTACTGTACCAGAGCAAATTAACATATCCTTCCCTGCATATAGTTCCCTTTTTTCACTCTATGATAAGAGCAGCTTTAATTTATTCATTTAACCAAATTTCTGAATACAATTTACTATTAATAGCTATCATCCTTAGGTTTTATATTAACTCTTTTGACTTCTTCATCCCATATATTTACTACTATGCTTAAACTAATCTACATCTTCACATTTCCTCCCCACTACCCTGACTCTGATAATAACTGTTTGAGTCTTTTCTTAAAAGATTTTTTTTTATTTTTAATTGACACATAATAATTTACATGTATTTATTAGTACAGTGTGAAATTTCAATACATGTATATAATGTTAAATGACCAGATCAAGGTAATTGGCATATCTTTCACTTCAATCATTTATCATTTCTGTATGTTGGTAACATTCAAAATTCTCTCTTCTGGTTATTTTGAAATATATTATTAATTATTGTCTACTACAGTTATCCCACTGTGTTATGGGATGTAGGAAGTTATATCCAACTCTGCCTCCACACCCATTAGCCATCTTCCCTCCATTTCCTTCTGTCACATCCTTTACTCTTTATCGCTGTGTATTCAACCTTTTTTTGTTCTAGATCCCACATGTGAGATCACACAATATATTTCAAACTCTGTCTGGATTATTTTTCTCAACACAACCTCCTTCAGGGTCATCCATGTTGTGGCAAATGAGAGGCTCTCCTCCTTTTTAAAGGCAAAATAATATTGCATTGTATATGTGTGTGTACATTCATAACAATAATGTGATAAATATATGTATACACATATATATTTTATCCATTCATTCTTTGATGGACTCTCAGGTTGTTTCTATATTTTGATTATTGTGAATAGTACTGAAATGACAATGGGACCAAAGCACAATATCTTACCCATGTGTTGGTTTTTTAAATTTTTTGTAATGGCTGTGCCCATCTACATTCCCAAAAACAATATACAAGGGTTCCCTTCTCTCCACACCATTACCAACATTTATCTCCCATCTTTTTAATAATATTTAGATCCCAGCAGGCTCAGGATAGAATTTCATAGTATCTTTGATTTACATTTTCTAATGATTATTTGATGTATTTATTGGCAATTATTTTTTCATATTTGGATGCATATCAATTCATTTGTCCATTTTTTAAATTTGGCAATGTGTATTCTTGCAATTCTTAAGAAAAATACTTGGAGACAGCATACTTTCTGATTTAAAATTATATTAGAAAACTATAATAATCTGAATAGTATGGTGGAATAGAATAGAGAACCCAGAAATAAATTCTAAATAGAAGTCAACTAATTTTTTAAAATGGCACCAAAAGGACATAATAAGGAAATGTTTACATGTTTAGAATTGTTAAACAATATACAATTTGATTTTTCTCTACAATAACTTTCAGTACATATACTGATATTGACCATCATAAGCTTGTTATCATTTAGTCTAAGTTTACAGAAGGATATTATTTCCCATTTTGTCCTTATACTGGATAGATCTTTGTCATTTAAAAAAAATAAATAAAGATGGCCATTTTTGTTGTGATCATCAAAATTCTGAATAAACTTTTTGGTTAAATTCCTCTAATTTTTTTTCTGTTAAGAGATAGAGAAACCTTATTTTATGGCACTGCATTTCAATTAGATTTGTATCTTGAAATAATGACTCTTCTTCCACATTTCATTTGTTACTTGGTGAGTTGGAAGGTTGTGTGTGTGTGAGTGTGTGTGATGGGCTATGATAGAATCCTGGAGAAAATAAGATAATTTGAATGGCATCACGCTACCCACAAGAAATGCATATTTGTTTATGTACAATATAGTTATGAAGAAAAACTAAAAATATATTTTAATCAAGCAGAGCCAGAAAGTGATTGAAATATGATTCTTTAGAAATAGATGCTAAGTGGCAAGAACTTGGAAATTTTATTCTTTGTGTCTTCTAATTAATGTCTCTAACCTTAATGTTTTTTAAAGTTTTTATATACATAAAGAAAGAAATAAAGCACATAGGAAAATTGACCTAAGAAAACATTTGGAATTGGGTGAATACAATGTACAATAGGAGTATAGGTTCAGAACTGTATTGATCTTTGACATCCTTCTTATGATCTTCTAGCAGTTAGGTTTCTGAAAATATTGATATTTCCATAACACTGAAACAGTGCCAACCATATATTACCTTGAATTGCCTTGTTATGCTGTTGCACATCCAGAGAATAAACCCATGATGAAAATAATGTACATGATGATGACAGTGTTAACATTTGTGGAGATTTTACTACATGCAAGCACCACATGGAACACATTCCAACATTTTCTCATTTAATTTATGTAAATAGGTTCAACTCACTTCAATAGATAAGGGAAACATCATACCACCTCATACGTTTTTGATACTTCTAAAAGCAGAGATACTATGGTTAAAATAATTATAAAATTCTATTCTTAAATGCACTTTGTTTCACATATTTCTTAAAATACTATTGATTTATATTTTATCTTTCTAAGTTCACCATTAATTTAAATGAATTCACTAGACCCTTGAGATTTTGTCAGAGAATGCAAACCCTTTGCAATGCATTTTCTTATTCATTAGTGGTATTTCATATCAAAATTCAGAAGATGAGAAGACCATGATAAAAGTCACTGATGGGATACATCAGTTCTAATAAGCAACTTAATTGTAGATATTTCTTCAAATCAGCTAATAGGATTGTATTTTCAGCACACATTGTTAACTCAATTAGAAAGAAAAGATATAAACTGAATTACTACATCCTAATTACACAAAAAATAGATAAACTCAAGCAATAAAACTATCTCTATTATTCACTCAGAAATTAAGATTTTCAAATCACCAACAGTTATGATCAAAGTGAAAGTAATATGCAAAATGCCTGTAATTGCATCAGACTACTTTCTAAATTTTAATATCTGAATCTCATATGAAATTTAAATTAATGTAAAATTAATATAAGAGCAAATATAAAGCAGAGAATGCCCAAATATATTTGTGCAATTGACCAATGAAGGTCAATTATATATCAATTATGTATCCATATGTATGTATCAAAGTATCAATACCTCATATAGTTTTGGATTTTATGAAGTCTCAATACACACACACACACACACACACACACACACACACACACACATAAATCTATATAAAGGCATACATAAAATCTGGTGTGTGTTGTTAGTGTGTGTATTGATTTTAAAATCTGCCTTTGTGTTGAACTTATCCTTTTAATTTGCCTACCATGACCTGTTCCTTCTTAACACAGCTTGTCTTCTTCAAACAGAAGATATATCTGATAAACTAGGAGACCCCCTCCTGAATTGTTATAGGTGATTAGGAATAAGCATCTGATCCTAGGGAATCTAGTCAACAGTCAATCCATTTTTTTTCTTAATTATCTGAAGTCAGACACACAGAAACTGAAGTCAGAAAGCAAAGAACTTTAGATTGAACCAGTTATGTGAAATTTTTGGCCAGAGTAAGCATAGTAGCAGTAACTTTTCTAAAAACTCAAAAATTATGAATAAACAGGGTGAGTAGGAAACTTACCCACTCACTTTTAAAAATATGAAATTTAAAAAATTAAGAGATTGCTGAATCAGAAAGATATGAGGCTGAAGTATTTGTTTTAAGATGTGTTAGTTCCCCTGAGTCATTTTCTACTTCTAAATTCTTTCACAAACTTACTCTGCATCTTTTTCTTGGAATGTGTTGAATGAATATGTTTTCTTCACAACCTAAATGATTTGATTAACACACAATTTTGTTTGTTTTCCTTTATTAGATAAACATGCACTATTGGCATCAGATCTGCTATTTTGATTCCACCATCATTCTGCCTCCCCCACACCACTTTACAACCCAGATTGTTAGCCTGCGAACCTCCTCTCCAGTCATTGGTCCTTGTTAACCTGCAAAATTCCACTACTTAAGAATAGCTCCCCTGCCATTCTTTCTCTCTCTCGTCCTCACTTTCTCTCTCTCTCTCTCTTTCTCTCATTTTCTGTCTCTCTTTCACCCTGCAGGCTAATACTCTGCTTGTCCACTTAATAAAATCTCTTGCATGAGTTCCCGTGTCTGGAGTGGTTTCTGGGTGCTTTCATGCACCTTGGCAAAAACTTTACTATATCATGTCCACTTCCAAAGGAGATGGAGGGATTTCTTGTTCACATGGCATGGCAACCGCAGATGAGTGTTCGTCCAGTCTCTGCTCTTTTTTCATTATGGAATCCAGGCTAAAGGAGCAGCTCCTGTCCTGGACATTGCTGATTTAATAGCAGAGGGAGAAGAGTGATTGCACAACCATGTGACTGTGTCCCTAGTTACTTCTATTCACATGAACCTGGCCAAAGTTAGTCACAGTGTGGCAAAGATGTTAACTCCCTACAGGAACTAACACTGGAGATCACAGGCAGCAGGTGGTGTGGGTTGTGAAGCAGGTCTTCTGGATTGGGAGTTGTTCTGTGGGAGGCGCACTTCAATGCTTGATTTGTTATACAGATCTTGGATCTCCAGTTTCCTCCTCTGAAGAGGTGTGAAGGAATACGACTCTTCTGTAGTTCAGAAGCAATCTCCGTCTACTTTATATCTGCAGACATTTGGATTTCCAGACGAGGTGACAAGATAAAATATGGTAATCTCTTTTAAATTTGAAGTTCATATAATAACAAATAATACCTCAGTATGAGCATCCCAAATATTTCATGACATATAGTTCTACCAAAGCTATGTTATCTGAAACGCAAACAAAACAAAGAACAATTTATTTTATTTACTAATTCTTGAAATTCTAGTATCCAAAGGGAATTTTAAATTCCAAATATTTATAGTCTGGCACAATTCTTAAAATTATAGTAACATTTTAATTTAATGATTTCTAGTCCATTTCCAAATTCAATGGACCAACGCACTCTCATTGTTTCTCTCTCCCTCTTTCTCTCTGAAAGATGCATTCCTTGCTAGATTTAACTGGCAATATTTTCAACTTAGCAGGATTCTATAAGGCTCACACCTTTTTCATGAAACATTGTTTCCAACTGAAAGAATTCAATTCTATCTTAATCTCTTCTGGAGTTTTGACAACAGGTTTTAGCTCCCTCAAGCTCCAATTTGGTCTTTATCATGAAACTGAAGGTTACTGGGCCTCTGTTATTAAAATGTTCTATTTAACTAGAGAAAACAAAAAGGACATCTCTCATCTTTGTTAATAGATTGACTGATTCTTTTCTGAGTCCATCTTTTTATCAATTACATTATCAAATATAGTCCACAGCACATGAGTAGCTTTCTGTTGCCCAACTTCTTCACCTACATCTCAAGCACATTCAGTGCATTACCTGAGTTGTAAGTAATAGAAGGTAATAATTATATCACATGTTCCACCCATGGACATGCAACTAGGTTGCCATCCATCCTATGGACAATAATGTGCTCTCCAACAAGTACCTAGTCCAAAGCTAATGGCACATATGATGGTGTTTTTGTTTCAACAGGATACCACTTACATGTTCCATTTTCTGAATTAGTTACTTCTGTCATGTTACACCATAACTTCACAATACCTTAGTGGTTTACTGCAACTAAAGTGTATTTCTCCTTCTTATTACATGGTGAATGTAATAAGCCAGTATTGCAGAATGTAATAAGTCAGTCTTGACTAAATCCATGAGGTATATTCATTCTGGGATACAGCCTCCATTTGAAAAGAACAGCCTCCATTTGAAACATGGCTGTTTTCATGCAAGAGAGAAACTTAATACTGGAAGCTTCTTACAGATATCTCTATGTAGGACCCCTAATCACTTCCATTTATGTTTCATTCACCAAAGCAAGTCACGTAATAAAGCTTAATATCAGTGGTTCAAGAAGTATATTCTTATCATACAGAGGGTACATAAACACATAACTGAAAAGTCTACCATAGCATCATATCTTTAAATGAACATTTAACTTTAGAACAATTTTATAATTTTTACTAATATCTTAAATTAGTAAAGACAATTTATCACAATTAGTATATCAATAGATACATTATTTTTTACTAAAGTTCACATTTTATTCAGATTTCTATGGTCTTCACTTAATATTCTCTTTACTGTTCCAGGATCTTATCCAAGATACCATATTAAGCTTGTTGTCAAGTCTCCTTAGGCTCCTTTGACTATGAGAGTTTCTCCTACTTTCCTCTGTTTTAAAGACCTTGACATTTTGAAGAGAATTGATCAGGTATTTTGTAAAATGTCTTTCAATTAGAATTTATCTGATGTTCTTTCATTAATTAGAATGTGGTTATATAATTTTAGGATGAAAACAACAGAGGTAAAGCATCATTGTCATTATGTCATTTCAAAGCTATAAATATCACTAATGATGCTAATTTTAGTCACTGACTGAGGTAGTAATTGTTATTTTTCTCTACCATAAACTGAATATTTTTACCCAATCCATGTTTTATAAGGAAGTCACTATATGGAGCCAACCTTTAAAAATCAGGGAATTGGGGATTAGAGTTGTGATTCAGTGCTAGAGGGTGTGCATGGCATGCATGAGGCCCTGAGTTCGATCCTCAGCACAACATATACATAAATAAATAAAATAAAAGATCCATTGACAACTAAATTTTTTTTTTAATTCAGGGAATTGTCTCTAACCACTTTGAAAATTTATGTTTATCCAAATTATTTAGAATTCTTATGCATGAAAGATTGGTCTATTTTTCCAATTTATTTATTTATTTATCCAACCATTTGTATCAGTATGTACTCATAGATATTTTATATTTCAAATTATAATCCAATACTACTTTATTTTGTTGCTCTTATTTTCTTTCTTATGTCATTGGGATCTCTTTCAGTTGACTTTTATGTCATCAGTGTGTGTGTGTATGTTTGTGTTTGCACATGTGTTTGCATGAGCACTTCCTTATTTTCAGGCACTGCAGGATGCTTCCTTTGTTGAGACAAACTTCCGAACTAAACAACTTTAGAACTAGTGCTGTCTGTAGAATCGAAGTTAAAAAGATATACATTCTAATTGATAAAAGTTGTTTCTTACTGAGGAAAGGATCAACAATTCTGAATGCACTGGTAATTAAGTGGATGAGGGTGGGAGAAATCATTTTTCTCACTGTTGGAATGGTATACAACTCATTTTAGGTATTTTCCTGCTCCAATCTTAGCATAAGTTATCTCTCTATGGAGTTTTGTTTTCTTTCACTAGAAAATGGAATTTGAAACCCAAATCTGAGTACTAGCTATATATGACAGTCAATTTTTTGAGTCAACTTGACTAGGCCTCAAAGTGCCTAGATTTTTGGTCAAACATTTTCTGGGTGTATCTGTAAGGGTGCTTTTGAATAAAATTAATATTGTACTCTGTAGACTGAATTAGTAGTAGTTTGCTTTTCTTATATGAGTGACCCTCATCCAATCATTGAAAACCCTGGGTGAAACAAGGAAGTATAATCCTCCTCTAAGTAAGAGAGAACTTTTCCTGCTTTCAGACTGAAACTGAAACTCTACTCTTCCTAGGTCTCTACCTGCTAGACTTCACCATAGCTATATACCACCAGCTCTCCTGGAGCAATATCATCAGCTTTTCTGGGTCTTCAGCTTGTCAGCTTACTCTGTAGATCTTGGAACATCTCAGGTTGCATAACACAAACACCGTATTGTATGGGCTCTGTTTCTCTGGAGAACTCTAATTAATAAGATTTCTTTGTTGCTAATGAGGTACTATTGCTTCTAGAGTTTTTTCAGCTAACATATGTATGCATGTTATATCATGTACATACACAACACTCAGTGTTTCCACATGTATCATTTGTATCTATATTGAGCCAAATATAAATTTATGCTAATATCTCCAACCAAAATCCATTATCACCTGGATTATGTGAAACTTTCCATTCCAATAGTGATAAAAATGACTCTCATCACCCTCATCCACTTAATTACTAGTGCTTTCAAGATTGTTGACCCATTCCTTGTAAGAAACAACTTTATAAATTGGAAGGTATTCCTTCTTAATCTTCATTATACAGAAAACATTTATTTCTAAATTTGTTTAGGTCAATAGTTTATCTCCTCAAACACATTCACAGGTTTTTAAATTATATTAATATTTCATTTAGGTTAATTTTTTTTTTTTTTCACAGTAAGCATTCCATGCAGGAATCACTCAATCTCCTAAGAGATTTCTTAAAATTTGCATATACTGTTTCAGGTTTTGTGCTACAAATTTATGTGAATTTGACAAGTGGTTAATATTTTGTAGTTGACATTATGATATCATACAGAATATTTTCAACGCTGTAAAAATCCATGTGCTTCACCTGTTTCACCCTGTCCACCTAATAGCCAATGAAGTTGAGCATCTTTTCATGTTTATTTGCTGTGTACCTTCTTTGATGAGATGAATTTCAGGTCTTTTTCTCATTTCTAAATTGAATTATTTGTTTTCTTATTGATGATTTTTAAATTCTTTTTATGTTTTGGGTACAAATTCTTTATTAGATACATGTATTTCAAATATATTCTCCCCGTCTGTGAATTGTCTTTACATTTTCTTACTATTATATTTTGTCAAGCAGACACATTTAATTTTTATAAAATTCTAATTGCAACTTTTTCCTTTCATGGATCTTGGTGTTCTATTGAAAAACTCATGATTAAAACTTATGCCACATAGATTGTCTCCTGTTTCTTCTCTATAAATTCTACAGTTCTGCATTTTATATTATTTGGTTGAATGTAATAACAGTGCCTAGATTCATGTTTTCACTTCTATGACCAATTGTTTCACCATCATTTAGGAAAAAGACTGACCTTTCCCCCATTGAATTGACTTTTCTGGTTTTTTTTTTCCCCTCAAAATTTGATTGATTATATTAAGTGTATATATATTTGTATTCCATATTCTATTTCATTGGTCTATTCTTTTGTGTATCTGTATGGTTACTCTTTCATCAATGTAGCACTTGATTATTATAACTTAATAGTAAATCTTGAAACCAGTAGTGACAGTTACCCAACTTTGTTCTTCAGTAATTTGTTGGCTCTTCTAGGTCTTTTGACTGTTCACATAAGTTTATCATTTTGTATCTCCTTCTGGGATTTTGATTGAGATTATGTCAAATCAACAAACCAAACTGAAAATAATTAAGCTCTTGATAATAAAGAGCTTTTCAATTCAAGATATATAAAGTATCTCCCTATTTCTTTATATCTTTAAATTTTGTTTCATTGGTATCTTGTATTTCTATTTATATAAACCCCCAAACATACTTTGTTACATTTATATCTGATGATTTCATATTTTTGATACTACTAATTTAATTTTGGTAATATTTAATTTCAAATTCCAATTGTTTATTATTCATACATTAAGAAACAATGGTATATATTGACCTTGTGTTAAAAACTAATAATTTGTCCCTCTCCAAACTTCATATTGAATTCCTAATCCACAAGGTGATGGCATTACAAGATGGGGCCTTTGGGAGGTCATTTTTCAATGAGTGTGGAGCCCTTGTGAATGTGATTGTTTTCCTAATAAGAAAAGACAAGAGAGCATAGTGTCGCTTTGTGCTGTGTGCACGTATAATGAGAAAATGATCATCTGAAAAGCATGAAGAGAGTTCTCACTGGATAGTTTTTCTGCCAGGAACTTCATCTTAGATTTCTGAGGTTCTAGACTATGAGAAATAAATTTAGTTATTTAATCCACCCATTTCATGGTAACTTGCTATAGCATCCACAGATGCCTAAGATACTTTGTTATATTTGTGTATTATTTACAAAAGTTTATTTGCAGGTACTTTGGGATAGTATATATAGACTACCAAGTAATTTGCAAATACAGACAGCCCATCTTCCCCTGTCTTATTTTTTTTCTTTATCAAGTATGCATGCCTTTTATTTTCCTTTCTTGTCTTATGACACTAGCTAGGATCTCTTGTACCAGGTTAAACAGGAGTGGAGAGAGCTCAATACCACATTTTCAATTCTGAGCAGAAAAAAAAAGTAATCTCTTACTAGTAAGTGTGATGTTGGTGAGATTTTTACTTACAAAAGTAAAGATTTGTAAGTCTTCTTTAACCAGTTAAAGAAGTCCACTTTATTCCAAATTTGCTATGACTTTTAAATCATGAATGGGTATTGGATTTTCATGGTTTTTTTTTTTTTTTTTTTTTTTTTTGCCATAGTTGCTAAATCATAGGTGTTTCTTCTTTTTCTATTGAGTGATTTTTGATGGTTGGATCAACATTATATACTTGTATAAATATTTATTTGTGGCATATAATACTTTGTCAGCTTCTATTTGCTGGTATTTTGTTGAAAATTGTTATATTTGTTTCCGAAAACTATTGTTTTGTTGGGTTTTCTTTCTTTCTTTTTTTCTTTTCATGTCATATCTTGACAGAGTTTTAGCATTAGGATAATACTGGTCTTGTAGAATGAGTTAGGAAGCATACCCTACAGACTTTTTCTTCTGGAAGAAATCATGAAAAATGCTATTATCTATTCTATTATTTATTCCTTACATATACGATAGGTTCATCAGGGAAATGCTCTAACCCTAGTATTTTCTCTTTTGGAAGCTACTAATTTTGATTCAAGTGCTTTAACAGACATAAAACTAGATTATCTATTTTTCTTTGTGTGGGTTTTATAGTTCATGTCCTTCAAATAATTGGTGTTTCATTTAAGTTATCAAGTTTGTAAACATCAAGTTGGTCATAGTATTCCTTCATAATATGTTGATTGTATATGTGA
This sequence comes from Sciurus vulgaris, assembly GCF_902686455.1. NCBI lineage: Eukaryota > Metazoa > Chordata > Mammalia > Rodentia > Sciuridae > Sciurus > Sciurus vulgaris. The sequence continues at coordinate 70,863,294 of NC_136461.1, forward strand.
CTAATAGCAATTACCTACTTTTCATTTCATATGTAGGTAAGCTGGTGTTTCTCTCCCTTTTGTTTTAGTTGCTTAGTTAAGCTAGAGGCTTATCAATTTTATTGATATTTTCAAAGAATTGACTTCTAGTTTCATTAAATGTCTTTATTGTTCAACTGTAGTTGGTTTCACTTATTTCTGTTCCAACATGTCCCAACATTTCTTTTCTTCTGCTTGACTTAGGATTGAATTAAGTGTTCTATTTTTTTAATAAGAGGGAAACTGAGGTAATTGACTTTAGGTCTTGATATTTTCTAATGTATATATCTATTGCAGAAATTTCACTTCCAGCACTGCTTTTGCTGAATTCAACAAATTTTGATAAGTGGTATATTCATTTTCACTTAGTTCAAAATATTTTTTATTTTACTTTTAGTTTCTTTCTTTGATCCACGCATTGAGAAGCATGTTGTTGGATTTACAAACATATATAGATTTTTCCAACTATCTGTTATTGACTTCTAATTTAACTCTATTTTAATTCTATTTAATTCTATGTGACAAGATAGTTCTTATCTCAATTTTTAATTTGTTAAAGCATGTTTTATGACCCTGAATTTGACCTATTTTAGTCATTTGCCATGAAAATTTCAGAAGAGTGTGAATTCTACTGTATTTGAATGGTGTAGTCTATAAATATCAACTAAATTTAGTTGATTGATAATGCTATTTTGTATCTTTACTTGTTTTAAAAATGCTTGATAATCCATTGCCTCCAGGCATTAAAGTAGTTAAACTGTAGTTGTGGATTTATTTATTCTTGCAGTTTTCTCTCAGTTTTTTGCCTCCCGTATTTTGAAGTTGTTTTTTTAAGTGAATGTACATTTAGGATTGTTATATCTTCTTAAAGAATTGATCCTTTTCCATTATGCAGTGCTATGCTTTATCCTTTGTAATCATCTCCATTAAGAAGTCCAAATTATTTGAAATTATGATAGCTACTTCAGTTTTATTTTAGAAATTTTACTGCCGAGGAAGAGACTATGGAGTAAAGGTAGAAAGAGTTACACGGTTTGAGAAACATATCATACAATTCAATTACTAATTAAATTGCTTTTTGTTTTACTTATTCTGACTCTGACATGGTTAAAATCTCACTTATTAAATTTCTTTAAGTCTGTGATTATATTATATCCACCTATCCACTGTGCCTATTAAATTCCTTGCTATAGTAATTACTGTACTTAATATTATTCAGTATTAGTGATAACTATTATTTTCAATCTCATTGATTACTAAGGCTTTTTTACATATGTTGTTTCGATAAATATTTTTTGAGCAAATGACTGATCTAAACACTGGGAGTTACTAAATCAGCATGCCTATGTATAGAAGAATGTTTATAACTGAAGAATATTGGGAGTTATAATATGTAAGAAGTGATGGAAATTCTTAAAGTATTTCCTACACATACAGCCTTTTGTCTCCATGAAGAGTGGAGGCAAATGGCATCTTTGTGAAACCAGACTTTGAATGTATTAAATAGTAGCTGTGTTACTGTAGTATGCTAATTTTGAGTCCTTTGGGCATAAACCAAGGAGTGGAATAACTGAGACAAATGGTAGGTCCATTCCAAGTTTTCTGAGGATTCTCCACACTGCTTTCCAGAGTGGTTGCACCAATTTGCAACTTCACCAGCAATGTAAAAGTGTGCCTTTTTCCCCACATCCACATAACACAGCCACATCAATGTTTATAGCAGCTTAATTCACAATAGCTAGATTGTGGAACCAACTTAGATGCCCTTTAATATATGAATGGTTAAAGAAACTGTGGTATATATACACAATGGAATATTATTCAGCCATAAAGAAGAATAATATTATGGCATTTTCAGATGAATGGATGGAATTGGAGAATATCATGCTAAGTGAAATAAGCCAATCTCAAAAAACCAAAGGCCCAATGTTTTCCCTGATAAGTGGATGATGATATATAATGGGGGTGGAGGGGTTGGGGCAAGAGAAGAATGGAGAAACTTTAGGTTATGTAGAAGGAAATGAGAGGAAGTGGGGTATGAAAGATGGTGGAATGAGACAGACATCATTAACCTATGTACATTTATGATTACATGAATGGTATATGAACCTACATCGTGTACAACATACAAACAAAACGATGCACTGTATTTGTGTACAATGAATCAAAATGCAGTCTGTAAAAGTTTTTTAAAAATAAATAATTAAATTTTAAAAATAGTAGCAATAATGGGTTTTAAAAAGAGGTACAGTTGGATAATATTACACCACTTCAGTGTGTTGAAGACTTTAGAGTTAACATGGCAATTAGAAGACACTCTGGAAAAATACAGGCTTATGCATATCGTAGGCTTTATGAAAGGATGAAAAGTTTATTGAATTATATCTGAATAAAAGTGTACTATTTATTCTTGACACTTTGCCATCAAAGAAATTAAAGAAAATAAGTGACTTATTTAAAAAAATAACTAAACTAAGCTTTCAATTGCATGTCTGCAAACAAAAATGTAGATAAAATTCTAGCTTTCCCTCACATCAAACTAAATCTTCCTCTAAATGAATGTGACTCGTTCAATTTGAAATAGAAAGAGGAGTTCGAAATTTGGAATTGTACCGGTCCATTAATTTTCAGAAGCAGCATATACAAAGTAGGTTTATTTATGCTATACACATTGAGATATTCAATTTTCTATAATCTTACATTTTAACTTCTCACAGAGGACCTCAACCTGAAAGAATGAGGAGTGGAAATAATTCCAGTTTAAGATGCAAGAGAGCTGAGCTGTACTTCCTGCTGTGCAACTTATCATGTTTGGATCTTTCAGTAATACTTCTAACTTTTCTCTGTTTATCTGAGTTTCCTCTAAAATAAGGAAGTTGTTATTAATTGTAAATTACAAATAATAATTGGGATTTCACCACTTTGTTGTTTGAAGAATAGGCTAAAGAGAGAAACAGTATTACCTAAGGATTTCAGTTCATATGTTTCACATACAAAAATAAATTGAGTAACCAAATCTTAGGTGAGCATTGATCATTTTCTAAAACAAGACATATCCATGAAATATCCAACAGGACTGAACTATGCAAATATCCAAATATCTCATGGCCTAGATTCTCCACTAAATTGAAAGAAATTAATGATTAAATTCAAATATTCCCAAACTTTGTCTGTACAACCTGATAACATCTGAGCAGTTGTTCCTCAGATTCAGCTCTAAAATATGCCAAATCTGTGTTTATAAACAATCTTCATTAAGTTTGACAGGCACTGTTGATCCGAGTTAAGTCACTAATTCTGGGCACCCGAGGCCTCTGTCCTCTCTTTCTCCATTTCTCATTGTTTTCATGATGAGATGAATTAAAATTCATATTTGTTATGCATTTGGTGTAGCACTGCTCTTCCTGCTCGTCTGTGCTTATAAGATTTTACCCTGTCTGCATAAGCATTGATGAGACCTCAATTTTGAACAGCTGTGAGAAAGGATGGTTAACTATTTGTAAACACCACCCAAAGATCCTTGACAGTAATGGCAGTCTTACAGAACACTGAAGTGCTCTTTTATTGAGAGTGATAATGAGACTGTCTTGTCCAGAGGTCTAGTTATTACACCAATACTGAACATTATCATTTAGTTGTCTTGTGTAAAATAATGAATTAGTCACTTTTTTATGAGGCTGCATCCAAGGTGGAAAAAAAGAATAGTGTGTACAGCTATGGACTGCATTGAGATAATTCAAACTTTTTTCCTTACTGAGTTCCCTAACTATCTGCCTTAGTTAACTTTGGGAACAAATACACAAGTTAGATGGCAAATCTCTCCTCCTTTTAATAAAAAAAGAAAAAGGCAGAATATTTGCTCAGCTAGTTATTGACCTGAATTTGATGATAATTAATTATTAGTCATGTAAACAAGAGATTTTTTGAAATGGAAAGTGTTTTTTGTGGAGCAAGATAAAAAAATAAAACAAATGGATAATAGAGTTAATCTTAACAAGAGTAATATTATATTCAATTATATAAATAATACATACTGTTATTTGATCATATATCATAATACATTATTATGAAGACTCAAACAATCTTCTTTTATAGTCACTGAGCTTAGAAATCATGATTGCTTTTATTGTATCAAATTGCAGGTTAGCTCTAAGGGGACACACTCAATAAATGAAGTTGGTTAATAGAGATAATTACTATTGAAAAAGAGCCTGGAATCTATAAGCATATCAGTAAATACTTGTTGAACAAATGCATAAAAAGTTATGAACACTTCTAATTTTTTTCCAAGAGTAGAGAGCACATAGCTTATTAAGTTGCAAAGATGCAAATAAAATGTTTCTCATTGCAATTCAAGGTCTGTGCTACTCCCATTTTTTATGCATGTAGTATTGTATACCAAATCCTCCTTTATCTAATATTGCTTTTTAGATTACCATATATAGTCTGTGCACATTTTTCATGAAGTATTCATATTGCTGAAGTATTTATAAAGTATTTATAAAGTGGTTGCTGATATAAATGAGATACGTTAAATTTTATTTTCCAACTGCTTCTGGCTAGAATAGAAGGAATAAAAAGAGTCATTTATACTCAACTCTCTTATTTTTGAACAAATAAATATTTTTGAGTGCCTACTATGTGCAAGAAACTATGCTAGGAATTAGGATAAATGATAAGGAATACAGTGAATCTGCCTTTGAGAAGTTTATATTCCACCCTCCTGTCCTGAGGAAGTAAAGAATGCCAGAATTCTAGCTGAGATTGTTGGGAGACCATTCTCCCATGACACTTGCCTTTCTCTACATCTTGCTAACAGAGGCAGGGACTGTCTTTGTCCTAAGTACCTTTTCAACGATGGTTATTCAGAAAGTATGCTTGGAAGACATTGTGTCTCCTTTCAGAACAAAGGGCACAATTGCTTTTCCAGAGTTTGGATCTTGAGTGTCCCTCTCAAAGCCCAAGCATAAAAGGTTTGGTCCTTGGGGTGGTTGAAGGTGGTAAGGCCCAGTGAAAAGTCTTTAGGTGACAGGGGCACTCCTCAAAGGTGATAATAGGATTCACAACCCTTCTTCCTCTTTTTATTTATTTATTTTTGCTTCTTGGCCATGAGGTGAATGGTTTTGCTCCATTGCACACTCTCCACCATTGCCATCTGGCACTAGAATCCTAAAAGGTATGAGTCCACCTGATTGTAGACTGGAAACTCTAAATTATGAACCAAAGTAAACCTTAATTTTCATAAGTTAATAATCTCAGTATTGTTACAGTGAGGGAAAGCTGATTGTCTTACAAGACATAGTGCCCTTTGGCTGCAAAAGCAGAAATGCTTATTGCCCATTATAAAAATTAGGTTCCCTAAGCTCAGGGTTCCTATAATGTAATGTGATCCACATTAGGTGCAGAGGTCACTTGACCCCCTTTGCATCAGCCTGTGGGAATTGGGAATAACAGTATTAGGGTACAGAGTCTTCAACTGTTATTGCCATGAGTAACTAATAAAGTCATTTATCTGTACCCTAGAAGTTTCTTATCCTCCAATAGTATCCACAAAACTATTGCAAGCTAACTTGAAAGTAGGGTTCAATCTGACTGGTCATAGTTTCGGATACAGATCTGAAGTCCCAGTATGACATGGTCACACCACTGCACACCAGGGGTAGGGATGCCAGCTAGAACAGGCAAGGAAAGGCTATCATGTTAATCGGCTGGATTGTCAAGTACTGCAGAAGCAAACATGGGCTAGAGAAAGATTCAAAACTGAACAGCTACTTTTAGCTTAATTAGTTAGTATGAACCTTGTTCTAGGCATAAAGTATTTATTTTTCAATAACCTATCACATATGTATATTTTTAATTCTATTTTAGAGATGAAGTTTAAAAAACAAGAGCACAGAAAGGATAAGTTACTTACTTGTTCATGGTCTTACTGCTGTTTGATATTTAATCAAGATTTGAACCCAAACAAGGTGACTCCAGAGCCTCTGGCTCTTAATATTAGATTACTCTTAATATTAGATTACATAACTCAAAAGAGCCTTGAATTGATGCTGTATTTATATCATGAATGATTTTGTAAAGCACACTCAGGACAATGAATTTTATACTAAGTAAAATGGGTAACTACCAACAAAGCAGGGAAATGATGTGAAAAGGTAAATTTTATGCTCTGGAAAAGGAGAAAATCAGAGGTAGTTTGGGAGCTAGTGTAGTAATCTAGATTGCAGATGATGATCAAAAGAGAATAAAAAGACAAATTATGCTTTCTTTCATAAGGTTTGTTTTTAAAATCTGTAGCACCAGGATTCATGTCTAATGAACATTAGGCATTCATTAGATATATTTTAATGAATTAATTAATCTGTCATCATCCTGAAATATCTCCAGTGCTAATAAGATGGCTGTGCATTTGGCAAAAAGTGCATGTATAAGCACATGTGCATATGGATGCGTGTAAAGATTGCGAAAGGTATGTCCTAAAGAAAATATGTGACAATGTGACATTTAGTCAAACTTTCTTGTTCTTTTTTTTATTCGTTTGTTTATTTATTTATTTATTTATTTATTGACACTGTGAATTTAACCCAGAGCTACATCTTACAGTCCCCCCAGCTTTTATTTCTTGTGTCAGAGTCTAAGTTACTTAGGATCTTGCTAAGATGTTGTAGCAAGCCTTGAAATTGCAATCTTTCTGTCTCATCCTCCTGAGTTCCTGGGATTACAGGCATGCACAACAACACGGGCCCTCAGTCTAACTTTCTTTGATATTGAGCTTTGTAGTTATGCATAATGCTGACCCTCCTAAATTTGAAGTATCATGAACTACCATTTTATTTACAAGGAATGCTATTGGTCTTTCGTTATCAATATATATCCTACTACAGCCTGCCTCTTGCATCAAATAATTTCACTGCTCAAATCAGATTTATTTTTATCATAGCACAATTAACTCAGGACCGTGTTCTTAAACTGTAATTTATATTGAAAACCTAGATTTCCTATTTTTAGCACCTATAATATAACCATGAAAGAAACAATAGAAGAGAATAACAGGATTCTTCACTTTCTGACCAGATTTGATTTATGCTCTGCTGTGAGGAAATAAAAAGTTTTCTTTTGTGAAGATAGGATATTGAGGTGCTGAGTTTTACCAGACTGAATTGTAGAGAAAAGTTTGCTTTCCTTTATACTGATTATTATGAGAGAACTGAAATAAAAGTGTATTCAATTATAATTTTATTTTAATTAATTCATTTTAATTAATTTCATTTAATTGACATGTTCAATTAATATTTAATTTAGTTAATGTTTTTATCTAATTAAAATGTAATATTTAAAAATATAGCATAATTTTGTACCCTTAGCCTTTTATGAAAAACCATATTTTACAAATGCGTGAAAAGTAGAGAGAAATTCATATTGTTCTATGTATTATTTATGCATTTTTATGGGGACTAAGGACAACATATTGGTATTATTTTCTAATACTGTCTTAAATATTTTTCCTTTAAAATAAATAGTAATATCATGATAAATAATGTCATGTTTTCCTCATTATTAATATCATAATAATCAAATTTTAAATCAAAGTTAAAAACAAAAAAAATTTTTTAAAAAGAATAACTCTATAAATAAATATGACAAACTATAGAAAGTGTATGATTTTCTAGGAAAAACTAATTACTCAAAATTAAGAAAACATTGAAACATCAATATAAAATAAAATATTCATAGAAAACAAATCAGAAAATTAGACGAAGGGAGAGGAACCTCCCAAAATTGAAGGTTAAGAAATGATTAAATCCAAATTATATCAAAACTTAAACCAACCAGTTTTATAAATTCTATTTAAGTTATTGCAGATAACTAAGGAATGGAATGCATGCAAACATCTTTTATGAAAGGAGCAGAACATTGATAAACATTTTCCAAAGGCAGGTTAACAAAGAAAACTTCAATCTCACTTTTGAATGTGAATTCACAGTCCAAAATAAAATTAGGTTTAATGAATAAGTAAAACCTACCAGTATTTTAAAAGTAAAATGCCCCATAAAACATGTGTAACTGGAATGAAGGGAAGGTTCAATATCAGGAACTGAGTATAATTCATCATGCCAGTAAATTAAGGTGGAAGATATGTATTTGTTGTGATATTGTATTAGTCAAAATGTAGATTAAACTACAAAGTGACACCAGACCATATGTAAGCTAGATTAATTGGTTAAAATTATATGCACTGTGCAAAACAAATATCCTGGGTAAGCCATAGATTTTGAAGATTAAAAAATGAATCATAAATACCTGTGATCTTTTTCTGGAAAAGATAAATTATCACTGAGGATTTTTTGTTTGTTTTTGCTTTCGACTTAATTATAAAGAATTTGTTAAAATGCCTTCACACATTATCTTGAGAAATTCCAAAAGGAGAATAAACTTAGTTAAGTTCTACAGAAAGACCAAAAAAATACAATAAAATTAAAAAAAAGGAAGACGAAGAAACTTTGTCCACTTATATCTTAGGAAAGTTTCACAAGGAATTGTCATATTTACTTAATAAGTAAATTTAAATAAGTTAATAGAACTTTCAGAAAAATTATAGTTCACATTAATTGATTGGTTGGTAAATTGATTGCAGTATTGGGGATTATTTACAGGGCTTCCTACATGCTAAGGAAGCACCACTCTACCACTGAGCTGTATCCCCAAAACTTATTTGTATATTTTTTTCCTGACATCCTTCCTCTTAAGAGAGGGAGAAAGAGAAGATAAAGAAACCTCACCCCTATCCTGTATTGATATAAATAATGACTTTATGCTTACGTTACCCTATTTTCTTTCTTTAGCCAAAGGTTGAGTGAAAGATGAGTTTATGATCCAAGGTCAAGCAATTGAAGTTTCCTTTTAATAAACTGGAAGGGGATTCCAATCCCAGTTAAAGCTGGAATCTCTTTTTCTTTTTTTTCTGTGCTGGGGATGGAACCCAGGGCCTCACAAACTTCAGGCAAGTATCTACCACAAAAAGCTAGAATCTTAAAGAGGAAATGTAAATGTAAGACTAGAGAACTTTAACATGGTTCTCATAGTTTCCAGTTTGTAAAGTAGGATGTAGAAAAAGCTGATAATTAAGATTAAAACTGATAGGAGAGAAAATAAAAACCATAAAAAGACATAAAGAACAAGACAGAAAAAACAGATGAGGCTTCTCAGAGTATGTTGAGCTCTGGTCCAGGTGATTCTAAGTTTAGATGTAATTCCTTCCTTGGTTTATAAGCTGACAACAGATCCTTATATTTAATATTTGGTTATCTATTACCTTGAATATGGATGTTTCTAAAAGATCAAATCATGTGTTTTGTATTCACTTTAAATTATATACTGTTTGGTTTCTGTACATTAAATCAAACAGTTTCCATAATTTGGGAGAAATTCCGAATTTATATGAACAAAGATGTAGAGTGCTTGTGTTAAATAAGGTTCTGCATTCCCAAAACCATAATTCTGAAATTGATTTAAATGAAAGCCAAAAGAATTTATAAATCCTATTTTCTTAAGTTAAAAAAATTCAGACTTCTGAAATATGTTTTACTACATAGAATATATGTAGAAAGAAAGTAACCACAGTATGCTTCAAGATGGAGATTAGGCAATGATAGAAAATCCTCCAACAGACATCATAGGCGGTGCAGAAAGTTAAGGAGGCTGGGACCTCACAACTTATTGAGTCTAAGGAGGAGGCCACTTAACTCAATCTTTCACAATATGGGCAACTACAGTCAAGCAGTGATAGTTAAATGGCTGCAGACAGCACCCAACTCTATCTTCACCCTTGATGCCACACTTTCTGAACGTATAGGGAATGTTTCAAAGTCACTATGTGCTTCAGGTGAAGAAGAAAAATGTCATTGGTTTATTAGGGAGAGGTCATGAAAACAGATTGGATGAATGTCATGATTGAGATTCAGCAGAGCAGTGGTGTCAGAAAAGGCCAAGTTGCTTGGCTATGTCCAAGTAGCAGGGCCTGTTCATACAAGGAAAAGAACATGAGGGAACAGACTGCAGAGAAAACAAAATAAAACATAAACTTTAGTCAGCCACAGACATCAAAAATAGATGACAACAGGATAAGCAATGACCAAGAGGGACAAGGGCCTTTTTAAAGGATACCATTACTCAAATTTTAATTTTTCTAATGATTCATGCTTTGTCCAGGTACCATCTTGAATAGGAGAAAGGAGAAAAGTGTACATGTCTCCACAGGAACAACTTAAAATGAGATGAGTTATCTTTAAATAACACATTTAAGATCCCTTTCATCCTAATTTTTCCTACTACCATGAAGGTTGGGAACGTAGCTCAGTGAGAGAGTGCTTGTCTACCATGTGCAAGACCAGGGTTTGATCCCCAGCATTGCAAAAACACAACAAAATAAAACAATGAAAGCAAAGAGCTCCAACCAGCACTAAAGAAAATTCAAACCTAGAAAAATTTAAAATAATTTTAGATAAAACAGAATGTTCCTTTTTTCATACATATGTTTAGCATATGTGAAAACCACTCATCCTCACTAATAATACCTAGTTCCTCTTACTTACAATGATATTACTAATGCCAGAACTGAGCAGAAAAATGAAAGGCTGATTCCTTACTATGAACCCTATCCCTATATCAAAAGGGATAATGGCATGGATGTGATAATTACTATCTGAGTGGCCATACTCAAATTTCTGTAAGGTAACTGCATAATCATTGTTACATAATTAAATTGTTAGTATGTTTAGACATCTGTTTTATTCCATAGGAGATTTATCATAAGTACCCATTGGCTACCATAGGTTTAAGACCATTAATAGAAAGCCAATTAAATTTAGTAAACAAACAATGCATACCTTTAAGAAATTTGCTGGAAATCAAAATCCAAATTTGGAGATTGATTTCCTTTATTCACTTATGATTTTATAGCACAAAGGTGGGAATACCCTAAAGGGAAAGACAAAGTATAGACTGAGTCTACTTAGGTCAGTGGTTCATATTGAATGCAACTGGTAGTAATGAAAAAAAAATCTTTCCAACTCATAACCTTCTCAAAGGATATGTGAAATAAATTTCTCACCTAGTGAATATTTCAAGGTGATCAAAAACATACACATCATGAAACACTACAGTGTGCACATGCTAGGGTGTGCGCTGGGTAATCTCAGTGAATAAGAAAGGTAACACCCTCTTCTTATGTACTCCTCTATTCTTGAAAACGAGGAGTGCAGAGTTGAGAGGCAATCAGAGGTCAGTGTCAGTGAAAAGGGAAGAAAGTGAGGGTACGCCCTTTCTGTTCAGCAGGTCACTTATTTCTTGCTGAGTCAGTTAGGACCCAGCTAGCCATCTTCATTGCAGAGTGAACTCTGCTCAGCAGGACTTTGCAGACTCTGCAGGTCCTTAAGAAATGGGTTCTGCAATGTCCAATAATAGCGACTGTAATTAAAGCAACTTCTATTCTTAAGATGCTTGGGGTATTTTGATGAATTGAGAAATCTCTGAATCAATTATCTGTGCAAGTTCCTTAAATTTTCAAATAGCAATTTAGATAGTTTTTTCTTTAAAAAAAAAAAAAAAAATCTGCTTTGAGTGACTGTGCTGGGCCAAATTTAATGCTTTTCCCATCAATTACTCTCTTCCCCTTCAAAAAATTCACATCTAAATAGAGAGCCCTGGGAGACAAGTCTCCTTCAAAATTGATTTCATTATGTCTTTGCTATTAATGATGGTTATAGTGTGTGAGATATTAAATTATAACCCTGTAGGATTCTAGAACTTTTGATCAGCCAAGATGTCATTTTATTTTAATTCTTCATAGTTACATATGTATATATATTCATATATATAACTATATAACTATATATAACTATATACCTATATATAACAATATATATAACTATATATATACATATATATACATACATATATAAAATGTAGGATTTGGTGGTAGACTATAATTAAACTACAGTCAATGGTCCTAACTTTCATAAGCAATTAGGTATTTTTGCTTTTTTTTTTTTTTTTGCTACTTCACTGAGAATATATGCTGGCTTTGTGGAATCACTAAGGTGTATCTCTGTGCCTCTGCTTTTCTTTTAGTTCCTGCTTAGTGCAAAGAGAGAGCTCAACATTCTATGCTGTTTTTTTATTCTATTGCTGTTTAAAATATCTACTTCATGTTCCACTAGTTACATTTAATGAGTACAGGAATGCAAAATACCATTTATACCTCTCTGTTTCCTTCACCTTATTTATTCCCTCCATCCAGCATAACCTCCCTATTCATCCTACGATTTTATTCTTTTTACTTTATGTACAAAGCTGAAAATGAGCAGGGCTCAAAGGCCTAGATTATCTTATACTCATGGAACAGTATTAGATATAATGATATCAGAATAATACTTTATGTGACATTAGGTATTGCCCATGCCTTTTAAAAAATTTAAGGAACAAATCTATCAGAATTAGCGATTCAAAATAATAAGGAAATTGGCATCTACAGATATCAAGATACTATCGAAACTGGGCCAAGTATCTCTTTTTCTCAAAATTTTCACTTTTAGTCACTTTCTTTAAAACAGTTAAAAGATTGTCATTTTTATGGCATTGATGCACTCTAGAGAAAGGGCATTATGAAAATCATTAAATATTGTTTCATTGATGATTATATAGTATTCATACCTGGTGATGGAGACAGTTGAAATATTGTTTTCATTATTATATCCCTTTCCAAATAATTTCTTACAATTCACAAAAATTATAAATGCATGTAGTTGTCTTGCTATAATCCTAAATGACCTTATGAAAAATACATAGAGACACAAGTACACACACAAATACAGACACATACAGTTTGACATGTTATATATAATTAAGGAAAGACTGTGGTTGAAACCACTGAAGCTCCTACCACTCTTGACTCCCCATTGCAACATTGTTTTTGGATCCGTCAAAACCCCATAGAGACATATGTGAGGGTTCACATCTTTTATGCTGGACCTCCTCAGGATACTCTAATTTGCCACAGCTGCGCCCATGCCCATTCACTCCTAGGTTCCTGGCAACCCAGCCTTGATGGTTGACAGGTGTGGGAGCTACTGACTCAGGGGAAAGAAAATTAACCCTATTTCTGCCAGAACCTTCTTATGCCCGAATTGGGATGATCTTCACTTCTCACCATGATCAACTAGTATGAATGTTTAAATCAGTCTCAAAACATTCTCATCCTAAAAGCATGGGGGCCCAGGATTAAAACTAGAGATATTTTTTTTTTAGAACTGAGAAATGAAGGTATACAGCAGCTGGTTTAATAGCCATGACAGAAGACTTAGAAAGAAGAAAGTTAGAGAAAAGGAGAAAGTCATTGTTCTGCTCCTTTACTCTTTGCCCTCATTAGAAAAACAAGCTCTTATAAATTTTTTAAAAGGATTGAGCCATTCTAGAATGGTAAATTTTTGACCATTTTAATTATTTGATTTGTTTTCTTTTCTGCTTGGTGCACAGTCAGAGGCAAACTAAAGTGGCTTGTGCTGGTAGTGGGCCATCGTAAAAAGCTCAGATGACAGTGGGAAATTGCTTTTGTGATGAAGGGAAGCATTAATAAAAGCTTCTCTTATGTTTACCCTTTTAAATTGGCCCTAGAGGAGTTGTTTAATCTACCCCATTGGCAGTGGTTGGCTGATACATTGGTCGTGAAATGTTCTGTGTCCATAGGTGGTAGTCCAGTTTAGAGAGATCTACCTTTTTCTGACCTGGTTTGGTATATCATTGAAGTTTCATTTAAACTCTTTTGTCCCCTGGTGATCTGGTAAAAACCTTAAGTCTTTGCCCATAAAGAGAAGGTTTTTGTATGTTTAAGAAAATGTCACATTCTGTTTCCCACAAGGCTCTCAAAACACTAAATCATTCTACCTGAGCTTTAGGCTTTCATCAACAGAAGTAGCTACAGATTTATTTTATTTATTTTATTTTTATTTTTTTACTTTAGAAGAAAATCAATCAAAGTCAAGACAAACATAGGATTTTTAAAATGTGAATGTCCCAAACAGTCCGAAATTGGGTGTATGTATGTACAATAAATATACCCAAGAAAATGCACTAAATAACTTTTATAGCTCACTAGGGAGTCCTTCCATTGAGTCAGAGAGTAAGAGAAGATTCATGTGGTTCAGCTGTCTAAGGGTGCTCAGCATGAGAAAGCAGCACAAAGGGAGGGCTCCTGGGGCAGCCCATCCTATCCCCACTGTGTGCCATTTCTCCATGCTTGTCTTCTCACCCTTAGCAGCCTGACAGGTGCTGTGCTCAGAGCATCTGCAAAGGCTGTTAGTAAAAGACAAAATCTTCCATAGAAACTCAAATGTCCCCCCTGGAGGATTCAGCTGATTAAGGTACATAGTTGGTGTTCTATTTCACTTTATTTTCATTGTTGAATCTTTTTTCTTTTTCTTTTTTTTCTGGTGAAAGGAGAGGGGAATTTCACATCTATTTTCATCAGTTTTTGAACCATTTTATTTTCACAATCAAATGAGCATAATAATAATAAAAGGGATGTTTATCCTGAGCAAAAAACAGTAACCATAACAGTTAGATTCTGTACACCCAACTCATAAACACAAGAATCTGAATGTTTACCTGCTTTAAGACTGTCTCCTATCCTCTGTATCAAGCAGCTATTTCTGTGATGAGTGGGGAGGATAGGAAAAATGTAAGATTTATTTTAGAAATATGTAAAATAATGAATCTTGACTGTTTTCTAGATCAATTCTTCTTCATGTAATGTGTAAGGAAATGAAGACCTATAAAGAAGAGACACTAGCTCAAGTCACGCAGTTCTTTTTAACTTTGGTATGAATTTAAGTGGTATATGTTATTTCAGTTGAGCTCTTATATAATTCACTTAGAATAACAGTTAACTGGGCTTTGACTATGCCATTACAATCAGCAGCAGCATCAACGTACAGAACATTTCCATCACCCAAAAACTTTCCCTGGACCACTTTTCTACTACTTTTCCAACTTCTTACTGCAGATGTCACAAGTATACTTTATGCCATTGTTGATACATTATTTCTAATCAAGGATTTTATGTAAATGAAATCATATAGCGTGCAACTTCTTTAGCTCGCCATGATGCTTTTTCCATTCACCAATCATTCATGTAGTTGGGGGATCTCAGTAGGCTTTTTGTCGTTTAAAAACGACATTATATAAAGAGGTTAAACTTTTTTATTCATTCACTGGTCGGTGGACATTTCTGTGATTTACAATCTTTTGCCAATTAATTCTCAACTTCTATAGACTTTTAGGTGTAAGACTTTTCACATCTCTTAATTAAATACTTAGGTTAGAATTGTTTAAATGCATGTCAAGAAACTGCCAAACTGATCTCCAAAGTGTTTATTTGATTTTATATTCCTACTAGCCATGTATGAGATTTACTGATGCTCTCCAACCTTGCCAATGCCTTCTATTTTCAGTATCTTTAATTTTAACCATTTTCAGGGGTATGTAGCAATATCTCCTTGTGATTTTAATTTTCATTTCTGTATGACCTAAAAACATTGAATGATTTTTCTGAGGGATGTCTTTCATTCATGTTATCTTCTTTAGTGAAATATCTGATCAAATCTTGTTCTCATTAGAAAGAGAAAAAAGAAACATACTGGTTACTAGTTTTCTTTTGAGTTGTAAAGGTGAATCTTATATTTTGGATATAAGTCTTTTTTTTCAGGTGTATATAAATAAATATATTCAACCAATCTGTGGATTGCATTTTCATTCTCTTAATGATGGTCTTCAAAAAAATAGAAGTATTAATTTTGATGGGTTAAATCTATTATTATTTATAACATTTAATATAAGATTACAACAATTTTGTTCTGTTTTCTTCTGGAAATTTTAAGTTTTCACATTTTTGAGTTCATTTTTGTGTAGTATGAGGCATCTGTTATGGTTCATTTTTCCATAGGGATATGCATTTGTTGAAGAGATTATCTTTTCCCCACTGAATAAATGCAATAACTTCAAAAAATATCTTTTGATGATGAATAAATGTGTCTATTTCTGTACTCTACTCTCTACTGTGTTCTATTGATCTAGATCTCTCCTTATACCAATATCATATAACTTGATTAATGTAGCTTTTTAGTAATTATTAAAATCAGGCACTGCAAATTCTACTTCTAAAAATGATTTTGACTATTGAAGATTCTTTGAATTTCACATAAATTTTAGAATCAGTTCAGCAATATTAAAAAGATTGTTGGGTTTTAATTGGAATTATATGGAATTTATACATTAAATGCATTTTTATAACATAAAATATATATTTTTTATAATATTAAATACATTTATACAGTAAATACATATACATTTAAAATGCCTTTTGTTTCAACAATGTTTTGATGTATTCACTATGTATGTCTTGGTTGGATTTTGTTAAATTAATTTCTAAATATTTCATGCTTTTATACGCCATTATAAATGGTATGCTTTAGTTGAAATTTTATTTACTAATTTTCCTTTGCTAGTATTTTTTTTTTAGTGTACTAGGGATTGAACCCAGGGCCTTATTGCCTTACACTTGATTTTTATATATTGATTTTTCACCCTGTGATATTGTTATATCTTGTTTAAACTTATGTATTCCTCTACTTTGTATTGTTGTTAATGATTCCATGCATGTGTATATATATAATTAAGTCATCTGTTCACAAGGACAGCTTTACCAAGTTCTTCATGATCTTTATTTTTCTTATTTCTTTATCCTTCTTCTTCTTTTTTATTTCTCCCTTTGGCTAGAACTTATAATTTTGGATAGAAGTAAAGAGAACAGACTTTTTGCCTTGTTTCTAATCATAGGCTAAAGTATCCAGACTTTTACCAAGTAGGTCAAGTTGGTTAATACTGTTTCCAAGTTATCTGTATCTTCACAGATTTTTTTTTTGTCTACTTGTGCTATCAATTGCAGAGACAAGATAGGAATATTAAAATCCACAAATATATTGCTGTTATGTTTATTTTCTCTTTCAAGTCTATCAAGAGTATCTTCGTGCACTTCGAGGTGCATGAATTAGTATGCAGGTAACCAATCAAGACATTTATTTTTTCCTTTTTTATTTAAATTTCTATTGTTATGAAATGTATCTATTTATCCTTCATATTTTCTTTGCACTATCCTTCATATTTTCTTTGCAGTATCATCTAATGTGAATATTGTCATTCCAACAGTCTTATTCTGTCTGTATTATGTCATTTTTATCTGTTATTGCAAATTATCTGTTTATTTTTATTTAAAATAAATTTCGTGTGTAAATATATAATTAGGTACCACTTTTTTATCCATTTCAAACATTTCTGCCTTTTATTTGGATTTTTTGGATCATTTATACTTTAGGTAATTAATAGAAGTGATTGTATGATAAATAGATAAGTGGGGGGATAGTGGGAAGATAGATATTTAGTATGTCTATTACCCTCTTTGTTTCTTTGCCTTCTTTTCATGATTATCTTCAATGGTGACTTATAATTTAGATATATGTATATGTGTATGTATATGTGAGTGTTTGCTCTAGGATTTAAAATGTCCATTTTTAATTTACCATTTTTACCTCCAAGCATTACTATATCACTTCACATATTTAAAATTTACAATAGTTACTTCCTACCCCTTCTTGTAGTTAGTGGTGGGTGGTGCTCATAAAGTCCACTCAGCTTTTTGCATTCTATGAGAAACTTCAATTATATTCTGCTTGCTATCAATATATAAAATTTATTTTCATAATCTTTTCAGTCTTAGATATTTAATTAGGACTACACTTCAGTCCTGTAAGTTATTCCTTCACCATCAAAAGCAGAAGTACCTTCAATATGAAATATTTATGTTAGAAATATATGGTCATTGTACTAAAATTAGAATACATTGGATGAGGAAAAAATAAAACTCACCACTTATATCATACCTAAAAACACATACTTCTTATTTTGCTATAGTATATATATATATACACATATATATTATAAATTATAAATATAAATATTATAAATATATATTATACATATATATTATATATAAAATATGTGTAGGGAGAGAGATATTATATATTATATTTCTAGAGAATTCACATGAAAGAATTTTAAAAGTTATGGATACAGACTGTGACAAAAAAACAAAAACAAAAGCAAAAGCAAAAAAAAAAAATCCTCATGTCTTTAACTGCTTAATTTCAATCATGCCAATTTTCACCCAAATTACAGATAGTCACAGCCTACTGTTCATTGTTTTTCTATTAGTATTGCTCCTTTCCTGTCTACTGACATTTTGGTCAGAAAGGCATGGCTCATATTTTATCACTCCATCACTTAAATTCCCTTAATGAATTCTCACCATAATTAAATAAGTTATCAATTTCTCAAAATAACACACAACACTATTGTATGGGTATAGTTTTATCTCATCTTATTTGTTAAGAGGCATTCTGAAATTCACCCATTCTGAATGCCAAAGGACACATCCTCTTATCTCTCAACCTTTAAGTATGCTATTTTCTCTTTCTAGAATACCCTTACCACCACCACCACCTGCTGTCTTTCTCGCTTACACATTTACTGGTCTACCTCTTCTTCCTGCTTTAAGGTAAAGCTCAGGTATCACCTTTTCTCTTTGCTTTAGGTTAGGTGTATTTTTTCTTTGTTCCCATAGCAGTCAGTACCCTCATGGTTCTATGATAAAATACCACGCTATGGTCTAGTTATTTCTTTACTTCTTTGTTTCTCTCACTAGAGTGTGAGTTATTGAAGTGCAGATACCATATCTTCCATTATTTAATCACTAGGGTGTAGGAGACCACCAGACATATATCAACTGATGCATACTAGTTGTTGAATGAAATAATTAAAGCCATTACTCATGTGATCATCAATTGGCACTGTTGATTTCTCTGGCCTTTCATATCAGACCACTCAGCCCTCTAGTAATAAGTTTCCTACAATCAACCACGAGAAATGTCCTTTTATGCCACTATGTGATTCTAGCTAAAAGGTACATGAACAAAGTTTCAACCTTTCTTATTAGATGTGACATCTATTCAAAGGTTTTTGTCCAAAAACAAAAATGTAAAAGGATGTATTCAATAAGTTTTAGTAAATCGATGTCTACAGACATGTTTTTGACATCTCATAGAAGCTCTTCTTTCTTTTGCCACTTACAAATTAGGGTTGTTCTTGCTTTTGAATTTGGTTCAAGGTATTCAATTTAGTCTTTACACCTTTTGAGAACTAAGCCTTAATTATCTTTGTAATAATTCACTGCTTCTGCATCCTCAATTTAGCAGTTGCTCACAGGGTAAGCATGACATAGCACCTAGACATAATACTCCACTTTAAATTCTGCCTATGAGCCACTCAGCAATTTGAGCATAGAGTTTAGCCTTGTGTTCAAAAATATTTCATCATTGATGACATAGAAACTTTTATTCTCTTAATTTTCATAATATTAGCATCACTTAGCAAAAATAATTTGTATTCAATGAGACCAAGTTTATCATAAGTTAGGACTTTTATAGTTCAAATAAAAAATTAAAATTAAAAAATCTTAAGCTAACAATAAAGGTTAAATAGTGGACTGGGGGTGTGGCTCAGTAGTGGAGCCCTTGACTGGTCCTCCTGAGGCACTGGGTTCCATCCTCAGCCACATAAAAATAAACAAAACAAAGGTATTGTGTCCATCTATGACTAAAAATATTTAGGAAAATATAAAAAAGGTTAAATAGTATGGAGTATGGATGACTGCCTGGAATATAGCCAGAAATTCCAGAGGAAGATTTTGGCTTGATTTAGCAGCTCAGTATCACGATCAAAGACCCAGTTTAATTTTTATTTCCCTACATTCCATAGTGCTAATGTTATCCCAACATTGACTTCATTTATGTTGTCAAAATACCTGAACAGTTCAAGACCTCATATATATCACATCTTCTAGAATGAAACCAAAGCTGGCTACAAGAAACTCATCTGAGAAATCTAGAAATTCTCTTGGAAGTCTAATAGCATAATTCTTGACTCTTGAATTAACTTGGCCCCTTTGGTTGATAATATGTCCATTTCAGAAAAAAATTTCTGTGGACAAAGAAATACCATATCCCAAGTGGTGTAAATTTTAGGGACCTCAGTCAAGCATTACATTAAATGGCATGGAGGTACCTCAACAGGATTGAATTTATCAGGAATCATCCCTGAGACCTGGAGTAAGATAATTTCCCTAACTCCAAACTAGGCTACTTTTAAACAGGAAGAACAATTAATCTTGGGAATAAAAAAAAAAAAAAAAAAAAAAAAAATGTAGACCTTTATAACTAGAACTGGGAAGGATAAATTTTGACATTTTAAAGAAAAAAATAAACTTTGAAATTAGGGCTGATGAGTTTATGGAGTAAGAAATACATAAGAGTTAATTTAAGTTTCAGATAAATAATTAATAAACATCAGTTTATTTATGTATTTATTTAAGTATGTACCATGAAGTGAAATTGTACTTGAAATCCAATGTAAACTGCAATAACTGATTGGGTTATTTAAAATATTATGTGAATGTGTGTGTGTGGGGGGCGGGGGTAGGATTGAACCCAGAGGCTATACCCCTATCCCTTTTTTACTTTTTTTTTTTTGAAGACAGGGTCTCACTAGGTTGCATCAAGCTTTGATCAATTGCTGAGGCTCGCCTCAAACTTGTGGTCTTCCTGCCTCAGCCTCCCAAGCTCCTGGCAGGTGTGTACCACCTCATCGGCTATTCAAAACATTTAAAAAACTTTTTAGTTTGACTCTATCCCATTTATTGATTCTTGCTTTTATTTCTTGCACTATTGGTGTCTTGTTAAGGAAGTCTGGTCCTAAGCCAACATGATGGAGATTCAGGCCTACTTTTTCTTCTATTTGGTGAAGGGTCTCAGGTCTAATTCCTAGATCTCTGATCCATTTTGAGTTGAGTTTTGTACAGGGTGAGAGATAGGGGTTTAATTTCATTTTACTGTATATGGATTTCCAGTTTTGCCAGCACCATTTGTTGAAGAGGCTATCTTTCATCCATTGTAAGTTTTTGGCTAAAAAGTTTTTTCTCAGCACAGGAAATAATCAATAATGTGAAAAGAGAGCCTACAAAGTGGGAGAAAATCTTTCCCACACACACGTCAGACAGAGCACTCATCTCCAAAGTTTATAGAGAACTTAAAAAACTTCACAACCAAAATACAAAGAACCTAATCAATAAATGGGCTAAGGAAATGGGCAGACATTTCACAGAAGAAGATATACAGGTGATCAACAAATATATGAAAAAGTGCTCATCATCCCTAGTAATTAGAGAAATTCAAATTAAAACCATCCTAAGATTTCATCTAGTTCCAATTAAAATGGCTATTATCAAGAACATGAGCAAAAATAAGTGTTGGCATGGATGTGGGGGAAAAGGCACACTCCTACATTGCTGGTGGAGTTGCAAATTGGTACAGCCACTCTGGAAAGCAGTATGGAGAATCCTCAGAAAACTTGGAATGGACCTACCATTTGACCCAGCTATCCCACTCCTCAGTTTATACCCAAAGGACTTAAAATCAGTATACTACAGTAATGCAGCCACATCAACGTTTATAGCAGTTCAATTCACAATAGCTAGATTGTGGAACCAACCGAGTTGCCCATCAATTGATGAATGGACAAAGAAACTGTGGTATATATACACAATGGAATATTAGCCATAAAGAAGAATAAAATTATGACATTTGCTGGTAAATGGATGAAGTTGGAAAATATCATGAAAGTGAAATAGGCCAAGTCCAAAAAACCAAAGGCCAAATGTTTTCTCTGGTAAGTGCGTGACAATGTATAATGAGGGGGGAGGGGTGATGGGGGGAAGAGAAGAATGAAGGAACATTGGATGGTGTAGAGGAAAATAGGGTGGGAACGGGTGGGGGTTGGAAAGATAGTAGACTGAAACACAGTATTACCCTATGTATATGTATGATTACATGAATGGTGTGAATCTACCCTAGAAAGGAAAAGTTGTACCCCATTTATGTACAATGAATCAAAATGCAGTCTGTAAAAACAAAAAGATTTTAATAAAACAATATTTAAAAAATGAAGACAACAGTTTTTATGTGGGAAACAAAATAAATAATACTGGCTTTATTTTTCACACGATTTCTCCTGGCTTGATTTAGCAGCTCAGTATCATGATCAAAGACCCAGTTTAATTTTTATTTCCCTACATTCCATAGTGCTAATGTTATCCCAACATTGACTTCATTTATGTTAGTGGCCATGGATACACCTAACAGTTTTATGAACGTTTGGGGGAGAAAGATCAATTCAGCACTCTCTGAGGGAAGAGAAAGACCCATCCCTAAGCGCTGGAGACGCTCTGCCTCCGGCTGATTGCTGAGATCAGGAGCCATTGCTCAGGTCTGACCCGTTTGCTTTTTAGGAGGAAGCTATCTCTCACATGTCACAAGCCAGGCTCTGCTGCCACAGGCTGGGATTCTCTTTGCCCAGTCTTCTCCACTGGGTAGATAAGGCCCTCCAATGCTGAGGTATATACCTAAGGCTTTCCTCTGACTCAGAACTCTTAAAATTTCCCTTAAAATTAGATCTTAGAACTAGTAAGGGTGACATTCCAGGTTCCATCTGCTACTTCTTTGTGCTGTTTATTTTTTCCACCCTTAATTTGCAGAACCTGAAAGGGAAGAGGTACTGTTTATAGGTCCTCCTTCAAAATCTCAACCCCGATCAATTGTGTTAATTTATATGCACTGGCACTAAGAGGCTGCCAATAAATGCTACTTGTTTATATCAGTGGCATGAATTCTGGAGGGTTTATTGACATGGACTTTTTGAAATAAATATTAGCCTTTGTAGGATGACATCAAATTTATTCCCCATTCTAAATTTACTATGATGAATAATAAATTTATATATTATATATAAAACTTTATATATTTACATATATAAATATTGGAAACATTACTAAGGATATATAAAAAAAATGCCATATCATGGGACTTACTCAGAGGGATCAAAATATAACTGGCTCTGAAATATTGGATGAAGGAGGAAATAGGAGCAATTTCTTGAAAGAATCAAAAAATATTGACTTGCAATATCAGGTGATATGTGTCCAAATTCACATGTATGAACTTGGCCCAGAATTCCCAAAACACCCATCCCAGAAGAAGGCAAAACACGAATCTAGAAATGTGGGGATTCAAACAAAAAGATGAGTATTAAAGAGTTTGTGGAACCCCTGAGTGGCTTTTGCTTTCCTTATCATGGCAATGTTAGATACAGGTGAAAAGTTGGTTTTAAAAATTCACAAAACAAGTACATAGACAGAATCATTCAGAAACTTTCAAAGACAAGCATTCTGGACATAGACTTTGGGAGAGGAAACTCCCTCCAAAGTGGACCTTCAAAAAAGTTACTATATTAGCTCTTGGTGAGAAGTTTACAAAGCAAGCTGCACTTTGTGTCTCTGGGTCTAACAAAGATCACATATCAAAGCTTCATGACCAAATTAATGCATAGCTTATCCCTCTCCCCAAGGTCTTTCCCTTGGTTTTATTATTACTGACAATATTGTAAGAGCGGTGTGAAATGGCCAATTCACACATGTGCCACGTTTTGCACACTGCCTGAACCTGCTGGAACATGATTTTCCTAAGAATGATGACAGTAATAAACATCTTCTGGCAGAGGCTTGCAAAATCTGCACCCATTTTAGTCACTCAGTAATGGCCCATAAAATTCTTTGAGAACTGCAGGAGGAAAACAATGTACATACTCATGCATAAATTAAAACTAGAAGTGCCAGCTCAATGGAACTCGACTTCCCACACTCCAGGACAAGTGTGCAGCGATTAAAAATAAACAAACCCATAACACATGGGTGCAGCCAACGGTCATCAGAGAAAGTGTGGTTGTTGGAGATCAAACCATTACCCAGCATTTTCCTTGAGATTCCTTCTTTAGTTTGTGAAAATACTCAGTTATTTATATTTTCTTTCCTGATGATCTCTCTTAAGAAGGCAATGTCCATCTAAATAGGAGAAAAATACTCATCTCGTTTTCTCTTTACATTAAAGGTCATTTTTCTTTCTGCACAAGAATATGATATAGACAAGAACATTCCTAATTTCTTTCTTTATTCAAAGTTTCGAGTTTGACAAATAACACAATCAGTAAATGGGCAAATGATCTGAACAGATACTTTTCAAAAGAAGCCCAAATGAGTAACAGAGATGTGAAAAATGTTCACCATCGTTAGCCATCAGGAAAATACATCGAAATGCCATCTAACTCATGTCAGAATGGCAGTCATCAAGAGTACAAATAATAAATGCTGCTGAGGATGTGCGGGGATGCTCATAAATTGTTGGTGGGAATGTAAGTTAGTAGAGTCACAGTAGAGATCAGTATGGAGGTTCCTCAAAAAGTTAAAAATAGAATTATTCTATGACCCAGCTATACCACTCCTGTTTTCCCTCATATTTGGAAGCTAAAGGAGAAAAAAGGAAAAAGAAAAAAAAAAAAAAAAAAAAAAAACAGGAAAAAGGGGGTGCCTTGGAAGTAGAAGAGTGACAATTTAGGTAGGAAAAAAAGGATAAGGGATGGGAGGAGGTAAGGGTGGGTAGGTATTGGGGAATGAATTTGACCAAATTATGTTTTTATGTACATATGGATATGTTACCAGAGGTTTGGTCCTTGTCCCTGATGCCTAGCCAATAATGAGGACCTGGTTGAGAAAAAGAAAACAGAAATTTTATTGCTTTGCTAGTAAAGGAGAAACACAGGGAGAACGGGATTTTTAAAGAGCTGATTCAAAGTCTACATTCCATATATTCTCTGCTTTTGTAACTCACTTGTTAATTTAGGATATAGCCTTTCCTAGATCTTCTGGTGCCATCCCAAGTCGGAATGACTCCATGCCTGTGGTATCCCAAGAACAGATAACTGCCTAGGATGGGGAAGAAAGGTAATCCTGTTTCCCCAAAATTAGGGAGGGGCAGAGATTAGGGGGGTAGAGGGAGAGAGGAAGAGAAACATGTCTATTTTAAAAATAACTTAGTGTCAGAGCAGCCAGGGCTATATTCAAAGCATAAAATGAACTACTGTTACAGATATGCCACAATGAAACCCCACATTCCATGTAATTAGTATGCATCTATAAAATTTTAAAAATTAAACAACAATAAGTAAAAAAAAGTTTCAAGTTGTAGCTCTGTTATTTTATGGGTGAACAATTCAGAAATGCCATTATTTTACCAAGTTTCCAAGATGTAGTCTCATTACTTTTGACATCCATCCTAAATCTGTGAAGAAATGAATGTCAGAATGAAACATATTGAGAGACAGCCTATGAGAAGGTTCTTGAGCTGCTGGATCAAACACAAAATCTGCCCACCTCTCATTCCCTTGTATTATTACCCAGTGTACTTTCTATATTACCTACCTGAATATCCACTCTGTCCTAATCTCATTTATCTTTGAAGACAGAATGTCTGGAGTCCCAAATTTCCTCTGCAGGTAGGCTAGCCAAAACTGGTTGAATCTATGACTGCTAGATGACCTCTAATCTTGTTATAGTCTAATTTTCATGGTAAAGGACACACCTAGAAGCCACCATGACCAAAACATCAGACCATAAGGAAGAAAGAGAAGCAGCACCTGAGTTCCAAGAAGTCTCTGCCTATTACAGGAAGACATGAACATTCCTCCCTGTTGTTAGCTTCTATCTCTCGCTTCCACTACTCTGTATGTGTGACCTCTCAAACCTGAACTGAGAAGTTGGTTTGTGAACTAAGTGCCTGCTTCTCTATTCTTTGACCATTGAGTTAAGTTTGTGCTGTTGATGCTCCAAATCAGTTTCCTTATGGGAAACAGTCTGAACCCTTTCCTCTCTCCCTCTCCCTCAGAGGGACCAACATGTTAGTTGATAACATAGTTTCTGGTAGTGTCCTATTCTTCACAGTCACTGAAAAAGGTCTTTATTATTGAACAATACTATATGCAACACAGGCTAGAAGGTTGCAGATGGTCATGTAGTATGTAGATGGGCAAAAATTTCACTCTGGGCATGCAGAAGTAGGCCTGTTAGATAATCAGAGAATAACAAAATAGAAAAGAAGTTTCCAGCTTTACCACATTTGGAAAACCTATGCACTCACAAAATTTTCTGAAGTGTTCTAATTTTCTTTCTTAATATTTTTTCTTAATATACTCCTTGCTAACTCTGCCACACTATTTCTAATCATACCCCACTGGTTTTGTGTGTGTGTGTGTGTGTGTGTGTGCATCCACACACATACAACATTAGCAAACTTTCCATGATGGTGATATTCTGGCTGATTTGGGTATCCCAGAAAGAGGACATCTCTGATAGACACAGTACACACACTCAGTTTCCTTTCCTACCTCCCTTCATCTATCTAGAGTCACCTACAAAATTCTTTTCTAATTTTACACAGACATGTTGCAGCTGCTCCCAAGACCATAAGTTCTTGGTTTCTCCTCCAAATAGTACACCAAGGAATTTACCCAGCAAAGACTCCTTTTTCACCAAGACTCATATTCCAGCTGCAAAAAGTATAATATTTTCCTATTAAAAATTGCCCTCCTCTTTTCAAAGTTGTATGAAACTTGGCTTAGTTATAAAGTAGATATTTTTAAGTCACTGAATCTACAAAATAAATTTTCAAATATGACCAGGAGCTTTCGTCTAAATGAATATGTCTCATTTATTAATGCAGTTTAGGTCCTGCCCCAGTTCCTTCCCAAACAATACTGCTCCACAGGCAGCAGGCCTGCTCTCATGAATGAGGACATAACCAAGAATTCAAGAGAGGAACAATGAACAGTTTTCAGAGAAGACACATCTTGGAACAAAAATGGAGGAAAAGGTCCATTCAAGAACTGTGAGGCTCTGGATAGACCGACAGAGCTGCTGTTAAGTATCCACTTGGGATAGAGAAAGTATTGCTAGATAGTAGGATTTTGGAGTTAATACCTGACCCAGAGAAGAAAGAACTCTGGAAAAACTTCATAATGTTAAGTTATATTTGTTATTCGATAATTTATGCTGCAAAAAAACAAAACAAAACAAAACACAAACAGAGGAAAAGAAAGACGAGTCTAAATTTATCTTCCAATATGATTTAATTTTGTTCTAGATGTCAAAGATATCAGAACAACTGTTAAGATGATCATGTGTAATTCAGCATTTAAGACTCTTATTGGTCATAAAATATATACATATTAACACCTGACATGTCAGTTTAGGATTTAAAAAAAAAAAAAAACTCAGGCTTTTGGGCCAGTTCTGTAATCCTTTCTAAAACCCTGAACTACTTATCATAATAATGGTATAGTGTTGCTGAAGAATCATATATTTTGCCAATATGAAACCAAAATGTTCACAATTGTAGATTCTTAATACTCAAATAAATAAATAATGGTCTAGAATGATAGAAAGAATACACAGTTGAGTCCTAAGAAGCCTATGGTTTAATTTTGGTTCTGTAAGTTTTAAATTTTACCCATCCTAGGAAGCCTTAGTTTTCACGCTGGCGATATGAGGGAACTGGGCACTTTTGTAGCTAGGTAACACAGGGTTTTAAATAGTTGGATATGACTTTTTTAAATGGTAGAACTTATCAAACTACCTAATTTCTTTGACCCTCAAGCTTCTCATTTGTAAAAGAAAATTGGAAAAATGTCAGCAATGGGTAAATACATCCATATTCTCTCTAGAGCTCCTTTTTGGAGAACCATGACTCCCCCTGCCCCAATTCTGCCCCACCCCAACAACTCCCTTCCACATTAAAGACATTATTTCCAGTGTTCAGGAAAAATTGATCTATTTTGGTCATGGAAGACACATGACCTAGACTAGTCAATCAGTGATTAACTGTGGCAGTTGTTACAAACAACACATAGCTAACTAAGGCTATAGAAACTAATGCCCTTCTAAAACTTTTGTTGGAGTTAACCAGATTGAAAACTCCCTTTCTCAAAGGTTAGGAGCAATGAGAGAAATTTGACCATCTTGCTTACTGCTTGGTGTGAAAAGGAAGATAATTTAAGAGTTGAGACAGAGAAAATATTCATTTTGAATCTCTAAATTCAAATGCTCAAAGCCTATTTGTTTGCTTGTTTCATAAGTCAATGTGTTGTTTTCTTTTTCCTTAAGATAGTCATTTTTCTTGGTTTTTCATCCCTTAATATTTAAAACATTAACTGATATATTGTTTTTGAAATTTATTGAAAATTTTAAGGGAGATTAAGCATGTAAAGAGCTTTTTAAAATGCAGAAAACTATGCAAAAATATTACTGCTAGTATTATTTCTATTCATTTTTCTATAATTAAATATAGAAAAGCACTTATATTTAAGAACAAAACTCTATTGGTCTTGTTAACTGCTAAGCAGGCATTGAAGGGGAAAGTTACTATACTCACTTTAGGAAAAGAGCTGCCCCTTACGAGACTGTTAATGTGCCTCAAAATTTCCTTCTTTCCTTCTTTCCTTCCTTTCTTCCTTTCTCTCTCTCTCTCTCTCTCTCTCTCTCTCTCTCTCTCTCTCTCTCTCTCTCTCTCTCTCTCTTTCTCTTTCCCTCTCTTTCTCTCTCTCTCTCTCTCTCTTTCTCTTTCCCTCTCTTTCTCTCTCTCTCTCTTTCTTTCTCTCTCTCTCTTTCTTTCTGCTAAAACCCTTCAGAGAAACTTATAAGGAACCAGTCAAAATGGTCTATTCACTTTAACTCACATAACACTAAACCCTCCATCCAAAGCATTCACATATGTCATTTTTCAAACATGTGATATATGACCTCAAACTGAAAGTGCATCCACTTCTACATGTGATGACGAGTATTTCCTAGGTGAATGCATGTCAGTTTCCCAGTAAAGACCCGTTGATTTCTTTCTTTGGGGAGAGTACTGCTTCAAGAGTCAGCTCCAGTGCATTCTTTACTTGATCCAAGTAAAGACCTTTCCTGACTCTTTCATCTCCTGGTTGTGCTTACTAGTTTTGCACTCACCAAGAGGCGAACCCATCGCATTTGGTTACATTTGGTATTATCCCAAACACACTCTTATCAAAAGCTATTATGTAATACTTACTTTTGTGTGTTATTTTCCTTGATGCTTTAAGAAAGCTTGCTTGATTTATCTCATGGTCAAGAAGCCAACTTAATAACTCTGGATTTGTTTCTACATTATACAGTTGCTAATTGAGAAGCAGAATATGTTATTCCCTTTACCTCAGCATATAGTTTTCACTTTCTTTAGCTCAAGTTCTTACAACATTTTTGACTTTTAGAAGAAAAGTGCTAAATGCCAAGAATTAGTATTCAAGTAACTTAATAAGAAGGAAAATAGACTATGTGAGTTACGCTAAATCTACAAGATTTTAAATAGGGTCTGATATCATTAATCCACAAATTCCAGACTAACCCACTTCAATAAAGAGTAGTTTCAGAACCTAGTTTGCAAAATGATTATATGGTTAATGCAGGATTAAATTTTCTTTCAATTATAAGACTGAATTTGGAAAATGCTCTAAAGAGAATGAAGGAAAAAATCCTGCAAGAGGTACATTTGGTCTAAAGTGCTTTTAAATATGCTTCTTAATTGCTGGGGGCTATTTTGCTCTTCATCTAATCATTGTCTGAATTACTGAAGCTCAACTCATCTGATAAAATAGGTGAGCTTTGTGGTAATGAAGTCAGATAATGTCTTATCTGAGTGTCAGGCTAGGCATCAAATGGGCAGTGTGTTTAACAATTAGTAAGGAGTTTGCAGACTGAAATATTTTCATGCAAGTTACTTGTTGCAAGCCAATTCTTTGAAACAAGAAAAGGTTTAGAAATGGGAAAACATTTGAGAAGCTGTGACTTTATTTAATAAAATTGCTTGTTATTTAAATAAAGGTAATTAAAAGTGTAATGCTCTGGAACTATTATGTACCTACTCAAAAAAAAGGAGAGGATTTTGTTTTTTACAAAGGAGCCAATACCTTGAGGAAGGTGTAAGCTTCGCAATAAGAATCCCATCCATACTTTTAAAGAGATCCAGATTAGCTCATTTAAATAGCAGTCATTTTATAGCTTTTTTCACCAGGGAAGCCTGCATTTCCTTAGGGTTTTTGAATAAGGGAGTTCCACACCAAGGTTCTGTAAATTAGCTATGTGGGTATTCAAATCATCAGAGCTTCACACCATAGGAGGGCCCACATGGGCAGAAATCAAAGACAAAGAGTAATCTCCTGACTCTAGCAATCTTCTGCCTAGAGTGCTTTTGGTTTGCTTTGCACCTGTCTTTTCAAAAAATATTTCTTAAACCATTATTTATTTGATTTTAATGAGCAACATGAATGGTAAGGCCAAGCCCATCTGCAATGCTTTTCAGGTGTTCATTCCCAAGAGGAAATTTTATAAACTTTGGTTTTATAGCATAAAGTATGAAAATTTATACAACTGCTCAGTAGAAGCTTAAGGGCAGGTTTCTGTTAAACAAAAAGGTATCTTAAATGAAATATACAAACATACTGGTTCCACCATGTTTTCCTTTTTTTACATGAACTGAAGCAAAACTATATCACATATGAAAAACATCCAATTTCATTTTGCACCTCCCCAACATATGGTAAGTATTTCCTTGGTTTCTAACTCTGATGCATTTCCAAATACACTTGGGGAAGAAGTGTAAGTCGCTGTACTTCTAACCATTTTTTTCTCAGGGAGATTTGTACTACATAAGTTTTGCAGAATGAATGAATTTTATTAAAAAGGAGAATCTTTGCTCTGCAAGGTCGAAATACCTATGAAATTGTAAGCCATCAAAAAGAAGCCACAGTATTACTTACTGACTTTCACTCAACAGCAAACTTTCCCATCCTTATATATATTTCAATAGTCAAATGAACACTTTTAGTACAACTGGACTAGGAGAAAAACATTGACTACCCTGGGTGTCTAGACCACCAGGTTGGTTAAGTACAGGAGCCTGTTGAGTCACGCATTCTACTTTGTCCTCTTTGTGGTTTTGTTTGTTTTTATTTTATTATTTTAATTTATTTTATATTTTTCTACAGAAAACCAAAAAAAAAAAAAAAAACCAAATGAAACCAAACAAACAAAAAACACCTCTCCACAATGCATTCTAACATTGTCCCTAATTAACTTAAGTCTGCAGAAAAGCACTCTTCCTGGGTCAATTCAGCAATCTTGTCTACTTATTGTTTTCTAAACACATCCATTTTATTTGCATTAAACCAGTGCCCCATGATATATACTACTTTAACTGCAGGGTTGAGCTGCTCTGGGCCTGACAAGTCATGAAGCATTAGGGAATGATTGGTTCTTCCCGTCTTGGAACTCAGCCTAATACATAGGGTATTTTAATAGGGAAATCGCCATTGACTTTGTAATCCCTGGTGTGACACTTGTTCTGTGAACAGATAAAGGGGAAGTAAGTCAAGCACACATTTGTCAGGAAGTCTCCACTGTCTCTTTTCTCCCCAAAGGCAGGAACTGTCAGCATTTGTGACTTCAAGCTAGCCCGTGTTCTGATATTATTGTGCACATTCCCAGAGGGGATTCTTCGGAAGGACTTTTGCATTCATGTGAAGGGAAATATTTCAGCTGCTTTTTACAAGCACTGATTGCCCGAGACAAAGTGACTGACTGCTTGCACGTGCTGAAGTTGAAGGACATAAACATACCATAATATGTTTTGTCATAAACAATCACAGAATAAGGCCCTTTTCACAGGTGATTGAACAAAATGAATAACAGAATGGAGACTTGTATTCTGATGCTTGTTGCTCATGTAAACTGGTGTTCTGCATTTTAGAATGTGTTGAAGGCAAAGCTTCTGCTTTGGGAATAAGCCCCATTAATCAGGTCATTCCTCTAGGTATATTCTGAAGTAGCTACTTTTGGTGATTAAACTTCACATATTATATTAGGTAACAGAGCATGCTGTTAACAGCATGTTATCACTAAAGGCAAGAAAAAGCATTCATTTTAGATAAGGCAGGCTAATGTATGTCAACCACAACACTGCTCTCTGAAATCCAAGTGAAGAGTGAGCTTCAGTGTACCCGCAATCATAACAAACTTTGCCAACTACCTACTATGTGCTTGGAACTATATGTGATGCCAAGATGAAATACATTATTCTATATAATATTATATTGTGTAAACAACAGAAATAGCAAGCAATTTAGGTAGTAAATGAACAATCTGCCATAGGAAAGATTCAGGAAGATAGAACCTCAGCAACTTTCTTGGATAGTGATTTCTAAAATAAGTTTTTTGAAAAGACACAGGGTCTGTCATGAATTAAAT
Organism: Sciurus vulgaris; assembly: GCF_902686455.1. NCBI lineage: Eukaryota > Metazoa > Chordata > Mammalia > Rodentia > Sciuridae > Sciurus > Sciurus vulgaris. The sequence goes on from NC_136461.1 coordinate 70,895,734, forward strand.
ACAACTCTGCATTTAGTTAGTATCCCATTCCAGTTTTACAAAAAATAACTGGATGAAAAATCATTTAAAGAGAAAAGGTCTTGTTTTTAAGAAAATGGTTCCAGACCATTTTATGAGATTTTTCTTAGCAGACCAACTTGAAATTTCGAGGAAAATAACACAAACTATGTAAATGTACTAAAAGGAGGTCTCTAGGGAATGACAGCCTCTTAGCTCTGTCTTCATAGCACTCATGGTGGGTGTCGAAGAGAAGAAAATTGTGGTTTCAACAGAATTCAAACATTATTGTATCAGATCTGAGAACATTTATTCATTAAGACTGAAATAAAGGAAAACGTTTTGAAAAATAACAGTCAGTAATTTAAGTCTGACTGGGCTAGATTTAAACTTGAGTTCTGGCCATTTTCATGTTAGCTATCTTGAGTATTTACCATGACAACATCTGCATAGCATTACCTACTCACTTCTGAGTATTTAATGTGCATACTCTTAAGAAACATGCTCCTTGTGGTCTGTTACATATATTTTAAAGACCACATTAAAAGAATCAGAAGTGGAAAAGATGTTTCCAAAAACTTAAACATGGACATTTTTCATTTGGAGTTTTGAAAATGTTCAGTATTCACTTTAATAACCAGAGGCCATATTATAAAATGCCTGTAGAAACTTCAAGTGAATGAAAAAGTCACTAACTTTAACAGTTTCAACAAAGTGTTATATTTTGGGAACAATGAAATGAAACTCCCATGAACATAGATAGTAGACAGAAGGGGGAAATGTGTATCCATTTATCACTTGATGGGATCCTTGCATATTCTTATAAAACAACTGTAAAAGAAGTCTTAATGTGAATGCACAAGTGAAAAAGGAATAAACTCCATCTCTCCCACTGTTTTTGAAACTTTAAAACAAAAACAAACTAACAAAACCCAAAGGGTGAATACTAATATTAGAATAAAAGAATTTGATTTAAAATTAATGCAGTCTAAGACAATCAAGAAAGCAAACTCACAGGATTTGTTGCCCTCGAAGTAAAACAGATAGATAGGACAGGCAACAGATATTCTTATCAGGTTGATAGAATATGTTGACAAAGGCACCACAAAGATAGAAATTATGGTGTCTCCTTTTGCTTTGAAGCTTCCTAATTGGAATGCAGTCCTTGGGGGATCTGCTTCATTTATAGAAGGGCAATTCAAACCATTCTTCTCCACTAGAAATATTTGTCACAGGAAGATTTTCCCATAGTGAAAGCATTTTGTTAATAAACAGTTTTTAATGTTGAAGATCCCTTACATGGAAATAACTGGAACCATGCTTCAGCCAAGGTTTTGGGCAAAGGCAGGACTTTGAATTGTACCCACTTGACATGTCATTGCACAGACACGTCAGATTTCATTATGCTGTCGCTTTATGTCCCTTGGCATTTCACTGACACACTGCAGGCTCTTGTTCCACGTTTTTGTGCTTCTTGTCATGGTCTCCATTAAAGGTCCCAATTCTGCAGGAATTGATAGCATTTTTTTTTTTCTGTGAACAATCACTTCCTTGAATGATTAGAAAAGTAAGTCTTTGGTTCTTGTTTTATGGAAATTGCGGGGGATTCTCTCAGCCTATGTAAATCACCAACAGCTCTCTGTTTCCACATGTTTACAGGGATTCCAATTTGCAGAAATTAATTACACGAAACATGTTAAAATAAAAATAATGCAAGTAGACTTAAGTAGGATATTAAAATCAGGTTAAAAGGCCAAATAGAGGCACTCTCTTTATGAAAAATATGTTTTCATGATTACAGAACTTACTCATTTTCAGAGTAGGAAACTTTGTGGGCAGTGCAGGGCAGGAGGTATGGGGAAAATAACTAAAATGAAGAGAATAAAAATCATGGGCAATCCTGCCATTCCAAAGTCACCTTTCATTCTTTGGTTTATCTCTGTCTTTATCTAGCTGATATTGACATGTACATAAATTCAGATACACCTAAGAAAGAAAGCATTTTATTAAACAGAATTGTAAGCTTTTCCCCCATTCATAAGAATTTCTTATGCAACATGATTCTCAAGCATTCTTGTTTCACTGTGGGGTTAGGCTGTGATTTATTTCCTTAAGATAAATTCCCTGTTTAAGAGAATATACATAGAAAGACATTGCCAAATCCCACTTCACTCCACCCTGAATTTGATTCTTCTTCTTGTCCTATCTATACACTCAGTGTCAATGTTTAAAATTGTTTTCTCATTCTTCACCAGCATTAGCTAATAAAATTTCTTATAGTCTATGTCATTCCAATATGTAGAAAAACAATTAAATATCATTTATATTTTTGTCTCATTGAGAGTAAAATAAAAATTTTATTACATATTTTTGGGGCATAATTTGAAATTGCTTCTGCCATAAAATAAATAATTTAAAAAGTGACTTTTTCCTTAAATGGGACATTTAATAAAAAAAAATTCAGATTGAATTATTCCATCATTTGTATATTCAGATTATTTCCAATTAAAGCATTTCATACACAGAGGTAAGGCCTGAAGTATCTACTTCCACCAGTAATCCATTCCTCTGTCACCCAAATGGCTCCTATTTGAACAATGAAAATCATGCATTCTTCCTTTAGGACAGACTATCTGTAGCCTTAGGACAAAAACTAAACCAGAATTATTCAGTGTGCTTCAATCACAAATTCTGTCTCTTTACCCCTTTTCTATGTCTGTCACTATTGTTCTTTCTCCACAGTTTTCTGTTTCCCTCTTTTTTCTAGTTTGCTTGTTTTCCTCACTTTTATTTCAGATCTCTGTTGTCTCAAGAGATAACTTCAAAGTCTTGCTTTCTTACATAAGGGAGACTTTGAAATTGTTTTCCCTTAAGTTTTGTTTCTTGCTCCTGGTGAGAACCAAAGAAGACTTAAGGATGAGAAATTACATGTGGTCCTGATGCAGAGAAATAGTCACTTAATGAGTGGATTGGATATGTTAAAATATTTATTTTTTGGGAAATAATAAAAGAAAAAATATCAGTTACAGATTTTATCATGGACTAGGCCTTTTCATGCATCATTTCATTTAATCTACACAAAGTGTTATAAAATTGGCTTCATCTCTCATTTCAGAAAAAAGAGAACTAAGACTGAAGTTTCAGGAAAACAGAAGTATGAAAGTCTAACCCAATGTTTTTCTATCTAAGAATTAGATAAAATGTGTTTGTGGGTGTGTGTGTTAGCACATAAATAAAACTGAAATATATTGTTAAAACAAGTGTTCACTTAAATTCTCTTCCAGGAAAGCAAAACAAAACAGTTTCCTCATCTCTGTGCATCCTTCTTTTCCTCTAACCTGTCTTTTCCTCCCAAACTTCTATTCACTTTTTTGAAGCTGTTTCATAGAATATCAAAATTTATCCCTTGTTCAAGGCTGCTTCTAAATCACCTAAGAGTAGAGTTCACAGGGGAAACACATAAAGTACTCAAGGCATATCAAGGAAACATTAACAGACAAGACATGCCTTCAAAGAAGGATCTGCAGAGTTCCCAGAGAGAGAGAGGGGAACTTGACTCAGGACCAGCAGGATTCTTGGCATCCATGATGGAGAAGAATTTCAGCATGCACAAGTCAAAGCCATAGCCAGAAGTTTATTTAGGAAAGCAGATATCCATTTAAGGAAGAATGGGGTGATCTCAAGAGAGACACCTTTGAGTAAAGCAAAGAATACTTATTGAAGGGAGAAAGGACAGAGGGAGAGACAGCAGCCCCTTGGTGTGGAGTATTAATACTTATAGAGGCCTGTGCTGGGGACTGGCCTAGAGATAGAACCAGGGTAGAGCTGCAAAATTTCATGTCAGTTTTCCCAGGGTTTTGCATTGTCCACACATTACAAGGGTGTGGGGTGAAGGGTGTAGACCAAGGGTGTGCAGCTTGGGAGTTGTAATTGTTCTTGGGTGTTTTGGCATCTCAGTAGTTCATGGGTGTTTCCTTTGAGACTCAGTGTCTCCCCCTTTATTCCCAAATTCCTATCTCAACATGATGAGAAATCTGGTTGGAGTACACAATGGATGCTGCCTTCAAATCTCACTTTGGGAAAAGATTTTTTTAACTAATTCAAATAAATCTTCCTTTTGCTAATCCTTAATTAAAAGGGAGGAAAGAGAAGAGAGAGAAGGGGGAAAAAAGAGAGATGAGGGAGACCTCTTTAAAGAAAACAGTAATTCAAGTAATTAGAATTTGGCGCAGAAATAAGTATCAGGGAAATAGAAATGCATGCAGAGTCGCAAGTCCCAGGGTTCAATTCCCAGCAAGTAAAAGTAAACAAACAAAAAACTGAGTTGTTTTTAAAAATCAAGAGGAAGGGGATCAAATTTCTTAATAGATGTTGGGGGAAATTGCTAAAGTCCTACCTCATAATATGTTTAAAAATAAATCTATGTTAAAACTTAAATACTGATAAAAGAAATAATCAAAGTACTAGATTATTAGGGGCTGAAGATATTCTGTGAATACCAAATTAATAGGAAGTTCATCACAAAACTTCTATTTTACAAAAACAAAGCAACAAGCTATTGTTACCATACAAATATCCACCATGAACCATCAAAACACAGAGCACACCAGTAAAATACAGGACGTGCACATGTGATATAATGGGTTAAAGTTCTTAATATTCAAAGATCTTCTAGAAAACACACAAACCAAAACCCTAATGTCTCTTTTCTGGCTCAAAATAAACAGTAGACAAAGGATTTAAAGAGTCCTCCTGGAGGAAGGCATTTACATTTTCAATAAATTTAGGGGGAAATGTTCCACTTCAGTGGTAACTACTTACTTTAATTAAATCAATAATGTAACACAAATTTCAGAGATTCAATTATTAGAAAGATTAACAAGAACCACATACTTAATGAAGTTGTGGAGAAACTAGTTTCTTAATACACTATTATTAATAAGAAGTATTTTGTCAACAGTTCTGAAAAACTGACCATAAGAAATGACTTATAAAACTTTAAATTTGTACAAGTTTAAAATTAAATTTATATCACTCAATGTAAAAACTGTATGAATATAAACTATATGTATATAATACCTATATACATACTAGTTAATATTATTATTGTCATTGTTATCTTCACTATTTTTGGTGGGAGTAGAAAGGAGTTATTATAGTTTTATCTGCATTGGACAAAGAACATTTCCAGTAACATTTGCCTTCATCCCCCTCCTCTTTGCTTCCTTATTATTGAATTTCAGAACTTTATGGTGGTTGAGTGTGATTTTCTTTATATTTATCATGTTTTATTGGGTCTTATGTATCTGGGGTTTGAAATTTTGATTAAATTTGGAAATTTTTTTTCTATTATTCTTCTCTATGTATATTTTTTCTGCCCCATTATCTCTCTTTTCTTCTAAGACTCAAATTGCACATGGAAAAATTGCTTGATTTTGCCTCATAGGTCAAAACAGGCTCTTGTTCATTATTTCCTTCTTATACTTCTGGTCTCTAGGCTATAGTCTACTACATCTACTGATATATCTTTAAGCATATTATTATTTTTCTCTGTAGCCTCCTATCTGCTTTTAATCTCTATGGATGGATTATTTTTATTTCATGAATTGTATTTGTTCAGTTCAAGACTTTCTATTTAGTTCTCTTTTGAAAAGTTTCCATCTCCCTATAATTCCTCATCTCTTCACCCATCATATGTATTTTTTTCTATAGTTTATTTAATACAGTTAATAGTTTTCTAAAGTTTCTGTTAATCATAACATCTGCAATTATTTCAGTGATTTTCTCTATGTCTTCATATTCGAGTAGAACAAAAACTTAAGAACACAGAGATAATGACTGATTTGTTCTGTCCTGTTGATTTGTTCTGTCCTTTAAACAGAGAGAAAATACCTACTATACATTTTCTGACTGAGGGAGTGGATAAAATATCAGACCACCTAAGCACCACAAGCTTCACAAGATCAATACCATAAAAGTGCTCATAAATAAACTTATAGCAAAGTTTTGAACTAAGCTCAAAATATAAACATGGTTCCAAAGGCATATGTATTTTTCACTACCATAGTTATAGTTGTGGAATTCATTTTACTCAAACTATTTTTAATTTTTTATAGTTGATCTTAATATGGAAGCAGTTTTGGGCTGGTGATGACATAGATGGCACAGAGTGAAGCAAGATGAAACCTCGTGATTTTTAGAGTCTTACAATTTCCCTATACCTGGAGGGTAGCATTTTTAATGCCTACAGTCTTTTTTCCTAATCACCCACAATATTTTCTTTTTTTCTATAATATTTTCTAATAGCAATACATCCTATGTAATCATCTGTAATAAACTATGAATGTTAAGACTGTGTAACTTCAATTGGCTAATTGAACTCAAAAGGCAAAGTGATACAAAGTAATGTAAAATGAACTGAGAAGTCATTAAATGTACCTGATCCAGGAAAGTAACCATTACTGATAAGAATTCAACATGAACTAGTAGGTGTCAGAGTCCCAAGTCAGGTGACAAGTAGAAGTCAACCCTTTGGAGATACTCTCATAAACTTGCTAGTGGACTAGATAAAATAAGATTTGTTAAAAAAAATAAAAGTGTGCCAAATAGAATAAGATGACAAGTCCCCATTATCCAGTATATTTTTTTTAAAGATTACTACAATTCAGAAACATTCAAACCAAAAATATGGAATTAGGAAATTCCAACAATAAAAATGATTGCATCCTGACTTCATCTCATAATGACTCAAGGAGAATAATGCCACCAGCTCCTTTGATTTTATACCACAGACTTTCTAAGAATTTTGAAAAATAAGAGACAGCATTTAATTTTGGCTTCATTAGAGGCGGGTGTAGTTAATGTTTATAGAATATCAATAATGCAGTTTGTAGCTCTGTATAATTAAAGTCACCCCTTATGCTAATAAAATAACATGAAAAGAAGCTGCACAATGCAAGGCTTAAATATGTTGACACGTTTGGTCTTATTTCAGGCGAGCTTAATTACAAGGACATGGGCTCAGCTATACCTATAAAAATATTTTTCTGTCACTTAGAGCTATCAAACCTCACACCCATTTATGATATTAGTGAGAAAAAGGAAGTGGCATCATAATGCCCACCAGTGAATACCGCTGTAGCTGTGTAGACTATGAATCTGCAAGCAGAAGCTTACATAAATGGAGAAAGATGGTGTGTGTGCACATGCACACACATGGGGAAGGAGAAAATAAATTATCATCTGGGTCTATGTTAAAATGCCAACCAAGAGAAGAAGCTGATAAAATTTATTTCTAATGTGTATAATTAGTGTCAGAGGAAGCAAGGGTAATAATGCAAAATCCATAGGACTTATAGGTCAGAAGATTCAGATTGAGTTCTGCTTCCACGTGTTTCTAGCTGCATGCTATTGGGCCAGTCACTTTATTGTCTGTGAGCCCTAACTTCCTATTTCATAAAGCCTAAATCAATAATTCATAAGTCATAATTTAGTATGAGGACTATGTAAGAGTTACAGAGTTATTTATATCTATTTGTATTAGTGTCTGGAACATATTATGCAGTTAAAAATATTTATTCTATTCCTTCCTCCTGTCTGACACAATTGTGAAGATCCAGTGGTATATGTAAAAAATCCTTATATATATATATATATATACGAGATAAAATAAACTATTTTTCTTATTGGCATGTCAAAATGCGAGTTTCCACTAGTTTTTACCCCCCTCCAAAATTACTGAATAGTAATTCACCCTAAATTTAGATTGAATTATCAGATAGCATGGAAGTCCACTAGTCTTAGACAAAATTGAATCCAGAGTACCACTCAAAGAATGTGCTGATTCTAAGAAAAATCACAAGCTGTTGGGACTACTTTCAGGATTCTCATATTTATTGGAGTATCAAACAGGAGATTGTTTAGACATGCAGAATAAGTAATTGCCTGCCTCTAACTTGACAGGTACTATGCTATTCTTATATTTCCATAAATAGTTATGTTCTAAAGTATCTTATAGTCCACAAAAGAGATTCATTTTTATCATGATTGGTTATAAGGGCTACGTAAAATCACATATATCAATGGAGTTTGTAAGCCAATCTTTCATTCAAGAACTGAGAATGAGTACTATTACTATCACCATCAATTGGTGCCATTCCCAAAAAATTACTTCTAGCAGAGATAACAAATAAAATTCATTCACACACACAAACACAAGTACAGGACAGGAAAGCTTATCATCATGATTTTCTCTGCTTTGGAAGAGTCACATAAGTGTGACGTATGATATGGAAGGAGTTAGAAGGGAAAGTAACAGTGGTACCAACTGCTAACGTGTTAATATGTACCAAGCAGTAATATTTATTTCATGTATTATCTTATTTAAGGAATTTGCTACAGGATAGATTAATCAGAATATTTATTTTAAAAACTTTATAGAAGAATTCTGAGACACAGCATCTTCTTTGTGACAGTGAATATGAAGCTTGGAATTTCATTAGCCATCAAGTCTATAAAATAAGCTACCCTGAGAACAATGTAGACACACCATGCAGAACAGAGGCAGAAGATTCATGAGACATATTGTCACAGCACCAAATGGAGTTAGCCTGAAGTCTGCCATACCCTCTTAAACCTTCTTTAATATTAAAAAAAAAATGGAATTTGCATGTTGGTGACAGCTAAACTATATGGTGTTAAAAAAAATGTCATAGTTAGTGGCCTTCATGAGAAAAAAAGGAGAACAGTAAAATACACATTTCTTTCTATTCTCAAGAATCAAGTCAAGTCAAGGAAACAGTAAAAGTGGGCCCAAACTGAAATGTCCAGATGAGTACTATCTTAAAGAACACACACACTGGAAAGGAAGGCCACTAGTGCTATTTATAGAAACTGCTTTTTCTTATGTGTGCTGAGTTCCTGAGAATGCTGGTTATACAAAGGGACACAGCAAGCTACTACCTCGCTGCCCCTACATCCTAACCCATAAACCCTTCTCTCCTGAGTTACCTGGTGTGAAAGATAACTTGGAGAGAATTGCTCATGAAGCCAGTTGCCACTGGACAAAGCACTGTGAGAGATGGACGTGCTACATGACCAGCCTGTCACCACAGAACTCTCTGGATTTTCTGCTCTTTATGGGTTAGAACTTTCAGCTTGTGAATGGAACTTATATCATTAGTTCTCCTGGTTCCTAGGCCTTCAGATTCAGATTGGAACTGCATCAACATCTCTCCTGGTCTGCCACCTAATCTTGGAACTTCTCAGCATCTATAATCATGTGAATTATCCCTACAAAAATTATCCTATGAGTTGTTTCTCTGTAGAATCCTGACTAACACAAAGAGAGAGAGACCCCTGTTTTTTAGTTACGGTGAAGTAGTTTCTTTGTACTAACCCCAACTGATAAAAACTAAAAACTAGGAACACTGTAAGAAAATGATCAGGGAGGTCATTGCAGAATGACCAAAAGCAAAACCTAGAGAGGGTATTAAGCACACTGGGTGAAGATTACCCCACCTTCAGGAAGGTAGATTATTTGAAACAAGTCCTGGAAAACTCAGGGTGGCTATTTCAGCAAGCATGTCATAGTCTCTTGAGGCAGATATGGGAACATCATTTATTTACACAGGAAAAACAAACTAAAAAGGGTGAATTATTTCATCTAGAGAGAACCATTTATGGTCCAGAGGTTCTATCACTGGAAGTTCTCATAGATCTTATATTCTAGTGTATGATAATAAGTATAATTAATAAATAGACAAAATCATTTTAAAGAATTGTGAGGACTATGAAAGCAGTTTTCTACAGACAGTTATTAAAGAAGATGAAAGAGAGATATTAAATAAGATTGTAAAGCAGTCCCCTAGAAAATGATAGTTGAGCTCAGAAATTAATTATAAGGAGCTACACATAGAAAAATAATTGGGAGAAGAATATTCCAGATGGCAAGAAGAGAAGTCCACAGTGAGAAAGAATGGTATGGTCTCCCTAAAGCAGGAAGCTACTATGCCTTGAAAGTAAGAGAGAGACTGCTAGGAAAAGAGTTCCAAGAGGAAGAGTCAGGTCGGGACTTACATGTTTTCATAATGACTTTGAATTTTATCATTTAGAGTATGAACTAAAATCACTATAAAATTTATGTTCTAGAATCTGATTTAAGTTTTTAAAAGCATTCTCTCTTGGTTGATAATGGATTATAGGGTGTGAAGCAAGGGGTCCAGAGACCATTGTGGTAGTTTAAGCAAAAAAAAAAAAAAAAAAAAAAAAAATGATGCTTTAGGATAAATGGAAGCAGTGGTACAAGGATATGTAGATAGAATCAGAAATTATTTTGGTAGAAAACTTCTAGAACTGTATGATGGATTGGAAATAAGAGGAGAGAGAAAGTAGAAAACCAGAGATAATTCTAAGATTTGCCTCAAGAAGGAGCAAGTTGGTAATAGAAGAGGGGAAATAAACCCCAATGTTTTTGTTTATGTAATGTTGGGATATTTATCAGTCATCAAGATAAAAGATGTCAGGGTGGAAGTGGGCTAATGGGAGGCACTTGGAGAAGGAATTCAAGACTGATGATAAAACTTTGGGAATTATCAGCACATCAGTGGTGTTTACAATTATGAAGCTTGATGAACTCAATAAAGTGGAGAGTTAGTTATTGTTATCAGAGTCACTGGATTCTTTAGTTAAAGTAGAATGATTCCTGAGGTTTTCATGTCTAAGTTCCTGAGGTGTCAAAACAAAAACTCCTCAGTTAACAATACATTTAGGTCACTGTGCCTTTCAGAACTTAAATTCCTAAAATCTTTATGTACATAAACTCAGTCAGTGATACCCAGTTAGTGTAGTTTCTATTTTGTCAGTGACTAGTATTTTCTTCAGTGCTATAATTTTCAGAAGAGAGGAAAAAGAATTACTGTGTTAAATTTGTATCTGGGACCGTATAATAGCATGGTGGTTGTTTGGAGGTGTCACTAAATGGCTTCTTAATGGAATGACTTTGTTCTGTTGATTCATTTTAGGAAATAGATTGCCATAAAATATATGGCAATTTGGAGAACCTCTGTAATGACTACTTTAAATATTTTCTAAATAAGTATTTACATGACTCTTTTCCCTTGAAGCTGTTAGTGCTGTTAATTAGTACCTGTCTAAATGTTCTAAAGTAAGTAGCTATACACCCGACACTAAGTGCAATAAAAATATGACACATTTCATTTCAAAGAAGTCTTGAGTCCTTCTCACCTATTTTTGATGATTGAAAATTGTTCTGATTAGCTTGCCATTACATTGAAGGAAGTTTTTATCATTTTTTGCAGAGAACTTTAGGCGATTTGTGCAAGGAAATGGTGGTGATGGTTGTGGCATTGATAATGCCCAGGTGGTGGTTCTGGTGAGGGTGTTGGTGATGACTATTCTTCATTAAGATGTCACAACATTCCCAGGACTTAGCTATCAACTTGAACTGTATTATCACAATTCCACAAAACACAAATTATTTATTCATTTTCTAGATGAAAAAAGAAAGATGCAATGTTTCTTTTTTCAAATTCACTTGGCTGATAAGACAAGAATTCAACTCTTGGTCTTACTAAGCTCTAAGCACTTAGGCTTGACACTTGTGCATTAGTCATCTGGGATTATTCATCTTTAAGTTAGTCGTATGTATGCAAACAGAGTTAATTTTCTTAAGTAAAATGTGGTGTCTGCATGTGTGTGTGTGTGTGTGTGTGTGTGTGTGTGTGTGTGTGTGTAGAGAGAGAGAAAGAGAGAGATCCACCCTTAGGATATAGAATGAATTGCTATAAAATGTAAAGGAAATCTGATGTCAGGAATTGTAGCAGGTGCCCCAGGTCTATCTCCTATAGACTCACCATTTTAAGGTACTCCTGTACATTCAACTGCCTAAAGGTGATAATACAATGGATCAGAAGAACTAAAACCTAACACTCAAGTATCTCTTTAATGACGAATTAGGTATACACATACCCTATTCTTTGGCCCCAGGCTGAGCTCTGAGGCACTTGCTAAAGATGAACCCCATAGTTTCCACTTGAGATGACTCCTTTTTGCCCCAATAAAAACTGGCTAAAAAAAATGTACCCTCTGTTTTGTACCTTCTCTTTCCTTCCTCACTTCTTCACTTGTCTAACCCTGTTTTCTGTGATTACCTGCCAAATAAACTCTACTTCTCAAACACTAGCCTCAGGGTCTACTTCAGAGGAAACTCAAATTAATCATGGGTTTCTTCTTTCTCATGTACATCCATGCTTTTATTCTGGCTTCAAAATTTTGGATCACCTATTGAGAGTATACAGCAAAGAGAATATTTAAGCAGATTGCAGGCGATATTGTATCCACTGTGGTAATCTCCCTTCACCTTTAATGAAATTGAGTTTCTACCATGCTCAGTGCAGGCAGCTCTCAACCTTATCTATTAGGTCTTGGACAGCTTCGCTTTTCTACCAAAGGTTATTTGTTTTTGTCCACTAACAATGCAATACCTGGAACTCTATATTTATCTAGTTCTTTATGTGCAGTAAACAAGAGTCCAGGGCTCAATGGAGCCTCAACATTTCATCATGGTTGCTATAGCACTCCTGACCTTAGCCCCGAATTTTGAGAGCACAGGGCCGCTCCCAAAAAACTGTGGTTGAGTTATTTCGTTTACTTGACACTTTTGACAGAAGAGAGAGTGTTTTGTCCTGAAGGACCAGATCCTGCAGAGGTTTGATATATACTGTGTAGCACTCAGACATAATTTTGAATGCTTCAGGTTTTCCTTTACCCATATTTCTTTTTTTCTACACAAAGTTTAACTCATTTTATTATTTAGTTTTTAAAGAGAGCTTATGGGATATTCATTACCTTATTTACAGTAGTGGACAATGGTTTGTTTACAGTAAGCTCATTTTGTGCTGCCATATAATTAAAGAGTTTTTGTTTCTGAATGTAAGTTTCCCTGAAGGCATTATTGGAGAAAATGCATCTGCAGCATTTGCTTCTTGGGATTCCTTTTTAAATTTACTAACACAGGGAAATTTTATTCTCTTAACACATCTTGGATTTGGTTCTTCCTTTCTTTGTCTTTGAATCAAATAGAGATCGTAATTATTAGAACACTAATGTCCCATATGAATTTCTTATGTGCTTTACTCTCTGAGAATTCATATTCATGATTTAACCATGGAGGAAAGAAATAAACTTTTCTTTGGCTTTACAAAAAGCAAAATATTCAAAACAAAAGAAGCCTTCATATTACCAGAACATCACGAAGAAAATGTAAGCCAGACCATCCACCAACACCTGAAAAGAGATGGTCATTTAGCTCATCTTAGAGTTGAAAATTACTTTTCCATTTGACATTTCTGAAATATAGTTGCCATCACATTAACAGATCTACAGCACTCTGAGCTGAAAGCATAAATTGTACACATCTTGCTCTTCAGTAGCTGTGAAAAGGAAACGTAGGTGCCGGGTCAACAAAAACTCCTCTTATGAAAGAAGTCTACTAATTGAGAGAGGATCAGAGATCCTCAAGTTGCTGGAATGGTCCAGCTTCTTGTCAAGCAATCTATGATACAGGACCAAGAGACTCAGGAAATGAGCAGGAAGATTTTGCTCTGGATGAAGAGAACTACTTCATGTAGCCTTTGACATGCTCTGGGAGGGAAGCTTGGAATAAGAACTAGAATACCATTTAACTCGTACTTAACCATTCAGCAGCTGTGAAATTACTTAAACACTTGAGTAACCATTTAAACACTTGACCCATGTTTTCTCAACTGCACAGTGAAGGATAATCATAACTTCTTTTACCTAATCCTACAGAGATTTCTTGGGGAATAAATTAAATGATGTATGGCAAAGCATTTTGTACATTGTAATGCTTTAATTATGATGACTTACTTTGAGTCTGTAGTGTATGCTAGATATTCTTCTCAGTACTTCGCATGCAGTATCTCCTTAAATTCTCATGGCAAACTTTGAGGAAAGTAGTAACATTGCTTTCATTTCACATATAGGTACATTTTAGTAACTTGAACAAGGTTATAAAGCAAATGAATCAGGGCAAAGGTGGAATTTGAACCCACAGAAATAAAAAAAGACTATCCTGTAAAACAAAATGTTCTCAGAATGGTCAATCAATTATTGCCTGTCCACAGCAGATAAGTGCAGAAACTGAGCACAAATATTTTAAAACCTCTATAGCCTTTGGATAATCCAAGTGCCTGAGAAGTTTAACATTAATTTGCATTTATTATATTTTACAAACTAAAAGTCTATAATAGATTAAAAAGAATAAAACCTTGTCTTTCAGCTCAGATATTTCAAGCAATACTGTTCTAAATCCCACATTATGTGATTTTGTTGTTGAAATATGGTGGGCCAATTTGTAAGGCAGATTTGCTAAAAAAAATTAGAAGAGAACCTTATTAACCCCTTTCCCCAATTTAAACTAAAGAATATAGTTTGAATGCTGTGAAACAATAAAATTAATGAAACTAAAATCAGGTACTTGAAATCAGTCCTGATATTACAGAACTTCTCCTCTTCCTTACTTATTCCACTTCTGGATTTCAGATAGGGTACCACCAGAAGAGTTTTTTTCCTACAAAACAAATATGTAAACAGTATGGAGCAAACATATGAAAGTTTAATATGTAGTAGCAAATGTTGCATTTGGACCCAAATAAAAAATATCCCCCAAATAGAAAAGGAGGGGAAATGGACACATATTGTTAAAAATCTTTAATCAATTACAGAAAAAAATGAACACTTTTATCATGTCTAAGATTTTACAGCAATGCTTGGAATGACACTGCAATTTCCATTGGACTGTTTGTAGGTGTGATTTACTAAAGATAAATGGTTAATTTTCACTTTTAATTTAAATCTTTCATCAGTCAGGCTCATTTCATTTCCCTCAAATATTTGCCATTCTCTTTTTTTCTTGGAAAATTTTTACTTGCAAAATTTGTTTTTGATCTCAAAGGAAGAAATTTCTTACTTTCTGATAAGGTAAGAAATTCCAAGAGATTATTTTAAATATCTTCTCTGAGTTACATGTGAAACCCATTGTTCAAATCTTACGTAGTACTTGCATAAAAATCAGTTTTAGTCAGAAACTGAACTCATAAACATGTTTGATAAGGACTAAAATCTTATTTGGTAAGAAGAACAAAGGAACATGTAAGCTTCTCAGATTAAAGATTAATATTAAAACATAAGAAATAAGTTACATTTGGAAATTTTGATCTGAGAACAAATATCTTTAAGCAGAATATGGAAACCTGATGGGGACTGATTCTTTAAACTATTGATTTATTTTTATTTCTCTTCAAAGATACATAACTTTTGCTTAGCACAACAGTCAAAACAGCTGCTCGGAATCTGAGACCATAAATTCTCCCAACTGCTTCATTAACTCAATATATGACCTTGAACACTTCTCTAAACCCCTTGGTGACTCAGTCTCCTTTTTTATCAGACACAAATATCTGAAATAACTAATTCAATTCATACTTTCCTTAAGGAAAAACAGAGAATGAAAAGAATAGAGGGTAGAATATCTGCGATTAATGAAAATTGGCATGTAAGTGCCATGAATTAATTGAATTTTAAGACATGTTAAATTTAAATGGGTAAAATAACAAAACTAATATAGAATTATTGCTAAGTGCCTAACAATGAGTTTGAAACATAGTGTGCCTCAGTAAACCTTTGCATTTACTGTTGTTTTATTATCATCATTACTATTATAAAAATCAGAAGTCAAGATGCAGAGTCACTTTGTTGCAGAGAAGGGGATCTCTCTGAAAACAGACCTTGTATTACTGAAAAAGGAACTGGAGAAATTAAAATTTGTGAATGAATCTGGAGGATTATAGAAATAGTCATCAATCAATCAATCCCAGAACAAAGCAAATTAGCTGCCACTGCTACGATTGCCAGACCCAGTAAGCACTAAGTACAGGAAACCCAGTTAGACTTGAATTTCAGGTAACATTTATTTTTCGGGGTAAGTATATCCCAATAATAGAGGATTACATGTCTGAGGATGAAATGTCTATGGCACAACGAAGTAGCAGGATACAAGATCTATACTCATAAATCAATAGGTATACTCCAACAGTGATTCTGCTGAGAAATAAATCAGGAAAATCATGTCATTTGCAATAACCTTAAAAAAAAAAGAAAAGAAAAAAACTTGGGAATTAATCTAAACAAGGAGGTGAAAGACCTTTACAATGAAAATTGTAGAACACTGAAGAAAGAAAGTGAAGAAGACCTTGGAAGATGGAAGGGCCTCCCATGTTCATGGAGAGGCACAGTTAATATTGTCAAATGGCCATGTTACAAAAAGAAATATACAGATTCATGCAATTCCCATCAAAATATCAATGACATTCTTCACAGAACTATAAAAAACAATCCTAAAAATCATTTGGGAAAATAATAGAACCAGAATAGACAAATTTATATTAAGCCAGAAGAGTAATGCTAGAGGTATCAGGATACCTAAACTCATATTATACCAAAGAGCTATAGTAATAAAAACAGCATGGTAGTGGAATCAAAATGGACATGAAAACTAGGAAACAATTAAGAATGTAAAAAGAGAGCCTATAGAATGGGCAAATATCTTTGACAGCTAGGAATGGAACCACCAAATGACCTAGCCACCTCACTCCTTGGTGTTTATCCAAAAGAACCAAAATAAGAATACTATAGAGATACAGCCACTTCAATGTTTATAGCAGCACCATTCACAATGGCCAAGTTACGGAATTAGCCCTGATACCTGTCAATAGATCAATGAACTAAGAAAATGTGGTATATCTACATATATATATACACAAAGGGGTTTTATTCAGCCTTTAAGAAGAATGCAATTATGACATTTGTTGGGAAATGGATGCAAATGGACAATATCATGCTAAGTGAAATAAGCCTTTCTCAGAAAATCAAGGATAGAATATTTTTTCTCATATGCGGAAGGTAGAGCAAAATAAGGGAAAGAATTGGGGGGAATTAGATACCATAATGTGTGGAGAAGATCAGCAGAGTAGGAGAAGATGGAGAGGAAGGGAGGAGAGACAAGAAAGGGGAGAAAATGTGGAATGAATTTAACAAAATCGTGTTATATGCATATACAAATACATCACAGGGAATTTCACCATTATGTATATGCAGAAAACACCAGTGCAAAATAAATAAACAAATGAATAAAAGGAAGATCAGCAGAGTAGAGGAAGGTGAATAGGGGGAAACAGGAGAAGAGGGAAAGAGGGGCACCAAAGGCTGAAATGGAGTAAATCAAATTCCATGGATATATGATTTTGTCAAAATGAACCCCAACTTCTATGTATAACTATAATGCTTTAATTAAAAAAAAGAATAATAAAATGTCTAGACTAAGTCTCCAATCCATCCAAGACTATCTTTATTATGAAATATTAAATTAAGTATTTTCACTGTCTCAATCAATTTTTATTGAGTTTGAAGCATACTCACACAAAACAAGTATTTGTTGAAATCCTAATTTAAAGAGTGGCCTGAACTTTTATCTGTCTTCTCTGACTGATGAAGGGGAAGTTCTTAGAGAGGTTTAAGGGAATGTGTCTTCTCTGTGTTGGTCTAACCTATAGGTCCACAACCCAGAATTCAATGGCAAGTCTAGGGCTGCTCTTGTTCAACAAGGTCAGTAGTTTGGAAGAAAAGCTGGATGGGAGACAAAAGAAAGACAGAAGAAACAGAAACCCTTGCTTGCATCTGTTCATCCATACATCTGACTCTAGCAACTTTGGAAGGATATTGGCTGCTGCTTCATTTCGACCATCGAACTCTCAAACAATCATCTTTTTTAGGCAGCTATAACCCAGAACTGGATAAAGCATGATGTTCTTGGAATGGTAGAATTTAACTTAACCAAACTGACACAGTATAAATCATTTTGGTGGTGACAATGATGATGATGGTGATGATGATGATGATCGTGATGATAAAGGTGTTTTCTTAAGGAAAACTTCTTGTTGGCAGTTCTGGTACGCATAGCAAGAGGATTTCCATTACCCAGAGTGTGTTCAACTAAATTAGTATGTCACAGAGTTCAGTTATGTGATGTACTAGATCCACATTATGCTAAAAGTCATGAGACTCCCACGCACACCCCTGGAATCCATCTCAAGAATTTTCTTAGGCCTCTGAATGTACTACCCTCTGCTTGCAATTGCAGCCTTGATACAGGAGTGTGGCCAGACTGTTCTTGAAGCTAACCTGAGTTCAGCAGTGCAGGACTTTGCGTCTGAGGAAAAAGTAATAAAATTAATTTTCCAATTTAGTATGGCAATCTTCTCATACAGGATATGTAGATTTTTACTAATATTTAAGTGCTATAATTAACTAGAGTAAATATTCTTAAAAACTAAATATGTATAAATGCAAATGTTACATTTTAGTACATTTGTCTGCACATAGCATTGAAATGCTGAGATAGAAGATTAAAAAAAAATGTTTGCAAGACAAATTAATAACTTTTAAGGAAAAATATCTATAATCAAAGTGTTTTCCAGGTAGATTTTACCGATTATATACCCACCAAACCAGCAGTGTAGAGATATTAAATTGCCCACACCCACACAGAGAATTTGCATTAAAAAGTTTACCAATTTGAGTGGAAAATAATATTATTTTAATTTTTACTTCTATAGTGACTTCATATGTTATGTGCATGAGATATGTATATGTGTGTCTGTGAAATATTTGTTATGTTATTTTCCATTTTTCTGTTTTTGTTTTTCTTGTTAATCCATGATATATTTTCCCAAATTTATGTCCATCTTTTCATTTGTTTGTAGTTTTGTGGCATAGAATTTTCTTAAATAAGTGATTGTAATGAAATCTGCTATATTTTAATCTTTTTTTTTTTTAGCTTATAATGGCACATATAAAAGTGCCCCTAAGCCACAATGAATACCTGTAAAAGGAATTTTCATGGATGAAGTTTTCCCCTTTAAAGGATGTGCATTTTACACTCAAGTCATTAGTTCATTTGACATGTACCATGAAGAAAAAAAATACCTTAGATTTTCTCCAGTACTATTTCAATTATCCTAATTTTTTTTTGACTAAATCTTCCTCATTCTAACTTGAAAATGCCATTCTCATCATAAGGGTTAGGTACATAATGATAGTCTTATCACATGGTTGAAAGTGTGAGCCCAGAGTCAGCTACAAGGTAATTACAGACACCTACAAGCTGTATGACCTTAAGCAATTTATTTAATCATCCTATGACTAAGTTTTCCAATCTATAAAATTGGGATAATATGAAGATAAAGTTATCATGAGATTACAAAGATAAATCAGCATGTATAAAGCTCGTGGAAGTGTGTCTGATATTAGTAAATTCTCAACATGGATTAACTGTTGTGGTGTAATGAGATGTAAAAGAAGACATTAACATAATTTGAGATGGTCACCTTGGAGATTGTCCCATATCCAACCACTACTTCAATGGGCTATGATACCCTACTTGGATATGATATTACCACTTGGGAACTTATTGTGTCTCTGTGGTTAAACGAATGTGATAGACTTGAGTAATTTGAAAATCAATAACCTATAGATAGAATTTGGAATCATTAGATAGAGTGTTAAGAGCTAGAAGCAGAATCAAAAAAAAAAAAAGGAGAGATGCGTACTAAGCCCTAAATTACTCCTATATTTAAGAGATAGAATAAAGAAAAGGATGACAGTTAAAGATAGGAAGAAAAAGTCTCCTGAATTGGGAACGATTATAGACATAAGCCCCCCTTGCAGATTCAAATATTTATGCTCCATTCTTCAATGTGACTGTATTTGGAGACATGAACTTTAAAGAAATGAAGTTAAATGACATCATAATGGTGAAGACGTAAACCAAAAAACTTAAAACCCTTCATAAGAAGAAAAGATGCCAGTAACAGAGGAAAGTCTATGTGAGGACACAACCAGAAAGCCATCTGCCAGCCAAGGAGAGTCTCAGGAGAAATCAAACTTGTGACTCCTTGACCTTGGCCTCTCAACTTTCAGAACAGTGAGAAATAAATTTCTCTTGTTTCAGCCACCAGATCTATAGTATTTTGTTATGGTGGCCTTAGCAGACTAGTAATGGAACCAAAAGAATAGGGTTTCAAAAAGGAGAAAGTGATCGATTGTGAGAAGTGCTTGCAGAGAGGGAAAGTAAACTGGAAATATGCCTGTTGGATCAGGAATAAGAAGTTACTGTTAATTTTGGCAATAATATTTTTAATGAACTAATACAGGCAGATTGTTGTGAATTGAAGGCTAAAGAGGGGGATTCTTATAGAAAATATGATACTTCATTAATAAAAAATGATAATGTGGCTAAATAGGTGTGGTATGGTGAACAAAGGACTTCATAACTGAATGTGTAGTCTCAATTTCCAATCTGAATCTCTTTTTCTGTGGAAAACCTTGTCACATTAATTTCCTCTATACTTACTGGCTCAACTCTGAATTAGTCACTGTTTCTACAAATGCAGGCCCAGACAATTTTCTTACTATAGCATGTATCATAGTAAATAGTACTTACGTATTTAACAGGAACCACCTTTGGTCTTTTCTGTTATCTATGACTAGAACATGGTAGACAATGAGTATTGACTAAAATTAAAACTCACTCAAAAATATGACACTAGTATCTTTATTTTATTTGTTGTTTTTAGATACACATGACAGTAGGGTATATTTTGATATGTATACATACATGAAGTGCATTCCAATTTTGATCTGTGGTTTTGCATGATGTGGGGTTACACTGGTGTATTCATATATTAGCATAGGAGAGTTATGTCCAATCCATTCTACTGTCTTTCATATTTCCTTCCTCCCTCCCTTCCCTTCATTCCCCTTTGTCTACTCCAATGAACTTCTATTTTTCTCCTCCCTACCCTCCCTTGTTATGGGTTAGCATCCATATATCAGAGAGAATATTCAGTCTTTTTTGTTTTTGGAGTAGTTTATTTAACTTAGCTTGATATTCTCCAGTTTCATCCATATACCTGCAAATTTCATTCTTCTTTATGGCTGAGTAATATTCCATTGTGTATATATAGTACATAGTTTATCCATTCATCTGTTGAAGGGTACCAAGGTTGTTTCCATAGCTTGACTATTGTGAATTGAGCCACTAAAAACATTGATGTAGCTGCATCACTGTAGTTTGCAGATTTTAAGATCTTTGATTATGAGCTGAGGTGTGGGATAACTGGATCAAATGATATTTCCATATCAAGTATTCTAAGGAATCTCCACAGTGCTTTCCAGAGTGGTTGAACTAATTTGCAGTTCCACCAGCAAGGTATGAGTGAAAAATTTTCCCCATATCCTCACCAACATTTATTGTTACTTGTATTCTTGATATTGACATTCTGACTGGAGTGAAGTGGAATCTCAGTATAGTTTTAATTTACATTTCTCTAATTGCTAAAGATACCGAACATTTTTTCACATATTTTTTGATCATTCATATTTCTTCTTCTGTGAAATGCTTATTCAGACCCTTTGCCCATTTATTGATTGGGTTATTTGTTTTTTGGTGTTGAGTTGTTTGAGTTCTTTGTACATCATGGAGAGTAATGCTCTATCTGAGGTTCAGGTGGTAAAGATTTTCTCCCATTCTGTAGGCTCTCTGTTCATGTTCTTGTTTCCTTTACTGTGAAAGAGAAATCAGAAAAATTATCCCATTCACAATAGTCTCTAAATGTATATATACATATATATATATATACACACACACACCTATATATAGTATACACACACACACACACACACATATGTATATAGTATATACACACAACACAGGAATCAATCTAACAAAAGAGATGAACGACATCTATAATGAAAACTACAGAACACTAAAGAAAGAAATTGAAGAACACCTTGTAAGATGGAAAGATCTCTCATGTTCTTGGAAAGGCAGAATTAATATTGTCAAAATGGTTACACTACCAAAAGTTCTATGCAGATTTAATGCAATTCCCATTAAAATTCCAATGACGTTCTTCATAGAAATAGAAAAAGCAGTCATGAAATTCATTTGGAAGAATAAGAATCCCAGAATAACAAAAGCAATCCTTAGTGAGAAAAGTAAAGCAGGAGGCATTATAATACAAGACCTTAAATTATACTACGGATCTGTAGTAACAAAAACAGCATGATATTGGCACAAGAATAGAATTGAAGATCAATGGAGCAGAATAGAATACACAGAGACATACCCATATAAATACAGTTACCACATACTAGACAAAGGCGCCATAAACATATATTGGACAAAAGATAACCTTTTCACAAATGGTGCTGGGAAAACTGGAAATCTATATGCAGTAGATTTAAATTGAAACACTACATCTCACCCTGCACAAAACTCAACTCAAAGTAGATACAGGACCTAGGCATTAGACCAGAGATTCTGAGCCTACTAGAAGAAAACGTAGGTTCAACTCTCCATCATGTCAGTTCAGGAACGGACTTCCTCAACAAGCACCAGAAATAAAATCAAGAATCATTAAATGAGATGTCATTAGTATCTTTATGTGACAAAAATATATTAATGACTAAATTTTATTTTATGTATAGATTTATCATAATTTATAACAGCCTTTCCTGCTATAATTTACACTGCCTGGATTCAGTTAGCCACTTTAGGATTTAATTTTGCCATAACATTTTGAGAAACTATTTTTACCCTGGCCTTTTCTTGCAAGGAGTTTTCTAATTTTCTTAAGAATTTGTTCATGGTAATTGATTTTTTTCAAGTATCCAATTCATTTTAAATGTGTGTTAAACTATCTCATATTTCTTAATTCTAACTTTGGTGAATATTTTTTATTTTTAAAGATTTTATTGCAATATGATAAAATGTTATTTATGAAGTTGTGCCATTTGATGAGTTTTTACAAATACATTGGCCCATATGTTCACCACCATAAACAAAACAGAACATTTCTATTCAGAAAAATACCCTCAGACACCTTTGTAGACAATTGCCTACACCTTTGCCCAAGGCAATCACGGACTACGTTGGTGCCTTTAAATTAAAATATAAGATAAATTGAACCTCATGGAATCTTGTGGCACATATGCGACAGAACGTAGTGTTAAAGTGATTCATCATGTAGTTGCATATATCAATAGTTGATTCTGAATAGTGTCTTTCCAAAAGAGGCCATTAGCTAATGAATATTTGATATTCCTACTGCTGTTGAAATACATAGGCACACTTAAAGGCTTAAAATGACACTGATTTATTATTTTAAAGTTCCACAGGTTGAAAGTTCAAAATAGATCTCTCAGGGCTAAAATTGAGACACAGACACTACTGAACTTTTGCTAGACATTTGGAGGCAAATTGGCTTGCTTTATTCTAGTTCCTAGAGGCTGCCCGTATCACTTGGTTCCTGGGCTATTTCCACCTTCAAAGACAAAGAAGTAATGCTCACATCTTTTAGTCCCTGACTTTCCTGCCTACCTTCTCACTTATAAGAATGCTTGTGATCAAATTTGGCTCACCTGAATCACCTAGGGTAATCTCTTAACTTCATCATGTCTGTTAAGTCCCTCTTGCCAAGTAAGAGTCAGTCTTCAGGGATTAGGACACAGAAATATTTGTGGGACCATTTTTCTGTCCATTTTACAAGGTAGAGGAGATTATAAATGAGGCTGTTGTAAATATTGGTGACGAAGATTTTTGGTGACTATACATTTTAAATTTTCATTTAGCAGTAGAATTACTGAATTGGATGGTAAATGTATGTTTAGCTTCTGAGAAACTCTCAAACAGTTTTTCATAATGGTTGTACCATATTATAAATTCAGTGACATTATGTGAGATTCCCCTTACTGAATACCTTTGTTAACACAGCGTTGCCAAACTTACAAAATTTGTCCATTTGGGGGGTATATAGTAGTATCACAATCATAGTTTTAATTTGCATTTCCCTTATAAGTAGTATATTAGATGTCTTTTTTTATGATAATTGATCACACTTTTTTTTTTTTTTTCTTAGTAGAAAAGTTGAAACCAAGGATGCTTAACCACTGAGTAACATCTCCAACCCTTTTTATTTTTTATTTTGAGACAGGGTTTCTCTAAATTGCTTAGGGCCTGGTTAAGTTGCTGAGGCTGGATTTTGAACTTGTGATCCTCTTGTCTCAGCCTTTGGAGCCACTGGGCAACCGTGCCCTGCAGATCTATCTTTTTGTGTGAACTACGTTTTCAATGTTTTGTCTATTTCAATTACATTTTGTTGTCTTATTGAATTATAAGAATGTGTGTGAAGTCTTTTTTCAGATATATGTATTTTCAATATTGTCTCTATGTTCACTTTTCTTTTAAGTGAATGCCTTTCTGTGAGCAGAAACATTTGGTATAATCCAATTTTTCAAGCTTCTTTCCTGGTTAGTGTTTTGCCTATGCTAACATCCTGAAGATATTTCCTCCCCCTCTCTAATCTGTTTTGTATTTTTAGCTTTCACATTGACATCTGTGATTCATTCTGAGTTAATTTTTGTGAATGACTTGAGGTAAGGGTTAAGGTTCATTTTACCCCACAGGAATAACCATTTGTTTCAGCACCAGTTATTGAAAATGCTATTTTTTCCTATTGATACACATTGGCATCTATGACAGAAATTAAAGAGTGGTATTTAATATTTGAATGATATTTTAAGTCTTTTAGTGAGGCTATATCATTTATTTTTCCTCTATATTTTCCTTTTCTTTTGGTAGCATTCATAACATATGTACCTATCTAGTATATATATTTATATCAGATTTTCCACTATTCTTAAATATTGGATTTTTAAATTAATTCTACAATTTTTCTTTCTTGCAATTAATAAAATTTTTACTTTTATCAACTTTAATTATCCTAAATAAAATTATATTTATAAACAATAGAACAAATAAACCATTATAATATAAACCTGTGAGAAAAAAAAATTAGAATTTTATAAGCTGGGGAATGTAAAACTAATATATACAAGGTCATATATGGCCAATGTTGAAACAATACCAGGTCAGAAAACAGAATGATGGAAAAAATGTGAGGAAAGTGATAAAGTATTTAGATATAAATTTTACAAGTATTGAATAAGACATAACTTAAAATCTTTAAAGAAGAAACAAAGGACTTAAATAACTGAAGAGAAATCCTATACTTTGGATAGTATGATATAATTGCATTCTTACATCACTTCTCACTAATCTCTATTCAATACAATTCTAATTGACATGCAAGAGAATTTTGTTGATGTTTGCATACTTCTTTTTACATTTTATTTTTGACTTCGGTTTTGTTTTCCTGTATGGAATGAAACAGTTACATTAATTACATGTTGAAAAATAAATATGAAAGATAGCTATTAATTTTTAGGGAACACAAGAAAAATTTTAAAATCTT
The DNA here is from genome assembly GCF_902686455.1 of Sciurus vulgaris. NCBI lineage: Eukaryota > Metazoa > Chordata > Mammalia > Rodentia > Sciuridae > Sciurus > Sciurus vulgaris. Next base: position 70,921,203 of record NC_136461.1, read on the forward strand.
GTAAGTAGGCTAACAGTCCTACAATTTTAAAACCTAAAGGTAAACTTTTAAAAAAAATTTAACCCTGAAAATGAATAAATGTTTTTAATGGTACGATATTTAATTTTTATTAACCAATGAAATAGGGTAAAAGAAAAAGAAATAGAATCAAATATGATTGACTCTAGTTTGTAATACGATGGCATTTCACATTAGCAGGGAAGAAAAGGATAATTCTATTCAAAACACATTTTTATGGAGTTAAGGTTTAAAGGATCACAAATTTTTGAGAAAAAATACTGTGTATTCATAAAATGGAAAAGAGAAATGCATTTCTAAATTGAACACGAAGCCTAGAAGTCTTAAAGAAAAAGGAAGATGGGTAACAAACGACAAAAATAGAAAAAAAAAAGACATAAAGTCAAAAGGTGCATAACAAACTGGATAACAATTCTGTAATATATGCAACAGACACATACGAAAGCAAATTTTCCAAATGCATATGTAAAGTATTGAAGACATATCACAAAGAACTTCAAATGGTCAGTGAACAGAAAATTAAATGTAAAAGTGCAATAAATGTATGAAGAGATACAGAGCCCACTCACACTCACAATTATATAAAATATTTCTTTTGACAAAAATTGAGTCTTCTGTCTGTTGGGAAGACAGCCATTGACAAAATAAACATAAAACTCAAAGATCATGGAGTTTACCTTCTAGTGAACAGATGATAAACAAAATAAATGAGAATTGCACAGTTTTTCAGCTGAAGATTGAATGCAATGGAGAAAATAAAGCAGAGGAAGGAGGATGGGAAATCTTAAGGGAGGGAGAGGACTGTAATTGTAAACATGGCAATGAGGAAGGTTACACAAATGTAACAACAGGGTCTTACATTTCACATTTTCACAATCAATAGAAGAGTGTGTGTGTGTGTGTGTGTGTGTGTGTGTGTGTGTGTGCACGCACAGAAAAAGACCCAACAGGCACATTTATAGAATCACTATTTGTAACAATAAACAACTCAGGACCATCTTGTCTCTCAAGTCTGTCAACATGAAAATAAATACATACTCGGTAAATCACACAATGGAATCATATGGAACCATAAACCTGAATATACCACAATCACAATAAAGTAATACACTGAGATCTCAATAAAATAATGAGAAAAATGTCAGATAGCACAGGCTCCACTGTGCATTTCCATTTAGATCAAGTTTAAAACTAGGCAAAATTTAAAAAACAGGTTTAGAACTCAAGATAATGGCTATCTTTGGGGAAAAGAGAGAATAATAATTGGGCTGTGCCTTAGGATGCCCTCAGGGAATAGAACATGTTCTGTATTGTCCTGAGTAGTGGTCCCACAATGATTTTCTCATAGAATAATTCATTAGACTTTGCAATTATGATTTATGCACTTTTCTACGTCATATTTTATTTTATTTCTTAAAGCGGGATCTAACATTTCATTTCTAGATATGCAAGAATCTTTTATTAGTCCTGAATTAAAAAAAAAAAAACTGAACCAGGATATATATATTTTGTGCATTTTTGTCTTTTCATTAACTTTTCCTACTGCTCATGAGTGCTTTGATCTGTACACTTGGGCCTTTCCCAAACCAGGAAGGTTTCATCACCATTTTTCTTCTCTTATATAAGAAATATTGCATGCTTCTTTGGCTTGCCTCCCTCAGTCTTCCATATCTACCAGATCCGTTCTTTCTTATAGTGCTAGAGAGTCAAGTGAGAGCCTCATGCATACTGAGCAAGTGCTCCACCACTAAGCAACAGGCCTGGTCCCTTCTGCCATGTTCATTCTTACTGCTTTTATGTCGTTAAATATTTTGCTGGACTTTGGGAGTGACTGCCATTAGTCTTTCAAATTATGCACTTGATTTTCAGAGTGATCAGTTCACTTCTCAATCTCTGTTACCTGTGATTTTCACCCTGATATTGCATTTCACTTTCCTAATGTGGTCGTCACTATGACTCTATACACATATTTACTTTTCTTTTTCTTTTCAGGTCACAGAGATTGTACTGCCCCTCCCCACCTGAAATCACTCATGACCATGTGACTTGAATTGACTGATGAGATGTGAATGAAAGACAAATGTGGACCTTAAGAACAGAGTTTTTAAGAGCCAGGAAATATTTATCATACTCTTGTAATTCCTGCCCCTTGGTAATCAGCAATACTTTATATCATTGTTTGTCCATCCTGGGTCCTAAAGTGAAGACATCCACAAGAGAACCCAGGGTCCACCAATGCTAGATATTATCTATGTTAGATATTATGCTTATGTGGCATAGACAAGAAATAAAGTATTCCTGTTTAAACTGCCGGAGATTTTGGAACTTTTATCACTGCAGCAGTATCTTGCCTATTCTGAGTGATACACCACATAGTCATTCCTCATCTTCTCCTTATATGTGAATGAGTAATTTATTTGTTTATTTTCATAATTATTGCAAACTTGTAATCTGTTTCTTTATATAAATTCCTATTATCTATTTTCTTATTTTGTGGATCTTTCCATAGGCTTAACGTGATTTTTATCTAACATGTGTATATCCTTAAATGGCAAATATCCTTGCTCTCCTTTGCTGTAAATCTAGTTATTGTTAAAATTTTCAAACAAGTTAAGAAATTTGGCAAATCTTCATTCACATCAATAATTAAATTATGCAACAACCTAAGAGAAGGAAGTCAAATAAAGAGTAATCCCAGGCTGGGCACAGTGGTGCATGTCTGTAATCCCAGTGACTCAGGAGGCTGAGGCAGGAGGATCACTAATTCGAGGCCAGACTCAGCAATTTAGCAAGGCCCTAAGCAACTTAGCAAGACCCTTTATCACTGTGACTCAGTGGTAAAGTGCCTCTGGGTTCAATTCTTGGTACCACACCAAAATAAATAAATAAACAAATATACAGGGAGTGATCCCAGAAGAGAACCATTTTCTAAACTCCCTTTCTTCTGTGTTCAGTAAAGCTACTTTACCAAAGGTCTTTTCTGTTTGGTCTGGAGCACAGTTGTGTCTGTACTGAGTCTCCTACGTATTGCCTGTCACATCAAAGAAAAGCCTATTGCTCTCCTACAAAGCCCTTGCTTCCCTGCTGGGAGTTGTGCTTTGTGAGCCTCCCCAGAAAAACTTGAAATCTACCACTTTGATTTTTTTTTTTTTTTTTTTTTCCATTTTGAGACAAGGTTTCACTTGGTTGCTTAGGACCTCACTAAATTGCTGAGGCTGGCTTTGAACTTGTGATCCTCCTGACTCAGCTTCCCGAGCTGCTAGGATTACTGGCATGCATCAACACTTCCAGTCCTTTTTGATTTTTTTTTTTAAAAAAAACATTCAGTCTTATTAAAATACTGCATGCTTATGTGAATAATCAAATAATAAGATTAGCCTATCAAAATTTCTATGCCTCTCCACTTCATATACACATTTAAACTTGGTGCTACTCACCCAGAACAACCTATTCAACATGTTTCTATTACTTTCAAAATCCTAGATAATTCATGTGTCTCTGGACTTTTATAAAACATTTCATATAAGTATTGCTTAATTCCTTAAAATTAAAAAAAAAGTTTCACTAAGTACACCTTTAGTCCATTTCTCAATGCTCAATAGAAGCATTTTTGTGATTCTTCTGTCATTAGATTACATTTTGCATTTCAAATATTAGTGCCTTTATATTTGCTCTAGCAATTCTTGTTTCATTTCCCACTGTGTGTTATTTTTTTACATTTATTTCTTACATTTGTGCTAATATTACACTCTGTTTTGGATCCACGACTGTCTTACATAATCTATTCCAGGATTGACTAAAGCTGAAAACCTTCTGAACATTATTAAATGACTTCAAATTAGCACTAGGATTGTATAGTGTTCCCTGCGTGAGCACCACTGTCACTTCTGAACCACTTAAATGAGATGTTAGAATCGTCAATGCAAGGATAGACTCTCTTATACCTCAACATGACTTGAAATACTCCTTTGTTTATATACAATTTATGTGTTCTCTGGAATTCCACATTGCCTTTCTTTTCATTTATTTATTTATTTTTAAATTTATTTTTACTGTAAACAAATGAGATACATGTTGATTCTCTGTTTGTACATGGAATAAGGCATACCATTTGTGCAATCATACATTTACATAGGGTAATGTTGTTAGATTCATTCTGTTATTTTTCCCCCTACCCTTTCACCCCTCCCACCCCTCTTTTCCCTCTATACACTACCTCCTTCCTCCATTCTTGCCCCAACCCCCCATTATGTGTCATCATCTGCTTATCAGTTAGATCATTCGTCCTTTGGTTTTTTGAGATTGGCTTATCTCACTTAGCATGATATTCTCCAATTTCAACCATTTGTCTGCAAATGGCATAATTTTATCATTCTTTATGGCTGAGTAATATTCCATTGTATATATATACCACGGTTTCTTGATCCATTCATCAATTGAAGGACATCTAGGTTGGTTCCATAATCTGGCTATTGTGAATTGAGCAGCTATGAACATTGATGTGGCTGTATCTCTGTAGTATGCTGATTTTAAGTCCTTAAGGCCAAGGAGTGGGATAGCTGGGTCAAATGGTGGTTCCATTCCAAGCTTTCTGAGGAATCTCCATACTGCTTTCCAGAGTGGCTGCACTAATTTGCAGCCCCGCCAGCAATGTATGAGTGTACCTTTTTCCCCCACATCCTCGCCAACACCTATTGTGGCTTGTGTTCTTGATAATCGCCATTTTAATTGGGGTGAGATGGAATCTTAGGGGAGTTTTGATTTGCATTTCTCTTATTACTAGAGATGTTGAACATTTTCTCATACATCTGTTGATTGCTTGTACATCTTCTTCTGTGAAGTGTCTTCATTTCCTTAGCCCATTTGTTGATTGGATTATTTGTATTTTTGGTGTACAGTTTTTTGAGTTCTTTATAGATTCTGGAAATTAGCGCTCTATCTGAAGTATTAGTGGCAAAGATTTTCTCCCACTCTGTAGGCTCTCTCTTCACATTACTGATAGTTTCCTTTGCTGAGAGAAAGCTTTTTAGTTTGAATCTATCCCAGTGGTTGGTTCTTGCTTTTATTTCTTGTGTTATGGGAGTCCTGTTAAGGAAGTTTGATTCTAAGCCAACAAGTTGAAGATTTGGACCTACTTTTTCTTCTATAAGATGCAGGGTCTCTGGTCTGATTCCAAGGTCTTTGATCCATTGTGAGTTGAGTTTTGTGCAGGGTGAGAGATAGGGGTTTAGTTTCATTCTGTTGCATATGGATTTTCAGTTTTCCCAGCACCATTTGTTGAAGAGGCTATCTTTTCTCCATTGCATATTTTTGGCCCCTTTGTCTAGTATGAGAAAATTGTATTTATTTGGGTGTGTGTCCATGTCCTCTATTCTGTACCATTGATCTACCTATTTTGGTGCCAGTACCATGCTGTTTTTGTTACTATTGCTTTGTAATAGAGTTGAAGATCTGGTATTGCAATACCACCTGCTTCACTCTTCTTGCTAAGGATTGCTTTAGCTATTCTGGGTTTCTTATCATTCCAGATGAATTTCATAATTGCTTGCTCTATTTCTGTAAGGTACATCATTGGGACTTTAATTGGAATTGCATTGAATCTGTACAGCACTTTTGGTAGTATGGCTATTTTGACAATATTAATTCTGCCTATCCAAGAACATGGGAGATCTTTCCATCTTCTAAGGTTTTCTTTAATTATTTCTTTAGTGTTCTGTAGTTGTCATTGTAGAGGTCTTTCACTTCTTTGGATAGATTGATTCCCAAGTATTTCTCGAGGCTATTGTGAATGGAGTAGTTTTCTTAACTTCTCTTTCTGAAGATTCATCACTTATGAATAAAAATGCTTTAGACTTATGAGCATTGATCTTGTAACCTGTGACTTTACTGAATTCACTTATGAGTTCTAAAAGTTTTCTGGTGGAATTTCCCAGTTCCTCTAAATATATATCATGTCATCAGTGAACAGGGTTAGTTTGAGATCTTCTTTTCCTATTCGTATCTCTTTAATTTCCTTGGTCTGTCTAATTGCTCTGGCTAGAGTTTCAAGGACAATGTTGAATAGAAGTGGTGAAAGAGGGCATCCTTGCCTTGTTCCAGTTTTTAGGGGGAATGCTTTCATTTTTTCACTATTTAGAATGATATTGGCCATGGGCTTATTATAGATGGCCTTTACAATGTTAAGGAATGTTCCCACTATCCCTATTTTTTCTAGTGTTTTGAGCATGAAGAGGTGCTGTATTTTATCAAATGCTTTTTCTGCATCAATAAAACTAATCATGTGATTCTTGATTTAAGTCTGTTGATATGGTGAATGACATTTATTGATTTCCAAATGTTGAACCAACCTTGCATCCCTGGGATGAAACCCACTTGATCGTGGTGCACTATCTTTTTAATATATTTTTGTATGTGATTTGCTAAAATTTTGTTGAGAATTTTTGCCAATAGCGGTGTTTTATCACAACTCACGGTAGGGTCCTCCCCAGTCCTAGAATCCCTTGCATCCTCTTTGTCTTGGGTGCTCTCTCCCCGAGCTCCTGCTGCACTCAAGCAACTCAGTCGCCTTCCAAGCCTAATGGCCCCTGTCACCCTGCCCTTTGCCTTTGGTGCTCTCTTTTCTTTTACTCATGTCCTTTATTTCTTGATCTACTCCTTCATTTTGCCAGAGTAGAACTCTTGTGACTTTACAACAATGTGATTTGGGAGGTACAATTGTTCATTTCATGGGGTGGGATTAATTGTCTCTTCTATAATACCCTTTCTCTCCTTCTTCTGGGCACTGAACCCAGGGCCCTACACTTGCAAGGCAAGCACTCTACCAGCTGCGCAATATCCCCAGCCTTCTCCTTTTCTTCTTTAAGGACAGAATCCAGTGCCAGGCAAGGTAGAACATCAAGAAAATCATTGGAGGCCGACGTAGGAGGAGCACAAGTTCAAAGTTAGCCTCAGCACCTTAGCAAGGCCTTAAGCAACTTGACAAGGCCAGATCTCAAAATAAAAATAAATTTTAAAAGAGCTGGGGAAGTGGCTCAGTGCTTAAATGCCCCTCGTTCAATTCCTGCTACAAAAAAAAAAAAAAAAAAAAGGAATCCAATTTCTTTTCCTCTGCCTTTGCTTTCCTTCTTTCTCTTTTCAGTCTGCCATATGCCCAAATAGAAGACCCTATCACTCACGTAGATATGTACAATAATTCAGTCATTGTTAGAGGCAACATTAAGGAACACTGCTTAGAGGAGTAAAATAACTCCTTAGACACACATATACTTGCTTCTAAGTGTAATGCAGAAGTGATGGGAGGAACTCCAGCAGCCATTTGAAACATGAGACAATCTTGAAAAATGGAAGCCGTGCACTAAGGCGAGAACAAAAAAGACAGGGAAGTCTGATCCCTGTTCATACCACAGAACTATTTTACCAGCCTGCTTCAATATATTAGATCCACAAGTAGGACTATTGGCTACTCGTATTTTAGAAAGGAATTTGTCCCAGAACTGCGTGGATGCTAGGCAATCAAGCTACCACTGATCTACATCCCTCACCCCTTAACTGCCATTTTTGACCTCCACTGTTAGCTACTGAATAAAATTACAGATTGAAAATGGTGGTAAACTTTCTGGACTTTTTTTTTTTTTTTTTTTTTTTTTAACTTTCTGGACTTTTAAACATAGAAAAGTATCTCAAATCTGCTCTGAAACTTGGACACTACTTTTGGTATTTATGGAATTCAAGTTTGAAAATGACTTGTCCTCAAAGTTGTGAGAATTTCTCTGTTCTAGCATTGAGAGTTGTCAAGAAGAATCTGGTACAAGTCTGATTTCTATTACTTGATAAGAACTCTTTTATCCCTTGTTGAAAAATTTTAGAATCCTTTAGTTTCTCTTGATGTTCTAAAATTTACAGTAATGTGTCTGGAGGTGGGAGCTTTTCTGCTGGTTCGCTTCCTTTCATTGCACCTCACCCTCAGTGGCCTGTAACCTGAAGATCTATGTTGTTCTGCAATTCAGAGAAAGTGTCCGCCATCATTTCTTGGGCAATGTTCTCAGCACATTTTCCTTATTCTATATATGTAGTTGTCAGATACAGGATCTCTGGATTCATTCTTTGAGTTTTATACTTTTCCCCATATTTTAAAACTCCTCTTTTCTTTCTCTAGGTTCTGGGAGTTTTCATATACTTTAAAACATGTAAGACTTTTTGAAATTATAGCAGTTATATTTTTTAATGTCTTATAACTCTTCCTTATGTTATAATAGTTTCCTTTCATGTCATCCAAACCTACTTTATGTGCTATAATCTCAAATGTGTGTGAATATTTTAATTAGAGATAATTTTTATTTTTTACTGATGTAAAATATGTTCTACTCCTAGTTTACTTGGGGTAACTTTTAAAAATTCTTTTTTGATTGATTTATTATACTATTTATATCTTATGATTCTTTGATACAAATATCATGATCTTTATTAGTTTGCGCAAATGAGGACTAGCTAACCATGTAGCTATTTTGTACTGCTGGAAGGAGCTGATTTCCTCACCATCCCTCCTGTGCATCTTCCTTAGCAGTTATTCCAACCAAAAGAATGGGAAATGTAAGTGATGTGTGGCTGTCAGATGCTGCTCCCCTAAATTACAAAATGAAAGAGACACCAACACCCGCACTTAAAAGTCTTAAATTTTCCTGAATGGCTATTTAATTTTTCTATAGAAGAGAGTTTCAGAATTTTGAAAATATTAGACCGTTTTGCCTCTATAAGCAGGAATGTGGGAGGGGAAAAACGTGACTCAATGAGGGTGGTTATTGCGTACAGAGACCTGTAATGAACTCCCACATTTAGTTCTGATTTTCATTGCTGCTACCTTCTACCCTACTGGCTAACGGTGAGGTCAGAGTCTCTCAGGGCCTCCACTGGGTTACTTGGTTCCCTTTTCTCTGCAGCCATGTTTGCACAGTTAAACCACCTACTTTCTGTCCTTCAAGAAGGTATTGAAAAATCCCATCCATTAGCTTTCACATCTAACCAATTTTCTTCTCTATTATCTTTTTATTCTTTTTTGTTCTCTCTGTCTTTTATTTTTGTGAATGGAATCACATTGTTTTGTACTAAATTCAATTTTTAAAGGAAGTTGATGCATGGTAGTAAAATAGCATTCAAGTTTTGTGATCCTTTAGTATTTCCTTCACCTCCAACTCTCTCTTATAGTTAATAAGCTTTCATTCTAGTTAACAAAAAACATATATATGGACTCTTAATTGAAATATCCACAATTAGATAAGTCTTTAGGAATAGCTCTGTTCTAGACAAAGTTGTCAGTCACTGAATCTATCTCTTGGATCTGTGCTCTACTCTGTTGACATTAATGATGGACTTCCACCACTCTGTACCTACACGCACCTAGGATCAAGTCTGGAAGAAGAGTTTCCCAGAATTCAGTCATATCTGCCTGGCTCAATTTATTTACATTCTTATTACAATCTCTGTGGTGAGGGGATAATAAAACACTATAGTACACAGCTTTGGACATGAACGCATCTCTGAATCATCCACGGCTGACACAAGGCAAGTGATGGTCTATTGCCTGTTCTAAAACCAGGAGTGGCGGGGCTGGATCGATGACTTCACTGAGATTCCATTCTCCCTTTCCTCCTGTATAAATGCCACCCTTGGATTTTAGTTGGCCCTTGTGGCTGCATTTCCCAGCCTCGTTTACACCCAGGTGCCTACAGCAGTGTTCTGATCAATAGTACCTCAGAAGAAGTGATATGTGCCATTTCAAAGAAGAGAACTTAACAGGGGAGGATGGTAAAACAATAATAGTGGTGGGGCTGATATCACTAACACAAAGGGAACTCTTTCCTCAGTTTCAATTTAAATGAAAAATAAATTTTAACCTGCTTCAGCTACTATCTTGGATTTTCTGTCATTCTCAACTAAGTTCAATTCTTTTATATATAAGTCTGTTGGCTTTATCTTACCACATGAACCAACTATGGACACAAGGGGTTCACTGGAGAAGAAAATTCCACTCAGGAAGTACTCGACATAACTGCTGATCAAGTAAATACAAAAGATGAGGATGCAGGGTGTTCAGACAGGATCAGAAGAGAGGGAGTCCTCATTTGACTTAATGGTGATGGAGTTGCTTTGCAGTAGAAGGTGTTGTATGTCAGTCCTGAACTCCAGCATTCAGTTGGCCCCTTCTGTATACATTTTGTGACTTTTCCTTGAGGAAGGAAACTTTCTCCAGTTTCTAGTACAAACACCATGTTTTTCCTATTTTGATACCACCTGTCATTAAAAATTGGATTTTAATCCCATGTAGTCACCCTTACCTGGAAGTCTAGAAAACATTTTCTTGTAAAGTTTTTTAAAGCAATTTAATTATTAAAACCAATTATACTGTTTAAAATAAGAACCTTTAGAAATATGTCAGCTACTTTGATACCTGTAATTTTGAAGGAATTCTTCCCTTTTTAGTTTATTTAGAGTATAATTAGTTCTCTTCAAGGTGTTTATATATGGGGAAGAGGAAGCTGCATTTAATTAAAATGTTAATACTTCTAATTTAAAAAAATGGAGTAAAAACATTTTAAATTCTTAGATGTAACATTTTCTAAGGAAAGTTCTTTTTTTGTTTATTATGATAAATCTTGAAATTAAAAATTACATTAAAAAAACACTACATAAAGATAGGCCTGAAAATAGACAAGGTTCAACAATTAAAAAAGCAGAGATAATGCCCAGTTCTCTTGCCCGCCACCTATGTGACCACATAAGAGTAATTAGAGGACCTGACATGTTTCTCCTCTCTGTCTCCTTTTGTAATTCCCAGTATTAAACTCCTTCAGAGAACTATCTTTACCTCTGAGCATAACTTTTGTTCGGCTGTTTCTCCTCTTCAAACAACAAATATACGCAGTATCTTTTCTCCTTTGAGTTCTCTATTCTTAAGTTCTCCCACCTTTTCCGGTTTCAACATCCTCTCCCTTTGACTTCTTACCTCAGCCCACCTCCACACCTGCCCTGGCAACTCCACCTCTCCTACCAGGCTCACATCATCTCTCTGATTCTGTGAGGTTTGTTCTTTGAGTTCGTAGGTCCTTGATTGACTCCCTAGTTCTGTCCTGCTCACCTGTTTGTTCTGTTCTCTTCTTAACTTAAAACTCATGGTTCATCATCTGATCAATATGCAACTAAGACTAATATTTTCAACACAGGCAGCCCCTTTTATCATTGAGCAATCCTGGAACACACCATCTTACAATAAATCTACTGTTTTCTTTCTACTGCTGAGAACTGAATAAGGAAATCACATTTGCACAAATCGATGCCACTAAAATTTTAAGACTTCCAACCACAAATGAGTTTTAATCTGTCAGTGAACATATCCCCTTCCCACAGTGTATCTATCACGTCATCATGATTCAAGTCCTGAATCCCATCACCCTCTCCTGTGCTTCAGGAGGAAATGGAAGACGTAACACTGAAACCAGATCCATGCTTGAGCCCTGATGCCACAGACACGCATCTGCAGACATTCCTCGCTTCTCCTCTTCCATCACAGAAATGTTGCCTACGTTCTTCCTCAATGTCATACCTTGGGTTGTGTTGCTTCCTGAATCTTCGGGGACTTGAATCCTTCAACTATCACCTTCTCTAGACTTCCGAAGTATACTTGTACCCTGGTCTTTTCTGTTGTTACTTAAACATATTTAAGTGTATCCTATATTAGAAAGAATCAACAAACCTCTTCTAATTCTATGTGTCTTTCTATTACCTTTTTCTCTCTTTGTAACTACATCCTAATTCTATTGAGAGATTGTCTGTACTCACTTTCTCTTTCCCCTCCTCCTCCTTCCCCTTCTTCTATTTTATTTATTTATTTATTTATTTATTTGTTTGTTTGTTTGTTTATTGTTACTGGGGATTGAACTCAGAGGCACTTAACCACTGAGCACATTCCCAGCTCTTTTTTATTATTTTCTTTAAAATTTTGAGGCAGAGTCTCCTTAGGTTGCTTAGGGCCTTGCTAAGTTGCTGAGTCTAGCCTTAAACTTGTGATCTTCCTGCCTCAGTCTCCAGAGTCACTAGGATTACAGGCATGTACCACTGCACTGGTTTGTCTCCACCTTCTTATCTCTCTCTTGTCTTCAACTCATTGGTACAGCCTGGTACAGCTTTTGTCTATCCTTCCACCAAAACTTCAAATCCACTAAGGCCATCAATAGTCTCTACTGTTAAATCCAGTTATTTAATTCTCTTTATTTCTTAACTTCCGCAGCATTGAAAACTATCAGTTATTTCTTCCTCCTTGAAATTCTGCTCACGGGGCCACTCAATGCAAGAATTTTACTTTTTTCTAATAATTTTCCCATTGCTGCTGCTGAGTTTCCCATAAAGGCTCCCCTTCCTCCATATATGCACATCCAATTTTATAGCCCAGGTTTGCTTACCAGTTTTCCAGTATCCATCTATGACCCCTTCTCCATGCAGTTTCCCAAGTATTCACCTTCACTCTCCTGGTTTCAAGAACCATTATAAGCTCTACGTCACAAACTCCAGCTGCAATCACCACCTTCCTCCTAAACTCCTTCTGTATGTTCTCCCAGGTACTTTGGATTCTTTGTGTTCAAAATGAAACCCACTGGCTTCCTTCCTGGAAACTTGGTCTCTCTCCCACCACAAGAATCTGGTCCATATTTTTAGTTATCTATCCTTAAAACCTGGAATAATGCCTGGTACCTCATAGGCTTCCAATAAATTTTGTCTGAATGAAAGCATCAATCAACAATGTGTCTTAGCTCAAGGAATAATTCTCTCAGCAGCATTTGACAAACCAGGAACCTGGTTCTACTTCCTTCCCCACACCCTTAGTCACCCTTACCTCTGAAGTCTTATGTTAATTTTTCTATTATATTATAATAGCCGTCTAGCTCCCTCTCTTTTTACTTTCTTAGTCTCATTCTTCTTCATATTGCTGGACTCATCTTTCTAGAATCCAACTATATTTACATTCCTCCCTTCTTAATTTTTTTCCAGTGATCCTACATGACTTCAGTTAAAGTTCAAACAGCATAAAAGAAAAACCTGGAATCACTTTTCTTGGGTTTTCCTTCCATCCATCCCTCTCTACTTTCTCGTGATACAGATTCTGAGCCTGACCTTACCACACTAACAACTCATCTTACCTCCCTGAACTGTCTTGTTCTCTTGAACTTCAGGATATTGCTCTTGAATGCCTTTCTCCTGATTTGCTCCAGGCCAGGACTCATTCTTCACACCCTTTCCATGGACGCTCCCTTCTCACACTCCAGCCTGGAATGAGATCTTTTCCTAAATGCACCATGGCACCTTCTTACACTCTGCACCTGACACACTGTGATTCAATTGTTACAACAGTCACTGCTCCCCAACCCCTACTGAAGGAGAAGTTCCTCCATTGCAAAGCCTGTGTCATGTTTACTTTTGCTTTCCCCATGTGTAGAATATTGCTCAACGAACGTACATGGAGCGAATTAATCCCATCGCCCAAATTCCATCTTTTGTTGTCTGTATGGTCCGATTCTTCCAGATGAAACATTCCATGTTTTGGATTCAATTTTTGCATTTCACTGTCACTTTCCAAATAAGCCTGGGTCATGGGCGATTTACTTAATGCAGGAAATGAATAGAATAAATGTGTACATAGATTGCATGCCATGGTAATTAAATCATTAGTGCTGAACACCAGTACTGAGACTAGAGCACGTTAACATATGTTTTTATTTGTCAGAAGCAATAAGTAAAGACGAAACCTAGTAATTATAGACTCAGAATAAAAAGGAGTTTTCTGGGTGGTCTTCCTTAAGTCTTGAAGGAAAGGGAAGAAAAAGGCAAACAATTGCCAGTGTTTCTGTAGATTCTTAAATAAATAGAATACTGGCATTCTGAAACCCTGTGCTGCTCTAAGAATCAAACTGGCAGTGTTTTTGTTTCAGACATTTACCTCATCTTCAGACATTTGCTCACCTTTTCTAATTCTTTTTTTCCTATCTTCCTGTTCTTATCTTTCTCTAGCTCCCAATTACCACTCCCAACTCTGATATCCTCAGCCTAAGCTCTCCTAGTCTCTCTAAAACTCTCTTCCTACAGGTCATTGACCGCTTCCCATCTCCCTCTGTCCCTATCCACCTTGTAAGACCAAATCGAAGTGGAGAAATGTTCAGGTTGAAATGAATTGAACACTTAGTTTTACTGGTTTTTAGAAATTTTCATAAATTCTGAATCCATTTGTCAGAAAATACTAGTATTGTGAGTGATGCTTGGTATTGCATGAAAAAAAATAACAAAATGCTTATTGCTGTTATTTTTCTCTCATATTAAAATAACAATTCTACTTAAATGGTAAACATTGCTTTATTTACAGAGTGATAACCTGTTGTGGGGTAGGTAGCTGTTCATTCTTTCCAAGAGCCAGAAAAAAAAAGCAGACTCTTTATCCATGTTTACAAAGCAGGTGTCTGATGACTGACACAGTTGATTGGGTACCTGACTTGAGATCTGTGCCTTTATAGCAATGGAAATATCCTTGCCCCTATTCAGGATACCCTTAAATAATGAATAAATTAATGTCACTTTTTAAATGAAATGAATTTGTTTGATATGTCAGTTCCTTGTGGGTGACAGGGAAAACTATTATCACATCTCATAGGCAAATGGACAGTGAAGGAATTTTTTCATACAAGGCATGAGAAAGCACTAGCAAGACACTCTTAGATTGTCTGTTAACAAGAAAATCAAGAACAATATATTTTTGTCATTGTTTTATAATCTCTTATTTATTTATTCATTTTTAAAATGTTATTTTCCAATAGACATGAATGATTGAGTTTACGATATGATAAGCTAGACTTAGCCTCATCTTGACCATCCTAAGTCTAATCCCACTGAGGAGATGAGAGTGTGTTATGTTCCCCCTTTAAACCTCTAAAATATGCTTTCTTCTTTTCAGCTGGAAAGTCTGTGTCTCTCTTTGTCTATCACCATGGCTTTGAGGATCATGGAGAGAGGAAAGTATGAACTTCATTCGTTCCATGCAGAGGCAGTTTTCTCCCCTGGTATTCAGTCATTTAACAAGTTCTGGCTGGATACAATATAAATCACGCGTGACATCTCTTCTACAACAGTAGTGTGGGGGTGTGAGCTGGGGAGCCGTGAGGGGATCGGAGTTCTGTGTGGTGGGCCTGAACAGCTGGTTGGTGGTGTCACAGCAGCTGTTGTGAAGAACGCCTTTGCCTCCAATGGGCTCCTTCTGCTCTCCTGTCCCCTTCCTTGTCAATAGCCACTCAACATTTATTGATTGTGCAGAGGCTAAGCGCGCATTCTTTTGTGTAAGCCAATCCATCTGCCCCTTTTCTTTTGGCTTACATTGTGTCTCTAGGGAGTTATTTTGTTTTTATAAACATCTTTCTATCTGCCTGCTTCTTTTCACCATATGGCGATTCTAATATGTATCTTTTATTGTTGGGGGGGAGGCAGGATGTGAGACAGAAGGAGAGGAGAGGGGTCCCTAATGGAAAAAATATTTAAAATATTTATCATAGGAGTGGGTGGTTTAATAAATACTGCATTCTTCAACATGATTTTGGTCACATGACTTCAAAGGTGTTTCCACAAATGAGGAAGAATGATATTTATAAATGCAAATGTCATCTACAACCAATGGCTCTGAGTCTCTCACCTGTCAACATTAAACAGTTTAATCTGGCATCTTCCTTTACTACTTTGATAAAACTATTTTTTTTTCAAGTCACAAATAATTTTTCACATAGCAAACTATAGAGCATTGTTCAATTCTGGTTTTACCAGAATTCTCAGGACGACTCACTTTCTCATGCCCTTTCACAGACATTTTCTCTTCCTGACCTGAGAATGTGGGAATCTTCCAGAACCTTTTCCCTCCTCTCAACTTCTCCTCTCTTCTCTATCCACTCTTACCTCTGATTATCCCCATTTTATGCTTTTAAATACCATCCATTCATTTACCATTTCCTAAGTTCTCTCTCTAGTTAGGATTTCTCTTTTTGTGTGTGAAGCCTTTTGTCTAACTGCTTTCTTGACAGTTGTATTTTAATTTAATTTGAGTAAAAGCATACTCTCAAAGAATACTTTTCTCAGTCCTCATCTTGGGAAAACTCATTGTTCACATCAGAAACACAGGAGTAGTTATTGATTTGTTTTCTTTCAGTTCCTAAATGAAGCATGTCAGTAGGAAGTTGCTTTCACCCCCTCAAGTACATCAGGAATCCTCTGTCTGACTCCTGGGTTTCACTATGGTCATTCCAGTCATGGAATCATCTCTAGCTGGAGTATTTTGGAAGGTTCTTAAATTGTCTCTACCATTCTTTCCATTCTTGTCATCTCCAGTTTGGTATCTAGGAAACATCTGTAATGAACTTTGACTTTTTAAACGCTGGGAATGTCACTATCTGACCTATAATTGTCCAAGACCTTCCTATTGAAACTGTAAAAAAAATCCACTCTCATTAACTTGCCTCCATGACTTTCACAGATCGGGCCCTCCTGTACCCTTCTTTCTTGTGGCCCACGCTCACTCTGCCCCAGATGACTTCTTAGATGTTTCTTTATGTGTGTTGTTTTCTAGCTTTATAAAATTCTTCCCTCCATTCTTCATATCTGGGCCCCTTCTCACCCACCAAGAATCACCTTAAATGTCATTGTTCCAAAAGGGCCTCTCCTGAAAATCCAATTAAGATTAGTTTCTCACCCATATCCTTCTAGTCTCTTCCATATTATTTTCCTTCAAAGAATTCATCACAACTTTGTGTGTGTGCGTGCATGTGTGTGTGTGTGTGTGTATTTTAACAATTGCATGTTTAGGTAACAATCATAAAATAATCATACCACTCCTGACTAATGATTTTTCTGGCAACAAAAACCTTGCAGTTCTTACCTTCTTAATCTTTAAAGAGGTATAAGCTTAATGTTGTATTAACACTGATACTCTATACACGGTATGGATGTTAAGTCAGTGTTAGTCCCAGGAGAAGTTTGAATATCTGGTATCAATTATAGGGTACTTTGAGAATAAAGGAAAAACAAAGCAGAGAGAAAAAATAAAAAAGAAAGGGGAGAACTATGGCATAGGGGCAACCCTGGGGACCAAAGTGAAAATAAGGAGATGCAGCAAACTACAGAAAATCAAACCCGAAGAATCAGAAAACTAGTTTCAGGCATATTTTAATATATCAGATCATCTAACCAAGTGTTTCAGGATGGATGTAAAACATCACTCTGAAATAATGCCAACAATACGGCTCAAAATCAATTTAATCAGGCTGTTAAATCCAAGATGTACATTCAATTTAGATCAAGGTAGATCTGAATTAAGGAAAGACCCTGGGATTGCTTTGGAGGAAATACCACAAGTTGAAAAAGTTTCCTCTCTCCAGATGGGGATCTGCTTTAGGTTACTGAAGGTGCCAGGGTGAGGGAGGAGTTCTAGGTGTTTGCAGGGGATGTTGGGAAGACCTGCTGTTACCCAGTCCAAACAGCCAAGCCTGCTGCAGGGTGAATCTAGCTCAGATGGAACCCTTTTTAGCCTGAACCAGTGAAGGTCATTTCTCAAGATCTCCTACCTAATCCAAGGAATTGTCTAAAGAAATAAGTATGTGACCTTGTTCAGTCCAAATGCAAGTAGAAATTTTAGGAGAGGAGAGATGCTCAAAAATTTTTCCTCAGTATTAAGTAAGGAACACAGAAAAAATACCTCTAGATCTTGCTACATAAAGTTGTGAGATCAGAAACTGGTCACCATCCCAAGACAAAACCAGAATTCAGAGGAAGGCAGAGCCAAGGGAATTTCAGGAGAAAGAAGAGTCATTCCTAGAATAAGCCCATTCTGCATCATGCCCTTTATAGATTTCCAGGTAGGAGGACAATAAATATTTGCTTAGACTTAGACAATTTAAATTTGACTTTCATTTGTTGTAGAACTCACCTTAAATGATACAATGCCCAAGATATACAGGTAGAAGGAGGGGAAAAAAAAATCAGGTAGGCTTTTTCTAAGGCAATTTTTGGAACACAGCAGGATGATCTGTTACCCTCCCTATAGGGTAGTCTTCAAATGATGTAGGAAGAGCATGCCTGTCAACCTCCTCCCTCACCAGCTCAGGCTGGACTAGAGCTAGAATGTAACACACAGTGACAGTATTTCTCTCAGATTTACTGAACAGGAACACTTTATTTTTCAACCTTGTAGTGGAAGAATTTTGTTCTTGTATTTTTTTAGTGAAGAGAAAAGAAATGGAAATGAATAAAATTGAGCTGCATTCATTAATTTTTTTTCATACAGGGAGTACATATTATTTGCCATCAGTTAATTGAAAGATATTATACCAATAATATGAGTGATAATTATAGTAGCAACAATAGAAACACCAATAATAATATCACATAAGTCTTACTATACAATGGAAACAGTGTAAGAAACTAAATGAAATTATTCCTTCAATACACATATGAAATAGGTAATATTAATTTTTTAATATTACTGATAAGAAAATCAAGGCACAGAAGATTAAATGACTTGTGCAAGGTCATACTGCCATTAAATGGAAAAGCCTATTTGAACAATGATAGGAACCCTAAAAAAGCTAGGGCTTTTATAAGCACTAACCTAAAATGTCAACTATTGTGGGGCTATAAATGGAAGGAGATGATGAGAAATTGATTTTGCATTCAAGGAGCTCACAGTTTGTTATGCTCTCTTTAAGCTCAGCCAGCAATAAAAATATTTGCTTCCATTTTTAAATACAATAGAGACTATGTCTATATCATGTCATGCATTCCACAGTATTTTTGTGACTGCTGGTGATTTCTTATTGATTACACAGTCAACATAATTTTACATTTATGCTACCCAAAATCACTTCTTATTTTCAAACTCCATTAAAATGATAAAGAACATGCATAACAAGCATGTCTAAGGATTAGATGCTTTCATCACTAATTTTATTCCATGAGAAAATGATGTATGTTTTGTTTAAGGTTTTAATTACCAAAAAGAAAGAAGTCCTCATTCTTCATTTTTCCAGAGACATATGAAGCAGTTTTTATCACATGAGTCTTAAGTCTTCCGTAGGAGTCAATGAGGAAAAAATTGTTTCTGGGGTCTACTTAATGCATAGTTAAATTATTATTCAAATGTCACCTAAGAAGACCTCCTGTGTGACGGTATGGGCATGCAGACTATAAGATATCAGAAATGACTCCATTTCACATGCTAATGGGATAATCCATTGTGCAATTTTACCCAGAACATTATATCAGTTTACGGCTTTCAGACTCAAGAGAAGAAAGCAATATATTAAAACTTCCCTTAAACTCCCTTCAGACATCCTATATGTGGCATTGCTGTCACCTTTGAGAGTGGGTGTAACTGTGTCATTTCCTCAATTTCAGTACACATTTAAATTTGCTGGTAATCTGCTCCCAGAGATGTTTCAAGCTGCTCTACCAAGTCTGCTCACGTAGAAGAATGCAAGAAGAAAAACTGAAAGTAAGTTTGAGAGGAGAAGATAGTGGTAAGGATGGGAATGATTACAGACCAACTTGCTATCATCCATGCACCAAAAAATGGCATCTTTATCAAACAAAGAGAACCAAAATGTTCCTTAGATGAAGGGAAATATGCTAACCATTTTGCAAAGATTCTCCAAGAGAAGGAATTTTGCATATTGATGCTACTTCTTAACAATACCACCTCTTCCTTCCAGTGATTGATATGAATTTTTTGGAAGCTCAAAGATGTTAATAGAAGTGTAGAAATATTGAAGGATGAATTGTGATTTGTGGAGGAGATATTTGCTAAATATAATGGATATTTATTTGGAAAGTCTTGATTGAGGATGCAATAGCCTCTCTACAGTTAACATAATCATTTTAACTCGCACATGAAGCCAAACTTGTCTCTTAACTTCCTGTCCTACTAACCAACACTGAAGACATTTGGTTCCTACTTGCTGCAGTGCAAAGAACTCGTGCATCAGACTCAGACTATAATTTACAACCACATCTCTACTCCTTTGATTTTGGGCAAGTTTAATTCCATGAGGCAACACCTACAAAATACCTACCTCTTTCACAATGCCGAGGAAAAGAGTTCCTAAAATAAATATATGAACACATATGGATATATTTTAGGCTCTCAAAACACCTTCTCATCATTTTTTTCTTCCTTTCTTTCTTTCCACTTCCAAAATTTGGAAATGATCCTGGTTTTAGAGTGAAAAAGATAGGTACCAAGTGATATCTTTATAATACTTTCCATTTAAGCATTGTGATTATTTATTATGATGATGATGATGATGATGATGATGATGATGATGGTGGTGGTACTGGGGATTGAACTCAGGGGTGCTTAGCCACATCCCTAGCCCCTGTTTTATATTTTATTTAGAGATAGTGTCTCAATGAGTTGCTTAACATCTTGCTTTTGCTAAGGCGGGCTTTGAATTGGCAATCCTCCGGCCTCAGCCTCCCCTGCAACTGGGATTACAGGCATGCACCACTGCCCCTGGCTATGATTATTATTTTACATGTACTACCCACTTAATAACTAAAATAATCACTAAAATAGCTACTAGTATCCCAACATTACCTTTCAGAAAATGATACTCAGAAAGTTCAACTATCTTATTAGATCACTTATTTATTTAACTGTATTTTCTAGGGGTTTAGTATGTTCTTGTCATGAAGCCACAGACACAAAGAACTAACAGTACTCTCCAAGGCTTCTGCCTTCTTTGAGGTCTTGGTCTGGTAAAGAAAAGAAGCAATGGACAATTTTGGTACAGTTTTAGAGGCAGAGGCCAGGAGAGGCAAAGCCCTCTGGCCATTTTTACTACACCAGTCTGAGTCAGGTTGAACAATGGTCTATTGGTTTTACTTTCACATACTGCTTTTTTTTCCACTGGGAACCACTCCTTCCTTAAAGGCACATCTCCTCCAGACTCTATATATTCCCACTGTCACATCTTACTGACAATGCTTCATGTGGTTTCATCTTTTTCACTAGACTTGCCTACCAATGGACATATACATCAAGAATTTTCTATTGCCAAACCCTATGTTATGCTCTGAGACAAACACACATGCTCGTGTTCTGCCCTTGACAAGGTTGGACTGTATTTTTTAAAAGATAGTCAAAGAACAGATAAGAAGAGTGAGGTACAATAGATGCTGAGATCAAGGTCTGTAAAAAATGAAATGAAACAAATACACAAAGAGCCAGGTCTATATTATTTGCTGAATGTCAGTGTGTGTTAAGTTAAATGGTGAAGAGTTCGGTTTCAATACGTTATGACCGAGTTAGTTCATCGTGGCACAAGAAAGGGTCATGTCCAGTTGAATTTGGACCTTAAACTCAGGGGATGCATCTTGCTTAGAGATTATACTTTTTGTAGTCAAGTTTAATAGCTATCATTTGAAGTGTATCACCCAGAGAGAAAGTATGGAGTGAAAAGAGAAAGGGCCCAAGGAAGGCAGAACCTGGGAAAAGAGAGACTTAAGGACCTAGAAGAAGGAGAGAAAAATACAGGTCCAGCCCTTACCAAGTACATCCTTATCTACAGTGAAACATGGGACCACATATCTGCAGGCAGCTTTATAAAAAAGCCACATCCAGTGAAAGTTCAATAACATCTATTCAATACTAATATAAAGAGTCACTAAGATGGCAGTTCAAAACAAGAAATTTTTGGAGTTTTAGTAAAGCAAATAAGACAAACAAAAACAGATGAATAGAAAATAAGAAAAGGGATTCAAGGTCTCGACTCATGTCTTAATGTTCTAAATACTGACATTTTATCTCAAGGTGGGACCCTCAAAAGGTTTAGAAATATTATTAAATTCACCTAGCAACATTGCAAAAGTTGTTATCATTTTAGTACCTTACTCACACAATTAACCTTTTTATTATTTCAAACCATCAGTATATTGTAATACTATGATGATTATGGATTTATTTAATTCTATTCTTAATTTGACTAAATATGTTAATCTTAAAAGAAAAACAATGCTTTGTGTTGTTATCTTTCAGTAATTAAAACAATCTACTAGTTACATTTTTGTTCTGTGATTTGTTGTTCCTAAGGGGAAAAATGTTCTTGTTTCAACTCATTTACCAAGACCCAGACTTTGAAAGAGAATGATAGAACAAAAGTTATAAGGTTGTTTTGAAGTTTACTTAATACAGCAATTCCCAGCATCTAATAATGAGATAATAAATACTGAGAGATGATGAGATGATGTTGGTTGGGGGAGCACAGTTTGTGCTCAAAAATAGGTTTGGAAAATTCTTTTTTCAAGGGTAAGAGTGTTCTTTACTGTAGGACTTCTTCATCTTTAGTGAGTTCATAAACTTTAGGGAAATTGGGCTTAAATGCCCTGTTCAAAGGGCCGGAAAGGACACATGCCAAACATGGCAGAGACTATCATGAGTGTGACAGGGGGTGACGTGGTTGGAGACTGACTGCATCACTCCCGTCAGGAGAGATGAAAACAGGAATGTATAAAAACGCTAGCCAGAGAGCATGGCTGCAAGGAAAGAAAGAAGGTGAAGGTCAATTTTGCTGCATTAGGAACAAAACATATTCTTGACTTTCTGGAAAAATGTTATTTTCTTTACATCCCTTCTCCCTCAAAGAAGGCTGTGCCTCTTGTATGATACTGTGAATCCAGTGCCTAGAACAGTGTCTGTTACAGAGAAAGTACTTAAAAATCATTTATCAAGTAGGACAAATAGTAAATAAATCAAAGTAGAATTACAATAACTAAAATTACATCATTTGGAGACTTCAGTGGATGACGCACACATGGAAACAAGGACTCCCAGGTGTTTCCGAATCGTGATTCTATTCTGAAAGATTACACCTAAGGGGTTTTCCACAGGAAAGCACAGCTTTGGCAACCTGCCATTGCATATGGACGCACAGTCAAGGGTGGTTATTAACGGGAAGACAGTAAGATTTGAAAGCAGGTTGACTGTCCTTTGTACAGTTTCTTCTTGCTTATTAAAGGATGCTTATTTTAAGCTAACCCTGAAACTGTGATTTTGATATTAATAATACCTAATATTGGTAAAATAGTTTTCAGGTCTTCTACATTAAGTATATTAATTCTGAAAAGAATGACAAAATATCTTTATTGTAGAAAGGGAAACGAACCTGATCAGAAGGATTGGCCCAAGGTCACGGAATTACTTTATGGAAGACCAAGGATTAGAACCTAACTTTTCCAACTTCTATTACAACTCACCCAAGAGAAAATATGAATTCCGTCTAGTTTGAGAAATCCCCTGACTTGTAATGGAATATAAACTTTTCTTTTAAAAATAACTTCTATTAAAAAAAAAAAAAAGGTCTACATGACTAATTCTCCTAAAATAATAAAACAATCATAAGACCACATAAAAGTCATCCAAAAAGCTGGGTGAAGGGGAGATCAAAGATGCGTATGTAAGGACAAGATAGAAGCCAAGCTTCAGAATTCAAAGCTTTTGTGAGCTCTAATCATTTTGCTGGCATTCATAAAATCTTAAACATTTTCTTTCTACTTTTTGATGTATAATATTCAATCAATTGTAATGGAATATAAGTGGATAGTGCTTGTAATGTCCCTGTGCTTGAAAGTGAAAATCATGGCAAACGAGCCGCACTGCCGCCCAGAGGGGGAAGTCGGCCTTTTCCCGCGTGTCTCGATGCTTTCATGAAAGAGCAGACATGGCTCTGTGACGGGGACCATTTGTATTCCTTTCCTACCAAATTAATTGAAATAAAAGAACCTCGTTTCCCTTTTCTACTCTAAAGTCAAAAGCAATGGCTAGATTCACTGCTAGGATGCATATGTTAGGTCCTCTTTCAATGGAATTCCAAATTCCATTAAAAATACATAGAACATCTAATTTATGGGTAATAGATATGAGGGACAAGGATCCCTGCTGTGACTTCCTGGGGAGGAGCATTTTTCCAGTTTACTGGGATTGTGAATTGCAGGTGGGGCTAAAGCTTCATTACTGACCTACTTCTTATGCGAATGCACACCAGCCCAGAGAATTGGCATTAAAACTCCATGTGATTAAAAAATTCATAAGTCTTTTAAAATTATGCATTTTGACAGATAAAAAGAACACAAAAATATTCACAAACTACTTAGCTAGCAAATGGTGAGCTTTAAAAAAAAACGAAAAGAAAATCAAAGCATTTTTTTTCAAGGGTTAGTTGTATACAACCACTTCCTCAATTTTTCTGGTGCATATTTATAAGATTAAATAGATAAAAGAGTAACCCATGTGTGGTGGTCTTCAAACAGTTAAATAACAAGCTCCTGTTGAGAAAACATTTTGTTGCAGCAAAAGGGCTTTTAATTCCAAATTCTATAAATGGGTGGAGGGGAGCTTTTGATGGTAAGAAAATGGGAAAAGACAGAAGAAAGAACATTTGAGTGATAGCAGAGGGTATACAAAGTAGCATTCAGCCTAGAAGGTATTCATTTTCTACCCTTAAATGCAAGGAAAACCATAACAACACCTGCTATTGAAGCCCCAGAAAATTTTCACAAAGAACATTAGGTTTTTATAGAGAACAAAGAGAATCACATCTCCTAAATTTCCTTCTTGGAAACATTTATGTAACAGCAATTGGGAATAAGCATCAAAATAGTTTCTAAGTTGTTAATAGTTTACGCACAAAGCATCTGCATTTATATTAATGAGCACTGGAATCATTACTGAGAACATCCTGTAAAGAAGATATCTTCTTTGTCACAAAGAAATGATTGGTTCATGATGTTCCACAATGGGTGTAAGAACAAGAACATTTAAATAAGAAAACAGGGAGAACAAGAAGAATGAGTGAAGAGGACAGAAGCAAAGCTGGGATCCAGTTGGTTAGTGGAATTATGGAGAGTGGTCGTTGCTATTGTTTATAACTGGAGCATTCCAAAAGGCCCATGGGTTGAAGACCTGGTTGACAGCTTGAGGCACTGCTTGAGAGGTGGTGGAGCCTTTAAGGAGGTCGGGCCTAGAGGAAGTAAATTATATCATTGAGGGTGTACTCTTTGAAGAGGATATTGGGACCCTAGTCCCTTTTTTTCCCTCTTCCTTTCCCTTCCTTGCTGATAAGAGGTGAACAGACTTCTCAGTCTTGTGCTTCTCCCAGGATATACTGTTGCCCAACAGGCTCCAAGTATCTGGGCCAAGCAACCATGGTTGCAGCCTCTGAAACTGTAAGTCATAATAAATTTTTTCTTCTTTTAAGTAAATTTATTTCAGATATTTATTACACTAACAGAAAGTTGTCTCCAGAAGTGACAGCAGTTTCTCTGCATATCTTTTATCATTTAATGTCTGTCTGTGGTATTGTACAGTGGGTCTTTGGTCCATCTTGATTAATCCTTTTGTTAAAGCTCCTTCTGAAAAAAAAAAAAATTCCTATCAAGATTTATTAAAGAAAGGTGTTTTTTACTTAAAGGATAGACCCGGTCACCATTATTATTTTCATCCTAGTATCCTGAGTGAAAAATCATATAAGCATATCATAAGAGAATGATGTCAAGGCAGGATCTTATTTCTTGAGTGATTTTGCCCTGAAGCAAAGCACTCTGGGAAGTGTAAAAGGCCACAGACTACTTCATCTTAAAGGCAGTGTGTTGCAGGAAAAATCACTCTTAAATCCAGAACTGAAGTCATAACCCAGTCCAACCACTCATTGGCCAGTTACATTACTGTGAGAAGGTCATTTATAATCTGATACTTTTCTAATTTGTAGGAAGAAAAGATAATTATTCTGGTTTTGGTGTTATCAATATGGATAAAAACGACTCTTAGAGACTAGTGCTTTACAATTTACAAAGTACTGTCAACTACTTTATCCTATTTAACTTATGCAGCAACCTCTGAAACAGATTTTTCTGTATGTCCATTTTTCAGATGAGAATATAAAATCAACGCCTGTGTAGTATGATCAGAAAAAGGAAGTGTCAGGACTAAAATTCTGATTTTTGTATGTTCCACATTACTATCTACTATACCAAATCACTTTCCCATAAATATTCTGGTTTCATTGTACTTTAAAGAGTCAATAGGGATGCTAGTCATTCCAGATCTACCTGAGTAAATCCAGCATTATGGACATCTCCTTTTGAAGAAACCATAATATATTTCAATATTCTCATTTTTAGAAAGGTCTCCTTTATCTAAAATCAACCCTTCATAACTTCCATTTTTTATTTTACTATTTCTGCCCTTTAAGAATGTGCAACATCAGCGAAATTCTTGTTCAACTGGATGACTTTTCAGTTACTCCATATTCTTAACTATTTTCTGGAAATTCTTTCTGAAACACTCAATGTATACAGTTCTGAGTCTCCTCATCTTCATGATTTTCTTAACTTTGGTAATAGATTAGCTGTCAGTGACAACTTTTTCCTTGTGTCTGATAGAAGGCTTATAATACTACATTTGATTTTATCTCCTAGATTATGCTCTTCCTAGGGAAGGATGTCATGCCATCATTTCTTGCTTGTTTCTCTGAGACCTAAAATGAATCTTGAAATATAAAATCTCTTAACACAACATGTTGAATTAGTAAACTAAAATGTTAACTGTTAACACCAAGCAGCATCCAAAAAGTTGATGTTAAATAGAAAAATTCAATTTCTAGAGTAAAGTGGCTTACGGTCCAACTTGATTATTTGTTCAGTTGATACTGTGGTAAAAGGAAGAGCTCTCATGTACAGAGAAAAGGGAGACACTATTCTCAAAGCCCATGGTAGAATCTGAAGAGACTTTCTGAGAGAGGAGGCAGGAGAACGGTTATTTAATTTGGAACTGGAAGGACAATTCTCCTTACATATGAAGCAGAAGCAGTTAGAGATTCCTACAAAATACTTTGGGACCATAAATATGGAATGTTTGGGATATAACATGAAGAGGTTTGTATACTAACCTCGAGATAATGATGGCCAGGAAAATTTTCTACAGGGATATATCTACAGTTCAGAAGGAAAACCTGGAAGCTAAGAAACCCATTATAAGTGTTCTCTAATTGTGATGAAGAAACATGATGAGCTCCTGAACAAGAACATTGGTGTTCTGAAGTGGGGAACTGAGGTGAAAGTAACTGAAATAACCAAGAGTGGGATCAGCACATCTAGGGTGATGCATGAGTCCTCTGAGATTAAGAACTTGCACCAAATAATAGAAGGACTTCCTCAGTCCATTCATGTATTCATTCAATATATATTTATTAATGTTTATTATAAGTCCCCTTCCAGTCCTTATGCAGCTTGTGATGTAGTGGGGCAAACAACACAATTTAAACAAAATCAAAGTAATACAAGATAAATTATAAATAGGGCCAGCTTCTCAAGTACCCTGCCTGTACAGTCACACAGGGATGCATACTCAGAAAAGCAAAGGTTTTTGAGTTTAATATCCTGGGGTGACCATTTAAAAAGGTTTAATGATTTTATCTTAAATCTGTTTCATAATTAAAGTCCAATGGGACAATGGAGTTTGTGTCAGGGGCTTAGAATCTCAGTTCACATGCCATTCTGCCTTTCACTGCCCCCGCCCCCCGCCTCTCCATGAGGGTTCTCACCTGCCTGCTTTCTGTGCCCTAGGGCCTGGTTTCTCCTTTCTGTCTCAAATGCTGTCATTCTCTAGCTAGGAGCAACCAGATTTCCTGTGCTCTGCTGTGGCCTCCAAGGAGCACTTGGCATGAGCACAAGGAAAGTAGGGTGGATGCACACCTGACGGTGCCTTGTTGCACACCTTGGGTTAAAGATGGAAGCACTGGGCATCCCTGTCTCAAGGTGACATATTTGGAAGGTAACTTGGTGTCTGCTCACATACACATTTTCAAACATTTCTCAGGATGGATATTATAATTCCTTCAGGTTTGCTATATACCTGTGTTCAAGTAGCAGCCAATGACATTGGTTTATTCTACTTCAGCTAGGGTTATGCATTTTATATTGCACTGGTATCTGGAATTGATTTGGCAGGCCTGGTTATAAAATAGCTGAAGTTGTGGGTGCTATGCAAGTACACCCACTGAAGGGGTGGTGGACTGGTAGTTATCCCAGGCATTTAATCTGAGAATATCACTAAGGATGGATAAGAATTATCCATGAAGAAAGGAGGGTGAAGAAAATTCCAGAAAGAGGAAATAACATGTGAAACCCCATGGTCAAATCAGCACAAAGAAGTTGAGTGTGATGTGAGTGGAGGCCATGAGAGAAAAATGAAGGGCAAAGGGCAGATCACTGTTGGAGAGAATTCCACAGCTTGGGAAGGAGCCTGAGGAGTAAAACAAATAAAAGGGTGTTTTCCCATTGATTGTCACTATTAAGATCCATGTACTTGTGGAGTCCATTTTTCACCTTTAAGTAAAGGAGGTTATAGTATTCGCTATAAAATATCGTTATGTTAGAAAGTCCTAGATCATTGTCACCTGTGAACATGAAGGGCAGGAGCCCTTCTTCCTCAGATCTGTGCACACTGGATCTTCTGAAGGAAAGGACTCATCATGGAGCAAAATGATCACAAGGCTGTCTCATGTTTCATTGCCTACATCTACTGAGAGAAATACCATAGTTATTTCACACAAACTCTCCCTAGTAGGCTGTGCTATGCAAAAACTAAGTGAATGGACCCTAAGAGGATACCAAAGGGTCTCTCAGAGCTGCACTAAAGCACATTTTTCAGAATTGTCATGAAGTGGTTTTTTTCCCCTTTAGTAAAGATTTTTTTTTTTATCACATTGACATTTAGTTTATTAGAGTTAAGTTTACAAGACCAGTTTCTGAAGAATCTTTATCTAAGTCAGTTGCTACATTGTACTGATAAAATGAGAAAATGCTGAAGAAATATAGTTTCCCCTCCAAAGCTTATTCAGAATAAAATCACATCAATTTTTTCTACCAGGAATCAACATATTTTACCACAGACTTTCAAGAAAATCGGTATGCCCAGCAGTAGACTTAATCTAGACTTAACGCTTATTTTCTTTATCCAAATTGCTAATTTAATCTTCTCCATCTTGATTTCTTTTGATGTGAAAGATGGGAAAGAATATTATTTCATTTATAGACTCTTAAGAATGCAATTGAAAACAATTAGTAAGATTTTTATGAATAAATGTAAGAAAGACATATAAAGATACTACCTCCAGAGTAGTACCCATTACTTGCCAGTGGTCTGATATCCAATAAGTGACATAGAAAAGGGGGAAGCAAACTAACTTTCATAACAGTTTTCATAACCAAACAAGATGCATATGGGTATTTCAATATAATACTCACCATCCCAGTGAGCTCGATGTGATCTTCCCTAATTCTTACCTAAAAGAAACTGAGCAACAAAAGGTCCAAGGATCTTGCCCTGATTTCATACAATGGATACCGATACTTGAGTCTTAAACTCGTGTGTTTTATTGCAAATTTTTCCTTCTTTTTCTCTCATGTTAACGGTGAAAACTAAAGTGAAGTAGAATTCTGTGATTGAGGTATAATTTTCAAGAATGAAATCATGTTCTCTATTTAGTCTAAGTCAATGAAGGAGACTTTGTCTTGTGATAATACTTTTCTGGATAACATTTTACTAACCGTATCAATATCTTAAAGTTTGGTTAAATCATTTTATGCCAGTCATATCCACCATGCAGAGATATGGTGAAGATCACTTGTCTTGGTCAGCTTTTGTGTTTTTGTGGCCAAAAGACCTGACATGAGCAACAGAGAGCAGGAAAAGTTAATTTGGGCTAATGGTTTCAGAGATTCAGTCCATTGTCATCTGACTCCATTGTTCTGGGCCCAATGTGAGGCAAAACATATGGCAGAAGAGCACAACGGAAGAAAGCAGCTCAGGACATGGCAAACACGAACCAGAGAAAGAGCTCTGCTCACCTGGGATAAAATATAAACCCCAAAGACACACCACCAGTGACCTACCTCCTTCAGCCACACCCTACCTGCCTACACTTACTTCCTGCCCCACCCCAGTTAATCTCGATCAGGTAATTAACTCACTGATTAAGTTAAGGGTCTCATAACCCAATAATTTCACCTCTAAAATTTCTTTCTTTATCTAACACATGAATTTTTGGGGGACATCTCATGTCTAAACCATCACCTTACTTAATAAAGATGAGAACAATTTTCATTTACAGAATATTATCATAACAGGCTTTACATTCATGATTATCTCTTGTAGAAAGCAACAGTGCAATTTCCAAAGAATTCAGTGCTGCTGTCTGGGGGAAAGGGGAGTAGAGGTAGGACTTGGAAAGGAGAATTAGGAAAGTGAGCACAGAAGTTCAAGATAAGTATATGGATGAAAAGATAAAAGTATGGTATTCCACATGTGAAATTTACTACTAAAAAAAAAAAAAAAAACAAAATTTCAATAGCGACAGTATCAAAGTCATAGCCTATAGGCATGAAATTGCTAAACCTGGAATTTGCCCTATGAATTCCAAATCCAAACTTCCCTTCTCCAACCAGACAACCACCACAAGGTGTGTGAGACACTAAAGGATAGAGAAGAAAGCAGCACAGAGTCTGAAGTTCAACAAAATGCAACAAATATTTTATGACTTCTTACTACTTGCTGGGTTCTAGTGATAAAGAGAAGCAGTAGGAGGAAAATCACAGTAGGAAAAGGGACCTGGAAGTTGAAAAGGAGCTTCCTGGGATCAAGCAAAATATATGTTTTCATGTTATTGGTGTTTCATGCTCGTAACTTTAAGTCATAGACAGATTTCTTGGTGCCCTGAATGTCAAGGTTTCCCTATAAATTCTGTTAATCCATAAACAGAATGAACAGAGGAGGAGCAAGATTCATTTTAGAAAAAGTAACAACAGGGGAATTTACTTTAGCATAGGTAGGAAGGTGACTCAGGGCTCTTTCCACTGGCCAAAAGGGAAAAGAAACTCACCAAGGGAGGACTATCGATTACACAAATGTAAATGTTCAAAGATATGTGAGATTTGAGGTGGAAGATATATGATTGTACGTGTGATTTCCTCAGTGAGAGGAAATATCAGATTTATGAACACACTACACTCTGTCCCCATCCATAAGAGAAATTTGAAAAAGAAATACTATCTTGGGTTTTGACTTATCTCCTACATATAATAAAAATGGTTGGAAGGAGTCTTTAAATAAACAAAGGTAGAAGGGAATTTTGTTTTTCTTGGGGGAGGGGAAGGATGAAAAGTAATATGTGGATATAGTTGACTGAACCAAATTCAAGAATATAGGCTGCATGATACAAGTGACTTAGTACACTGTCTCCAGGACTCAGCATCCTCATCTGCAAAACAAGAGGATCAGATCAGATGACCTCTAAGGTTATTTTCAACTTAGATAAACAGAATAGCAGTCCACGATGTACTGTAATGAAAAAGAAATGGACCCATCAGAAGGACAAGGCTTATATAAAAGACTTATTGTTGTGCTATATAAAGAAAAAGATCATGTTTTTTAAAATAAGACTGGGGTAATGACTGAAATTAATTTTCACAAAGGTTGGAAATGTGGCATATGTATATGGAAGGTGAGCAAATTGCTTTTATAATAGAGATGACTTAAATTATAGCATGAGGATGATAAAAAGGAGAGAATATTTTCTGTCCTTTCAAGATGTCAAAGCTTATCTGAAAGCTTTAAAAAATGAAAATAAACCTCACAAGTCAAAGAATGAATTTACCTCTCTGGTAGAAATTGTTAATTGCACAATCCAATGCCTGTGATCTCCTTCTTGGTTAACCAAATCTTAACTGCATGTAGTTAGCAAATAAAACATTACACTCCCCATCATCCACTGGGGCAAAATTTCATTACTTGTCTAAGTCCTGGACAAAGAGATGTAAACTTTCTACTTTGTGACAATCCTCTGGAAGTCTGCTCAAAGGAAACCACCTAATTCAAGGTGAAGGGATACTTTTTTATCCATCCCCACCTCTTCCTATTACCATGGAAGTGATGGCTAGAGTCATAGCAGCTATTTTAGCCTACGGATTAACACAAAGAAGGAAGCTTCATGGTAAAAATGGATTATCAGAAAAAAAAATAGACTGAATTCCTGCTCACATCCTGGTACCACCTTGAATGATTAATCTTCAAACTTCTCTTTCATATGAAAGAGGAATAAACTTCTGTCTTGATAAAGCCACGGTCATTTCCACTTTTATTTCTTTTTCAGGTTATATTCAAAACCTAATCCAGCTGATTTGTTTCTGGGAAGTGAGGTGCTTCAAGTAACAGAAACTAAAATGTAGAATTAGAGCTGGGTAGGTGCATAACAACGATTCAGTCAACAAAAGCTGAAAATATTCTGAAAATTTTTTACACCTACAAAAAATTTAGTTAAATCTTCACCTGCTACATGTTGGAAGGCCTATCAAATGCTGACAAAGCTTATATACAGTGTTAGGACAAATGGTAAATATGCAGGATAGTGGGATGGGTTATCAGAACAATCCTAAATTTAAAAAATGAATTCAAGGTGAAACTAGTGGGCTAGTCTGTGCTGAAATGAAAAGACATGTGTCTTGGCTGAGGGAGGCACTTTTTGCCTTTAACCTGCAATCTCAGTTGAGTGAGAGTCTAGTAATTTGAAAACTTTTAGGGTTGAAAGGCCAATTGCTTATTCCTCAAATTGGAACAGTTAAAAGAAGTGCCCAAAAATTCTAGTCTTAGCAATAAATATGACTGGTGCTACACCATACAAAAGTTGTTAGCCTGTTGGCAAAGATAGTGCATTATTTCAGATGTCTTCCATGCAGCAAACAGCAAGCTGAAAATTATTTGGATGGGCAGAGTACAGAGGTCTATAAATAAAAGAGCAGAGTCCTCAAGCTTAAAATTCCATTTATCCAAGATTTTTGGCTCTGTTTACTCACATTTGGAAATGACCAAAGAACAGTTATGATGAAAGCCAACCACATTTTGGGGGGTAACATGCTGTTCAAAAATAATCCACTGAATCAAGAACCCACACCCGCAGGAAGTGGTTTGTAACATATTGTGTGAATTTTAGGAAAGACATGCACCTCAGTGCTCACCCATCCCAGATATGGCCAGAGGATAAGAGGAAAGGAAAATCCTTTCAAAGGGCAAAAACAAGGACCACTGAAGAAAGTGAACTCCTCACTGAAGAGCAGGAGTTGGGACTGCCAGGGGGATAAACTACTACTCATTCTACAGTGGGGCTGCAGACCCTCACCATTTCTATTGAATAGACTGTGCGAAAAAAGACTAACTTTCGAAAGAATACATTAAATGAAGAATACAGGATGAGGTCCTTAAAAAAGAAGTCAGGAAAGCATTACATAGAATAATTGCAAAGGCTTTCTCTCCTAACACGGAAATTGATGGATTTGAGAATAAGGATATTAAAAAAGATCTTTAAGAGTCCGCAGGAAATAGAAGAGCTAGGACAAAGCATGGATGTCATGTAGAATTTTTTATGACAAACTGCTGACCTGAGCCAATAATTCTTGGGCTGGGGAAGGAATCATTTCCCTGCAGAAAGATGGGTGGGGGTGGAAAGGGTAAACTGCAGCATTTAGTTTCTTAATAGATTCCAGCGCAAACTGGAAGAACACAAAAAGAACTAGCATAAGTATCTTTTCCTTGAGGAGTGCTTTATTAATAAAAAGGAGGCAGAAAGAAAGATTAAATCACAAATGGAGTAATAGTGTGATAGGTCATCTATGCACAGATGTCAAAGGAAGAACTGATTAGAAAAGCAAAAGGTATTACAGGATTGGAAACTAAATGGGGAAAGCAACAGAATAGATGAACATAGAGCTTATATAGAGTGCAGTTGTTGGAGAGGTACCAATAACTTGGAGGATATATTGATACATGAATATATGTAAAACTTACAAATACTTTGCTGAATCTGAAAAATATTTAAAGACTAAATAAGATTATGTATTAGAAACTGTTTCTTAAAAGTATAGAATTTTCAACAAATAAAACTAATGGTTACAATGTTAAGAGTTGCTCCTTAAGCTCCTTAAGGGTAAAAAAACAGAAATATGTTCAATTCCACTCAACAAATCTTCATTTCACCATTACAATGTACTAAGCAAATGTTAGATTCCAGGGGGACACATCAGTAATGAAGACAGACATGTACATTTGCCATTTTCAAGCAGGTTAACGGGTTTCAAAAAGAAGAGATGAAATTCACCAAATTGTTAACCTTGCTTCCATTATTATGTATCTTGTGAACTTTCCTGAAACATGTATACACTGAAGTGTAGGGGTGTGTGTGTGTGTGTATTTTATACAATTGAGAATATGTCGTGTACACTGTTCATGACTTTGTTCTTTTCTCTTAACACAGAAATTTAAAGATTACCCTATACCAGAATATAGAGAGTTTATCTCATTGTTATATCATGTTGCATTACAAAATTAGGCTATAAAGTATTGAATCACTGTCCTTCAGTGAACATTTATGCAGTCCCATTACTTCCTTATTATATACAATGCTTGTACATAATGTGCTTCATGCATGAGCTGATATACCTATTAAACAAATTACCAGAAAAGAAATTTATGTCAAATGACATGAGAATTTTTAGCATCGATAGATACAGCCAAAAAGCCTTTATTGTGACACCTCTGCTTACTATTTACACCAACAGTGCACAAATGCTTTTGTCTGCACACCTCCGACCAACGCTATTTATAAGTCTTTTGAGCCTTACAAATATGATAACTGAAAAAGCTATCTCATTGTAATTTAAATTATACTGGTTTTATTGTGAGCTAATTGAGTATTTTTTTGTCTTTAAAATTTTTTTTGTTTCCCTTTTATAAACAGTAGTAAGTTAGAAGCAATCAGCCCATTTTCATACACCTTGACGTTTTTCAAAAATTTATGTTTTTGACTTTATTTTTTAAAATTATGTTAACATTTTTAGAAATTTTTAATTTTGAAATTTTTGCACATTCATGTGCAATTTAAAGAAATAATACAGACATGCCATATGCTTCTACCCAATTTCCCTCACTGGTTACATTTTGCATAACTACAATATATCACAACTAGGAATTTGACATTGATGCAATTTATCCACTTCATTTAGATGTCACTGGTTTTACGTTCACTCATCTGTGTGTGTTTGTCACATGTGTAGGTGCCTGTAAGCATCAGTGCAGTCAAGATGCAGAACAGTTTCATCACAAGGATACTCATATACTGCTCTTTTCCATCAAAAACCCTTTTCCTCCCTCTGTCCTTCCCTTGAAAACCACAAATCTGTATTTCATTTCTATGACTTTGTCATTTCAAAATGTTATCTAAATGAAACAACACACTATGCCATTTTTATTCCCCAGAATAATTCTCTTGGGATTCTTTCAAGTTGCTGTTTATATCAATAGTGTGTTTCTTCACATTACTGAGTAATAATACAAGATATGGATAGGTGACACTTTGTTTTTTCACTCACCCACAGAAGGATGTTGTCATTTGGGTTATTTCCAGTATGGAGTGATAAAAAATTAAGCTGATATGAGTAATTAATTGTGTTTAAGGTTTTGCATGAGCATAAATCTCCTTTCTCTAGTCTAAATGTTCAAGAGTGAAAATGACTTTGTCAAACGATAAGCACATATTAAACCTCCTAAGAAACCACCATATACTTTTCCAGAGTGGCTATATAATTTTACATTCCTTCTGCAGTGTGTGAGTGATCCAGCTTTGTGGCATACCCACCAGATTTGTTCTCATTACTATTTTTATATTAGACATGCTGATAGGTGTGCAATGATATCTCATTGTGATTTTAATTTCCCAAAAGACTGATAATGTTGAACATCTTTTCATGAACTTACTGACGTCCCTATATCTTTTCCAGTGAAAATCTCTCCATACCTTTTTATCATTTTGTAATTGTTTCTAATTTGTTTTATTTACTATTGTGTTTTAAGAGTTCTTTATGTATTCTGTATACTTATCCTTTGTTGGACATCTTGTTTACAAATATTGCTTTCAGATTTATTGAGGTGTGGTTGACAAATAAAAATTATACATATTTAAGATATGTAATATGAGGTTTGGATACATGTATAGATTGTGAGATAATTGCTATTATTATGCTAATTAACATATCCATCACCTCACATAGTTGCTTTTTTGTAGTAAAAACTAATATCTGTTCCCTCTGAAAATTTCAAATATATAATATGGTATTATTTTTAACTGTAGTCACTATTATACACAGTATCTCCAGAACTTATTCACATGTATGAATAGAAATTTGTACTCTTCCCCAATGTCTCCCCATGTCCCCCTTCACCAGCTTCTGGGAACTATCATTCTACTCTTTGATTTGTGAATTAACATTTTTAGATTCTCTCTATACATGAGAACATGCAGTATTTGTTTTTCTGTGCCTGGAGTATTTCACTAAGCCTAATGCCCTTCAAAATCACCCAGATTATCACAGATTTTTTTTTAAGACTAAATATTATCTCATCATATATGCATATCTATCTGTAGATTCATATGTATATAATATAGATGTGCATCCTCATTTTCTTTGTCCATTCATTGTCACAGATTGATTCCATATCTTGGCTATTATGAACACTGCTGTAATGAACATGGCACTGTTGATATCTCCTTGAGGTATTTATTTCATTTCCTTTGGAAACAACATCAAACTAAAAATCTTCTGCATAGTAAAGGAAATGCTCAATAGGACATAGACACAATCTAAAGAGTGGGATAAAATGTTTGCAAACCATACATCTGATAAGGTGTTGTTTTAAAAAATACATAAGGAACTTAGGTGGTCCAATAGTTTAGCTATCGTGAATTGAGCTGCTATAAACATTGATGTGGACGCATCACCATAGTATGCTGATTTTAAGTCCTTTGGGTATAAACTGAGGAGTGGGATAACTGGGTCAAATGGTGACTCCTTTCCAAGTTTTCTGAAGAATTTCCATACTGCTTTCCAAAGTGGTTGCACCAATTTGCAGTCCCACCAGCAATGTATGAGTATACCATTTTCCCTGCCTCGTTGCCAACATTTATTGATATCTGTGTTCTCAATAATTGCCATTCTGACTGAAATGAGATGAAATCTCAGTGTTGTTTTAATTTACATTTCTCTAATTGCTAGAGATGTTGAACAAAAAAATGAATTAATTTTTGCATGTTTATCTTGTATCAAGGGACCTTGCTAAACTCACATATAAGTTCTTTTTTTTTTTTAAATATTATTTCTTGTGATTTTCCTCATAATCAACAAATAAAGACAATTTGATTTCTTTCTTTTCTCTCAGTATGGCTTTCGCTTTCCTTCTTTCATTGTGCTGTTTGAAACTTCTAGTACTATGTTAAATAAGAATGGTGAAATGGGAGCGGATATCTTGTTTTATTTCCAGTCTTTTGGAGGAGACCACTCAGTTTCTCATCATTAGTTACCACTATTAGATGTAGGTTTTTTGGTAGATGTTCTTTATCAAGTTGAAGTAGTTCACCTCTATTCTTAACTTGTTGAGTGTTTTGAGCATGAATGGATGTGAGATTTTTTTCAAAAGTTTTTGCTGCATGAGTTGATATGATCATATGGTTTTGGATATTTGAACTTAATAATAACATGTTCTTTGGTTTCTGGGTTTTGTGTTTGTCTCAAACTTAATGTTTCTTATGCTTTATCTATAAATATGTTGTCATGTTTGTCTGTTTGTGTGTGTGTGTGTGTGTGTGTGTGTGTGTGTTTGTCCAAGCAATTTCTATTTATCTATACAAGTTTTATTACAGCTTTTCTAAAATATCCTTTTTTATTAAAAAGTAAGTTTTATTACATTTGTTCTCAGAATCCATAGATGTAACTACTTATTATTTCTTTTTTATCAAAAATTAAATTTAAGATTTCTCATTATTGAGCCATTCTTGCATTCCTAGGCAAAGTTGTTTCTTCATCATCTTACTCAAATTTAAAGATTCTATTTGTGACATGGGTTTTAGGGTTTTCGCAGGGCTGTTCCTCTGCCGTTTGTTAGTAGCCTGTGTGTGTGTGTGTGTGTGTGTGTGTGTGTGTGTGTGTGTGCACTGATTGTCAGGCCTGAGATCAAGGTGGCAGGGTTTTGCTCTTCTTCCTCTCACTTTCCCTCTTGCTCCTGCTGGCCCCCACCCCTATTCCCTCTCTCACTTCTAACAACTTTGCCTCTGCCTGGATGCTCTTATAGAATTTATCTGGGAAGTTGCCTGGCTTGGTGTTCTTTTTACAAGTAGTGCCATGACAGTTCTCTTTTATTATAAGCAGTATTTTTAGAGTTTCTAAACCCTCTGTCATTAGGTGTGTTAATTTATCCTTATCCCAGAAGATCATTCGTTTCATTTAGGATTTCAAAATTATTTATAGGGTATTTAGGAACTTATTGCCTTGTAACTCTGCAAATGTGGTTACTTACCTATTTTCAGTTTGAATTTCAAGTTACCTCACTTTCTTCTTTTTGTCTATAATTAACTTACTAATAGATAATTCTTAAAATTGAGGTTTTCATCTCAAAGATAGTTTATTGTCTTATATATTATTTTGTTATATTTCTATAGTAAATATTAGTATATTGTATTTCTAGTTTATTATCTTAAATTTACTTTCATTTATTTTTTCTGCTTTATTTTGTGTTTTATTAGACATTACCTCAGTCATTACATTAAATTTTTAAGTCATTATTTACTGCTTCAGTAACATGTTCAGCACAGTACATTTACATTGTGCACTAAAATTATGCATACCTTTATAATCTCTGATAGTTACACAGTTTTACAAGTATTATTCCTACTTATAAATTTTTATTTCTCTTCCAAATGTTGTTTTATGTGTATTTTAATTTCTATGTGGTTTAAGGTTGGTTTCCTACAGTTGGTATTGTTTTCTGTTTTTTCTTGGTTTGAGAATGTGGTATGTATAATGTTTACTTGTTAGATTTTATTGAGGGTTTTCTTTGTGATATGAAACATGGCCAATTTACAAATTTCAATGGCAAGTACAAATTTTGATGTTCATCAAGAAAGATTATTTTTCTGGGTGCAGTGGTGCATGCCTGTAATCCCAGAGGCTTGGGAGGCTGAGGCAGGAGGGTCATGATTTCAAAGCCACGCCTCAGCAACTTAGTGGGACTCTAAGCAACTCAGTGAGACCCTATCTCTAAATAAAACTTTAAAAACGACTAGGCATGTGATTCAATGGTTAAGTACCCCTGGGTTTAATCCCCAGTACCAAAAAAAAAAAAAAAGGAATAATTATTTTAACTATTCTTTTCCTCTGAACATTACTAAATATATTTGTCTAGTACAGCTGCCAAGAGCCATTGTGGTATTTCTGCCTACTACGTATATTTGATGAAAATTTTGAACTTCAGTGATGTGCTATTTAGTTAATGAAGATTCATAACAAGGTGGTAAGTAGTCACTTCACTTGGCTCCACTTTCTGGCCAATAGGCCAACATACCACAAAGTATCTGAGTTCTTGCTATTTCAAAAAAGAGGTCACTGACTTGACATAGCAGTAAGTGCAACTTACCTTTTGACAATTCTGCATGTTCCCTGTGCACATGCAGGCAGAAACCTCCTGTTGTTTTCCTCATTTGAACTAGATGTAAATTTTACAACCCATTAGCAGTCCTTCAGGTTTTCATTTCTGCTTTTTTGTTTTCTGTTTTTGTTTTAAATTTGTTTCCAAAAACCAGGACAGTTATACCTTTACTCTGCCATTTTTAATTGGTTCCTATACTCTTTAATAAACTTTTAATTTACAGCCAGAGAAAGATCAATGAAACATCTGTGCTACACCTGAAAAGTAGTTCCAGTTTCTTGTGTAGTTAGACTCTGTCTGCATTTTTAAGAAACTCTGTGAACTTTTAGGAGGTTATCATTGCCCTCTCCACAAACCTGAGATAGATAATGCTACAAGGGTACGTAGAGTTGTTCACCGATGTTTAAGCTTACTCTAAAAATTCTTAAGGCTACATATTGTTCCTTCACTGTTTTCTAAATGGTTTCTCTTCTTATATTTTCTTGTATGGTTATGAATAAATTACATGTTTCTGTTCACAGTTTGTATTTAGAACGTTTGCTATGTATTTTGTTTTCAATCATAATTCTTAGAGCCCTGAAACAAACAAATCACTTATACTGTATGGAATGATATCTGCTTGGTATTACTGCCCTAGGAAATAGTGTTCATTTTTGTGGCTTCATTTCAATGTACAGCAGAATTTAGTAATACCACAATCCCCTACACAGTTCTAGTAATACCGAATGAAGCAGCATGAAATTCCTAGCTTTATCTGAACTCCCATGCCTGAAACCCATCATTTGTTGGTGTTTAGTTTGCTTGGAATATTTGTTTACCTACTGCCTATTGACTAGCTTCCAAATCCTCCTGATGAGGTGATTTCAGAATAACTGAAAGTGATACTACATTACTCACCTGTAACAGGTGGTCCCCACTTGGCTGTCCATCTTCCCTTGTGGTCGCTGTTGTGAACTATAAATCCTGTCAAGAAATGACAGCCTGTTAGTCAGTGTGATCTGTCATCATTGGAGGAGCCACCAGTCACAACACGCACACTCATGATCCATCTACCTGTAAGTGATAGATTTGGTCAAAAGATTGCCATTTCACATTCTGGGAAACATGAACCAATATGAATTCACAAGTGAAATATTTTAACCTGTGATCTCATACAGATGTCATTATGTCATCTCTCCTGAAATTCTGCTGCCAAAAATACAGTTGAAGAGGTAGTTCATGTCAGATTAAATGAGAACCCCTCACATACACTATTTCTTAACCTCCTGCAGTCAATCCACATATTAATTCATTATTTTTATTATTTTTTTTTAACCAGGGAGCACTTTACCACTGAACCACATCCCCAGTACTTTTTTAAAATATATTTTATTTTGAGACAGGGTCTTCCTGTGTTGTGTAGGACCTTGCTAAATTGCCAAGGCTGGCTTTGAACTTGCAGTCTTCCTGCCTCAGCTGCCAGAGTCCCTGGGATTACAGGCATGTGACACTATGCCTGGCATATTAATTCATTATTACACAAATATTTTGAACACATAGTCATGCCAAGTACCATGCTTGATTTTAGAGATGCAAAAATTAATACTAATGATGACTGTGAATCAAGATAGAATATATTCAAATAGAAAGATGTAAAAAAATGTGGATTAAATGTTTTATTTGAATGTATTATGGGAGCATTAGGGAGAGTGATTTATTCTAAGCTATTGGTGAGAGGGAAGAACAAGGAACATTTCTTTGGAGATGGGGCATGAGCTGAGGTTTTAAGAAGGAATAAGAAGTTTACTTGGTAAAGAGGATGGGGAAGGGAGACAGTGGGAGTAGAATGAGTAATAGCATGGATTCCAAAAATAATTTAGAACATTCAAGGAATTGCCAGTACAGGAGTTTCCATAATGAAGCTAGAGCTGAATGAGAACTGAGTGAACAGGTAGGCAAGAGAGAAGAGTGAGGAGTATCCTGTGAACAATCTATAAGAGCTTAGGCTGATCCTGTGGTCAGGACCTCCTGAAGAATTTGCTATTGCCAATTGTTGTATTTTCACTTTTCAAATAGATTTATTGAGGTTTAATTTATATATCTTAAAATCTTTTGTTTTAAATGCACAATTCAGTGATTACTTTTAAATTTACAGAGGTATGCAATTATTAACGATTCAGGTTTTAGGGTATTTCCATCACTCCAAAATCTCCCTCATACTTACTTACAGTCACCAATCCACACTCTCACCCGCCAGACTGAGGCAAACATTCATTCGCTTTTGGTATATATAGATCTATCCTTTCTGGACGTTGTGCATGAATGGATCATATTATGTTGTCATTTGTATCTGACTACTTGCATTTAGTGTGATTTTTGAGTATATAGCTGAAGCATATATCCATAGTTTGATGGACATTTGGTTATTTTCATTTTTATAATGAATATTACTGCTGTGAACATAAGAATAAAATCCTTTACATGGACATATGCTATCATTTTTATTGGGTATGTACTTGGGGATAGAATTCTGGAGTCATATGATAAATTTATGCTTAATGGTTACAAAACTGCCATATCATTTTCCAAACTAGCTACACCATTTCCCACCAGCAATGTCTTAAGGTTCTACTTCTTCCTGAAGAGTTTCAATTAGAGGGATAATATGACTGGATTTGAGATTTAAACAAATCAGTCTGGTAACTATTGGGTATGAGATGAAATAACAAGACCATTTAGAAAGTTGTTGCAATAATCTAGGTGAGAGTTACTAAGATTTTAAACTAGACAAGTGGTAGGGATTACAATGGAGAAGATGCATTTTAGAGGAAGAACAAAAAGTTACTGAATGAGAAAATGTTATTTGCTCCCATTAAATATGTAACTTTGGGAATGTGACCCACAGAGATTTGAAGACCAGTGGGTACCTTCTCAGTCAGTCAAATTAGTTAAGGAAAACAGGCTTTGGGGATGCAAACTTGTCATTCTTACTTCTGAAATATCCAGTGTTAACAAATGCATCTACTATGAGCATAAACATATGCTACACTTTCCAACAATACTCACATTATCACTATGCCATTTTAGATTGGTTCACCAACTGCATTGTGAGTACAGTACTGCACATGCTATTGGCATTCTTCCTATTTTAGAGATTATGTATATTTGGTTCTAAAAATAATTGGAAGAATATTATTTTGCTATGATAAGTAAATAAATACAGTGTATTTATAAATTCTACCTGTTAAGATTATATTGCTTGTATTGTGAACATGCAGAATTGTGTTGTGTGACCTGAATCTCATATTCACAACATATTATTATTATGTTAGGATATAGTAAATTATTATTTCAGTAAAATAAAATTGACAGTATCCATAAGACTTACCAACAGACATTTCCAATGTTTTCTTCCAAATAGTCACATAGGATTGTTGTAATAGGAGTCTAAATGAAGATGCAATAAAAAGGAAAATATGTGCTTTGGTTCAATATCTTTTGAAACAAAAAATGAGCAGTTTAGCAAAAAATATCTGCCACTTAAGATAAGTAAAAAAATATTAATTCTAACATTGTACAATGACATGATACATAAAATATGTAAGTAATAAAATGTAAGAACAACAAGTATGTGATATTGGAAGAAGTTAGGCTGTATTTAATGGGATTATATATT
Source organism: Sciurus vulgaris (assembly GCF_902686455.1). Taxonomy (NCBI): domain Eukaryota; kingdom Metazoa; phylum Chordata; class Mammalia; order Rodentia; family Sciuridae; genus Sciurus; species Sciurus vulgaris. The sequence continues at coordinate 70,964,519 of NC_136461.1, forward strand.
CGGTCTTGGAATAATAAACAAATTACTTGTACTACAAATCTAAATACACATAGTTAATGAATAAGCAAACAAGTTCTCCCATCTTTGAAATACTTCTTTCGAACCACTTACAAATTATTGATATTTCAAAACATCCCTTCTAACTGCTACAACTGTCACTAATAGCAATTTTAAACAATTTCAATTTTTCTAAAAGTTCTGTAATTTCCAATTATTTGACTTCATGTGAATAAGAGGGAAAACAATGAATAGAATTGCATAATAAAAAATAAATGCACAAAATAATTTGCCAAAACCAACATACTTTAATCGGGTGACCTCACATTATGGTTTCCTGGAATAATATACTTTAATAAATGTTCTAATGACCCATTCTGTCCTTGATTGCTTTACCTTTTAACATAGTAATGTTATTGTTGTTGCTGTTGTTGTTGTTAATAAAAATAGGCCAGGATGGATTTGGTAATCCTCTAGTTCATACTCTGTTTTTGCATAATCTTGTCTAGTAGTATGTGAGACAAGTACAGGGAATAGAATTCTCACTTTAAATGATCATTAATTTTAAGAAGTAACTTGCTTCTTTCCACTTCGAATTCAATACAACCAACACCTCTCTTTCAAGGACAACTCACATGGAACTCACTCACAAAATGAAGTGAACTTACAAAAAAAGAGATTTGACCATGTCAAGTTCTTACAGTCTTGGGCATGGTAACTGAGTTAGTGGAAAGTGTGGGAAATTACAAGTTGGATTAATGAATTGAAGATAAAATTATTCATTATTTTTGTTATGACAGGAATACATATTTTGACAGTACAGCATCATTGTTAAACCTAATTTTTGTTCATTACTAAATTAATCTGTGGAACACAATTATCTGGAGTTTGTTTTTAGTATGAGGAACCTCAAACATACTAGGCAAGCACTCTTCCTCTGAGTTACATTCCTAGTCTTGTTAATTTTTTGAATTTTGAGATAGAGTCCCCTGATTTATCCAGGATGAACTAGAACTTAAGATCACCCTTCCTTAGCCTCCCAAGGAGCTAAGGAGAACAAGAGAGATAACAGATGAGAAAAGAAAAGGGAACCATGTAGGCTAGAAAGTGTGGTCAGGACTGAACATCTGGTTGACCACCCCAGGGCAAAAGAAAGGGAGAGAAGAGTGGAAGAAATGAAGTCTATGGAACACATATATTTGAAATGTGTTGTGCACAGCAAAGTGCGTTTGGTGAAAAGAGGATCTCAGTATTACACAAATTTATACCAAAAGAAACAAAAGTTTTAGCTGTCAAAATTTATGAATACTTTTGGCATATTTATGTATATTTGCATATGCATTTGTAGTTGAATTACAAATTTTAGTAAGATAAATTAATTTTGGGGGGAGATGGTACCAGGGATTGATCTCATGGGCACTTGACCACAAAGCCATATTCCCAGCCCAATTTCTTATTTTATTTAGACACAGGCTTTCACTGAGTTGCTTAGCACCTCGCTTTTGCTGAGACTGCTTTGAACTCTTGATCCTCCTGCCTCAGTCTCCTGAGTTGCTAGGATTACAGGCATGAGCCACTGTGCCTGGCTAAATTAATTTTTAAAATTACTTTAGCATGGTAATATGCACTTGGTCTTTTAGCTGCCCATGATCAATTAAAACTTAAAAATAATTAGGCCTTTGAAAAACTTCTTTGTAAATTTACTTATCCTACCAAAGTACTAAAGTATTTTGTAAGAGAGCCCTCACAATTCTGATCATGTTTTTCAACATTATTTGGAAATTTTCAAGTGCAATGTTTCAACTATTGAAGCTTACCCAAATTACATTTACAGAATATAAACCTAATTGCATCAAGATATTAAAATCACTTAATAAGCGAAGAATAAATTGATCAGCTGATGAAAGGAAGTGGCATAGAAAACAATTCTTAATGTCTGTAAAAAGACTGAAATAATCTAAACATTCAGTAATAATTTTGAAAGTCTTCTATTTTTAATTTATTTATATTATATACCATTATATAATGAAAATGAGAAATTCTGTGATAAAATGACAACAAGCTGTGCGTAATGTTAGTAGTATCCAAATAATAATTTTATAAGAACTAATTTAATAATCTCACCAATATAACTCTAGTTACTACTGTTTTTATTTATTTTTATTTTTATTTTTTGGTACCAGGTATTGCACCCATGTGTGCTTAACCACTGAGCAATATCCCAAGCCCTTTTTGTTTTTATTTTTCATTTTGAGATAGGGTTTGCTAAGTTGCTTAGAGCATTGCTAAATTGCTGAGGCTGGCTTCTAACCTGTGATCCTCCTGCCTCAATCTCCCAAGTTGTTGGGATTATAAGGATGTGCTACCAGCTACTATTGTTTTTAAATTCTACCATTTAAATTATGCTGTCATCCACTTTTTCTATCAAAAGTGCCCCAGTTTGAGAAATAAATGTTATGATCACCCTGCTTTTGATCAAGTCAGTATTGGTAGGCAATTTTGTGCAAGTAGATCCTGAAATAACGCAATGTTCTTTTCTTCATCATAATAGGGAGAAAAAAAAAATCCCTCTATACAATATCTTTTCAAGCACCTCTTCAGGATCATCCTTAAAGAAATTCAATGGAAGACATTTTTATAATACTCATGTTAAAGCTGTCAGTCAAATTTTATCATTTATTTTATTAAATTTTCTTTTTCTAAGGCTAATTAAATTATTGCCCAGTTTAGAATGCAATTTTAATAGCTTATACCACCAAATTAATTCCTTCCAAACTTTTTTGAAAAACCTGTATTTTTCAGTTTTGAAAATTATCTCTCTTGGCTCAAGGTAAGAAATTTGCCAATGTTCTCATAAGTGTGAGTCTCTTTGAAAACAGACCATGTCCTTAAATAAAAAGCAAAATAATTGGCCATGAGGTTTGCTGATATGCATCCTGCGACTGATAAGCATCTTAACTGCTTAGAAGTTTCCTCTAAGGAAAATGAATAATAGAAACAGAAAACTGAAGGCCAGATGCTGTTTTCTTGTCTGGACTTGGACTGTAGAATGTTTTCAATACATAATGAATAAAGGGGGCTCTTGTTGAATTCCCTTACTTTATATCAATATTTGTTCATTACATAAGTTTTAAAATACTTGAATTTTTAAACATTAAAGTGAGGACTTAACATGCTGATCTTACAAATAAGAAATTAAATATTTAATTAGTTATCCAGTTATTTATCAAGGATCAAAGATTATTTGAGATATTATTGGCAAAATTTTGGTGATATAACTCAGACAGGTTATCATGATAGCTAAAATTTTGACATGAGAAAATTTTAAAAAACCACACAAAATACATACATGAAATTAAAATAACTTCATAAAAACAGTCAAAAAGAATGAACACAGTGTTAATAATGATAAATAATACATGTAGATACTACAACAAATACAAGTGATATAATCAGTATATAAGTTATAGAATAAAACAGTCAATAAATTGGTGAAAAATTGAACTCACGAATAAAGAAATGAAAATTAAATTCTAAGTATTATAAAAAATTGTACTATCCAAATCAGTAAATGATTTATTCTCGTATTTCTCATCATGGGCAGGAGTATGAAAAGGACATTCTCATAACCCTCTGGTGAGACAGTAATTCTGAAAATCAATTTTAAATTATATATCAATAAAGTTTAAAAACCTATACCTCTTTTGGCCCTACAGTTCTATTTACGAAAAATAATCACCAAGAAATAATCATAAATATGGACAAAGATTTATGCACAGAGATTTTATCATTTTCTGGGTATAATAATAAATCCTGAAAATCATGTAAATGTACAGCAAGAAGGGACAAGTTTAATTAATTGAGATATGCCCATGAAATGTTCTCATTTTTAAAAAGTATTTAATAATATGGAAAAATTTGTTTTAAGTAAAAAATGAAGATATCTAAAAATATATTCATTCAGTCCATCTATGTCTGTGTCTAAGTATGCTCATCTATCAATGTATCTATAATCTTGAAGTTTACAAAATTAAAAATTAGTGTAAAATATTTCAAAATGCCAATTTTTATTTGTTTCATAATTTTTGGCAATGATTGTATATTTCTTTTGCAATTTGAGAGAGATTTAAAAAGAATAGTTCAAGATGTTATTAAAATCAATGTTAAGAGTAGATAGATTTTTGAAGGTTGATAAATTCAGAAAATAAATTAAGGTTCTCCACAGGACAGCAACTAGTCAACTCAGTCAGTAAATTCAAATTAATTTGCTGCTAATCAGTTTAGTTTAATTTAAAATTATATGGACTATCTAAGTCAGTTCAGGCTACTGCAACAAAATACAATAAAGTGGGTAGTTTATAAACAACAGAAATTTATTTCTCACAGTTCTGAAGGCAGAGAGATCCACCTGCAGGGTTCTGGCAGATTCAGTGTTGTGAGACCTGCTTTCAGATTCATAGATAACACCTTCTCAATGTGTCCTCCTATGGTGAATAAATGAAGTAGATTCCTTGGGACCCTTTTATAAGGGTATTAATTCCATTCATGAGACTTCTACCCGCATTACCCAACTGCTTCTCAAAGATACCACACCCTGATATCACCAACTTTGGAGTTAGTATTTCAACCTATGAACTTGGGGGAGAAAGTTTCAGAATGAAACTTGTTATTGTAGCTATTTAATCAAAAGTTTAGACAAAGTAGGCATTAGCCAGTTAATGTAGCTAAGGTTACTTATGTCTGAGGAAACAACAGTGCTACATTTACCAAAAATGTCTATGTAATCACTGTCAAAAATGTTTATATGACATTTTTTTTTTAAAAAATCACTAAATTTAAACCAGTGTTTATGGCAATATTTGCCTGAGTTATAAGCTGATTTATTTTGGCATTTTCTTATATGTCAGACATAATACAAAAGGTTTTTTTAGTCTTATAAATAATCAACAGCTTAAAATCTAAGCTCACTAAAGTACAAATAAGCTATTTAGATAGCATACGTGCAAAAGAAAAAAGAAAAAAAAGAACAACTAGCTGGGAAAGAAATCTCAAATAACCTGTTGGGCTTTTTATTTATAGCAATAAGCATTTGAATTAAAAATTGTTTTAAAAATGGACTTTACACCTTGTTTCTCATGTTCAAGAAGGGAAGTACAAAGTAATGGGTAAGATGCCACTTTACCTGGAACTAAATTCTGTTCTGGCACTTACTAATTGTATTATCAGGGAAAGTTACTTAACTTTCCTTTTCTTTAGTTTCCTCATCAGTCAACTGGAGATAATCATTGTAATCACATTAAGTGATTGTGTTAAAGATTCAATGAATGTTCATAAAAAAGGACCTCAACAGAAGAGGAGCTTAATTAATGTTAACACAAATTATTATATTTTCAATCTACATTCATTTCTTTCACATCAAATTTTCTTGGACGAAGATTCTATACTAATTGAATTTTTCATTTATTCAGAAAGCATTTGTTGAACATCATGCTGTTGAAGGCAGATGGTCTCAGTCCTGTGAAAACAAAGACAAATGCAACTTAAATGCAAAGTTTCATGATAGAGACCAGGACCACATAACAAACCAACAAATTAAAGCTATGGAAGTCCACAGAGGTACTGGTTGCAGCAGGAGAACAGAGACAGACATGAGCCAGGCAGGAGGCTGGGTTAGGCTCTGGAAAGATCACTCATTTGCTGGAGGTTAAAAAATGCATAGGATTAACTTAGAAAGGAAAGTGATAAAGATAGCTACCGAAAGAATATAATCTATAAAGCCACAAATATGAGATTGTGATGCATTGATGAAGTGTGAGAAAACTGATTTAGCTAAAATGACAGGTACTGGATGGGTGGGGGAACTGAGAATTGTGGCTTTAGACATGTAAATAGCCAAGAAGTCAACGCATGAACAACACTTAGGTGACAATATAATTTATCATTCTAACCAAAATAACCTTGAATGAAAGGGATAATAATAATTTACCCACAACAGGAGCATAAGCCAAGAATATTCCTATTGATTTGAGATGAAGAGCATTTCTAGGCCATGGCTTCTTTTAGCCATAGTCTTGGTATCCTTTAATCTTTATCTTGGCTGTATGTATAGGTTGGTGGTGGGGATAAAATTTTTATAGGAATGGGACTCTGGTAGACAAGTAAAATTATCCAGCATTCATCTTTTAATTCTCATCTTTTCTTTCTATCTACTTTGTTTTCTATCTTTAATGACTTTTTCCAAATTTCCCCCAGTACTTCTCTGATTTTAACATGACATTGATGTTATTGCTGATAATTCTTTTTTGAGTTAGATAAGAAAGTTAGAATAGTTAGATAAGAAAGAAAACATAACCCTCCTGCAACCTGGAACTCCTCTTTACTTCAATGATTTCCAAACTTTTGTTTTAGTACCGAACACCTTACTCTCGATTTCTTAATCTACATTTCAGATTTCTATAGATGTCACAACTTAAGATTTCTGACAAGCATCTCAGACTCAACATATCTAAAGTATAACTCATTTTATCTCCATGCAAGATGTTCTTTTTCCCATGTTTATTATTACAGAGAACATGACAACTGTCAATCTTGCCTACATCAGAAGACTGAGAATGTTTCTGGGCTCTTGATCCTTGCTTACCAGATCAGGAGAGATCGACCACCCACTAAATGCTGTAGATTTGATCAAATATAGAGTTCCTCAATTATTCCAACTTGATTAGGGTGACTGTGAATTCTAGTTCACCTAAAATAGTCTCTTTCATTCAAATAATTATTCCAGTTTGGATTAATACATTCCATGAGTCAAATAGTTACTATATTGCCACGCTTCCACAAGGAGAGTAAATTCCAGCTACTCTAAGCTATTTGCAGCGACTTGAGTACCTTCTTTAAGATTCAGATCAAGAGTCTCCTCTGTGGAACATCTTTGCTCTCACCCACTCACAATCCACTACCATCACTTTTCAGACAGTTAGGCATCCCTTGACGTACGGCCTGGCACATCTCTAGTTAGCTCTTATGACTGCACATTGTAACTGTTCAGCTACTTGTCTGCCAATTGTTCTCTCCATGTAATAGCCACGGTGGGCAAGATTATGCTGCAGTCCTCTTCTTATATATTAAGCATCTGTTACAGTGCTAGGCAAACAATGATAACAAAATATGTTTTTTATAACCTCTTTTGTACAGCTAAATGCTGACTAAATATTAGAACAATACAGTTTAGCACATTGACCTAGCCAACTATTCATTCTCTTTGCTGTTTATTTCTTCCTAGTTTATTTCCATTATCCTTCTATGCCTACAAAACAATTGGAAAAAAAAGGATTTTATATTGATTTGCCATCCAAGTTTGTATATGACAAATGATTTTATTGTCACTGACTCCTCCCCTGCTCCTCTTCTGTGCTTTGACAGTCAGATACTTTTCGAGAAAGGTTGTCTTTGGAGCTAAATAGTCTGTAAGTGTCTCTAAATGCCTTGTATTTGCCTAGTACCTACATTTTTTTCCCCCACAAGTTAATGCCAGATACTGACTGTTGGACACAGTAAGTAAATTTAAACTTTAATGTAGACCTTCCAATATGCTATAGTTTGGATCTTAAATGTGCCCCAGTTGCCCATGTGTTAAAAGTTTAGTCCTAGTTTGGAACTATTGGTAGGTGGTGAAAACATTAAGAGGTAAGATCTAGTGTGAGGTCATGTGTTCACCATGGCATATCCTTAAGGGGGACAGTAAGACTTCAGATCTGTTCACTTTTTTTTCCTTTTCACATCCTGACCATGAGGTGAATGATTTTGCTCCACTGTGCACTTTTAGTTTTCATGCGCTGCCTTGCCACAGAACCACAAACAATGGGGCTAACCAGTTATTGGCTACAGTCACCAAAATTGAACCAAGAGAAACCCTTATTCTTTTTAACTTGATTGTCTCAGGTGTTTGTTACAGTAATAGAAAGTTGAATAGCATACACTATGACATAAATATGACTAATAGCATACAATATGACTATGGCCACTAAAATATTATGGTGTTGGGAAGGAGGAAAACATGAGAAAAATCAAAGAAAAATGAAACATCTTTTAGGATCTTGTGTAAGAAATGCTCCAAAAAAATTATACCTTTCTCCTGAAAGGATCAGAACAGCCAACAAGTAAAGTTTATTATTTCACATATTAAGAAGTTTGTCGGTAGAGACAATTAAGAATGGAATATTTCAGTGGCATAATGACATCACCAGTGACCTAAGTATTTTCTGTGTTTACAATATATCATTCTCAATGAAGTTCTTTTCCTTTTAAGTTGGTTACAAATGTAGGAAAGCACAAAATAAAGTCTTTCGTTCTTTATGTTTCTTTACTGTACTTTATTCAGATGAAGCTCTTAGCAAGACATTGGCTCTTAGCAAATGTCTCTTCTCAGTTTATTGGCCAGAATCGCATGGCAGGACCAAACCAAATTGCTAAGGAGAATAGGCTTTTCCTGGCTCTACTGTCCAATCACAGAAATTCACATATATGACATATCTAAAAGAAATGGTGCTTTTGTTAATGTAGAAGAAGAAGGTGGAAAATATTAGTAATAAGCAAACAACACCATTTATTACATTCTGTCCTTATTCTACATCACAGGACATTCCCTCAGGTCAGAGCAAATCAAATCTAGAACTATACCCATTCAAGATGCAAAGAACTGTCTCTAAACATCTTATATTCATCACTGACAATGACTATATATATATATATATATATATATATATGGCATATTAAAAAAAAACCTTCAAAAGGAAAAGTGATAAGTCGATTTGATTTTGAATCCAGGAAATTCCTCAAGTTTGTTTTGGTCCTACAGCTACTTATATTTCTCACTAACCTTCAGTTTCTTCATCTAGAGTTTGAAAATAATGAGATAAAAATCCTTTGTGGCAACACAATATTTTTCTCAAATAATCCGATTATATTTGTTTTCCCCTTATGACGTTGTTAAGCTCATTGGACTTCCATGGCTTGGCTCTACATGTTAGGTTAGAAGTCACTGTTTTATCCTAACAATAAGTAAAATACCAGAGATTGGAAAATCAACAACTCTTCTTGTATCTGTAAGAAAGGTGAAGATAGACACACACACACACACACACACACACACACACACACTCACACACACACACACAACCATAGCCCCAAGATTGGAGAGAGAGACAGGAAAACACAGGGAGTCATGACTTACTTCAGGAGAGATATGTGAGAGTAAAATATTGCAGGAACCAGTGCTGGGGTAGAAAAACCTAAAGTATAATTGATGAATTGCTGGGAGGCTCAGTGTGAATAGTGTGAGAATTCAAAACTCCAGGAGAACCCAGTTATAACCCTCCCACACTTTTGTCATATTTGCCTCAAGGAGCTTGACAAGGTTCTTGCAGTAAATATTGAAGAAAAATTCCCTCATGCCTCCAGAAGGGGTGAAACAAAAGGAATCATTTTGCAATACATAAAAACACTCTGTTCTTAGAAGACCTTCCCTGAGAAGAAGCTAGTTACCCAGCTCCTAATTTAATGGTATGTTACCAGAGACTAGTCTGAAGGAAAGTAAATATTTGACACCTGTCATCTCTAATCTTCCATATGGGAGAAGGGAAATAACAAAGTCCAGCCCACTCTAGTCATCTTGTCCCATGTAGAAGATGAGAAAGAAGCTGAGAAGCACATGTGAAGTTCAGTCCAGACTCAGAAGTACACTAAGAGACTGAGCCCCGCCACAGGACTAGAGAACACTTCTCCCACACATAACAGCATATTATTATAGGCTTATTTACAGCAGTTCTTCTAAGTAATACATCATGTCTGTGTGTCAAGAAAAAATTTACAGAGAATATTGAAAGGGCAAAAGTACTATTTGAGGAAACAAAGCAGACATCAGAACCAGCTATGGAAAGGATGTTAGAATTATCAAGCAGGGAATTTAAAACAAGAGTGATTAATACACAAAAGGCTATGATAGATAAAGGAGAGAGAAAGAAAGAGAAGGTGGGTGATGTGGAAAAGAAATGGAAATTCTAAGAAAAAATACTAGAGAGCAAAACCATTATAACAGAAATGAAGAATGATTTTAACAGACTTATTTGTAGGCTAGAATAGCTGAAGGATAGGTCTTAGTTTGAGAACACCTCAGTAGAAACTACCAAAATGGAAAAGCAATGGGAACAAAAACAGGAAAAAAATCTAGGACTGTGAGACAACTCCAAAAAGTATAGTTACATATATATATAACAATGCATGGAGAAAGCTAAAACAGCTAACACCAATAAGCTTTAATTTTAATTTGTTTCACAAAGAACTCAGTACAGACCAAGGAAAGTTACCAGGAACAAAGTGTGTCATTTCACAATGACAAAACACAGCTGACTAATATCAGAACTGAAAGAGGGGACATCACTTCAGACACAATCGACATTTAAAGAATAATAAAGAAATACTATGAACAACTCTATGCCCACATATTTTCTAGGAAGAAATGGATTACTTCCTTAAAACACATATTAGCCAAAACTGATTAAAAAAATAGAGCACTCAAATAGACCTATATTTATACAATAAATTGAATCAATGTTTGATTATCTTTCAAAACAGAAAGAATCAGGCCCTGGTGGATTCACTGAGGATTTCTATAAAACATTTAAGGAAGAAATCATATGAATTCTGAACAAAGTAGGAAGGAATACTTCCTAACTCATCCTCATGGGACCAATATTACCCTAATACCCAAACCAAAGATGTTACAATAAAAGAAAAGTACAGATCAAGTTCTGTCATGAACATAGATGCAAAAAAAAAATTAGCAAATTGAATCCAACAATATATAAGTAAAAATAAAGTGAGGTTATACATAAATATATATACACACACACACACACACACACTCTCACACTTCTTTATATATATAATATATATGTGCACACACACATATACATACATATATAAAGAAGTATACAACATGATCAAGTGGTACTTATCCCAACTATGAAAGACAGGCTCAACATTTGAAAATCAATTAATGTAATCCATCCCATCAATAGGATGTTAAAGAAAAATCACATGAAGTTACAGGAAAAGAATTTGGCACACTCCAATATGATTAATACCCAGTCATGACAAAAACTCTAGGTAAACCAGGAATTAAGAAGGAAACTTCCTTAATCTCATGAATAACATCTGTAAAAGGAAACCCTACACTGAGAAATCATACATTATGGTAAGAAGTAGTCTCACTATGATTAGAAACAAGACAAAGATGCCCACTCTTACCACTCCTTTTCACATTGGAAATCCTAGTTAATGCAAGACGATAAGCATTAGAAACAAAGAGTGTACTGATCAAAATGGAAGAAATAAAACTCTTTCTTTGCAGATAATAGGGTTGTCTATATAGGAAATACAAAATCAATTAAAAAATCTCAAGGGTATAGGTGCAAGTCAGCAGTACAGTGCTTGCTTAGCATGTGGAAGGCCCTGGGTTAAATCTCCAGAACCATTAAAACTTTTTTTTCTTTAAATTAATAAGCCATTATAGCAATGTTACATGATGCAAAGTGAATACATAAAAGTCAACTTCTTTCCTCTATGCCAACAGTAAACAAGTGGAATTTGAAATTGATATTAAAATGATAATACATCCACATTAGCATCCCCTAAAATAAATGTGTAGGTATACAATTAAAATAAAGGTACAAGATCTCTATAAAGTAGCCATAAAACTTTGATGAAATAAATCAATGAGCTAAATAAATGAAGATATATTTCATATTCACAGATAGGAAATTTCAATATTGTTAAGAAGTCAGTTCTTTCTACTTGATCTGTAGATTTAATGCAATATCAATCAAAATCCCTGCAAGTTGTTTTTTGAACATCAACAAACTGCTCCAAAGTTTATATTAAGAGGCAAAACCCCCAGAAGAACCAACACAATATTGAAGAAGAAGAGCAAAGTTGGAGCACTGAGACTACTCAACTTTAAAATTTACTATGAAGAGACAGTAACCAAAATAGTATTGCATGGGCAAAAGAACTGATCTCTGATAAAGAATCAAAGGCAATATAATGGAGAAAATATAATCTTTTCAACAAATGGTGCTAGAAAAACTGGACAACCATTTTCTGTATACTTTCACAAAAATTAATTCAAAATGAATCACGGATCTAAATAAAAAACACAAAACAAACTGCTAGAAGATGACAGAAAAAAATTGAGGTGATTGGGTTTGGCGACAATTTCTTCAATGCAAACTAATTCAGGAAAGAGATTGATAAATTGACTTTATTTAAACGAAAAGCTTCTGCTCTGCAAAAGACAACATCAAGAGAACTAAACGATAAGCCATGGGCTGACAGAGAATATGTGCAAAAGATGCTTCTAGTAAAGGACTGCTATGTAAAGTGTAACTCAGAGATGAACAAAAAGAAATAATACGACTCCTTTCAAAAATAGGACAGAGAGAGACTTTAGCAGAGATTTCATCAAAGAAAATATAGAAGTGAAGAATAAGCATTTGGGAAGATGCTCCACAACACATGTCAACAGGAAAATGCAAGTTGAAATAACACAGGAAGTCTTTATAGGTCTATTAAAATGACCAAATCCAGAACACTGACACCACCACAAGCTGGGGAGAGTGTGGAGCAACTGGAACTCCCATCCATTGCTACAAAAGTGTTACAGTCATTTTGAAAGACAATCTGGCAGTTTTTCACTAAACTGAACACATTCTTGTCACACAATTCAGTAATACCTCTTCTTTGTATTTAACCAGAGGAGCTAAAGATTTATGTCCACAAAAATTTCTCTGTACTCAGATGTCTCTAGCATCTCTTTTCATAATTGACCAAACTTGGAGGCAACCAAGCTGAACTTCCATAGGTGAATGGATAAACTGTGGTACATCCAGACAATAAAATATTATTCAGTGCTAAAACTAAAGGCCCTATCAAATCCTGAAGATGTGGAAAAATGCTTTAATACATGTTGCTAAGTGAAAGAAGTCAATTTGTAAAGGCTACATGCTGTATGACTCCGGCTATATGACATTCTGGAAAAGGCAACATTATAGAAACACTAAAGATAGTAGTGATTGTCAGGGTTTGGGGTAGGAGATGGCAGAGGGTCGAACAGTAGGAGAACAAAGAATTTTGGGGACAGTGAAAGTACTCTGCATGGTTCTATAATGGTAGATACATATTATTATATATTTATCCAAACCTAAAAAAATGTACAACACAAGAGTAAACCCTGATGTAAATCATGGATTCCATATGATGACAGTATAACAAGGATACCATTGTAGTGGGTGTGGTCCATAATGTGTGAAGCTATGCATATATATGCAGGGGAATACATGGGAAATCTCTGTACCACCATCTTAATTTTCCCATGAACCTCATAGTGGTCTAAAGAATAAAGTCTTTTATAAGAAATAAAATAAAAAAGTTTTTGAGTCTGGAAATGTGTCTTCTTTGGTGCAGCCCTTGTAGCTAGCACAGTGGCAGAGTTTCTTCCTAGTAAGTATAGGGATAATGACTAAAGGACTAGGCTATTAAAATATTCATTATAGACCATTGCATAATATTTGGCATATAATAGACATTAAATATTATTAAATCATCACTGAAGATTTGATTCTCTTTTTTTCATAACTTTATTGAGGTACAGTTGAAATATAATAAAATGTATATATTTGAAGTATGCAATTTGATCAGTTTTGACATGTATGCAACCAATACAATCTATATAAAAACCTTTCCATTACTTTTAAAAAAAAATTTAAATCATGCAGATGGCATTTCCTACATGATATATTACATTAGAATTCAATCACCTTAAGATATATAGAACCCCACCCTCACATCAACTATTTCAAAATTAAATGGTGCACATATAAATATCTCTGAGGTCAAGGAAGAAGGCACAAGAAAAGTAAATCAAAAGTGCATTGAAATTGGTCTATTTAAATTGTTTATGTCCTCCTCGTTCAGTTTAGGCAATTCATATGTCTCTAGAAACCTGTTGATGTCTTAGAAATTTTCTATCTTGTTGGAGTATAGATTTTCAAAATAGCTTCTAATTATGTTTTGTATTTCAATCCTGTCTGTTGTGATATTTCCTTGTTCATTCCGAATTTTAGTGATTTGGGTTTTCTCTCGTCTTCTCTTTGTTAGTGTGGCTAAAGGTTTATCAATTTTGTTTATTTTTTCGAAGAACCAACTATTTATTTTGTCAATTTTTTGTATTGTTTCTTTTGTTTCAATTTCATTGATTTCAGCTCTGAGTTTAACTATTTCCTGTCTTCTACTACTTTTGGTGCTGTTCTGTTCTTCTTTTTCTAGGGCTTTGAGCTGTAGTGTTAGGTCGTTTATTTGTTGAGTTTTACTTCTTTTATTAAATGCGCTCCATGAAATAAATTTCCCTCTAAGTACTGCTTTCATAGTGTCCCAGAGATTTTGATATGATGTTTCTTTGTTCTCATTTACCTCTAAGAATTTTTTAATTTCCTTCCTAATATCTTCTGTTATCCATTCATCATATAATAGCATATTGTTTAATCTCCAGATGTTGGAATAGTTTCTGTGTTTTACTCTTTCATTTATTTCTAACTTCAATCCATTATGATCTGATAGAATACATGCTAGTGTCTCTATCTTCTTGTATTTGCTAACATTAGCTTTGTGGCCTAATATATGGTCTATTTTAGAGAAGGATCCATGTGCTGCTGAGAAGAAAGTGTATTCGCTCTTGGTTGGATGGTATATTCTATAAATGTCCGTTAAGTCTAAATTATTGATTGTGTTATTGAGATCTATGGTTTCTTTGTTCAATTTTTGTCTGGAAGATCTGTCCAGTGGTGAGAGAGGCGTGTTAAAATCACCTAGTATTATTGTGTTATGGTCTATTTGGTTTCTGAAATTGAGAAGGATTTGTTTGACATACATGGATGAGCCACTGTTTGGGGCATAGATGGTTATGATTGTTATATCTTGGCCTATACCCAAAGGACTTAAAATCAGCATACTACAGAGATACAGCCACATCAATGTTCATAGCTGCTCAATTCACAATAGCCAGACTGTGGAACCAACCTAGATGCCCTTCAATTGATGAGTGGATAAAGAAACTGTGGTATATATATACAATGGAATATTACTCAGCCATAAAGAATGATAAAATTATGGCATTTGCAGGCAAATGGATGAAATTGGAGAATATCATGCTAAGTGAGATAAGCCAACCTCAAAAAGCCAAAGGACGAATGATATCGCTAATAAGTGGAGGATGACACATAATGGGGGGGAGGGAAGGGTTAGTGTTAGGGTTAGAGTTAGGGTTAGGGAGGGGGGCAAGTATGGAGGAAGGAAGTACTGTATAGAGGGTAAAGAGGGGTGGGAGGGGTGGGGGGAAGGGAAAAAATAACAGAATGAATCAAACAACATTACTCTATGTAAATTTATGATTACACAAATGGTATGCCTTTACGCCATGTACAAACAGAGAAACAACATGTATCCCATTTGTTTACAATAAAAAAAAAAAGTGCATTGAACTAAGTGATAATAAAAGCTTAAAATATCAGAATCTCTGGGATTAAACAGTACTCAGATGAACATTTATAAATTAAGGTACTTATATCAGAAAGAAACTAGACTAACAAATTATTTTTAAATTTAGTAGGAAGGAAAACATAATATTAGGAGAAGAAATATAAGCAATAGAGAAGAAATAATAGGGCTAAAATTTGATACAAATCAAAAAAGTGTAATCAAGAAAAAAGTGGGAACATAAAAATTAATATCATTGGAAAGGGAGCTATCGAAATAACACTACATAGGGTAATAATGTCTATTTCATTCCACCATTTTTCATACCCCCCTCCCTCTCATTTCCCTCTATGTAATCTAAAGTTCTTATTTTCTTCTCTCACCCCCCACTCCTCACCCCCATTATATATCATCCACTTATCAGGGAAAACATTCAGCCTTTGGTTTTTTGGGTACCCTATGTACATGTATGATTCCATGAATGGTATGAATCTATATCATGCACAACCATAGAAACAAGATGTACAATGAATCAAAATGCAGTTTGTAAAAATTTTTAAAAATTAAAATAAATAAATAAAATAATGCTACAGAAGCTAAAAATATATTAAGGTAACATTACAATTGTATGCCAACATATGTGATAGCTTACATAACATGGTCTATATTAGAGAATAATTCATGTGCTACTGAGAGGAAAGTGTATTTAGTCATTGATGGATGAAATATTCTATATGTGTCTGTTAAGTCTAAATTATTGATTGTATTATTTAGTTCTATAGTTTCTTTGTTTAGTTTTTGTTTGAAAGATCTACGCAGTAGTGAAAGAGGTGTGTTAAAGTCAACCAGTATTATTGTGTTGTGGCTATTTGATTCCTGAAGTAGAGAAGGGTTTGTTTGATATATGTAGATACTCCATTGTATAGGGCACAAATATTTATGATTGTTACGTCTTGTTGATGTATAATTCCCTTAAGCACTATAATCCTTCTTTGTCTCTTCCAATTAACTTTAAAGTCCACTTTATTTCCTATGAGGATAGATCCCTACTTGTTTACAAAATCCATGTGAGTGATATGTTTTCTCCCATCCTTTCACTTTTAGTCTGTGAATGTCTGTGCCTATGAGGTGAGTCTCTTGGAGATAGCTTCTTGTTGGGTCTTGTTTTTTAATCCAATCTGCCAGTCTATGTCTTTTGATTGATGAGTTTAGGTCATTAATGTTCAAGGTTTATTATTGAAATAAGATATGTGTTCCTGGTCATTTTGGTTTATTCCTAGTTTTTAATTTGAATTAGTTTCTCCTTTGAATGACTGTTCCTTTAGTGTAGTTTCTCCCTTTGCTGGTTTTCACTTTTTTTTTTTTTTCATTTCATCTTCATGGAATATTTTGTTGAGAATATTCTGAAGTGCAGGCTTTCTGGTTGCAATTTTTTAAATTTTTATTTATCATGGAAAGTTTTTATTTCATCTTCAAATTTGAAGCTTAATTTTGCTGGATATAGGATACTTGGTTGACACCATTTTCTTTCAGAGCTTGATATAAGTTATTCCAGTACCTCCTAGCTTTGAGCGTCTGGGTTGAGAAGTCAGTTGATATCCATATTGATTTTCCCCCATATGTAATCTGATATTTTTCTTCTGAAACCTTTAAAATTCTATACTTGTTCTATATGGTAGGCATTTTCATTATAATGTGCCTCCATGTGGGTCTGTTAAAATTTTGCACATTTGGGATCTTGTGGGTCTCTTCTATCTGATTTTCCATTACATTCTTTAGATTTGGGAAATTTTCTGATATTATTTCATTGAAAAGATTGTGCATTCCTTTTGTTTGTATCTCCACATCTTAATCTATCCTGATAAATCTTAAATTTGTTCTTTTTACGTTATCCCATAATTCTTGGAAGTTCTGTTCATGATTTCTTAACAGCATCTCTCCATGGTCAATTCTGTTTTCAAGATTATATATTTTGTATTCATCCCCTGAGATTCTCCCTTCCAAGTGGTCTAGTCTGTTGGTGCTGCTTTCTATTGCATTTTTAATTTGGTTTATTGTTTCCTTCATTTCAAGGATTTTTTTCCCAGAATTTCTATCTCTATTGGAGTGATGTTTTACTACCTGTATTTGCACTCTTACATCATGATTTACTTCACAGATCAGTTTAAATATGTATATTCTAAACTCCTCTGACATTTCTTCCACTGTGGTGTCAGTGAATTCTGTTATTAGAGTATCTTGGTTTTCTTGGGGTGTTTTGTTCCCTTGCTTTTTCATGTTGTTTGTGTGTCTACCCATCTAAAAGTACTGAGGCAGTAGAGTTTCTATCCTGTGGACTTATAGTGTCCAGTACCCCACTGTTTAGGGTGAGATAATAACAACCAATGCAAACAACTTACAACATTAAGCCAAATAATTCCTACTGTGATGTCTACAATGTTAATTATCACAGTAAACAGAAATGATATGATCAGTTATTGCCTATAATAAAGACAGCAAGTTTGCAAAAGGGTTTACATTTTCAAATGATGGAGAGGGAGTGAACAGAAGTGATATATGATGTGATGATTATGGGGGAAAAGGAAGAAGACAGAAGTAAACAAAGGAAGAGTGAAAGAAAGAACAATAGAGATTAGCTGTTAGCATAAGAAAAGAGAGAATCAAAGGAAACAGGAGAAAAATATACATATAAAGCAACAACTTTTTAAAAACTTAAAATAAAAATGAAAGAACACAAAACTAAAGTATACTAGTCATACATCCTAGTTCACAAAAAACTAATCCATAACTGACTTCAAAAATGCTAGAGATTAGAAGAAAAAAAATAGGAGACTGTATAAATGTCCATGTAACATTAAGGTCACAATTAGTGAAAAAGAAAAAATAGAAAAGGAAAAAAATATAGCTGAAAAGTTAAAGAATTCTTTCTGTTGGATTTCAAAATATTCTCAGCACCTCTTCTCAGCAATTTTAGGTGGGGTCTTCTGGAGTGTGATGCTCCACCCTCTTTATTGCTGGAGTGAGAGAGGTAATTCTGTAGGCGGAGTTCCTGGAGGCAGGGTTAGTCTTAGATGGGCTCCTGGCTCTTAGCTGAATGCTAATTGGTCTGGAGATTTAAAATTAGGGCACCTCCAGTGCCCAATACTTACTGATCCACACTGGAAGACTTAATTCCAGGGATCTCCTCTGGGTTCCGCTCATGTAGTCGGGGAGCCAATTCTTAGTTTCCTCCATCACCTGCAGACCCCACATCTTCTGGTCTTGGGTTCAGTCTCCAAACAATTTCTCCCACCCAGGCCCTTCTCAGTTCCCAGTCAGATATGTCTCTCCCAGCCAGTAACGCAAGCAGTCAGATTGGAGGTGGTGGGGTGGAGCCAGGTAGGTTTCAGAAACCAGTTGTCCCCTGTGTAAGACTCTCTCCACATTTGATTTTCTCCTGGTCACTTAAACACATTCCGTCATGCAGTGTGTGTTTACCGGATCTGTATTTTTGAGCCAAACTCAGGTTTGCCAGGAATCAGCCCCCTCAGCTGCTAGCCCCCTGCACAGTCACTGCAAAGTGGTTCCTTCCTTTGTCCTTTGCATGCCACATGGAGAGATGGCTGCTTCTTTCCCCACACAGCAATATTGTGACTTGCATCTTTCAGGTTTGTTGGGCAATGTCATTGATCTCTAAACGCTCCATACCCAGACACACCTTGGGTCTCCCCAAAATGTGGGCTCCTTTAATTCCCTTATCATTTCATTATGTTCATGGAGGGATCTCTCTGGCTGGAGCACCCAGCCTGGCTGTGGCAGTGACTGTGTCACTGGGGATTTCTTCCTTACTTTATTATATCCAAACTCCAGAGTCCCTGATCTGCTTTGAATGTCCAGTTTTAAATTCTCCCAGCTTTTTGTTGTTCTTATTGTTCACCCATCTTGCTGAAAAGCTGCCTGTCAGTTTTCTTGTTTTCACTCCATGGAGCAGCCAGGAATGTGACATCCTCTATTTCACCATCTTGATAAACTGAAAATTTGAAACACTCAACAGAAATAATTGCTACTCACATTTAAATAATGCCAATTAGAATTATTGGAAAGCATGTAACATACAGTAAAGATAGCTGTAGTCAAGTCCTGACCTCTTTACAATTAATACTGAAAAATGATTTTCTCTTACTGACTCTCAGTTTTCAAACTTGTGAAATGGGTACATTACCTGCCTTTAAGTGCTATTGTGATGTTGTGATAACTATACGTCTCTTAAAGTTAGTGACTGATCCTGTAATCACTTAAAAAATGTGTGGAAATTAGGCTTAATAAGGTTAAGCAAAGAATCACCAAAATGATCAATTTCTTCCTAACCAGTAAATAATAACTTTTTAATTTATCAGTGATCCTGTGTGACTTGATTTATCTGTTCCAATAAATCTGGCATATTTGATATGAAAATACTTATATTATTCCATTTTGCAGATAGCAAAACTGAGTTTTACATGTACCAAAATTATTTCTCCACGACTATACAGTTTTTGAGAACTAAAAGCAAGTTTTATACCCATAATTACCTACTTCTGGAAACAGGTTACTTATCTATCCTATTATCAGGAAGTTCAAGCAAAGTATACATGGCTGTTTAACGTCAAAAAACAGCATCATAAAAGGAATCAGGTAATAGGCCATTTTTGATTCCCTCAGTGAAGTCATAGTTAAATATTTCAGCTGAAAATTTCTTCACTATACCCTTTGATAAAGCAGATATTTAACCTACTTTGGTTTCATTATTGAGAAATAATTTCCATTTAATACCTTGTTAAAATATCTTATTCATATCTCTTAAAAGTTAAATTTATCTGACTTATAAGACAAAAATTTGTATTTAATGCTCAAGTAGCCACCAATGAAATCACTCGAGGTGCCAAAGCAAAAGCAAAATATTTGGAAGATGATTCAAAAGTTTCCATTTCCAGTTCATAGGAGAGTAGGATTCCCACTCAACAGGGAAAACGGGAATAGTCTTCAGGACAGGCATTGAAACTGTAAAAATTAAAGTATGGATCTTCCAATATTATATCTTGGGCATAATACTATAGGCAATAACAGTATTATGAAAACATGTCAGAAGAACACATCGGTCAACTCGGTCTCCAGTGGGGTTCCTGCCTCATGGAAACAATCACTGTCTTAAGGAAAACAAGTGCAGTTGTCCCTGCACCTGGCACATTGTCTTTCATATGGCAGGTGCTCAATAAATATTTCCTGAAGAAGGAAATGAATGAATGAAGACACAGGGGATGGAAATTTCTCTGTCTTAAAAAACTCAGTCTTTTTGGATACAGTATATCATAAAAAGACTTTTAAGAAATCAATGTGCAGACATGAATATTTAAATGACCTTCAAGGTGAAACTTTGAACTAGAACAATTGATGGAACTCCTTCAGGAATCAAAGTTCTCTAGGGCAGGATGAGATTGGCAAAAAGAGGAGGTACAGGCACACTGCATAAAAATAGATAGAAAATAAAAATTATTGTGAAGCAAAACTCACCTGCCTCATGGTCCCTGATGTTGTAATCATTTCAAAGTACTAGTAAGAGAGTATAGTGGAGGAATCACCCTCATAAGCTAACTTGCACCAAAATTTTAAAATGAAAAGATAAGATATTGCATCCCAGTGACTTTAACATTCTAGGCATCTCTGGCTTCCTGAAAACTGTGTCAGCCTTCTGCAGTTACAGTTCAATCTGCCTCACATTGGGTAAAACAATACCCAAGGTGCAGAGGTGCTGAAAGGCTTAGTTATTGTTAGTTAAGGGAGTTGACAATCTTGGATAAAAAGCACTCAGTGCAAAGCGGAATTGTAATCAATGTCTTTGTCATTTGAACCACATTGTTTGCAGTGTAACCAATTGTGAAACCAACATAAATTCAACAACTAAATTAGAAAAACAGATGCTTCTTTTGTTTGGAAATTTTAGTCCCATCTAGCCCTATTGTATATCATTTTCTTTGACTTACACCACATAGAAAGAAAAATCACAGAGCATAATACAAAAACACAGAAACATATTTAGTAAATTTGTGGATTTCATAAGTCATTTATAAACTTTGGATTTACAAACAATCTCAAAGCCTTTTGAAAATATTTATAAACACAAGAATCTCTATAATGCTACACATAATTATACCATGCCATTTCAAAAGCATATTTCAGAGACAGAGTTTATGCAGAATATCAAGTTTCTTATTTGAAGTTTGTCTTGGAGACAGTGAACAATTTATTTTTCAATCTGTCTCCAGCGATGCTCGTGATTAAGCTAAATACATTGGTGCAATGAGAGGAAAGAGATTTATCTTGTGCATAATTTTTAAATTGACTTGTGACATTAGGAAGTCAATCTACAGAGTGGGATTTATTTCCTCAGTTCACTAAGTTCCAACCCATTTTTGTTTCTCCACAATCTCAACTATTCTTAAGGAGATTAGGAAGTTCACTTTTAATGTTTTTGAACTACCAGACTTCTTATGATTAAAAACTAGCATATCTAAATTTGCATGAAATTATTGGCCTTATTTACGCAGTAAAGCTTCAATTCTAAGCCTATGTACTACACTGATTTGCATAGGAAATGCACATAGAGAGGTTGGTAGCCTTTAAAAGAAGGCTTTCTACCAGTGTTCAAGAGAAAATGGTAGATCTAGACATGCACACACACTCACATCTGATAAGCACTAAGGGGAAGAAAACACACTTTGTGTTTATGATGACAAGTTTAAACAATCAAAATATAAACAATTAAATATATTTTGCTAAGTTTACAGCACATCATTGTGAGCATAAACTTAGGGATTTAAGTTTTTGCTTTTAATCCTCCAGTTTGAGGTACTTCCTTTTTGTTTATACCAACAACATTTTACTTCCAGTAACACTAAAAAAAAGTCCTCTGGCTTTCAGATCAAATAACTCTCAATAAAACACTAGATCTCTCTGTGAGCAGAGTATAAATGAATCAGAATCCCAAAGAGTAAATTTCCTGTTTGTTGAAAATGGGATAAAAACTCTTGCACTTAGACCATGGGGTCAGTTACCAAGGCCCAGGTAACCTCAACCTGCTCCCCCAAACCCTTTGTCTTACTGTGGGAATAAAAACAGATGACAGGCAGATGAGTGGCTTTCTGGAGTTAGACATGGCTTTGACTATTATTACCGTATTTCCTAGCAGAGTAGCATCTACGCAGGCTAGATGTATGGTCTAGCAAAGGATCCTGCCTGGACTTCTTCTCTTACCCTTGAAATAATGCATTTACATGAAATTAAGGATTTTATTACATGATGCATGGAGAATTGTGGACATATGATACCTGTTCAATAAATTTCAATTTTCTACTTTTGCCTCTTCCTATTACATTTGCTCATTTCCAGACAGCAAAACAAAACTGAATATTTATACTATGAAAGTAAAATAAAGAATATTTTAGTTTGTCGCATCATTCTAAGGTTAGTCAACTAAAAACCAAAGAGCTAACATAATAATACATTATCTAGAAGAACTGTTTGTTCATTTGATTCACACATTAAACTTAGTAAACTCAACTGTATTTTGAAAAAAAGGAGAGTTAAGCAAACCAGAGAAAGTGAGAAAGAACAATTCAGTAATTCCAGAATATTCTTCCCACCATTTCACTAGTGGAGCATAAAAACCCCATCAGGCAAGAGGTTGAACACATGACTTGGCTCTCCATTCAGTCATTGCTTATCATCAAATGGAGAGCAATTCTATCATCTAACAATATTTATTTTCATTACAATATTATACTTAAATTCTTCTCCAACTATTTTGTCTGACACTCTACCAAGGAAACACAATCTGTTCCAATGCTAAAGGAAAGAATAGGTTTTCTAGTCTTCAACATGTCATTTCTCTGAATATATATAAAAATATACAAAAATATATATATATATCTGAGAAACTAACATCTATACATATATATACACACACATTTGTTCATTTATTATATACATAAAAAATATATAATGTAAATATAATTTTCTTCTCATGTTAAGTTCAGAGTTTAATTTACTTTTAATTTGTCACAATATTGCATTAAAATTTAAGTACATATAGAATTTACCATTGTATTATTGTTAAGGACCATACAGGAAAGTAAAAGCAGTAAAAAATACTATATTTATGTGTGTATATATATTCAGATAAGTTTTGCTTATTGTTATCAAATTTGTATTGGTTGAAGAAATAATTTCAGACCTTGTGTTTTGGAATTGAAACTGAAGGACAGACAGTAAGAGTAGGCATTAGTAGATGCTGAGCTAATTAGGGACATACGATTAATTGAACAATTTCTAAAACTAAATCAAGTGCATTTACTATCTTTGTAGGGGAGGGGAAAAGCAAAATAATCATTATAAGTTTAAGAATAAATGCTTAAAACTAGAAAGCTTAGAAAAATACTTGAGGAAACATGATTATCAAAGAGAACCACCTGGTACACATTTGCACACACCACATCCACCCACCAATTAATAATGTTTTCAGAAGTAAAGTAAATGAACAATTAAAATAATAGTACTGACAAGATGTTGCTAGTGGGAATGCAAATCAGTGCCACCATTATGGAAAGCAAATGGAGATTCTTCAGAAAATTTGGAATGGAACCACCATTTGACCCAGCTACCCCACTCCTTGGTTTATCACCAAAGGATTTAGAATCAGCATACTACAGTGACACAGCCACATCAATGTTTATAGCAGCTCAACTCACAATAGCTAAACTATGGAACCATCCTAGGTGCCCTTCAACAGATGAATGGATAAAGAAAATGTGAAATATTACTCAACCTTAAAGGAGAATAAAAATATGGCATTTGCCAGTGAATGAATGGAGATGGAGAACATCATGCTAAATGAAATATGATAATCCCAAAAAAACAAAGGCCGAATATTTTCTCTGATATGTGGATTCTAATTCACAATAAGGGAGGGGAAGGCCAAGGAAGAATAGATTATTTTAGATTAGATAGAGAGGAGTGAAAGGAGGGGAGGGGACATGGGGGGTAGGAAAGATAGTAGAATGAATCAGACATCATTCCCTATGTACATATATAAATATATGACCGGTGGGATTCTACATCATGCTCAACCAGAAGAGTGAGAAATTATACTCCACCTATGCATGATGTATCAAAATGAATAACTAATTAGAACAAATAAAAAATAAAGAGATAGAAACTGTTGGAGTCTCTTGAACTCGGGAGAGCAAGAATAGAGAGAAAACTTACTCTGAAGTTCATTATCTAGAGAATCGGACAAACCCTTTACTCTCCCAAGTTCTATGAGTCCTGTGGCAGTTTAAGGTAAATTACATTAGATAGTAATCTCTGATACTTAGTAGTATAGATGATGAAACTTTTTAAAATTAGGTAGTCAGAATCATATTTTCAGGATACTGGAGAAGCCATAAAAGTACAAAAGGTTGAGGGACATTTCATTAAAGATTAGTGTTGTCAGCCAAGAATATACATGAGATCCAAAGTATTCTGTCTTTCACTTCACAGTCAAGTCTAAATTCAAGCCCAACTGAGCCCCTAGCAAGAACCAAGGGAGGAAGAAGAGCCAACAAAGGAGACTGAGAACAAATGGCTAGATTTTCCACAAATAGAATTAGGAGTTTTCAACGATGACTTGTCCATTCAGGAACTGGCTACTTTCTGAAGAGGGTTGATGAAATGCAATGGACTTCTGGGGCGTACCAGAATCTATTTATAGCTCCTTATTCATGCAGGACAAGGAAAAAACAACAGAAGAAAACTAATAAGCATCTTCACAGATATAATACAGAAGGATCTGGGCCCCCAGACAATTAAAAACTTCACCTTATCTTTCATTTTAAGGCTGGAATTCTAGAATAGAAATGAGGTTATATGCAGGAAATAGCTATCTATGTCCAGGGTGACATAGAACACACAGAGGTGTCTTAGCACTTGCCTCAAGATATTGCAATGATGGATTAAGATAGTTGTCGAAGACTATTTAAGTTGTCAAGAAATATTTAAGCTGAAGATTAAAAAGCAAGAGAATAAATCGAATATGTTCTTTTACCAGTCACCACAAAGGGCAAAAAATATGAGTCAGAAAGACTATGCCTTATAATTTATAAGGAAAAGAAAATGAGAAAAGATATCATAATCAATCCTTGAGGTCAATCAACATAATAATTCTAGTGTTTGGGTAATCAACAGAGCAAATTTACAATCTTAATAGAAAAAGGTAAATATTTATTATGAATATTTAATCAGTTATGTAGAGTGCCTCAAGCTTAAAATCCAGAATTGAAAGGGTATAACTTAAAAAAAAAAAAAAAGTCCACAGCAAGTATATAAAGTGAGATAGATTTGTATGTCCATGAAATATAAATTTGTAGGAAAATCCATGAATCAGAGAATGGCTGCAAACTGGCAGCATCTTATTGGAAGCAAAGAAAAGAAGGCATGCAAGTAATATTTATTTATGTGGGATACTTAAAGCTGTTCAGCCAGAGAAAATGGAAAATGCATTACTGACATATATCACAAAGCACATATAAAAACAAAATATGGTAAGATGGTAAGCTTTGGTTATCTAGATTTATTGGTTTTCTATTGCAATGCAATGAATTACCACCAACAATGAATTACTCCCCTCCAAACACACACACACACACACACACACACACACACACACATGCATACAACACCTATATGTTCAGAGTTCTATAGCTCAGAAATCTCAGTGTTGCTACTATTGTTAGGTTAATTTCTCAAGATCTCAATGTGAAAATAAAGGTCTTAAACTGGATTTTCATCCTAATACACTAAAAAAGGTTCTTTTTCCAAAATCATTCAAAATTTTGGCCAAATTCAATGTCTTATGATCCTAGGACTGGGATCTCTATTTCCTTCCTATAAGCCAGTGGCTACTCTCAGCATCTAAAAGTCACCTCATCTCATGTCATGTGACCCCCTCCATCTTCAACCCAGCACTGGCACTTTGAGTTCTTTTCTTGCTTTGAATCTGATTTATTTGTCTGTGAGCAAGCAGAGGAAATTATACTTCTAAGAAGCTTGTGTGGTTATATAAGGCCCACTCTCTCTTAAGATCAACTATGCCATAACATAGTCGAGGTAATAAAATTTGTCATATTCATTCCCCAGGGACTGTACCTATAATGAACACAGTGGGTGGGAAACCTCAGGCGCCATCTTAGAATTCTGCCTACCTCAGTGGACATTGTCACAAGTTGTCTTTGGCACTTGTAGAGCAAATGATCCCTGATGAAATGATAAACTACTGATGTGTTCACAGGGAAGCAAGTCTTTCCCTGCTCTGCTCCATCCTAGCTCCTGGGAACACAGTATCACTCTCCAGTGCTATTGTTAAGAGGGGCAGTAGCAAATTGGAGCATATTCGAAGACAGAGTGTTCTTAAAACTGGGGCACAGAAGAAATGTCTGAAGGATCTGTGAATGTTTAATGTGCAGTAGAGGAGTCATGGGAACAAAATTAGTTATTTTCTCCACTTGAAATGTTTGCAGTATTGCCACAAGGTCAAAAGTCATTATGTGGTTTTAGGATTCATGGTAACAATGAATAAGTGAAGACACAAATAAGTACATGGAAGAACTCTGTAAAATAAAATTCTGCAAAAATCTCTGGGTTTTCATACGAAGGGTAGCTAACCACTTTATTGGAGACTTTATTATTTAGAATACAAGGAAGTAAGAATTAAATTGAAAATTAATTTATGATTAAATTTGTGTAAGAAACTCTAGGTTAAGTAATTTAACAGGGTTTTCCTCCCACTGCAAGATTTCTTGGAGATTTTATTATGGTTCTGTGTTTTCTAAAGCAAGGATACCGCATGCAAAATTTTCTAAATTAATTGAACACTAAACTTTAGTTTTTTTCATTTAGATACCCTTGCGACTGGTGTTTTACAAATTTTACTGGGTAAACTGCTGTGTTTTATGGGGAATTCATACATCAGAGAGTGGTTTGAGATAACCACTGCAGTCTCTTTCATGATTTCAGGACACATTTGGGTGCCTTCTTAGAACTGGATTATCTTGGCCACTATGAGCCAAGCATGTACACAGAAGCCTTAGAAAATGAGTTTTGTCTATTTGAATGCTATGAGACTTAAGTGGATCATATACATTCACATAGAAACAAGGGAAAGAATAGTGCTCAGGACTTTGCCTCCTTGAAATACAAGTAATTGAATGAAAGATTGTCAGCCTTAAATACATTGCAGAATACTAGTCCTAAATCCAACAAAAACTATTTACAATAGAAGTGGAAAACCAACAACAAAAAAATCATTGTGATTTTACCAGTACATTGTTTGTTACTCTTAGTTAATAATTCAGGAAATAATCTCCAGCTTTCTGATTTGTAAGTGATTGGAAGTTAGTAAAATTGATCAACTCAGACTACATCTTTAGTGTCATCTTGACTTCTGTGTTAAGAAGTTAATTTTTATAAAAATATTAGAGACTTTCCCTATTATTTCTTCAAATGCAAATCTATAGATCTGTCTTCTTATATGACCCTGTCACCAAATGAAACTAAAACTATCTTATATTAAAATTTTTCTCATATAGATTCTGTGGTTCATTTTAGAAAATGCTGCAGTCCAATAATTTCAGCAGGTTTTGTCATTTAGAATTTTTATTAAAAAACTTAAAGGTAAAATATAATTGATTCTTCACAACCCTAGTACACCAAAAGTAGACATCTAGAAAAAAATATTATACAGAAATCTCGTTAAGCAATCTCACAATTCCTGAACTAAAAAGTGGTCTTCTATCTCCTTATTTCTTTCACAGGTTAAAAAAATAAATAAAAGTAGGATCAAAATGGTGACAGTAATGTGACTGGAGCCCATTCTGTATCTTATCCCAGTTCTCTTGTATTAGATTTTGTTTTTCGTAACTTTGTTTTATTATCTACAGCCCTCATTATTTTCTGTGTGCATGTGAAATGTTAAACTATAAATATGATGAATTTATTTTATAGTACTATCATGCTACAGCCAAATATCAAGTGGTCAAATATCCAAAATTGTTTTTTTCAAATATCATTTCTAGATTCAAACATAGAGTTCTCTCATATTTTCCATGTTTATGTCTCCTCACTGATAACTTTGAATTTGACTATTATTTTCAGTGCCATATATGTGTAGGAAATCCATTACCTCTAAGATTAATCTCAGACCAATTTGCAACAGAAAAGTTCTCAAATAATACTAAGGCACCTATAAATTTACATGAATACTCTATAAATCTGTCTGTCTCTACAGAAGTTCTCACAGCCAATAAAGTAGCAAGTTTATCAACCAGCTAATTTAAATGGAAAAACAATTTCTCTTTTACTCTAGGCTTATCTTTCAGATTACATCAAGTGTCTTAATTAAGATTCCTAATTTTAAGATGACAAAATTTAATATTATTCCTGTTAAACATTTCAAGCTTGGGGGAGGACCTGGAGAAGGAGAAAGAGGGAAAACAGAAATATTTTAATAAGAAAGTCCTACATAGAACATATTTAAAAAAAAAAAAAAAAAAAAGTACTTGCCACCAATGTAATATTCTTCCAAATAGAACATCTCAATTTATCCAAAGACAGGTAATATCTGTGTAAAAATCTCATCATAACCCACCAGTGTCCTTCAGCCTGTGCTGAGAAGCACCAACTCTCAGGTTGGGGAATAGTCTATCCTCCCAGGTCCACTCAATTCCTGGCCTATAGGCTGAGATTGCCACCAAGGGAGCCAATTAGTGCCAAATATGTTGGTGGGTTTTTGATGTAGGAAAATCTCCCCTAAGAACTGGACTGAGATGAGCCATCAAATGATAGTGATTTTCAGTCACTAATGATCTGGGATTTAAATAGAGACTTTTAATTGGGTTACCAAGCAACCTGCAAATATTTTGGTGATACCTGCTGAGTCAATTGGGTAGTTTGTAACCCACTCTCCTCTGATTATGTTATCTTTGATATGAGTACATTACATATTATCAATGATCAGCATGGGTTTTTTCTTTGTTATTAGCCAAGAAAAGACATCCTTGAGTCTTTTGTTCATTTCTTGCATTATGTTTCCATATGTCCAAAAGAGGGTGAGCAGAGTCAAGGGTGGCTACAGGGAATATAGAAAAAGCATTCATTAAGTTATCCTCTTATGCCCCAGGCTTCTTCCAAGACAAGTTAGACCTCATGAAATCAGAAGGGCTACAAAAGATTGTTTTGTAACTCATAATTTCCCTTAATTAACAAAGCCAGAGTTTTGTGTTTGTTTCTTAGATCAGTTTTTAAAATATAAGAAGTGAAATGTTCAGGATATTGTTATTATGGTTTCTGTTTCACTGGAGAGTTATTTTCAAAGAAAACTTCTCAAGAAAAATAAATTCTGCTTTTCATTGTTTCCAGATGCCTCTGTCAGTCCCTGTGGTCAAACATATTAACTTTCTTCTGACTGCTACTGTCATTTCCTCCAGTCCTTCTTCCTCAGCTGCCTCACATGGGTCTCCCCCAGTTCCTTAAACTACAGCCTTCAGTTGTCTTGCCCCCATTTGGGGGTTGGTATTCTTTTTCCCAGCATTACTGTTCTGCCCCTCTGGCTTTTAGGTAACATTTCACATTGACTTTCAACCTTACACTTCTCTAAATACACAGTGGGCTCTTCAGAAACGCTGCTTTTTCCCTTTGACATATGCGTGTGGTGTAACTCCCCCAGTGTAGATGAAGCAATGGCCAGACCTTTGCTTCTGCTAGCCTTTCTTCCATGGCCAGCGCTTCCTTTTTCCTCTGTCACTCATTTGAACTCTTTGTTAGTGGGTATCCTAAGGGAACATGTGTTCTGATTGCCTGGCTTTGTGTTTCTTTGAGCACTTCCTTCTCTCCCTTTGAGAACTTGTCCTATGTGAGGAATAACATCAGTAGACCTAACTTTACCATTTCTAGTTCTATTCCAAATGCAAACAGGAGAGCAAATGGTAACAGAAACACAGGGCTCTTTCAAAGATCGCCTTAGCAGGGCCATAATAGCTCTTGATTGCATTTTATGAGTGAGGAAACTGAGGACTCAACATGTTAAAAGGCTGGCCTGTGTTACCTATGTACTAGAAAGCGGCTGGGAATTAAATTTGTCTACTAACTCCTAATCACATGCTTTGTTCAGCACATCACAGTATCTCCCATTTGAGCACTGCTTCCTGACCCAGTTTCACTTGCCATTAAGTGTTCTAAATAGAAGTAAAAGTGGCAGCAAATTGCATATGTTTTATAGAGAGACATTTCATTCATAAAACACAAACTCAATGATAATATTATTGAGAAAGGCATTTGAAAAAGAGATAATGGGAAAAAATTGTGAGAAACATAATTCAGTTCTGAGTTCTCAAAGGAAAGCATGTCCCATGCTTTTGTTATCTATTGTATACCTGGGAATCCATGCCACTCTACATGCCAAAGTGCAAAAACTCAATGGAATTTTTAAAATGGAACAAGCACAAAATCTGCACACCTAACAAGGTGCTCTTTCAAAGGATAATTGCACTGAAGAGTTTGGGTTCCAGGGAAAGCTTTCTGTTGTATTCTGATTTAGCACTAAGACTTGAAAAGGTGTCTATGAAAAGCCCGTGTATGTTCTTCTATACAAACTTCCTCAAACATGGGGTTTAGTTCTGAGAAGAGCATTTCCAAATTCCTTTTGAGCTGAATGACCAGTGAGGTTTCTGCAAAGAGCCTCTGCAAAGACAACTCATAAGCATGCATTTGCTCATGTGTGATCACAACAAGAAATGTGATTCCTTGTGGCTTTTTTCTTTTATTCGTTTTTATTTTTCTCCACTCTTTCTCTTCTCCAACCAGCCGGAAGAGTAATATAGACCAGAAAGAGCTGCAAGCTGGCCACAGAATAATATCCTAATTATTCGCCTCTTAGTAAGGGTTCTTCTTGACAGGTGTCAACTAGATTTAAGTGGTTGGCTGCTGGGTTTTTTTCTTTCTTTTGCTTTTTTCCACATTGTCATGTCTTGAAGTAGGGTTAAATGCTGACATCCCTTTGTGCTTAACTAGAGATAACTATCAAAGAAATGCATAAATTACAGCTCCAGTTACACTAAGCTCAACAGGCTCATCTGCCTTTAATGACAAGATAGATGTACAATCGACCTGGGCTATATTTTTCTCAACAGTTGTGAAGTTTGGTCTATGAAATCTCAGGTTCCACATGGTTCTTGCCTGCTTTTTCAGGTATTTTACAAGTAGAATATCCTAGTTAGGTATTCTATCTTTTTATCTCTTGTATGAATAAATTACAGGGCTCTGCTTCTTATCAAAGAAAACATTCACTCATCATCTAGGGAACACAAAATATTTTTTTACACCATAAATTATTCTTAAAGAAAATCTTAGATGAGTCGGGCACCCTTTGTGGTGTATGCATATGTGTTTGTGAGAGACAAAGGGAGCGTGTCTGCTTGATGGCATTAGTTTTAAATCAGATAGACAGACTACCAGACTGTCATCTTGCCTGTCAGTTCTTAAAGCAAACTCACCTAGAAAAGCAAACAAGCAAGTAACTGCCACAAACACCTTTTCCAACTCCTTGACCAACAGCTGTGAATGACAAAATATGCCCAGCTCTTCTCCTCTCTTGTTTTCTTCTTTCTTATTGGCAGAGAATGTGATTTCATGGTAGAAGGTTGGAAAATGACCCCTTGTAATGATGGAATTTACATAAATAAATGCTGATAGCACAAAACAGATAATATGCTGTGGGTATCATCACAATAAGTTGTCTCCTACTGACACAGAGTCTAAGTTGGAAGCACACAATTATGCAAATCAAACTAATGCCAGTTGCTCATTACTGTCATGGTGGTAAAGGCAAAAACATATCCTCCATAGACAGCTCGAGGCTGGGCCACAAGCCAAAATGTTTGGTTTTGCTGACATAGTAACTGAGTCAACAAAAATAGGATATAATAGTAATATATCAGAGGAATCCGCATCAGGGCAGACCTGATGCTTAATGGACTGTGAATCCTATGTCTGTGCAGAGCGTCCTTTCACTGGTATTGACCCATAATACGTCTGCTTCCACATTTGCCGATTCTATAGAAAGAGATTACAGAAGCAATTTTTGGACCTGAAATGTCTGCAAGACTTTCTATTAGCTTTTCCTAAAACAGATGAGATGACATTTATAAATACTTAAATAATGTCGCATATCCCAGGTTTAAACACTTCCCAGAAAGTTTCAGAATACCTGCTGCTGTTTGATCAGATTGTCCTGCATTCTCATTATGGCAGTGGAGATGTTTTCAAACAATAGAATGCTCATTTGCCACCCAAGTACCTTTCCTCTTTTTTAAAAAATAGAAGAGTTATTTCTAGGAGAATATTCAACCCTAGAGGGTACCTAATGGATCTGTTTTTCATACAGGCAAACCTCAGAACAATGTGGCTTTAGTGAAGGAAGTCAATGAATTAATGGTTGCAGATCCACCAGTCTAAATCCTTGGTCCTATGAACGACAGTACATCCTATGTGTAGGTTGATACCATGCATGACCCCAGCACTGCATACCTCATGATATCCATGTCCTCTGTCCTGAGATGGCTGTTCTTCACACTGTGGAGTATGTTCCTTGCTCAGTCTGAGTTTGGTCATATGATTTGCTATGGGACACAAGCTATAGTGCTTGAAGTAGATGCAGAGAGAGGTTTGTACATTGCCACACCTGTGTATGCTACTCAGACACTGGGTAAAATATTTCTGACTTTGCACACTGATGGCAGAAGTGGAAGAGATCCAGGTTGTTTTGTCAAGGCCAAGATAGATCAGTCCACACATAACCAAACTCCAGACAGCTGAGTGACCTCAGATCAGAACCACCTAGCTGAGCCCAGATCACCCTCTCACAGAGGGTTAATAGATGTTACCTGTTTTAACCCCCTGAATTTTGAGATGTCTATTAACAGATGACTACAGAGTTTTTACAAAGTTTTATGAGATTAAAAAAGGAAGAAAAATATACTCCATAACTAATGAAAAAATTTATTCATTAATTCACCAGACTTGAAATATGAACATATAAGAATGCACAAATCAAGCCACAATGAGATAATACTTCATAACCACGAGAATAACTATAATCAAAGACAGACAATGGCAGATGTTAGCGAGGATGTGGAGAAACTGGAGCGCTTATGCATTGCTGGTGGGAATGCAAAATGATGCAACCACTTTGGAAAACAGTTTATCAGACTCTGAAAATGTTAAACACAGCAATTCTATTCCTGGGCATGTGCCCAAAAGAAATGAAAACCAAGCCCATACAAAAACTTGTACAAGACTGTTCAAATAACTGTTACACAAAGATCCAATAAAAAGAAAGAGCTCAATTATCAATTAACTGATAAGTGTATAAACAAAACCCGGCATAACCATACAATGAAGTATGCAACAGTAGAATGATGTGTATGACAATTTTTGAATCTTGAAAACATTGTAGTAAGTGAAATAAGTCAGTCACTGAAGACCCAATACTGCATGATTGTTTATATAAAATGCCCAGAATAGTCAAACCAATTGAGAAAGGAAATAGATTGATCATTGCCTAGAACTGAGGGGATGGAGGAGGTTATGGCAAATGACTGTTAATGAATCAAAGGGTTTCCTTGCTGGTGACAAAAAAAATAAAATTAGATCATGAGGTGGTTGACCCAACTCCTCGAGTATACTAAGACTCATTTAATTGTCAATATTAAATGGTTGATTTTTGTGACCACCCATTAGAAATATATATATGTGTGTGTGTGTGTGTGTGTGTGTGTGTGTGTGTGTGAATTATATCTCAATAAATCTGTTAAAAATATACAGAAACACTTATGCTTCATCTTCTGACCAAAGTATGGCTTATCTTTATTTTAGTCTCCCTTTTATTCTTCTCTTTCAAATTTCTGGACCTTGGTTATTCTTTCTTTAGCTCACAGAAATGTGGGTATTGATTGGAAGAGCTTTTTAGAGAAAACTAAACTCTTGCTATTATTTCTTTGGAGCTGCATGCTTATTTACTATATTCGACACATTAAAAAGTGAAATGACGGAGAATCTTTGGCATTCAGTCCCAGGCACTGATTTTTCACAGGGCTCCAGCTGTCTTTCCTTATCTTGCTTTCTGTGATACTCACTCATGCTCTGCTTGCTCTTGAAATTGATCTGTTTAAAGGAAAGGGCAGCACTTACCATTTCTTAGGTACGCACATGGAGGCCAGCTTCAGTGTGTCAACAGCGGCACAAGGGGCACTTGGAGCAGCCCATGATTTAACTTTCACCGCCCCTTCTCAAGCTGCAGGTTTGAAGTTGAACTTGCCTGGTCACATGAAACTGAGTAAAAGGACAATCTCCAGGCTATCACATGCCCTGCCTCTTCTGGTATCCTTCCCTTCGACCATTGCACTTCCATTCCTCACCACACTTTCTGTCCAGAGCCTCGTTGTTTTTTTTTATTTGTTTGATTGTTGGGGGTGGGGAGTCTAAATTACTGCATTTTCCTAGGATGGGTGACTTGCTTCTGATGTCACCTCTTCCAATGCCCTCTCCTAATTGCCCCCATGGTAGGGTTATGAAATGGATATACTGATTATTTCATGCCTTTTGCACATAACTCCATTGGCTTCTCATCACTCCAGATACAATCAAAAGTCCTCAATGTTACTGGTAGGGCCTTTTATGATCTGACAACCACACCAGTCTCACAACCCCTTGCCCTTTGGATGTAATAAACAATGTGCCATTCTCCTACAAGGCCTTCAGTAAGTGCTCCCTTGTCTTTATGGGTGGTGGAGGGAAAGAGATTAAAATTAAAGATAAATTAAATACACTGGAGAGGGGGAAAATGGATAGCTGCTGCTCAATGCATAAAAAGTATTAGTCATTTGTGATGAAAAGTTCCACAGACCTGCTGTTCAACAATGTGCTTAGCGCTCAAATTCTATAGTTTCCACCTAAAAATTTGTTGAGAGTAGATGTCTTGTTATGCACATTTTACCATAATAAAAAAGAGATAAGTACATGAATACTTATATAGATTCACCTTCAGAGACTTCTCTTCACCTGACATGCCCCTCTTGAACTCTGAAACGTGTGTGCCTACTTTGCTGGAAGGAGGCCTTTTTAATACCTGAGATTCAAATGGTCTCATATTATAAGATATGAGATCATAAAATACTAGATCATAAGCTACATTTCCTCAACTCCACAATCCACTCCTCTGAATTGCCAGCAGCATAGCATGCACATATCACACAGCATTTTAATTTCTAGGTTTTGTTTTCTACTTTTTAATGTTAACTTATAGCAGATTATTATCAGTCCTCAGCATGCCCTTTATTAATTCTTGCCATTCTTCCTTCTCTCACATATAACATCCACTGTACAGTATTCTTTAAAAAAATAACTTTATTGTGTATATTTAAGAACTAAAACATGATGATCTGAGTTCTATAGATAGTAGAAAGTTTACTACAATGAAATAAATT
Organism: Sciurus vulgaris; assembly: GCF_902686455.1. Taxonomy (NCBI): domain Eukaryota; kingdom Metazoa; phylum Chordata; class Mammalia; order Rodentia; family Sciuridae; genus Sciurus; species Sciurus vulgaris. The sequence goes on from NC_136461.1 coordinate 71,000,689, forward strand.
ATCCATCATATTACACGGTTACCTATATTTTTGTTGTGCTTCATGACAAGAGCACCTAAAATCTACTCATTTAGCATAATCTTAAATACAGTTTTTGTAAACCAATTGTCCTCATGTTGTGCATCAGATCTTTAGATTTACCCTTAAATATATATGCATTCTATTTTTTTTTTTTTTTTTTTTTGTGGTGCTGGGAATTGAACCCATGGCCTTGTGCTTGCAAGGCAAGCACTTTACTGACTGAGCTATCTCCCCAGTCCCTGTATACATTCTTGATTTGTGACAAATCTTTAGGAAAATGTCATTGTCGTGTCTGTACATATTATCTATCTAATTGCCTATACAACTATCTTTTTCTGCAACTGGATCATAAAGTTATGTGAGAGCAGCTGTTATGGTTTCGATCTTAAGTAACCTCCAGAGACTTACTGTTGAAGGTTAGATCCCTGGCTGATTGTACTATTGAGAGCTGGTGGAATCTTTTAGGGCATAATGAGAAGAAATTAAGTTACTGGGAGCACACAATTGAAAGCAATACTGCAACCTTGTCCTCTTTCACTCTGCTTGCTTCCCAGATATCATGAGGTGAACAGCTTTTCTTTACCACATGATCCCCACCATGATGTGCTGCCTTGCCACAGGCCCAAAGACACAGGGTCAAACATTTGAGGTCTGAAACCACTGAAAGCAGGAACCAAGTTAAGTTGTTTAATTCATTAAGCTATTTATCTCAGGTATTTTGTCATAGCAACAGCAAGTTGACTAACACAGCAAGAACTTAGTCTTTTCTCAACCTTAACAACTTGGACAGCATTTGATACACAGAAATAACTCAATAAATTATTATTAAATCCATGCATAAGGCAACAAATGAAAAAGGAAAAGGGCTAAATTTTAGTTGACTTTGTAATGACCTCTGGTAAACTTTTCAAGTTTCAAATCTCTTGTCAGGAATCTAATGATGAGAACTTGCAATAAGGATAGAAATCTTAAAACATGAACATTCAAATCTCAACCTCTTTCTCTGTGCATTTCTTCCTCCCCCAAAACATCCCTCAAGCATTCTTTTCCTACTGATTCTAGATATTGAAGACCATCTAGTAGACAGCAACTTAAACATTTGACAGATTTTTATTTCTTTCTCAAAATGGTTGCTGATTAATAGCTAAAGTGATCAATCCCAGTGGGAACCTGAGTTTTCCAACCAACCCAAAGCCAGTTTCCTCATTCCTGTTACCCACTAGAGCACTACAAAGATTTTTCCCTTGACTTTGAACCATCACTTGGTTTACAGTCCACTTGCCTGTGGTTTGGAAACTGAGCATGTCAGCATTCCTTTTTACTGCCTCGGTGTAGCAGCAAATGTGTTTTGTTCTCTCCTTTCAGAAGTGAAGATTGTATTTTAAAATCACTCTCTCCCCTAGGGAAACACTCACTCCTAACTCCCTGACAGGCCATGAGGACCTCAAAATTAAGAAAGATGTCCAGAAATGTGAGTTTGTACAGAAAGGACTAGAAAACCACCCAGACACGTAACGGCTCAGTTACGTGCCTGGCTTCTGTCAGGAGAAATGTGTGTCTGAATTTTCAAGCTCATAATAGACATGTACAGCTAACTGACTTTTATCTTGCCTCTGTCATATTGATCTATCAGTGAATCTATAATAGAAGATGGGAGACTGGAACAGTAAAAAGTAATAACCATCGAGATGGATAGCCCGAGCAAAAATGTAGTTTCATGGGGACACTTAGTGCAAAGAACTGTAGATTCATGTCAAGGGGGCATAAGTATCCCCTTCAAAGCCAACTGTTAAAAACACCTAGTGCACAGATGACCTGCCTTCAGAATATGATATGTTTCTGTATTGATTTTCAGAGTTTCAAAACAACAGGAAATAGCCAAGTGAAAGTTTCTTTGCAGAACACTAAAAGTAATTTACCTTCTTCCTTTGATTTCAGCTTCAGATTTTGTTTTATGGTTCAAAGTACAAGTGCTTATTTTAAAAAATTCATTTCTAACTTATGGTGGAAAGCAGCACTGGAGACCAAGGAAGTGTGGAGTAAGAAATGAGCCACGAAATGAAACAAAACAAAACCTCCCAAATTGTGTTAATGGAGTTAGTAGTTAGTCATTACATGATGAAGTTTGTCTCATTCATAAGTTCAGGTCCATTCATGGGCAGGGTCTTACTACTAAGATAAGATTTGAAGAAACCATAAAACACTCCATACAATGACTTGGAATTCATCTGCAATTCCATTTTTTCTACATCTCTTTGCATAAAAAAAGAATTGGACATTTTTTTTTAAGTTAGCTTTTCAGGTCAGAAGAAAAGCAGTTTGCTTTCCAGTGCAAATTGGTACTATTTTTTGCATTATCGATGTATAGTAAGTTCGAACAAGGGCATGATACTAATAATTTATGATTCCTAACTAGAACTCTTTTTACAGAGATCATGTGCTTTATATTCATACACAGTATGCTGAGATGCAGGAAAACGAATTTCAGCTTATTCTGTGCCCAAATTTGGCATTTGTTTCCACTGTTTTCTTCATTTTTGGCTTTAGGAAGTTGTGTCAGAATCCTGGCAAGAAATAGATGGCACATTCAAAAGACATGATTAGAAAGCATTTTAGCCAAGGCACAAAGAATATGCAGGGTTAAGGGAAACCAACCAAGCAGGGTGAAGCAAGCATTTTTGATGTCCCCCAGCCAGCACCAAGTCTGAGACCACAAGTGAGAGAATGTTTAGAGAGCCCAGGGGGTCTAGTCTTGCCACCCAACAGGAGCTATGGTTGTTGGAAGAATTCAGGCACTGCCCACCCATGAACCAGGGGGACAGGAGGGTTCACAGTAACCAATACCCCAACTTTTCTTTCCTCATATCCTTCACATTCCTACCAGACTGAAAGTGAAAGAAAAGACTCCTAGATTCACAATCCCTTCATGTCAACATCCTGGGATATAGAAAAGCAGTGAAAGGAAGCTCCAGAATAATCTAAAAGGGAAAACTGGAATATACCCTGTCATTAGGGTTAAATATAGTCATATGTACTTTAGATATATGCTCTATGCTCATAGAATTAGTATTATAATTGCAGTTTTTCAACTACAGGAAGAAGACAATTAACAGAAAATACAACTTTTTGCCCCACATGTGACATTCCTTGACCAAGTTTAAGAGAAGTATGAATACAAAATAATAATATCTCTAAGTGTCACAGAAATTGTCAAGACCTTGAGAAACAGAAGTTAAGCAAGATTAAACAAAGTATTCGAAAAAAGATGGGAATCTGTTAACCTCTGCCTTCTACTTTCAGCAAATACAACATCAGTAACTGCAAATACTATGATAACATTCCCAAGAGATATGGGAATGACTAACCTCTTCCTTACCTCCTCCATTTCCCTTCCCTCCCACAAAAATAAATAAATAAATAAATCTTTAATTCAGACTGCGGAAATATGTCCTATAATTTATAAGAAAAACAATGGGAAACTAGAATTTGCTTTAAAGACATTTGCTCATAAACCGTATTTTAAAAATAAAGCATTATATTCATAAAGAGAGAAATATCAGAGTCATGTGTTTTCCAGAACAAGATTAAAAAGTTTATGAACTCTAGGCTATTTTTTCTAAATCACACCCTTGTAAGAAGGCCATTTATTGTAAATATTTAAATCTTTTAGGTACTAGGTATGGGTTAGATTATTTTTATTTTGTGTTTTTTTTTATTCATAAGTGTTTCATTGTGGCTTCTGCAATCAAATGGTTTGTGTTGAAGAATTAGAATAGCACCAGATCTCACTTAAAATAGACAAATTTACTTATTGTCATTGAGAAAGTAATGCCTTTAGTGAGAAAATTTACATTCTACACATAATACAGGTCTTATGTTACACATACTAATTGTGATTTTAAAGAAAAACTAACAATTTCTTCTATACATAGGTAAATTGTCTATCTGTCCATTATCAATCTATTTCTGAAGCTAAATGTACAGTAATTCAAGGGGGAAAAAAAAGTCGCTTGCTTGCAGAATTCTCTCTACAAATTGCTAGTCACTGGAGAAATATTTACAGCTCTTCAAGTCCATTAGGATGGTTGGTTCTCACTTCGAATAAAATGATAACCATATGCTGCCCAAGTACGCTTTGCCTTCCTTCTGTGCTTGAACACTATCTTACCAGAGACAACTTTTCAAAGTTTGAGAATTTCCCAAACAGCTTCCAGTGACTTGAATGGTTCTGTCTTTTTGGGGTTTTTTTCTTTACTAAAGTACCAGTAATACTAGGTAAAATATGACTGAAGACTTCTCAAAATATGTTGACATTTCAGTTCAATTAGAACCATATTATAAGTACATACACATACTGGTTGTAAAGAAAAAACCCAGCTTTAAAGTGACAAATACATTTGTAAAGCATCTGAGTATACAGACAGACAGACAGATACACACACACACACACACACACACACACACACACACACACACACGTGTGTGCGCACATGTGCGAAGCTGGTATAGAACTTTAATGACAAAGGATAAGATTTGATATCAGAAAATCAGTATTTAAATTTGATTCTACCCTTTCTTAATTATTATCTTAAACCTACCCTAACCGTAACCCTATCAATTACTTCTCCGGTTACTACGAGGAATCCTGTGTTCTCATCCACAACTTATATAATTCCCTGAATTCCCTTTACACACACTTACCAGTACGAATTTGCTTCCTAAGTATTGTTGCCCTAACTTCACTCATCATTTGATTTTGCTAACTGGTTCCTTCTTTCAAGTCTCACTGACATTATCACTTTCCCCAGGATGGCTTCCTCAATTCCCCCAAGCTGAGTCTGCACCTCTGTCCTCCTGTAGTCTCCATACAGATCATCTCTAGGACGGTGCTATTCCATGGTCTTGTGGTTTTGTTACAATGTTAGTGAGCTTCTCAAAATACCTGGTGTGGGGGCGGGGGTGGGATTTAAAGGATGAATGATTTATTTTGGCTCACAGTTCAGAGGTTTCAGTCCAAGGCCAGCTGGAGTCCATAGCTCCATTGCTATGGGCCTGTGATGAGGCAGAGCATCATGATAGAGAGCGTGGCAAAGGAGAGCCACACACCTCCCACTGACCATTAAGCAGACAGCGCAAGAAAGACAGCTGGGGACAAGATAAACCCTCCGGGGCATGTCCCCGGTGACCTACTTCCTCCAACCAGGCCCTGCTTCCTGTGGTTTCTATCACTTCCCTATAGTCCATTTAATTATGGCTGTCCAACTTCCAGAACCCTCTATCTTGTATTCCTTCTTTATGTAATGCTCCAGGCCACTGTTTCTCAGAGAGATGGGTCTAGAAACTATCTATCCCACAGGGTTTATAAAAGGAGCAAGAGAAACCATGTTAGTTATAGGACACAGTAATAGAAAAGTCTTGTATCTTTACTTTTAGGAGAGAAAACTATCTCTAAGTAACAGAGAACAAGTGAATCCTAGGGGATTACTTAATCCCATCTGTTTTTCTATCCTACCCTGAAGATTTTCTTTAGAACCAGTCAACATCCATCCAGCAAATCACCTTTAAATGAGTGATTTCTGTAGGAAGCACTCCTAGAGTTTCTGTATACCTAAGCTGACAAGAAGTGTGCAGTGCCAGTAACATAGTGGAAATAGCACTAGGCTTAGGAAGGCTGCTCATTCTATTAGTCTGCAAAATACTAAAGTCTAAAGAGAAAACAACACAGGAAGAGTAAAGTTCAATTGCCCTCTCATTAGCCCTAATTAGCAGACTGAAGGCTGATTGTATATAACAAAAATACCTTTTGTTTTGTTGTTGTGGTTCAGCAATTGAGATGAATAGTTTAAGAGGACAGTAACAACTAGAATAGAAAACAGTTTGGGGACAAATACAATTTTAGTACTGTTTTATGGAGCAAATAATGACTTCAGAAAACTTTTTAACAATTTAATAATAAGAAAGAAGGATTTCAACAAACACAGAACATTCATAGTAATCCAAAGGTAATAAAATCCAAGACTATCTATAAAAATTAGCACAATCAGTATTTTTACAAAAACAATTTATGAATCAATTGATTTTCCAAAGCTCTGAGGAAAGGAGGTACTTTTGAAACACAAAATAGATTATTTTGTATTAACAATACCATATCTGATGACAACCTAACTTTTAATGGTTCTGACTGCATGCTAGTACAACTTTTAAATGAAGATCCTTTGGAAATTGCAATCATTCTTTCACACCTCTCAGAGGATGCATGTCAAGAGCAAGCACCCTTCATGCTAGAGTAGGAGATCCTCTTCCTCTTTCTTCCTCATACCTCATGTGTACACCTTAAAGGAGTGAAATGGACCTGGCATGTACATGACCCTAGGTTCAATCCCCAGCACCACCAAAAAAATTAAAAAACAAATATAGGACTAAAATGAAGTTTCTTAAAATGAAGTTTGGTACTTAAACCAAAACAGGGACTTGGGATGGGGCTCTAGAAGGAGGAAGAATTAAATGCAAGTGTGGGATGAGTCACCCCCCAAAAGCTCATGTGTGAGACAATGCAAGAAAGTTTAGAGGTAAAATGATTGGGTTATGACAGCCTTAACCTAATCAGTGGATTAATCCCCTAATGGTAATTAACTATAAGCAGACAGGGTGTGGCTAGAGAAGATGGGTCCCTGGGGACATGGCTTTGGGGTTTATATTTTGTCCTGGTGAAGAAAGCTCTTTCTCTCTGCTTTCTGATCATCATGTCCTCAGCCACTTTCCTCCACCACACTCTTCTGCCATGATGTTCTGCCTCCTCTCAGGCCCTGAGGAATGGAGTTGGCCATCTGTGGACTGAGACCTTTGAAAATTGTGAACCCCAAAATGAACTTTTCCTCCTCTAGTTGTACTTGTCAGGTCTTTTGGTCACAGCAGTGGAGGAAAAAAATCACTAAAACAGTGAGCAATAAGGGTCGGGAGCTATGTGCTTCCTTTTTCATTATAAGCCTTCAGTAGCTTTCACCTGATCTTCAGACATTTTCTATCTCTTCAAAACAATTTTCCAGCCAACTCAGATGGGCCGGTCTTGAATATCACTTTCTCTATTGAATTCTTTCTTTCTTAACTGACATTTTGTGGTTGAACAGATGAATCCCAGATGTGAGAAGAATAGTTCACATTCACAGGGAATGAAGTCCTGGCTCATTAAAGGAAAGATACCATTATTTTCTGGCTCAGAGTGCCAAAAGAGCATTTCCTAGGGTTGAGAGGGAGTTGAGAAACTTAAACAAAGCCATAAGGAATACTTCCTGGGTCACCAAGGAAGTCATAACAAGAAATTACCACTTGATTCCTGCTCAGTTCCATGTGCTTCCTTAGCACTTGTCCTCCAATCATCCTCCCCAAACCCCAATTCCAGAGTCCCAGTTATGCCCAGTGTTGGCACCCATGTGCCCCTTATCTGGTCTAAAAAATATGCTCCAGTTAAAGCAGCAGCAGAATCTCTAGCTTTAGTGAGTGTTGAACTCAGAAGAAAGAATAATGAAGGAGAAGGGGAAATGGGTAGGTACCTGACATTCACTCAGGATTACAGTCCTCCAGGGGTAGAGAATCACCCCTGCAGTTACATGAGAAAGAAAATGCCGCAATATGCTGCAGTCATTATCAACTCTGGAAGGGTTCAAAAGGTTGGGGCTTGTTCCTCCAACTAAAAACAACTCATTCACAGATCTGAAATACTCAAGAGTGTGCTAGATTCTCTATGGCCACACAAAGTCGGTCTTGCTCAGAGCATTGCTAGAAGTGCTGACATCTCACTTGCTGGCAAAGAGAATATCTTGGTTGAAATGACCAGCAGGCATGAGTAGGGGGACTTCTCTCCATCTTGGCTGCAAAGTGCTTAATAAAATTTAATTATGCAAAATGAGAAGAGAGTTGAGTAACTAAGTCCTAAGAGAAAGAAATCATTGCAAAAGGGTGACAGGGTAACTGGCTGACAAATTTCACTTGGATTCCCACATTTGGAGGAATTCAAGCTTTTTCAGCAAACAACCACCCTGCCCAGTGAGAGGAAACAGCAAAACTTCCAGGGCTGCAGCACGTCCTGGGATGAAAACATGTGCAATGAGGATTTGACATGCCAGACGTAATCTTGATTGGAGGTGACACACGGTCCCCCAAATCAAAGTCTGAGGACTAATTCCTTTCTCTATGATTAAAAGCAAATACTTTAAAAATACTTTATGACTCACTTGTATATTTCTTTGTGTTCCGAAACTTACTGTCTCATTTTATTATTTGGGGACATTTTTTTGGGACAAAGTCAACAGGTAGATTTGCACTATGACCAGAAGTCATCATGTCCACCCATACATTAATTCTGTTCATGGTGTAGGAAAGTGAGAGTACTCAGATCCTCAAAATTAGGGGCATGCATTGGGGAAGGCAAGGTCTAATATCACCAAGGAAGGGGTGAACAGCATGAGAGATTCTTTAGAAAGTGACAAAGTTCACAGTTGTGTCTATCAAGGTTTTTTTTTTTTTTTTTTTTTTTTTTAATGCTTTCAGTGAGTATAAGTTTCTGTGCTAACCAGACAATGACTAACTTAGACATTTCATTCACTCTTGTAGGCCTTGTCACAAATTATTTCTCCTACTTTAGAATCTACTGGACTGCTATGAAATAAAACTCTGGTGCTTGGAACAACAGTAACAGAAAGCAACATTTTATGCTTTGTTCTTTTATGGGTCTCTTCAAACCCCCAGGAACAGGTGCTTTAGATTAGGCTGCCCAAGGCCAGCAGGGCCTGGCTTTATTATACTTTGGTAAATAACAGTCACTGTTGTCATCAGAGTTTTCCACACTTCCAGAAAATGTCACTAGCCACATGTCAGCAGGGTTCTTTGTCTAATTTCTACAGCTAAGGTGGCAAGAAGGTTATTAGAAGTAATAGCAAATTTAAAGTTTTATTAGCAGTAAACTGCAAAAGCTAATGGTGATGCCAACACTAGATAAAATCATTGTCACAGTTAATTCTGAACTCCTTATTTCAAGCTTAATAATAGGAAACTCAATGGAAAGGATATTACACGCCCCATATCACTCATGAGTGCCGCAGGCCTGAGTAACTTGTTATTTTGCTCATGAGTGAAATAAAATGCAGATTATACTGCCTGCTATCAGGGGCATTGTTTTAATTGAGGGTGTATGCATGGTGATGAGGGGGGGACCCAAGTAGGTTCTCAATTTTGCAACTGTTATAACAATGGTCTTCTGGTTTATATCTGTAACTGAGCACATCACCTTTGTATTACTATTTGTATTACTCTGTAAAACAAAATTGTATTTAGTATATTTTGTAATTTGTATTACTTTGTCTCAGCTCCGGAGAAATAAAATCAAGCTGGGGAAAAGGAGGGGGTAGTTTTTGATGCGTCTCACCAGTATTTCTACAAAAATGCTTTTCCAGCATTCTAGCGCCTTTGTCTCCAGCCCCTCCATCTACAGAAGCAAACAATGGAATATTTGTGTTGCTCCGTTTGTCTCAGTCCAATCCCGTATGCCAGCACAAAACAGCCCTTCCAGTCTGACATCTACTCCTGGTCAGGAATAAATAATACAAGATGCACTCCTCCATACTTTACATTTACTAAGAAAATAGGTGTTTCCAAGAATCGAGATCACAAGGGATTTTGTGTTCTTTTCTAAAGTATGTTGCTCTTTCCTTTCAAATAAGTTGAAGCAATTTCTGATCCTTGCCACAAATCATCCAAATGTGCTGCCTCGCCAGCCATGTGTGCATTCCTGCTTTAAGGGGAGCCTTCCGTGGACTTGACAGGGACTGTCTATGATTATGCCGCTCTAACTTCAGGCTGCATGTGTGTGGAGATGACTATTTTTAAAGCAGGTCCTATTCCCTTTGATTGAAATTGAAATCCTAAGACTTCCACAGCCAAGATCATTTTTGCTTCTCAAAGTTTCAATATTCTCTTTGAAATATTTGTCTGATGCTTCTCAGTATGGACAGAGCTGCCTATAGTTCAATTTCTGAGCAATTATCACTTCATGGCAATTTGACTTTATCTAGCAGTGGAGAGCTAAAATACTTAAGACTGCCGCCTGGTCTGCCTAACAAAGGTTTTGCATAAATTAAGGATTCAGAAAGGAGTGGGGAAGAGCAGACAACTCTTTGCTTTACCTTGTAACTTTATAAAACATAAGAACTCTGAGTTCAAAACCTTAGTGCCTGTGAGATGGTTCCTCATTAGCAGGTGAAATTAGCCCCCAAATTGCAATCTTGATTGGTTCAATAATGCTGCTTGACTCAACTCGTAGCGGGATGAGTTTCATTTTCAATAATTTCCTCACTGCTGTTTCTCTGCCTCATATTTCGGTTTGCAGGCTCTGTCCTTTAAGTGGTATTTTCTTTTATCCAAAGCACCAAGCTGTGAATTTATTGAGAAATGTGTGTGTTCACAATAAGATGATGCCATTACTAATAAGTCCCATTCGTTTCAGGAAAAATGAAACACTATATTCCTAAATTATAAACAAACAGTCTTAAATTCCAGAGATTATTATTACCAGGAAGGCAAAGTGCAGGGCCAGGAGAATTTGCAAATGTGTACCGCTTCATGAGATAGATCTGTACCCTGCTTCACACTGTGTTCATCTCCACTTATTTCCTATTCATACACACTGATGTTAGGTTTGACAATACGTATTGTGTTGTGACACTTTAAATCCTTTATTTTTTTTAAAAAGGAATATCATGCAGTTAAACATGATTTTAGGATTCAGCTTTTTTGTGGTTTCGTTACCTCAAATGTAATGGAACCATCGGTCGTCTCAAAAAGACACTTCTAATGAATTGTCATACCTAATTTTGCATGGATGCCAAGATGTCTGGCTGCTTCTATCTAGGTCCCTTGGGATCTATAGAGATTTTTAATGGTTGTGAGAAATCGCCTTGGCCTGTGGGATAGAATCATCTTCTCTAATCATCAGTATCCACTCTATTTGAGATAAAAGTTTTTTTTTTTTTTTTTGCAACTTTCTTGAGATTTTTGATGGTTTGTGAATACATTGAAATCTGTTGATAATCATGTTAAGATAGGTAGCTGATATTTTAAACTTAAATTATATTTTCAGAGTAATAATTTATGTAGCTTTTTTTCATGACTATTTAAACATTATGCCTATAAACTAATATGTACATCTAAGCAAAAGCCAGGACCTTTCAATCACTTTATGAACTTTAACTGGCTGTGATGTGTTCAAAGCTAAGTCCACAGGGGGTCCTCTCTATGCCGCATGCCTCGCCCAGTTAGTAATTGTGTACTATTTGTGCTTCTTAGTATGTGCATATGGTTATGTTTTTCTTTAAAATTATAGTTTCACATTGAAGTATAAACCTGCCAAAAATCTGTGTCCCAGTGAAATTGACATTATAATAGGAAGATACAGTACATGTACTTAGAGCATGTTGGCTGATGGTAAGTGTTATGGAGAAAAATGAAGCAGAAAAGGAGTGATTAGGGAAAGCCTCTTTGAAAAGGTAACAGATGGACAAAGGGAGGGAAAGAATTGAGGAAGTAAGTCATGCATCTGGAGGCTAGAGAGAGTATTTCAGGCAGAAAGAAGAGCAATTGCAAAAGACCCCAGTCAGGAGACTTCTCTGCAGAGTTTGAAGAACACCATCAAGGCCAGGTGCCTGAGACAGAGAAATCGAGGAAGAGAGAAGTGTAACTGAGGAGGTCAGAGGTATTATGAAAGTAGGGTGTGGGGGGAGGTGGTGGTCCCTGCAATGGCTTTCACCCTGAGTCAGATGTCAGATGTGCAACTGTGAAGTATCCTAAGCAGATGAGTGACAGACTCAGCCTTGTGTCTTAGAAGGGAGCACCCCAGCTAATTAGAGAATAAACTATCAGAATTAAAGAGACTAATGGAAGCAAAGAGACTATTAAAGGAACTACTGAAATAATCCACGTGAGAGACGATGGGGGCTTGCATCATTGATGGAAGTAGATTGAAGCAGTTAGATTATGATGTAATTAGTACTTAGAGGAGACAATATTTACCAACAAACGGGATTAAAAAATGTGATAAAAAGAAAGTCAAGGTTGATTTCAAACTTCAAATCTGAGCACATGGAAGGATAGAGTTGTCATTTTCTAAATAGAGAAAAGATTGGGAGAAGTAAATTTGGTAGAGGCAAATGAATCAGGAGTTTGGCCTCTCAGTCCTAGGAGGAAGGGTTGAGTAAATAATCCCACACACAGGACTCTTGTTATGGGATATCCTACCAGAGGTATCAGTAGCTTTGGGAGTTTTAAGGACATGAATGCAAACAGAGAAGAGAAGAAACCCCAAAACTGAGTAGTTGGGCATTAAATATTTAGAATTTAGGTAGATGAGGAGATCTCAGAAAGGAGACTGGGAAGAATTTATCAGTGAAGGAAGAAACAAACCAGGAAAGTGCTGTGCTATAGAAGCCAAGGGAAGAAAGGGATTAAAGAAATGGAGATACTAAAAGACATTTTGAAATAAAAATCAGTTCTCAATTCAAAAACACCATGGCATTTAATATAGCAGGGAATATACTTAAATATATTTAAACAAAAATTCCACTCTGAAATCTAAACTATGTGAGTGGGTGATGTGATTTAAATTGGATTTGTCTAAAACTCACATTGGAGTTTAATCTCCACAGTGAGGAATTAAGACCTACAAGGGTAGAAACCTAATTCAACTGCAGTGTTTAGAGGTGGGGTCTTGGGAAGTGATTAAGACTAAGTCATTAGGGTAGAGCTCCCTGATTGAACCCTGCCACTCCATAATACGAGAGAGACCAGAGTAGATACGAACACAAGAGCCCTGTGTCTTTCCATGAGATCACCTGCACCTCTTCTATTCCCCCAGCAAGAGGGCCACCACCAGGTGGGGCCTCTTAACCTTGGACCAGAACTGCCAGCCAAAATAAACCTCATTTCTTTATAACTTGCTCAGTCTGTTATGTTGTGTTATTATCAACAGAAAATAGACTAAGACAGTAGTATAATCATTATGTAAAGCACTCATAAATGATAGTCAAATCTATACTTCACTTTCTTTTATAGTGTCAGAATCATTCGAAAATTTGAGCCAATTTGCTGAGATTTCACAAATCACTGTTAAATTCTTTTGGTCTTTTACAGGGTCATATATAGGTAACACCAATCAAATATAACAACACATATATGCTTGCTTTGGCGTACAATACAACTTTTAAAGATTGATACTCTAAAACCTCTTCAACTTTATAACTCCTGCTCAATATTTGCTTTTGTTTTTTCTTGGTTTACATTTTCTGATGCTGAAAGTTTCATCTTTGGAATTTCTATTCTTTTTTTATTTTTATTTTTACTGACTGCATTCTGATTCATTGTACACAAATGGGGTACATCTTTTTGTTTCTATAGTTGTGCACCATGTAAATTCATACCATTTGTGTAATCATACATGTACATAGGGTAATGATGTCTGTCTCATTCCACCATTTTTCATACCCCCGCCCCCTCCTCCCTCTCATTTCCCTCTATACAACCTAAAGTTCCTCCATTCTTCTCTCAGCCCCCACCCCCATTATATATCATCATCCACTTATCAGGGAGAATATTCAGTCTTTGGTTTTTTGGGATTGGCTTATTTCAGTTAGCATGATATTCTCCAATTCCATCCATTTATCTGCAAACACCATAATATTATTATTCTTCATGGCTGAATAATATTCCATTGTGTATATATATACCACAGTTTCTTTATCCATTCATCTGTTGAAGGGCATCTAGTCTGGTTCCACAATCTAGCTATTGTGAATTGAGCTGCCATAAACATAGATATGGCTGTGTTACCGTAGTACGTTGATTTTAAGTCTTTGGGTATAAACCTAAGAGTGGGATAATTGGGTCAAATTGTAGGTCCATTCCAAGTCTTCTGAGGATTCTCCACACTGCTTTCCAAAGTGGCTGCACCAATTTGCAACTCCACCAGCAATGTAAAAGTGTGCCTTTTCCCCCACATCCATGCCAACATCTATTATTGTTTGTGTTCTTGATAAAAGTCACCCTAATTGGAGTAAGATGAAATCTTAGAGTTGTTTTCATTCTCATTTCTCTAATTACTAGAGATGTTGAACACTTTTTCATATATTTATTAATCACCTGTGTGTCTTCTTCTGTAAAGTTTCTGTCCAGTTCCTTGACCCATTTATTGGTTGAGTTCTTTGTATTTTGGGTATAAAGTTTTGTAAGTTCTTTATAAATTTTGGAGATGGGTGCTCTATCTGGAGTGCATGTGGAAAAAATTTCTCCCACTCTGTAGGCTCTCTATTCACATTATTGACTGTTTCCTTTGCTGAGAAAAAGTTTTTTAGTTTGAATCCATTCCATTTATTGATTCTTGCTTTGATTTCTTGTGCTTTGGGAGTCTTATTAAAGAAATCAGATCCTAAGCCAACACGATGAAGATTCGGGCCTACTTTATCTTCTATTAGATGCAGGGTCTCTGTTCTAATTCCTAAGTCCTTGATCCATTTTGAGTTGAGTTTTGTGAAGGGTGAGAGATAGAGATTTAATTTTATTTTACTGCATATGGATTTCCAGTTTTCCTAGCACCATTTGTTGAATAGGCCATCTTTTCTCCATTGTATGTTTTTGGCTCCTTTGTCTAGTATGAGGTAACTGTTTTTATGTAGGTTTGTCTCTGTGTCTTCTATTCTGTACCATTGGTTTGCCTGTCTGTTTTGGTGCCAATACCATGCAGTTTGTATTACTATTGCTCTGTAGTATAGTTTAATGTCTGGTGTTGTGATACCTTCTGCTTTACTTTTCCTGCTCAGGATTGTTTTGGCTATTCCAGGTCTCTTATTTTTCCAGATGAAGTTTGTGATTGCTTTCTCAATTTCTATGAGGAATGTCATTGGGATTTTAATTGGAATTGCATTGAATCTGTAGAGCGCCTTTGGTAAAATGGCCTTTTGGACAATGTTAATTCTGCCTATCCAAGAACATGGAAGATCTTTCCATCTTCTAAGGTTTTCTTCAATTTCTTTCTTAAGTGTTCTGTAGTTTTCATTGTAGAGGTCTTTCACCTCTTTCATTAGATTGATTCCCAAGTATTTTTCTTTTAAGCCTATTGTGAATGGAGAGGTTTTCCTAATTTCTCTTTCAGAGGATTCATCACTTATGAATAGAAATGCATTAGATTCATGCATATTGATTTTACATCCTGCTACCTTGCTGAAATCATTTTTTAGTTCTAGAAGTTTTCTAGTGGAGGTTTTTGGATCCTCTAAATGTAGAATCATGTCATCAACAAATAGTGACAGCTTGAGTTCTTCTTTTCCAATTCATATTTCTTTAATTTCTTTGGTCTGTCTAATTGCTCTGGCTAGTGTTTTAAGGACGATGTTGAATAGAAGTGGTGATAGAGGACAACCCTGTCTTGCTCCAGTTTTTATAGGGAATGCTTTCAGTTTTTCTCTGTTTAGAATGATGTTGGCCATGAGCTTAGCATAGACAACCTTTACAATGTTGAGGTATGTTCCTACTATCCCTATTTTTTATTCTTGGCAGAGATTTTGAACATCAAACTTTTTAAATACTTAGACTACAAGAACCATTTTATTATGGATTGGGGTTTATTTACTACCTGTGATTTTATGCATCAGTTCTGGAGTTTTATCAGTAGTCTTACAACTTGAAGTGTCAACAAATAGGAGGCCAGTTTCATCTAAGAAGGTGTTTGTTTCATCTGGTTTGGGTTTGGGTGGGACTATAGAGGGGGTCAGGAGAAAAAAGTAAAAGGAAATAATTTGGCAACTATCCCAATATCTTAATTTCTGATTAAGGCTAATTGCATAATAAGAACCCAGGTTGAGCCTCTGGGTAACCCCCCTTGAAGAGGCTCTGAGTTTTCCCATAGAGAAGCCCCTCTACGAAACCTTCTCCCCAGCTGCCCTGAAGCCAAGTTGCCTTGTTTCAGAAGGAAGGAGACAAATTCTCCTAGCCTGAGATTCTGACTTTTCTAATTATTTGTAGTGGACTTTAAGTGTAAAAACAAGTAGGCAGAGACTAGCACACCTAGGAGTCCTTAGAACAGCTGGTGCCCAGCTAGCCCCTCCAATATTGGTTCCTCTGTCCCCACACTTTGCCTTTGCTGGAAAAACAAATATAAACCTATCTCTCAATCTTTCACCCTATGACTCTAAGTTCCATGAAAACACAAGTATGGTAAGCTCTTCTATAAGGGCATGGGATACCATACCTGGCATTCTCAGATACTTGTTGAAATAAAAATGAGTGTCTGGGTAGCAAAAAAAAAAAAAATTAAATGCCATCAATAATTCACGGAGAAAGATGACAAGGCATGTATACCTTCCAAGTGACAACTGTAACTCTATAAAATTAAACATTCCCTGGAAAGTAAGTTCACGAGTAGATTTCATGTAGTCTTTTAGCAGTAGAATTCATAGTGCTGAGCAGAATAAAGTTATCTGATACAAAATGAGCTGATGTTTGTTTAGCCTAAAGTGTGCCATGGAAAGTGGCATCGTAATAGATTATAAAAGTCAGTGGTCCAAAAAGTGTCACATTCTGATGATGATAGTCAACTTACTCCCGGTTACCTGTTTTTCTTCTAATGGTGGTGACTCACACTCTTTTTCACAGACAGAATGAACAGAATAACATAAAACAAGATTTAATAAACTCAGGGCTTTCCTGCTACTAATATCACATGATAAGGTCAAAGTCCCCTCGATTTTTATAGATTCCTTTAGAGGAAGTGCATCATTAAACTGACACCTCTAAGTGATCAGGATGTGAGTTTTCCTTGCAGCACAGTGATTTTCGGCAAGTCGGTGACAGAGCTCCACAGAAGACTGAAGAAAGTCACAGGAAGGGGAAAGAGGGCAAATGGCATGATGTGTCATATACAGTGCTATAAGGGTCCCACTCCTTGAAGGCTCGCAGCCCTCCAGTTCCTTTCCATTGTTGCCAATGTCCATAGTACGGCCGAAGTCCATGACAGATTGCTGTAACCACAGAAGGAGATGAAGGAGAATAAGAAAAATATGAGTAGGTGCCGATGATGGATAGGTAGATAACAGGTAGACAGAAAGATTTACTGAAATAGATGGATATAGATATGGATAGATGGGTAACAGGCTTATTCTTCCTAGGCAGCATTCTCTTGACTACTTTCCAAAATCATGTGAGATTAGCATTATTAACCTCATTTACAAACGAGAGCCCAGAGATGCTAAATGTCTTGAGATAGACACTAAAAACCTCTATTCCATCTGGCCCAATTGCCTCTATAAACTTACTTCCTATTACTCTCTTCCTCATTCATTCAGCTCCAGCCACACTGGCCACCCTGCTGTTTCTCAATTGTGTCAGGCAAACTTTCATGAGGTCTTTACACTTATAGTTCCATCTGCCTGCAATGTTTTCCCACTGAAAATCCACATGCCTCACTTTTTTTCCTGAAGTCTCCACTCAAATGTCACCAAGTCCTCCCTCCCTCCGGATAGTCTTATACTCCATTCATTTATTTTTCTTCAAAACATCTTCACCATCATTTTTCACATATCTCTCACTTTAATTCATGCCCCTTGCCAAAGAAGAGCCTGATAAATGAGCTTCCATGTGACTAATTTATTTTCAGAAATATGCCAAGGAAGAGAATGAGAAGAGTGAAAAGGAAAAGAAATGAAGCTGATCTCAGAGTGTCAAGTTCATAGGCCATGTGGGTACCTGGGACTCAATATGATAAAACATCCATGAAGAACCTTGTTTAATACACTTTAGAATTCCCCACCCAAGTCACAGGCTTGTGTGTCCCACTCTAGTTCCATGGTGTAGTTGGTCCAGGTTCAGATTATCTGAGCAGATTCCCACAATGTTCCACACAGAGCAGTCCTGTGAACGAAGCCAGGGCAAGGTGCTAGCCAGTTATTCCTGAAATCAGATAGTAGTGGATGCAATGGCTGGAATTAAAAGGTCAATGGAGAGGACGTGGGGTGTAACACAAGAGGTTTCAGATACAGCCCACCTTTTGCATCACTAAGACCTTTCACAGAACATCCAGGATTGAGACATGTGGGAAATTAATGGAAAAAGCTAGATAAGAGTCCTTATTGCTGCAACTGGTCTCCAGGCCTTGACTGGCAGTAATTATCTTTTCTTCCACTCACACTCACTCAGCTTCTCCCACCCTCTTATTTACCACACCAGTTGGCCTAAACTCACTTGTTTGGTGAGATGACTCAAAGACCTGAATTACTATGCCAGGTCTTACCACCGACTGTACAATGTTCCATTTTCTGGTATTACCACAAGAACCCCAGGGAAGCTCCTGAGCTCTACACGTGCTCTTCAAAGGCACCACCAATCTGCAGAACCTAACTCCCCAGGGTCACTTATCCCCACTAGCCAAATGACTTTCTTCTATGGTAATGATCAAGCTGTAGTCCAAGCTGCAAGGTATGAAACATTTATAGTATTTTCTATCAAAGTGCATGCTTGCCCCAGTTGAAACCAAACTCCTAATTTGGTAGAACCTAACTGTAGGAGTAAGAATGATAAACTTCAGAAGTGATTCAGTTCAAGAGACAGCAATGGAGCCAAATCTTCTACTTAGAGACTCCTTCCTGACTGTGTATTCTGGCATGGGTGGGTCATGGCACCCCATACTGGCCATTACGTTGGTTCATACACATATCCAGAAGAGCATTCCAACCCTACCAGGTTCCTACCCTGGCACCTTAGCCAGGCCACTGGTAGGCTGTTCCATCATTCTCCATGTAGCTACACCCCTCAAGGGTAAGAACTATGCCTTTTACCATTGCTTCCCCAGGACATAGATCAGTACCTGGCATGTATTAGGCATTCAATGCACATCTCCAAATGAATGAATTAATCAATCAACCTATCAATCAACCAACCAATTATTTTATATTATCTGAAAGCATTCTAAAATCCCAAAACAAAAAGATTAAAATGCATTATAAACTAATACCTCATAGAACTAAAATTTGAGAAATGATCCCTTAGATATAAATATAATTAGCAGATACTGGTACAAAAATGATTATGAAAATTAAACAGTTAATAATTCCAAAATGTATGTAGAATTAATATTGTCATGTATTATCATATTTATTTACCTTAGTATACCAACAAATCATAAACTTGGCATAGAGGTATACAAATGCACTTACTTTTCTTTGTCCTAAGCACTAATGAATTTCATGTAATAAAACCTCATTAAGAAGCATTATGTTCAATAATAAATTATCAAAGCCTACTCTACCAGATTAAATGTATGATAAAATATTTAAAATGGCATTTATTGCATCAATTTTTTAAATAAAGCTAGAGAAAGCTGTTAATATAACTTAATAGTCCAAAACCTTGCTCTTTTTTCTTCTCTCCCATAATTTATTTTGCCTACTACTACTACTACAAAAAAATAATGCCCACAGGACTAAATCGAAGTTTTGCAGAATTAAGGGAGAAAATGTAAAGGTGTAATGTTTTATACACATTTCAGTTGAGAGCTTGATATATCATGTTGGGTTTCCTGCCAGAGGGATTTCATGTGCTTGGGAAAATAAAGTCAGTATAATTTCATCATTGAGAGGAGTCACTTTATTATTAATCATGGAACAATTATTGAGCTCTGATAGCTTTAAAGTGCTGGAAAAATCAGAGAAAAACTATTTGTGGTCTAATTATGAATTTTACATTGGGGATGAGGGGCAACGGACTCTTATTTACCTAACCTAATGTGGTGCCTCATTTTTACTAAAATGTCAACATATTGGTCTGTGAACATATTTCACCAGCATTCACATTCCACAATGGGGTTGAAATGTTTTAAAATAAAATTTTAGATCCTTGGAAGAGAAAGATCTAAAAATTAATGCATAAATATAAAAATATTCTATGATATCACAAATATAAGAAATTCCTAAAACTTGCTTCATTGTTTTTAAATTTTCTCTGCCTTCGAAATGTGATGTTCCTATTCAAATGAGCAACATGGACAATCCAGCCAGCGGGGATTGAAGCCCTTTTGCTTCTGTCCTGTGGGCTTCTCACCTTTATCTAGCCTCAAGTGGTGCTGGCTCAGTTACTGAAGTTATCCACAAAATTTTCAAAAGGTTTGAAAAGTTTGAGTTTACTGTTAATATTATTGAAAAACAATAATAATTAAAAATGATAGTAATAATAATATTCAAGAAATAATTTAAAGTATTAACATAAAGTATTATGAGTTTCCTGAAACAGGAAATCTGACAAAACTTGATACTTTATGTTAACTCAGTGACAAACTGATCTCTTAAAATGACAAGGATCAATCTTTCTCAGATTTTGCAAAACACTATTGTTATTCAGAGCACCAGACTGGAAGTTAGCCAAGTTTTCAACCCAGGCCAACCCTAAGCAAACAAAGGAAATAGGAAAGAAACTAGGAAAGATGGAAGATTCTAATGTTCAGCAAATGTTAAACTTGGTTACCTTTTTTGCATGATTGTATCAGCTTTTCTCAGAAAAGTCCCAAATATTCTATAGGCTCAAATAATCCAAGATTTTTTTTGAAAGTTATGCAAGATAACTGCCATTTTCTCATTTCCTTCTTTAGTTTCCAATGAGCATGCATTTCTAACATAACTCATTAAGAAATGTTTGTGTTTTAAAAAGGGCATGTTCACTCCAAAAATAGTGATATGAAAAGCCCCAAGATTTATAATTTATATTACTATAAATTTAATAATGCATTTTCACTCATCAGTTTTCATACCTTCTAAAGAATTCTTCTGTTGGTGCCACAGGGTATTCAATGTAAAATTTGTAGAATCAACCTTAGCAGAGTAAGTTTGAATGCTGGCAGCTCATGGGTCTCCTTTGCTTCAAACATTATATGCTCCAGAGTCTTTATATTTTCAAATGACAGAGAAAAAGAAAATATTCTAAGGTTTACCATAGCTTTTTTCTCTAAGGACTTCTTGCAAAGAATTAGCATGTTGCAAGTTACATGTCAAATTAGAGATTTAAGTTTCCCTGCCTGGTCAATTATAATACCCTCGGCCTTACCAAAGAATACAAGCTCTTGACTTTGCAAAGGTCTGAGTCAACAGCTTGTTGGACTTTGAAGAACCCCCGCTCTTTTTGCAGCTGGGCTCTTTCTCCTTTGGCGTGTTTCAGGACCACTGCTGGTTTTCATTCATCTCCATTCTGTAGGTTTCAGGTGACATTTTGGGGCTGGAAACGTAATGTGTCAGAAGATAGCTGCAGCTTCCTACTGTGTTAGTTATTGTTTCCTTTGTCAGGAGGTGAGTGAGCACAAACATTTTCCAATTGCTCTGATTTTCAGACAGGTTTAGATCTACTGAGCCATCCCTGATGCTCACGCCTCTACCATTTAAAAAACACTCCATAGATTTCAGAGGCAATTTCTGAGTTCAGTCCTATACAAATACAGGTACTTTCGTTTATCCTTTTTCCATAAGAGGCATAGATTTCATGTCTTCTCTTGGTTTACCCCTGCCCAGTATAAAAGAGAGAGATGGGGTGCTTCTAAAAACGCTTCTCATTTGGGTTCAAAAACAGCAGCTTACCTTTCTGCCAAAGGCAAAACATTATCATGATCAACAGAATCTGTCTCTTGGGATTCAGTCCTACAGTTCTTTCTTGGGTAAAATTCCCATCAGAATCAGAATTAAGTCCTTAGTGAAAACTTAAATTACATTATAATATTCATTATAATATCATAAGTTCCAGCAAGGCTTTGCCAAAGGCATTGAATGATTTATGATAAACTTGAAAACCTCAGTCCCCTCTTCCCAGGGTGTCTTCAATTATTTCTTTGACAAATTCTACTCTTGATTCCTTGTTGAACTGAAGTAATAAGGGGTTTAGGGCCTTTATATTCTTCCTCAAACTTTTTCTTTTTAACTTAGAATATCTGCAAGTAAAATATCATTGATTGGATCTTTTAAATGTACCTCTTATAAAATTATGGTTAAATATTATCTTACTCCTACAGAATTTCTATGACTTGTAAATGTAAATTCTCTATAATATAATTTTAGTTATAAAAATTGTATCATTAAAAATTGCTCAAACTCATTTTACTTCAGCCTGAGCAGTTAGTTCAGTTAGAAAATAAGTCTTGATGAAATTCCCTATTGGTCTCAATTTGATTCTCTGGCCATGTAGCATACAGACAGATACATGGAACAAGTCATTAGGAGAATCACATGTACAGCACAGATTGATTGTATAATTTAAGTTTGATTTGTCTCCTTATGTAGAGAAACTGAGTCCTAGGAGAAGTGAGGGACCTGTCCAAGCTTACACATTTCATTAAAGGCAGTGTGGCTCCTACTTTATATTATTGACAGTGAGATCAGAGAAATGTGACTTTACAAACTAGATAAACTACTTAGTAACTACTCCTTGTGTAAATCAAGGTACCACTATTTAGCTCTGCCATGGGTAAGTCACTGAGCTTCATATTGTTAACCAGTAAAATGGAGATACCCATTTCTAAGATGGCTTGGCTAAAAAGATGAAAAAATAGATAAATACAAATTTATCTGATCCAAAATAGGCATTCAATGGTGGTAAAGATTAGGATTATTCCTATTTTTGTGCAATTTAAAATGATCTTCCGACTGCTCTTAGTATGTTTTGTGTTGCCTTAACAGACTGCCAGAGACTGCATAATTTAAAAAAGAAATTTATTTTTCACTCTGGAGGCTGGGACGTCCAAGATCCCCATGCTGGCATCTGGTAATGGCTTTCTTGCTGTATCATTTTATGGAAGAAGGTGAGAGAATGAAAGAAGGTAAAATAGAAAGAGGACCAAACCTATCCTTTGTAGTAAACCAAACCACTCCTGTGATACTGAACAGGATAGCGGCTATAACTCATCCATGAGGGTGGAGCAGCCGGCACAGTCTAAACACCTCTCACTAGGCCCCACCTCCCAACATTGATTGAGGATTAAGTTTCTAACACATGCTTTGTAGTGGACACGTTCCAACCAGAGCACTACCTTTTCTGATTCATCATGACAAATCTCACAGAACTGTCTTTCTAATAGTGATTTTCTTTACTTTTTGTAGTTGTGTGCTGGGGATAGAACCCACAGACTTTGCACATGCAAGACTGCTAAGCAACATTCCCAAACCTTTCTGTTTTTATTTATTTATTTCAAAAAAAGGCAGATGAATGTATGAAGCACCTCTTTTGGATGTGTCTGGAATCTTGGAAGCTTGACCACAATACATTCTCCCACAATTGGACCTCCAGAGCTTAGTCAGAGATTCAGAGCTACTCATATCCTCTTAAATAAAGATGGGTCCTCCTCTCTTCCACGGTGTGCCCAGCTTTAGGAGGGTGCACATGGAGCCATGAGAAGGAAGGGGACACCCACCTACACAGCTAGGTCAGCTGAATCAACCTCGGTGATCAATGGTGTGACAGATGTCCCAGTTTCCGATATGATTATCTTTATAACAATACCCTCAGTGGCTTCTTGTCATCATTTTAAGTTTAAATTTCTCCCTGTAACATTCAAGGACCTGCACATCAGGCTATTACTTTTGCTCATCTTTTTAAATTCATTTCAACTTACTTCCTTAGACTACTTTTAAGCTCAGTTGTTTCCATTCCACAGATATATGCTCCATGTTATTCTAACCAAAATGCCACCTCGTCCATAAGATCATTATTTATTCTTCCAACCAGGTGCAGCATGTCCTACAGAGGTGGGTGTGAGAAAGGAGTCAGCACATACTACATGTCCTCTGCAGAGGGCTACACTGGCCACTTCAAATGCTGATTCACTCACTCTTTTCTTAAAGCATGTATCATAGTCGACTTTGCACTATGGTAATTTTTGCACTTATGTCATTGTGTGTCTCGGATTATTGTTCATCAAGGGTGAGAATTACATCTTAACCTTTAGCATAGGTCCTTTACAGGCAGAAGGAACTAAGGAAAATACTAAGTAAATACCTCAAAATATAACAGGCAAGTGTATCATCCAGAATAAGGATTTGAGAAAAACTTGAAGTAACTTGGAAGTCCATGACAGCTCATTTGAGGTAAAGGGCCTTTTTAACCCACCTGAAACCATCAGTGAATTTATGCTTTTTTAGCAAAAGATGACTACAGTGTAAAATGTTGCATGGCACGTTGGAATTGTAACAGGCATCCTTCTCTTCCCTTCCTCCTCAGTCCTAATTACTAAAATGAAAAGAAGCAAAGAAGAATAAAGAAAAAGATCACCAAATCAATGCTGAAAAGCACAGAATTCTTTGCGTCACCATTGTGTAATGAAGTAAAAGGTTCAAAACATAGAAAACTGTTTTCTAAGTTTATTTATTTGTGTGCAATGTGAGCATCTTCAGTCATATTTCAGAAAATGAGAGATGTGGTGATTGAAAAGATGTTTACAGAAGGAATGTAATTGAGTATCAATTCTGTGTTTTTATGGTCACCAACTGCCACTTTCATAAAACCTGCATCCACTTATATATTATTATTTATGTCAAATAATTAAACAAATGTTAGTATATAATAAGGTCCATCGGATGAAAAAGACAATTGTAAAATATTACTTATTGAATTTTTTCTTGTCACATGAATATCAAAATATCTGATCACAGTTGCTTATAACTTCTAAAACTGCCAAACAAACATTCCAAGCTCTCCGACACCATGGTATTCCCTAGACTACAAACCACAGGTCAAGGCACAAGCTGTTTATTCACCAGTGTACACTTGTTTCCAAGCCTGATGACTGACAGGAGACTTCCCATCGAGATTTTGAATGGTTCCAACTGGGTTTCAAAATGGAGGTCACTGCCCATTAAACCTTAATAACCCCCAAGATGGAAACTGATGAATTAAGAGTAATAACATAAAAGACTCACATTATAACAGGAAAGGTCAAGGATAAAAGCAGAGGCCCAAAAGAAGAGGAAAAGTGAGATGCGAGATAAAAGGAAGACGCAAGGAAAAAGAGATATTTAGGAAGAGATGTTTAGAAGGACACAGCTTATCATCAGAGTACAAGTAAACAATTAAAACGACTCTCTGTTTTCAAGAAATGTGAAATCAACTGACTTATTTGAAGAAAGTCCTCCACTTTTCACTGACCCTCTCTGTAGAGGGGCTGCTGGATGCAAGAAACACTGAGTTTTGATTCACTCCTGATACCGTGTGTGTGTGTGTGTGTGTGTGTGTGTGTGTGTGTGTGTGTGTGTGTGTGTTTAATCAAACCAGGGTCTCTACTCCCTGGGAGATGCTCATGTTAACTCTTTCAGCTAATCAGGGCATCATTTAGTCACAGTCCACAAGTCAGCTACTGGGAGAATCTGGATCAATGGTTTTAGGCTTCTGAAAATAGAGAAGCAAAGGAATGATTTTGTTATGAATGTATAAAATCCACATTTCTCATCACCCTTCTGTAGGAATAGAGGATCCCTGACTCTGAACCCTGTAGGGCAATCCAATTATGGAGTCATTAGACCCCCTTGTAAGGTGATTCAATGGGAATTCCTATTTTCATAAAAAGCCTTTTCTGTGTTCATCCAACATATATTCTGCCCTCTTGCACTCAGTTTACAAGGTTTCTAATTAAGCTCCGGAGAGAATTATATAGTTCACTGAACTGAGTCACTATGCTGCAACTGGGAAAGAAGAGGCACTCCTATTTTATCAGAAAAATAAACACTTTAGTTTCATTTCTTCTGCCACACATTATCTCTTTGTCCTGTCACAACCTTTTTTATGGGTTTTTATTTCAAAGGATTACCTTGAGATTACTGTCAACACAAGCCAGAGGGAAATCTCCATACAGAATATAGTAGGTGGATTTGTCATCTAAAAAAATCTCACTGCAGACAATCATATAATATCACTAAAATAATCTCCTGTATTAAGAACAAAGAGACCATTTTCCAACAATACTCTGTGTCCAAAATTTGACAGAAAGAAAATATTTATAACTAACAAAAGCACAATTTACCAGCTTGATTTTTAAGTAAAAATTTTAACTTTTAAGTAATTTCAGAAGCTCCACTAGTTTCTTCTGTTCCTTGTAACATCTGTAGGCAAAACAAAACATGCTGGGTCACAATTCATAGCTTGGCAAGAAAATGTTGCTTGAGAACATAAAGGTCCTTCCCTTTCTTATGCAAGGGGAAAACACTTTAGTTGTTATTCAACTCAAGTAAATGTTCATAACCATGGAATTAAATATTTCTGAAGGGTTCATTCCTGAGCTTTCTGGGTTGAATTAGACTTCTCTCAGAACTATACTTCATGTCACCCACATGTCTTAGAACCGGTGCCTTCTGCTCAGCCGTGCATTTTTTCCAGACATGCCGGATGTCTATGCAATAAGAGCTCTGAAACTTCAAAGAGACACAGAGCATTCTGTACTTTTTCTTCCCACCATTTCATGTAAACACCATTAGTAACCAGCCTACTCTTATGCCAAAAGTCCCGATAGCTTGACTTTAGTCTGTGAATTGTTCACACTCACACCCTGCCTTTACTGTGCTTGATAAGACCATCTATCTGGGGCCAAAACCCAACCGCTGACCACCAAGTGTTTCATACAGTAACAGATACACCATGAGCCCAGAGAACATGTACATGCTTCTCATTTCTTACCCCTCAATGCAGGCACCATCTGCTTACTAAGAAGTTAAATCAGATTCTACCGTGTCTAAAGCATTGGAGTTGATATTGGGCATAGATCAGTGAATGAGAAGAAAGACTAAGTTCATGTTTCCAAGGAACTTACATTCTGGTGGAGACAAATACAGAATATAAATAAATGAGATAATCAATAAAAAATTATAAATAGTAATCAGCTGTGTAGGAAAGAATTCCTAGGATAATATGATAAGGAGTACTTTGGGATGGGTGACACCATTCAGGAAGCTCATGGAAGACATTTCTGGGCAGATGGCATTGGAACTGAAACTTGAAGTAACAACAGCAACAAAAAATGAAAACCTGATGAAAAAGTTGTCAAACAGAGACAGCAAGAGCAAAGCCTCCCAAGGGCTGCCAGAGCTACTGGGAGGAGCCTAGTAAAATGAGAATGTTTGGGTGCTCATGAACTGGAGAGAATTGCAAAGCCAGTCAGTTCTAAGCCTGTGAGAGTTCCTGATGATTCTTGTCATACTGATGACAAGTTCTTTGTAATATTTTCCCACCAAATATGACTTCTTGAGTGCAAATGTAATTTTTGCAACTAATTTGAAAGGTCGTTTAACTTTTCCTTTGGCATGCTTCAGAGGAACAATAGCACACATCTTATAGGACTCTCATGAAGACAGCCACACATTGCAGACCCTACTTGTTTCCTGTTAATGATTCAGTTTCCCTTCCTTCTAAAAGAATCATGATTTTGTTTGTGGCAGCAACATGTTCTTAAAAATACATGCATGAGAATAGGAAAGACAGCAGAATAAATCGGATATGCCTTTATGTTCATATAGGAATACATGACCAGTGTAACTCCATATCATGTTCAGTCACAAGACTGAGAAGTTATACTCCATGTATATACAATATCAAAATACATTCTACTGTCATGTATAACTAAAAGAACAAATAATTTTTTTTAAAAATATATGCATGCATATGTATGCACTCCTATAGAACTACATACAACTTCACCAGCTCTCACCACACACACTCCCACCTCTAGCACCCCTAGTAAGCTGGTAAGTATGTTATATGTAATACACTGACAGCTGAGATGTGAACAGAAGAAAAGATCTTTGAACTTTTTAAAAAATATATTTTAAGAAAGGGACAGACTAACAGGAATGTTATATTTCCCTTCACGATTTCCTCTGTTATTGCCTGGAAAAAGAAAGTGTTAATGGAAGTGAAGCTGCCGTATTGTAACCATGAGATTGAAGTCACATGTTTAGAATAAGTAGTTGAGAGAACAGTTTGTAGGAGCCTGAATTTCTAATGCCATTGTGGAGCCTCTATATGAATCTTGGATGTAACTTCTTGTGTCCTCATAAATGTCATTATTAAGTTTTCTGTCTGATCACATAGCTGCATGTAGTCAAATGCAGAATTGTTGGAAGAAAAATGTCACAAAACATATATGAGATAACTAGTAGTTTAACATCTTCATCATCATCTGTATTACTGATGTATTTTATTAAGAATTGTTTTATTTTCAGAAAAGGGTGTGTAGAGGGTGGAAAACACTGATATGGTCTTTCAAAGTTAAGCCATAAGGGAATTTCAAGAGTTATTGAAAATTTTTAAAAAAAGAAAGAAAACTGTCTTTCTTTGTATAACACATCAAGTAGCTATTAACTTCATAATATATTCTCTATATTACGTTGCCATGCCAAAATATTTGGAGTTCTAAGAAGACACAATTAAACAGCCTCCATTTGTTGATCTAATGTCTTACTAGCAAAAGATAACAGGGAGATTGATTTTTTTTGTTGTTCCCACCAATATCATTGGCACCTGGAATTTCATCTGCAGTCCAAAAATAATAATAAGAAACACTTGCAGTTACTAAACATTTGGAAATTCTCCTAGAAAGGTGACAAAAACAGGCAGGTTGCTCTGGCCCACTGTTAGGAGAGATGATGGGCTGTTTATAGACTAAACTTGGAGCAGGACAGGCCTAAGATCAAGGATGCTGCCATGAATGGAGGAAGAATTCACAAGAACAAAAGTGTGTTGCTAGAAGGCCCCAAATTACTGTATGCAATCTTTCACAGGAGAAGCCCCCAAGGAATCTTTAGTAAGCAACTAAGCAGTACTATCGGATATAAACAGTTGCTATTTGTCAATGACACATTATTTCACAAAACTGATAGCACTGAAATAATAATTAGCAGATGCTTTTTCCATGCAGCACCTCTGTGCCTACCACTAGGTGATACAGCGTACATTATCTTTAATCTTTGTATTTCTTAATAATATAATCCGTCATTCCGAAAACATATACAATTAACT
Source organism: Sciurus vulgaris (assembly GCF_902686455.1). NCBI lineage: Eukaryota > Metazoa > Chordata > Mammalia > Rodentia > Sciuridae > Sciurus > Sciurus vulgaris. The sequence goes on from NC_136461.1 coordinate 71,029,768, forward strand.
GAAATTATGGGACACATAAAAGCAATTGAAGTTCATTTTAAAACTTCTGTATCACATTAAGCTGGATAGCTATGTAATCAAATGCTCTTATATACTACCTACATGGACTCATTGACGAATGTGTATAGATGCTTTGTCACTCAGACACTTGTTCCTTTAGGCTGTTTATTCACGTCTACAGCAATTTTGCAACGGTTCTTTCAGGAACTGCCAGGCCTCCTCAGGATAAGATGTGTCAGATAAATTCAATATGATCAGATACCGTGGGATACTTTTCACCAGGGGGTGGACCTGCAGTTTGTAATTCTTCTCCAGGTTTGTGCCTGTAAACACAAGAATTCTGATAAATTATATTTTACACAATTCTCATTAGAATATATTTCCTGGGATTATAATTATACATAATATAATTATCTATATAATTATAGATCCTCCACTTTGATAAGGCAACAACAAAAACTTATTTCCACACCCCTCCCCTTTCAACTTTAAGTGTCTGATGTTTGGGAGTGTTTTCCACAGACTAGCTTCCAGCTCCAGATAGTTCAAACTTTGATTCTCTGCTATTACCCAAATATTTTACTGCCAAGCTCTATAGTTCACATTCAGAACATAACACCACCCCAGCACCTTCATGACATGGTGAACATCAGCACAATTGGTAGCAGGAATATTCCTGAAAGCAGTTCAAACTCAAATCAGCAATAACTGCATTATACTTGGAAGTTCCCCCCAAATCCAAACTGTATATTCAGCTCAACTTTACCTTAACAAAATACAAAAAAAAAAAATTAATAAAAGCAAAAAGGAAAAGAAAGAAAAAAAAAAAAAAAAGAGAGAGAGAGAGAGAAAAGAGGGGAGGGGAGAGGGAAAGAGAGGAGTGGAGGAAATTCTGTTGCCACTCCAATCCTACCTGACAGAAAGATAAGTATATCAGAGGGGAAGGTAGAGCAGAAAGTGACAGTGATCATATGGAATTATGGTTAAAGTATTTTACTTTTATAAATTTTATAGCAGTCTATGATCAGGTGAACATATTACTTGGACCCTTTCTAGAAACCATGAGAGAATTCAATGGAAGCAAACAGAAGCTGAGACTTCTTTATAATCAATCTGCTTCAACCCTCAAATTGCCTACATGTTAACAGGACACCTCTTGTTAACTTGGGAGTGGCCATTCTTCCCTCACCAAGGAGAACAATGCCTTCACTCCAGATTCCGTAGGTGCCTTCCATAGGTAAGATGAAACATGCCTTCTTTGGAGGCTGATGTATTGAAATACATGTACAAGACCTACTAATGATTTGAGTCTGTAGAGAGCACCCAGGGGGGAAAAAAGAGCTCTTAATGGCCCACATAAAAAGACCCATTTTATATCCTAAATATTTGGTTGGTGGCAGCTGCAGGAAGGGGAGAGAGAAAGGACTGGGAGGAAGGAGGAATTTTTCCTTATGAGTCTTTAACAATAACAAATGCCAATGACAACAGCTACCTTTTACAGAGCATGTCCCCTATGCTGGTACCGTTACCTCATTCGATTCTTAAGACAGTTATTTGAGGTGAGAACTTTATTATATCCATAAGTATAAGTCAGATATATTAAGGTACAACTTATTTGTCCTTTTTACTGCAGGGCTTCAATTCAGATAGTATGAGCATGCTAACTTTGTACTTCTTCAAAATTGCTTAACTAGGCTTGATCTTTTAATTTTCCATATAAAATTTTATATCATCATGACAAATTCTACTAAAAAATCTTCTAAGGAGATTTCGATTGTTATTTTTTACAGAATCGATAGATTAATTTGGAAAAAAAACTGATATCTTGAAAATATTGAGTCTTCTAGACCATGAACATAGTATATAGCCTCTTTTACTTTGTCCTTTTTACTTCCTCTGAGCAAAATTTTGTCATTTTTTAGCACATGAATCTTGCAAATATATTTTTAGATGTATCTCAAAATATTTCATGTTTTTGATGCTATTTAAATGATATTGCTTTTATAAATATCATTTTGCAACTGATTCCTATCTTACCAATTCATTTTTTTATATTGACATATTCCATGAATTTGCTAAGCTTAATACTTCTAGTAGACTTTTTTGTAAATTCTATGATACTTTTTTTTGTAGACAATTATGCTGTTTTTGGACAGAGACACTTTTATTGTTTCCATTCTGATCTACATACCATTCTTTCTTTCTCCTCCTGTATCACACTTGGAGAAACTCCAGAGCAATATTAAAAAGAAGTAGCAAGAATTAACTTCCTAACTTGCTTGCACCTGATTTTAAACAGAAGGCCCTCTTACTCTTTTACAATTAAATCTAATGTTGCTTTAGGCTTATTTTAGATATCTTATATCAGATTGAGGGAGTATATTTCTAGTCCTAATTTACTGAGAGTTTTATAGTTGAAAATCAACCAATTTTGTTAGTTTATTACTTATTATTTTTATAAGAATGTGGTCAATCTTGGTAAGTATTTTGAATATACCTAAAAAGTATATGTTTTCTGCTACTGGTGGATGATGTGCTTTATAAATGTCAATTAGCTTAGTGTTATCACATAGCATAGAGTTGTAAGATAGCATTATCCAGATGTATCCTTACTAAATATTGTCTACTGATTCTTTTAATCAGATGAAATGGTTAACTATACAAGTACTGTTGTAGACATAATTCTCTTTTGTGTTTTATCACGTTTTTGCCTTCAAGTCCATGAAAATGAATAATTATTATTTTTTTCTTGGTCAATTCACTTCTTCATACAAGGTAATATTTCCTTTTATCTCTGGAATTATTTTTAATTAATATTTACATTGTGTATCTTTTTTATTCATTCACTTTAAACCCAGCTGTGTTGTTATATTTTATAGTTTTTATTTTGAAGAGAGTAATTATTGCTTTATGACTTAGTCTTTAAAATCTATGGTTTTATTTTAATTGGAGTATTTAGACTCTTTACTGTATTGCTACTTTTTTCCCCTTTCTTTTTGTCTGATTTTCTCTTTGTTACTTTCTGACTCTTTAATTCCTTCCAGTGGATTAAATATTTATTGATTCCATCTTCTCCCGACTATTGGCTTGCTAGATATTTTTAAAATTTATTTTATTGCCTAAAGTAGATTTTAAAATATGTCCAGTGTGTCTTCAAATGAAATTCCACCACTTTACATATCACATGCAAATCCTAAAAGCCATCTTTTCCACTCAGGTCTTCCTTTAGGAAAGTGTTGTCATGCATTTTGCATCTACTGACTCTCTGAACCCCAGCTTACTCTGTTGCTTTCTATTTTCTTCAAACAGTTCAAATTAAGGCAAATATCTTCTTCCACACCTTTGTTTGCTGCCACATATTAAGTATTATTAAGTAGAATGAGAGTTTCATCTAGTATTATGCTTTTGCCAGACTTGGACATTGCTTAAAGCGGTGCAGATCTATAGGCAATGAGTTCTCTCATATTTGTTTTACTGAAGTCTTTAGTTTTTAATCTTTTCTTCATGTATTTTTACTGAATTTCAAATTCTGAATTGATTGGTTTTTCTCCTTTACATACCTAAAATTGTAACTCCATTGGATTTAAGTGTGCATAATTTCTGCTAAAACACTCACTTCTGTTCATAGTTTTGTTACCTAACATGTCATGCGTTTTGTTTCTTTTATTCCTTTGACTTCCATAAGATTTTTTTCTGTATATCAGTTTCCAATAGTTTAAGTATGATGTAATTAGGTATATTATCTCTCTCCGTCTCTCTCTGTTCTTATGCTGCTTGGGGTCCTTTGAGCTTCTGAAAATGAGGATTTGCTAATCTTAAACAATTTGGAAAACTCTTCTCCGTTCTCTGCAAATTTTATTCTGTCAAGCTTCTTTCTCTTTCTCCAGAACTTTGGTTATACATATATTACATTATTTGATATTGTCCAACAGCAGTTGGGTGCTCTGTTCTATTTCCTTCTCTTAGTGTTTCTATTGATCTATCTTGAAGTTAACTGAATCTGTTCTCTGCTGTGTCCAGACTGTTCATATGCTCATTGAATTCTTTTCCAATGACATATTTTTAAAAATATTGTTTTAATTTCTACTCTTTGTATGTATTTCTTGAAAATATCCATCTGTTTTTGCATGTTGAACGTGTATTCCATTAATTTTTTTATATATTCATCATAGCTCCAACCTGATAATTCCAACTTTAAACTTTGTTTCACTGCTTTATATCTTGACTTTGGTTATATTCTCCTCTCTCTCTCTCTCTCTCTCTCTCTCTCTCTCTCTCTCTCTCTCTCTCTCTCCCTCTCTCTCTGCTTTGTAGTTTTTAGTTGACTACTGAACATTATATTTAAAACAATAAGACTGAAGTAAGTCATATTTATCCTGAAAATGAGCATGCTTCCCCTTCTCTCTAACTATTCATATGTATGTTGAACTGGGAAGATTTAGTCCTTCTAGTTTGTCGTTGAGCTTCATTTCTGTTTTGTTATTGCCATGGTTACCTACATTCATTCCAACTATGACTTCAAATTCCTCTAGCAGTTCCCTACTGGTACCTTGCGTGTAATTTGCATTTTGTTGTAGAAGGTTTTTTTTTTTCAGTATGCTTGCTATACCTTCAGCTTTCAAGTCCTTGTATTCTTAAGTCACTAGAGGAGGTCTCTCTTCATATTATTATCCCTTTCTAAGTGTTATTTCATGCACACTTCATAATAGGTAAAGTGGGTGTTTGGCTATTCTCTTGATCCAGCCTCATGTTTAGACAATCCTTGTGTGTCTAGGCCTTGGGAATGGAGTTCACTGATTCTGCCCACTCTCATGATAGCCAAATGTACCTTTATTTTTGCAGGTGGGCAAGAGAACATATTAGTCAGTTTTTTGTTACTTTGACTCAAATATCTGGCAAGAACAACCTAAAGGAGGAGAATTTTATTTTGACTTATGATTTTAGAGGATTCAGTTCATGTTCACCTTACTCTGAACCAGGAAGGAGAGAGAGCGAGAGGTATGGGGGCAGGGACTGGGGACAAGATAAAACCTTCCCAGGCATGCCCCCAGTGATCCGCTACAGCTAGTTCTCACCTCCCAGGAGTCTGTTCGGTTGTCAAGGAATTCATCAGAGCCCTCATGATCCTAGAATTGCCGAAAAGGCTCACCTCTGACCCCTGCTGCCCTGAGAACCATGTTTTCAACACATGAGCTTTGGCATGAAAGGACATTTTAGAAACAGGTCATAACAGGGATTTGGGAGGGAGGAAACATTGGATCATTCCTCTTCTAGCTGGTGACATTTCAGGATCCTGGCTGACTCTCCGTCAGGGCACATGTCCTTTGTTTCCACTACTCCTGCAGTTACAGCTCACCCATCTATTCAAGCTGCAGGGGTTTTCTGGACACTTCCACCACACCTTGGTGCTCTGCTTGTTTTCTGGTGTGAACACACAGATCTTGCTTCTATTCCTTCCTCCTTGCCTTTGCCTTGGAGTTGAGGAATGTGGATTTTTTAATCTTCCTCCCAAATCAAACTGCTTTTCTTTTACCTTCTCACCAGGGTAGTGACTTTGCCTGGGTGCCAAGAGGGGATGACCTACTCTACTGTATTAGAAATGTGACAGTGCACTGCTGATTGGGGTTCCCTTAGTTCTCCTCCCCTCCCCTAAGTATTTCTTGTGAGCTCAAGTAGGTCCTGAAAAAGAGCGGGGGAGAGGAAACGAAAGAAAAGAAAAATGAATTACCTGAGAAAATGCAGACTTCTCCAATTCTGAAGTCGTTGGGCTTCTTGCCTTTAAAAATGTCCTAAAAGTGTGTTGACTTTTTCCAATCTGCTGTTATTGTCAGGCACCTCTTTTTTCCACAACTTCCAAAGGTGAAACCGTCTATTTCGTCTCACCTCTCTTTGGAGGAAGTTTCTCAGTCTGAAAATGAATTCAAGTGATTAGAAACCTCATCTCTCCAATTGTCTTAGAAAGAGTTTTGCTCTGTAGATGTTTTTTTCTTGCTCTGAGGGTAAAATGACATTCCTCAGCAACTTTCTGCTCCTTAGTATAAAGAGCCAACCGGGAGTTAACTTGCTATACGTCACAGATCTATCATGTGCCATGAACTTAAGTTTAGATTTTTCTGAAACAAAACCTATTGTCTTAAACATTGTACTACAGTGTTTCCTGTATGATCTTTTCTCCAAAGGATCATATTTTAGGTATCTAATAATTCTAGTCAGACCCAGCTATTTCCGTTTTGATTTCAGTGGAACACTGGAAGCAACATTTATAATTATCTAATGAATCAACAAATTCCCCATCCTAAATGAATCTAAAGTACAAAAACTTTATTTTCCTTTTTTTTTTTTTCTTTAGGTGAATATGCCTAGGAAATCTCTGCCATTCTCAGAGGCCTAAGCCATCTTGGAAAGTAAATGCTCAGCATTTTTTCCACTATTAAATAGGGCTGGGAAAAATCTAAATATTTCTTGTATCTGCTGCCTTCTAGAAATGCTCAGGCAAACCCTATGGAAACATTGTATGACTACACGAGCTTGAGCCTGAAAGGAGAGGATAGCTTCAGGGCAGAAGAATTCTATATTGTTTATGGTTTATATATTAGGTGTCCCCCAAAAGTTCAAGTGTGAGACAATGCAAGAAAGTTTAGAAGTGAAATGATTGAGTCATGAGAGCTTTAACCTAATTAAGGTATTTATCTGGTTGAGTGGATCAACTGGGCAGTAACTATTGCCTGGTAAGGTGTGAACAGAGGAAGTAGGTAACTGGGACACGCCTTTGGGGTATATATTTTGTCTCCAGGGAGAGGAGCTCTTTCTCTGCTTCATGGCTGCCAAGTCCTCAGCTGCTTTCCTCCACCACACACTTCTGCCATGATGTTGTGCCTCACCTCAGGCTTTGAGTGATGGAGTTGGCCACTTATGGACCAAGAACTCTGAAATCATGAGCCCCCCAAATAAACTTTTTCTCATGTAATTTTTCTTGTCAGGTCTAATTGTCTTACTAAATCCCAACAGTGAAAACCTGAATAAAACATGTATCAAGTGCAGAAAGTTAGTGAGGCAACTCGGATTAGGCCCACAACAGAATGTTGCTTAGAGAGAACACACACCCTTAATAGAGAAAGGATCAAATTCAAAGAAAAAAGCAAGGATAGAAGTTAGAGCACATAACAGGCCAGGAAGTAGGACAGAATTGGGCTTTGAACAGAGGTGGGAAAGCAGTTTGAAAGAGAACTATGAATATAAAATGTCCCCTACAGTACCTGCAGAAGCCATCCTGGCAGTTTAGGAACCTGTGAGAGTCTGGCATGCAGCCACATGGCCCTCACACCTTGGCCAGACATGTATTTGTGCAGTATATTTTACCTCATAAACCACTTTCTCATATTATCTTATTTGAAATTCATGGCAATCCTATGTAACAGGAAGGGAAGTTATTGTTAGTCACATTTTACAGATGAAAATCCTGAGACAGAATGCTCAAAGTATGTCAGATTTTCCACCATCCCTATGCTCATAGATCATGTTACAGAGAGCAGTGTCATCTTTCTGAACATGCATATGCATGTGTGTATATTTGCTTCCAAGGCATACACGGTGTTGCACACTCTGTGTTGCTAAACTGCATAAATATAAATATGATTATCTTAAAAATCATAAGAAACCCACTAATGAATCATTGCATTTCAAAAATTGCAACATGATGAAAGAGAGGAAATTTAAAAGGGAAGAATCTTCTCCAAAGCTCAAGCAACAAATTTTCATGTGATGTTGGGGAAAGCAAAATGTTTTATAGCTCTTAGAGGCATAAATCAAAACCTTCCCACCAACCCTTGCAACTATTTTGAAGTTTAGTTACTAAGGTAAAGAATTATCTGCAAAGTCATTACTTGGAAAATGGATAAGATTACAAAAAAGAGAAGACCAGCATGTGGTAAGTGGAAGGCATTGGTGAATATTTGGAACATTCTTTTCTTAAGCCCTTCCATGAAATATTGGCATACATCACTATTAACTCCAAGTATGGGCTTAGGAGTCTGCCTTTCCCACTACATTATGATATTCTTGAAGGCAGGGACTGGGATATTCACTTTTTATATCACAAAGACCCAACAGAGTGCCAAGTTGCTGTAATAGTTAAAAATATTTAGTGACCAAGGACAGGGTATCATCGCAAACAGAATAGACACATACACACATACTCACGTAATGACAGTTCCCATACAATTCCACATGCAGTATGCAATCTACATATAGTTCATATGTATATGTCTAAACATTTTTCCATACATATAATGTGGAATTTCATAGGTGCTGCTATTATATTGAGTATGTGTATACAGGCATGTTTATGTATGGTCCAGCATTGCTTAACAATAGGGATATGTTTTGAGAAACACTTTGTTAGGTGATTTCACCATTGCTCAGATATCATAGAGATACTTTACAAACCTAGAGGGGCCAGGTCAATCACTGAACTGTGGACTCTTGATGCAATCAAGAGTCACAAAAAACACAAGATATATGAGGCTACTGACATTACAACAAGGCATACTGTTTCATAGTAAACTCTTCCATATAAATTAAAGGAATTTGCTCTAAAATAATGACAAAAATTATACGGTAGTAAATACATAAGCCAGTAACTAGTTGTGATTCTCATTATCAAGTATTAAATGCTCTACTTTTACGGGACTGCCAGTACAGTAGGTTGTTTGCCCCATCATCACAACCAACATATGTGTAATATGGTGGGCTTTGATGTTATGATGGCTACATTGTCACTAGGTGATAGGAATTTTGGGGTCCATCACAATCTCCTGGGACCACCGTTGTATACATGGTACTTCACTGACCAAAGCATTGTTATGCATCACATTACAATGCATTTTTTTTTTTTGGAGTGACAACATTCTCTATTCCCCAAATACTATTGGGTATATGTGTGTGAGTGTATGTGTGTAAATATAAAATTCTATGGGTATTATTGTAGTGTGAATGTAGGTGTGCTCATACAAAAGCATATTATATGTGTGTTTGTATATATATGTGTACACCCACACACGTACACACACAATGTGTTATATAGTTATTTGACCTTAAATTTTTAACACAGTGTATTCAATCTCCAATAAGCTTTAGTCAAAGTATGTTAAAACAATGAGAATAACTAATGTTAGTTTTGACCTATGAGAGTCATAATTAAAAGTGTAAATCTGATACATAAAGTGTCAAACCTAATACAAATGATTTTGAGGGTCCCTGCTACTTTTCACTGCTGGGTCACAATTTCAGGTACTTACAAGTTATCATAAACCTTTGCATTCCTGACACCACAGAACCTCACCCCAGAAGCCAGCTAAAATCAACTTCCGGTACAATCTGCATGAATACCATGGTGGCTATCTGATTCTTCCCTGCTGCCCCATCTTATCTGCATCATCTTATGCTGTCCACAGTTTAACTGAAGTCTTGCTCTAATTCACAGAGGAGCATTAAACACAGTCTATCTGGAATAAACTGGGGGGGAATTCAGGAAAATTCATTCTCATTCACTCATTTATTTTCTCACTTCCAAACACTGGGCATCTACAGCTTAACAGGTGCTGCACTAAAGCACACAGATGAGTGAGCACAACCATCCCTGTCTTATTGCTGCTGGGTTTTCCATGGTGACATCTTCTTAGACTCCCACTTCTACATGTTCTTTTTTTTTTTTTTTTTTCAGAATACATTTGTACATATTTCACAAAGATGTACAATGACTTCAAATCTGATTTAATAATTTTCATCAAAATTCCAGTTTGAAAAATGAACCAAAATACAATTAAATAACATTAAATAACAAAGAAAAATAAATGCACACATTTTTAAAGGAAATATTTCATCATTTCACGAACCATCAAAGTGGTCCAAATTCAAAGGCAATATGAACATGCTTTAACCGTGACCGCATAGAACAGAATCTACTCAGCTCAGCATTGACTAGAGAAAGTTTCATTTCCCCTATTTCAGCTAAGGCTGAGGCTTGACATAGGTATACTATAAATGAGGTGCTAATGAGATGGAAATTAGCCAAGTTGCCTTTGAATCTCACTCTGCATCACTGTAGACCTGCCTAAAGTGTCTAAAAGCTGAGAATCCTTTTGGAAGGATCCCAAACTCTGCAGACTGAAAACTGAGCTGGGGATTCCTTTCCAATAGTCTTGTAGGTTATTTTGGCACTTTGGTTTATAATCCTAGCTGGACCCCATCTGAAGTTCTAAAGCTCATAAAATAAGAATGAGTGGTCAATATAAATAAGCCAAATTTGAGAAACTTCAGACCCTGCTTGGCTGGATGTTTCTGTTAATCTACCTTGTCTATGCTGGTTTAGTTCCTTTTGGCTAGAACTGCCATTCTGCTGTAACTCGTTTGCAAATAAGAAACTTTCCTTTTCATCTTGCAGGGGATCTTTCTCTCCAAGGACTGTGATGCATTGTACTGTATTGAAATTAAATTGTTTGGATATGTTTTGTGGCTGAATACTGATAAAAGTATGATATAAACTGCATTATCCTTAATCAAAGGTTACTTTTATTTGTAGACTTTAAGGGCAACTAAAATTTTTATTTGACAGGTTCCGATAGTTCTAGCTTGGCATACCTGCACATTTTTATTGCATCCTGGGATCAGACATAAATCAAGTGATTTCCCACAGACAAATAAAAGTGGTGGAGTAATATAGTTCCTGGAATTTAACACTTTACGGTCAGGAGGTCACATATGCTAAGTTGCTTATTTATATGCCTCTTAAAGTTTAAGTCTGTGGGCAGGAGACATGAGGCAATGTGACTTACTCTATCAGTGAAGAATGTATTGTTCTTTTTCTTCATGTAGATAAAATTAACAGTGTTGGAAGAGCAGATCATACACAAATGTCATCAGGAACACAGCATTTTTTTTTTTCTGAAAATGTGCTTGCTTTATTGTTTTATTGTTCTCTTTTTTATTGCAGTTTTAAACAGTGAGGTTTAATAAGCACTTTTCAAAGCATAAAAGAGACATTTAATGTGCACCAAGTCATGGACATGCTCACTGACATCCCCCAGCCTAACTCTGCAGCTAGTTCAGGTCAGTATAGCCAGAGTGGAGGTGACGCATGGTGCTCCTGGATGAAGACAGCTGGGAGCCCAGGTGCCTTATCATCCTTCCCTCAAGCTGCCAAAAGTATCTTTACAGGGCACGTGTTCCAGATGGTGATTGTTCAGTGGAGATAACCATTTGACCCACATTAACTATGGCCTGAGAAAAGAGATGAATGCTTGCACAATTCTCTACATAAAGGATTACAATTAAAACAAAGATAGGTATAAGCAAAATTTTATGTGATAACTACATCATTTCTGCAGCACAAAAGTATTGAGTATCTAGTATGTAGCTGGTACTAAGCACTTTTTTTAATTCTTGGCATGTTCATCCATTTCAAACTTCACAGTATTCTTCAGATCCACATACTAAGGCTCAGAAAGGTTTTGCTTGCCCAAGGTATATGATTAGAAAGGAAATGAATCAAGATTTGAACTCAGACTGCTTAACTTAGCAGCTAGATTTTTCTTCTCGGAAGAGCACAATAGAAGCCTAAATTGGTCATATTCCACTAAACCTCAAGTCATTTTTATTCCAGGGCTCCAGTTTCTCTCTCTCTCTCTCAAAAAAAAAAAAAAAAAAAAAAAAAAAAAAAAAAAAAATATATATATATATATATATATATATATATATATATATATATATATATATTTCCCTTCAAATGCACCTGGAATTTAGAGGTGAAGCACTGGCAAATTAATAAAGAAAATCACAGTGGTGCCCATAGAAGGGAAGGCCAGGGGTGGTGGTAGAAAGCAGTGGAAGCAAGAAAACTCCTGCAGCTTTATCACCACCCAGATGTAGTTACTTATTGCTGCATTTAAAGCTTCGAACTCTTGTTCTTTACTTGTTGGCCTCACAGGCTACCAGCAAAAAGGAAAGAAGCAAAAGGAGAAGCTTTCCTCCCCTCTACATTAAGGAGACCAGATGTATTGCCAGGCCTTTCCTGAAGGCAAACTGGGGAAATGAGGCTCTTTCTGTTTTTCTATGCATAGAGCAAAGCTGAACTTTCTGAGACCTGTCATAATTCAGTCACATGTCTTGTTTCTGCATTCAGAATATTGTCTTTTCATAGTCCTTCAGAATATGTTAAGGAGGTGTCACTGTATATCACAAATCATGGTTTAAATTTCAAAGCATTAGATAAAAATGACCTTACACTGCATTTGTAGATGTCACTCTCAAGCCATCCCAATGTAGTTTCCATGGGAACTAATGTACATCAAAGGAAGAAGAGAAGGAGGCAGGACGATGTAAGACCAAATTTTCAGTCCCATCCTCCTCTTTCTTTCAGAAAACCCAAATGAGCCCCATGTTAAATGTTGATGAAATTGGATACTGAATCTTATTTTCAATGTGAAGATGGTTTCTTCCTCCTAAGAATCTAATCTTTAGCACAACACAAATGGTTCTGCAATGTTTTTCCAAAGGATCTTTTCATATAATTTATAAATTATATTTAGAGTCTTAAAAGGTACATACAATTATTTAGAGAAGGGGTAACAACGTCCATTGTTACTGCAGTTATGCAGTTGTTTTCAGGATTATTACTATATAGATTCACCACTTGTTGAGAATCCACTCTATGCCAAACACTTAAATAGTGCCATGAGTGAAAGTTTGCAGCCACATAAGAAGACATGCCAAGAATGTGTTCTGTGGTGTACAAATGCATCCAGCTTGTTTCTGAGTAATGCAGGATGATGCAACATAGGTCGCTCTAACTGATTTCCCATCAAAACAGAAGAACTACCAAATAGCATTGGTAAAACAAGAAAATTGGAGTTGACATTCCTAAGACGAATGCCATACTTCAAGCCAATTTTATTTCTGTCCCATAGTGCTTACCTGGATTATAAGCTAAATAAAACACTTTAATTTAGGGGTGTTTGCTGGCAATGACATATTCCCCTTATAGTTAAGAATGATGATATAAAATGTAATCACCATTGGTAGAGAATTGACTAGAAAAATAAAGAGAAAAAAACCTTGGCTACTAGAGCTGAGACAATAGTTGATCACATGACACAAAACAATAATTATGCTTAAAGTTCTAACCGCAAAGTTTTTTTCAGGCTAGAAGTAGTTCTAATCTTACCAGAAAGATAGCAAATAATTTCATTACTTCATTATCATCACCACCATCTTACCTTAACACACACTTATTGATAAATGCCTTGTGCCAAACATTTGGTTCGGGTACCAAAGACACAGTGGTGAAAGAAGGATGAACCTAACTTGTGTGTAACAACTTGCAGCTCATCAAGGAGAGACGAAAGTGAAGACAATACCAGGGTTATTGGTATTGCAAGAGGCCAGGGCAGGGGTCAGATGTGAATCGTGGAGCAACTGTAGCTAATAGACCCAAGAACAGAGTCTGGAAAAAAGTAACAGGACCAGGATCACATAATAGATATTTTTGCAAATGGAAACTAAGCAAATGACCCAACCAGAGAATTTTCTGTGAGGAAATAATCCAATAGGAACTGCCATGGAATAGAGAACATTATGAAACACAGTAAGAACCAACAGAAACACACACACACACACACACACACACACACACACACACACACACAAAACAGGACAATGAAAGAGGATTCAGAAGAAAAAGAAAACCATGTCCCTTAGCCACAAAGGGTCAATGGTTCTTTGAATTTACTCTGATGAGATGGAAGCTAGAAAGGTCACATGGTACATCAGTTGTGGTCTGGCATATATCATTGTTGATACTTCTGTATGCCGCTAAAGTCCTGCTTAGGATGTAGGGAAATCATGTGGAAGCAACACCTTTGGTGTCCATATAAAGATTCACATTTAAAAATTAAAGAAAATAAAATCCCTCATGTGTAGATATGGTATGACTTGCAATCACTACAGTTTTAGGGCTGTTTATTTTTTGGTGGGTGACATATCACCATAGAGGACTTTGGTGGTAAAAATACCTGGATTTAGTTTGAGCCTTTTCTCTTGTTGCGTGTCCTCATATAAGCTAGTTCATTTCTCAGAGTCTCAGGATCTTTGTCTTCAGGAGGGTGATAACTGTACTTAAGGCTCAGATTTGTCTGAAAGACAACATGTGAAACACAGGTAGCAAACAGGTCTGTTTTATGTTGGAGGAACTCTTATCCCTTCTCCCCTGTCCTCTTTCTTTCATGTAGAGTCACTCCCTGGACTTCTTTCTCATTCTTTGAGAAAGTGATGGAAGGAACACAAGAGGACCCCGGGTGGTGATATATCTGACTGGTGATTTGGAAGGAATTAGGCATACACAGCTCCTTTCCTTTGGAACTAGAAGCCAGTTGAAGGGCCCATTTTCTCAGCTGTGTCTGGGATGGGTGAAAAACCTGGCTCCATGCTGGTAGCATGAGACCTTTTAATGCCAAACACATTCTTCAACAAAGTTGTCAGAAATAAAGCTTAAATTTTAACTTCTATCAGTCTCTCTATTTTTTGGTTCTGATGTCTGAATGGGAAAGGGAGTTACTAACCCCCAGCTACAATACACATTATTGATTATAGTTCAACAAGTGACAATTAATAAGAATAATAATAACAGGTTTTAAAGATAATGGCATTTGGGCATAATTGCCATTTAATTTGGATTGGTCTCTGCTCCTAAGGATTTTTCTAATTTTATCCCCACAGGATGTACAAAAAATGAGAACTCATGTTCCTGTATGATAGATGAAGACATCAGAGTACAGAGGTTAAAAAAAAAGATTCAAAGTCACATAACTCCCGAGTGAAGCTGGGTGTTTCCACAGCCTACCTCCTTAGCTACTATTCTGTATATACCTGAGTAAGACATTTATATTGACAAATGAAAATCAAGTTTCTAGAACTTATGAAGAATACACACACAAACACACATGCAAATATTTGTAAGATTAACTGCCAAAGAGCTTATTTTTCTTTGGAATTGCTTATTTGAAATCATCTATTTGCTAATAATAGACATCAGGCATTGGGAAATTGATGATAAATAAGATAATGGCACAATATGAGAAATCCCACAACAAAATAAAGGGCTATAGAAAATCTATGGTCCATCGGTTCATTGTAAGGAGAATATGAGGTTTAGATGACAAAAATCAAGAACATATGTAAGATCTAGACTCTTACATATGTAAGGAAGTCACAGTCTGTAGGGTCCCTGTTAGAGGGTGATAGAATATGCTGGAAAGGAACCTAAAAGGAGAGGGACCTAAAATGCAAGTCTAAAGATTTTCACCTGAAAAAAATTGAGAGTTGACAGATATTTTTCTAATTTAAGTATAAATGATCTGATCAGTATTTTAGAAAGCCCAAAAGGATGGTACAATGGGAACAGGTTAAAGAAAAATCTCAGAGGTCAGTTGATCTTTAGAGTATTATTATGGGTTGTATTTTGTCCTCCCCAAAGCTATGGTGAAGCCCTTCACTTTTCTACCTGTGAATCACTTTCTGTGGAGATAGGGGCTTTCCAGATATAATCTAGATAAAATGGGGTCATTAGGATGCACCCTAATCCAATATGACCACCCTCCTTGTAAAAACAGGGAGAAAACTGGAGTTAAGTAACTGCAAGTTAAGGGTCACCAAGGACGAGCAGCAACACCAGAGCTAAGAGAAGGGTACAGAGCACATTTTCCCCTAGAGCCCTCAGAAGCATAACCCCATTGACAACTTGATTTCTGACCTGTCGCTTCCAAAACTGTGACAGAATACATTTCTATTGTTTTAAGCCACTATTATTGTGATACCTTTAAATGGCAGCCCCAGGAAACTAATATAAGTATTAGCAGAACACTTCAGCCCGGAAACAGTAAGCATTTGAATTCAAGCAGTGGTCTTACAGGTGGAGAGGAGGAGGTGTGTGGTGGGCTAGGGTGGACCAGGGGATCAGGAAGAACTCGGAACAGAATGATAGAGCCAGGGGGAATGTCTTACCCAGGGTCTAGGCTTGAATGTTGCAGGCCCCTCTCCACGGCCTTCCAAACCTGCCCTAGATCCCATGAGGGCATTTAGGTGAATCCTGTCAAGCAGAAATACTCTTGTGGAGCACCAGTCCTTCCTCCAGCCCTGATAGCTCTGGCAACAACCTTGGAGGTGGTTTGGGGAAATGAAGAACCTGGGACTCTACTCCCACCACAGAGCAGGGGCCTAGCAATTAGCATTGGTTTAATTTTTCCATCTTCTCATATTGCTTCCCAATTTTAGGGGTGTGAGGAAGGACTTATTGAACCTTAGAAGCCAGAAACAGTAAGTCTAGCCTACTTCTTGTAGAGGCTGGGAAGCAATAGAAAGGAGAGACTGGGGAAGTTGCTCAGAGACTAGGCCGGCAAGGCCTGCGAATCAGAGAAAAAAGGCCCAGTGCAGCAGAACAAAGCTTTAATAAAGAGATATTGTTACTTGGAGAGGTGGCCTTTTGTCCTTTGTTCTATTACTGGTCAGAGGACAGGGAGAAAACCTGAGCCTGAGACAACAGCTTTGCTAAGTGCCCTTGAGAGGGTACACTGAGGTCAGCCACAAAGCCAGAACACTAAGAGAAAGAAATAAAGAGAGGATTGGAGGAGAGAAACTAGAATGGTGGGGAAAAAATAAGTTTTTAAGCCAAAAAGAATCAGAAGAGAGCAGAAGTGCCTCTGGGATCTAGCATAGCAGGTAGTTAGGGAAAAAGGGCTCTACAGCTCTTTGAAGCTCTGACTACATTAGAAGGTCTTACAAGACAGTTCCCACGGTAGGTAGAGAACCTTTCCTGTCTATTGTTCTTCTAGATTATAAATCACTGACCTCTTTGTGATATCTAAAGGGAAAATGACACCAACTTTTTGGGCGTTCCCCCAAAGCATTCTCTATTCTCAATATCATATGAGAAGCCCTGGGTTTGTCTTTGTGAATTTTATCTACAGTGACCTAAAATCTCCATCTCCCTCTTCCTTTCTCTAATATCAAATAAGAAGAATGAGCGGCAAGGATCAGTGGGAGAGGGATAAACTCAGAGGAGGATGAAGCAGACATTTAAACCATCTATGTGTCCTATGATGGCACCTAGTAAGCTGCTCAGTGACAGGAACCCGCATGAATGAAGCATCCACCCTGGGCCAGACCTTGAATTAAGTATGTAGTCCTCATAGTAATCCTATATAGGAAGTACCAATATAAATTTCAGTTTATAGACTAGAAGACTGTCCATTAGAAAGTAAAGTGATTTTTCCAGTGGTCACATTAGATCATGCCCTATCAGCAATCAAAATCAGTTCTGTTTATCTCTCAAACTCCCATTCAGGCTTACCCACCATACAATACTGCCTGCCTGAAACCTGATCAATGGAGAATTTGACAAGGTGCCTGTTCCCACCATCATAGACCCTGGCCCTGGAGAGGAACCTCCTGTGCTCTGGTCTACTGTCTAGACATCTTGGCTCAGTCTACCTCCTCATTCATGGCTTTTCTGTAGGTCCCCTCCCTAGTGACTCAGGCACACCCCACAGAACTAGAAGTCAGAAGTGTCAACACCAGCAGCTACAGTTGTGGCTGATTTGCAGAACATGAGGCAGGAACACCTGTGAGCCCCTCTGTCTTCATAGCATCGTGTGACTTCGACATTCTCTGTGTTTAATAACCTCTAACTGATCCACTGTGAAAATTCAGTGCTCAGTAGTCCTCAAAATTTCTAATTTTGTACCTGTGGTGAGGTGACCTTGTGACTGATCAAAGAGAGAACCTTTAAAGCCCACAGTGGAAAAGGTATGTGCATCTAACATACAGAACTGTTTTCAATACTTCCTGCAAGCTGTTATTGGTGTCTTTATTTAGGCTGTATTTCTTCATTTCAGTGTCTATGTTTAGCAGATATATAAAGGAGCAAAATGGGTTTAATGGCCTGAAGTGGCAAAACAATGATATGTGGGCCTCCTCAGAGCAACAAAAGATCAAAAGACCATGGGAGAGACTTCCTGTTTCCTGGTGACTAGAAGTCAAATTGCTTTTATCTGTCTGTGAGTCAAGGCGAAATTCATGGCCACCCAGCATGCACTGAGATCTTTCTTTAAAGTCTCCTCTAGTAGACAGAGTATGACAGAGTGGGGAGGGATGGATATGTTTCCTTTAAGGGTCATGCAGATAAATCTTCTCATCTGCTGATTTAGTTTGTCTTCTTGTACATGGTAGACTCACATTCCCTTTCTGGAGAATGAAGGGTTTTAATTATACTAAATAGATATCCTCTGGACCCAGCATCTACACAGGTTAGGAACTATGGACTTCTCAAGTTCTCAGCATTAGACCTCCTAAGGAGCACTATGGGGCCCACTTGATCTGTCTTGCTATCACTTCCTCTGCTCTGTCAGCACCTTCCATTCTTCATTTCTGCCTTGGTATGCCCACCAGACCAGGTAAGAACCCCGTGTGTAGGCACCTTTTCTCTGATGCTAGGTTCTTTTCTTACTGACCATGTGACCTCAAGTAAGGTGTTCAACTTTCCAACTTCTCAATCTTCACTTAAATGCAGACAATGATAATACCGGCATTATAGATTTATGTATGAAGAGGAAAACTAAGTACATATAATTGTTTGGAAAATAGCTGTGCACACGTTAAGACCCCAATGAATGGGTGCCGTTAGTGTGTAATTGTCCCCAGACCAATCAACCCTGCATTTGTATTTCCAGGCAGTCTGCACAGACTCTCAGAATAATTATTAACTTATTCACAGTAGAATCAATCAAAATAATCAGATGAAAGAAAAGTGTGTTCATAAATTCTTAAGTCTAAACTTCCCCTGTGTTGTTCTTAAGGAGTATTCACTAAAACATTTCACGATCTATTAAGTGGGAACAAAAGCTCAGTATGTCTGCAACTGTATTCTCCAAATGTGTCATACAATTAAGTAATCTTTTAAGTCTGATTCCCTCTTTCCTCTCCTTTCATAAATGACATACCTCTGTAGTAGGTAACATAGAAACTTCTTTTTATTCTACCTCTCACATTTCACTTGTATAGATCACTTAAAGTCAATCAACAGATAAAGGACCCCCAACTCAGATGGCTTGTCACCAGCCCTGACTATCATCAACTGCCATGAGACCTCTGTGACTGCAGTCAGATGGTTCAAGGACTCGTAACCACTTCGCCTTGGCTCTATATTGCTCAAACAAGGGGAAAAGGGAAGGGAGGGGCATGGATCTGTTTGATCATTGCAGCTATTTTCACATGTTTAATTCATAAAAATCTCCCACCCATGCCTCTTGAAGCAGAATGCAGGTCATCAAGAAGGGGTCCAGGTCTGCTGGCATATTCATGAATTAACTTTTAATTCCAAAATAAAAGATATTCCATTGCCATTTGGATTCACAAATGCTTTAACTTATCATTCAGATTTAGTATGAACCCTTTAGGAGGTTTTAAGAATACAAAAGAGTGTTCTTGACCTTCATGGCAACCATGGCAAGGTGTGACTGACATTTCTGGATGGGTTCAAGAGATGTTAAATATCTTGCAATGAGAACGTTATGACAATGAAAGCTGTCATGTCACTGCTTCCTTTGTGCAGAAGACTGCAATTATTTGTACTTTCACTCTCTTTGATAAATTAAGCAAGTACAAGTATCTCAATCAGCATCCTTCCTTCCAACTCAAAGTGGAGTCTTGACTAGTGAACACCTATACTTCCTAAGCACTTTCTCATTCAATATCTCATTCAGCCTCCTGAAAGAACTGCAAGCTTCTTATTATCTCCCTTACTGATCGAGAAACTAAAGGTCAAAGAAAGCAAATGATACACTTACATATCCTGAAAAAGAGTCTAGCACACCTCTGTTTTATGCTACTTCCATTATATTGATTTTATGACATTATATGAACTACTAAAAATGTTCAAGGTGGGGTCTATGACAGTAGAAAGAGAACATAATGAAAGAAAAGAGAATAAGGAAAAAAGTAACTAAAACGCAGAAAAAGTCAAAACTGGTGTGCCTTGATTATATATAAAAGGGTCTTTGAAAAATGTCTGGGTGAATTTGTGTCTATGTATCTATGTTGACATCACAAAATAGCCACTTTCAATTCAAAACTCATTTCCTCTATGTATTTCTCTGGTGTCTGTTTTAATTAAAAGATTTAACTTGAATATTAAACTTTCATGTCCTCCTTATCTATTTGACCCTCTGGAATACTGCTGAGTAACATGGCATTCACAGAATACCATTGTGTCCACTTACATGATTTAAAATGTATTCTCAATAGCCAAGTGTCCTCCTGACGCTTTGAAACTCAGACATCCTGTATTTCAGAGGGCCTTTCACTGGGGCTTTCAAACCACTTTACAGACATCTCTTTATTCTCCTTTATTTTATAAATTGGGAAATAGATCAAATAGAAGTTAAGTGGCATACAGAGGTCGATGTAGATTACTGGAAGAACCAGAGAAAGGCATCGCCTTGGATGCACTTGTAGTTATCACTCAGATCATTTAATGTTTCTTCAGCAGATCCAGGTAGTCTGTGAATGCAGAGGCAGACTAAAGAGATTTTTTTTTTTTTTTAACAAGGCTTTCTCAACAGATTCACAATTAAGTCTATTCAACAGTTATCTCCTTTCTCCCTATCCTGAAAATATCTATATGGAAATAAAGTTAATTGCTCATCTTTTTTTTTTTTTTCCTATTTGTCACATCTTCTAGAAACCAATGAGGATAAAACATATTTGGAGTTTTGGTTGCATTGTAAGTTCCTATATGAAGTTGCTTGTTACCATGCTTTTTTCAAGGAAGCTAGCAACCAGAGTGTTTTTGCAGCGTTTTTGATAAGGACTGCTCTAATGCCCATCTCTTAATTTCCAGTTGACAAAAAAAAATTCATATCTAAAATTATTCTTAAAAATTTTAATGGCCACTATTAATAAATAGTCACACAACCATTTAGCAATTGCAATTCCAGCTTTAAGACTGAAATTTTCTCTATCATGGTTCTCCAAATGGTTTTTGGTTCTACATCTATGGCTTAGGACCAAACCCAACTACTGCCTATTTTTAATAAACAAAACTTTACTAGACTGTAAACTCGTTCATTTGCATGTTTTTATGTGATAGAACTATTTTCATGTGACAATAGCAGAATCCAGTAGATGGAGATGAGATCATATGACCTACAAAGTCTAAAATATTTACAATTGAATCATTTACAGAAAAAGTTTCCAACAACAGTTGCAGATTAAATGATTTATCAGCCCTGGAAGGTGGGAATGGTAACCTTGACTACCTTGTAGCACTTATAAAGTTTAATTTCTAAGCCTCCAGACAAAAATTTCCAGAGGTCCTTCCTTAAGTCACATGCTTTGGAGTCAGACCCATCAAGTTTTGAATTATTCTCTGAACAGAATCCCATAGCAAATGTCAACCCAGTAAGGCAGATGATGACAATTTTGCTGAAAAACCACTGTACTTGTATCAGGTAAAATAAGCTAGTGGGATCATATTTGAGGACCTTGATTTTCTATATTTTGCCCTAATTACTAGAGTAGTGTAGATGCACAACTCTGATTTATAGTCTTCCAAGCCAAGATTTCTGAATTTCTTGGCATGAGTTTGGTACTACAGGATTACTTTGATTATGGCTTCTTATATCTGGCATAAATATATTCCCTTTGTGCATATTCCTTTTAGATGCAGTGCAGAAAAAAAAAAAGGCATGACTCTTCCTTTTTTCTCTCTCTCCTTTTTCTTTAGGAGAAGCAGCTGTGAAGTCATAATTATGTTCACTTCCCACTGGCAACTGGCAAGCCCTTTATTTTTGTGCATTTGGAACTCAATGAGAATAAATAAAGTCCATTCCCTCCTTGAGGGGCTATTCTGCCATTCCATCTAGGATTTTGCAGTTTGCCAATTCCTAAAACATCCATTGTTATAAATAGTTTTGTGCCCTTAAAAAAGTGGGCCTTGTAAAATGAGATAAGGGGGGAAAACTCTTGAAAGAACATGAAAAAAAAATCAACATCATCTCTAAGATAAAACAACAAATTTGTTAGCTTTCAAAAACTTATAATTATCATTGTTAGTTAATTGGTAGCATAGATTACACAGTACTGACATGTAATTTTCTAAAACAAAGAGGTTTTTATTGTATTACATTTTGCTATGGATTCAGAGACTTTTATTTTTACACATTGAAGAGCAAAGGGCAAAAGTCTTGAATCACGTAAGGATTTAGATAATAAATTGCATCCTAAATTTAGAAAATACATCAGACAATACAGAATGATTCATAGTAGGAATTTATAATCCTGGGAAGGCAAGTTATTGGGACTTTTGTTTATAAATAAGCCAACTTTTCTTGTCTCAAGGGTGGATAGGGCCAGAAACATTAATGAATGTTTCCTCCATTTTACACAGAACTTCAAAAAAGTCCAAACAAGGGCATTTTATTTATGTTTTATGGAAAAATGTATTTAATAAACATTAAATACCCTAGATCCATTTGGATAACAACATTAATTTTAACAGGCTGATAGATGCATTTGTCTTTTAATGTCCATTATAAATAACAATCTCCTAGAGCCAATGAAAAATTCAACATTTAGTGGTTGATTAGTCTGTTTTTCATTCATAAGTGCAATTACTTCTTAACTGAAATTTGTAGGCGGTGCTAGCCTCTCTTCAAAGGAAACCCTGTCTGTTTGACCATGAGAACACACTATGGACTCAAGATTCTGGTTTCACACTTTGTCCTGGAGAGTAAACCTGCATTGGGTGTTTGATGACCTCCTGGCTATCTGGCCTGTGAAGAAACACTTCTGAAGGGAAATAGATGTTTGTCTGGAACTTAATTATTTCTCTTTATCAGCAGGTGTGAGGTCAGAAAGAGATTGGGATCCCAAATGAAGGCATTAATACTTTGTAAACACAAACCCTATGCCTCTGTCTGGAAGGACTAATAATAATGCTACAAAGAAAAATGTAGCAAAGGAAACTTGGGAATCAACCCAAAAGACATGGTAAACTAAAAAGAAAGTTAAGGGAGAACTTCCAAGCCCACTGCCTTGAAGATGATCTTCTTTTGAATTTTATTCTTATCAAATACCACACAAAGTGATGAACTCATTGAATTTGCATTCAGTAATTGATGGCCTTTTGACATTTATTTGAAGTTTCCTTTCAAGGAAAAGGGCCCAACTGGTACTTTGGAATTACTTCATAATTAAGCAGTATTTCCATGTATCATAGACCACCACCAAATCTAAGGTAATGTATGG
Organism: Sciurus vulgaris; assembly: GCF_902686455.1. Taxonomy (NCBI): domain Eukaryota; kingdom Metazoa; phylum Chordata; class Mammalia; order Rodentia; family Sciuridae; genus Sciurus; species Sciurus vulgaris. The sequence continues at coordinate 71,053,120 of NC_136461.1, forward strand.
ATAGCCTTTCCAACCTTTTCAATTCTCAAATTTTAGGGCAATTTAATATTTTCTTTAAAGAAAAAGAGTGGAAGACAAAGGGCGTTCATTTAAGCAAAATGAATGGCCTTGCCCCAGATGATGAGTCCGCTGACTCTTCTAGAAGCTGCTATCCCCCGCAGTTTAGTGATGGTACACAATCAACACTGCAGGTGGATGGATTGGCCATGCCACAGTGGGCTTCGCCAGATGTCAACAGATCCTGCCAAGGTGCCCACAAGGAAGTCATGAGTGAAGGTGATACTGAATAAAGTAAACAAAATTAGCAAAATTAGTAGATAAAAGCATTAATAAAAATGAAGGGTAAATGGTAATGACAATAAAGCATCAATTCCCTATCCAAATTACATAGCTTAAATAATTTTTGTTAAGAACTGAGTGGATAATGTACATGAAGCTTTTGGTGCAGACCCCACCTCATAGTAAAACTTAGGAAATGATGGCACATTCATTTATTTACATTAATTATCTGGAGGTTTGTAGAAGGGTGGCTAAAATCCACAGAATTTGGAATTTGTAACATGCTAGCAAAACTTGTAGGCTTTTAAGTTCTCTGAGCCCAAGTTTTCTCATCTGAGAAACATAGGGAAGATATTTACCTCATTATTTCATTTACAGTCTCATTCTGCCTTGCACTTAAATGATCCCTATAAATATGTGAGTTAAATATTGGTCCTGGTTAAGACTTATGAATATAAATATTACATAGAAATTCACAAGATCCCCTTGTTTACCTATGCCTGAAGTTTCCTTTCATTTGAATCTTCCTTTCATTCATTTTTTATTCAACAATCCTCCATTAAATGTCTACTGTTATTCAGATTTTGAATTCTCCCTTTAAGAATTCCAATTTATACATATAAAAGAGCAATGTGAAATAAAGAAATCATTACAACTGTTTTTACTTTTAAAAATCTGTTTCTTTTTTATTAAGAGAGAGTTGTGCCTTTTTCAGAGGGAGATAGGCTACCCTGTGCACTTTTAACTTTGACAAGGACATTCTGGAATGTTTGCTGGGAGGACAAAATTTATCCTTGTATTAACTTCAAAAGGTGAGGTATTTACCTCAATCTTCATTTTTTTCCCACTACAAACATGTTAGGGATCCATGCACTTATATAAACTTTCAAATATTTAGAATCTGTGAACAAATTGTGCCCATTCTGTTCCTAACCTTGATGATGTGCCAAATATCAATCAATCTTTAGTTTCCACAGATGAAAGGACCACTATCACGTACCGAAGAGTAAGTTCACAAAGACTTAAGCAAGAATGTATAAATGATTGTGTCTGAAACTGATGAACTCTCTAGTCTCTATTTTTGCATTTATTTGTTAAAGAGAATGATCACATTGGATTATGTCTTTACGTAACAAGTTGTGTGCAAAATTTACTGCTTAGTACTTGGAAGAATGTTGCTAAAAATGAAACTGAATTTTTCCTGAAAGGAGGCTACGGACTGTGAGCTTGTGAGTGGAAAACTTTTATGGCTAACGGGCCCATATTTCATAGTATAATGCAGAGAAGTCGCTTTGGCTCTAGAAACAGTTACAGAGACAATGTATTTTCTTTTTTTTTTTTTTTTTTTTTTCTAGAATAAAATTAGTTAAGTTGTCATTATACAAACATGCAAATAAACCAAGAGTCATAATAAATACTAAAAGGTATCTGGCAACAAGTATACTAGATTCTGATCACTTTATATTTTTACTTAGGGACAGACTAGTTTTGAAGAACTTTGGCCTTTCGATCTAGTGCACTGTAAAATGTTGCTACTTCAAGAAGGGCAAATTTTGACTGATATAATTTGATCTCATCTCAGAATAGAGAGATATTCACTAGGGACAAGAGAAAGATTGGGCGAGGGTCAATCAAGCAGCACATATCCTGTGTCAGTGATAAAGAGTGTACCCCCAAATTAAGTACTAGAATCAACATGAGGAGATTAGATGTGAGGAAAGAAACAGACTTAGAAAAAACTAAAAGTCTTACCCATAATCATCTTTGCAGAAAAAGTACACCAATGATTATTACAGCTAAAATTTCTTCTATTCAAACTTCTAGAACAAATGAGAGAACTGAGGTTGGAGAGGCTCTCTCCCCTGCCCATAGTCACTCCAGAGCTCTTCATTGAATTTCTTTGGTATGCTGCTCACCCATTAGAACTAAATTGGCTTGTCCTTGAGTAAAAATGTAAAGTGATCAGAATCTAGTGCACTTGTTGCCAGATTCCTTTTCTGTATTCGTTTCTCCCCTGCACTCCCAACTGACTTAACTTTCCACTTATAGGTGGGTGGAGCTCAGAGAAAAAGAAAATGTCCTTCCCACCCCCACCCTCCAACATTGTGGAATGAACTCACCTTGTCCTACAGTCATTTATTTTGTACCTACGATGTGTAAATGATCTAGAGGCTGAGAATTAGCCATCACAGACAGAATTTATGCTTCTAAGAAAATTGTTAATCAGAGATGAAAAAGACAGGATTGCATAGGCTCAAATGGGAGGCATTATAAGCAAGGCACATATAACATGCTCTTAGTTCACCGAGAAAGAAATAAGTCCTACAACTGGAAGGAGAATGGATGGGAGGACCTGGGGTGAATTTCTTGAGCCTGTAGTATTTGCACTGATTACAAAGGATTTCAATAGACTGAGGAAACAAAGAAGAAGGATACTACATGAGCCAGTGCAGGAACATTCTTACATTCTAATTATATTTTTGACTTCTTAACTTCTTATACTCTATGTGGCCATTATCTTTGCAAAAATAAAGGGAAAGAGAGAGGGAGAGAGAGAGAGAGATCATACCAGGTAATAAAGTACACAGTGACTAAAAAGAGGGGGTCTGTGAATGGAATTCTTCTTCCAATCAATAACGGAGTGGCCTGGATTGGGACACGGCCGATCACTAAATGAAGATAAGAGGAGTTCCTCTACCGTCTTCCCAGGAGCCTCCCTGAGAAAGAAAGAGCATGGACAGGTGGGTCCAGTCACACACATGACAAGCATTCAATAAGTGATTCTAATGTTTTTTTTTCATTATCATTACTTCCATTAAGACATGTATATATAATTAACAGAAGTAATTTCTTTCCAACATCAAGAAGAGGAAATTTTAATGAAAAACAAAATTTTAAACTAAACATATTTACCTTTAACATTAGGAATTTGTTACTCAGGGGATTTGAAAAGAACTTAGGAGAAGGAAGGGAAATGTTCTACCATCTTTCAAATCATGTGAGGTAGTGGGCTACTTACTCTAAGGACTTGTATTCTTTGCTCGGTAGCATTCATATTGCCACAGAGGTTACTGGCTCCAAAGTATCCACACTGTAGACCTTTAAAATTATTCTAGAAGTAACAAAATGGTTCTCTGAGTTGCTAGGTAAAGGATGGAATAAAACAACAAATACACCATCTTCATTAAATAAATCATCGCTAACTCTTTAAGAGCTATTAAACCAAACTCTACCAGGTATTTTTAAAAGATGTGTTAATTCTTTCCACTTGTTTGCTAAGTAAGAAGGAGGAGAATCTCCAGAGTCATCAAGCAGATGGTCTGTTCTGCAGCTCACAGAATGGGTCTAACCCCATCTGGAAGAATTTAGAGAAAGCATGCCAATCCTTACCACATCATTGGCCCTCTCTAACTGCCATACAAGCCGCAGCATCTAGTGCTGGATCCCACTCCCAACAGGCTTCACCTTCCTTTTGCAAATCTCTCTCATCTAAATGTTATTCAAAGAGAATTTTATAATTTTGCCTTGATATGAGCATCAGGCACACAAAGTCAGCACACACCCCTCCAGTCTAGCCCCCAGAAATTCTGGAAACACCAGCATCTCTTAGCACTAGTAAATCATTATGTGATAATTAGGTCAATCCATATTTTAGTTAGCACACACAGTTACCGGCAACCAATGATATTTATTTATTTAGGATAATAGAAATAAGTCCTACATCTTCTAAGTACACTTGGGAAAATATGCCCTTTACCACACCATTTTAATACTTCATTTAAAACATCCTAGAAGTACACTTACATCTTGTT